>NC_140591.1:48999979-50363312 GCF_964204655.1 Triturus cristatus | reverse complement strand
CTTCATGGTCGTGGTGATGTGTTCGACGGTGGCAGGATCCCAGGTCATGATGGTTTGCTTATTGGCGGCGGTGGGTAGGGGGGTGGTGTCCGGCGTTGGTTCGCTGAAATTGTCGTAGAGGGTCTTGATCTTCAGATTCAAGTAGGAGCTGAGCTTGTCGCAGAGTTCCTGGAAAAGTGTGACATCTGTGGCTTCGCTGGTGGGTTTTGCGAACTGCTGTATAACGTTAAACAGTTCCTTGGCGTTGATTGTGTTGGTCAGGACTTTGTCTCTTATGAAGGACCGTTTGGTGTCTCTTATGCGCGGGTGGTATTCCTTCAGGGCGCTCCTGGGATTGTTCCATGGTTTTCTGGTTTTGCCAGGTTTTCTCTGGGTGTCTGCATGATCGTTTGGCTTCTTGTAGTTCTGTGGTGAACCAGGCGGCCTTCAGACGGCGTTGTTTGGTGGGGTGGTGGAGCGGAGCGAGCTTGTCAGCGCAGCAGGAGATCCAGCGGTGAAATTCTGTGGCTGCAGCGTTGGTGTCGGATGTGACGCTGGCGGGGTTTTGGAGGAGGGTGGTGTTGAGGTGTTCCTCTGTGACCTTGCTCCAGTTCCGTCGTGGTGAGCGCGTGGTGGGCGCGGGTGCGGTGGTGGTGTTGAAGGTGAAGTGGACGCAGTGGTGGTCTGTCCAGAGGGGCTGGGTGGTGTGGCTGAAGCAGATGTTTGTCCCACCTGCGAAGATGGGGTCGAGGGTGTGTCCAGCTCTGTGAGTGGGTGTGTTGACCAGCTGCTTCAGCCCGAGGTTAGAGAGGAGAGTGGTGGAGTCGGGGTCGGTGCATTTGTCGAGGTGGAAGTTCAGGTCCCAGAGTAGAAAGTAGTCTGTGGAGGTGATGGTGTGGTGTGCGACGAGCTTGGCGATGGTCGTTGCGGGCTGGGTGTGAGGTCCTGGCGGTCTGTCGATGAGGGTGCCGCGTAGTGTGGTTCTGGGACTGGTCAGGATCTGGAAGTGGCGGTGTTCTGTGTTAGAGTGGGGGTCGCTCGTGCTGGAAGTGGAGAGCCGGAGGGGGGTCTTGTGTGCGATTGGGATACCTCCTCTTGGGCGATGGGGGCGGTCCTTTCTCTGGATCTTGTAGCCATCGAGGATGGCTGTGGCGATGTCTGGGCTGGAGGAGGCATTTGTCCAGGTTTCTGTGAAGAATGCGACGTCGGACGAGAGGGTGTAGATCAGGTCCCAGATTTCTACGGCATGTCGGTGCAGGGAGAGCACGTTTAAGAGGATGCATGGCAGGGTTTCGGTGGTGCGTGCGTCAGGCGGGCCTTCAGCGGATGTGGGAGCCTTGTCGATGGTGAAGGATCTGCGGCAGGGTCTGCACAAGAACTGTCCATGGGTGGTGTCCGGCGAGGATCTTGCGCAGTCGGCATGTCTTCTTGGATTGAGTGCGTGGAGGGTGGTTGAGTCGTAGTGGTGGGGCCTGGGAGAACCAAGGGTACCTGGTGCTGGTCGCAGTCGGGTCGAGGACGGGCGCAGCCGAACGGGGTGCCATTAAGTAGGCGAGGGGGGCGGGAGGAGAGGTAGGGAGGCGGGAGTTGGTGCTGTGACATGGTGGGAGGGTCCACTGGGGCAGAAGGGGCAGGAACCGGGCTGGGGATACCAAACAAGAATCAGGCAAAATAAAATAATAAGGCAATGCACAAGTTACGCAAAAAACAGTAATCTGGCAAAGTAAAAGTTAAGTCCGGCGGAGATGAGGAATAAGAACTACAATCACCCACCAACAGCACTTTGCATGCTGGGCTTTTGAGTCCAATATCCTTCCAGTGTTACAGCAAACAAATGATGGACGGAATGCTGACAATGCAAACATTCTCCCCCAGTCAAAAGATCTGGGTTAAATCCATTGTTCTTTTGCCCACTACGCCACCCCAGTTTGGACCCAGCCATATGCAAATCAGTCTTGACCCTGTGCCCCATGGGAACAGTCCAGACCGAACTGCTTGGCAGTTTGGGCTCGCCTGTTCCCATTGGGCGCAGGGTTAAGACTGATTTTCATGTGGCTAGGTCCAAACTGGAATGGCATGGTGAGCAAAAAAAAATGGATTTAGGCCCAGATCTCTGTACTGGGGTGAATGTATGACCTAGTTCTGCATTCTGTCCTTCAATTGTTGGTTTTGCATTTGTCACCCCGTGTGGGATGGGTATGCCCAGACGTGGGTCCCTTGCTCTCCATGCCACTGGAGTCAAGCTATCCTGCCTGATGAGGGCTGAAAGCCCGAAACCGGTCCTAGGATGCTTGTTTCCAGTCTAGGGAGGACCTGGCCTGGCAGTACGGGCTCAACTGTTCCCATTGGGCGCAGGGTCAAGACTGATTTGCATATGGCTGGGTCCAAACTGGAATGGCATGGTGAGCAAAAAAACGATGGATTTAGGCCCAGATCTCTGTACTGGGGTGAATATATGAGATTGTTCTGCATTCTGTCCATCAATTGTTGTTTTTGCAATAACCTTCCGGAGCATTATGAGCAGGGAAGTGGAGGCGAAGGCGAAGTTGCGGCGCTGTGGGGGAGCGAAGGTGCAGCGGTATGTCTGGTGTCAATGGGTCAGTGGACTGGAATTTCGACCCGTTTCGCTCCAGTTCCGTTCGGAGGCTCCCCGAGAACCCTGCAGCCCAGCGTATATCTCGCCACAGACCACGGACCTTAGACCGCCAGCAGACTGCGCGGACCGTCCCTCAAAAAATCTAAATCTGATCTACACCACGGATTCTTGTCGTGGTCTCTTTGGATAGGCCGGCAGTCAACGGGGATCGAGGGTGAGGTGGGACATCGGCCGGCCACCAGCTGTCTACTGCCGCCGGCTATCCGCCAGCCAGCCTATCCCCAGCTCAGCCTGGACCAGAGCCTGAGCTTGAGCACGAGCTTGTGGAGTGAGGTCGAGTGAGGCGGAAAGACTGCGGTAAGGCGGTCAAGGGAGTAGAGGGACCGGGGGGGGCAACGAGGAGGGGTCCATACAACCTTGCCTGCCTACTCTGCACCCTCAGCCCCCGGCACTCTCCAGGTGCCTGCCGCCTTGCTTCCCTTGCTTAACTTGCTGCCCGCTGCCTTGCTGCTTTTCCCCACACCTCATGCCCCACGCCTCACAACTAGCAGCCTGGCGTCTGTCGGGTGTTGGGGGTGGGAGGAGTGTGAGAAGTGTGAGAAGTGTGGTCCTTCGCCCTCTACGATCCTCATCCTCGTCATCCTCCTACCCTCACCTATTGGGCCTTGCTTGGACGGTGGAACTAGCAGTTGGGCAGCTTGGGTGTCAGATCCACTCTTACCCGCTGGATACTGAAGTACTGGGAATTTTAAGCCCAGCGGTGCAGGGGAACACACCCTATGACTTCGGGTTCTTCCTGTTTCAGACCTACAGAAACACAGAGTCTTCTGGGTGAAGTCAAAGATCAATTTATTGGCTGCAGACCAATTACAGGTATCCTAGAAGTACAACAGCGTGTATGTTCTCAGGAGACTGCTAAAAATCACAGAAACGGGCTTCTCCTTAAATACAAAATATCCTGCTTCAGGCATACATTCCTTGTTTTATGGCATGGTCATTTATATGTATACATTTCAAATGAAAAGGCAGAGTCATGATGACCATCCCACATTCCAGTTAAGCCAGCCCGCAATTATTTACCCAGCAAGGCTCAGATCCCACATCAGATATCGATAGGCCCCAATAAACATGAGCATCTCCTGTTTGGAAAACAAGCCATAAAGCAGGAACAGTCAGGTGCGAAAGAGATTAGCTGGAGGCTCGTGTTTAATGTAAAGGCTTTATGGTGTGTCAAGCCCTGATGCTAATCACAGGTGGCCAGAGGACGGGGAACTCGTGAGACCGGACTGACCTGGGGCAGCGGAGCCAAGCTGCCCAGGTCACAGAAAAGTCAAAGGAAAGCACATGAACTCTAAAAGGCCCGTATTTGCTTCATGCTATGTAGCCTATGTGAGGGCAACCATAAGATGGCCACCGCTCTAAGATGGAACCCACGTAGTGATGTATAATAGCGTATACACAGTGCATTCATAGCTAAAACGTTACACAAAGCACTTGTACATACCGTATTAACCATTCGCGGTTCACTAATACCGGGATAGACAGGGGTAGGGCCCTGCCTCCTACGCGGTCCCAAATTCTAAAGTACGACAGAACCACAAGATACCACCAGACTTACTCCATCAAACTCGAAAAAACACGAAACAAGGAGCCGATTTGCCAACACCCCTCAGTTCTTCTGCTAACCTGCCTGAGTCAGTGCTTGCAGGCTGAGTAGTATTTGCAGATAGCGCAGCGAAAACTGCTGGAGACAGGACAAACAGCGTTTAAACAGCAGACAAACCATCTACAGAATTGAACTGATTACGTGCCTCCTATTCCCCTTGGAACGCAACACAATGCAAAGAGGCAAGTCTGAGAAAGCAGGGCCGACAGTAGGGCAGCCTCAGAGGACCCCGAGTATTCCAACCATGAGGTCTGACAGAGAAGGGGGCAGCCCGTGGTCGCTGTGCATAAAGCCAAACAAAACGGAAAAACAAAACCAAGCACAACAAGTTTGGTAACAGCCACAGAGGAAGCAGAGCAAGTGGAGTCTTCCAGCAGCTCAGCACAGCACCCTGGAAGTCACCGACCTCACCTATACCAACCAAAAATCTCCTCAAAATTCCAATTTTTAAAGGACCCAGCATCGTCCATATTTTCTTCCAGCTGCAAAATTCTGGGGCTTCAAGATCCACACCTCCCCCTACTCCTCCTACAACCACCGACCACACTAGTCACGGTACACACTACAGTGGGACCTCCAGCGGCCCAACCTGTGGCCCTCCTGCTAACATCAGAAAAAATCTGCAAACATAAAACTAGCAGCTCATCTAACTCTCAAGAGGAGGAAGAGGAAAAGTGTCATGAGGAACACGCCATTTGCCGATCTTTACCCACCCCCCCCAACCTGCAACACCACAACCAACTCAATCAACCTCATTAAGCAGAAGGAAGTACAAAACTTACATGAGTCTACTACAAACAACGATAAGGCCATAAACCTAGGGCAGGGGGACTCAAGCGGATATAATCTGAATCTCTCTCCACAATCCGAACACCACCTCAAAGTCTTGCCTCAAAAAGACCCTCACAAATCCACTCACAACCCGCCATTACATCGAGAAGCCACCAAATCGGCACAATTGTCCTTAGGAGCGGAAACCGCTCCCCAAAGAGTCCTCTGAAACCTCATCGGACTCCCCGGCCTCCAGGGGAGGTGGGCAGGATCCCCTTTCCTACCTGGGATTGCAGGAGTGGGCGGACCTAATAGCATCCTACCCATTGGATACTCCGAAAAACAGCTTTCGCCAACAGTTAGCACCAGCATAAACCAGGATGAGAAACAAGGAAATGATCAAGAAGCATGGTCCAACAACTCAATTTCACGTAAAAACTCTCTGACTCTTACTTTGATCCCAGGTTTCACCAATTCAAACTGGGAAACTGGCATCGAACATGTGGGACATCTTATTAAATACAATGCATCGAACTGTCGATGTATTACATTACCAGTCAGACAAAATTGACCTGCAGTTGACACTACTAGATACTCTGGCCCTAATTGTGGGGGGAATAGACGAGAAATAAGGCCAACTAAACCTTTTAATCAGCAGAGCTCAGCAGGAAGCAAAACTGATCTGCAGCTGTGGGTCTGTTATCGACAAATTATCGTCACTCCCCTTAATCGTTACCACTCTTATAGAAGGCCTACCAAAGGGCCCAAAACAAGAGAAACCAAGGCCAAACTCAAACAAAGTAGTGCCCGATGAGTTACCGAATGGGGATCTGGTTGTCAAAAAAAACCCTGGCAATAATCTCCCGATTTTTCATGTGGGCAGCCCATCCACTAGGACCCCTCCATTATCCAAGAAGCAAACTCCAAAGCAGAACGCCAAGCGACGCCGTCAACTTAGGAGAAAAGGTGGTAACAAAATACCATCACCGAGCCTCACAAAATGTTATCCCCTATTTAAAACTAAAACATCACAGCAGCAAGCGCAAGCACAAACTACTATAGCACATGTCCCCGTAGTTGAGGGAAGGTCTAATCAGCCAAAGGAACCCCACTCTATGGAAAATTTGGATGCAATACAAGTAGAAACATCACCTTTGGGGGCAGCCTGGTCATCACCTAGTGGTCAAACCGACATCCAAGGTAATAGAAAAACTAAAGCCAAATTGAAACAGGACGACCGCACTAATTCCAGAACTGCAAATCAAATTGAGGTAAGGGAGCCCCCTTTTATCCACGGTCCAAACCAGGAACTGGCCTCAACATTACATTTGCCACTTTCACTGGGCACCAAACCTAAAATATCACCTGTGCAAACTGAGCTGTCAGCTGTCAGGACTCCACTAATGCATCAGGGGAAAAAAAATCTAATAAACGATAATACAAGTAGAGCCCGTAATGAAACGCAGGGAACCCCTCACGAGCCGAGGACTATCACTATTGGACACTCAGGTCCTTGCGTAACACGAACCCTAAATTCAGATCGTGGATTAGAAACATCCACAGGCTGTAGGTACCAAGAGCCCCTCACACCTGATACCACCATTGGACTGATTCAGCAACCCACTAACTGCATCAGAGAAAATCACTCAGGGCAAAACCTTGCAAAAAATCCTTTAATTAACCAAACTAGGAATTCTGCCATTACTCTCTTTACCCCAGAATATGAATCGAAAGGACCCTTCGACATCTTGCATAGAGGGAACATTCTTCAACTCCTAGGCACAATACCAACGCTAAAAGGAATACGTTCAACTGATCTTCTTTCAATAGAATTCGTAAAGTTGGACAAAGCACAAGGCACGGAATCCACCAAAGCCACCTGGAGGACCATCCAAATAGCAAACAAAGTCCTGGAAGAACAGGAAATCTTTAAAGCCTGGGGGATACAATCCACTGTGTTTTACAATACAGGATGCCCCTTCCCTCTCCTTGACGTAGCAAGGGAAGAAACAACCCGCAAAAGCAACAAAACTTCGTCTGTGCTTAGAGGGGCCTGTGGACGGTCACCAGAAAAAGAACAGAAATCGAACACACAAACGAGCATAGTAGCTAACAACGCAGTAGCCCCTGTTCATCTTCGGATCACTAGAACCATTAACACATCCGGTCACCCACAGGGACTCAATGAGGCATTGTGGAAATTCAGGTATATTACCCCTGAGGATATGCTCATGGAATATTAACGGGCAAAACAACAAGGCTGAAGACCCTGAATTTCTCGATTATTTAAAAACTTTCGACATCATCTTACTGCAGGAAACATGGCAAGAGCAGCCTCTGCAAGTAGAGGGATACACTTGTTTCCACGCTCCCGCCTTAAGGAAAAGCAACTATGGCCGTCTATCAGGCGGCCTGGCTACTTATATCAAAATAACAAAAATCCATAGTGCGCAGGAACTACCGCCTCAACTCCCAGCTGTAAACACCACAAAGGTTCAATTAAATCTAAATGGGAAAAAGGAGGAGGTACTGCTAATTAATATATATCTAAACCCGAAACAGAAAAAACAGGATTAAAAAATATTGATCGAACATCTTTATCAATTGATGAGTACACACACAACTCCGAACCTCATCTTGTCAGGTGACTTCAACCAATGCATATTAGGTACCACTCCAAATGAAGACATTCAAGCCCAGTCTTTTTATTGGAACATTCCAACTCAATCACATAGCGTCGATGGAAGAACACCTAAGGGCGTCTCAGAGCTGCTAGAAGACTTGGAGAACATTGGACTAAGGGTGTTATACGGCAGATTTGTTGATGATTCCCCACCGGCCGCCACATTTCACTCAGGTCATGTAACCTCCTTAATTGACTACACCCTAGTGTCTCTCTCATTCTTTCAACATATAATAGGCTACTGCCTAGGAGCCAAAGGGGATAGTGATCATCGGCCTCAGGCAATCACTATCCATGCCCTACCAGACAAATCAACTCCAAATCCAGCTGGAATCCATGCATGCCATACAATAAATCTAAAAAGAATGAAGTCATCGAATAGCGAACTCCAGGGACGTGCTCCTGGTAGCAAAACAACAACTAAATGAGCTCAACCACCCCACGGGAAATCGCACACAAATGGGAAACCTTGACGTCCATGTTCTCAAACTCCTACTCATCTATAGTTCAATACCTCCCGACCAACGACCCAACAGCCGCAGGGAAGGCCACGAACGCACAAAGGTCGACCTTGAAAAGCCTTAAAAAAGCTATAAACAAATCACTAAGTACACTGAGAATAAGCCCGGGAGACAACGACGTACACCAACAGCTCCGCAAGAGCAAGGCCGAACTTAGGAAACTTAAATGGGACATAAGAAAATCACATGAATATGAACTCTGGGCCAAACTCCATCATCAATCCAAAGGAAATAACAGTGCCCGATTTTGGGCAATGATAAATACATTTTTACAACCAGCACATGGTGGTTTAACAACATACATAACGGAAAATACCTGGACATCCTTTTTAGAACGTCACTTCAACCAACAGGTATCTGGACCAAACATCAGCAAGGATGAACAGCCTGTACCTCAATCCCAAAACGTGAAATCTGACAAGGCCAAGGCAAATGAAATCAACGCCATCATGATCAGGGAACAAATATCCAAAGGGAGTAAAAAAGGAGCACCCGGGCCAAATGGGATACCACCGGCTCTCTTTAGACAAGATCCAGAATACTGGTCAGAAACCCTAGCTCCCATCTTCAGCTCTGTCAGGCAGACTGGGTGTTTGCCCGCATCAAGGAAGGGCTCTATCATCTCACCATTTTATAAAGCAGGGGACAAAACACTACCAAAAAATTACCATTTGATTGCACTATTGGATGTAGAGGCAAAATACTTTGCGGGGAATCTACTCACTGAGCTACAATAATGGGCGACAGAGCAAAACATAATTCAACCCAGCCAAACAGGGTTCTGTAGAGAGACTGGAACAACAACCAACCTTTTAGCAATGTCACTACTCATCGATAAAAATTTTAACTAAACAGCCTCTCCATCTTTGCTTTGTGGACTTTAAGGCTTCGTTTGACAATGTCAACCGAGCTAACCTCCGGAGGAAATTGGCTCTCTGGGGGATTCCTCAGTCCCTCCTGAATCTCCTAATAGAACTACACTCCAGCACGTGGATACAGGTCAAGCTTGGCAACAGCACCCACCTGTCAAGGCGTATACCAATAACCAAAGGCCTCAAGCAGGGGTGCGTCTTAGCACCCTTTCTTTTTAACATTTACACAGCAGACCTGACACCAGCCCTCACTGCTTGCAATGCGCATGCCCCTCGAATAGGAGGAAAGACCATTTCCAGTCTTATGCAGACGATGTTGTTCTAACTAGCCACACCCAAGTAGGTCTACAACGGCTACTTAACACACTACATGGGTACGCTAATGAGAACTATCTAGAAGTTAATATTGAAAAAACTAAAACCCTAACAATTAATGGGAAAAAACGGTCCCATCTCTGGTCGCTTGGAAAAACTGCAATTGCGAGCTGCGACGTGTATAGGTACCTTGGTGTCATGATTGATAAGGGGGGCCAATTCGCGGACCAGCTTAAGGCTATCAAGAGGAAAGGAAAGGCGACTGCAACAATGCTAAGGCAGCTTAAAACAAAACTGACAGGACCAACATTCGCTCCACTTCTCCGTGTTGCACAAGCAAAAATTTCCTCAGCAGTTACATATAGCAGCGAGGTACTGAGAGGCAGGGACGCTTTATTGCTGGATACCACCTTGGCAAAAGCATACAGAGTAATCCTAAACCTCCCGCCTTACACCTCGCCAGCACAGATTCGGCTCAAGTTTGGTCTAACAAAGCAAGTCCTCGCAAGGCGAGGCTCGTATATCAAGTGCTGGCACAAAATTAAGAATTCCGCAAGGAATACATTGAACCACCAGCTCTGGCAGGAACTGTGCAGCACATCCAGCTCACCGCACTTGCACTTTAAGCACATTGTAAATAAGGTTATTAAGAAGCTTTCTCTCACAGAAGACAAAGCCTCCTTTGCACACAGGAGCCATGCATGGATGACTCTGTGCAGCTACAAATCATTTGGGTCACGGGCATATTTTAAACTGGGGTACTCTAGGAAGTCTAAAGAATCCTTTTTGAAATACAGATTAGAAATCCTGCCAGCCATACCTCATCTTCCACAATGGCTGAGAAAGAACTATGGGAACTTATGCCGGCTATGCGGAGCTGGAAACGAGGACATTGAACATATAATTTGCTCCTGCACTAAGCTAAAAGAAGAAAGGATAGGCCTCTTAAAAACTCATTTTAATGAACGTACCCGGAGACAAGCAATACTTGCATGCTTTAACCCAAGTGACCCACAATTAAACGAGAAGCTTGTTAAATTCCTGCTTCTAGTAGCATCTAAGCAACGACTAGCTGTACTGTAACCTGTGTATAAACTCCAGAGGCTCTGAGTGAAATGAATTAAGGACACTTTGCAATTTCAAATTATTCATGTATGATTTAATATATAAGAATTTTAAAAGTGTTCCGTTCAAACAGTCAATCGATCAAAATGTTATATTAGAATGCAATTTTGTAATGGTTTTAATTAATCAAAAACAATACATTTTTTACTATTTACTTGCAATCACCCAGAGGCTGGATGGGCTGCTGGTGCGAACCCTGCGCAGCGTAGGACTCGAGGCTGTGGCGGTGAGGCGGAGCTGCTGGGGTGAGTGCTGGCCTGGACCGAAGGTCTAGGTATCACACGCGCTCCCCGCAGCAGGCCATTAAGTAGGGGAGGGGGGCGGGAGCAGAGTTGGGAGGCGGGAGCAGGGGCTGTGACGGGGTGAGAGGGGCCACAGGGGCAGAAGCTGTGGGAACCGGGCTGGGAAAACCAAACAAGAATCAGGCAAAATAAAATAATAAGGCAATGCACAAGTTACGCAAAAAAACAGTAATCTGGCAAAGTAAAAGTTGAGTCTGGCAGAGATGAGGAATAAGAACTACAATCACCCAGAAGCTGGGCGGGCTGCTGGCGCGAACCCTGTGCAGTGGAGGACTCGAGGCTGCGGCAGTGAGGGGGAGCTGTTGGGGAGAGTGCTGCCCAGCTCTAGGTATCACACGTGTTCCCCCGCAGCAGTCGCCATTAAGTAGGAGTGGGGGGCAGGAGCAGAGGTAGGGAGTGGGAGCGGGGGCTGTGACGGGGTGGGAGGGGCCGCATGGGCACAAGCGTCAGGAACCGGGCTGGGGAAACCAAACAAGAATCAGGCAAAATAAAATAATAAGGCAATGCACAAGTTACGCAAAATACAGTAATCTGGCAAAGTAAAAGTTAAGTCCGGCAGAGATGAGGAATAAGAACTACAATCACCCAGAGGCTGGGCGGGCTGCTGGCGCGAACCCTGCACAGCGGAGGACTCAAGGCTGCGGCTGTGAGGCGGAGCTGCTGGGGAGTGCTGGCCTGGACCGAAGGTCTAGGTATCACATGCGCTCCCCCGCAGAGGTCGCCATTAAGTAGGGGAGGGGGAGCAGAGGCTGGGACGGGGTGAGAGGGGCCACAGGGGCAGAAGCGGCGGGAACCGGGTTGGGGAAACCAAACAAGAATCAGGCAAAATAAAATAAAAGGCAATGCACAAGTTACACAAAAAATAGTAATCTGGCAAAGTAAAAGTCAAGTCCGGCAGAGATGAGGAATAAGAACTACAATCACCCAGAGGCTGGGCGGGCTGCTGGCGCGAACCCTGTGCATCGGAGGACTCGAGGCTGCGGCGGTGAGGCTGGGGAGAGTGCTGGCCTGTACCGAAGGCAATTGTAGGACAGAAAAGAGGCGTGTTCCTGAACTACCTTCATGCATTCTGGGAGTTTTAGTCTTGATTACGTTAATGGAATTTGAATAGCGCATAGAAACATTGGACTATCACCCATAATGCTCTTATTCTGGGCACGCTTTAGTAAGGTACTCTTAAGGCCATTAGTTGTGGGCGTTGCTTGCTCATCATTTGCTGTCTGTGGTTAGTCGACAGTTGCTGAGTGTCGTGTAGGTTAGCATGAAAGTACAACGGGTTCGGTCTTAGGTTGTGTAGCGCTTAGTATTGAAGTGCCACAAGTCTGTGCTGGGCGTCGGGCGGCGCTGTGGGGCGGGGCCGTGCCCCTCGCTTGGTGAATGAATGATTTACTCACGCAGTGTAATCTCCAGTGCCTTAGATAATGTCATCGACTTTCACTTAAAAGAGACACCCAGAGTGAGAGGCGGCCAGAATCCGTGTGCGTCAATTGGGTATGTCAGCTGACTTCACAGACACAGGGTGTGGAGGGGTGAGGGGGGTAAGGGCAGGGAGGGAGGGCCGGGTGTGGGAGAGCGAGAGCAGGGTGAAGAGAGAGACCGGGGAAAAGGCTAGTGAGAGAGTGGTATGGAGAGACCCTGAGACCGGATAAAGAGGCCGCATGGGAAGCTGGGTACTTGTGGAGCAGTGGTACACGTAAGCTCACGTAAGACAAGCTTCATAGATCTTATTAACAGACACTCCTGTGCAGACAGAAAGGGTGTTATGCAGCTGCAGCAAGGAGTTCCAGAACCAGTGTGTTTTTATATCAGTCAGGGCTCCCTGGCCCAGAACCAGACTCCTCCTCTCCCCTGTAAGCAACTTACCACCTTCCCTAAATTACATTCAACACTGACACTATTGATGAATCGTACCAAATCGGGCTCTCCTGCAGACCCCTGCCCCGAGGATCTTCCGAATGGCCCTTCCCGGGCTAGAAAAGCAGGTCCTCGCGCTACTGAATAACTCCTTGGAGACTGGTTATTTACCCTCCAACTTGAAAGAGGCCAGGGTCATCCCCCTATTAAAGAAACCAGGAGCGGATGCTGCTAATCTCAAAAATTATAGACCCACCTCCCAGCTCCCCTTCCTGGCGAAAGTTGTTGAACAACATGTTCTGATGACACTTTCGGCCTTCTTGGAGGAACACCAGCTACTCCAAGCTCAACAGGCGGGTTTTAGAGCACACCATTGCACTGAGCTGGTGATGCTGTCCGTACTTGATGAGCTCAGAATCATGCCTGACAATAAAAAAACGAGTGCCCTGATTTTATTAGATCTATCAGCGGCATTCGATACGGTCAGTCATAAACAACTGCTGACCCGAATCACTGACCTGGGCATCTTCGGGCTGGCTTACCAGTGGCTAGAATCCTTCCTGTCAGGTCGGTCACAGCGGGTTCAGTTGGGCGAGCGGGTATCGGACAGAGGCACCCTCACCTGCGGCGTCCCCCAGGGCTCTGCGCTGTCCCCGCTCCTATTCAACATGGATCTGCAGCCTCTGGTGGCAGCTCTAGCCCGCATGAACTGCCGAGTATTCAACTACGTGGATGATACTCATCTTATCATCCAGATTGACAACTCCACCCATGCCCAGGACTTGATGCAAAACATTCTCAGATTCACAGTGAACAGGATGACAGCCAATTCACTGAAGATAAACCCTGACAAAACCAAAGTCTTCGTCATCCCCACGAAAAACAACCACTGGAGTGACCTTTTTTGGCATCAAGAGCTGGGTGCCACCCCCACACCAGTACCTGTTGTGAAAAGCCTGGGCATAAAAATCGACTCGGAGCTTTCCAAGTCACCACAGAGATTGGAACTTGTATAGGGTTCTTGAGACAGTTACGGAAACTTGTTCCCCTCCTCTCAACCGCCTCACTACAGATGATTGTGTCAGCCACAATTATCTCCAGACTAGACTACGGTAGCGCCTTACACATCGCCCTTCCCAAAAAACGTATTAACAAATTGCCGGTGGTATTAAATGACGCAGCCAGGCTGATCTTTGGGCTCCTTAGAAGGACTCAGCCCAGCCCTCTAGTATGCAAGCTGCACTGGCTCCCCATCAAGAAGAGAGCAATATTTAAGGGTCTCTGCATCGCCCATAAAGCAATTTACGGCCAAGCCCCAGTCTATATAAATTGCAGTCATCCAAGGCATGCTGCCTGGCCTCTCCATGGTGCAATATTGCATCCAAAGGGGTTAGAGCATTCTCTGTCCTACTCCCACAATTGTGGAACAAACTGCCTGACCACCTTCACAAGGAACCTGCACTCCTTTCCTTCAGGAAGCAGCTCAAGACGGTCCTGTTCAGGGAGGCTCTCAACATAGTTTAATCCCCCTCGTCCTTCTGCTGTTATGTTACCGCCAGTGGCTTTTGGCCACTCTCTCTAAAAGCACTAAGAGACCTGCTGGTGATTTTGCGCTATATAAAAATGAATTAACATAACATAAGATAATTGTAGGACAGAAAAGAGGCGTGTTTCTGAACTACCTTCATGCATTCTGGGAGTTGCAGTCTTGACTACTTTACTGGAATTTGAATAGCGCTTGGACTATCACCCATAACGCTCTTACTCTGGGCACGCTTTAGTAAGGTACTCTCAAGGCCATTAGTTGTGGGCATTGCTTGCTCATCATTTGCTGTCTGTGGTTAGTCGACAGTTGCTGAGTATCGTGTATGTTAGCATGAAAGTACAACGGGTTCGGTCTTAGGTTGTGTAGTGCTTAGTATTGAAGCGCCACAAGCCTGTGCTGGGCGTCAGCCGGCACTGTGGGGTGGGGCCGCGCTCCTCCCTTGGTGAATCAGTGATTTACTTGCGCAGTGTAATCTCCAGTGCCTTAGATAATGTCATCGACTTTCACTTAAAATAGACCCTGTCAGTGAGAGACGGCCAGAATCCACGTGCGTCAAGAGGGTATGTCAGCTGACTTCACAGACACAGGGTGTGGAGGGGTGAGGGGGGGAGTAAGGGCAGGGAGGGAGGGCTGGGTGTGGGACAGCGAGAGCAGGGTGAAGAGAGAGACCGGGGAAAAGGGTAGTAAGAGAGTGGTATGGAGAGACCCTGAGACCGGATAAAGAGGCCGCAGAATGGAGGGGTTGGGGGTACTTAGAGGGAGAGAGCAGAGAAAAACAAGCGCAGACGTTAGAAAAACATAGTTTAAACAAGCGCGGCCGCGAAAGCGACCGTGCTTTGTTTAATTAGTAACATGAGCCACGATAACAATAAGGGAGGAATGCAGCTGGCACAATGCACGCCGCTGCTCGCTCCCGAGACCCCTAGGCCATGGGAGTGAACGTTGAAGAGAATAGGTGGGACATGCACCCATCTTTGGCCATTTGCGTGCTTTTATTATTGAAAGCCACACGCAAAGGCCAACGGGATGTGTGGGAGGAGGCCTCTTGGAAGTCTGGAGTGATTGCAAGAGGCCCTCTTCTAGAGCAGCGTATGAGCGCTGCACTGGGCTCGACCTAAAAAGGGATCCAAAAAAATAAAATTCCCATGCATTTTCCATCCACTTCTTTAGGCAGAACTACAGCAATAACTACTGAACGGAATTACACCACATTAGTCAGGAAGCTAGATCGTGAGCCGCAGGTTGTGCTTTTTGTGATTTAGTATAAATCCGTTCAGTAGTTTTTGAGAAATTGAGGTTGAAAAATAATTGTATATTTTGGCAGTTGGGCTTGCGAGAGTCCCACGGGCCTCCCACGAGAGTGCTAAATCAAAAATGGAGCCCTATGATTGGACAAGAGGCCCGCTGTTCCTTTGAACCTTCACACAAGCGCTCCGATTGGCTGGCTGTTGGAATGGTAGTAATGAAAAGGCCGCCATTACTGTTTACTGTGAAAAATTGAAGATGTTGTGGAAGTGAAGTAAAAAAGCTGTATAAGAGGGCAGCAGAAAGGCATGCTGTCCCCCCTGAAGTTAGAGCGGAGATGTCTATGGGATAAATTACTGTGAAGATTATAAATGTATATTGTTTTTAGCTAATTTTTAGGACCTCGCAGAACTTTCAGAGGATTGTGACGAGTAAAAAGGAGTAGTTGATTTCTCAATATACTCAATTGGTAGGAATGCATATTGGGGTCTTTATTTTTTAGAGGAAGTGTGTAAGAGATAAGTACTGTGATGAGTGAATATTTAATTCTTATTTTTAAAAACTATTAGGTTCTTGTTAGACTCTCACAGGATCGGGAAAACTAGAAAGTGGTAGGTGATTTTTGAATACCCTATAGTATGCACACTTTCTACTGTAGGAAGGAATATTACTGGAGATGGTGTTTATCTCCACCCCCCAATGCACACCTGTCATCTCAGAGGAGAGACCAGTCCCTCCCCACACCCTACTACCCACATTCATCATCTGAGATAGAGGTCTGACAGGAGAGACCAGTCCCCCTACACACTACCATGTACATCTGCCATCTGAGAGAGAGGTCTGAAAGGAAAGGCCAGTCACTCCCCACACTCTACTATGCACATCTGTCTTCTAAGAGAGAGGTCTGACAGGCGAGGCCAGTCCCTTTCCCCTCACTGCTATGCACAACCGTCATCTCAGAAAGAGGTCTGAGAGGAAAGGGCAGTCCCTCCCACACCTTACTACACACACCTGTCAACTGAGAGAGAGAGGTCTGAAAGGAGATTCCAGTCACTCCCCACACTCTACTATGCACATCTGTCATCTAAGAGAGAGGTCTGACAGGCGAGAACAGTACTTCTCCACACCCTACTAGACACACCGATCATTAAAGAGAGAGGTCTCAGCAGAGAGGGCAGTTTCCTCCCACAACCTACTATGCACACCCGTCAACTGAGAGAGGGGTCTGAAAGGAGAGGACAGTCCATCTCCACACCCTACTACACCCACTCATTACAGAGAACGGTACCAGCAGAGAAGCCAGTCCTACCCCACACCCTTCTCTGCACACCTGTCATCTGAGAGAGAGGTCTGAAAGGATGGCCCAATCCCTCCCCACACCCTACTACGTACACTCGTTATCTGAAAAAGAGGTCTCAAAAGACAGGCCTGTCATTCTCCACACACTACTATGCACACTTGTTATCCGGGACAGAGATCTGAAAGTAGATAGAGGCCAATCTATCTATACTGTCTATTATGTGCTCCCATCATCCGAGAGAGGGGTCTGGTAGGAGAGGGCTGTACCTTACCATACAATACGAGGCATACTTGTAATTCAAGACAGAGCTTTGAAAGGACAGGGTAGTCCCTCGTCGCTCCCTAGTATGCACAACTATTATCCAAGAGAGGGTTCTCAGTGGAGAGGCTAGTCCCTCCCATATACTACTATTGTCCTACGATTGTGTTGCTATACCGCGAGAGACTCGCAAGAGTAGCATGCAAGCTTCAATGATTGAAGCTTGCCGCATGGGGTTTGTTTGATCACGCAAGCATCTTACGCGTCTAGCATGGAAAATGACTGGTTCTGCCTCAAGGTGTTTTACGATCCAACAAGAGTCTCGCAAGATCGTATTGGGAGAAGTAAAAAACAGGGCCAAGGCTCAATAGTTACTATTCTTATTACATATTTGAAGAAATGCTGTGATGTGATTGGATGCAGAACCAGATATAGCTAAGTTAGTTATTTGTGCTTTGGAGTAGAAAGAAGTCTGAAATGTGCTCAGCAGAAGTGAATTTATTTGGAGCTGAAAAAGTCTGGTGTCTTCATTTGCATTGAAGAAAGACCTCCAAGTTCAGGTAATTAAAATTATATATTAAAAACTTTGTTGTGCATTGTCAGTATGTGTACTTATGTTGGTAAACTTATTCTACAGTATGTTTACAGAGTGAAAAGCTGTTTGGGGACGTATAGGTCTTTTAAGATGGCTTTTGAGAGGTAGACATTGGAATGTAAAGAGATATCAGCAAGTATTACAGATTGTGTTGAAAAATGAAGGGCTCCAACTATATGTACCTGTAAGTAAAGGAGGTAGTGTTTATAAAACAAAGAGGCACAATACCCTACCAGGTGATAGCCACAAACTGGAATGAGTTGGATTTAGCACAGTGAGTGTGCTAAAGGCACCTAAACAAACATCTTCCTGAGCCTCATGTGGCGCTCATGGGAGCCGTTTGTAAAGGTTCACTTGCCACATGTTTGGTAATGCTCAGAACGTTGAGGCAGATAAATGTAGTGAAAACTTAGTCAAAGTTTATTTTCAATTGTGAAGCTTTTTGAGGTGCCAAACGACAAATTGTCTGGCCATATGTGTGTAGACATTTGCTTATAATATGTTTGTATACAAGTTGGTGGATGACTGGGTTGAGAGGTGGTTTGATTGGTGTGTCCTGTGGCATATGAATGTGATGGGCCTCTGAATGGGACGTATGTTGATGTGAGTGCACTGCCGTTTTGGATTGAGCCTGTGACTGGCGGTTTGAAAGTCTTTGTGTTCAGTGCATTAAATGAGTGTGTTGGTCCCTTGTCGTGGCTTTATACCTCTCCTTCAGTAATCTTTGGTTCAGTATTCCGATACTTTCATTAGTAGTTTCTGTTTGAAGCTAGCACTTCTGGAGGTGCCAAAACCAACTTGTGTAAGTCTGTACTTAAGTAGTGGTTTTACCTCGAGGGTACAGTAACAACCCCTCACTTTTTTAAAAACAGACCATTTGGAGGTGTCCAGGTTGGTGTAACGTGCATTGAACCCACTCACTATCCACAATGCCCTGCGTAATGACTGAGATCACTCATTTATTTACATTTTGTAATGAAATTTCTGGAACCTGTGGCGATCCACAAATTGCCAAACACCCAGCATTCCCGCAGGTCTCCCTCTAAAAATGGAACCCATTGGGGCTGCGCCTATTGAACACGATATGAAAAGGCGCAAAACACAACATAGAATCATCAGATTTTTCTACTGAAAACCAACCTGTTTTCTCAGTTTGGGTAGGTGTCGATTGTGGGGCTCGTCTTTGCATCCACCCAGAGAAACCTACCATACCCACACATTTCTGAAAACTTAAACAACCAGGGGAGTCCAGGTGGTATTGCTTGCATGGATCTAAGGTTTTCTTACCCAGAAGCCCTTGCAAACCTCAAACTTTGGCAAAAAACACTAATTTTCCTCACATTTCTGTGCAGGACAATTCCAGAATCTGCAGAGATCTACACATTTCCTACTACCCAGCGTTCCCCCATGTCTCTAACATAACAGTGGGTAGGCCAAGAGAATGCGACTCAAAAGACCCTAAAACAGTAGGTGGAGAGATCAATGATAAGGGTAGCTGCAGTATTTGGTGCCGAGCTCAGCCACCACCCTTGGAAACCTACCAATCACAGACACTTTTGAAAACTAGACGCCCAGAGGAATCCAGGGCACCCTCGTTGATCCCACATCATATGGTACCTCCACTTGTTTCATGGTTCTACAAATGTTAAAGAAACTTTCGCTCATTGTTTTGAGGAGGCCCAAATGTATAGACACTATCAAGGGCGGCATGTACTTGGAAAAACAAAGCATTGGACTCTATGCAACCAGTAAAGGGAACTGCCAACGGCTCACCTCTGTGTGAATGCTAGTCTCCATTGCAACTGACACATTCATAAAGACTGTGTTTTGCAAGCAGTTGATAAAATATTTATAAGGACTGTACAGTATGTTAAGTTTACAGTAAAAGAAAACCGTGTCTTTTTGATATTTTGTAAATTGAAACTGTGAATCACAAATAAAGTAAATGTATTGATAAACAGGTCTCATGTTTTTCTTATGTTCAGCTGTAAAATGTATAGTTCTTTGTAACTGTATAATTGATACATCAATATAATTAATATTTCCTTATTGAATTTTCAGAAGCAGTGAAGTGTGGGCTAGCTCTTGATGAAGAATTGTATTTGCACATGTTATAGGAATCATTTGCAAGAGCACTGAATCCACTAAGGAGGGATGAGCATAGGGTCTGGAGCACTGAAGCAACTCAGGAGGAATGAGCATAGGGTCTGGAGCACTGAAGCCACTCAGGAGGAATAAGCATAGGGTCTGGAGCACTGAAGCAACTCAAGAGGAATGAGCATAGGATCTGAAGCACTGAAGCCACTCAGGAGGAATAAGCATAGGGTCTGGAGCACTGAAGCCACTCAGGAGGAATGAGCATAGGGTCTGGAGCACTGAAGCCGCTCAGGAGGAGTGAGCATAGGGTCTGGAGCACTGAAGCCACTCAGGAGGAATGAGCATAGGGTCTGGAGCACTGAAGCCAATAAGTAGGAATGAGCATAGGATCTGGAGCACTGAAGCCACTCAGGAGGAGTGAGCATAGGGTCTGGAGCACTGAAGCCACTCAGGAGGAATGAGCATAGGGTCTGGAGCACTGAGGCCAATAAGTAGGAATCAGCATAGGGTCTGGAGCACTGAAGCCACTCAGAAGGAATGAACATAGGGTCTGGAGCACTGAAGCAACTCAGGAGGAGTGAGCATAGGGTCTGGAGCACTGAAGCCACTCAGGAGTAATGAGCATAGGGTTTGGAACACTGAAGCCACTCAGGAGGAATGAGCATAGGGTCAGGAGCCCTGAAGCCACTCAGGAGGAATACGCATAGGGTCTGGAGCACTGAAGCCACTCAGGAGGAATCAGCATAGGGTCTGGAGCACTGAAGCCACTCAGGAGGAATGAGCATAGGATCTGGAGCACTGAAGCCACTCAGGAGGAATGAGCATAGGGTCTGGAGCACTGAAGCCACTCAGGAGGAATGAGCATAGGATCTGGAGCACTGAAGCCACTCAGGAGGAATGAGCATAGGGTCTGGAGCACTGAAGCCACTCAGGAGGAATGAGCATAGGGTCTGGAGCACTGAAGCCACTCAGGAGGAATGAGCATAGGGTCTGGAGCACTGAAGCCAATAAGTAGGAATGAGCATAGGGTCTGGAGCACTGAAGCCACTCAGAAGGAATGAACATAGGGTCTGGAGCACTGAAGCAACTCAGGAGGAGTGAGCATAGGGTCTGGAGCACTGAAGCCACTCAGGAGTAATGAGCCTAGGGTTTGGAACACTGAAGCCACTCAGGAGGAATGAGCATAGGGTCTGGAGCACTGAAGCCACTCAGGAGGAATGAGCATAGGGTCTGGAACACTGAAGCCACTCAGGAGGAATAAGCATAGGGTCTGGAGCACTGAAGCCACTGAGGAGGAATGAGCATAGGGTCTGGAGCACTGAAGCCACTCAGGAGGAGTGAGCATAGGGTCTGGAGCACTGAAGTCACTCAGGAGGAGTGAGCATAGGGTCTGTAGCAGTGCCATATGTACAGGAAACAGCCTTTACCACGCAGGCATTACAATGTAATGCCTTTACCACGCATCAATTACAATGCAATGCTTAACCATACCAATAACGACCTCTTCAAGGCAGACGAGGCATATAATACACTTCATCCAAGTGGAGTTCAAGGGCGGGGCCTCTTCCAGCGGCCAGCCTATGAGCGGGTGTTTGGGCAGGATGTGTCTAACCATTCACCTCAGGCTGCTCAGGTATTATCAACCTCCACAGCGTAGGGGGGAGGAGACACTGCTTTACCTTTGTGACCTGCAAGAACCTGGCACGGAACTTTTCGCTGGTCTTCACCATTGGGTGCCTCATTGGTCTATGTTCCTGGTTAACCACCCCCTCTGTCACGTCTAGTAATGTTATTTAATGTTCCGCACTATACTCCAGGGGATGGTGTTTTAAGCCAATCAGGTAGGCTCAATGGCAGCTGTACTGGATGGGTTTGCTTCACTCACCTGCGATGCAGAGTGCACAAGATGGCTACCTGCTTTTGGCTGCCTTATGCAATGCGCCAAGAAAGGAGATGTTGTGTCCAAGATGTAGCACTGGTCAGTAGAGTGCTCTGGAAGGGATATTATGCCTGTACATATATGATGTATTCATATATATAAACAGAAACATACAGTTAAAGTGAAGTTGGTCCTGGGATTTATTGGTATAGATATTATGAGTACTGTCTTCTACCCCGTCTACAACCAACCTTCCTCTACCGCCTCGAGGCCACATTTGGAATAGGTGGCCTTCTGCTCCAGTGTGGCTGGTCAGTAAGCGGCAAGGCAGTCTGTTTCAGAAACACCCAGACTAGAAGGCCCCCTAAGCCAGAAGTTACTACAACTTAGGTCTGAATTACATACAAATCATGGCGTGTTCTAAACGGATCAATTTCCCCATCAGCGATACGCTGTACAGGAATTAAATTGGACTATCAATGTTAAGTTATGAATATTACATGCTGTGGGGCTTCTTGGCACTTCAACAGAAGGTAAAAGATTCGAAAACAGGAGGATGACATTGGACACAAACAGAACCAAAAATTAAAGAGCCAGGTCTTTAAAAGCTGTCTGAACTGCGGCGAATCAGGTACCAAGCATAAGCCCATTGCTTCTCCACTGCATCAGAGGAAGCGGAGCCCCCAAAAGAGGCAGTGAGACCTTCAGGAGTATCAAGCAGCAGAAGACTGGCTGATCTGAGATCCTGCCCTGACCGGTGTATTGTAAATCTTTATAGATAGAGCGGCGAGCCAGGGTAGACTAATTGGGGAATAATGGTCATTCCTTTAAAAATGATCCTAGATCTAACCAGCAGCCAATGCAGGAATATCTTATGGGAAACTTGAAAGGAGAGTGCACAACTGTTGTAGAAAACCCCTCACCCACCTACCTAGTAGGTGGCATGCTTCATCATTGGGGCCCAACTGGATTGCCTAGTACAATCCAGCTGTGCTACGACGCCTGAACTACAGCGGAGCAGGATTTTTGAAGTTGAGCAGAAAGTGACGTGCTATGTGAGGTGTAGTTATAGGTTAAAAATGTCTCTGAGCAATGCCCTTTAAAAAAAGTTTTATTAGAAGGGTCCCAGGACAAGTGTAAAAAATTGTTCGGGATCTCTAAATAGGAATATTATTTTCCTTGGTATCCCTTGTACATAAGGTCTACTAGTTTCAGCCTACTGAATGGATCTGGAGGCTTTCGTCAGGACCGAAAAACTGGTGACTGGCCGCAAAAACATGAACAAGGCCAGGTGAAGTGTGAATATCAGCACACACCCTAAAGTGTGCTGTGAGTGTAGTGGTAGTTTACTCACAGTATCTCCGTTTGAGAGTACTTGGGTATCGAGGTGGTTATGCCTCTGGTATCCGATCGACGTGTAAATTCCCCTCTTGACCGTTTGTCAGGGAAAGTTAGGTCCGGAGTACCTAAGACGTCGATCGGGTCCGCTTGGTAAGCGGACCCGATCGACGTCTTAGGTACTACACTCACAGCACACTTTAGGGTGTGTGCTGATATTCACACTTCACCTGGCCTTGTTCATTTTTTGCGGCCAGTCACCAGTTTTTCGGTCCTGACGAAAGCCTCCAGATCCATTCAGTAGGCTGAAACTAGTAGACCTTATGTACAAGGGATACCAAGGAAAATAATGTTCCTATTTAGAGATCCCGAACACATTTTTTACACTTGTCCTGGGACCCTTCTAATAAAACATTTTTTAAAGGGCATTCCTCAGAGACATTTTTAACCTATAACTACACCTCACATAGCACGTCACTTTCTGCTCAACTTCATAAATCCTGCTCCGCTGTAGTTCAGGCGTCGTAGCACAGCTGGATTGTACTAGGCAATCCAGTTGGGCCCCAATGATGAAGCATGCCACCTACTAGGTAGGTGGGTGAGGGGTTTTCTACAACAGTTGTGCACTCTCCTTTCAAGTTTCCCATAAGGTGACAGCGAAAAACGTTTGCTCTAATTCACTAAAAACTTGTCCTTTTTGTTTTTCTAAAGTTACTGGGGAAGAGGACAATTTTTCTCTTTTTCCTCGCTCTCTTTTTGTTCCTATTTAAAATGCAGGAATATCAACACAGGCCTAGTGTTGGCCTGTCCAGGGGGTGTTTGGTGTCAAGCACACTGTTAGATCCTGGAGAAGCTGTAGTCGGTTTAGTACCTTCTCGAGAGTTGGAGAAAGATGCCAATGTCCACTTTGGACTGTACCGCAGCATTTACGACTGATATATGGAGATTAAAGGAATGAATAGTGAAATCTGCAACTGTTAAAAGCAAACTTGAGCCATTCTGGTCCAAGAGCTTCTAGGATAGAGCATCATCTACATCATCTCTTAGATGGCGAAATACTTTAAAGGGGTCGAAACAGGACCCATGGTCTCCATCCACCAAGTTGCATCCCACCTAGTGAGAGTAGAAAGGACAAGCAAAATCTCGATGTTTGATGGATTTAATCGTAAGCAGTTAGCTGACATCCACCATTGCGCGGTAGATAACACTGAGCGCAGTTGAGGGATAGAGTGATCAGATGCCTGGTCTCTATTGAGCGCAGTTGAGGGATAGAGTGATCAGATGCCTGGTCTCTATTGAGCGCAGTTGAGGGATAGAGCGATCAGATGCCTGGTCTCTATTGAGCGCAGTTGAGGGATAGAGCGATCAGATGCCTGGTCTCTATTGAGTGCAGTTGAGGAATAGAGCGATCAGATGCCTGGTCTCTACTGAGCGAAAGAGAGCACAGATCTGCTGAGCGTCTTCCGCGTCCAAATAAAACTTGGCTCCCAGCTGAAGCAGAAGGGCTGCAAGCATGGACTGGGATTCACCAAAATGTCATGGGTAGTGGAAGTGAGATCACACACCCTTTGGCCTTATTGACCTTAAAGGAAGTGACATCATATGACCTTTGTCCCTGAATCTTCTCAGAAAGTGATGTGACTTGACCTTAACCCGGATGACATCACTGAAGTTACATTTTAAATGTGTCATTAATATAAAAATACAACCCATGTCTCTTTTGGAACCACATATATTAGGATGCAGACATAACCTTTGAAAGCGGTGGGATGTATGTAATGGAATACTTACCCTAAATTGTACTGAGCAAAGCAAATGAACCACAGCTCTTCTGAATGGGTTCAGGGGCACGGGGTTCTCCCCACAAGAAACCTTTGAGAAAAATGGGTCAAATAGTGCATTTTAAAGCAAACTCATTAAATACAGAAGTCCTTTCATGGTGAGCCAAGCCAATGAAACCTGACGTACCACGTACAATTTGCTATGGGTGCCCCTATATGCCAAAAATAACCCCATTATTTGCCCTGGGTACCCCCTATAAGTCATGGGTGCCCCATTATGCCAACAATTATATACAGTATGCCAGTCCTAAAATTTTGCTATTAACGTCATCCATGTTCCATGGTTGACCCTTATGTCTACATTTACCTCGAGTATGATATGGGCAGCATCTTGTAATGTTTGCACCAAAGCGACCGCAGCATCCTTTATGCCAAGAATCACATCCAGGGTGCAAGCGCCAGCATTTTGTCACGGATGTCCCACATATCAAGTATTATCTCCAGTCTGCCAAGTTGCCTCCAACCTGCCAACACCTGTATTTTTGCAGAGGGCAACACGCAGACTCACAGGCATCGCTCGTGCTCACTTGCATTCACTAACTCACATCAATTTTCATCTACTCATCCCTAATCAACCATTCCCACTCATTCTCCCTCTCTTGCACTCAATCTTACACTCACTCATATTTCTTACACTGATTAACTCACAGCTACTCACTCACAGTGACATGGACTCACTCTTGCACTTACTCCATCGTTCTCACTCCCCCTGAATCACTTACTTACTGGCACTTACTCTCAGGTATTGCCACTCCGATCTCTGACACTTTCACTCACACATGCTCATATACACACTTGCACACAAACACGCCCTCTCTCACACAAACACACCGTCACCCGCAAGCATGCACACAACTCACATTTAAAAGCATTTTTACTTCCCTAATGCTCCAGTTTTTATTACACTAAAGTATATAATAAAAAAGTATTCACTGTTAGCGTAATGAGAAAATGAGCTGAAACAAGCAGGGTGAAGCGCCCCTGTCTTCTTGGCACTGATTTTACCATCTCAGAGACCAGGGGTCACAAAGGCAGTGTTAGGGGTCACAGTGGGCAAGCCAGAGGTCGCAGTTGACAGGGGTCTCATGCAGGAAGAGTTGAAGGGGTTTGGGATATAGTCAGGACATTTATTTTTATTGAAACAGTTTCATAACTGGACTTGAACATGAGTCCAGTTAAGATGTTCTGGTGATGGATCTGAACAGTGGTTCACTGCGGGCCTTTTTCAATCACAACTTCAACAATTTATGGATGAGAAAGTCACTCAATAAAAGGAGCAACTCTTCAGAACACACCGTCCAACCAACCAGAAACCAATTGTAATCCGTACATTTATGAGCTTGTATGCTATATTTTGCCATCTAAGCGGCATATCATCAACGGCCAGCGATAATTATCGCTGGCCGTGTTTAGCGTGCACAAAATTAACGCCGCCTATCGCCGGATTCTGTCGCCCGGTAAGCGTACTATCAGCAAGGCGCATCGCCGAGGCGATAGAAATCCCGGCAATAGCGGCGATAAGAAGCAATAACGCAGGATAACCTGCGATAAAAAAGCAGCGACGGTGAAAAACATCAGTGATAGGGAGATGTGGACTCAGCATGACGATCCACCTCCCATGTTAAACAAGTCAAAGATTTAGCAGGCGTAAGGAACCGGCGATAAAGCCGGTTAGCGCTACTTTTAAAGTCGCTAGGCCGGTTAGCGATTCCCTTGTTAATAGGGAGATCCTTCGTTAGCGATTATTTTCGCTGTATTTCTCACGGGAACGCCTACCTCGCATCTCATTAGTGATGCGAGGCGAGGCGATAAGAAAATGGGCGCTGAAGCATGGATTCACGCGTTAGCGTGACCATGCTGATAGGGCGATAAAATTATCGCTGCTTTGCGCACAAAAACGGACGCAAAAGCGGCGATAATTTTATATCGCCGGCTTGTTGATATGTACCTGAGTGCTTCCCAAAGTGATCACACAGAGCGTCAAATACAAAACAAGAAACAAATGACTCTTCACTCAGGGAAATAGATACTGGAGGGTCAGTGAGTCTATATGTTTTTTTAGTCAGCAACGTTTTATCCTTGCAGCAGGAAGCGCAGGCCCTTTTTGCCAAACACTGCCAGAGCCAGGGTTCTGGACTAGGACATGGAGCTTGGGTGTCACCCTCACTATTGCCTTATGCCAAAGAAGGACAGAGGTCTTCGTCCTATTTATATCTTCGCCCTCTCAACATCTTCCTGTGAAAGGACACAGTCAGTATGCTCTCTCTAGCCTCTTCTAAATCCCGTTCGTATAGGCTGACCCTAAAACAATTATCGCCAAATATATCTAGGAAAAAACTGAAGTTCTCTGCTCCACCCACCCCTAAACTTCATATGTCTTCATTCATTCTGAAACAGGATTCTATGAAACCTTATATCAGTCAGTTAACTCTCTGGTATCAGTGAGTATGAAATCTTTAATCAGGTCTGCTATGAACATCAACATTGATGCACCGACCCCAGCTACCTTGGGCTTCCCTACAAAATGAAGGTTTACTCATTGTCATCTATCATCCAAATCTTCTATCCTTTGCCATCATTTCTTTGGAGATTTATGAGTCCTTATTTCTGGAATGGCCACTTCCTGTCACTAACTCGATATTTTGCTGATCTAGTGAGACGACACTTAGAAAGATTTCCAATATTTCCGCTAAACCTTCCATTTGACCTTAGATTCTCTTAGCTTTTTCTTGGAGGTGTTCTGCCTCAGCTGGTTTTCTGCTCTTCAGAATTTGATCCAGATGGGTGTTTATTGCCTTATGTGATTTATTTCTGTCCCTCTTGTGTTTCTGGTGCCTAGGATCATCTCCTTCCTTTGTCTAGCATCTGAGGGGGAGCAGAGGGAGACTAGGACCCAAGATCTCTATCTAGTTCCACTTTTGAGTCCCCTTTGAGATAGTAGATGAGTTGCAGCTACTAGTGCTTATTCCCAAGTAAAGAAAATTAATTGCAAATGAAAGTGATTATAAATGTCGGGGGGTCATTATAGACAGCAGGGGCTCATTTAACCAGCACACACTTCAAATAAAGGCAAAAGCAGGCTCCCAAACCTCCACCTTTGTAACACTGTCAAGATAATTGAAGGACCCGAAATTTGTATCCGCGGATTATCCTCCTATCAGAAACGAGCAAGTATCAGCCGCTACAGCGGACTCAATGCGAGCCCAAAATCTCTGATATATACACACACCTTTAATATGCTGTTTAATCTCTGTTTTATTGAGCTTCGGAACAAGGGGACCTTTTTGTGTGACGCCAACCACTTAGTGTCCTGTTACGAGTCAAGTAATGCTCTGCCGGCTTATGTTCCTAGGACCTTAGCACACTTATAAATCATACCTGTGAAGCGTAATTTTCTTACCTATTACAGCCCTGCATGACTGCATGAAGACTAAATTAATGTTAAATGTGTTTTAAGTAAACTCTCTGTGGCACCGGTGTGTTTAAATTATCTTTTTAACGTCATCTTACCATTTACTGGACTTAAGTTGCACATATAATAATCGCACCTAAAAGAGCTTTATGTAACAACTTACTCCCGATCGGTTTACCTTTTTTTTTTGCTCCCACAGAGACAAGGAATTGGCTCATCAGCTGTAATACATCAAATTCAGGATCTTAATTGTATTGACAACCCTTGTATTAAGGGGGTACCATCAAGTGCTGTGATATTTTATGTTTTTATCCATGTAATGGTTTTACTTAATTATGCATGCACCACAAGATCAGGAAGATCTATGACAGCTTCGACACCCTTGACCCGTCAACCAGGCCCGCCACCATCGCACACAACCAAGCCGCACCCCAACCGACCGTGCTGTGCTGGACCCCGCTCCCAACAGAGGACATGCTCAAGACCATGAAGAGCATCCACTTAGGAGCCCCGACGGATCCCTGTCGGTACCACATCTTCCACAGAGCAGCCGCCGCCATCCCTCCCCAGCTTTGTCGCACCAACAACTGCTCCATCGAAACTGCCACCTTCCCCGACGACTGGAAACACGCCGAGATCAACCCTCTGCTGAAGAAGCCATCCTCAGACCTGACAGACCTCAAGAACTTCAAACCGATCTCACTCCTCCCCTTCCCAGAGAAGGCCATCAACGCCCAACTCTCCGAGTTCATCGAAGTGAACCACATCCTGGACACGTCCAAATCCGGCTTCCGAAGCAACCACAGCACAGAGACTGCACTCCTCGCCACCATAGTAGACATCCGCTTCCTCCTCAACTGGGGCGAGACCGCAGCCCTCATCCTACTAGACCTCTCGGTTGCCTTCGACATCATCTCCAACCACACCCTTATCAAAAGACTCCACAACGTGGGCATCTGCGACTAAGCTTTGGACTAGATCCACTCCTTCCTCACCGGCTGGACCCAGCGAGTCAGACTACCACCGTCCCTCTCAGAACACACGGAGATCAGCTGTGGAGTACCCCAGGGTTCCTCCATGGGCCCCACCCTCTTCAAGGTGTACATCGCCCCCCAAACAGCCATCGTCAGAAGCCACGGACTCAACATCGTCTCCTACACCGATGACACCCAGCTGTTCTTCTCACTCACCAATGAATCTACAACTGCCAGAACCAACTTCGACTGTGGAATGAAGGCCGTTGCTACTTGGATGAAAGACAGCTGCCTCAAGAACAACTCGGACAAAACTGAAGTACTCATCTTGGGACCCACCCCCTCAGCTGGGGACGATTCCTGGTGGCCCTCTGCATTGGGAATCCTCCCCCACCCCGATGGACCATGCACGCAACCTCTGCATCATACTGGACTCATCACTCACTATGAACCAACAAATCAACGCAGTGTCCTCGGCCTGCTTTCACATGCTTCGCCTGCTTCGAAAGACATTCAGATCGATCCCTACAGAATCCAGAAAGATTGTCACCCACGCAGTCATCCCCAGCAGACTCGACTACGGCAACACACTACGCAGGTGTATCTCAGAAACAGCTCAAGAAACTATCAAACGTCCAAAATGCCACAGCTAGACTGGTCCTCGACATACTCTGCTGCAGCCACATCATGCAACACCTCCGACAACTCCACTGGCTCCCAGTCAACAAGAGAGTCACTTTCATGCTCCTCACAATGCTCTGAATGACGAAGGACTAGCATACCTGAACCACCACCTCACATTCCATGTACCTGCCAGACAACTCTGATCCTACCAACTCGCCCTCGCCTCTGTCCACAGGATCCACAAGACCAGAACAGGAGGAAGGTCGTTCTACCTTGCCAGCAAGACCTGGAACCCCCTGTCCCTCCACCTCAGGCAATTCATGTCGCTGACCCAATTCAGGAAGGACCTCAAGACCTGGCTCTTCGAATGATCCTCCACCCAGTCTGACCAGCAGCCTTCCTTCCCCAGCGCCTTGAGACCCTCACGGGTGAGTAGCCGCGCTATACAAGTCCCTGATTGATTGATTGAAATAAACTAAATTCAAGTGAAGGCTTTTGGGACATTTGTCATTGTGATCTTTTGGCTTCTTCAGCTGGTGTGAGAGGAATATAGCGATTCACAAGGGTTACATCAAAATGCATTTGTGTCAAAGTTGAAGAATGCATCTTATTCTTTTGGCTAATTTCTATTTTACTCTTAAAATATGTTTGTGGACTTTTGAATCAGTCTTTGAATAGAATATTTAATTCCAAATTGCGTTTACGTCATGGAGCAATGTGCCATCCAGATCCAGCAGTAGGTAGGAGAGAACTGCTTCTGCATTGATTTTCCACCTTCAAATTTGCCACCTCAGCGCTTCCTGTAGAATTCCTTTTACCAGTGTCAATGGTTTTAGTTAAAAAGTGTAAAGGTTAGATACAGAACTGGTACAATGTGAGTCTCAACAAACAGCAGCCTTGTTGCAAACAAAGAAAACCTCCACAGAACAAAATTCTAAATCAAAAGCATAAAGGTTTATTTAAATGTATGAATAATTACAGAAGGCATAAAGTAGTCAGTCAAATCAGCATCAATAAAACATCAAGTAATGCAAATGTGAGAGGTATCAACTTAAGGTCTATTTCCAAAGCAAGCAAATTGCCAGATCCAAAGTTTTTTTCAGCAAGAGGACTGACATACATCTGCTCGGTTTGAAAGGCAGGGAAAGACCAACGCAAAGACTCACAGTTTACAAAGCAAGAAATGTCTAACTATAGACAAACTAAAGTGTAGTGTGCTTTTCTAGAAGTAAGCAAGAAGTCTGGCACTTCTACCAAAAACAGCATATTTTCTAGGTTTCAGGCAATGAAAACCACACACTTGACATAGTGAGATCAGACATCATAGGGCTGTACTAATGTTTCATTCACACAGACCAATAATTTTTCCTAGAAAATATGATACATCAAATAAGAACCATTTAGGAGCACCCACTTTCATGCATAATTAAAATAAGGCATACATAGGAAATTAATTATAAAAAATTAATTATAAAATAATATTATAAAAAATTATAAAACATTACATTTGGGCAACACATAAAAACAATTGGCAATACAACTGCTTAGAGCAGACCCAGGCAAACAGCCTTGAATTTTTTGCAACCACAGAACCATTTTGCTCATGGCTTCCTTCTTGAGAAACACAAATTAATACATTTCAGCTCGACAAAAGAACGTCCACATAGGAAGTTTGTTCATGTCATTTTAAAAACACATTTCTTTCTGTGAGTGTAAAAGGAATGTCGATGCAGGCTGCCTTTGGCCTAGTCATGTCATCCAAAGCCTAGTTATGCTAACTAAAGCACATTTAAATCAAGCATTATTTTTTATTAATCAAAAATGTGCTCACACCAATTTCTGCAGAGGTGTGTAGAGGGCTGGGGCTGTCTGCTTTCACTGGGATAGTGCTTTATACAGGACTCTCAAGTGACATATGACATGGGTTCCATAGCCGCCTCCATAGCCTTCCAGGAAGCTTTTTAACAACATTCACAGCATCACATCCTTTAGCCAATATCCTATAAACCGCAACCTTTTTTAATGCCAGATTGCTACCCATTATTTTTATCACCATTTTTTCAAAGCTTTGGCCTCCTGTCCCCACCTCTTCTTGTTCATATTATATGCCTGGAGTCTAGTAGGTTTTATGCCCCCCCCCCACTGGGTGACGGTAAATCCTCCCAGTCTGCCGCCTGGAGGGTTATTTTTTCTAGGAGGTTGTGGAGCAGGGGGCACTTGCCTTTTGCCCACGGGTCCTGCTTCGCCAAATGAAACCCTGGTGCCCAGTGTGTGGACGCCTGCATGGGGATCCCTTTCTGAGAATGATCACCAAGCAGGGATCCACTAGGGAGATGTACAGCTGGAAAAGGGGAAACTGTCTCCTTTCTAGAGGTACCTCTCCTCCAATGATCGGAACAGTTATCAAGCTGAAAGCAGTTGGCGCTTAATGGCGCTGATTGCTTTCAGAATTATTTCTGTGACATTAGTGTGCTCTGCATGCTGATTGTCACACTTACAGATGCAGGGCAAGCTCTCTCTTCCCTTGTGTCTTGAACTTTTTCAGAATAAATAAAAAATGTCCTCCGCAGTGCAGTCAATGAACTGTTGACGCCCACCGCACTCTGGAGAGACTGCGGTGGGTGTAAACGATATGTCGGGTGTGAACGAAACGTCCACTGCAGTTTAGGGATTAAGAGGAATCAATGCCAGATGTCACTCCTTTCCCAATTTTATTATTGGCATTGACATAAAAATACAGCCCAAGTCAGTAAAATACCAATTGGATGGCAACTCTATCATTGTGGGTGCCTGGGAGGGGTGTGGTCTCCCTGTCCCTCCTTCAGGTGGCTCCCTGGTAGGATTGCCAACTTTCTTAGAATCAGATATCGTCCGTTAGTTTATGTTTTGCTGCTCTGGATCTACAAAGAGCCTGTTGGTGAAAAATAATTTGTGTAAAAATGCAAGGATTTTTTGTAACATGGCTATTATCCATAGTTTGCTCCAATAATTATTATTGAAGGATTTAGAAGGCTCTCAAACATCTTTTAACTGATTTCTTTAACTGTTTACTGTTTTAGGTTTATGTTTCAGAATGGATTTCCCAATATGTTTACTGGCCTGGTCTTAAAAATACAGGCCCGCCAGGTGCCAATTCTGGTCTCTGGTTAAGGAAGAGCTTAGGAGAAGGAAGGAACTACTTTTTACTGCCCTGCAAAGTACCACACATCAGGGTTTAGACTTACTCATTTAAGTGTGGTGGTACGCATCACCGCTCTTAAATGCACAGCCACATATTTTTACCAGCTTGACCCCACCTGAGCGCTTTGCGGAGGGCTGAGGCACAAGCTGGGACTTGAAAGCGAATGTTGGAGCTGCATTAATAGCAGCGTTGCAAATACTGTGCGCACTGTGTGCACACACTGTGCTGGAAACGAGTCTTTCTTATTTTTGCATTACAGATATTTCCTGAGAGTAAGAGGGAAACACACAAAAGACACAGAAGAAGAGAAAGGCAGAACAAAACAGCACAATTGAAGAAAACAGGCAGCTACAGGACAGATCTAAAGGGACAGGGAGTGTCTGGTAGTGGATTAAAGAGTGCCCGTTTGCTCCTGGAAAGTGTGGGTACCCTCCCTTTAAATGTATTGTAACATTGCTTAGAAGTGCAGAGAGCCCTGCGCACAGGAGGGATGGAAGAGGGGTACTGAGGCAGAGAGCCCTGTGCACGGGAGAGATGGAAGAGGGGTACTGAGGGAAGAGAGCCCTGTGCACAGGTGGGATGGAAGAGGGGTACTGAGGGAAGAGAGCCCTGTGCACAGGAGGGATGGAAGAGGGGTACTGAGGACAGAAAGCCCTGTGCACGGGAGAGATGGAATAGGGGTACTGAGGGCAGAGAGCCCTGTGCACAGGAGGGATGGAAGAGGGAGGGTACTGAGGGCAGAGAGCCCTGTGCACGGGAGAGATGGAAGAGGGGTACTGAGGTCAGAGAGCCCTGTGCACAGGAGAGATGGAAGAGGGATACTGAGGGAAGAGAGCCCTGTGCACAGGAGGGATGGAAGAGGGGTCTGAGGGCAACGAGCCCTGTGCACAGGAGGGATGGAAGAGGGAGGTTACTGAGGGCAGAAAGCCCAGTGCACAGAAGAGATGGAAGAGGGCTACTGACGGAAGAGAGCCCTGTGCACAGGAGGGATGGAATAGTGAGGGTACTGAGGGCAGAGAGCCCTGTTGACGGGAGAGATGGAAGAGGGGTACTGAGGACAGAGAGCCCTGTGCACAGGAGGGATGGAAGAGGGGTACTGAGGCAGAGAGCCCTGTGCACGGGAGAGATGGAAGAGGGGTACTGAGGGAAGAGAGCCCTGTGCACAGGTGGGATGGAAGAGGGGTACTGAGGGAAGAGAGCCCTGTGCACAGGAGGGATGGAAGAGGGGTACTGAGGACAGAAAGCCCTGTGCACGGGAGAGATGGAATAGGGGTACTGAGGGCAGAGAGCCCTGTGCACAGGAGGGATGGAAGAGGGAGGGGTACTGAGGGAAGAGAGCCCTTCGCACGGGAGAGATGGAAGAGGGGTACTGAGGACAGAGAGCCCTGTGCACAGGAGGGATGGAAGAGGGGTACTGAGGGCAGAGAGCCCTGTGCACAGGAGGGATGGAAGAGGGAGGGTACCGAGGGAAGAGAGCCCTGTGCACAGGAGGGATGGAAGAGGGGTACTGAGGGCAGAGAGCCCTGTGCACAGGAGGGATGGAAGAGGGAGGGGTACTGAGGGAAGAGAGCCCTTCGCACGGGAGAGATGGAAGAGGGATACTGAGGGCAGCGAGCCCTGTGCACAGGAGGGATGGAAGAGGGGTACTGAGGGCAGCGAGCCCTGTGCACAGGAGGGATGGAAGAGGGGTACTGAGGGCAGAGAGCCCTGTGCACAGGAGGGATGGAAGAGGGAGGTTACTGAGGGCAGAAAGCCCTGTGCACAGGAGAGATGGAAGAGGGGTACTGAGGGAAGAGAGCCCTGTGCACAGGAGGGATGGAAGAGGGGTACTGAGGGCAGAGAGCCCTGTGCACAGGAGGGATGGAAGAGGGGTACTGAGGGCAGAGAGCCCTGTGCACAGGAGAGATGGAAGAGGGGTACTGAGGGCAGAGAGCCCTGTGCACAGGAGGGATGGAAGAGGGAGGGTACTGAGGGCAGCGAGCCCTGTGCACAGGAGGGATGGAAGAGGAAGGTTACTGAGGGCAGAAAGCCCTGTGCACAGGAGAGATGGAAGAGGGTTACTGAGGGAAGAGAGCCCTGTGCACAGGAGGGATGGAAGAGGGAGGGTACTGAGGGCAGCGAGCCCTGTGCACAGGAGGAATGGAAGAGGGAGGGTACTGAGGGCAGCGAGCCCTGTGCACAGGAGGGATGGAAGAGGGGTACTGTGGGCAGAGAGCCCTGTGCACAGGAGGGATGGAAGAGGGGTACTGAGGGCAGAGAGCCCTGTGCACAGAAGGGATGGAAGAGGGGTACTGAGCGCAGAGAGCCCTGTGCACAGAAGGGATGGAAGAGGGGTACTGAGGGCAGAGAGCCCTGTGCACAGAAGGGATGGGAGAGGGGTACTGAGCGCAGAGAGCCCTGTGCACAGAAGGGATGGAAGAGGGTTACTGAGGGCAGAGAGCCCTGTGCACAGGAGAGATGGAAGAGGGGTACTGAGGGCAGATGATCAGAGTGGTGTTCGTATCCTTACATCAGTCGCCGTGCTTAAGCGGGATCTCTCTCACTTCATTTATTTATGTATTTAATTGAATTGTTGTGCGCTGACTTTTGGCTGGTGGTCACTTTGTAATGCTGTTTTGGATATTAAGTCTAGGTGTATTTCATGTGTAACCAAAACCCCTACAAACGCACAGGATGAGCAAAATCTGACAGGCTCAGGTCACTTGTTCTTTACTCAGTTCAGAGCTCCTCTGCGGCACTTTAACATTTTTCAGGGACTTTTTCCTTGCATGGGATGGGAGGCATCCTGTGAGTTTTGTAGAGGGCTAGAAAAGCCTCCTTGAAGAGGCAGGATTTCATTTTTTCCTTTGGCACTGCCAGGTGGGAAGGATCCTGAGTTCTAGGCAAAAAGCATTCCAGGGCTGTTCTTCACACCTTCTAGTTTGCTTGAAAATGTACCATTTGCCCACACTTTTTTCAAAATGTTCTCAGGAGTAGAACTTCCCCGCAACCCCCCGTAGGTGATTCAGGCTCACTCGCCGCAGTGAAGTACGACAATTGTTTTACGCCTCACCATTTTCAAATGTCACCTGCCGCCACTGTGTATAAATGCATGCAGTCTTCCATACCTTCCAAAACATCTACGCAGCGTGTCTTGATATGTTAAACACTGTCCCAATTTGCAAATGTAGGCCTTCTTTAACTGTGGTTTGCTGATGGTGAGCCACCTTAATTTCGGTACCCTGGCTTATTGTGTATCCCAGTCCGACCTTTGGGGGCGGAGGGGGATAAATGTTTCCTCTGCAGTCTGACTGGCAGACCAGGTGAGCTCTCTGACAGCTCACGATTAGACTGTCCACAGCTCTTCAGCCTTACATGAATCAGCACTAAGTACTACGTCAGCCTGGTAGCCCCCCTGCCCAGCCAAAGAACCTGGAAGATGCTCATCCTGGCAGACGTCCTTCCTAAGCACTTCTGGTGGCACAGTCTAGTCAGGCAAGTCATACACTCTCTCTGCACTTACGGTCACTCATCTATGCACCATGCACATGAACCTATAAGGCCGCCCTTTCAGTTTTAGTTACATCGTACTGACAACAAGAGCCATGTTTTTCTTAATTTCATTATATTTTCAGATGCACTGGTCTCTAAAATGTACTTGGCCTAGTGTTGATCAGCGATTGATGTCTTGTCAAATTAAGCATTTGGCTCCACAAGCTTTCAGCAAACTTCATAATGGTGTGTCTTAATGGCAATGAAAAATGGTGCCACAATTGTTTTTGGAAGTATGCAGCCCTGCTAAGTATCACGCATCAGGGGTTAGACTAATGCATTTCAATGCTGGTGTCCACATCACTACACTGAAATGCATTAGTCACGCATTTGCATAGCTGCTTTACTATGTGGGGGTTAACAAGGCGCGGTGCTGTCGTACAGATTGCTAGTGCGCAACACTTACTCTGTGCTGCCACGGATCTCTGCATCAGGCTGACTTCCAGGCAGATCACATTGTAATAACGTGGGTTGGGCTGGAGAAGCTCACTCGGATGTTGCTATGGTGAGCTGGGGCCCGCGCAACCTCAGACTCAGTTCTTAGGTACATTGTTTCTGCTTCTGCAATGCACAGTAGAAAAAAGTAGTCCGGCGCGGGCCAGGAGTGCCTCGGAAATACACATGGCATATGGCGCTGGATAAATCTGGCTGTGGGTGGCTTGGAGGAGCCTTCAAATACACATAGTGCAAGCGATGGGTTTAGCCTCACATGGACCATGGCTTCTTTTCTTGTTTTCCAGCTCCTGAAACTACTGAGCTTAAACACAGAGTTGTCATTAGTCATACGGACCCTCCATGGACTCCTGTGCCCGTCAACCAGAATCTAGGGTGTGCAATACACTTCTGCAGCGCAGGTAATCCATCCACAATGCTGAATTTGTGCCGGTGGTTGCCAGTGGGTGTCACTGGCACATATTCCTCGGGGACTGGAAATCTTTCTACCAGGCACCATATCGTTTATGTTACGTCATTGCATTCCCTCAGCGTCAATATGAGTTATTCAGTTCTTCGTTTCCTCCATGCGCCCTGCCTAGAACAGATGTCTGTAGTTGTGGCACGGCCCACCTATGAAGAACGACTGTATGCAAGCAGCCATCAGGAAACAACGATCGGTAAAACACCCATGCTGTTGTACTGTGCATTACTAAATGTGCAATGCACTGCTCACTTACACAGCTACAATGTGTAATGAAAGGTCTCAGATCTTCCCTGGACCAAGGTATGTACCGTCACTTTCCCAGGGAGAGAATATCAGTTCCAAACTTATGGAATATAACATATACACAGCACTTCCTAAGGTGGGCAAACTTTCAACACTCCCCCAAAGGCAAGGCAAGAAAACAATATATTTTGCACATTACTTGCCAGGACTAGAACAACTTCCTATAACACAATTACCTGCTAGAAGGGAATTCACCCATCCTTCTACAACAGAATACTTGGCCAAGAAGAGTCCACACCTCCTGCTACAAGGAAAAGACAAATTGGTATATCTGGGATGTATTTATTAGTAAATAGCACCACACGGTACGCCAAATATACCTATCATAGCAGACTCTAACATATCAATAGTATGATTGAAACACAATCAAGGCAAACATATATGTAGAAATATATATGTATGGATATAAGAATCAGAAAATAAGAAGGAAAGGAAAGAATTCAGAAAAGAATCAAGAGACAGTTAGTAGCAGAGACACCTCACCTAATGCTCAATCATTTCACCCCGCTTTGCTCAAGGGGAGTCCATTGCTTGAACCGGGTGAAAGCTCAGAGGTGACACCACTCTTCCGTGACAACACGTCTGCTCCACGGCGTGAACTTCCACCAGGCCAGTGTAGACTCCCCTTTTTAATACAAATTCAAACACAATAAAGCTTCTAGTAAGCCTCGCCCCCTCGTTCTCATGAGAGCCCGTAACAGCCTGCTCCAAGGCCACTGCATCGGTTGATCAGGCCTTTGCTATGGCTCCGAGACAGACCATGTACATTCCTCTGATAAGAACCAGTTCTCTCTAGTCAGTAAAGTGCAAAAAACATGCCTCCCCACCTTTGCAGGCACAGAAAATAGCTTCAGTCATAAAAATGGAGTTAGTTAAGCCATGCACACAAAGTCCCAAAGCAAGATGGAATCAGAAAAGCAAGGATGACATGAAACCATGTCAAAGGCAATAGTCAGCACTGCCATAAAGCAAGGTAAAGTCAGAAATCAGAATGACATAAAGCCATGTCAAAGGCAATAGTTCAACACATAATTCACATAACCCAAATAACAATATAGACTTTATCCCTCAGTATACAACATTGAGCACATGTGTGCACCACCACCCACAAGACTACACCTCAACATCCCATACCTTCTATTCTTGGCAAGACTATTCTACTAAAAGACAGCAAGATTACAGGACAGAAGAGAAGCAGGCATATGCAAACCCATCCTACATTAAGGCTAGGGTAACATAACACACTTAAGTCAGTACAAAATGGTGGTGGTTGAGGGTCATCATAGGGTGTCAGACCACAAAAGTGGCTTATTCACTACACATTGTCAATTCTCACTCTTCCCTTCCTTCCCCCCTTTTACAGTTCACAGTCATTTCGATCCCCAATGTTCAGTTGGCGCCATCGGGGAGGTTGGAGGCCCCATGCGAGAGTAAAGCATGAGGAGGTCATTGGCGATATTGGGCATCATTTCCTGTTAGCACATGGCACCGTGGAACCAGGTACAAATACTGACCCGCGCGTTGGCTAGCAATGCCAAAGGAGTGTGTAGTAATTACAAGCAGACTGCCGCAGCACCGTCCAGCTTGTCTATGAGGTGCCTTACATGGTGGTTGGTGATCTTAAAGTTAGAACACCCTTTCAAGCAATAAAACAGTAAATTATCTTTGACACAATTATGTCTCTATTCACTATCAGTTAAGTGTATTTCGTAGTGAATAATCCCATTAAAATGGAAAAGGTTGAAAGAGCGTGGGTTTCAGAAAGGAAATAGTCTATTGTGATATATGTAGTTCTCTATTCATATTAGTTTGTTTTGCTTAATTTTTATTCTTCTTGAATCTATAAATTTGTGAGCAATAAAAGACTCACACCTTTTATTTGCTGCCTAGCACCAGTGATCACTTAGTAGTTGAACAGTGGTTATTGAAGGTGAATGTGAAGACATCTTTTTCAAAGAAAGTCCTGCAACACCATGTATTGCAAAGAAATTGGTCACTAATTTGTGTACTTGAAGTGTTATGTAGACACAGTTTTTTTTAAAATTCAGAACCATTTTATTCTATATGTAAAGAACAAACATCATGAAATGCAATACAAGCTCTGTAAAATAGAGTATACAAAGGTAACGCATACTATAATCATATGCGCAAGATCTACAGTATAAGGTACAACTCTAATATGGATGAAAACATATGTTAATTAGTTCACTGTTATATTGGTTATGGATCAAACTGTTGTTGGAAAGCAATATATTGAGTTTCATCAGACATAAGAATTGAAATGTCACACAAACACAAGAAAATTATGAAAATGTCACACATAAGGAAAATGAAACTTGACAGCTATCGTTTGCTCGCGAGAAAGTGTCACTCATAGCCGTTGAAATGCCACTGGTAATTACACTGAAATTATGAAAATGTCACACATAGCAACTATGACAGCTATGAGTATAGTCATCTTAGCGAGAGACAGTAAGTTAGGTACCTTCCCTTTCAGGATAGTTTCAATATATTTTTAGAGCTTCTCTTTGCTCAAACGTTTGTCATAACTGATATTTCCCTCTTTCAATGCACTTCATTGCTTGGTTTTACTCAGATACGTTTATCTGCAAGGGCAAAGTGGGTGCTGGCCCAGCGTCCCAGCATTTCAAGGGTCTCCCTGATGGATCCAGCTCTGATCTGCAGAGTCTCTCCATGATGACCTTGAATAATTCTTCAACAAATAATTTTAAATACTGTTTTCCTTTCATTTATTTTCAATGTGGGTGATGTGTGGGAGTCTACTACAGCATTCTGCAGAGAAATGTTGTGCTTATGTTTCATGGAATATTGATAGAAAAAGTTACTTTTGAGCAAAACGGGACCCCTGGAAGGGGTTCACGGTGATTATTTGCAATAGTATTAGTGAGCTACTGCTGTGTTACATTATTGAAAACACGTCACTCTCTCTGAATATTATATGTAAACGCATTTAGAATGTGGACTAATGTGCCTGTGCACTGTCATTTACCTTTCCAAAGAGGGCATGAAAGAGCTGAAATTAGATCATAAATTCAAATCTGTTCCAAACAGGGGCCCCCAAAATATGTTTGGCCCAGAGCCACCAGAATCCTTAAGATATCTCTGACTTTACTTGTGAGAAAATATCACACCTTTAGCAGTTGAATGTCATCCGTAAGTACATTTAAACCATTGAACTGTCACACATAAGTTATCTGAAATCTTGGCAGCTAGCTATGTTTTTATGGGCAATGAAAATGATCTTTCAGGTGGAGTCGGAATCACTTCACAGTAAAGAACTGAGGGGAGGAAGAAATAGGAGTGATGTAGCTCAACTGGAGCCTGTTATCTACAGGTGCACGACCCCTGGAAGGCTTAATACTATGGTCAGCAACCGACCATACAGAAGGAGGGGTGGGTCAGGCTACTGTCTCAATATAAACCTTTTTGGTTATTTTACTGAAAAGCTAGATTGTCAGAAAATGAAGGCACATAGTGAAAATTGAGAGCAAAAGCAGTCAGTCTACAGAGCAGAGATGAGTCTCAGGTCGCTACGACAGCTGTGAATCAGGAGCCCTAGTCATTGGCACTATACAGCAAGTTCTCTGCGCCTTCCCAACGTGCTACCAGTAAGCTCCCTCACCTCTCCACAGAGAGACCGTGCTCCAGTCCCTATGATGCCAAAGAAAGCACTCATCACGTTGGTGGTCAAAGTGGGGAGGTCCCAATGCAGATATGTTTTATGACATACTATGACCCTTGTCTACTGATTACATTACTAAGGGCCCATCTGCCACAGCTAATGTTTGGTTCGACCAGAGTCTTTTGCCCTGCTAACCTCGACGCCTCCTGACCGCACATTAATTGGATAACTTTGTTCGATTACTGGAATATGTGCCCCCTTCTTCTTATTCTTCTTCTCCTCACTACCACTACCCTAGCGGCACCTTCCTCATCCCCCCACCACCCTCCTCCTCCTCAATTTCCCAACATGGCCACCTCTCGAGTTAAGTCTGGAATTAACTGCTTCAAAATCATTTAACACTCTAATCTGTCTAAAGCTTCAGCAAAACGGTTCAAGCATAACACCATTGAACGTTTTCCTGATTCCCTCTTTGTTGACCAATTCCATAATGGTCATCATGGAGGCTCAAAAACGACTTCATTTTTTTCACTCATGACATCCCCTCCTGGTCCACCAGCTTCTATAATTCCCTCAACGTCACCTCCTCCTCATCTATCCCACATGGGAAACAGCTAAAAATGTCACCATCTACTTGTTTCGACGGCTCCCTCACTATCTCACTTTATAACAATGGTACGCGCATAATCAACAGGAGTGGACTGCAAGCACTTATTTACCTGATCTGAGGGGAACGCTGGTTGAGCGGGGGAAACCTGCTTCTTGCCATTTCATCGGTGCCGTGAGGGGAACGGCTGCTGCGAACTCCAATTCCCAGCATCACCTGGGACCGGCGCACCGCCCACACGTCATCGGAGCGAGCCGGAGCCCTACAAAGCAAGTCAGGTGCCTCCACAGCGCGGGACGCGCGCGGGCGGCGCCCGGGCGAAGCCCAGGCCAAGGGCGGGCCCGTCCGCGCCCGTCGGAGCCAGAAGGAGACTGGGCTGGGCCACGTCCCTGTCAACCGCAATATGGGCAAGAGGAAGTTGGCTGCAACTCAGGTACAGGGGGGTTCAAATGCTAAAGTCCCCCGTAAATCCTCATCTATCATTACCTACCTGACTACAGCGGTGGGCGTGTTGAATAATGAAATTGAGGTTGTGGAAAGGGAGCTGGGCTTAACCGCTAGAGAGGGTGAGGATTCACCACATGTTGAAACACCATCTATACCACTGGAACCCGAGGTGATTGTAAATAATGGTCTTGGAACTGCCTTTGCTCCCTTGGAGATTGCTGGAAGTGATATGGGGGAGCGGGACCTAATCTTGGAAGTGCCTACTACTGAATCGGTAAATGGGTCCAAATATCAGGCTATTAAGACACAGGGACCTCGGGCTTCACTTATGTCAAGAATTCCTGTCATGCGAGGGGAGGAAGACACGCCCTTATGTAAACAGGAGAGCTGTTACATAACTCAAGGAAAACACGCCCTTATGTAAACAGGAGAGCTGTTACATAACTCAAGGAAAACACGCCCTTATGTAAACAGGAGAGCTGTTACATAACTCAAGGAAAACACGCCCTATAAAGGGAGGAACCGGGAGGTACAACGCTGTCGGATATTGTGTTTACACCGACGTACCTGCTTAGTGAAGAGCAGTGTTCCGGAGTGGTGCTCCAGTAAGGCAAGAACGGAGGTAGGTCGAGTCGTTACTCCCTGGGCCGTGTCTTGCCCCATCGTCACCTGTGAAGGACCCGGAAGCTCTACCGGATAACCATTGAGCTTCGCTTTTTGACTCGGCTGAGTCAAAGCGCAGTGGCGCTTCTGCTGGTTGGAGTCGTAACTCCCAGCCCGACCAGAGATACAGGTACTGCCAGCTGTAACGCACACCAGGAGGTGTTTGCCGCGTTACAGACTCGGAAGTCCACGGGATCGATCGAGCGGCTGCTCTCGGTTCAGTCTTCTTTGCTTGTGATTGGGGTATCGGTGACGCATCACCAGGAGGTGACTCCGCGTCCCGATGCAGTCTGAGGAAGAGGTTGAGCGGCTGCTCCCTTCAGGTAGAGACCCCGGCTGGGTGTTTCCCTGACTCCTCGATTCTCCCCAACACTCTTCGTGCCCCTCACAGCCTACCGATTGGCATTGTCGGCCATTTCATTTCTGCCCTCTGTTGGCATACGCCGGGATCGGCGTATATGCAGAGGACGGTTAGGACCATCCGTGCTGTGGGCTGGTAACGTACTTAGCCTGGAGGATTCCAGTGACTATAACCTTTGTTTATTCCTTGTATTATTTTTGCCTTCATTAAAATAACTAAACCTTCACAAGTGGTTGCGTTCTCATTATCGTGTCTGTTAAACGATCCTGAGACGTTCAGGGGGTTACAAAATATCCGACCTTAATAAACACTAACTGTCTCCCGGTCGATAACAGACATGGCAACACTTGATGATGTGCTGGCTGCTTTAGCGACCGTGCAAATTGAATTGGCTGCCTCCAGGCAAGAAACAGCCGATGTAAAAGCCAGACTGGATGCTATCCATTTGGACCCGCTCACGCCCAGCACCTCCCTCACGAACCAGACCCCTGCGGTAGTAGTGGAAATGCCGGTAGCCGTCCCCTTGGCAACACCAGAGAGGTACAGTGGGGATCCTAACACAGTGCAGGTATTCCTCACACAAGTGGCGCTACATTTATCGTGCAAACCAAGGGCGTTCCCCACGAGTCAGGCTCGTGTGGCTTTCCTTATATCCTATTTGGCTGGAAACGCGGCACAATGGGCCGTACCTCTGGTGAGCAGGGACGACCCCATCTTATGTGATTGGGGTGCTTTTCGCGAGGAATTCCTGAAGGTCTTCGACAGAAGGGCTGACTCGTACACGGCGGACCGTGAAATGCTTGAGTTGAAACAGGGATCCAACGACCTGGTGCAGTATCTCAACGCGTTCCGAAGGCTGGTTGCGGAAACCAAGTGGCCTGTTGCTAAACAGACGGCGCTCTTCCATCACGGGCTGTGCGAGGAGCTCAAGGACGCCGTGGCTCATATTGACCCACAACCCAAGACATGTGAGGGCCTTATCAACCTGGTATTACGGCTGGAACATAGGCTAAGTGAAAAAAAGGGGGATCATGGGAGAAAAGGAAAATCCCTTCCATCCTATGTGACAGTGGGAAGTCCTGAAACTGCCACCGCATCCAAGGGAGAACCCATGGACATCGGCGCAATACGAGCGAGCCTCACAGCCACGGAGAAAGAGTCACGCCGTAAACAAGGATTGTGCCTATATTGTGGCAAAAAAGGCCACTACGTACGTGAATGCCCTGCCAAACCGAAGACGTCACGTTATCGGGCCAACCGGTCGGTAACAGCCGTGGTGGACGTACCGGCGGAAAACTAGAGGACTCCCAGACCAAAGAAGGGGCATCTCGGAGTCACTCATCCATCCCTTCACTTTCCAACTCGGTCACTAAGGGACAACGACACCTGTTTCTCACGGTGCACGTGGGAGTGCATGACCAGTGGATACCCGTTGTGGCCATGGTGGATTCAGGGGCCACTGGCATGTTTATGGACCACAACGAGGCATGCAGGCTAGGGCTAGTGCTTCTTCCCAAAGCTGTACCCGAAGACGTCTATGCTGTAGACGGAAGGCGATTGGTGACGGGGCCCATCGGGCAGCACACGGGGGTCCTTCCGATGAGATGTGGGAGGAACCATTTGGAACAAATCGATTTTAACATCATCCGAGCGCCCCAATATGGCGTCATATTGGGATTGCCGTGGCTACAGAAACACAACCCCTCTGTGGATTGGCCAACACATCGCATCGAACTGACGTCACCGTATTGCATCCTGCATTGTGGAATAAGAACGGAATCCCTTGACGCAGATGAGAGCGGGAGTCAGACGGTGGCTACAGCGGCAGAAAAAGATGTGGCTCTCCCCCAGGCTTATCACAGTTTTGAGGATGTATTTGATGAGGTGAAGGCGGAAGTGCTACCACCACATAGACAGTTTGACTGCCAGATCGACCTGGTGCCAGGGGCCAGCGTTCCCAGCGGCAGGCTGTATGCCCTGACGGAGCCTGAAAACGTGCATCTCCGGGGGTACCTGGATAAACTCCTCAAGCTAGGATTCATCCGCCCGTCCAAGTCTCCGGCCGCCTCGCCACTCTTCTTCATCCCGAAGGCTAATGGGGAGCTGAGAGCCTGTGTGGACTTTAGGGCATTGAATGCGATAACCGTAAAGAATCGGTACCCCTTGCCTCTCATCAGTGTACTTCTGGAACAGGTCAAGAAAGCTCGTATCTACACCAAGTTGGATTTGAAAGGGGCATACCATCTGGTGCGCATGAGGGACGGAGACGAGTGGAAGACCGCCTTTAAGACCAGGTTCGGCCTTTTTGAGTACCTCGTCATGCCGTTCGGTCTGTGCAACGCCCCGGCAGCCTTTCAGTACTTTTTGAATGAGGTATTCAGAGAGGAGTTGGATATCTACGTGGTCGTATATATCGACGACATCCTCATCTATTCGTCCAGTGTGGAGGAGCACGTACACCACGTCAAAGCTGTGCTCCAAAAGCTGAGGGAAAACATGCTGTTTTGTAAACTCAGCAAGTGTGACTTCCACGTCACATCCGTGGAATTCCTCGGAGTGATGCTGAGTCCAGAGGGACAGGAGATGGCAGAACGAAAGATCAAGGCGGTGAAAGACTGGCCGGTGCCCCAAAGCGTGAAGGACGTCCAAAGTTTCATTGGCTTCGCCAACTTTTACAGGCGGTTTATAGATGGATTTTCAGGATTGGTGGCCCCAATCACACAGCTACTGAGGAAGTCCAAGGAGTTTGTCTGGTCCCCTGAAGCGAACACAGCCTTTGAGGCCCTGAAAAGCGCCTTTGGTAAGGCGCCGGTGTTGGCTCACCCCGATCCGGATCTCCCCTACGTGGTGGAAGCGGACGCATCGGATGTGGCGCTGGGGGCTATCTTGTCCCAACGCAACCACGACACAGGGGTGCTTCATCCCGTTGCGTACATGTCCCGCAAACTCAACGACGCCGAACGCAACTACCATATTGCGGAGAAGGAGCTTCTCGCAATCAAGGACGCCTTCACCGAATGGAGGCATTGGTTGATGGGGGCAAGACATGTGGTATCGGTGTACACGGACCATCGGAACCTACAGTTCATGACGGCCACAAGACACCTTTCTCCCAGACAGCTGCGGTGGATGATCTTCTTTGCGGGGTTCAACTTCCGCATCACATATCGGCCGGGGACGGAAAACCGGAAGGCGGACGCCCTGTCCCGTCAATCTGCAGTTAAGGAACCATTGCCTGCGACCGAGCATTCCATAATTTCCCCGAGGATGGTATTGGGGGTTATCCAACCGGATACTTTCCTGAGGGGAATAAAGAGAGGGATCAGGTCATTCACATGGCGGAGGTGGCTCCTTAGTCACAGAGAATGGCAGCTGAAGGACGGGATACCCCTGAAGGGCAGGTGCCTATTGATACCCACGCCTAGGCTAAGGAAACAAGCATTCATCTGGTGCCATGACTCTCCATGCGCAGGTCATTTGGGCTTTGAAAAAACGGTGGCTAGCATGGGACGGCATTTCTGGTGGCCAACCATGAGAGTGGATGTCAGGAGGTGGGGACAGGAGTGTCCTACGTGTGCTACCATGAAGGCCGACCATGGCCGAACCCAAGGGCTCTTACATCCACTTCCGACCCTGGATAGACCATGGGATAGCATATCACTGGACTTCGTGGTGGGCCTACCGGTAGACCAGGGGATGACGGCAATACTGGTGGTGGTGGATTACTTGACGAAAATGGGGCACTTCATCCCCTGCAAGAGAGTCCCTACGGCCGGGGAATTGGCGTCACTACTCCTAAAGAATGTGGTACGACTGCATGGATTACCTGGGGTGATCGTGTCAGACCGGGGGTCGCAGTTTACTGCGCAATTCTGGAAGACTTGTTGCACTGCGCTGCATGTTAAGACCGCCCTGTCCACCAGCTACCACCCTCAAACGGACGGCCAAACCGAGCGCCTGAACCAAACGCTCAAACAGTATCTGCGATGTTTTGTGGACCAGGGCAGGGAAGAATGGGTCGACTTGCTATGGGTTGCAGAGATAGCCTATAACAACGCCACTCACAGCTCCACACAGTCATCTCCGTTCTATAGCAACTATGGCCAACATCCCAGGTTCTTGCCATTTCTACATCCGTTCAGAGAGGACAGGATTCCCACCACAGCGGACAGGGTGGCACACATAAAAGACACGTTGATGCGCTCAAGGGCTGTCCTAATAGAGGCCAAGAGAAGATACAAGGCTGCGGCAGACAGGAAGAGAAGGCCCGGGCCACTGTACCGCACTGGAGAATACGTCTGGATATCCACAAGAAACATGAGGTTTCGAAAGAACAGTGTGTTCCATCCCAAGTACATGGGCCCCTATCGAATTACCAAGTGTATGGGTCCCGTGAACGTGAAGGTGTGCTTGCCCCAGTCATTGCGGATACACCCTGTCTTTCATGTATCATTGCTCAAACCAGCACCCTCCAAGCCGTCTGGGACACCCAGGCCGGTATGCGTGGAGTCGGAGGTGGAGTATGAAGTGTCGGGCATACGGGCGTCCAAATGGCGCAGGGGGAAGCTGTGGTACCTGGTTGCGTGGAAAGGCTATGGCCCGGAGGAGCAGTCATGGGAACCGGCTGAAGGGGTTCATGCTCCGCGCTTGGTCTCCTTGTTCCATCGGCGTTTTCCTGCCAGCGCTGGACCCGTGGGGAGCCGCTGAGAGGGAGGATGTACTGTCAAGAATTCCTGTCATGCGAGGGGAGGAAGATACGCCCTTATGTAAACAGGAGAGCTGTTACATAACTCAAGGAAAACACGCCCTTATGTAAACAGGAGAGCTGTTACATAACTCAAGGAAAACACGCCCTTATGTAAACAGGAGAGCTGTTACATAACTCAAGGAAAACACGCCCTATAAAGGGAGGAACCGGGAGGTACAACGCTGTCGGATATTGTGTTTACACCGACGTACCTGCTTAGTGAAGAGCAGTGTTCCGGAGTGGTGCTCCAGTAAGGCAAGAACGGAGGTAGGTCGAGTCGTTACTCCCTGGGCCGTGTCTTGCCCCATCGTCACCTGTGAAGGACCCGGAAGCTCTACCGGATAACCATTGAGCTTCGCTTTTTGACTCGGCTGAGTCAAAGCGCAGTGGCGCTTCTGCTGGTTGGAGTCGTAACTCCCAGCCCGACCAGAGATACAGGGACTGCCAGCTGTAACGCACACCAGGAGGTGTTTGCCGCGTTACAGACTCGGAAGTCCACGGGATCGAGCGGCTGCTCTCGGTTCAGTCTTCTTTGCTTGTGATTGGGGTATCGGTGACGCATCACCAGGAGGTGACTCCGCGTCCCGGTGCAGTCTGAGGAAGAGGTTGAGCGGCTGCTCCCTTCAGGTAGAGACCCCGGCTGGGTGTTTCCCTGACTCCTCGATTCTCCCCAACACTCTTCGTGCCCCTCACAGCCTACCGATTGGCATTGTCGGCCATTTCATTTCTGCCCTCTGTTGGCATACGCCGGGATCGGCGTATATGCAGAGGACGGTTAGGACCATCCGTGCTGTGGGCTGGTAACGTACTTAGCCTGGAGGATTCCAGTGACTATAACCTTTGTTTATTCCTTGTATTATTTTTGCCTTCATTAAAATAACTAAACCTTCACAAGTGGTTGCGTTCTCATTATCGTGTCTGTTAAACGATCCTGAGACGTTCAGGGCGTTACAACTTAAAAAAAACTGAAAAAAATAAAGGGGGCCTAAACCAAACATAGCAAAACCCATTCCCGGTTTGGATGACAATATACAATTGGCATTACGGAATCTGGTGGAAGAGATTTTCTCGTCACGGTTTGAGGCCATACTGACTAATGTTGCCAAGGATGTTATTGACACTATGAATAAGTGTGTGGCGGACCTACGGTCCAAATGTGACCGACTGGACTCCATGATTGACACATTTAAATCTGATGCTAATTGTCTTTTATTGAATAGTGGGCGGCCAAACCCAGGGCTGAAAACATACTCTAAGGCTGATTTGGTAGAAAGTTCCCTACAAAAGAATCATTCCTTATCTACGGCTAATTTAAATCCTGGGGCAGTAAAGAGTCATTTGGTTTCCAATGCACGGAAACCTGGTGTTGAATTATTTTTGGCTGGGGATAAGAATTGCGAGATTCAAACTGTCGGTAGTAAGAAGGAGGCATGTAACAAGAATGCAGAGCAATTGGGGAAAACGTTCTCTCCCAACACACGTATAATTAATCTACCACCAGAAGCCACTCCTCTGGTGGTATTCTTAGTTGGGGTTCCTCCTCTACCGGCTGGTGATGTTGAATCTACAGCCGCTTTATTGAGAAAAACTAAGCACTGGTGTGAGCGTCATTCTTCAGGCCCAGCGGGGATTTCTGCTAATATCATTATGGCAAGGCGAGTTGGCTGGGTGGGCTATGGCCCCAAACGTGTCACTGGGGATTGTATTATAGTTAATTTCAATAACCAAAATACACCTGGAAGATTGCTCTGGAATGTAACGGATCATCTTGGTGGGGATATTAGAGCTGTGCCCCTGGGGTTTTTCTATCCACCCCCTAGGAGATCGCTTGATCCTTTTATCCCCTCCCAAGTGGATAGGCTTGTCCCTCAAGATGGAGTCATTAGACCATCTAAAGGTAGAGAGAGCAAGGTAGTGATATCACCAGCACAACATTCACCTCTATTGCCCACTCTCAGGGATAAAGGGCTGTTGTCCTCTAACAGCTTTTTTCCCCTTTCTCAGTTGGATCAAAATGATTGACCACCAGGGATAGGGGTGTCCAGAGACGATTTGATTCCTACGGCCCATGACCCAGTTGAGACTATGGAAGACCCCACTCGAAACTGTAAAATTATCACATGGAACATTGCTGGCCTTAACTCTAAGAAACACGATCCCATATGGCTGAATACCATAAAGCAATATGATATAATTGCCCTACAGGAAACATGGGACAGGGGGGACGATCTTTGGATAGATGGATATAGATCTTTCTCCCTACCGGCATGTCCATCTAAGGCTGGTAGAGCGAAGGGTGGACTGTTGTTCCTTTTGTCCCTTAACCTCAAAGGTTCATTATCAAGACTAGAGGTTGATTCAACTAATATACTGGTTTTAGAAGTAAGCCGCCCTAATAATTTTAAATTGTTATTGATTAACTTCTATAATTCAAGAGATAGCATAGATACTAATCAGCATTTGGGAAAATTGAATGATTTTCTACTTGAATATAGGAGAGTTCAACCCACTAATTGTTTTATTTTGCTTTTAGGGGATTTTAACACACACTTATGTGATCATTTTTGCCACATATCAGACAACTTGGTTTACACTATTTCAGAGACCCCGCACTTTGAGCACTCTCTTCGAGGTGCTGCCCTGGAGAGTTTTTTGTCCGAATCAGACCTCTTTGAACCTTCTTTTGCTAACTCCTCCGATCGCTATTATACATTCAAGAATGGTGAGACAATTATCGACTATATTTTTCTGTCTCACAATCTTCTTGAAAAGGTTAATTTTTATAATGCCATTTCATCTTCCTTCAGCGATCATAACCCTGTTTTGTTGGAACTAGCCTCAAATTGCGGGTTTTTAGAATCGAGAAGGGGAACACTTGGCCCCAAAAACTTGGTAACTCGGGATCAAGATAGGAGGCTTAAGTGGACTAAAGTGATACCAATGTTATTCTTTACCGATTTATGTGCGAACACCAGGGATCTCATATCACTATGTAACGACCCCTTAACTTCGGAGGACGTTACTTTGGAAGCCTTTGTAGGTATCTGTTCGCAGATTGCTACAGATCTGACCACTAAATCTAAGGGATATGTGCAACTGAAAGAAAAATGGTTTGACAAAAATTGTTCGCTAGCACATAGTGCTTTAATCTTAGCATTGAAAGCCTCTCCGCAAGATAGGTCTCTGATAGCGAGTTGTAGGAAACAATATAAACTGGCGATCCAAAAGAGAAAATCAGAAATTAAAGCAGATACTTGGGATGCCTTGCTATCTGTTAACGTCTTAAAAGATAGTGCCAAGTTCTGGTCAATTGTAAATACTCCCCTTTTTACAGGTTTGGATAACACCTGCCAGGAAACTAATGTTACAGAAGCCCAATGGTTAAATCACTTTGAAGGAATCTATGGTTCTAATGATCCCAATAATTACGAGTCCAATAATTTTTTGGAGCAAGGGTTGCCACCTCTTATATTTGTCATCGATGATATAGAAAAGGCCATAAAGGACACATCGAGTAATAAAGCACCAGGCCCAGATCACGTCCCAGCGGATGTTTATAAACATAATCCCAGTTTCTGGGCAAAGATTTTGGTCAATGTTTTTAACGCCGTGGCTTTGATTGGGCCTCCTCCATCTTTGTGTCATTCGACAATTATTCCGGTTTTTAAAAAGGGTCAACGGGGTGAACCAAGGTGCTATAGACCCATTTCCCTGATTGATTCGGCTGTCAAAATACTTGGCAAAGTGATTTTAGGAAAGATTACAGATTGGACAGAAGATAATAAAATTATAAGCAATTTACAATATGGTTTCCGTAAAGGTCGAGGCACTATGGATCAATGTTTGAACCTTTTCATGCTAATTGGGAAATACACTATGGCTAAGGAGGGTACGCTGAACTTAGCATTCATGGACTTGTCCTCAGCTTTTGACCTGGTCAACAGGTCAAAGCTGTGGACAATTCTATTAGAGATGGGTTTAGATCCACCTTTGGTCTACTTCCTAGTAGATCTTCATCGTGATCTTACTGCCTCGATCAGATTATCCCAGGATGGCAGATGTTCCAAGCCTTTTAAATCTAGGAGAGGGGTCAGAGAGGGGTGCATTATGGCACCCCTGTTATTTACCCTTTATATTAATGCCTTGGACAAAACCCTGGTTAAAGCGAGTTTGGATATTCCGCGTGTAGGAGACACTCTAATTCCAGTTCTCCTATACGCGGATGACGCAGTCTTACTGGCTAGGACGGCGGTAGGCCTACAGCGTCTATTAGATGCTTTTGGTGAGTTTATGCTGTCCTTGGATTTAATTGTAAACATAGGTAAATCACATGTCTTGACAACCGGCAGGAGAGCTATAAAACCAAGAACTTTCTACTGTAATGGAGGACTAGTGTCGTCTGTCCCCTCTTTTACCTACCTTGGGGTCGTTTTTGATGAAAGGAGTACTTGGGCCCCACAACAAAAATTAAAAAAGAACGCAGTAATTAGATCAACTTCTGCTGTTCTAGGTTTTGCGAAACGATTAGGAGCAAGACCAATGGAGGCCATATTAAAAATATACTCCTCTAAGTGTCTGGCCATAGCAGGCTTTGGCTCCGCTATTTGGGGTTACAAACCCCAACCTGATCTTCAGGTTGCGGAAAATAGCTTTCTACGGAAACTGCTTTCATTACCACAATCTGCCCCTAATTTTTCTCTGCACCAGGAATTAGGTTTGGGATTTCTATCGGACACTCTGAGCTTGGCCCCGTTACTCTGCTGGCTCAGAGTCTGGCTTAATTCAGATTTGAGTCTCAACCAAGAGATACTTGGGGATTGTGTCAAATTGGATAGAGTTAGTAAGATCAAGTGGTTGGTTTACGTTAAAACTATGTTCGCCAAATTGGGACGTCAGGAGTTATATGATCATCCGGAAAACATCAGGAAGGATGATCTGAAATGGGTAAAAAGTAATTTTATAAAATTAATGACTATGGAAAGAGAAGGGAATGAAATACAAAAACCTTTAGTGAGGGCTCATTCCCTATTAAAAACTACTCCGTTAATAGAACCCTACCTGCTTATAGTCACCAAACCATTTCATCGCTGGCTCCTGACTAGATTCCGATTTAATTTAATACACTTTATTTTAGGAGACTACCCGACTTGGTCTAGACCTGAGGACGCTGGATTATGCTCCTGCGATAATTACTCCATCCAAGACACTATACATTTTGTATTATTTTGTAAACACTATTCTGTGATCCGCAAGAAGTTCTTGGTTCCCTTACTTAGACAGAAGGGTTTTCTTCAGGCCAAACCCGCCTTACTATATTTACAAATGCTATCCAATAATTGGGAAACTTATTGTATAGCGTCTTTTCTTGTGGCTGCAGTCAGGGCGAGGGGTAGGATGATAGTCAGTAGAACTTTGTCGCTTGACTAGAAAATGGCATGTATTCACAGACTGTTATTCTTTATGTGACCATGACTGTTTATGCACTTTAGCTTTTGAGCAATGAATTATTTTTAAGATTGGTTTTATGATGAATTTAATAGTGTTATTTATTGTATTTTGTATGTGTATATGAATGTAAATGTTGTATGTACTTTTATGATTTTAATTAATCGATTAAAGTGGATTGAACTGAACTGAAACTGAACAATGGTACTGTCTTGATCCAAGCTAAAGACACCTGTCTCTCTCTCTTTGACCACCACTTACCCTCCCTACTCCCCACCCCTGAGACTGGGATCTCCCTTGATTCTTCATCTAGCTCCACCTGTTACTCCCTATCTCCTCCCCCGACCCCCCGTTACTCCATTAGGCTGCTCCCCCAGGAGGCACAGGCCGACCCTCTCCCCCCTTCCCCTGTTCCCTCCTCTCCAATGCTTCCTCCCACCCATTGTGCACCCCCCCTCAACACTTCTGCCATACCTCTAGCTAATACTATCTTCTTCCACTCTGCACCGTCCCGGTATTCCAATCTTACCTCCTCCCTCCTACCCCTACCTGCCACCCCCTATTTAGTCTTCCCCCTTTCCCTTGTTCCCTCCTCTCCCATTCTTCCCCCCACCCATTGTACACCCCCCTCAACACATCTGCCATACCTCTAGATAATACTCTCCTCTTCCACTCTGCACCGTCCCGGTATTCCAATTTTACCTCCTCTCTCATACCCCTACCTTCCCCCCCCATTTAGTCCTCCTCTTCTACAACCTGTTCCCCAAGCTAACTTTCCGTACATTCCCCCTATTCCCTCCTCTTCTCTTCTTCTTTACCTGCTCCCCCCTCGCCTTGTTCTCCGATTTCTTCACTAACCCCTTGCATCTCTCTTCATCCCCCTATTCCTCCGGTAATGCTGCTCAACCCCCTCTCCCTCCTCGGTAATCCCCTCCCTTTCCCTCCCTCGGACCCAGCAGAACCACTTTCTGTCTTCAACTACCCTACAACCCAACCCCCCTCACTCTGCCTGGGGCCCGTTCCCTCACATTCACCTCTCCTAGCTTACAGAACCTTTACAACCACTTCCCCTCTCTTCTACCCAAACCCCTTGCCAATCTATGACTCCCCTCTTTCCCCTCCTTGTTTGCCGCCCTCCCTCCTTGTTCCTCACCAATTTCCCCCTAACAATGACCTCAATTCTTATCCTCCATACAACATCAACAAAGATAACTCTCTGTCCCTGCCCTCCCTCGCCAACTGCACTCCCTCCTGTAACCATCGAGCCACCTAACTTACCGTGCTCAGCCATACTCTCTCTGGAAAATAAGTTAGGAGCTCTCATCACCTCCATCACCCAGCTTGAAGCTACCATCTCACTCTTAAGCACTAAGATTTCAACCTTTCCAAACACCCCAATTCCCTTGGCAAATACTCATTCCTCAAACCCCAGAGAAACACCTCGCCCCCACGCTCCAAAAAAGCTAATCACAATCTGTCCTCTACAGACATCACTAACCTACTGGCAAGTTACAAGACCTTGAACGCCTCCCCCCTTCCACTTTCCTCTCCAAGTAACCCTACTATCTACACTATTCCGACCATCTCTTCTGTCAGAACTAATCATCTGCCTTCTTCCTCCCGGGCACCCTCTTACAAGAACAATATCCCCATTACCCCTCATAGCCCAATCGCCCCTGTCACCAAAACAGTCTCGTCAGAGTTCCGCTGTTTGCTCTACAACTGCAGATCTGCAATGAAACACAAACTGGAAATTTCTGACACAATCATCCTTCACAATCTCAACATGCTCTTCCTAACAGAGACCTGGTTCAACGACATCTCTTATTCTATATTTAATCTACTGTTACCCACCGACTACTCTATCTTTAGAAATAACAGAACAGACAAAGTTGGGGGAGGTGTTGCAATCTTCTTTAGAAACTCCCTTCAACTTAAGGCTTTTCCTAACAGCTCCTTCCGTTCATTCGAAAGCTTATCTCTTGAGCTTCAAGTGCAACTCTGCTCACCATTCAGATTCCATGTCATTTACCACCCGCCTGGTGGCTGCTCTCCTTCTTTTTTTCAGAGGAACCCACCGACTTCATCAGTGACCAATACTCGCAAAGTGACAGACAGATCTTCCTGGGAGACTTCAATCTTCACTGGGGCTTGTTGGAAGATTCCTCTGCTAATATGCTGTCCACCTTTCTATCAGCAAACGATCTAATCCAACACTGCACTGAAACAACACACTCTAAGAGCTCAATTCTGGACCTTGTTATATCTAAAGCGGACATGCTATCCCTATTCATGTAGACTGGTCTGACCACTTCCTCATCCCCTTCTCTCTTCACCTATCACACTCTATTGCTCTTGGCCAACATAAAAGGACTACTACCTGGTTCCGTAACTCTAAAAACATTGACCTCGATACTCTCTGTGATTCCGCTTTGCTATCACTTCCAAGGCTAGACCCGAACTTGGATGCCATCGATCTCACCTCCCAATGCCTCTCAGTCCTTGCAGTCGAAATCAATAGTGTCGCTCCTCTCCAATGCAAAAGGAAAAGGTCTAGTCCTTGGTTCAATAAATCCCTTTATGAAGAAAAGAAGAAGAACCTGAGAATCCTGAAGAAACAATAGAGACAAGCTCCATCCACCAATAATCTTGCTACGTTACAGTCAGCAAGATCCAAATACCACAAACACATCTTCCTTGAAAAAGCATTACACTTCAGAACCCTCCTCGACTCAGCCACAAACAGACCCAAATACTCTATTCGACCTCATCAAAAATCCAAACTGCTCTCTCCCAGCCTCCAAGCCGGAGGTTTCTCCAAAGAAAGCAGAGGAATTTGCTATATTCTTTGACAAAAAAGTGAAATCATTGGTGGATCAGGTCATTCATCCTACCCCTCTAAAGGAGAGTAAATCCTTAGTCATTTGGCAGAACTTTGACGCCATCTCCGAAGATTCCCTCCTCAAATGCATCCTCGAAACAAAGCCCTCCAACCATTTGCTTGACCCCATCCCTAGTAACATTGCCATTGACTTCTACACCCATACTCTTATTGGACCAGTCTGATTAACCTCTCCCTCATTCAAGGCTCCCTTCCTGTTACCTTTAAAACAGGACAGGTTACCCCTCTTAAAAAACCCACCGCTGATGCGAACAACCTCAACAACTTCCGCCCCATCACCAACCTCCCTTTTCTTGAAAGATGTGTCGCGAAACAACTTTCCCGTCAAAGAAAAATTGAATTGAAGGCTTTGTCTCTTGCTTTTAGAGCCACAAGAGATAGAGGTCCTGGATATCTGAAACAGAGACATCAGAAATACCATCAGTCCAGGACCTTGCGTTCCAATTCTCAGATGCTTCTCCATATCCCTCGCTTTTCTAAAGCTAGGATGGGCGGGCAAGCCTTTGCAGTGAGAGCGGCTGCTCTCTGGAATGCTATGCCTAGCCTGTCCGGAATTCGGTTTAAACCGATTGTGCTCGAGAATACCCTACCGGACGAAAATCAGCTGACCTGGTTTAAACCGAGTGTCACTGATTTTCATTGTTGTTGCGCGTTTTGGCCACTTGATGGAGCCAAAGCATTAGAAACTAGGCCTGCCTATGGCGGCCTGGCGCTGAGGTGTCAGGGGAAAACCCTGCTTCTGCACATGAGGAGCCGAGGTGTGAATGGCCCAAGGGCCAGAGCAACACCAGGCCCCCTGCCTGGCTCACGTGGGGAGTGGGGGTGGGGGAAAGAGGAGCTGTTGTGGTCTGCCGTCTGTTTTACTGCGGGCCGCAACCAAGTACTTCACAGGTCTTTAAAAAGACCATTTACTTAACGAGTAGATAGATTGTTTTCTTTCTAAAGCTAAGAAAACATGCAGGGAATGATGACGTGCCTGCCAAACCACAGCCGGGGCATGGTGAAGGACTTTTCATTTGCACAACTAAAAGAAAGACACTACTATCCAGCCCGTCAGCCGAAGTACCGTCATACCCGGAATTATGTACATTCATAAAATGTGTTGCTCTTCAAGCTACCTCAGAACCCCACGAGGTGGAAGACGGGCTTTATTTTTTCCGGCAATATCTCGGTGCAGGACTCTCTGAGGAGGCACGCAGCAATCTGTAATTCCTGCGGTGGCTCGAGCTCGAGTTACTACAATTTAGAGAAGTAAGTGAGAGTGGTGCTGCAATGCAGCCACCGACTGTGTGTGATTAATTAATTCCTTCAGGCAGCGCGCGATCGGCAGCTGTCACAGTCAGTGGGTGCCGGTCGTGTACAAAACTCACTGTAATTTACAGACGTTTTGGAGTGTCCTGGCTGCATGTTCCAGTATTGCTAATTTATTTAGCATATATTTAACATGTTTGAAACTGTTCAGAAATAGGCAGAGTGGAGCTTCAGGGGCTCTAAGAAGGGGTGAAAAACAACAAAGCCTCATTAAGAAGCAAGTGGTCTTTTAAAGAACCGTGAAGTACTCGGCCCGGGAAGCTGTCTCACCCGGGCTGCCACACAAAACGGTGAGCCCACACCCGCCCGCTGCATTCTCCCCTGAAGACTTTCCCTAATCACTAGCATTCCCATGCCCAGGGGGAGGCTCAGTGAGAAGACATGTATCTTCCGACCCATCCCCGTGCACCCCCTCCTGTGCTCCACGCCCCTCCAGTTCTGCTTCGCAGGCACAGAGGTCCCTGGGTTGCCTGTCACAGGCCTAGAATTGCCAGCAGCTGCCCTGGAAGCCTCCCCGCCGTTTTCCTTCTGCTAAAAAATATCATAACTGGGGAAGCAGAGACGCAGGGTTAAGTCTGAGGGTGTGTGTCTGCCGAGGCGTGCCAACTGATGCCTCCACGATGCTCTCCTGCCATCCTGTTACTGCCTCCTGCAACCCCCACAAGGCTTTGAAAGTTTTTTTTTTATTTTAATGCATGCAGCATGATTGTCATAAGAATCGGCATTCTGTGGTCTGGTCGACCTTGGATTCCTCTCCTAGAAGCTGGGAAAGAGCTCAGTGCGAGGGCAATTTCCACTAACTCGAAGGAGAAGAGTCTGAAACTCAGAATGCCTACTGTCTCTCTAAATGTAGAGCAGAAAGCAAACATATAAAGAATTGCTTGTCACACATGAACCATTACTGCTCACCACTCCCTGGCAACCTCAATCTACAGAAGCATTTAGTTTATCCTAGCATGCGTGTACTAGTTTAGCATGCACAGTGGAACCTGTGGGGCACATAAAGACGGGGACCTTCAGCAAAGATGGAAAACGACGTGTTGACTTACATTTGGGGGCCCACTGACACTATTTATCACTGTACTCTGAAGGTGCAGGGCGTTTGCCAGCTTCGAGGGAACAGTACAGTAATTCACAGCTGAGCACATCAGTGTTCCATTCCATAACGGAGGTCTTATCTGTAAATCAACAGAGCTGGCCAGCGCACGTCTGGCTATATTTACCTGCTGCAATAGCCATGTCAAATGCCTCACATTTGCATTTCCACTTCCATTTCTGCTTTCCGCCACCTCTCTCTCCTCCAATATCATCTACACCCCTTCTTTTTTATCTCTTTCCCTCTCTCCTCCTTTTGTTTACCACCGCCCCTCTCACCCCTCTTCCTACTCCCATTGTCTCCCTCCTTCTCTCTCTCCTCTCCCTCCCTCAGTTTTTTCTTTTCTTCCTTCTCTTTTTCCTTCTCATCCTTTTACCTCCACCTTTTAGAAATGTTTACATACAAAGTCTGCAGTGAATTTCATGTGACGTCTTAATGAACAGCCTGTATTCCAAAGCATGTTGAAAATCAGACATGTTCAAAACAGCATGTATGCAGTATGCAATATGGTATGCACTTCCACTGTCACTTTAGTGCTAAAAGAATGATAATAGCTGTGACCAAGTGTGTGTTTCTGTGCCTTCCTTTAAGTTTGCGGTTTATTTCTCAAAACTGCTGGGGATAATACGCTATCATCTATGTTGTATGGGAGATTATTGAACAACGCAGAAAATGCAATATATGCGCAGTCAGCCATTCCTTTGAAAGACACAAAATGAAGTGCCAAACAGCGCTTCGCACACACAACACGTGTGAGGGCGCTATATCGATGATACAATGCAATGCAACACACTCTGAGCAGGAGAGGGGCAGCGACTCTGGAACACAGACTGTAACTTCCAACTTGCTGAGTGACCAATTCACGCTTTCATTTAAAACAAGCATTTGTAATGCAATAGGTCTCACATTTACGCGAGTTTGAGCTATTGACATAGCAAATAACAATGCCTTGTATTTTTGTTTTCGTTTTTAAAACATAAATAAAAGGCATTGTCATTTACAATGCGAATAGCTTAAACTCGCATAAATGCGAGACCTATTGCATTGCAAATGCTTGTTAAATCTGAGCTGCAGAATCAAAGGACAATGGAAAGTATTTCATGAATGTATTAAGCTTCTGAAATGTAGAGCAGTATACATTTTCTGAAGAAAAATGGCAAAAGCAATAATAAAAGCAAAGCGTTCCATAAAAACCGGTAAAACACTGTTTCAGTTGTTGTTTATGGCGCGAAAAGGAGTAACCACTGAAAAGCACTGTTTTTTTGAGGTATTGAAATCACTGGAAAACACTGAAAAAACACCACCAGAATTTCCCAAAAATAGAAACTGAAAACAGGAAAGCCTAGCTATGCCGTACCATCTGCGGAAAGCTGACTCAGAACCTTCTTTTAGGAAGGCGTTGAAAACATGGCTGTTCGAATTGCCTTAGAGTGTCTCTTTCCTCCCTTTCTGACCACTCAGCGCCGGGACACTGCCGTTGGTGGTAGCCGAGCACTTTATAAACTCCTTGGTATGGTATGGTATAGTCATATCAAGGACAATGATCTTCTTGACAATTTCCAGTCTGGTTTCATTCAAAGCTGCAGCACTGAAACAGCCCTGCTGCAAGTGATCGGTGATGCGCTGCATATACTCGATTCAGGGGAGTCTTGTCTTTGGATTCTTCTTGATCTTTCTGCAGCCTTTGACACTGTCAATCACAACACTCTCCTTAACACTCTTCAACAGAGAATGGGTTTGGAAGGCACAGTGCTTAAATGGTTTGCCTCTTTCCTTTCTGACAGATCTCAAATGGTCAAAGTAGCGAACAGGCTTTCATCTACATTGGCGGTAGGTCAAGGTGTCCCTCAAGGCTCTATCCTTGCACCCACATTGTTCAATCTCTATTTGGAACCCTTGGGAAATCTCCTAAGTAAATCTGGGATCCTCTACCATCTCTATGCGGATGACACCCAAATCTACCTTAAGGTGTCCTCCACACACGATCTCTCAATCCTCAACTCTACTCTCTACTCTATTCAATACTGGATGTTAACTCTTCCGTTGGTGCTTAATTGATTCCTACTGCTTGTAATGCTTGTCTGTTTTTGTACATGGAGTTCAATGTTGGCAAATCTGTAGCTTGTAGCTCCATGATCAATATCTCTTTTCAGTTTTTATATGGCAATTTTGAATGTTATATTTATATTACAGTTTACAGTTTTCAGCTTCCACATTTCACAGTTTAATTTTCACTTACGTTGGGGACGCTTTCGTTTTCTGCGGTTAGCTGCACTTCATTCTCCCTTACATGAGGGATGGTTATGGGTTTAGGTACATGTCCTTTTCCCATAAAGTGTTACACGTGGCCCCTACACAGGGGTGGAACCCTTTAACGGGGTAACTTTTCCCTTACATGATGGTTGGCCCTACGTGGGGGTACGTTTTTGGGTACTGTGACCTCACTTTGAGGTTGATGATTGGGTTTCGTTTTTTCCCTTTCACACGTGTTTGGTTTTGAAGTCCCACTTTACGCTATATTTACATTGTACCCTTACGTGAGGGTTGTCTCTTTGACTTGTTGCAGGGGTGTCCCTGTGTGCTTAAGACGCCTTGCGCTGCACGAGTTTTGTTGCAGGGGTTTTCATCCTGCCTGACTACTCAAATTGGAGACCTTTCTTGTTCTTTTCACTGGTTGTCCCTCGTAATTTGTTGGGGCAGGACATTGGGTTATAGTCCCTCTAGTCCTCATTTACGTACACATTGTCCCTTACTTAGGGTGGGGGCAGGACGTTGGGTACTAGTCCCTTCTGTCCACATTTACTGTACTCCTTACATGGAGAGGTTACATTTGAACGTTTTCTCATCTTTTCTTCATAAGAGGAGGGAGATGGGTATCATTATTTATCTATTGTTTATCCGTCTTTCTCCATAGTCTTTTGTTCCTTTCCCTCTAGTGATGCGTGTTTCTCGCTATCCCTAGGTCTGGGCTCTAGATTCATCTTGTTTAGCTATATTCCTCTTGCAATGTAGTTTTTTCTTTTTGTACTGATGCTGTAATTTCTATGTTTATAGTTGTCACGGGGTCACTACCCTGGACGAACGCGATGCAGGATTGTTTGACTCTCCCTTTCCGTCCCGGCCACAGGACTCGTATGTTCCCTTTAAGAGAACCGAGGAATCCCGGTGGGAGGAGCCTACAGGAGACGCGTCAGAACCCGCCGCCCAATCAGGAGTCACACTCCCTCGTAAAGGAAACCCGGATGTGAAGGTCGGCGCGAAAGCCGGAGGGAGCGGAGAATCGGAGAGACGAGAGGAGCGAGCGAGTATTGGAGAACGAGAGAAAACGAGCGAAGAGGACCGCGGAGACCGAGGAGCAGCGTCGACGGAGCCAGGAGGCCAACAGATACGCCACTCGCCCCGCCACGTTCCTGGAGGAGCGTGGCTGGGAAAGGTACGTGACGTATCCTGAGCCTTTCACGACCACGGGGTGGGACAGGTTGATTGAAGGAGGGAGGTCACGACTACAGGGGAAGTCTGAGTAGGAGGTGTTGATTGCTGTATTTCACCCGTCACTCCACAACCACGTTTCCGAGCCTAGGATCCTCTTGTTTATCGGTTTTTTTGGTGTGATCCGAGATACGGCACTTGGTGGTAACCCTGGTGATCCCTCACAGCCTTTCCCCCTCAAATCTCCTACGCCCCCTTCAAACCTTCTCACCGTTGTGTCCTTGTGTGTTTCTTCCCCCGACGCCCAACGAGGAAACGGACCACGAGGAGAGAATCCGGACCAGGCGGTGAATCGGCCCGACGAACATATCATCCTGGGACCCCTCGGAGAGAGGGAGAGAACGAGGCATTGACTGTTAATAAAAAAAAAACGGATTATTCATCCTTATAGCGAGTCACTGTGGTTCCTTCCAACCCCCTTCGCTAACACCCTTCACAATTGGCAAGCCAGATAGGAGCCTTGGGAACCAGCATCCGAAACAGGATGGAGGCCCTCATCCACCAGATGAAGGAGGGCCAGGCTAAACTTGAGTGAGCAGTGGAGAAGTCCTCAAGTCAAGCGGAGGCGGACCGGGCAGTCTTCACGTCAGCAATTCAGAACCAAGCAGACAGTTTATTGAAATTAGCAGAGGGACATGCCCAACTCCTGGTCACAGTGGGACAAGGAAGAGCGACCAACCCCCCTGGGACAGTGGTTCCCCTCCAAAAGCTAGTGCCAGGGGACGATCCCTTGGCATTTTTCTTGAATTTTGAGAGGGCTGCTAGGGCCAGTGCCTGGCCGGGAGATCGTTGGCCTTTCTATCTAGCCCCCCTCCTGACGGGAATAGCCCAGGCCGCATACCAGACAATAAACCAAGACGGAACATCCAACTATACCGTGGTAAAACAGTATGTGCTGGATCGCCTGGGTGTAGATGATGAAACCCATCGGCTAAAATTCAGACAAGAATGTGGAGCTCCGGGAGACCTACCAAAGACCGTGTTCTTCAAACTCAAGGGAGCCGCTGACCTCTGGCTTAAACCACATGAGGCCAACATGGACGCTGTCATGAACAAAATTTATTTGGAACAGTTTCTGGAGGCCCTCCCTTATCCCACTCAGCGGTGGTTGAAGCAACACGCCGGTCTGTCCTTAGAACAGGCCATTGAAATGGCGACTGCTTACGCCAGGGCTCAGCCCCGACCTCCTATGAAAGAACCAGAAAAACACTCTCGTCCTAACGGTCCTGGGAAACCAGACAAAAAGCCCTTACGACCTCCACCCGAGGGAAACCGTCTCCGCATTTTCCGACCAGAGAACATTGCTTACTCGTCCCCACAGTGCTACGACTGTGGAGAGTGGGGCCACATCGCGCGATTCTGTCGCAAGAAAAGGGAAAAAGAGGATGAACCCATGGACATCAGTTATGCACCCCGTACAGTCCTGATCGCACAAGAAACCGGACCCATTTTTTATGTAAGTGTGAGTCTCAATGGCAGGAGGGTAGGGGCCCTTCTTGATTCAGGATGCAGGCATTCCGTCATAAGGAGGGATCTGATAGCGCCTTCTTGGCTCTTACCAGGGCAGACAGTGCATATCCGATGTATCCATGGGGACGTGAGAGAGTACCCGTTGGCTAAGATTGCCCTGGGAATCAATGACCACATGCAGTCAGAAGTAGTGGTGGGGGTGGTGGAGAATCTCCCCGAATCCCTAATCATAGGAATTGACACCCCATCCTTTACTCCCCTTCTACAAGCTGCCATAAACCCAAAATTCAACGTTTTTCTTACGCCTGAACCCTGGGCTAGGGATAATCACTTACGACTGGCCCAGTTGAATGATGCAAGTCTCGCACATGCCTGGCAAAAAGCTCGAGATCAAGAGGTTCCAGGGACTCGTACTTACCCTACCTTTATAGAAAAAAACGGTCTCCTCTACAGAGTAGCCAAACTCGACCCAGTTCCCCAACTATTGGTTCCTGTAGGGTTCAGAGATCAAATCCTGTTCTTTGCCCATGCTCATCTCTTGGCGGGGCACTCCGGGGCTGAAAAGACTGGACAGGCCATCTTACAACTCTTCTTTTGGCCGGGGGTGTACGCTCAAATACAGAAGTACTGCCAGGAGTGCCAAATATGCCAGAAACGCAATCCCTATGTTCCCCCTCCTGTTCCCTTGAATCCCCTACCCATCATTGGGACTCCCTTCGACCGCTTGGGTATGGACCTTATCGGACCCTTGCCCAAGTCCGGTAGGGGTCACCAGTATGCTCTGGTGTTGATCGACTATGCCACCAGGTACCCAGAGGCCTTCCCACTTCGTGCCGCAACCTCCAGTGCCATCGCTCAACGACTAGTAGAAGTGTTCTCTCGCATGGGGTTTCCTCGAGAGATCATCACTGATCAAGGCACCCCATTCGTGTCTCGTTTAATGAAACAAGTCTGCGACCATTTACGCATTAAACATATTACCACCTCTGCCTACCATCCTCAGACAGACGGACTGGTAGAACGATACAATGGTACCCTTAAACTCACGTTAAAGAAGCTTCTGTCTGGGGATGGGCGACACTGGGACCAACTCCTCCCCTTAGCTCTCTTTGTACTCCGTAGCCAAAGACAAGCTAGCTTAGGGACCTCATCCTTTGAGTTACTGTTTGGGCGTAAACCCCGAACATTACTAGAGATCACGAAAGACAGTTGGGAGAGGGAGGGGCTACAAGAGGCCGAATCCCTGCTCGATTATACTCGACAGTTACAGAGCCGGCTACACAAACTACGAACTTTGGCCCATTCACAGTTGTCGGTAGCTCAGGAGAAACAGAAAACCTTCTATGACCGAGGCACGAAGTGGAGGGAGATGGATATAGACGACTGGGTACTGGTGCTCCTACCCACTTCCACCCACAAGTTGAGAAAAGAGTGGCAAGGGCCTTTCCAGATTGTCAGAAAGATAGGGAAAACTACATATATCCTACGGATGGGAGGAAACAGGACCCAGATGTTTCACATCAATTTACTTAAGAAGTGGTTAGGACCTCATACTGCCCTAGAGACTCCTGTCAATCCTGACCTCACGGAGTCCCAAACCCGAGAGCTCCAGTCTCTGTTGATGAGCTTCTCAGATGTATTTTCTGATCAGCCTGGGAGAACCCTACTAGCGGAGCATTCCATTTCCACACCCCCAGGAGTTGTGGTCAAACAAAAACCGTACCCGATTCCTGAGGCCAGGAGAGCAGCCTTTCAAGAGGAAGTCTCCCGGATGTTGCTATCCGGGGTTATCGTACCCTCCCATAGCAATTGGTGTTCCCCCGTGGTGCTGGTACCCAAACCGGATGGCAGCATCTGGTTTTGTATTGACTTTCGGGCCGTGAACAGGGTGTCCAAGCAAGATGCCTATCCCCTTCCCCGCGTGGATGAACTCATAGAACGCCTTGGGGAGGCTCAGTACATAACCATGATCGACCTCACCAAGGGTTACTGGCAGATCCCCTTGGCCCCCGCAGACCAGGAAAAGACAGCGTTCTCCACCCCTTCCGGCCACTACCACTTCACAGTCCTGCCCTTTGGGTTGCATGGGGCCCCTGCCACCTTTCAACGGGCCATGGATACCCTTCTGGCCCCTCACCTCCCGTATGCCGGGGCTTATTTGGATGACATTGTGGTCTACAGCAAGAATTGGGAGGAACACATGGGGCACTTGGGGAACATCTTGGAAAGCCTTAGACAGTCTGGCTTGCATGTCAATGCGAAGAAAACCAGAGTAGCCTTCCAGAAGGTCCGTTATTTGGGGTATCTCTTGGGGGACGGCCATATAGCACCCCAGTCTGAAAAAGTAGCCGCCATACAGTCAGTACCCTATCCAAAAACCAAAAGGGACCTGAGGGCGTTCTTAGACCTGGTGGGGTATTATCGACGGTTCATCGCCCAGTTTGCTACCATAGCTAGCCCTCTCACTGACCTGCTACGCAAAACACATACCTCGCCCAGGTTGCATCCCCCTTCTGAGCAAGAGGCCCTTGCGTTCCAAACCCTGAAGGATGCCATAACAACCTCCCCTGTGCTAGTGACCCCGGACTTCAATAAAACCTTTGTCTTGCAAACTGATGCCTCAGGGGTGGGGATCGGGGCAGTTCTCTCTCAACACGACCCCGAGGGTCACGAACGTCCACTCCTTTTCCTCAGTAGAAAGCTATTCCCTAGGGAGCAAGCCTATTTCACCATTGAAAAAGAGTGCCTTGCGGTCAAATGGGGGGTTGAAAAGCTCCGTTACTATTTGGAAGGAAGACCCTTTATCCTGTATACGGATCATTCTCCCCTTACCTGGCTACAACGAAATCATGGGCATAATGACAGAATCCTCCGGTGGTTCCTTGCCTTGCAACCTTATCAAATCGACATACGGCATCGAAAAGGGACGAACCAGGGTAATGCCGACTTCCTTTCCCGGTTCCCATGTTCCCCCGATCGGGGTACATCTGGGGGAGGGATCTGTCACGGGGTCACTACCCTGGACGAACGCGATGCAGGATTGTTTGACTCTCCCTTTCCGTCCCGGCCACAGGACTCGTATGTTCCCTTTAAAAGAACCGAGGAATCCCGGTGGGAGGAGCCTACAGGAGACGCGTCAGAACCCGCCGCCCAATCAGGAGTCACACTCCCTCGTAAAGGAAACCCGGATGTGAAGGTCGGCGCGAAAGCCGGAGGGAGCGGAGAATCGGAGAGACGAGAGGAGCGAGCGAGTATTGGAGAACGAGAGAAAACGAGCGAAGAGGACCGCGGAGACCGAGGAGCAGCGTCGACGGAGCCAGGAGGTCAACAGATACGCCACTCGCCCCGCCACATTCCTGGAGGAGCGTGGCTGGGAAAGGTACGTGACCGTATCCTGAGCCTTTCACGACCACGGGGTGGGACAGGTTGATTGAAGGAGGGAGGTCACGACTACAGGGGAAGTCTGAGTAGGAGGTGTTGATTGCTGTATTTCACCCGTCACTCCACAACCACGTTTCCGAGCCTAGGATCCTCTTGTTTATCGGTTTTTTTGGTGTGATCCGAGATACGGCACTTGGTGGTAGCCCTGGTGATCCCTCACAGCCTTTCCCCCTCAAATCTCCTACGCCCCCTTCAAACCTTCTCACCGTTGTGTCCTTGTGTGTTTCTTCCCCCGACGCCCAACGAGGAAACGGACCACGAGGAGAGAATCCGGACCAGGCGGTGAATCGGCCCGACGAACATATCATCCTGGGACCCCTCGGAGAGAGGGAGAGAACGAGGCATTGACTGTTAATAAAAAAAAACGGATTATTCATCCTTATAGCGAGTCACTGTGGTTCCTTCCAACCCCCTTCGCTAACACCCTTCACAATTGGCAAGCCAGATAGGAGCCTTGGGAACCAGCATCCGAAACAGGATGGAGGCCCTCATCCACCAGATGAAGGAGGGCCAGGCTAAACTTGAGTGGGCAGTGGAGAAGTCCTCAAGTCAAGCGGAGGCGGACCGGGCAGTCTTCACGTCAGCAATTCAGAACCAAGCAGACAGTTTATTGAAATTAGCAGAGGGACATGCCCAACTCCTGGTCACATTGGGACAAGGAAGAGCGACCAACCCCCCTGGGACAGTGGTTCCCCTCCAAAAGCTAGTGCCAGGGGACGATCCCTTGGCATTTTTCTTGAATTTTGAGAGGGCTGCTAGGGCCAGTGCCTGGCCGGGAGATCGTTGGCCTTTCTATCTAGCCCCCCTCCTGACGGGAATAGCCCAGGCCGCATACCAGACAATAAACCAAGACGGAACATCCAACTATACCGTGGTAAAACAGTATGTGCTGGATCGCCTGGGTGTAGATGATGAAACCCATCGGCTAAAATTCAGACAAGAATGTGGAGCTCCGGGAGACCTACCAAAGACCGTGTTCTTCAAACTCAAGGGAGCCGCTGACCTCTGGCTTAAACCACATGAGGCCAACATGGACGCTGTCATGAACAAAATTTATTTGGAACAGTTTCTGGAGGCCCTCCCTTATCCCACTCAGCGGTGGTTGAAGCAACACGCCGGTCTGTCCTTAGAACAGGCCATTGAAATGGCGACTGCTTACGCCAGGGCTCAGCCCCGACCTCCTATGAAAGAACCAGAAAAACACTCTCGTCCTAATGGTCCTGGGAAACCAGACAAAAAGCCCTTACGACTTCCACCCGAGGGAAACCGTCTCCGCATTTCCCGACCAGAGAACATTGCTTACTCGTCCCCACAGTGCTACGACTGTGGAGAGTGGGGCCACATCGCGCGATTCTGTCGCAAGAAAAGGGAAAAAGAGGATGAACCCATGGACATCAGTTATGCACCCCGTACAGTCCTGTTCGCACAAGAAACCGGACCCATTTTTTATGTAAGTGTGAGTCTCAATGGCAGGAGGGTAGGGGCCCTTCTTGATTCAGGATGCAGGCATTCCGTCATAAGGAGGGATCTGATAGCGCCTTCTTGGCTCTTACCAGGGCAGACAGTGCATATCCGATGTATCCATGGGGACGTGAGAGAGTACCCGTTGGCTAAGATTGCCCTGGGAATCAATGACCACATGCAGTCAGAAGTAGTGGTGGGGGTGGTGGAGAATCTCCCCGAATCCCTAATCATAGGAATTGACACCCCATCCTTTACTCCCCTTCTAAAAGCTGCCATAAACCCAAAATTCAACGTTTTTCTTACGCCTGAACCCTGGGCTAGGGATAATCACTTACGACTGGCCCAGTTGAATGATGCAAGTCTCGCACATGCCTGGCAAAAAGCTCGAGATCAAGAGGTTCCAGGGACTCATACTTACCCTACCTTTATAGAAAAAAACGGTCTCCTCTACAGAGTAGCCAAACTCGACCCAGTTCCCCAACTATTGGTTCCTGTAGGGTTCAGAGATCAAATCCTGTTCTTTGCCCATGCTCATCTCTTGGCGGGGCACTCCGGGGCTGAAAAGACTGGACAGGCCATCTTACAACTCTTCTTTTGGCCGGGGTGTACGCTCAAATACAGAAGTACTGCCAGGAGTGCCAAATATGCCAGAAACGCAATCCCTATGTTCCCCTCCTGTTCCCTTGAATCCCCTACCCATCATTGGGACTCCCTTCGACCGCTTGGGTATGGACCTTATCGGACCCTTGCCCAAGTCCGGTAGGGGTCACCAGTATGCTCTGGTGTTGATCGACTATGCCACCAGGTACCCAGAGGCCTTCCCACTTCGTGCCGCAACCTCCAGTGCCATCGCTCAACGACTAGTAGAAGTGTTCTCTCGCATGGGGTTTCCTCGAGAGATCATCACTGATCAAGGCACCCCATTCGTGTCTCGTTTAATGAAACAAGTCTGCGACCATTTACGCATTAAACATATTACCACCTCTGCCTACCATCCTCAGACAGACGGACTGGTAGAACGATACAATGGTACCCTTAAACTCACGTTAAAGAAGCTTCTGTCTGGGGATGGGCGACACTGGGACCAACTCCTCCCCTTAGCTCTCTTTGTACTCCGTAGCCAAAGACAAGCTAGCTTAGGGACCTCATCCTTTGAGTTACTGTTTGGGCGTAAACCCCGAACATTACTAGAGATCACGAAAGACAGTTGGGAGAGGGAGGGGCTACAAGAGGCCGAATCCCTGCTCGATTATACTCGACAGTTACAGAGCCGGCTACACAAACTACGAACTTTGGCCCATTCACAGTTGTCGGTAGCTCAGGAGAAACAGAAAACCTTCTATGACCGAGGCACGAAGTGGAGGGAGATGGATATAGACGACTGGGTACTGGTGCTCCTACCCACTTCCACCCACAAGTTGAGAAAAGAGTGGCAAGGGCCTTTCCAGATTGTCAGAAAGATAGGGAAAACTACACATATCCTACGGATGGGAGGAAACAGGACCCAGATGTTTCACATCAATTTACTTAAGAAGTAGTTAGGACCTCATACTGCCCTAGAGACTCCTGTCAATCCTGACCTCACGGAGTCCCAAACCCGAGAGCTCCAGTCCCTGTTGATGAGCTTCTCAGATGTATTTTCTGATCAGCCTGGGAGAACCCTACTAGCGGAGCATTCCATTTCCACACCCCCAAGAGTTGTGGTCTAACAAAAACCGTACCCGATTCCTGAGGCCAGGAGAGCAGCCTTTCAAGAGGAAGTCTCCCGGATGTTGCTATCCGGGGTTATCGTACCCTCCCATAGCAATTGGTGTTCCCCCGTGGTGCTGGTACCCAAACCGGATGGCAGCATCTGGTTTTGTATTGACTTTCGGGCCGTGAACAGGGTGTCCAAGCAAGATGCCTATCCCCTTCCCCGCGTGGATGAACTCATAGAACGCCTTGGGGAGGCTCAGTACATAACCATGATCGACCTCACCAAGGGTTACTGGCAGATCCCCTTGGCCCCCGCAGACCAGGAAAAGACAGCGTTCTCCACCCCTTCCGGCCACTACCACTTCACAGTCCTGCCCTTTGGGTTGCATGGGGCCCCTGCCACCTTTCAACGGGCCATGGATACCCTTCTGGTCCCTCACCTCCCCTATGCCGGGGCTTATTTGGATGACATTGTGGTCTACAGCAAGAATTGGGAGGAACACATGGGGCACTTGGGGAACATCTTGGAAAGCCTTAGACAGTCTGGCTTGCATGTCAATGCGAAGACAACCAGAGTAGCCTTCCAGAAGGTCCGTTATTTGGGGTATCTCTTGGGGGACGGCCATATAGCACCCCAGTCCGAAAAAGTAGCCGCCATACAGTCAGTACCCTATCCAAAAACCAAAAGGGACCTGAGGGCGTTCTTAGGCCTGGTGGGGTATTATCGACGGTTCATCGCCCAGTTTGCTACCATAGCTAGCCCTCTCACTGACCTGCTACGCAAAACACATACCTCGCCCAGGTTGCATCCCCCTTCTGAGCAAGAGGCCCTTGCGTTCCAAACCCTGAAGGATGCCATAACAACCTCCCCTGTGCTAGTGACCCCGGACTTCAATAAAACCTTTGTCTTGCAAACTGATGCCTCAGGGGTGGGGATCGGGGCAGTTCTCTCTCAACACGACCCGAGGGTCACGAACGTCCACTCCTTTTCCTCAGTAGAAAGCTATTCCCTAGGGAGCAAGCCTATTCCACCATTGAAAAAGAGTGCCTTGCGGTCAAATGGGGGCTGAAAAGCTCCGTTACTATTTGGAAGGAAGACCCTTTATCCTGTATACGGATCATTCTCCCCTTACCTGGCTACAACGAAATCATGGGCATAATGACAGAATCCTCCGGTGGTTCCTTGCCTTGCAACCTTATCAAATCGACATACGGCATCGAAAAGGGACGAACCAGGGTAATGCCGACTTCCTTTCCCGGTTCCCATGTTCCCCCGATCGGGGTACATCTGGGGGAGGGATCTGTCACGGGGTCACTACCCTGGACGAACGCGATGCAGGATTGTTTGACTCTCCCTTTCCGTCCCGGCCACAGGACTCGTATGTTCCCTTTAAAAGAACCGAGGAATCCCGGTGGGAGGAGCCTACAGGAGACGCGTCAGAACCCGCCGCCCAATCAGGAGTCACACTCCCTCGTAAAGGAAACCCGGATGTGAAGGTCAGCGCGAAAGCCGGAGGGAGCGGAGAATCGGAGAGACGAGAGGAGCGAGCGAGTATTGGAGAACGAGAGAAAACGAGCGAAGAGGACCGCGGAGACCGAGGAGCAGAGTCGACGGAGCCAGGAGGCCAACAGATACGCCACTCGCCCCGCCACGTTCCTGGAGGAGCGTGGCTGGGAAAGGTACGTGACCGTATCCTGAGCCTTTCACGACCACGGGGTGGGACAGGTTGATTGAAGGAGGGAGGTCACGACTACAGGGGAAGTCTGAGTAGGAGGTGTTGATTGCTGTATTTCACCCGTCACTCCACAACCACGTTTCCGAGCCTAGGATCCTCTTGTTTATCGGTTTTTTTGGTGTGATCCGAGATACGGCACTTGGTGGTAGCCCTGGTGATTCCTCACAGCCTTTCCCCCTCAAATCTCCTACGCCCCCTTCAAACCTTCTCACCGTTGTGTCCTTGTGTGTTTCTTCCCCCGACGCCCAACGAGGAAACGGACCACGAGGAGAGAATCCGGACCAGGCGGTGAATCGGCCCGACGAACATATCATCCTGGGACCCCTCGGAGAGAGGGAGAGAACGAGGCATTGACTGTTAATAAAAAAAAACGGATTATTCATCCTTATAGCGAGTCACTGTGGTTCCTTCCAACCCCCTTCGCTAACACCCTTCACAATAGTTATATCCTGTTTTTATCTTTTATGCTTTGTTTACCTTACATCTATCTTCTGTTCATTAGGGAAGAGGTATGTAGTATCCTGATGTTATGGATTGCCTCTCCCAGGTTTCCCTGATCCTGGCTGCTCAGCCTGTGTGAGTGTTCTGAATGGAATGTTTGGTGTGTGGGCTATGAGTGGAATGCTTGGGTGACTGAATGTAAGATGACAGTTGATGGATGGGGCTGAGCAGCTAGCAGGCTGCTCCCGGTGGGGTTTACCATGACTTATACCTGGACTTATTCTACATGTGTACCTGCTTAACTGATACCTGAATAAACCTATGTTGACATCATCACTCCAGTGTGGTCTCCTGATTACTACAAACTCATTCTGAATCCCTCCAAAACAGAATTCCTCCTCCTCTCAACCTCTCTCCTCCTCCTGTTCAATCTTGGATGGATCATCTGAATCTATTTAACAATAAACCTATCGTTGTCGACAGCGCAAAATCCCTTGGTGTCTTACTCGACAAAAGGCTCAATCTACTCTCCCACATCAACTCCATTGCAAAGAATGCTCGATACCAACTGCGCCTTCTTTGGGGGATTCAACGCGTCTTCCCGGAGCAAGTCCTTAAAACCTTGGTCCAATCGCTGGTTCTCTCTAGACTGGACTACTGCAATTCTCTTCTTACTGGCCTCCACAAATCCCACCTTTCCCCTCTTAAATCCGTTCTCCATTCAGCGGCTCGTTTTATAGTTGGAGCCAAAAGAAGTGATCACATCACACCCATTTCGTCTTCCCTCCGTTGGCTTCCCATCGAGGCAAGATCAATCTACAAGACGGCTTGTATCACCCACAAAGCCTTGCAAACTTCCTCCCCTCGCTACCTGGCGAATAAACTGAAAATCTCTGAAGGCTTTAGACCGTCCCGTAAAGGAGAAAAATTACTGCTTGAGCCTCCCACTTTCAAAAGTAAAAGATCGATGGCTCAATCCTTCTCAGGCAATGCGGTGAGAATCCGGAACTCGCTTCCGCCGCAGCTCCGCATCATCCCCTCTACCCGGACCTTCCAAACTGACCTCAAATCTCTTCTCTTCCAAAGACACTTCCAGAACTAATACACGCCCGTTCAAGTCCCTCAAGGAAGTTCTTTCACTATAGTAAATTTTATATTCTATGCCTGTACAAGTGTCATCCCAGGGTGTTTTGGGGTTTTTGAGTGACTGTCACCTATTGCTGTTTTATACCTCTTCTAGTATTTAATTTGCTTCTGTAACATGTACATTTGTAACATTCTCCTCATGTAACGTAACTTGTCCTATTGTGAAACGCTGTGACACCTTTGGGTAAAGTCCGCGCTATATAAAAATGCACAAATAAATAAATAAATAACGAGATGAACACCGAACCCTGAGGAAGAGCTCTCTGTTTGTCTGTAATTTCACAAAGAATTCACTCAGTAGAAACCATCGGCAGCTTGGCTGTGACAACTGAGCAAAGTGACTCACTATTGCGCATGCCCGAGTACGGCAATCTGTTTTGAGCATGCGCTGTAGAACTGTGTTCGTAGTGTTTCTTAGCTACACATGCACTGTGGAGGAGTGTTTGTGAGCGGTGTTTCTTAGATGCGCATGCGCTATATAATCATATTCTTAGCTGCGCATGTGCTTTAGAAAAGTGTTTCTCCGCGCATGCGGTCTTAAGATATCTGTTCTGCGCATGGGCGCGGCTTCCTTACGTCAGCAGTGGGGGTGTGACTCATCTGTTATTGCCATTTCTGGTCCAGAAGCTGGTGTTGGTTTTCTGCCTCTTCTCTTGAGTCTCGTATTGGAGTATTGCTTGGGAGAGTCGGGGTTACCCCGACCCCTGTGTTCTTTCACTGCTTCACTTCCATTTGCTGCTCAGACTCTGCAGTGTCACCTGTGAAATCACAGGGACCAGCCGGAAAGAAATGCCCTACCAGGGAACAGAAAAGGCGAGTGATGTTTTATTCAGTCTGTGTGCGTTGATCAGAATGACAGTCTCCATATAAACTGTATTAGAGCCCTGGAAGGCTGAGAGCTCCATTGACTCTACTGCAGTGGGTCAGGGCCAATGGAGACGGGTTCAGGCCTCCTGCACTACCATTCCAGTACTTGTCTTTCTGTCTCTTTTTAGTTTAAAGCGTTTTACCCTCAGTGGCTGGAATTATTTATAGCTGCCCTTGTGCCCTGGGTTGCACCTGATGTAAAACTCTCTTGATAGATCCTCGCCTCCATCCCTGGTCTATATCTCAGGTTCAGGGCCTTTAACTACTGTTAAAGCCCTCGGCAGCAGTTTTAATGCAATGTTAAAATGTTGAATATATTTCGAGATCCACTGAGGACAAGTGATTCAGGGCTACTGATCACTGCTATAAAACTTCTGCCCCAACATCCCAATGCTGAGCTTACTCTTCCCCCTTTTTATTTAACAAGGTTCTACCCTCAGTGTGTGAAATGTATTTTCTTTCATCCACCACCTATACGTGCACAGCATTCCAGCAACGCAGGTCTCTGAGTTGGGCTAAAGGGCTTTTAACAACCATTTTAGCTATCGATAGTGGACTGTAATGCTGTAGTTAACTCACTGAGCCATCTTTAACTCATAGAACTTTCTCACTATTATTCCAATTTAAATTAGAACATTGTAATGTTGGGAGCTCCATTGAAAACAATGGAGTGCTCCGGGCTTCTAATGGCTGGTAAAAGCCTGGTGCTCCAACATTCTAATGTTTTTTGTTCACATATGTTGCTTTGAGCAAAGTCATCATGAGAAATCCCCTCGGGTTCACTGAGGCCTTTATTTTATTTATTCTGTCCTCTAGTGGTGGAATGTTCTAATAGCCTTATAGCCCTCCGTAGCCGGGTTGTACCGTCATCAAAGTCCCGCTCCCTTGTAAAAAACCTTTGCCTTCGACTCGGGTCTTTAATGCTGGAGCGGGCCTTTAATGGTCCGGATAGCCCGCTACGGTGGGCTATAAGGCTATTTTAATGATTCTGAAGGTGGTTTTCAAAAGAACGTTCCTGAGATTATAGTTCTTATTTGGAAAGTGTGAGAGTCAGGGGCTGTGCAACGCTTTTAGACACTCAAGGAAAAATGTCATGTTGCTCTAGGGGTTCTTCACTGTCCCCATTAAAAAGGCTTGTAATTTCCTAACCCACGGCAGCACAGGTTCTTCCTCAGAGCAGTAGAAGGGACCTTTATTATGTTGAGGTAAGTAAGTACAGTACATTTTGGGACTCAGTGTTGGAGTGATGCTGCTTTTCCTCCTAGTTTATGTGATGTGTATGGCAAAGCTGTACATTGTTTTTGTCTGTGCATATATTAGACAAGGCTCTTAGTAGAATGTTTGATTCAGCCAATCCTTTATAGCAGTTGAATGGACTATTTTAGCAAGTAGCTTTCAGCAAAGCAGCATTGTATATTTATCATTAGGTGACTGTAAGGATCTGAATGTAGTATGAAGCAGATTCTTACCCCTATGCATTTCACCGTGGCAGCCTAATTGGTGCAGTGACTTTTAATAGTGCTAAATCGCTTTCTTTAGTTTCCATTTAAGTCCTCTAAAATTTACTGTACAAAATTGTCCACTACTGATATTTGTAACACTTGCAACTTTGAAATTCCAGATGTATGTTTACTACCCTTTGTAGTGTCCAATGAAGATTGTTTCCACTGCCACGTCTTGTTAGTCAGTCTAGAAGGTAGATGGCTTCAGGCTATCACTGCGAATACAATATGACATTAGGGTGCATTTGCTACTTCATTTATTGAGTGGGAGGCCTCAGATGCCTTAAGAATATTGATGTCTAGGTCCTTCTTGAAGAGGGTATATTCATCACCCAAATTTCTAACTCTCTTTGAGTCACCAGATTGAGTAATCATTGTGTCAATTTGTTCTCCACCCATTTAAATTCCATGATTTTATACATTTGATTTGGGCGCAATATCTTTCGGTTAGCCACTGACAACATGACTAGTTTAGTTAGGGATCTAACAGTCTGCATACTAGTAAATTGCAACAACATGTGATGGTTATCACTTGACAGGTATTTCACTGGCCATACTGATAATTTTAGCTTTTATGCTGGTGGCAGTAATGATGTGTTAGACCTGGCACCATTGGCGTGAGTCTCCCCTCCATTTTTTGCTGTTGCCTCCTGTGTTTTTGCTGTGTGTTGGACTCCATTTTGCTGGTCTAGATGCTTTGGGCACTTTGCCACTGCTGTTCCTGCCAAAGTGAAAGTGCTCCCTTTTTGTAAATTACTGTTATGGATTGGTGTTTCGATGATTGGCTATTTGATTTACTCCGGGCTCGGTGGTATTAACTAGGTTGATCTACTTGGCAGAGGACTTGGACGAACTGTTCTGTAGTCCCGCCACCCACCTTCTTGCCTAAGGAGCAAACTTTTTCATTTTAACACATATCCTGAGGCCTTTGTGGATTTTTCGAGGGCTCGCACGGAACCGTGAGTGTATCTGGTTCTTTGAACCTTAGGTCAGGGTAAGCCTTAGAGAGCTTATACCGCCAAGGTGTCATTTTGTATTGTCTATGAGGTCCTGAAGAAAGCTTTGTGATTAACAATAACAAGCTGAAACATGTCGACCAATTGTTTATATACCCAATAGGATGTATCTGATCAATAATTATCAGTACCAGTCATCCTACACTATTTTTAACCAGTGCCTGATTCGTCATCATTAAAATTGTTTTTTGGCGAATTTTAAGCATTTTTTAACTTCACATTTTTTTCACTTATCACACAAGAGAATTCCTTTTGTCTGATATCTGCGCTCCGCTGTAACTAAAGCGTCGAAGCACACCAGAGGTGCAGTTGGCTCCCCTGGTGGAACCCTATGATGAAGCATGTCACCGACTAGGTCGGTGAGTGAGGGTTCTATGCAAATATCTGATTGATCTTTCGGCAGCACTTCGTTAATTCACATATGCATGTATATGTGTATATATGTTTATATGTATATATGTGCATGCATGCATAATTTTACTACTGGTAAATTTTTTTGCTTTCTCTGTACACACTCTTTTGTTGTTTAAAGTATTTGATTTACTAGACAGCCCCTAGTATAGTGCACTGTGTGTGCCCAGGGCCTGTAAATCAAATGCTGCCAGTGGGCTGCAGCACTGATTGTGCCACCCACAGAAGCAGCCTGTAAAATGTAACTCTGGCCTGCCATTGCAGAGCCTGTGTGCAGTCTGAGACTGCCATGTCGACTTGACAAATGCACACACTTGCCAGTCCCTAAACCTTCCCTTTTCTACATATTAGTCACCCCTAAGGTAGGCCCAAGGTACCATTATGGACAGGGTGCATTTTATGTGAAAGGTAGGACATGCCCATATGTGTGTGGCATGTGCTGTTAGTGAAATACTGCCAATTTCGTTTTTTTCTATTGCAAGGCTACCTGTTCCCATAGGACAGAATTGGGAGTTTGTTTATAACATCTTATAAACATAACTGAACAAGGTAGAAAAATAAAGTTTAGTATGCCTGAACTCCGAATGTTAAAGTGCATCTTTTAGTGAGGGTGACTTTTTCATTCTGTGTTTGAAAATACCACTTTTAGAAAGTAGGTATTTTCTTGCCTAACCATCCAGTGTGCCTCTGCTAGGTTTGTGTATTGCATGTCTGGCTTTTGGATGACAGGGGCTGTGGCTCCAGAAGTCTGATGAGTCAGGGCTGGGCTGAATGGACCTGGGCTGCATTTAGAGTAGGGAGAGGAGATATCCTTTTCACCTGAATTGGCCTAGTCTGCCTTCAACAATGCTGTCTCCACCCCCTGCCAGGAAGCTGTACCAGTGAGGACAGAACTGGTTTTGGCCAGGTACAGACACTCTCTGCCTTCAGAGAACAAAGGATTTTGGTGTATAAAAAGATGGGCCCAGACCCCAGACTTTTAGATTACTTCTGGGAATCAAGAAAGACCTCTGCCAAGTAGAAGAGCCAGAGAAGCTGAGGAGGAATACTGCCCCTGTGCTGTTTGCTGTCTGGGGTTGGGCTGCAGTGGCTGCTTGCTGCCAAGGAAAGGAGAAAATAAATGACTTTGCTGTTTGCTTTTTCATCTTGAGGAAGATCTCCAAGGGCTTGAAACTGAACTTGCCTCCTGTTCTGAAGTCTCAGGGACGCAAACACTTCACCCCTTCTGTCGCTCTGCATCTGGAAGGAAATTGCAACACCGCCGGCGAGGGACGCCATAACCTGCACCGAAGCCGTGGGCACCGCTCGTGAAGAGCCCAGCCCGACTTGCACCGTAGGCCAGACGCTTGCTCACGCCATGCCGCATCGACTCCGAAGCCGTCATCGAGGCCGCTGCTGCACCGGAGCCAAGGACACAGCCTGTGACATCCACGACATGCCGTTCCGACTCACACCGCAGCCCCGACTTCATCAACTCCGGTGCATCATCAATGCGGTGCCGATCCTCGACATGGGTGACTCCTGAATCCATCGACATCGCACCGCCGTAAGGACCCCCTGCCTCGCCGCCATCCATGATGTTACCTTCCCGACACAGTAAGGAACCGATGTCTCACCTCCCCTGCGCTGCAGTAAGGAACAGAGGCATCAACTCCCCTGGGGTCGTAAGGAACCGACACCGCAGGCACCAACTAAGCATCACCTCCCCGATGCCGTGCACCGTCTTTGCTTTCACCAATTTCAAGGTACTATTCTTTGTGGGTCTTGCTGACTCCGGGCCCGACGCCACGTACCTCGCCGTTCTTTGGGATTTTCATCTGTCACAATGTCGTAATAACTCCAGGTGGAGTTAATTATTGCTACAAGCTTTATTTGTGTGAATAACCTATTTTTAAGGATATGTTTGATACTGTATTGTGGATTTTTGTTATTTGTTCATATTTTGGTTTAGATAAAGATTACTTATTTTTCTAAACTGGTGTGGTGTTGATTTGTAGTGTTTTCACTGTATTACTGTATGTGTTCAGAAATGCTTCACACACTGCCTCTGAGAGAAGCCTGTCTGCTCGTGCTAAGCTACCAAGGGGGTGAGCAGGGGTAACTTTAGGAGTGTATCCCCCTTACCCTGACTAGAAGCAAGGGCCCCTATTTGGACAAAGGTACCTACCTCTGCCAACTAGAGACCCCCATTTCTAACATGATGAAATCACGGCCGGCATTTGTATATCCCTTTATGTTGTGTTCTTTGGGATTACACAGCAGACAGTTGCATTGTCTGAATGCAATATGTATGTATTAGTAGTAATGAAGTTTTTATGAAGGACTTTGGGAGACTTAAAGTGTGGAATTTTTATATTTGAATTACAAGAGACTTGCAACGATTCCACGGTTTTAAGTAGCAAGGCAGGATTTGATCGAACCTATGACCAGATGTTTACAGTCACCAGCGTCTCCCCTAGACCACCTCGTCTAGTAATGCTGATCCACCTCAGCTTTTGCATATGTAGAAGTACCAACACCAATTTTGAAAGGCTCGGCTGACCCCAGTTTATTAGTATTCTCTTTGCTAAGAATCTGAAGCTGCTTTGAATCTTAAATGCCAGAATTGTGACTTGTTTCTCTATCTCAGAGTGTGACTAGAAATGGGAGGTTCATAAGTATGATACTAAACAAATGGAAAAAGGAAGAACGTGTTTTAGTGTGAAACGACAAAGTAGATTTGGTGCGCTTCTTGATGTAGAGTCGCAGGGGCACACGCAGTTGTATGTCCTGTGCTGTTTCACTGTGTTGGCATCTGCACATCTGTGTGCACTTTATCTACAGATAAAACATATTGCATTGGCACTCATTTTACAGTTGCAAACTGAGATATCGAGTATTGCTGTTTTTATTTTTTCAGAAAAAGGTGGCAAGCCAATGTGAGAACGCTCTCGAAAAAGAACAGAAAATCTGCAAATAAAACAAAACAGGGAGATCAAACTGTTTCCATCATTGACAAGGACATATCTTACCATATCAGGCCAAACCCTTCACTGTCAGCCGATGTAACATTTAAACTCACCTATCAAGTCCTTTCTCAGACCTGCGTGATAACACAAATGAGAACTAAGGTTCAGCAGTTTGACTTTGTCTGTAATAGCTACTCAGTTTGTCTTTTCTGGCACCACAGCTGTTGTATAATTGTATTGTGACCTGGCAGATGGAAGAAAGAAAAGCCTGCATTACCAGAGCACGTTTCGTTATATATCACGCCTGATTGTATTCAATTTCTTAATGTAACGTGAACCTTTTTTTAAAGGCCTTTTAATATTTCTTGTAGATGCTGCTTACATTCCAGGATGTTGTTTCCTGCTTCTCGCAAAAAGAGTGGGAGCTTTTACACAAATGGCAGAATGATCTTTATGAAAATGTGATGAAGGAAATATACCAAGTCTTGATGTCACTGGGTAAAGTTACACTAGCTGAATTTTCCAAACTTTTCACATTCTATAAGTTGCTGATATGTGGTTCTCATTATACATTCTGCTATTTATGCATGCTTCACTATATATATTGTCATTGCACATTTATTTGTATATATTTGAATTCCATTTTAGTCACGTATAAGATGAGAAATTAACGATTTTACAATTCTCGGGGTAGGACATAAACACACATGTTCTACTCTAGTTGCATATGTAACTTCAGACTTTATTATTTTTTTAATTAAAAAAATATTTTTATTAGTTTTATAATCATCAAAGAAGCAGTATGAATACCCCTTCCCCCAAACCCGGTCCACAGTTTTAGGAGTAATTCCACACACTCAATACCAGATATAAAGACACTAGCACTTATTATGTCAGTCCATGCGCAATATACCATTAGGTTCCACCATGTTCTGGTGTCCCAGCTTGAGTCCCAGTAGTCAATATAGTACGCCTCCCCCTGAAGCCTACCTTTGCCCCACAGGCCCGACCCCTACCCTTCTGCTTCATCTGTGAATTGTTTCCCTGCGCCCAACACCTTCTCAAATTTCTGGGGGGCTCTGCAAGACTGATACACCATTTGTTTTCGCTGCCTGCACCAGTCCATGTTTGATCTCCAATCATTTACCTCTGGGGGAGCTCCCTTACCCCTGTTTCAGACTATGTCCCACGTAGCCACTGCCAGCGCTACGTTACAAAACAGACAAGCATATTTGTCTTGTACTGCTCTCCCCATATACGCAGCATTATTAGAGTGAGAGAAAGGTTCAGGAGAAATCCTAGCCCCCCTGACAATGTCTCGCTGATCGTGCCCCAATGGAATCGTAGACATGGGCATTCCCACAGTGTATGTACTAATGTGCCTCGCTGCCCACAACCCCTAAGGCATCTATCATTGTCAATCCTACCCATCACCGACAAATGTGTTCTAATATAATACACTCTATGGAAATCTTTAGCTGTGCCAGACTAAAGCCCGCCCTTATGATGACTTCCCTTGGCTATCCAAACGCCTCCCACCAGGATTCATTTTCAAGTTTCCAATTTGTCCCTGAGTGCCATGAGGGCTGGCAAACTTGTTGAGCAGTGTAGCATAGATCTGTGGCACCGCTTATTGTGTAAGGGGGTCCCCAAAACCCTCATCTCTAACAATGTGTACCGTCTAGCTCAACCATGTTGCCTATGCGGGCCCTCAATATATGTCTGATCTGCATGAAAACAAAAGACTTGGTTACCCCCCCCCCCCCCTAACCCACCGCCCCCTCCATGTCATATGTTTCTGAAGTTTCTGGAAGGGTATCACTTTCCCATCCCTCCATACATCCCCAGCTTAGAGATGCCCAACAGGTCCCACTTCCTGTAGCCTTCTATTTTCCATAGATCTTTCAATTCCTCTGTTTCCCTCAATGTTAACTATAGCTATTGTTATTTTTTCCACAACCGCACCACCGTCGTCATCAGGTGTGGCAGTGCATTCACACAGTTGCCCCCGTATAGGTATCGCAGGTAACCACTCCTTCCATAGCCCGCCTGTCAGCCATCAGGGCAGGATCCTGCTGGCTCGCGTACACCCAGTCATTGTCCACCAACAGCTGGGATGTCCAGTAGTATAGTTTTTAGATTTGGAAGAGCCACCTCCCCGCCATGAGGTTTTCTGGTCAGGTACAATAGTGCAATTCTAGGAACATCTTTATACTACAGCAGTTCCCTTGTTATCGCATCGAATTCCTAAACAATTGATCTGGGCCTCAAACTGGGTGTTCTGCAGGACATATAAGAATTTAGGCTAGTGAATCATTTTATACAGAGCTGCTCTACCCAACATTGTTAGTGGGAGCCGATTCCAATGTTTGACATCATTTGGATAATTCTCCAGGGGCCTGCCAAGGTTGTTGGTATAAAACCTGTCTCAGTCCATTGTCACAAAGAACCCTCAGTATCTGATTAACATAGGTTGCCATTTTAGTAGAAACTCCCACTCGTCTCCCAGTTCCCAATTTGTTTTCGGATAGATCACTGATTTGCCCCAGTTTATGCGGATTCCGCATAGGTCCCAAATACCTCCATAATATGACCCGCCTCATGAAGACCTCCCAGTCTGCCAAATAAAGGAGTATGTCCTCTGCGTAGAGCAATATCATCTCTTCCCAGTCGGGATACCAACTGAGCCCCCGGAGCTATGCGTCCATCCTGAACTACCGAGACGGCGGTTCAGAAGTCACGGCACAAAGCAAGGGCAATAGCTGGCAACCCTGTCGGGTGCCCCTCCATATATGGAATTCATACAACGTCGCTCCATTAACCTGAACCCATGCCAGCGGTCCTCTATACAGTAACTCTATCCAAGCCATGAAGGACGGGTCGAGGCCCACCTTGGGCGCTGCCGAATCAAAGGTCTGCTCAGCGTCTAGGATAGGAGTATGGCCGGCTCCCGCACATGTTTTAGGCGCACTAGACAGAGCCTCCTCTAACAGTACTTTGGCCAAGACCTTAGTTTCGATCGGCTTATAGGAGGAGCACTCACCCTTGGTTTCCCCTCTTTGTGGATAAGCACTACCGTAGCTTGTCTCCAATCCCTGGGGAGTACCCTCTTTTTCTTTGCGGCTGCCAGTGCAGCCTTAAGTGACCCCGTAATTCTAGATTTCACCAATTCATAGTACTTGGTGGGGAATCCATTAGGACCCGGAGCTTTCTTACTACACAGCTGGGTTATTGCCTTGGAAACCTCCGTTTCGGTCAGCTTTTTCTCCAAACGAAGTCTTCCCTCGGTTCTCAGTTCTCATTCAGGGCTCTGAATGGCCCCTCATGAGGTCGGCCAGTCACTGGCCTGCTTTGTCTTTGATATGTACAGTCTATTCAGATGGATCACAAATGCCTGAGCTATGCCCGAAAGCTGTGGTCTCCAAAGTCTCATCCGATCTGTACACTCTATGCACACACCTCTGATCCTCCTCTCTGTCAGACAAGTAGGCCAAGAACCTGGCCTTGTTACTCATTTCGTATAAGCGAGCCTGCTTATTCCGATAGAGTGCATTCGCCCCATGAGTGGCAAGGGCCTTGTATTCCTGCCTGAGGGCCTTGATTTGTCTTGCCTTCACCTCAGTGGGGGCGGCAATGTATTCAGCCTCCCCACACACCAATTGCTCCACCATTTCCCTCGGGTCTTTCTCTCGATCATTCTGTTTCCCTGTTATATTGGCCTTTCATTACCGATTTGCATGCCTCCAATGGAGTTAATGGACCCAGAGTTTCCCCGAGTTAGTGCTCCGTTTCTTGAAGTATAAGTATCTCTGTGTTTCAGTCTGTCAGGTCCTAAGGGTCAAGTCTCCTCCCCCCTCTGTCTGACTAGGGGGTACTGAACCATGGTCACGATAGGGAAATGATCTGATATACCCCTCGAGAGGTAGCGTGTTTCCCAAAATATACCGTGCTGGTGCATGGGGACGACCAAGTAATCCAGTCTGGACAAGGAGTGCATTAGGTCGGAAGCATATGAGTACTGGCGCTGTGTTGGGTGGGTCTCCCTCCACATGTCCACCAGGCCCATCGCCATTAAGAAGGTGTGCAGGGTTGTATCTGGGTGGTCTGTCCAGGTCCACGTTAAGGATGATGTTGAGATCCCCTCCCACCACCAGGACACCATCAAGCACCTCTGGGACCAATTTCACCAGCCCCTCTAGTTACAGACCCTGGGGGGTGGGGAGTAACAGGAAACCACCATTTTATCTGTCTCATTCCACTGACATGTAGCATCCTTGTGGGTCCACCCAACTGTTGGTGATTTGTAATGGTAGGTATCTATGAGCCAGTATCCCCTTCCCTGTCAACCCCATTGTGTACCCTTGATGTACCAGCACATGGTATCTCCCTCTTCCTAAGAACCCACAGTTATTCCCATCCAGGTGGGTATCTTGCAGCAGTATAATGTCTGGGTCGTGTCTATTCAAATATTTGGATACTAGGCCCCACTTTAGTGTACTGCCCAGGCCAGTCACGCTCCAGGATAACAATTTAAGGGTCAGCCTGACTGTTGGGTGATGCTCCCCGGATATCGATATGATATCCGTCCACATTTAATTATATGTTCCTCTATTGCCTACGTATAGTAATCTGCGACCACCATCCCTTCTAGCCCGCCAATTCACACCTCCCCACAACCTTGTGCTACAGTTTCAAAAACGACCTACCCCCAATGCCCTAGTTGTCTGTCATTCCCAGTCTTCAAACAATCGTAATTTGAACAAAGAATACAATGCTAGTACTAAAAGAGGTGGTCATGACCCGCGGAACAGTCGTACCAACCCTTCAATTCACACCCCCCCCTGGCACCAGCGTCCTTATTCAGCTTGCACAGACCTCTGAGAGGGTACAGGCTGGGGGTAGGATCTTCCCCATCAAATGATATTGTCTGCTGTCATTGGGGTGACCCTTGGTAGGGAGGATTCCTCGAAGATCCCTTCTCAATTAGAAATCCCTTTTTCCGAGCCCCAAAAGTCTTCCGCCAGAACTGACTACCTGTTCTATGTTGAAGTTATCAGTCTTTAATGGATATCCACCACCACCTTGGCCCTCTCATATTCAGCCTGGTTTCTGGTGGGGGATGACTACAGTCTACACTGCACTCGCACTCACTGACTCCTCTTCTTGCCCGGACTTCCTGGAGTCTAGGAACGATCGCAATCACCCAGTCTGCAATGTCCCCGGGCCCTCAGCCAATCCCACACCTTCTATGCTGCTGAGAAGAAATGTGATTCTCATTTGTCTATATTGCGTAACTTCGCTGGGAACAACAAGGCTTTGCGGGGATTCAATGTCCATAGATGCCATTTCACCCTGAAAATGGTCTTGCGTTGGTGCTGCACGGCGATCGTATAGTCTGGGTAGATGATCACCATCCCAACCTAGATTTTCCATGGGCCGGTGCATCCTAGCTTCATGCAGGATTGCATCTCGATCATGAAAGCGTAGCAGGCTGGCCACCACTGCCCTCTGTGGAACCCCTGACTGCCTCCCGGGCACCCTGTGAGCACATTCTAATGGAAACCATTTCAAGGTTTTACCAGGAAGTACGGTGGAGGATAGCCACTCTCCCAAGAACATACTAGGGCCCTCAGCCCTCTCCGGAATTCCTACCAATCGGACATTATTCATGTGCAGTCGGCCTTCAGTGTCATTTAACTTCTGTCAGTGTAGCCACTCCAAGGACTTCAGTCTGTTGGCATGTTTGGAGGTTGTGGGACTTGTCCGGGCTAGAGTGGTCTCTGCTTCCATTACCCTTTCCTTAAATTTCCCATAGTCTGCCTTTAGGAGATATACGTTCTGGGCCACCATATCTATTTTTAGTTCCAGGGCCATTTTGGTATCCAGGATGGTCACAATGTATGCTGTCAAGCCACTGTCGGCCTTCTCCAGTTTGTCTTCTCCCCCATCCTCGGTCTGAGCCATTGTTTCAGTAGGGATGGGCTTGGCTGGTCACACCTTAGTTGCAGCACTACTCTGCTGCTGCGCACCATCCATAGGGGCGGAGGAGCCGTCTCCAAAGCATAGATACCTAGCCATGTGTTGCTGATAGATCCGCAGGCAACGCCTTGGGTACAAGCACCTCTGCTTCTTGTAATTCTTGTAAGGGAGCACAATCTCCGTTCGTGTGCCAGAGGCCCTTTAGGTTCCAGGCCAGGTGTAGGAGCTCCTCAAGAGGTATCTGGCTGGCAAAGCTCCTCTTGTATGCCCTAGGCACTGTTACGGCGGTTTCCCGAGGATTGACACTCAGATCCCCTTCCAGCCCTCCCTGGGGCTCCGTCACCTGTCTAGTCCTCGCACACCTTTCCCAGCCCCATCAGTAATGCCATGTCCGCAGAGCCTATGTGTGTCGTGGCATTTGTGGGCTCTCTGCCCCACTCACTCCGGGGGTGGAATATCTGTGCCCCTGCCCACTTCTCCGAGTTGCTGACTCTATTTGGCTGGGGTGGGGGGGCCTTCTTCCCTGATGGCTCCCGTTTTGCCGCCTCTGGGCCCGCTGTCACCTCACAGTCCCTAGAGACCTAAGACGTCCTCTCCCAAACACTCCTCACTGCGGGGCTTACCTCCGCCTGCTCCCCAACTGCCCGGATCCATGGAGGGAGTGATCGCAGCCCACAAGTCCACCCCTCTCCAGTGTGGGCCGGTGACTCCCCGACAGTTTCAAGTTTGGGCTTGGCTGCCCCTTTGGTATCCCCAGCTCAGCACCGCAGCCGCCTACAACTCCGTTGTCTCCTCCTTCCCCCATGAGCAGTGGGGAACTATGGTTTTTGACCCCAGTTGGGGCAGGATAAGTCTCTCCGTTGGCCTGGGAATAAAGATTCTGATGTCCGGCTCCATGCGGCCATTGGCCACGTGCCCGCTACAGACTTTATTGCATGCTGTAATTTCTGAATTATTGTTATGGTCAGTGCGTCAAGGGCAGCATAGCTGGACAAGTCAAATATAGCTCATGTTTTGTAGACAAGCACTAACAATGGTATAGCAGATATTCAATGATAAGCAGTAACAAAGGTGTAGTTAAGGTATGATCTCATTGGGTGGGGCAGTAAACTACACAGCATATAGTGAAGAACCTGCCTTCAAAAATGGTTAAAGGACTGGTTGCTTAATTGTTATCTACTCAAAAGGAAGGGAGGGCTTTCCCGGTACTCAAGGACCCACCCAAGTTGCAATAATGAGTCAGGCAAGGTCTGATAAACTCTTCATCGGCACAGTTCAGCCCAGTGCAACCACGGACTGTGGTTGCAAGTTTGCAAATGCCTCACATTTGTAGGTGTTAAGTTTCAGTAGTAGGTACGCCTACTAAGCACTTCGTGGTTCTTCAGGAGGGCCTCTCCACATCACACACTTTTTGAGGCGGAATGCATTCTGTTTATACTCGTTTCACCTGGACCTCATCTCTCGTTGTGAGCAGTGGTGTCACAGTTCAACAGACTCAGGTCCATTTGAAGCAAGTGTCTTTCTCATGGTGTATGCTATGGCACCTCCTATAACCTCCTGAGCAGTTAATCAGATCTTTCCGTCAACGCTGGCTCCAACACAGCTTCTCCTGGCAAGCTGTTTAACTTTCACAGGTTGTGGTCCGAAACCTGGCAAGGGGAGTTGGCGGTATTTACCCGAGTTGCAGAGCACACAGCAGTTTCTTGTTGACACTGGTGTGTGACCCTGGATCTGGTGGAGGAATCTTGGCACATTTGTTGAAGGTTTCTGCTCCCATCTTTATGCTAACGTTGCAGACAGTAGTTGTGTATTTCAACAGTTAGCTCTGAGACCAGTTCTGGGCAGTTCTGTCCCTTTGTTTATTCCATATAGGAGAAGCACGCAACAAGGACATAAAGGCAAGGTAGTCTGCCCCACTTAAGTACTTGTAAACCTGTGTGGCTAGCCCTTTCAGAAAGTAACATGCCGGGCAAGCACAGAGAGAAACTCCCTAGCTTAAAGTTGCCATCTGTCACCTTTCCTTAGCAACCCTCATTCTGATCCACTGCAAATGATCCACGAAACGTTCTTTGGGAGCCATGCGATCTGCGGTGTGGGCTGTCCTTCCAACGCTCCACCTTGGGTAATACTAAATGGATCCCAGTGTGGCTATGGCCCTCTATGTCTCACGTCCTCCATAGACGCATCCTCCTCACTCAGTAAGCTCACGTGACCTCATGTCCTACTTGGGTGGGTGAAGGATCCACTTGCAAGATGCTGCAGACTAATTCAAAAGCACATTATAGACTGGGAAACCATACTCCTTAGTAGGTAAAAAAGGCCTGTGCTGCCACTGAAATTATATTGCTGCCACCACTGACTGTGCTGTACAGGCCGTGAGCTGACAGCAGTCACAATTATCCAAGAGTTCACCTGGTGAGCCCTTACAGCTGGAGAGCCTTCTCTGGGTCTCCTTGGCATGATCTTTGTATGTGCTGAGGCAGGGGTCAAAAAGCTACATTTTGCTTTGATGAATTTGATTCTGGGGAGTAGCATCTCCAGAGCCAGTCAGGGGACCTTTGTTCACCCCCAACATTTAAATTTTCCCTTTTATTTTCAACAGGTCCAGTGATTGCAAGCTCTGTCTTTTCATTAAGAGGAAAACAAACGGAAGGTCTGTACTCTGTGGACGAGGAGGACTCTGACGGAAGACACAGTGACAACCATTCCCCAAGTGAGTGAGAAAGGGTGCAGTTGTTTCATTAGACAAGACTTTTTCCTGAAGCCACAAACTTGCATTACTGCACAACCAAAAATATGCATAGAGCAGCACCAGGGCTCCTTAAAAACACCCCTTATTTAACTTTCTGGGATCCTGGGGCTGGTTGGAATTGTTTGTGTTTCTTCATAGCATGAGTTGGTGTTTTCTAAGCCACCTAATTCAAACTAAGTACAAGGAAATCAGGAGAACACTGCATGGGTACGCGAAAATGTACACTATATTGAAGTCCTAATTAGGGTGCTTGGAATTGTTCTAGACTACATTTGTATTGTATTTTCAACGCGCTTCAAAGGGTTAAAGGCATCTTGGCACTAAGGGGTAAATTACGGAGGCCCAATGAATCACTAGTGTGGATTAAACCAGGTTGCGACTTCCCTGGAGCTGCTTGTTTTCAAATGGGCTTGTGCGGAGCATAGATATGAACTTCAGCTTTTCACTCATCTGTCCACCTGAACATGAGTAACCCACATCATACCCCTCAATGAGCAGCGGGAAAAGGGAAAGTTCTCATTTAAAGGGGGCACAAGTCCATGCAAATATGTGGCACCTCGCTGAGAGTGCACAGACGCTCAAACACTGCCCACACATTCCTTATTACGCAGCCAATGAGCATATTTAATGGAGGAAATAGAGCCAAGTTATTGGAGAGGGGATTACAGCATGGTGCTGATACCATTGGTTAGTTCAGGCATTAAAAGGATTGTTTATGAAGTTTCATCCAGTTACAGCCTGGACAGATAGAAGTGCCAGAAGCAATGTAAGTTCAACTCCAGAAGAGTTGTTCAACAGTAAAGTCCACATTCATGGCAATTGCTTGACGGTTTTTGTAATCTTAAGACGCCACATAATGTTTGTTGTGCTTTTTTGTCCCCTTAAATTAAGAAGAAATATATTTTAATAGACTATTACAAAATGTATGGAATGTGTACTCTTAGTCCTGTAATGAGTCTGAACATATATTTCATGAAATGAGAAACATCTTCTGCTCCGAAGAAAAATATAACCTCTCCATAGAAACTAAGAGGGTGATTTAGAGTTTGGCGGACAGGCTACTCTGTGCAATAGCAACAGAGCGCCATGTCAGTCAAACTGACTGTCCATCCTCCCTATTTAAGGACAGGAGGACTGTCCACATTCTGTTGTTGGAAGCCCATTGACACTGTTGACAGAAAGCTTCCTCTGACAGCTTCTTCTGGCAGCCCGGGTCATTAGTGATTTGTGTTTCAATAAGAAACGCCCACTGCGGGATTTTGGGTTTAAAAAGCAAAAAGTTTGTAAAAGTTGCATGTATGGGTGTCAAAACTGATGGCAGCCATCTCCCAAACGTTTTGTACCTTGACAGAAACTACTATGACGGCAGTTCCTGTCAAGGTACAGAGATCACCGCTTGGCCAAGTGATCTCTACTTTGGTGACCCGCAGTCCGTCAGGGTCGCGGACATAATGTCCTCTTCTGATGGACAAAATTTCATCCACCAAACTCCAGATATGATCCCAAGTCTTGTTGAATTTGAATGACATCAGATATATATATTTTTGCAGGTGGACCAGTGTCTGCATTGAACATGTACACCATAAACAGAATGGGCACCGAGTGTCTGGCGGACCCTCGGAACACAGAGGAAAAGGAAAGCCCTGATACGTTTGCCACACAAAGAAGGGAGAGCCTCGATACTCTCAGCATAAGTCAGAGGAACAGATCTAAAGGTTGGGACTTTCAAATTATTATTGTAAAAAATTTCCCTGATATCTTCAACAGTACAAAATTGTGTATTTTTTTTTATTAATGAAACTGAAAAGTCTGAACTCTGCCCAATAAAGAGCAGAAATTATAATAGGTTATGTTACATGTTTTTGTATAGAGTACAATGCACAAACTCCTTATTGTCAGATCCCATTTGTAGGGTCCACATACAGTGGCTACTGGGCCCAAACTATGGTGATTGGGGCCGTTTGCAACTGGTGTTTTTCTGGGTGTTCTACTATGGCTTCAAACAGGCCAAGTGCACCTTTTCTGTACTTTACTCAAGGTAGCGAGGGTGAGGAGTCAACTTCTTCTCAGGAATGTAGTGAGGGGGCAAGATCTCAGAACTCAACAGGCAACCAGCAGACACTATAACATATTTTCGAGCCAAATGCTTATCCTTAGAATTAAAAGAAGAAGTTCTTTGAGCACTGAGTGCAATTAGCAGAATCAGAAACAGGGTTGTAATCCTGTTTACGGTCTTCCTTGAGATGCTACATCCTTCTGTACCCTACACTGTTAACAAATTTCCCCAGTCTGCAATGGCTTCTTTATAACTCGAGACAAATCACTGATTAGGCACAAGTGGCATGGGTTAAAATAATCCCTGAGGCATTGATGTGTCCAACAGTCTCTTTATGGTTAGTTGTTAAAAGTCTTAAGGTCATTCCATAGACTTTGGTCTACTTTCTCTGTCTTTCTTTTCACTAACAGTTTTAATGGCACATGCATCAAGCTTTTTACCGGTCGAAAACGGGCCGATTCACAGAATCAGCCCTTTTGCTACCGGTAAAAAGCCTTTTGGGATACATCAACCCAAAATGCATTTGCAAAATAGGTAATCACAATTTTTGTGATGACCTATTTTGCGAATGCAGATAGGGAATCGCAATTTGCGATTCCCTAAATTCAATGCAAGAAGCATTTTCAGAATGCCACTTTGCAGTAAGGAATCACAAATTACCATCAACTTCATGTTCATTGTAATTTGAAATTTGTTAGAAAAAATGCACAAAATTGAATTTTTCTAAGTGCCATGTGACGCATGTGACGCATTAACTTGCCCTTAGGGCATGTGTGTGCGCCACATGTGCACACATACCGTTTTTGGGGATGCATCAGGAAGGCCTGATGGCCTCCTTGCACCCTTTAGGTTTAAATCTTTTTTTATTGATTTAACAGCTGGTGTGTCAGTGTACATTGCGAAGGGTATTCGATCACGGGCTGCGCAGAGCCCAGGTGGCTGACGTACCAAAAGTACCAACAAATAATACAAAACACTAGAAATGAAACCCCACCCACCTCCCCCTTCTCCCTCCCCTCCCCTGTTCACTTCATGTTAAAGGCCCTATTTGGGGTAAAAGTGTTCACTGTTGCTGCATGGTCAGCTTGGTCATGGTGTCGGGTGCGGTCAGTCGTAAGAGACGTAGATATCTGGGGCATGTGAGTTCTCGAAACTCCTGGGCAAGTATGCTTAGGAATGGTTGCCATAAGTCTCCAAAGGTCAAGCCTGTCCCTGCTAGTGTAAGGGATATCTTCTCCATCCCCAATACATGCCACAAGCCCTGGAGCCAGCCAGTGTGTGTAGGAATGCGAGGTGTTTTCAAGTGGATCAAGATATTTTGAATGGCCGTGCCCAAGGTTATTGCTCTCTGGCGTCCTCTTTTGGACTTGAGGGGGATTTGGCACTCCCAGAAGGATGTATGCGGGGAATCTTGGCAGCTTAGTATCTAGATGTTTGTTAACTTCTACCAGGATCTGAGACCAATATTTTTGTAGATGCTCACATTCCCATAGCAGGTGGCCCAACGTTCCGGTTTTCCCGCAACCTCTCCAGCAATCTTGGCTGTGAATGGGGTCTACCCTGTGGATACGCTCTCGGGTGTAGTACCAGTAGGTGACTATTTTAGTTAGTATTTCGGTTAGGCCCATGTTATTGGCCGTGTGCCTCGCCCCATAATAAACCCCCTCCCACTCCTTACTACTGAGTGCTCGACCCAGGTGTTTCTCCCAGCGCGTGCGGCTAGCGTTATAAGTGTGCCTGTAGCGAGTGAGGAGCATCTTATTGAGGTTGGAGATTAGTTTCTTGTCTGATGTTCTTGTGATGAGCCAACGTTCATAAGAGATGAGGTATCTCTGTGCCTGTGATTTATTGTCAGGGTGTAATGTCCAGTGTCAGACTTGCAGATAGTGCAGCCTTTCTGATTCAGGAATTCCATATTCAGATCTAACTTGTGGGAAAGTGATTACTCCCCGTTCATCATATAGGTGACCCAGGGCGCGGCATTCCGTAGCGCGCCAGTGTGTAAAAACAGTCTCGCCTAACCCCGGGCTAAATTCTGTATTGTCAAAGAGGGGGGTGAGAGGAGAGGGAAATGTAGTCAACCCATGTCTCGTGTTTGTCTGGGCCCATGTCGTTAGTGTGGATTGTGTAATATAGGAAGCGTATAGATTAGGAGGTCTATGTGGTTTCTTCAGGAATGGGATCTTCCTGAGCGATGTGCCCGCCACCGCTCAATCCTGAAAAAGCCAGTGTTTCTCGGACTCAGTGCGGTTCCATTCCACTAGGTGTCGCAACTGCGCGGCTTTGTAGTAAAGATGGATGTCGGGGACCCCCAGTCCGCCTTCGTTAGTTGGGAGGGTGCTAATGAGTTATTTCATCTGTGGTTTACGGCCCTGCCATATAAAGAGGGAGAGTTCCGACTGTACTCGGTTTAACCCTCCCACTGGGGTTTGTTGAGGAAGGGTCTGGAACAGGCATAGGATCTTGGGTAAAATGGTCATTTTAATGGCCGCTATCCTCCTTAGCCATGAAATAGGATAATGCTTCCACCGCCTCAGGTTCGAGTGCATTTGAGTGTGGAGCTTGGCGTAGTTCACTGTTGCTATAGTTTGTAAAGTAGGCGCAACTGGATTCCCAAGTATGGGACCGTGTCCCCCGTCCACTTTATTGGGTGCTGGCGTTGGAGGCATGCCTGTGTGTGTGGTGACATCGAGAGGTTCAGAGCAACCGATTTCTCAATATTGACTTTGAACCCTGATGCCCGCGCATAGGAGTCGAGCTTCGTCAGGAAGGCCCCCAATGCTATAGCCGGGTCCGATAGGGTGACCAGCACATCATCCGCGTATAAGCTTATGGAATGGATGTCGCTTCCAAATCGAATTCCTGTGATTTGTGGGTGTTGCCTAACTCTCTGGGCCATAGGCTCCATGTATAGTGCAAAGAGCAGGGGTGACAGGGTGCACCTCTGCCTATGGGGAACGGTGTCAAGGTGTGCCCATTCACTCTAACGGACGCCGTGGGGGAGTGATAGCAGTTCAAAATTTGTATCATCATTTTCTCGCCAAGACCGACACGGGTCATCACCTGCTCCAGGTAAGGCCAGTGAAACCCTGTCAAAGGCCTTCTCCGCGTCGATGGTGAGGAGCATAAAATCTCCTGGGATCCGTGACGCCTTCTCAATAAGATGCAAGACCCTCTTAGTGTTGTTGCTCGTCTGCCTGTGCGGGATGAATCCCTCCTGGTGGAGATCCATTAGTCCTGGCATGTGGATAGCTAATCTACGCGCTAAGATCCTGGTATTTAATTTTAGGTCTATATTCAGGGGGGAAATGGGGCGGTATGCACCGCAGTTGGTTTTATCCTTTCCGGGCTTGGGAATAAACACTATAATAGCCTTGAGCATTGATTTGGGAATTGCTCCCGGGGATGCAAAAGTATTAAAAAGCCTGGTTAGGAGTGGTACCAGTGTAGGGCAGAATTGTTTATAAAAGGCTACAGTGTAACCGTCTGGTCCAGGGGATTTGACTAATTGGAGTTTTGAAATGGCCGCTATCACTTCTTCTATTTGAATGTCCCCCTCTAATTGCTCTGAGTGTTCCGGGGCTAAGGTGGGGAGGTGTGCCTCTGCTAGGTAAGCGTCTCTATCTGCGTCCTCCAACTTCTGCCCCGCATATAACTGGGTGTAGAGGTCTCGAAATGCCTCTGCTATAGCTGCGTCGTCTGTGACTAGTCTCCCAGTCTGATCTCGTCTCTCTTGAACCCCTTGCGACTTTTGGGCCTCGCGTAGTTTGTGGGCTAACAGACGCCCGCATCTGTCCCCCCAACATAGAACGAGTGGCGTAGTCGCAACGCCGCATGTTCAGCTCTGTCATGATCTAGGGCCGCTAGTTGTGCCCGAGCTTTAGTCAGCTGGCGCAAAATCATAGGTGCCCCTGTCCGCTGGTGCATTTGTTCTAATTCCCTTGTTTTCTGCGTGAGCTCCTCCCTCTTTCGCCTGTGCTCCGCGTTGTCCACCTACGAGATGGCTATTAGCTTGCCCCTAATCACGGCCTTGATCGCCTTCCATTGCGTTGCCATTAGGGTGTCAGGATTATCATTGTGCGAAAGGTAGTCATCAATAGCGCGCTGTACTTGCTCGACCACGGCAAGGCGTTGCAGAAGGGTGTCACGAAGACGCCACTGTCGTTTGGGTCATTGGGAGGGTGGCTACTACAGGAGCGTGGTCCGACAGGGAATCTACCAAGATGTCCACAGCTGATGTGAGATCGCGGAGAGCCTCGGAACCTATCAGATAGTCGAGTCTGGCATAAGTTTTGTGGGCATTGGATTAATAGGAATATTCTCTGAGGTGGGGGTGATGACACCTCCATAGATCTACTAGGCCTAGATCCTGCAGTGGAGAGCGCGCCTGTCTGGCCGAAGCATTGTGCCGACCTGTCCAGGGAGTTGTCAAAGACTAGGTTAAAGTCACCCCACAGTAATATTTTGCGCTCAACTGTTGCGGTGGCCTCCGTCAGAGCTTCGTGGATGAATCGTTCCTGGCTCATTGGGTGCGTACAGGGACCCAATAACCAGAGTGTGCCCCCCGATGTAGAACTGATAAGTCAGTAGCCTTCCCCTGTTCTCTGCCAGCTTCTGCCCTACCTTCCCTTGGAAGGCACTGGAGACTAAAATCGCCACTCCCGCTGACTTAGAAGGACCAGGCAAAAAAAATTGCGTGTGGAACATACGAGATTTGAGTCAGTGACAGTCCCGGGAGAGCAGATGTGTCTCTTGCAACAGGCATATGTCAGCTCTGGTAGTCTTTAGGTATGAGAGTATCGCCCTGCACTTAACAGGATTGTTAAGACCTCTCACATTGAGTGTGAGGATCTTGAGATTAGTGGGGGGCACTTAGTGGTCTAATGTCGGGAAATAAGTACAGGGACCCATGGCTGGGTCAGTGCGTCCTGGCCAGCATGTGAGTGTAGAGTGAGCCCCGTGTAGAGTGGCAAGGAACTTGTGTGTCCGGGAGCAGTGAACGGGTGATGTAAGAAACTGGCTGTATATATACTGCACCAAAGTGAGGTACAGTGTGTACAGAGTCCAAGGGACTCCAGAGGTATGGCAGAGGTTAAAGTTAGATAGAACCTTACTCTCTAAAGTGGTAGCTTGGTCGAGCAGTAAGGCATTATCAGAGGACAGTGTTAAGCATTTGATGTAAACACTCAGTCAGCAAATGAATTCACACACTCAAGAACTGAACTCTAGGCCAATTGTTTTGTATAAAAAAATATACTGTTGTTTTATTTCTAGAACCAAGCAAGCCTGGTACAGGTAAGCATATAAATACTTTGCTGTAGTAAATTTGTTGTATAAACACAGTTCAAAATTGCAGTGTAACTTGTACTGGTTTTGGTTACAGTTTTAAGTAAGCAGTTTGCAACACATTGCATGTATAGTACATTCAAATGAATGGGCTTTTTAAGTAAAATGCAGTTAATTACTTTTCAGATTACTTTTACTAACACAGGGCTGGATCCTAGATTCAGCCCTGGGACATTTCCTGAAAACAGGTGACTAAATGCGTTTTAGTTAGAGGTACGATTTTTAAAGAATATTATTGCATTTCAAAAGTTGACACCGAAACGTTTTCACATAGAATCACCAATGTTATCCTATCGGAGGAAATTCACTTGGCAGGTAAGTTATGTACTTTTTCTTACTCAGTTCTGGATACCTAGATTCAGCACTGGGACATTTACTGAAAACAGTTGAACAAATGCGTTTTGGTTATTCGGCTGATTTTTAAGGAATATTTGTAATTTTCAAAAGTCGACACTTAGAAACTTTTTAGGAGAAAAAGTGTCACTGATATTATATGAGGAAAAAGAGGTTATCGGTTTCCAGATCGGTAATTGGTCTTTTTAGTTCTGGGGTTAGACTCAGGGGTCTCCCAGGGTCAATGATGCACTGTTGTTGCACCCACAGTGGCACTAGGGCGGCTGGATACAGAGTGTTGAGGCCCAATGTTATCCTATGGAGGATCGGGGAACTCCGGTTGGTGGCCCTCTGGCAAGCAGGCCACGGGGTTGTGGGAGCAAAGCTCCTAGGGTTAAGCTCAGGGCAAGTTGGGGACCAAGTTAGCACCAAAGGCGCACCCTCAGCAGCACTAGGGCGGCCGGGTGCAGGGTGCTGTTTTGAGGTCGGGTGCCCTGTGGATTTCAATGGAGATTCTCCAGGACAAAGAAACACTGCAGGCTCGGGGACGAGGATCTTCCAGGAGTCACCACCACTTCGAGGGGTAAGTTGGGATGTTGCGGGTTGGTTAGGCACTGCTGGGTTGGGCACACAAGGCCGTGGGGCGTCGGGTGCAGGGGTGCCTTGGAAAAGTCGGATTTTCTTACCCGCTCTAGTCGCGGTAGGGGGGTCCTCTGGATTGAGGCTGCAGGCGTCGTCTGGAGTCTCGAGGCAGGTCAGGGTTCACCGGATCTCAGGTCAGGATCGCCGGGGGGACCTCCTCGTGGAATTTTTCCACTTGAGCTCGGGCCGGGTGCGGCGGGTGCAGAGTGGACTGGATTCGCGGTTCCTGGCTGGTACCAGAAGCTGCTGTTCAAACACGTCCGGTGTTCACGGGAGAAACAGCTTGGAAAGTGAAGGCAGACAGGTCCTCCGGGGTTTTTGAGGTTGCTCTCCGCTGGACACGCCGGGGTTTTGCAGGAGCAGGTTCGACGGGAGACAGGCTTGTAGGGCTGGGGCCAAGTCAGTGGGCGTCGTCCTCTTGTTAGCTCTGCACGGCTTCTCGTCCTTCTTCGTCTCTTCTTTTTCTTGTGGTTGCTGGGTCTGAGGAAGGAAGGTTCAGGGTGCTCCTAAATACTACATTTAGTGGCGTTACAGGTAGGTAAAGGGCAGGGACCAATGGCAGAGGTGGGCAAACCTCTTTTCCTCACTTGTTTTTCCCGCCGGTTCTCCCACCCAAAGTGGGGTGTAGAACCAGTGGGGATCAGTTGCTGAAAGTAGCAAATGGTCTGGAGAGGCTCACAAAGGCGGCATGCCTTTGAAGCTTCTCCTTCGTGAACCCTGCCCTTCCTGGGGGAGGAGGCTTGGCACCTCGTCCCAGGATGGGCATTGTATCAGGCCACCGAGAGCAGCAAGTTCTCGACCCAGGGGTCCAGAAACATGTCTGGTGGTGGCAGCCTGCGCAGCCACTCAGTCAGGTCACTGGGATTTGGTTGAGTTTCAGGGGGCATCTCTTAGATGCTCTCTGTCGTGCATTTTACATTAAATCCCACACTGGTATCGGTGTGGGTTTAATGTGCTGAGAAGTTTGATACCAAACTTCCCAGTATTCAGTGTAGCCATTATGGTGCTGTGGAGTTCGTAATGACAAACTCCCAGCACCATATATATACTCTTAATGTCAGCACTGCCCTTACAGTGCCCAGGAATGGACTTGGGCACTGTAGGGGTACAGGGCTTATGCTCCTGTACCCTCACCACTGGCATAGGGCACCCAGCTAGAGGGGTGACTGATGTATGCCAGGGCAGTGGTTTGTGGGCATGGCACACAGGGATGTGTACCATGTTGACTCTACAATTCTGAAAATGTCACTTTTAGAAAGTTGGCATTTTTCTGTCGCACCCATTCAGCGCTTGCAGCCTGTCTAGGTCACATGACTGGCTGTAGTTGGCAGTTGGGCTTTGTTTATTCCTCCTAGACAGCCACACACAGTAGAGAGCTTTGGTGTGCCCGGGTGGTCATTCACTGGCTTAATGGGAGGGTGTAGCTGGGTCGAAACCTAGGCTGTGTCCTGTTTCCACACAAAGGGCAGCATACCCCCTCAGTCTGCAAAGGCACCAAGGCACTCAGTCTGCAAAGGCAATGTGTGAATGTCAGGGGACAGGACCTCTAAGGGTGGCACAATAAGTGCTGCAGCCCTTAGGGTCCTTCTCTGGTCACAGTGCCCTGGGTACCTGTGGTACCATTTACCAGGGGCTGACCTGTGGCCAGAGATGCCAATTGGGTTTAGGCTTCAATGCAGTTTTAGCGAAGGAACACAGGCCCTGGGCACCTGATTGGCAGGAGCCCAGGGCACATTCAGTCAAAGTACATCAGCAATTCAGCAAAAAGCGGGGGCATACCATGAAAGAAAGAGGGCACTTTCTCACAGGGGACCCTAATAACATAAGTTTTTTTTTTAAACCTAAAAAGTAACAGAACAACACTATAACTAGAGAGTAAGAGTTCAGGATACAGTCCGTCATCCAAGGACAACTGGTGGGTAGTCTGTATGGGGTCCATCATGTGGCCAAGGTTGTCCGCCCAGATACAATGAGAGAGGAAAAGATATAGACATCACATAATATGCTCACAAAGCTTGTGTCTGCGCCAGTGCCTCCGGGAGGGCCTTCAGGACCGCCTGTTGCCCCTTGTGATCTCTGCCAGGTCTGGTAGTTTTGGGCGGCGCCTGCAGCCCTGCTGCCTCCATCTCGGTTGCGAATCCCCGGCCCCAGGGGCGGGGCTGCTATTCTCATCGTTGTCATCGTGTACTTCAATGCCCAGCAGCTGGCACGCCTCGTAGAGAGAGCGCAGTTGGTAAAGCTTGCTATCCAGGCGGAAGATGAGCCAGAACGAGTGGCCCCGGGAGTAGGAGATGCTGCGCTGACGTAGATGCATTGTGATGGGTCGAAAGGTTTTGCACTTCTGTAAAGTGAGCACAGCAAGGTCTTGGTACAAGGTTGTAGCTTGACTCCTGAAATCAACCGGGTGCATGGATCTGGCTCTCCTCTTTCGTGCGGAAATCCTGCATACAGACCAATATGTCAGCAGGCGGGGCTTTGTCTGAGCAGGATGGACCCTCTCTGTGTACTCTGTCTATTTTAATGTCTGTGCCCGGTGGGCTGCCGAGAATATGATTGAAGAGGTGTCTTGTGGAGGTGAAGATGTCCCCGGCCTCCTCCCCGGTTTTCACTCCTCTAATCCGGATGTTGTGTCTGCGGGAGCGGTTTTCTAGGTCTTCGAGGTGAGTTTGTAGGTCCACCTGCTGATCATGGATGTGGTTGACTTCTTGTTGCAAGGCTGTCATTGCAGTGTCCCTGTTATCGCCCTTGTCTTCCAGTGTAGCAACCTGCTCCCCTATTTCATCCACATCTCGTCGAATGTCTTTGATTTCTAACGTGACGTCACATTTAACTGTCTGCAGGTCCTTGCGAAGAGTCGTGAAGAGGGACTCAAGGAAGGCTCGCGTCTCCGGTTTCTCCATGGTGCTGTCTCCCTGCGTTTGGGCGGGTTCGCTCTGGGGAGAGTTATCCATCGTGGTTCCACCCTGGGGCCGGGCAAATAGTTCCTTCAGTGCCTTATCCTTTTTCCCCCGGGTAGAGGACATAGTTTGTTGCAGGTGAGTTGATGGGTTTATAGAAGGAACAGTAGGCACAATAGGTTCCAAGGCCAAGTGATCCAGCACAGGTCAGTGGTCGAACCCCCCCTCAAGAAGACCACAAAGGGGAACCGGGGTACAACAGGTCAAACGCCCCTTTCTGGCCGTCCGGGCCTCAGTGTCCAGCCTCCCAGGGAGGCTCAGTCCCCGAGGTGCCCTAAGACGACCTCAGTTCGTGTAGAGCAGTACGTAGGTGGGTCCCAGCCTCGCCAGGGCCAAAAGCAGTCACCGGACCATGTCCCCCGCGTACGCATTGGGATGCCTATGGAGAGGCTCTCTTATGAAAAATAATGGGGTGACCCTGTGTCCCTCAGAACCTGGGTATTTGTAATATATGGCTACAATGTAGCCGTATAATATGGAGAGTCTCTCAGCACTGCCAGCCACCCTCCAGTCGGGGGATACCAGATCGACCCACCGAGCAGATCCTCTCTTCTCCGTTGGTGTTCAGCATGGTCATGATATGGGGCCGCTTTGTGCCGGTTCCGCATAGGAACACAGCAGACGCAGGTTTGGACTCACCTCGTTGAGGTTCCCGTGCGGTCTGTGGGCTCCTGTGTATAGTGGTGAGGCTTGGTTCTCAATAGCGGGTGCGGTCCCTCGGCAAGTAGGGGATGAAGCTGCCGTCTGAATGCTGGGCCCAAGCTAGGGGATGAGTGGGGAGCCACGCAGCGCGCCCACAAGCCGCACCCGAACCGAGTCGGGCCACCTCCGCAGGCCGCCGGGTGTCGCTCTCAGCAACTGCCTCTACCGGCGGCCGCGCTCATGTCCCCCCACTCGTCTGTCCCTTGCTCCTGGCCGTCAGGTAGTGCCGGGGTAGGGGCCATGGTCCGGTTCACAATCAGTGTCCTCTGCGAGGCATCCCGCTACAGCCCAGTCCATCTTCTCGCTGGTGTATGCCCCCGCGCCTTCTCTCTCACTGCGGGGGTTGTTAACTCTGTGCTCCGGGGGGGGAGGGGCCAGGCCTTTTGCCCGTGCACAGCCCGCCGGCTCGTCACCGCTCTGGGCCAGGCCTGACTTCACTGCCTTACCAGGCCCGGCATCAGCTACCCTGCCTCGCCCAGGCCTCCGTGCACACATGGGCTGGGGATGATCGTAGTGCAATCCGAGCCTCCAGCCGGCGTTGCCTCTCAGGTTCCCTCCTACGGTGCTGCTGGTGGCTTCAGTAGTGCTGCCGGCGCATGGCAGCGCCGGGGCACAGTGTCTCACCGCCTTCGGCAACCCGGCCGTGTGCGTCAGGTTCCACGCCCTCCTCTATCGCGGCACGCGTCTATCGTGGCACGCGCCGTCTTCCACCTCCGGCCGCAGACCGCAGCCTCTTCCCGCTATAGTGTCAGTCGATTCAGACCCCAGGGGGCGTCAGGTCCACGGCGCCCAGAGCTTCTCACATGCACTCAGCCGCAATCGGCTCAGGGGGCCGCTACAGCTCCCAGCCAGGCCGGGCCGCACTGCCCCACTATGCCCGGCGGCAGCTTCTCTACTGTGTGCAGGCCTCTGTGCGTGCACTGGCTGGGTGTGTTTCCAGCACGTTCCACGCCTCCGGCAATCCCCACAAGGCCGCCGCGGTCTCACTGGTTCCCTCTGCGATGTCGCCGGCGGCCTCGCTGAAGCCGCCGGCACCAGGCGAAGTTTGGCCACGTGGTCTCACCCCCCCCAATGGATCCGGCTGCAGCCTCCCCTCACTGCAATTTCGGACCTCAGGCTAATATAATGAGCCCAGCGCTTCTCTGGGTCAATCCCGAACTGATTCCGTCCTCAGGCTCGGACCCCAGGAGGTGCTGTACGTGGGCGATGACGAACGGGAGCAGGAAAACACCGTCCTATGTCGCCGCCATCTTGGCCACGCCCCGCCCAGCACCCTTTAAATTGAATTTGCTATTTGCGATTACCTATTTGGTACTCGCAAATTGCAAAGGCTCATAGGAATGAATGGGAAAGCTTTCCCTATTAGCGAATCGCAATTTGAGTTTCGCTATTAGGGAATATGTAGGAATCACTAATATTTTAACAAAACCTACATACATAAGGAATGGAGATGCCTTAGCTTGATGCATGTGCCCCTTAGTCCCAACGGTTATCTTCATGCTGCTGTTGTAGTTTGAATGATGCAGGGTGGATATGTGCAGCCGTCCTGCTCCTGCAGCAGTGGCTTTTGACCTGCTGAGGCCAAAGCTGTGGTTTCACTCAGAACTTTAAGGGTGAAGGGTTTCAGCACAGCATCTCACTTATCAGCTCATGTCTTTGGCTGTTGTGGCTTCCTTAGACTGAGTGCAAGTGGGACAATGGTTTGACAGGTGTGGCCTCTGGGCCTATCTTGACCATATGGATGTCTTTAGCAGTTTTGGCGCCTTGGCTGATCAGTATTCCCCCCCCTTGAATACTGGATTCAGTCCCGAAAAGTTACTCACTTTCTCTGGAAGTTCCACAAGCCAGAAACGTGCTCGGGTTCTCATCCTGGGCGGTCTCTCATCTTGCAGAAACAGGCACAACCCTTCCCTTTTAGCAAGCTGGCAGACTTCTAGGCTCTATGGGGATGCTGAATTGGTCCAGCAGTACTAGGCAAGCTCTCCCTTCCTTGATCATAAAGAACCTGGAACTGGAACCAAGTTGTGTGGTGTGGATCCCACTTTTGCCACATTTTCCACTAAGTAGTGTGAATCCACTGTCTGAGGTTTCACATGGGTTTGGGTTGGTTCTCTTTCAAATGTCAATTTGTAACCTTTCCTCCCACGCAGCTTACGTGTAATGTGATGGCTCACGCAGAAGCTAGTAATAATGTTGGATCCAAGCAGCCATTTTCTTAAGCAAGAGTACCAAGAAGGGTGTAATCGCTGCACGTGGCTTTTATCAGTCGTCCTAAAGCAATATTCATGGACAGACAAGAATATAGGCCTCACCTTCAACAGATTAAATTATAGTCCATCCCTCACCTCTACTATCTACCAAATAGCAGTGCTCAGGAAGAACTAATTAGGGTAGACCACACTATCCTGGACATAGAGAAAAAGGTCTAGTCACACTCATGATCCATAAAACCTGCTTCACTTCCACCACCGCTTTATGTGACTTACCCAGGTAATGGGCAGTTGTTCCCCCTCCCGGTCACAGAAAAGTTACTGGACCTCACATTAGCAGGAACTGGCCTATGCCTCTGCACACACACTAGATTAACGAGGCGAGAGGGCCAAAAAATATCAGGATACCGGATTTACAAGCAGTCAGGCACTCATGGGTGTATGCTTGTTTACCATGCAGGGGACACTCCCGTCCCAATATGTGGCGGCTACATGACATTACAACACGTGTAAAAACCATGCAAGCCTTTATCACGCATAGAAAGTCTATATAAGGTGAGTATTGTTAAGGTAAATATATATATATGTATATGTATATATATATATATATATATATTACCTACTGGCGGTCGCCAGTAGGTAGTTATAGTTAGGACCCTGTTTCCATAGGAAAACCGCAACATTCTATTTGGAATAACTTTGGCGCCGGTCGACGAATCCTCGCGAAATTTTCAAAACTAATGGGGCGCTACGCTCCGCTCCTACCCTGAAAGTCTCGGGGGGATTCGTCAAGCGGGGGCTGAGATAAAAGGGGGGTCCCAAAACACGTTTTTCCCATGCATTTTTCCATAGGACCTTTAGACACAGCTACAGCCCGAACGGCTGAACAGAGTTCCTTGAAATTTGGCAGAGAGGTAGTCTACAGGTCAAGGAAGTGCCTTTTGTAGGTTTGGTGTAAATCTGTTCAGTAGATTCTGAGAAAATAGCCTTTAAAGCAATATATATATCTGAGCCAGCTTACGGTGCGCTTACGGTGCGCTTACCGTACGCGCACGCCGCCGTGCGCGATTCTGATTGGCTGTTAGATCTTAGTAAACATTCAAATCGGTCGAAACCAGGAAGCGGCGGCCGCCATTTTCTCTCTCGCAGTCTGAGAGGGGGTTAAAAACCAAAGGCCAAAAACATGTAAAGGGGCTGTTTAGACCGCTCCTAAGCACCCAGCCATGTTGAGGGAGTCCTCAAAGACCCCCCAAGGCCAAAAACGGAATATTAATTTTTTCGATAATTTCGCCGATTACGCTTACCGTACGCGTACGGTAAAAATTAATTAAAAAAAAAAAATTATCCATACTCTCCCCACCCCCATGTGCAAATGGTGCCCGAAGGGCTCCATCTGTGCATGGCATATAAAAGATGTGAAAAATTAAAATATTACCTTTCACAACGAAGCGCATCATATGTCCTCCATGTGCGCACGGTGCGCGAAGCGCATCGTGCGTACATGGCCCATCTAGCGTAACGTGGCCACGCGGTGCGCATAGCGCACCGCGTGCCCACCGTGCGTGCACGGCACTAACTGCGTAAAGTGGGCGCGCGGTGCGCGAAGCGCACTGCGTGCTCACTGTGTGCGCACGGTGCGCGAAGCGCACCGTGCGCGCACGGAACGAACTGCGTTAAGTGGGCGCACACGCCACGAATGGCGTAAAGTAACTTAGCATTTAAAAAAACGTGCAAATTCACTGAAAAAACCATAGGTTTCACACACGTTATAGTTAGGAATTAGCATTTAAAAAACCTTGCAAATTCAGTGAAAAAACCATAGGTTTCACACATGTTATAGTTAGCTGGAAATTTTACTGATAAAAAACCAATGAAATTCCCCCGTTATAGTTAGTGCAGGCAACTATAACTCACGCGACCGCAATCTTCTGCTGATGCTAATACTGTATTTAGACACTTATTTGCCCATGTCTTCTTCCATTAAATTTTAGCTATACATATATTACAAATATTTTTTTTTCATAAAGACACATATGTCATCAGCAGAGGATTGCGGTCGTGTGAGTTATAGTTGCCTGCACTAACTATAACGGGGGAATTTCATTGGTTTTTTTATCAGTAAAATTTCCAGCTAACTATAACATGTGTGAAACCTATGGTTTTTTCACTGAATATATATATATATATACTTCAACCTAAGCACTTTAAATAACTAGTATTTGCACCTTATCACTGATCATGTATTTGTACATCTCTATCAGGCTACATAATGACAAGCAAATCATAAGTATCTCTTCTATATCGTTCAACACCAATCATCACGTGACTTTAAAATGCTGTATAAAAGGATATTCAACATGGTTGTTACTTTATGTGATCAAGGCCACCTGGTGGCCGAAACGCGTAATGACATGCCTCGCCATTACTAACCTTGAATAAATCTTTATGAAGCACGTCTGGTGTCCGTGTGCTTTTCCTCCTCGCCCGCTGGGAAGTGGAAGGATGCGCTTGATATTCATATATATATATATATATATATTTTTTTTTTATATATATATATACATATTATCTACTGGCGGTCGCCAGTAGATAGTTATAGTTAGGACCGTGTTTCCATAGGAAATCTGAAAATTCTATTTTGAATAACTTTGGCGCCGGTTGACGAATCCTCGCGAATTTTTCAAAATAGGTGGGGCGCTCCGCTCCTACCCTGAAAGTCTCGGGGTGATTAGTCAAGCGGGGGCCGAGAAAAAAGGGGGGTCCCAAAACGCGTTTTCCCCATGCATTTTTCCATAGGACCTTTAGTCGAAGGTACAGCCCGAACGGTTGAACAGAATTACGTGAAATTTGGCAGAGAGGTAGCCATATGGTCAAGGAAGTGCCCTTTGAAGGTCTCGTGTAAATCTGTTCAGTATTTCCTGAGAAAATAGCATTTAAAACCATATCAATATCTAAACGCGCGCACTGTGCGTGCACCCTGCCGTGCGCGAGCGCAATTCTGATTGGTTGTTAGATGTCAGTAAACATGCGAATCGGTCGAAATCAGGAAGTGGCGGTCGCCATTTTGTCTCTCGCAGTCTGAGGCAGTGAAAAACAAAGGTGGAGAACGTGAAAAGGGGGCAGGGTGGACAGTTCCTGACCCCCTAGCCTTTGTCAGGGGGTCACTGAAGGACCCCCAAGGGTGAAAAAAACATTTATTTTTTTGTCGAAAATGCGCGGGGTGCACGCACGGAGCGCGCACGGTGCGCGCACATCACGCACAACGCTACGTGGGCGCTCGGTGCGCGAGGCGCACCATGCGCGCACGGTGCGCGCACGGTGAAAAACCTGAAAAAAAACAAATATTAATAAATACATAACTTAGCATTTAAAAAACTGTACAAATTCACTTAAAAAACCATAGGTTTCACACACGTTATAGTTAGGAATTAGCATTTAAAAAACCTTGCAAATTCACTTAAAAAAACCATAGATTTCACACATGTTATAGTTAGCTGGACATTTCCCTTGTAAAAAACCAATGAAATTCCCCCGTTATAGTTAGTGCAGGCAACTATAACTCACGCGACCGCAATCCTCTGCTGATGACGTCAGATATTACATCACTGTATTTAGACACCTATTTACCCATGTCTTCTTCCATTAATCTTTAGCTATACATATATTACAAATATTTATTTTTCAGAAAGACACATATGTAATCAGTGATGTAATATCTGATGTCATCAGCAGAGGATTGCGGTCGCGTGAGTTATAGTTGCCTGCACTAACTATAACGGGGGAATTTCATTGGTTTTGTACAAGGGAAATGTCCAGCTAACTATAACATGTGTGAAACCTATGGTTTTTTAAGTCAATATATATATATATTCACTGAAAAAACCATAGGTTTCACACATGTTATAGTTAGCTGGACATTTCACTCGTAAAAAACCAATGAAATTCCCCCGTTATAGTTAGTGCAGGCAACTATAACTCACGTGACCGCAATCTTCTGCTGATGCTAATACTGTATTTAGACACTTATTTGCCCATGTCTTCTTCCATTAAATTTTAGCTATACATATATTACAAATATTTTTTTTCATAAAGACACATATGTCATCAGCAGAGGATTGAGGTCACGTGAGTTATAGTTGCCTGCACTAACTATAACGGGGGAATTTCATTGGTTTTTTACGAGTGAAATGTCCAGCTAACTATAACATGTGTGAAACCTATGTTTTTTTCAGTGAATTTGCAAGGTTTTTTAAATGCTATTTCCTAACTATAACGTGTGTGAAACCTATGGTTTTTTCAGTGAATTTGTACGGTTTTTTAAATGCTAAGTTACTTTACGCCGTTCGTGGCGTGCGCGCCCAGTTAACGCAGTTCGTTCCGTGCGCGCACGGTGCGCTACGCGCACCGTGCGCGCACAGTGAGCACGCGGTGCACTTCGCGCACCGCGCTCCCACTTTACGCAGTTAGTGCCGTGCACGCACGGTGGTCACGCGGTGTGCTGCGTGCACCGCGTGCCCACGTTACGCGGGATGGGCCATGTACGCACGATGCGCTTCGCGCACCGTGCGCACATGGGGGACATATTATGCGCTTCGTTGTGAAAGGTTTTCTTTAGTCATTTCCTACAAAGTTTATGCCATGCACTAATGGTGCCTTTCGGGCACCATTTGCACACAGGGTGTAGAGAGTGTGGATAATTGTTTTTTTTTTTTCAATAATTTTTACCGTACGCGTACGGTAAGCGTAATCGGCGATTTTTCGAAAAAAAATAAAATTGTTTTTTTGGCCTTGGGGGTTGTTTGGGGACACCTATATCAATGCTGGGTGGTTAAGAACTGAATATACTGCCCCTTTAGATGTTTTTTGTCTTTGTTTATGCTGCCCCACTCAGAGTGCGAGAGAGAAAATGGCGGCCGCCGCTTCCTGGTTTCGACCGATTCGAATGTTTACTAAGATCTAACAGCCAATCAGAATCGCACTCGCGCACGTCACCGTACGCGTACGGTAAGCGCACCGTAAGCGCACCGTAAGCTGGCTCAGATATATATATTGATTTAAAGGCTATTTTCTCAGAAATTACTGAACAGATTTACACCAAACCTACAAAAGGCACTTCCTTGACCTGAGGACTACCTCTCTGCCAAATTTCAAGTAATTCTGTTCAGCCGTTCGGGCTGTAGCTGTGTCTAAAGGTCCTATGGAAAAATGCATGGGAAAAACGCGTTTTGGGACCCCCCTTTTATCTCAGCCCCCGCTTGACGAATCCCCCCGAGACTTTCAGGGTAGGAGCGGAGCGTAGCACCCCACCTATTTTGAAATATTCGCGAGGATTCGTCGACCGGCGCCAAAGTTATTCAAAATAGAATGTTGCGGTTTTCCTATGGAAAGAGGGTCCTAACTATAACTACCTACTGGCGACCGCCAGTAGGTAATATATATATATATAGATATATATGTGTGTATATATAGTTGTGGGCACAATAAAGTGTAATTGTGCTATCCTTTGGCGTGTTGCTGTTATCTTTTCGGCAATGTAACTTTCTTAAATATAAACATATATATATATATATTCACTGAAAAAACCATAGGTTTCAGGGGCGTTATAGTTAGCTGGACTTTTCACTCGTACAAAACCATTGAAATTCCCCCGTTATAGTTAGTTCAGCTAACTATAACTCGCGCACCCGCAATGCACTGCTGATGACGTCACATATTACATCACTCATGACATGGTCAGTGTGATCAAGAGTTTTCACTCTCGAAACGCGTAACGTTGGAATAAAGATCACTGTTTGATATACCCTAACCGAGAGCGCGCTTTACTTTGCAACTGGAATCAAAACTTTACGCCGGGTGTGGCTCTACCGGCTTCGCGCGCCACCAGACAATGGGCGGATATCCCAGGAGGAGCTGAATCTGTTGGAATATATATATATATATATATATATATATCACCAAAAAATGCCCCTGCATTGAAGACGCACTCCTCCAGTTGGTAAGTACAACTTTTATTCACCAGGGAACAGGGTTACAGCTCCGTGATTTTGTCCATAGCCTGACGCGTTTCAGTGCATTCACGCACTTTCGTCAGAGGCAACCTTTAAAAGCACATCCATTTTCAGGCTCACCACATATATATATATATATATATATATATATATATATATATATATATATATATATATATATATATATATTCACTGAAAAAACCATAGGTTTCAGGGGTGTTATAGTTAGCTGGACTTTTCACTTGTACAAAACCATTGAAATTCCCCCGTTATAGTTAGTTCAGCTAACTATAACTCGCGCGCCCGCAATGCACTGCTGATGACGTCACATATTACATCACTCATGACATGGTCAGTGACATCACTCATGACATCACTGATGACATCTCAAATGACATCACTGATGACATCACTGATGACATCATCCAGTGAATGTGTGTTATTCTGAAAATTAAATATGTTTTATATATGTATATCTCAAGGTCGATGGAAGAATAAATGGGTATATAAGTGTCTAAATGGATGATTTGTTTTTGAAAAATTGATTGTGTAACTGACTGATTAAGTGTATCATAGTGAATACATGGCTTAGTGAGTAATGTTTAAATATGTAAATATCTGTATCAGTCTCTCACTTTGTGTATAAGTGGCTGCATGGGTTGGTGAGTAGCTACATGGGTGTCTATATAGGTTATTAGTTGGTTTTTTGAGTATCAGTCTGAGTGTCTGCATGGTTCGGTGGGGGTATTACGTAGTGCATAGGTGCATGAATGAGTGACTCACTGTTTGTATGTGTTGAACACAGTATGTGTGCAGGACTGTATGGGTGGATGAGTGTGTGTATGGGTGTGTTAGTGAGTGAATGACTGTCTCAATAGTGTCTTTATGAGTAACTACATATGTTTTAAACTAGTATATGTGACTATTGGTGTATATATGTGAGTATATGTGAGAGTGAGAGATTGAAAGAGTTCCTGTATGAATAAGTATGTGTTTCTATAAGTGATTGTTTAAAAGACTAAGTATGTGTAAGTTTCCGTAGAAGTAAGTGTGGTGGTGTGTGTATAACTGTATATGCAAGTAAATGTATGTTTGATTCTTTATTAGCATGAGTGACTATGTGTGTGAGTAACTATGGATGAGTGGCATTGTGTAACAGGATGTATAGGTGTATGAGTACATATGATGAGTGAGTACATGTATGAGTGACTGTATTGGACTGTTGGTGAATGAGTGGATGTGTATGTGGATCTTAGAATTACTGAAGAGGTTGTTGTAACTGGTATTGGTATGTCCATTGTTTTGAAAATTTTAGTCTCTATTTTTGAATGTGTGTATCAAAGGTTATATTAGGGTGAGAGGAGGTCTGCCACTCTATCACAAGGATGATGTCATCAGTGATGTCATCAGTGATGTCATTTGAGATGTCATCAGTGATGTCATGAGTGATGTCACTGACCATGTCATGAGTGATGTAATATGTGACGTCATCAGCAGTGCATTGCGGGCGCGCGAGTTATAGTTAGCTGAACTAACTATAACGGGGGAATTTCAATGGTTTTGTACAAGTGAAAAGTCCAGCTAACTATAACACCCCTGAAACCTATGGTTTTTTCAGTGAATTTCTGAGGTTTTTTAAATGCTAATTCCTAACTATAACGTGCCTGAAACCTATGGTTTTTTCTGTTAATTTCAAAGGTTTTTTAAATGCTAATTTCTAACTATGCCTACAGAGATAGGACATGTGAAAAAAGAAGAAAAAATGCACAGAAAGAAACAAAAGAAGTGCAGAAAGAAGCAACAGAAGTCCTCAAATACGAAGATAAGTGCAGGAAGAAGGATAACGTGCAGAAAGAACAAAAAGAAGAGCAGAAAGAAGCCTTGTTGCAAAATCATCCTGTACCCTCAACTTTTTCAGACTGATACTGGTGGTAACTGAGTCTGACTAACCAGTCCTAGAGCCAGTGCTATGTTAAAAGACACTTAGAATACAGTGAAAACACCTACATACACTAGGGAACATTATGCGTTGGGGTCCCCCTGTGATTAGCCTTACCTCCTCTGTAAGCCCCTAGTATATAATAGGGCATGGGGATTAAAACTACCTCTTAAAACAGGCCACAGGGCGTTTTTGCACACGTTAACTCAGGCCCCGTCCCCTCCTTTCACCATTGTGTAAACACGCCCTGTGTCCGTTTTTAGTTGGGAGATTAAGTTCATTTGAGTCCTGAGGGTCCCTAGGGTCCAACTAGCCCACTAGGTACCTCCAGTAAGTGCCACAGAGCTGCGTTGCAGAGAGGTGTAAAAAGTGGCACGGCCTGGACCACCTCTCTGCAATGCAGCTCAGTGGCGCTTACTGGAAGCACTTGGTGGGCTAGTTAGCCCCCAGGGGCCCTCAGTATTGAAGGGAAATTATATCCCCAATTTAAAACGTGCCATGGTGCGTGTTTGCACACGTCACCTCAGGCCCCGTCCCCTCCCTTCACCACTGTGTAAACGCGCCCTGTGGCTGTTCTAAGTTGAGAGATTAAGTCCCCTTGAATCCTAAGGGTCCCTAGGGTCACACTAGACCACTAGGTACCTCCAGTAAGCGCCACAGAGCTGCGTTGCAGAGAGGTGTAAAAAGGGGCTTGGCCTCAGAACACCTGTCTGCAGCGCAGCTCCCTGGCGCATACTGGAGATGCCTGTTGGGGGCGCGTTTGCAGAGTGCTGCATGGAGGGGGCATGGCCTCCGGCACGATGCCAGTCTTTTATTTATTTTATTTTTTTAAGAAGGGGGGCTGTGTGGTTCCCCTTCTTATTCTAATTTATTGGCCCTGATGACCCCATCCCCCAGGGCCTGTCTCCTAATTATATTTTTTTGACCCCAATCCCCAGGGCCGGCCACTGTTTTTTATTATTTTTAAAAAATATATATTTATAGACACACCTAGGACATGCTGGACAAACCGTACGTACCTATCACCATGACGATTTGCGTGATATTCATTAAAAGGCGACTATGCATGCAATTAATCCACGTGGAATGTATTTACACCACTAGTGAAGCTCTGACATGTCTGATGCTCTACCGTGCCTAATCCCGGTAGACACCCTTGTCGTTTATTTATACAAACATGGGTAGCTATTGACGGGCACATTTAATACACATGCACACCAAGCCATTCAAAGGGGATTCGACAAAAATTCGACCAAAACTATGCAAGAAACCCCCCTCACAGTTAATAAAACACACATCCACTGCCGGATGTGTAATACTTTTTATTTTACTCTCTGGAAAGGGGACGAACATCACTTGCGAGTCACAGCGCGCTCCTGACAGAGCCCAATGCTGTGTTACACCCACCATTGCCTGCCGAGTGCCACACACCTCTGTATTGTATTCCACTAGCTAGTGCATATGCTATGACACTCTCTAGCCCATGTGCACTGTAACACCACCCCGTGAAAATGTCATGCCACACTTGTCTTCGCACGGGTTATATTGCCCCATCTAACGTGCCTTCCTCGATGCCTATGTTATAACGCACAGTGCTATGCCATACATATTACAATTTGGGATCCATATCTTTGTCACAGTGCATATGCAACGTTACACTCCCCAGCACATATTTTATATTACAACTTTAGAGACTAGTTAGGTTACACAACACTGCCCTGTGCATATTACACTCCAAGGCGCATATCGCATAGCACACGCTAGTGCCTGTGCTATCTCGCGCTCTCCAATTAATCTGTCATTGCGCACAATGTATTGCATATTATATTTCACGCCTGGTTCATCTTATATCACACTTTTTGGTGCATAGTTTATACCATACACTATATCTAGTTTTCATTTTCAATCGTGCTCTCAGGACTATGTTCTATATAACACTGTGTTCACCTACCCTTTTCACGGGCATTACATTTTGCGATAGGGGGTGGAGGGTCAGGGTGTGTTTTTGCCAAGTGAGCCCGGAGTCACAGTCACTAACGTCTTCTTCTTCCTGAATAAAAGTGAGATTATGCTGCATACTTGTTCATATTTTAAGTAGTTTGCACAGACAAAATGTTTTAAAAACAATAAAGTTTCTAATACCCGCCTTCTCTGAACAGTTAGCTTGCTGCCCCATCCCCCTCCTCCCTATCCTCTGTTGTGTGAATCCATGGACTAGCCTCCTCCCTCCTGCCATGCATGGTCTGATGTGCTGCCACTGCCCTCAATTTAGTATGATGTACCAGTCCACTCCTCCTGCCCTCCATTGCCCAATTCTATGCCCCATCATTGACCTCCTGCTTAAACTCTGTGCTTAGCTTGCTGCCCCTATTCTCCTTCCCCCTGCCCTCCGATGTCTTTGTGCATGCCCCTGCTCCATCCTTTTTGCCCACCATGTCCCATGGACCTGCCACTCCTATCTACTCTGAGTGTTCTGTTGAGCTGCCACTCCCCTCCCACCTGCCTAGCATTGTCAGATGACTGTAACCTGTCCCTGCCACCTCCACCCTGCCTGTCCACATGCCATGCCTCTATCCTCTTCCTCCTGTCCTACATGGTCCATTGTACTGCCACACCCTTCTGCCCTCCCTGGTCTGTTGTGCTGCAACTGCTCCTCCTGCCTGCCCCGTGTGGTCTGTTGTGAGGCCCCTTCCCCTGAACTTTCTTGTCTGTGCACAGGTCCTGACCCTCCCTTCTATCCTCCATCGTCCTTTGTGCATGCCCCTGCACCCTCCTTCTTGCCCATCATAGCCATTGTGCTGCCACTAACCCTCGCACTTGCCATGCATGGTCTTCTGTGCTGCCATGGCCCCTCCCACCTTCCCTGTGTGGTCAGTTAGCTGCCCCTGACCCCCTCCCACCTTCCCTCCATGGTCTGTGTGTATGCCATCACAGTCTCACTGTTGCTCTTCATGTTGTGTCTTGCTTCTAGTGCCCATCCTGCCTGACCTCCATGGCCATCTTGCTGCTCCTGCCCTGCCCCCTTGCCCCCAGCCCTCTGTTTACATGTGCAGACCCCTACTCCCTCCCTCCTGGCTTGTCTGTTCCATTGTAATGCCCCTGATCCGTCCCTCCTGCCCTTTATGGTCTGTTATGCTGCAGCCTTCTCTCCTGTCTGTCCATTATGGTCAGCTAGCTACCATTGCCTCTTGCCCCTCTGTTCTCTGTTGTCCATGTGCATGGTCCTGTCCCCTCCCTCTTGCTTTCTATGGATTGTTGTGCTGCACTCCCGTCCTGCATGCCCTGTGTGGTGTATTGTGCTGCTGCAAACCCTGATGCCTGCCCTGCAGGGTCAGTTTGGTGCACCTCTCCATGTCTCTCCTGTCCTCTGTTATCCAAGTCCATGTCCCTATCCCATTTCCTTCCATGATCCAATGTACCATACTTGCGAACATTTTGAACTTGGTAAGAGGGAGATTTTGAAAAAAAACTGGGGTATTGATTTTCCCCTTTGAGTTACATTGAAAAAGAGGATATTGTAGACAGGAGACAGATCAAATAAAGCCCATTTGAGCTTAAAAACATTGGACGTTTCCTGGCTGAATCGGGTCTGTTGGCATGTATGGTTGTACTACCATTGCCTCTTCCTTCTGCCCACAATGGTCTATTACATTGCCACAGCCTTGAAGGAGGGTAGATTTTGTATCACAGGGGGCCCCTGGCCCGTTCTGTCCACACCTGAAGTATGAGACCCTTGTCCTTGCCCTGCCAGCCGCATTTGTAGGCCGTATTAAATTGACCAGCGGGTCCTGTGTTGCTATATAATTATCCTGAGACATCCTTACCACTCAGCCAGCATAAAACCCCTGTGTAGGCCCTTCTGTTCAATATGTAGGCCTCTTTGTTAAATTGACCATAGCTCTGCAATTTTAGTGTATAGCAGTCTGAAGGCAGGTCTGCGAGGCCTTCTGCTCCAAACTAGTAGCCCCCACCCTACCCGAGTGCTCCGTGCTCGGTATCAAAGTTCAACATCCCCCTGAAGCTGTCGACATACAGTAGGCTGCATCCTGGACTGGTACTTGCTTCCTGGGCAGGTTTCCCGCTTTTAAGGAAGTGGCAACCGCAGAGCGTCAAGTTAGGAGAACTGAGGAGATTTTATACATGAATATATTGAATTCCTGTACAATACCCATTATTTTCTGCTTGCTCTATGGAACTTACGATAAGCGATTGGCCTGAGAGACTGACCTTTTCACCCAGTCCATTGTCAGCATTCAGTGGGTAAATGACGAAATGTCTGGTAAAATCTGCAGACGAAGCTTTTGGGTAGCATACGTAGGTAGATGTAGCGTGCAAAGGAGCCCACAAAATGATATAAAAAGGGAGCACCCACAGATATCGACGGACAACCTCGCCGTCTGTATGTAGGTTAACAGGCTGTGCAGGTTTTCCCCAAGAACTGGGAGCTCTTGTCTTCCTTTGCTTAAAATGTCTTGCTCGGCTTTGCTTGAAGTATCTTATTCTATTTTACCTATATGAAATGTCATGTTATGTTTAACCATTGTTCTCTTTACTTTTGCATTTAAAAGATGTTGTATTGTAATTGCAGGAATGCTTGCTCTAAGAGTAAATGTGAGTGTCCCTAGGTAACATTTTCCTTGGTGTAACTTGTTTCTCATGATGCATTTATAGATGTGTTTTCTCTCTCTCTCTGTCAGTCCATTAATTGAGATACAGAGAATATCATGACAGCTGTATGATTATCTGGATTCTGTATTTTGTACTTTAGGTCTCTATTCTGCGGTTTCTTTGAAGTTGCATCTTCTCATTAAACTGCCATTGTATTCTGCCTCCAATTCCATGTCTCATATGTCTGTTTTCTTCATTTTTGGAGCAAGCGTTCCTAGGCACCCCGGCTCAAATTAAGGTGCCCCTTTTGTCCCTGACTCACTCTCCTGCTCAGTTCTGTGGTGGCTCCCGGGGCTCTGGGGACCGTCCCTAGCTTCCTTGACCCGTAATAGATCTTCCCTCCAACAGCCTCTCTTGCAAGTCCTGTATTGTTGGTTTGTTGCCCCTGCCCCCCTTTCCACTGCCCTCCATAGTCTGTTGTGCTTCCACGGCCCTTCCTGCCTGCTCAGTGTGGTTAAATTGTTGCCTTTGCACCCTCCTACCTGCCTTCAATTTTCAGAGTCCGTGCCCCTGGCCTCTGCCTCTCAACAGTATCCTAATGAACAACTAGATTGCTAACATTCTATATTTATTACAAAAGTGTGGAGCGCCTGACATCATCTTGATGTAATCAAAACTGTAATACCTAGAGCATTCCTTTAGAAATTACATATATGAGAGGGTCTTATTGGCATCAAAATTATGGTTAGTGCTCTAAAAGACTAAAATAAGGACATATTTTCTGAGTTTTCAAATAGCGACAAAGCACTTTTAAATTATTTGTTATCTTTATGTTTTTTTATCTAGTTGACAACTTGATTAAATGTTGCACTTAGGGGAGAGGATGTGGTGTTACTTCCAGAACTGCAGACTTTGCAACTGGGGAACCAGGTTGAAGTTTCTGCTTCAGCTCGACATTCTGTGATTCTGGTCAAATCACTTAGTCTCCCCATGTCTACAACCAAAATGAATTTGTTCTTGTGTGATGTAACCAATGCTCATGTAAAGCACTCCAATACCTGACAAGTCTGCACTATATAACACTGCAAAAACACAAAATAATAAGTGTTTTGCACACTTCTGTCATTGGGCTATATTTGGGCTATATCTGGGTGATTTTGGGCTACATTTGGGCTCTTTTGTCTCCGGTGGCCATCTTGGGAGATTTATTTGTTATGAAGTTTCCTAATTTCCTCATGTACTGCAGTCTCCTCAGTCGGAAATGCTTTCAGTTTTTTACTTTGATTCCATCATGAAGGCATTCAGATATGTCACACATTTGCCATGAATTCTGAATGTTAGCACTCTAGTTGCTCATTAGATCACTGTAGTAAAACTACTGCTCACCATGGAAGTCTGCTCCTGGTATTAAAAGTGCATGTTTCAGTCTGCATGTCAGAATTTTTTAATGAAATAGAAGAGGATTTGAGAAGTCACTCAAAATGTGCCCTCATTTTCTTTCTTCAGCATTAATCATAATTTCTATGGCAAAATGAACCCCCTCATTGTGTTCCTTTTTAAATTAAATGTTTTAAGTGTTACCAGTTTATTCCAATCAAGATGGCTTCAGGTGTGCCATACTTTTGTCATAATGAAGACAGTAAGTGCTCTAGTTGTTTTTAAGAACATTCTTGGACATTCTGTCATTGGGCTACACTTGGGCTACATCTGGGTGATATTTGGGCTACATTTGGGCTCTTTTGTCTCTGGTGGCCATCTTGGGAGACTTATTTGTTATGAAGTTTCCTAATTTCCTCATTTACTGCAGTCTCCTCAGTAGGAAATACTTTCAGTTTTTTACTTTGATTCCATCAAGAAGGCATTCAAATGTGTCACACATTTGCCATAAAATCAGAATGTTAGCACTCTTTTTGCTCATTAGATCACTGTAGTAAAGCTACTGCTCACCAGGGAAAACTGCTGCTGGTATTGAAAGTGCATGTTTCAGTCTGCATGCCAGGATTTGAGAAGTCACTCAAAATGTGCCCTAATTTTTCTTTATGCAGCACTAATCATACTTTTTATGGAAAAATGAACCACCTCATTTTGTTCCTTTTTAAATTAAATGTTTTAAGAGTTACCACTTTAATCCAAGCAAGATGGCTTCAGGTGTGCCATACATTTATCATAAGTAGGACGGTTAGCGCTCTAGTAGTTCTTTGGAACACTCTGGAAAGCTGCAGTAGAACACAAAGGAATCAACTGACAGTCTCTGCCCTTGTTGGATGTACATGTTTTACTGAGAATGTCAGACTTCATTCTCACATGACTGAGAAAGATAATGTGAATTTACAGAAAATAAGCTCTCAGTTTAGCTTATAGATCACCTTCCAAACCTCTGTGGTAAAAGCATGAGAAAATATTTTTCTCTCAATCATGATATCCCAGCAGAAGGCTTTTTCACATGGTGAAATCACCTTAGAACATACCACAATTCCTAAAATGAGTATGGTACCATCAACAAATGATTTATAATGTAACTAAAGTCTTAAAATCTTCTATTAACTGCAATGCTTTTTAATGAGGTGCTATCATGTATATTGGTCCCAAGATGGCTGCCAACACTTCTTGGATGAAGTGCTGACAGCCAATCAGATCTCAGGATGAGATGTGTGGTTAGGCTCCGCCCACATATATATATTGATTTAAATGCTATTTTCTCAGGAACTACTGAACAGATTTACACCAGATCTACAAAAGGCACTTCCTTGACCTGAGGACTACCTCTCTGCCAAATTTCAAGTAACTCTGTTCAGCCGTTCGGGCTGTAGCTGTGTCTAAAGGTCCTATGGAAAAATGCATGGGAAAAACGCGTTTTGGGACCCCCCTTTTTTCTCAGCCCCCGCTTGACGAATCCCCCCGAGACTTTCAGGGTAGGAGCGGAGCGTAGCGCCCCACCTATTTTAAAAATTTCGCGAGGATTCATCGACCGGCGCCAAAGTTATTCCAAATAGAATGTTGCGGATTTCCTATGGAAACAGGGTCCTAACTATAACTATCTACTGGCGACCGCCAGTAGATAATATATATATATATATATATATATATCACAAGCAGTGTGAAATCCAGCAGAAAAGAATTCACACGAGCCCACTCAGTCAGTTTCAGCAGTTTAATCCTGATAAAGCAAACAAGGATGATTCACTTAAAAACCAAAGGTTATATGGATGTTATAGTTGCGCTCAGATTTCACTTGTACGAAACCATAGAATTCAGCAGTTATAGTTGCCTGAGCTAACTATAACTTACGAAGCCACAATGCACTGCTTATTTATTTATTTAGAAATCTGTTTATTGAGTTTGCAACCGGAATCATACAATACATTTCAGGTGGGCTGAGAGCATAGTTACATACACCACATGGTAAAGTCTTATAACACATCACATGTAATCCTAACATCCTGTACCAATTGCGTGGCTCGCATCATTGCCCCAGGCGAGAAACTTTGAGGATGTGAGGAAAATTACCTCCGCATGCGGATTTGCAGTCTTACCACGTATGGAGTTTAACATATCGCCGTTTCTATCGCCAAATGCGTACTTTTCCAGGTGCACCAGCAAACAGATAATCAAACAGTACTAAACGCCCCATTCTGCAACTGGGGAGCTGTCTACTCCACAGCTTAGCAACCAAAACAACATCCAACAGCAGCTCTTAACACGATTCTAGGTGCCCGTCCTCTCCCAACCCCTCTCCCGCCGGGTCCCTACCCCCGGCCTCTGCCTCCAGGAGTGTTATATCTACTACAATCTACGCAGCGCCATGCATCATCGTCTGTGTCAAAGTAGCAATACCCAGACCACAATGCACTGCTTATGACCTTACATCTTACATCACTCATGACATGGTCCATGATATCACTGATGATATCTCAAATGACTTCATCTAGTGAGTATAAGTATTTTGTAAGAGTTTATGATTGTTAAACATATATTCTAAGGTACTACAAAAGTTAAAGTAGTATGCTAAGTGTACTACTAATGAGTGATACTGTTTCTATCTTACATTATGTGGGTGGCTGTGTGACTGTGTGTATCTTTGTGCGTGTGGGTGTGTGAGTGTCTGTAAGTGTGTATAATTGGGTATGTGAGTAGTTGTGTGGGTGAGTGAGATGCTGTGTGAGTGGCTCTATTGTCGAGTGAGTGGGTGTGTCATTGGCTATATGGGTGGGTGAGTGGCAGTATGAGTAGCTCTAATGGTGGGTAAGTAGGTGTGTAGTCACTGAATGGGTGAGTGAATTGGTGTCTGAATGGCTGTATGAGTGAGTGATGGGATGTGTAAGTGGCTATATGGGTGAGTGAGGGCTGTTTGAGTGGGTGTTTGTTTAAGTGAGTTGTGTGTGAGTGGCTGTATTTGAGAGTGTATTTGTATGAATGGCTGTAAGGATGTGTGAGTGCTTGTGTGAATGGGTATGTAAGTGTTGTAAGTATGTAACTGGTTGTGTGGGTATGTGAGTGAGTGTGTGAATGTTTGTATTGGTGAATGAGTGGCTGTGTTGAGAGGCTGTATTGGTGAGGGGTGTCAGTGGCTGTATAGGTAAAAAAGTGGGTGTGTGAGTAGCTGTATGGGTGAGTGTGTGGCTATGTGACTGACTGTGCAGGTAAGTAACTGGTTGTATGAGTAGCTGTATGGGTGAGTGAGTGGGTGTGTGAGCGGCTGTATGACTGAGTAAGTGGGTGTGTGAGTGACTATGGATGAGTGAGTGGTTGTGTGAGTACTTGTATGGGTCTGTGAGTGGTGTTTGGGTGTGTGAGTGGGTGTATAATAGGTTGTATGGTGGTGTTAGAGGGTGTATGAGTGGTTCTATAGATGTTGTCATCAGTGATGTCATTAACAATATCATTAGTGATGTAATATGTGAGGTCACGGGGCTCGAAAAATCATATACATTTCACTAGACCTGCAGGTCTAGTAACTTGAAACATCTCCTTGACCTAACTGTAATGCACTTGACCTCTGTCTCTGAAAGCCGAGCCGAGCAAATGTGACAACTTAGCAAGATTTAAAGGCATTTAGTTTTAATACATTTACATTTTATTCATTAAATTGGCTGAATTTCTGTTTAATGACCGCCTTGATTATACATTCAAACTACAGATCAACCAAAAACATCATATAAAAAAATGTAAATCTGGCACTTTTCAATCTATAAATATACCATGGGCAGCAACAGCTGCCCCATTTTGCCCTTGGGAGATAAGTGTCCACAGGTACCCCAGAACCCACTCTTATACCCTTAAGTTTCTTCTTCATCATTCTCTTACCATTTGGGAATAAGTCAACATGTAAATGAGGAAAACCTTTTTCTCTGACATATAGAAATGTTGGAATGTTGAAATAGTTTTCGGATTGGAAATTTAGCACCGGCCTTTGGATGTTGGTAAAGATTTAAAGGCATTTTTATTTCTCATTCACTTTGTGAGCAATAACTATGCCTTTAAATCTTGCTATGTTGTCACATTTGTTCTGCTTTCAGAGGCAGAGGTCAAAAGTCAGTTTGTCTTTCTACTCACCAGAAAGGGCAAGGAGGACCTAAAAGTACCTCGTCCTAATTAAATCTGGCTCGCAAATGCTATAACTGCTGAATTTCTATGGTTTTCGTACGAGTGAATTTTGAGCCAAACTATAACGATTCTGTAACATTTGTGTTATTTAAAGTTAATTTCTAAGGTTTTTTTTAAAAATTCTATTTCCTAACTATAACATCCTTGTAACCTTTGTTTTTTTAAGTGAATATATAAATATGGTCACAGGAAATATGGACAAATATAACAGTAAGAATACATGAAATTGTCGGCACCAAATGAGAATGTGTTCCACTGTGCTGCACAATGCACGCTGCTGCTGATCTCCACACCAATTCTGGGCATGTAACGATCTCAATCTCTGCCTCCTTGATACATGCCACAGACCACAAAATGTGGTGCCCTGTCCCACTTCAAATGCGTAGATTTCAAACCTGTGTAGGCAAAATTGTTGGCCATCGAACTCAAAACAACCTGGCCCACTCGGGGGCTACATAGTAGAGAAGCGCTGGAGCATGTGCTTTTACTTTCAGCAGGATTCGTGGTTCCAGCGCAACTCCCGCCAAACAATCCTCAAAAAGCTATGCTTTTTTGCCTCAGGCGGGGCCCTGCGGTTCCTCCCCCAAGATGCCCAGGGGGTAGGGTATTCCTACCTTGCCCCCTTCTTTTTTGAAATATTTTTTTGTGGGACTCTGATGAAGCCGAGTCCCAGGATGGCTGCCAACACTTCCTGGTTAAAGTGTTGGCAGCTAATCCCATTTTAGCACAGGGACTGTCGGATCCTCGTCCTGTATATACAAATCTGCTTTTTTGTTTTTTAAATATCACCAACACTACTGAATGGACCTACACCAGATAACAAAAAGGGTTCTATCTGGACCAAGAGCTACTTTTTTTGCCAAATTTGGTGTAATTTTGTCCAGCAGTTTGGTCTGTAGTCACAACTAAAATCTCTATGGGAATTAACATTGAAACACACTTTTTTTTAACCCCCCCACCCCCCCAGACACCTACTTGACAGATCAGCCCGAAACTCAGTATGCACTACAAGAATGACTATATAAATATCCCCCAAAACTCACTTTTTTAATTACCCTTATAACTTAATATCCCTACCCACCCCTAAACCCTAAAATCTCCACTTTACACACAATACCTTTATCCACCCCTGTACTCTTAAAAACACCCTTACCACCCAATACCCGAACCTACCTCTAAATCCTAAAAACACCCTTACCACCGAATACCCCTACCACCCCATAACCCTTAAAATACCCTTACCACTCAATATGCTTCCCTACCCCTAAACCCTAAAAACACGGTCACCTCCCAATACCCTTACCCATCCCTAAAATACTTTCCCTAAAATACCCTACCCATCCTTAAACCCCTACCCAACCCTAAACCTAAAACCTTAAATATGTGTGTATGTTTGTGTATCCAGCTTTAGCCAATGCTGATAAAAGATGCGGGCACTCCAGGAGTCGTGATAAAGTAAGTCTTTATTCAAAATGCGGAACCCAGCCACTTCAGACACGTTTTGGCTTAATTCAGCTTTGCCAATGTAAACAGGCCCTATTCCGCATCAAAATAAATACTTGAACATTGGTGAATGCAACTGAAAAACTACCAGACTAAAGCATGCCACTTTCTATACTTGCCAATACTTAGAATTCATCACTAAACATTTCAATACATGATGATCACCCATATAATAATAGTCCCCAAATTCATATTAAAATAATATAAATTCACATTCCATCTTTAACCCTTTCGCTGCGGCGGGAATTCCGCCGCAGCGCTGGGGGGTGTGGGGGGGCAGCGCGGTGGCGTGGTGCTCATGACGGAACCGCTCCGTCATGAGCCGCGGTTGAGCTGTGCTCATGACGGAGTGGTTCCGTCATGACTCCGCCCACTGCGCTAATCGCCCGCACAGGCGGGGAATTAGCGCCGCGTGGGCGGCGCGGCCGCCAACGGCCGCAGCATGACGGAACCACTCCGTCATGAGCACACGGCGACCGTGGCTCATGACGGAGCGGTTCCGTCATGAGTGGGGAAGGGGTTAAAACAAGTGAAACATGAACATAAATACAGGACACTTGTACCCAACCAGTGGGGGTTACGACAAATAGATATTAACACATAAATCTCATTGTGTAATGTGCCAAGGGAAAATTAAAAACAATTCCGTAGATTTAGGACGGACTTCCACATCCAGTGAATTAGTCGGTTATGGAAGGGAGTGGCTTCATTTTCATCAATCAATTAAGGAATGATAATCCAATTTATTGAATTTTTTAAAACGGTTTGTTTGTTTTACCTATAATATACAGCGAGCTACTGATATTGGAGATGAAAATGAGGGAAAGAGATCCCGTGCAAATGCCCCCCCTCCCATCATCGCCAATAATGCATGGTACATTCATATGATAACCCCAGCTTATATGACTGCAAATTTTGCATCATGAGGTTGCTGCTGCTATTCATCATATGCAACAAATAATGGTAACTATTGGGGGCAAGTGGCCAAATTCCATATAATACTGTTGCATCGGTCGCTGAGCCAAGTAGATGCTGGTATTACAACTCGAAATCCTGCTCATATTTAAATCACCAATCACAATCAAAATCAACATGATTGTTAAAATATAAAAAAAATAGGAAAAGCAGGAAAAAACAATCATCAGTGCAGTTCTTGGTGCGCAGTCAGATTTTTAACCAGGTTTGTCTAATTCATGACTTGGAGGTAGATAGTATAGGTAGTATCAGAGGACACATCGAGGGAATACTTATTACATTTAAAACTGAGATCATGCCATGTGTACTTCCAACTCCTCAGCTTTGTTCATCTCAAAGTGAAATTTTGTATGTAGGTGCAGGATATACTTATACTCTAACTGTCTCAATTGTTTTATCCAGTCCTCTCCTCATATACTTTTATCCACTCTATCAATTGTGAAAACCCCCAATTTTGAAACAACTTTATCATGCACTTACAAGAAGTGTCTCACCACTGGGTGTGAAAAATCCAAATTACGGCTTGCTCGTTGTGTTCTAGGATGCGCTTCTGTAAAGGAAAGATTGTGCTCCCCACATAAATGAGAGAGCATGGACACGGCAAAATGTAAATGCAGAAATCGGATGCACAGGTTAGACATTATTTGATTTCCCTCTTGTATACCCCAGACGTATAGAACTCAGTGGTATTAGTGATCTATTTACAGTCCTTACAATGGGCACATCTGTAAAATCTATTGCGTCTCGGTAATCAGGTGTTGGTATTATGGGTCTTTGTGTGGTAACTGTGTGTGAGATAGATTCCCAAGGTCCTCCCCCTCCTATATGTAATAGAGGATTTCATGGTTAGTTCAGGACCTCCACATCCTTTTTCAGAATGTCTCTATGTTTATACATCAAATCCCTGATCCTGGCCTAAGAGCCATTATATGTTGTTTTAAAATGTATGCATGAATCTTTTGGATTTTTGTTTTAGTTTGGGTAAAGCAATTGGTTCCTGGTCCTGGTCAGTGGTGTTGCTTTCTTTTCAGCCCGAGACAGTACCTGGGGCTTATATATCCTATCTTGGAGCCTCAATTTCGTCTGTGCTGATTGTTTCCTAAATTCGGATTCCCTGCTACATACTCTCTTGAGTATGTAGCACCCATATTGGATGCTGTTGATTAAGTTTTGGGGATGTTGACCTTTATAGTGTAGCACATTACTACCAGCAGTTGCCTTGCAGTGTACAGTGGTGTGTGCCCTCCAACTCTCCAACCATAGACTTACATCTAGAAAATCAATCTCCATGCAACTTCTGGTGGTGGTTGTGAGCCTGGCATTGAAAGGATTATTATTCATCTCCTGCACAAAAGTCTGGGCTTTCTCCTGGGGGGCATTCCAGAGCAAAAATAAATTGTCAATATAACGGGTTCAAATTAACACATGTTGCATGTATTCCTGGTTGCCCACCGTCCACGCCACCTGCTCGAACCACCAGCCCATCATGAGGTTTGTGAAGCTTGGGGTGAAGCAGGTGCCCATTGTGGTCCTTACCCTTTGACGATAGAATACCCCATCATGTAAAAAGATGTTTTCCTTTAGACAAATCTGAATCATGCTAAGAAGTTCCTTATTATGTTCCAGAAAGTTAAGGGATCTCATTTTTAGAAAGTGCTCACAAGGATGTAGCCCAAACAAGTGATCTATATGCGTGTAAAGGGACGTCGCATCCATCGTTATCATTAAAAACGTGTCATCCCACTGAATAATGTGTATTTTGGTAAGGAAATCCCTGCTGTCCCTGCAATATGCAGATAGAGCCCTCCCAAATGGAGACAGGAAGAAGTCAATGTAGATTGCAGAATGTTCTAAAAAAACATCATTCAAGGAGACAATTGGTCTCCCCGGGGATGGTAAAACCTTTGTGCACCTTGAGTAACACATAGAATGCTGTTACCCTGGGACGTTCCTTTCTAAGGAAGCGATACTCGTCTTCATCCAGAACCCAGCGATCACTGTGTTTAATAAATCAAAGCATTAGTTAATGGAACCAGCCCGTGATGAACAAACCCTCCCTTTCTAGCCCCTGGCTAAAGCTTTATGAACACCAAAGTGTCCATATAAGTTTCTCAAATGTCCTTTCTACATACCTTTGTGTGATAAAGTAATTTCCTGTCTGTTATGCTTTCGAAAGCAATTTCCCAGCTTGGCTTTGCTGTGACGTTCCTTACTGTGTAAGTACTGATAAGACTCGCAATCCCAGTCTTTAGCCTTCAGCTAATATGTCTACAACATACAAAGTGCTCTGCTTGAAGCTTCCCACAAAATTTGAAGGTGCCACTCCATTAAGATCCCTTTGCAACAGACTTGAACACACTTGTTTGTTGTTATGAAATGGTCAGACCTCATGGTTAGTGGTGTAAAATGTAAGAATTAGCATATGACTTCTGTTGCACGTTCTCTGAAATTTGCTAAATAATTTAAATCTCTCTATTGATACATAAAATATGACTAACTGGCGCACTCCCAGCCTGGAAAAAAGGAGCACATTATATGATGAACCTGTGTAAATGATACTAGGTGAAAAAAGCATTTATAATATATATAAATGAGAAATGGGCATACATGAATGAATACATCAAATTAATTGGGGCACATAAGCAGAAAAACGCAAAGTGTACAACATCCATACCCGTTCCTAATCAGTGAACAGGTCCCAACACACTCGGGTTCACTCCAACAGTTTATTGTGGCCTCAGGTGACCCGTTTCGACGGTCTTCTTCACAACATTGCCTCAACGCCATTTTGTGCTTTAAACATCATCAAATTCTTAAAGAGAGACAGTGCATTTGTGTTCTCATTCCCGCCATGCAAAGAACTTCACGATGTTTAATTTACATCTCAACGAATATACCAACTCCTCTGTATAACATGGCCCGTGATTGCACTTGTTTGGACAAACCGTGATCGTACCCAATTAGAATTACGAAATGAAACCTATTTAAATGACTTTGTCATGTTTCCGGACTCCGTCTCATTACAAATCCTGTGGCTTTAATAATACAAAACAAATTGATTGGTGAACTTAAACAATATGTTGGCAGCATACACAGCAGTTACACAGTTCCACTTGGATATCATGGGTTAGTGTCCTATTCTCAAAAGTGCAAAGTGCATTAAATCAACACCTGTGAAAATAAGCCAAACAAACACTGCATCTAGTGATACTTACAGTAGTCTTGTAAACTTCACATTTCTCTGCCTATACCAGAATGCAAACATATACACATTATTAAGTGCAAATAGCAAATTCTTCATTCAATTGAAGTGCAATATGCAGAATCCCATTTTAGTATAATTCTGATAGCAGATAAAAAATTAAGTACAAGCTTGCTAAAGTAAGTTAATAAAGGGTCAATGCCCTATCTTCAACAAAGTGCAGTGTGTAAACTTCATGTAATTGCTGCAATAATGGGCAAGTGCCCTGGAGAATAATCTACCTTCTATCTATTGCCTTCAACTGCTCTATCAGTTTACCCTTTCTTTCACTTAAAGTGCCCTGTGCCCAAATTTTAAAACCATTATTGCTACTTATCTAACTCTTTTCTTGGATTGGCTTAATTGCTAAATATAGTTCATTCAAATTCTTCATTATAAGTGTACATGAAAGTCCTCTACAATATTAAGACCTGTTGAAACCTTCGTGTTGAACCTCAGAATATGTGTTGACTCTAGTCATCTTAAACAGCGTTCCCTGTTGCCTGTATTGCGCACTGGTACCCGATCTATAGCAAAGTATTGCAGGTTATCCAAATTACTCCCGTGCGCTTCTTCAAAGTGCCTGGCCACTGGGTACGATGCATATTTGTTCACTATTGCTCTCACGTGTTGCAGTATTCTTAGGTTTACACTCAGAATAGTGCTACCTATGTACATTTTCTGACAACTGCATCTTAGAACATACATCACGTGATCACTCTTACAGTGTAATGGTTGTTTGATCTCCCATGTTTGATCTGTTAGTGGTATAGGCAATTGCCTGATATTCACTCCATATTTACAGGCCTTACTCCTATGGCATCTTGTAAAACCTCCTCTTAAGCCAAGTTCCTTCCACTCTCATCTCCGGGCTACTTACTACAAGGTCATGCCTCATCGACCTTGCCCTTCGAAATGTCATCAGTGGTTTCTTATGTATCTTTGAGCCAATAATTGGGTCACTGCACAATAAATCAAATATTTCTGGAATATACATCTCAATTCCATATGGTGGGTGTTATATAGTGTGATGAAGTGTAATTTCTGTTGAGTATCACCCTGTCCACTGTCTGTGAAGAGTAACTTATCTCTTCCTTTCTGGTTTCCCTTGATTCTTGCTTCCTCTAAAACTTTCTTAGTGTAACCCCGTGCAGAGAATCTTTTTTCGTCGCATTTTGTGCACGCTCTAATTGTGTTCTCTCACTACAATTCCTTCGCATTTGAAGATTCTTAGCGTATGGAATGCTGTATTTCAAATTATTGAGGTGAAAACTCTGAGCATGTAAAATAGTTTTGCCTGCTGTGCTCTTCCTAAAATCTTTTGTGTGCAATCTCCCTTGGTCAATATATACAGTAACATCTAAAAACTCTACTGACTTCTGATTGATGTGTGAAGTAAAGTGTAAATTAAGTGCTTTGTTGTTGATTTTCCTCACAAATTCTTCAGCCGAATCTAGTGATCCTCGCCAGATAATAAGTCATCAATAAAACGTGACCACAATACTATATTCTCTTGTAGTTCTTCTGCGTATGTAGATGATAGCACCTGCTCCTCCCACCAGCCCATATGCAAATTCGCTTACCTTGGGGCAAAGCAGGTGCCCATCGAGGTCTGTGCCAAATAGAAAAATATTATTATTAAGGCACCAATGAATCATTTCATCTCAGTATGCTTATACAGGGCGAGGGGTCTTCAGCTTAAAAAATACTTCACTGCTCTCATACCATCCTCATGGGAGATGCTTGTATAAAGCGACGAAACATCCAATGTCATTAAAACATAATCATCCTCCCAATTGATGTAATAGATTTTTTGCAAAAAATGCCGGGTGTCTTTGATAAATGATGACAGGTTTGTAACTGGTGCCTGAAGAAAAAAATCAACATACTTGGATGTGTTCTCTAAAAGACTACCGATAGCTGAAATTATCATTCAGCCTAGAGGTTTACTCAACTTTTCATGCACCTTGGGTATCAAATAAAAACAGGTAACACAGGTTTGTCTGTTTCGAGTAAATTAAATTCATTTTGCGTTAAAAGACCCAGAAACCTCCATCTAGAGAGTGCTACATGATACTGTAACTTAATCCTGGAGGCTTCACTTTTGGCTATTTTTTCATAGCAGTGTATATTACATAATTGTGCACTGGCCTCCTCCATATACACGGCTAAAGGCCAGAGCGCAACATTGCCTCCATCGCCTGCTTGTCTCACCACAATATCTTTTCTCGGTTGTATTTTCTGCATACGTTGTTTGTAGTGTATTAGCTTATTGTCTTCATAGAGTATGTGGTTGGTCTGACTGCCCGTCTGTAATTTTTTAAGATCTTTAAGTACAGCTTCAGCAAACTTATCAATAGAATCTCTAGGCATTGAAGAAAAATAGATTTGGGTCTGAATGGTGTATTTGGCTTCTCATAAACATTCAGTCCTTGCTCTTGAATGAGCCAATCATCTGAGGCATCAATCTGATCATACCTAGATAGACTATTCATGTCACTCTGTATACTAAGATCTGAACTGGCTAAATTGCCACTCTCTTCTTGGTCTAGTAGATTGCTTGATTGTATCACATTTTTATTATCAATTTTTTTTTTCAGTTTCAACTTTCTTATAAACCTAAAGCAATCTACTCTTGTTTGCACTTAATCAAGCTCTGTTGGAATACAAAACAAAAGTCCCAAAGACAAGATTCGAGTTTCTTCATTGTTCAGCTCTAGATCTGTTAAATGTATTATATTCACAGTACTCTCTTGGTTCATTATTTCTTCTTCAACCCGTTAGCTGTTTGCCTCCTTTTTCTGCCGATCTTCTGTTTTTCCTTTTTCTCTTCACCTTCATCCCCCTCGCAGATTCCTGCCACAATCTACCAGGGGTCAGAGGTTGAGATTGCGGTCCCATCTTAAAAAACGCAGCTCATCCTCCACTGTTAGTACTGGAGCTGATTGCCCGCTTCTACTTCAGAGATCAGATCTGAGCTGGAGATATCCCTTTGTCTATTGTCTCCTTATGGTCTACTTGCTTACAACATTTTCTATGCTGTAAGTTGTCAATTCTTCTCGAGAAGGTGAAAATCGGACCTCTTTGGTAATCCAGTTTGGCTCGCCTGAATGTTGTCGCTTTGCGTTCTTTTATAATCTGTTCATATTTGCTAAGCCATCCTTGCATTTCCTCCTCAAATTTGCTGATCGTCTCCCTGTCACTCATTTAGCTTAATTGTTCCTTTAGACGTTCTATTTCTTTAAGGAGAGCTTCACGATCAATGGTAGCATATTTTATCAATATTGCTAACATGCGCTTGGAGGAATCTGCGCTGTTTGCTGCTCACTCTTTCAACATGTCTGGATTGGAGTTTTCATATGTAGGGGCTATAAGAATTCGTAGTCCCCTCCGTACGCGGCCCATATCCAAATATCGCTGGAGAGACTTGATTTCCCACCACTTGGAGATCTCTCATTTGTATAATGTTTCCAGAGCATGCATGATCTCTGTACTGTCGGACGGCTTATCCGATAAGGTTCTGCTACTGTTTGTACTGAGTTCATCTTTGGCATCTGCATCATTAAATAACTTTTCGGCCTCTGTCTCCCTTGTTTTCAGCCAGTCCAAATTCATTACTGCACTTCTAATCCTGCCACTTTCAACTGTTTATTTCTGTGTCCCTTTGCATGGTTTAATGCCGCTTTCCTTCTTCCCCTATGCTTACTGCCACATGTAGCCCCGCTTGCCATGTTCACGGAGGTCCTCCGACTCCCGGATCCTGGTCTCCTCGGGCATGTGTGCTCTTTTTCTGCTGGGAGGGCACCTTTGCTGTGTACACCAAACACGTAATCACTCGAACGCCAGTACACACGGTGCTCCAAAGCAGAGGGGCTTGTCGATTTTCTTCACCAGCTCCTTGAACATATCACTCAGCATCCCCATTCCTAATCAATGAACAGTTCCCAACACGCTCGTTTTCAGTCCAACAGTTTATTGTGGCCTAAGGTGACACGTTTCGACCGTCTTCGTGGTCTTTTTCACAACATTGCCTCAATGCCGTTTTGTGCTCTAAATATCATCAAATTCTTAAAGTGACATTGCATTTGTGTTCTCACACCCACCATGCAAAGAACTTCACAATGTTTAGTTTACATCTCAACAAATATACCAACTCCTCTGTATAACATGGCCCGTGATTGCACTTGTTTGGACAAACATTGCTCATACCCAATTAGAATTATAATATGAAACTTATTTTAACGACGTCATATTTCCTGACTCCGTCTCATTACAAATACTGTGGCTATAATAATACAAAACTGTTAGACCTGTCAGCCCTTTGGGTGGTCCCTCCTCATCATTATTTATTTTGTCCCACTTTTGCCTCAAACCCTGTTAGTATTTTTTCCTTTTTGGGAACCACCAGACTTTTTAGTATTGATGCAGATTCAGGGAGCCATTTTATCTACCCCAGGAACTTCTGTCTGAGGGCCTGGAGCACAAAATGGTGGCCACCTGTGACATCATCAGAACCCACTGGAACCTACTAGAACCTTCTGCAACATTCTGGAACCCTGTGACAGTTGGAGGCGGTTTGGAATGTTGGGAAGCTAAGCCAGAGTTGACAGTTGGAGCTGGCAGTTGGCACCTGACTGGTGAAGAGAGAGCAGCAGAAACCTGAAGGAGAAAGGAGTGAGGCAGCAGGGGTGGAAACTTGTGCCTGGAGTGGGGTCCATAAACCCACCCTTGATACTAGTCCCTACTGACTGAGCCCAGCCTGGAGCCCTGTGTGGGAGAAAGCAAGAAAAACCATCTTAAGGACCTGGACAGCAGGAACAGGCCTTAAAAGTAAAGAACAGCAAGTACCTGACCTGGTTACTGGTAACTACCTGAAGTCCGACGTCGAGAAGCCTAGAGACCTGGAGCCCGAGGTGGAGAAGCGGCGCTGACTGGAAAGCAGACGTCGTACCCGGAGCCGCCAGAGGTCGAGAGAGGGCGCCGACGGAGGTCGTGGAGGGTACCAGAGGTCGAGGAGGAACTCACCCGAGGTCGAGTGTGCGGCGTCGACGGGGAAGTGAAGTCCGCCCTCCGGAGTCGCCGGAGACCGAGGTGAAGCGTGCCGGAGGTCGGGAGTGGAGATCGCACTCCGGAGTCGCCGGAACCTGAAGAGAATCGTGCCGGAGGTCGGGAGTGGAGGTCGCACTCCGGAGTCGCCAGAACCTGAGGAAAGGAGCACCGGAGGTCGGGAGTGGAGATCGCACTCCAGAGCCGTCGGAAGTCGACATCGAGCCAAGACTGCCGACATCGAACCGGAGCCGGCGGAAGTCGACATCGAGCCAAGACTGCCCGACGTCATCGAACCGGAGGTCGACATCGAGCCGAGGCCGCCGACATCGAACCGGAACCGCCTATCGACGTCGTCAAGAACTGACATAGCGCCGAGGCCGCCGACATCGAACCAGAACCGCCTCACGGCGTCGACACGACTCCAGCGGCGTCGGAACTTCATAGAAAGGGCAGTAAGTGGAATAGAGGGCGCCTAAGGCCCTGTGAAGCCCTAAGAGACCATCCTAGGGGCTAGAGGGGTGCTGGAACCAGCTTGATTGTGCCAGGGGTGAGCTGAGACTAATACAGAGGGGTTGTGTAGTGTGGGAGAGCCAGATCTCTAGATTCCCCCTTGACCTACCTCAGTTTAGGCCTCAGCCTTGTCCAAGCCAGGGAGTATACCGCTCAGGCCATCCACCTAACCACAAGCTGTGACTGGGCCAAATCAGCCCATAGTATTTTAAATGTGATCTGATTTTACAAATGTCATTGTTGGCAGATATTATTTATTGAGGGTACTGTATTTATTGTATTTATCTAAGTTATTCTTGTGATGTATTTATTGTCCTGAGCTAACTTATTCCTGCACAGTATTTATTGCCTCACAGTATTTATTTGACCTGATCCTATTTATCGCACCTTGAAAGTGTTACTATTTATTTGACCTGCACTTTTTAAGAAGAAGCCTTGTGTACTGTGATTGTATTATTATTTATTTAATCAGCAACTAAGAGAAAAGAAGATAAAGAGATATATTTTCAGTATAATTTTTAAGGTGTAGTGTCGTTTTTGGAACGGATGCACGCATGGTTATTGTGTGGGTATGTCGTATGCTTAACACGGTGCCTGACCCCTGACCACTCGAGCCAAGCTACCACAGTGTATGTCTGGAAAAATCCCATTACCACCCTTCCGGTGTGGGAGTGGGGTTTTTCTAACATAATTGGTGTTCAGCGGCGGGATTGAGCTGTGCCTACGTATACTCGACATTAACTGTGGGTAGTCCATAGGCCTACACCTGGAGTTTTCTCAAAGCGGCCTTCCTAATTGTGAGTTTTTGTTTTTTCCAAATTTACTCTGGTGGTGGGAGGAGGTATTATATAAGGTACCCCCCTGCATTGCTTCTGTAAAAACCTGTCTTCTGTTCTGAGTGGGCAAAATGGAGTTTGTGCTAGAAGACCTGGAAACCTATACTGTGGCCCAACTCAGGGAGTTTTGTCAGCGGGAGGGGGTGTATTGTCCCCCAGGAGCAAAGAAGGGTGCACTCCAAACCAGCTTAAGGGCTTGGGGGGAGGCACGACGAGAAAGCAAGGCTGAGGAGGAGGACAGGGATAGAGAGCCCGACAGTGAGGGAGCTGGTTTGTACCAACCTGAGGTGGGGAACCTGTTAGCGGGGCCCAGGACACTTTCTAGGAAGGGCAGCAGTGCCTCTAGCGGTGGCTTGTCTGAAGTGGAGTTAACAGACCGGAGGGAGAAAAGACAGCTCACATGGGACTTAGCAAGGCTGGAGAAAGAGAAGGAGGAACAGAGGATGGCTCACGAGTTAAGGCTGAAAGAGATAGATCTTCAGATCCTAAGAGTCGGGGCACACACTGTTCCTAATGGTGGCAGCAAAGACCAAGAAATCACCAGGGAACCCAAACCCTACCTGCCAAAGGAAATAGTAGCTAGCTATGGAGTGGGTGACGATATCGCCAAGTGGCTAGCGGCCTATGAGGTCTCGTTAAGGGCCCATGGGGTTCCAGAGAAGTACTGGGGAGGGGGATTGTACAAGTACATGCCTCCAGCTGGTAGGGATGCATTATTGGCCCTAGAGGAGGATGAGCAGACCCACTACCCCACCATGAAGGTGGCGCTCATAAGAAAGTTTGGACTAACACCCGAAAAGTACAGACAGAAGTTCCGGGGTAGTCACAAACTGGGCACACAGAATTGGGTGGACTTCCTGGACTATGCAAAGAAGGCACTAGAGGGTTGGATTCAGGGCAGTGAAGTGAGGAACTACGAGGGGTTGTTTGATTTAGTACTGAAGGAACACCTGCTCGAAAAATGTTTCCCTGAACTGCGTCAACACCTGGTGGATAGCAAGCTGACCAATCCCCGGAAGCTTGCTGAGAAGGCGGACATTTGGGCTTGTACCCGGGTGTCCACAAGGGGGACTGGAGGGGATACTCAAAAGGCCGGACAGGGCGCCCCCCAGAAGAAAGAGGGAGGGGAAAAGAAAAAGGAGTTCTCCAAAGGCCCCCAAAATAACTTCCAAGGAAAGGGAACAGGATTCACCCCTAGGGCTAACCCACCCAGAAACCCTAATCCTGGCCAGAGTCAGCAGCCAAGGGTTGTCCATTGCTACGAGTGCGGTGGCGTTGGACACTACAAGGGAGATGCGAAGTGCCCGAAACGACCACCCCCTCCCATTGGAGGAAAGACCCCCGGAGTAGCTAGTGTAGTGCTAGGGGAGGAGATGCCCTTAATTAAGGGAAGGGAGTGGGCGGGTGTCACTTTAGTGTCCGTGGGAGAACGGGAGATGGTTCCTAAGATCCAGGTGCCCGCAAATACCGTAAAGTATGGGCAGTGGGTCACCATCAACGGCCAAAGAGGGGAGGCTCTGAGAGACACAGGAGCCAGTATGACTATGGTGCGTAGCCAACTGGTGTCTCCAGAGCAGGTAATTCCCGATGTACTCCACCCAGCCGCGATGGCTGACGGCAGAACAGGCCACTATCCGGTGGCCGAGGTTCCCTTTGAATGGGAGGGGGTTGCAGGTTCACTTCGAGTTGCCGTAAGCCCTGCCGTGCCAGTCGATTGTCTACTGGGGAATGACATGGAGCACAATGCTTGGAAGGAGGTGGAATACCGGACTCATACTGAGATGCTGGGTACACCTGACTGGGCCTGTGTGAGCACAAGGTCCGCGACTACCCGGAGAGGGAGTTCGTTCAGGCTGGAGCCTGGAACAAAGGCCCAGCCAGCTGCCAGTCAAGGGAAGAACCGAGGACAGGAGGAGCCTGCCTCGGCGTCCACACCCCGTAGGACGGATAGGCCACCGGAGGTGGTGGACCAGGAGTCTGCGGTGGGGGATGTCACCGAACTGGAGGACCTACCCATCCCGGCCGAGTGGCACGTGGAGGGAGGCCCGTCCAGGGAGGAATTCTGCCAGGGCCAGAGGGAGTGCCCTACCCTTGAGGGGCTGAGGCGTCAGGCCGCAGCCCAGGCAGCAGGGAACGTTGAAGGGAACTACAGTGTTTACTGGGAGGATGGCCTCCTCTACAGTGAACCCAAGGCACCCCTACATGGATCGTCACAAGCCTTTGTAGTCTCTCAACGTTATCGAGCCTTCCTTCTGGAGTTGGCTCACGAGATCCCCTTGGCAGGACACCTGGGGCAAGACAAGACCTTCGCCCGTCTTGTCCCACACTTTTATTGGCCTCAAATGAAAATGTCGTCCAATACTTACTGCCGGACATGTGTGACTTGCCAAGCCAGTGGGAAAACAGGGGTGAAGCTGAAAGCTCCCCTGGAACCACTTCCTGTCGTTAGCACCCCCTTTGAAAGGGTGGGCATCGACATTGTGGGTCCGTTAGATCCGCCAACGTCAGCTGGTCACAGGTTTATCCTGGTTCTGGTGGATCATGCCACACGGTACCCAGAGGCAATACCTCTGAGGACCATAACAGCACCTGTTGTGGCTAGGGCCCTGATGGGAATCTTTACCCGAGTGGGTTTTCCCAAGGAAGTTGTGTCCGACAGGGGGACCAACTTCATGTCAGCGTACATGCGGGCCATGTGGAGGGAGTGTGGAGTGACCTACCGGTTCACAACTCCTTACCACCCCCAGACCAATGGTCTGGTGGAGAGGTTTAACAAAACCTTGAAAGGCATGATCAGAAGTCTGCCTGAAAGCCTGCAGAGGAAATGGGACGTCCTCCTACCCTGTCTACTCTTTTCTTACAGGGAAGTGCCACAGAAGGGAGTGGGCTTCAGCCCCTTCGAGCTTTTGTATGGGCACCCTGTACGTGGACCTCTCAACCTGGTGAGAGACGGATGGGAAAGAACTCCCAGAAAGCTTCCCCAGGACGTGGTGAGCTACATGCTGGCCTTCCGGAGCCAAATGGCTAAGTTGTGGAAGCAAGCTTCTGACAACTTGGAGGCCAGCCAAGCAGTAATGAAGGCGTGGTATGACCACAACGCTCACCCAGTGGAGTTAGAGCCTGGCCAGAAGGTGTGGGTGATCGAACCGGGAGAGCTTAGCGCCCTCCAGGATCGCTGGTCAGGACCCTTTGAGGTGTTGGAGAAGAAGGGTAAGGCTACCTACTTGGTGGATCTTAAAACCCCTCGTCAGCCCCTACGGGTGCTGCATGCCAACCGCCTCAAACCCCACCACGAGAGGCCCGAAGTCATTTTGATGATGGTGACTGACGGAGCAGAGGACGCGGAAAGCGAGCCTCTCCCCGATTTGTTTGCGTCTCAAGAGAAGGATGGGTCAGTGGAGGGAGTGATTCTCTCCCCATCTCTAACTCCTGAACAGCAGGAGGACTGCCGCCAGGTCCTGGGACAGTACTCTTCGTTGTTCTCCCTTGTTCCGGGTAGGACTCACCTGTGCGTCCATGATGTGGACACAGGAGACAGCCCACCTGTGAAGTCCAAGATCTACCGGATGTCAGACAAGGTGAAGGCCAGCATTCACAGTGAAGTCACTAAGATGCTGGAGCTAGGAGTGATCGAACCTTCTAGCAGCCCCTGGTCCAGTCCGGTGGTACTAGTACCAAAAGCTGCACCACCCGGTGCCCAACCGGAACTGAGGTTCTGTGTGGACTACCGGGGACTGAATTCAGTAACTAAAACTGATGCTCATCCGATCCCTAGGGCGGATGAATTGATTGACCGGCTGGGAGCTGCCCAATATCTAAGTACCTTTGACCTTACTTCTGGGTACTGGCAGATCTCTTTGACTGATGGAGCAAGGGAAAGGTCAGCCTTCTCCACGCCCAATGGCCACTACCAGTTCTGTGTGATGCCCTTTGGGCTCAAGAACGCACCTGCCACGTTTCAGCGCCTGGTAAACCAGATCCTCACCGGAATGGAGAGTTTCTCTGCTGCTTATCTGGATGACATCGCCGTCTTCAGTAACAGCTGGGAGGATCACTTGCGTCACCTGCAAGCTGTTCTCCAGGTCCTGAGACAAGCTGGGTTAACGATCAAGGCCAGCAAGTGCCAGATCGGGCAGGGGTCGGTAGTGTACCTTGGACACTTGGTGGGTAGGGGAGCGGTGCAACCCCTCCAGGCGAAGATCGAGGCCATCATGGCCTGGGAACCCCCCAAGACACAGACAGGTCCGAGCTTTTCTGGGCCTCACGGGATACTACCGCCGCTTCGTGAAGGGGTACGGAACCATTGTAGCCCCCCTCACGGAGCTCACGTCCAAGAAACAACCTCGACGGGTAGTCTGGACGGAGGCTTGTCAGCAGGCCTTCGTGAAGCTGAAGCAAGCCATGTGTGAGGCCCCGGTCTTAAGGGCCCCAGACTTTTCCAAGAAGTTCATTGTCCAGACAGATGCATCAGAAGATGGCATTGGGGCAGTGTTATCGCAACTCAATGAAGAGGGTCTGGATCAACCCGTGGTCTTCCTATCCCGGAGACTACTTCCCAGGGAACAGAAGTGGAGTGCAATAGAGCGTGAAGCCTTTGCAGTGGTATGGGCTCTGAAGAAGTTGCGGCCATACCTGTTTGGCTCGCACTTCCTGGTTCAGACCGACCACAGACCCCTTCGTTGGCTGATGCAGATGAAGGAGGAGAATCCCAAGTTGTTGAGGTGGTCTATTTCCCTACAGGGAATGGACTTTCAGGTGGAACATCGGCCTGGAGTGGACCACGCCAATGCAGACGGTCTCTCAAGGTATTTCCGCCTTAGTGATGAGAACTCCCAAGGGGTTGGGTAGCTCTCCCCACTTTCAGCTGGGGGGGACGCGTGTTAGACCTGTCAGCCCTTTGGGTGGTCCCTCCTCATCATTATTTATTTTGTCCCACTTTTGCCTCAAACCCTGTTAGTATTTTTTCCTTTTTGGGAACCACCAGACTTTTTAGTATTGATGCAGATTCAGGGAGCCATTTTATCTACCCCTGGAACTTCTGTCTGAGGGCCTGGAGCACAAAATGGTGGCCACCTGTGACATCATCAGAACCCACTGGAACCTACTAGAACCTTCTGCAACATTCTGGAACCCTGTGACAGTTGGAGGCGGTTTGGAATGTTGGGAAGCTAAGCCAGAGTTGACAGTTGGAGCTGGTAGTTGGCACCTGACTGGTGAAGAGAGAGCAGCAGAAACCTGAAGGAGGAAGGAGTGAGGCAGCAGGGGTGGAAACTTGTGCCTGGAGTGGGGTCCATAAACCCACCCTTGATACTAGTCCCTACTGACTGAGCCCAGCCTGGAGCCCTGTGTGGGAGAAAGCAAGAAAAACCATCTTAAGGACCTGGACAGCAGGAACAGGCCTTAAAAGTAAAGAACAGCAAGTACCTGACCTGGTTACTGGTAACTACCTGAAGTCCGACGTCGAGAAGCCTAGAGACCTGGAGCCCGAGGTGGAGAAGCGGCGCTGACTGGAAAGCAGACGTCGTACCCGGAGCCGCCAGAGGTCGAGAGAGGGCGCCGACGGAGGTCGTGGAGGGTACCAGAGGTCGAGGAGGAAGTCACCCGAGGTCGAGTGTGCGGCGTCGACGGGGGAGTGAAGTCCGCCCTCCGGAGTCGCCGGAGACCGAGGTGAAGCGTGCCGGAGGTCGGGAGTGGAGATCGCACTCCGGAGTCGCCGGAACCTGAAGAGAATCGTGCCGGAGGTCGGGAGTGGAGGTCGCACTCCGGAGTCGCCGGAACCTGAGGAAAGGAGCACCGGAGGTCGGGAGTGGAGATCGCACTCCAGAGCCGTCGGAAGTCGACATCGAGCCAAGACTGCCCGACGTCATCGAACCGGAGGTCGACATCGAGCCGAGGCCGCCGACATCGAACCGGAGCCGGCGGAAGTCGGCATCGAGCCAAGACTGCCCGACGTCATCGAACCGGAGGTCGACATCGAGCCGAAGCCGCCGACATCGAACCGGAACCGCCTATCGACGTCGTCAAGAACTGACATAGCGCCGAGGCCGCCGACATCGAACCGGAACCGCCTCACGGCGTCGACACGACTCCAGCGGCGTCGGAACTTCATAGAAAGGGCAGTAAGTGGAATAGAGGGCGCCTAAGGACCTATGAAGCCCTAAGAGACCATCCTAGGGGCTAGAGGGGTGCTGGAACCAGCTTGATTGTGCCAGGGGTGAGCTGAGACTAATACAGAGGGGTTGTGTAGTGTGGGAGAGCCAGATCTCTAGATTCCCCCTTGACCTACCTCAGTTTAGGCCTCAGCCTTGTCCAAGCCAGGGAGTATACCCCTCAGGCCATCCACCTAACCACAAGCTGTGACTGGGCCAAATCAGCCCATAGTATTTTAAATGTGATCTGATTTTACAAATGTCATTGTTGGCTGATATTATTTATTGAGGGTACTGTATTTATTGTATTTATCTAAGTTATTCCTGTGATGTATTTATTGTCCTGAGCTAACTTATTCCTGCACAGTATTTATTGCCTCACAGTATTTATTTGACCTGATCCTATTTATCGCACCTGTAAAGTGCTACTATTTATTTGACCTGCACTTTTTAAGAAGAAGCCTTGTGTACTGTGATTGTATTATTATTTATTTAATCAGCAACTAAGAGAAAAGAAGATAAAGAGATATATTTTCAGTATAATTTTTAAGGTGTAGTGTCGTTTTTGGAACGGATGCACGCATGGTTATTGTGTGGGTATGTCGTATGCTTAACACGGTGCCTGACCCCTGACCACTCGAGCCAAGCTACCACAGTGTATGTCTGGAAAAATCCCATTACCACCCTTCCGGTGTGGGAGTGGGGTTTTTCTAACAAAAACAAATTGATTGGTGAACTTAAACAATATGTTGGAAGTTACACAGTTCCACTTGGATATCACAGGCTAGTGCCCTATTCTCGAAAGTGCAAAGTGCATTAAATCAACACCTGTGACAATCAGCCAAAGGCGACATTGGTAAATGAAGTTGTATTTACAACAAAAACCCCATATAGTGATACTTGTAGTAGCCTTGTAAACTTCACATTTCTCTGCCTATACCAGAATGTAAACATATACACATTATTAGTACAAGCTCACTAAAATAAGTTAATAAAGGGTCAATGCCCTATCTTCAACAAAGTGCAGTGTATAAACTTCATGTAATTGCTACAATAATGGGCAACTGCCCTGGAGAATACTATACCTTCTATCTGTTGCCTTCAACTGCTCTGTCAGTTCACCCTTTCTTCCACCTAAAGTGCCCGGTGCCCAAATTTTAAAACCAATATTGCTACTTATCTAACTCTTTTCCTGGATTGGCTTAATTTCTAAATACAGTTCATTCAAATTCTTCATTACAAGTGTACATGAAGGTCCTCTTCAATATTAAGACCTGTTGGAACCTTTGTGTTGAATCTCAGATTATGTTTTGACTCTAATTGTCTTAAACAGTGTTCCCTGTTGCCTCCTCTATTATGTATTATGTATATGTATTCACTATACAAATCTAAGGTTAAATTGACTTATAGTTAGGTGAAGATCTCAGTCCCAGCAAACTGTTTTAAACATACCAGTTATGGTCTTTTAGAGTAAAAATAACTTGTTCCTTAAGGTAACAATAACTCTCGCCCCCACCATGCACATTTTTCTCATCAAATGTTGCAGTGATATTATCAATGATGTCATTGAAGATGTCATGAGTGATGTAATATCGTGGGGTACTTAGCAGTGCATGGCTCACACCCCTTTATTTTTGACACCGCCCCAGGAGAGGGGGACTGTAGGACCTCTTAGAGATTTGGGCAGAAGGGCCACTCACCCCATTCCACCTAAATCAAAAAATTAGTTTTTTTAACACGTGGGAGCCCTAACTTTTTTCTTTTATTTTACTGTGGATTCGCGAATCCTCCTCTGGGAGACCACCAACAGGGCTTTGCGATAAGGGTGTCCCTAACCTGCCCTATGTCTTTTTTTTTTTTAAACGTTTTTCTTAGGACTCGGACTGAGTCCTGAAGCCTCAGTTGCTGCCGCCACATAGCTGTTGATGTGGTGGCAGCCAATCAGATCTCAGCATGAAATCTTTCAGCTCTGCGGCATGATATATACTAAGGTTGTGAGCCTTAATTGCTCAAAAACTACTGAATACATATACACCAAATCACAAAAGCACGATCTGTGGGCCAAGATCGAGCTTTCTGACAAATTTCGTGTAAATCCGTTCAGGAGCTGAGGTTGAAGGAATTATTTTTCTGAAAGTTGTGTGAGGAAAACAAAAAATGCTTTTCCTATGGAAATTTGGTCCTAAATATAACTTCCTACTTGCAACTACCAGTGAGTAATCTGTATATTGGCTAAAGTAAAAGCTAGCCAAATGCTGTATGCCTAGTTCGACTACAGAGCATAGTAGGAAAAACACAAAATACAAAAGGGATTAAAAAGCAAAAGCCTGGCTCATACGGCCATACAGGCAAACAACCACTGATCGCCTTACTCATGGTTGACTGAGTTAATTTCATTATGAAACTGATGCCGCATCAAAAGTGAGAGTTCCAGATCTGCTGCATTGAATAAAGAATCCATAGGTGGAGGCGATGACGTTTGATAAGTCATACTTGCATCCGAAAGGCTGAAGATGATGGAAATATTTGCAGTGGCACAACAGTAGATGATGTTGAACCTAGAATAGAACTGAAGATTGGAGCTGTAGATGAGTGCAGCAGCAGATGTCATGTGAAAGGTGGAGTCGGAGGTGCAGCTGTAACTACTGGGCTGACATGCAAGGTGACACGAGACACACCTGAGAATGCTGAGAGTGGCGGTCCCACAAACTTTGGTTGCAACTTATGTGTCAACGCAAGTAGTTTGACGATGGACAATTACGTTGCTTTGCAAAACACCAGAATGCACTGTGAGTGGATGAATCCGGCCACAGCGATCTCCAATGAGCACAATTTGTTGTGCCAGAGGAATGTTCAAGGTGCTGGTCCGAAAACACTTCAAGCATTGAAACATGGGCCTCACATGGGGAGGTTGAAGTTTATGAAAACACAGAGTTTAATGTGCATTCAGACTGGAAAGCAGGTCTCCTCTGGCTTAGCAAGCAGTAGAAGGCGACATTGTTGTTCAGATGACTAGGGTGTGTTGCTGTTCAGTTTTATTGCCATACCATAATGATCACGATAAGACACCCCACAACAAGAAAAAATCTTGTTATTCAACCAAGGAACCTCAAAAACTGAGAACTGAAAAAGGCAGTAATAATTGCAAAAATAGATTTAAAGCCAGTCAGTAAGAAACAACCAGTCGTTTTTAAAATATACACAATGCCAGCAGTGTTTGTGGCATTAAATACAGTGCACAACAAGTCAGCCCATGGTGAACAGTCCCTGCTTTTCTAGCCTCTGCCTAAATCTTTCTTGGCACCAAAGTGTCTATGCAAATCTTTTAAGTGGCCGTTCACAATCCCTTTGCATGGAAAGCAGGGTTGCAGCTTGGCTCTGTTATGGGTTCTGTACTGTGAACGTACAGCTGAGACTGACATTCCAGCCTGTGGCCTTCACTAAGGCGTCTGCAGCATACAGTCTGCAGTGCTAGAAGCTCTCAAGAAAATCTAAAGGTGTCTCTCCACTGAGATGTCTTTGAATCTGACCTAAATATCTATTTCTTGTTGAATATTATTGTAAAATGTAATGCAGTGGGGGGAATCCAAGTGACTTCAGTAAAAGTTGGGGATCGCAGCTTGCGAAGCTGTCATTGAAACAGGTTTGTGCTGTTTCTTACTTGTTGTTCTTGGTAAATTAGAGTTATTCCGTCTTGATATAATCACCAGCCTTTTTTTTTTGTTTAAATCTGTTTTTATTGATTTTACTCATTCATATTAATGAAGGCAACCGACTTTAATAAATGCCATCTACACATTGAACCATCTACCAATATTCGGGAGACATTATAGTTGAGTGGGTAATGAACCTAACATGTATATCTCTGGCGTGGTTAGTTTAGAGGCGAGTTTAACCCCACTAGCTCGTCCATTTCATCAAGGGTAGAAGTTACAATACAACAATTGCATGGTTCCATTAATACAGTGTACAGAGTCCTTCCAGATCCTTCAGTGTGGACTTAAGAACAGATGTTATGGTCAGGAACAAACAAAACAAAACCAACAACAGCAGCATAGACTGGTGTCAGTATAATTATCTCTCTCATTAACCCCCCCACCACCGCCCCCCAACATCCCACTTCGTGTCATCAGCCTGACAGTCACCCCTACTCACTAACTTCGGCTGTGTCCTCCCTGTGTGTCGAGTAATATGTATGCATGCGCATGATGTTACGGTTGCCTACGGGCGGGACACCTGTCACCCAACGCGGGTTCGCTATTCTCGCCCTCGGACTGTCCCCCAGGGCTGTCCTCCTCCGTCTGCTGCAGGGCCTGGAGTAGACCCTCCCACTGGGCTGCTATGGGCTCCTTCCGTAGCCCCAACGTTTCTTCCCGCAGGATGACGAGTCCCTCTGCTCTGGCCAATGCTAGGAGCGAGTACCTCCAAGCCCGTATATGCGGCGGATTCCGTGCCTTCCACCGCTTAGTTAGAAGCTGCTTAGCGACCACTAAACCCAAGTCAAGAAATCGAGATGTTACTTTTGTGGTCGGGGTTCTACGGAATTGATGCAATAAGTAAACAGGCCACTCAAATGGGCACGTCGCGGCCTGTGGATGTGTTTAATAGCCCACTGACTGCGTGCCAATATGTATGTAATCTGTGGCAGCTTCACAGCATGTGTATCAGTCCAGCCCCTGGTTCAGCACAATGAGGGCATGCTGCGTCTACACGGTGGAAGTACCTGTTGATCGTTTCGGGTGTAAGGTGTGCTCTGTGAACTATGAACAGTTGTATTTATCTGAACCTCATATTCCTAGGTATACGCACTGGACTCTTTATTATCTTTTCCCATTCCCTGTCCTCCAACTGACGCCCTAGTTCTAATACCCATTTGCGGCGAAGTGGTTCCAGACTTACCGCTGCATGTGTTCGGAGTGACGCCGCGAATCAAGTGTCTGCCTCTCCCCATAATGTGGAGGTATTGAATACTGAGGTGTTGGGTTGGCTCCATGGTCATGTCCCCCCATCTAGCTATTAGTGTTGCAACCAGCGAACGGTGTTGCAGGAATTGCCCCTGTGGCAGTCGCGCTTCCTCGACTAGGGATTCATATGGTATGAGCGTGCCATCCCGGTACAGATCTCCCAGGGTCTGTATGTCTGCTTCTCGCCATTCTGCAAGTGACAGAGATGTGAGTGCCCTAGACCCGCTAGGGGAACCCTCCAATGGTATCGCCGGCACATATGGGACCAGTGTGAGATAAACACTTCAACGGTACGCCACCGCCAGGTGGAGCGGCGCCGGCGTTGCGGCTTTAGTGGCTGGATGAAAGAGTCTGGTTATTTGCTCCAGGGAGTGAGGAGGTAGTGTGGTTGCAGTGTCCTCGCGACCCCTATCTGCAAGCCAGCGGGCTATCCACTGCAGTTGAGCAGCTAAATAATAGTGCTCAAAACAAGGCGCAGCAAGACCCCCCGGTCAGTGGGCAGACATAGTTTTGCTAGTGCCATTCTGTGACGGGCGGTCCCCCAGAGGAAGTCCCTGAGTAACTTCCTGAGTGAAGCAAAGAAGGACGGCAGAACATATATAGGCAGATTAGCGAAGTAGTACAGGAGACGGGGAAGTATCACCATCTTGGATAGTGCTACCCTGCCAGTTACCGTTAGCGGGAGCGTGTTCCAAAAGTGGACTTGCGATCTGATTGCAGTTAAGGCTTTGCCCAGGTTGCCATCGAATAGGTCAGTTGGCTGACGGTATATCTGGATTCCTAGGTATCGGAAGGTGTCCTTCCTCCATTACACCCTTGTACCATTCAGCTTGTAACCCGGGTCTTGACTTCCCTCCCCGAATGCGTAAATACAGGACATGCCAGCGTTCACACTGAGTCCCGAGATGGCGGCAAAGTCACGTAGTGTATGTGCCAGCTGGGCTGGTATATTCTCTGTGTCTCTCACGTAAACCAGGAGGCCGTCTGCACATAACGACACCTGGTGTACCGCATCGCCTAGGGGTATTCCATCTTCCACTGTTGCACGCAGTGCCACCGCCAGGGGCTCTATCGCCAACGCGAACAGGAGGGGTGCCAGCGGGTACCCCTGCCTGGTACCTCTACGTATTGGTATGGCATCGGAGATGTATGGCCCCAGCCGCACCCGGACCGTGGGATTTTTGTATAAGAGGTCAACCATCTGAAGAAATCCCAGGCCCAGCTCATATCCCAGCAACACTGCTGATAGATAGCTCCATTCCAAGCAATCAAAGGCCTTCTCCAGGTCTAACACAATGCAACCTGCTCTGGGCCATGTCCGCACACTGTCCGTCGCCACCCTGAAAAATCTTCGCAGCTTCAGTGATGTGCTACGCTTGGGCACAAATCCGTTTTGGTCGCCGTGAACTAACTCGGGTACTACCAGCGCCAAACGCTCCGCTAGGACTTTCGCGAATATCTGATAGTCCGCGTTGAGTAGCGCCAGGGGCCTATAAGATCCCAGGGTTGTGGGGTCCCTGTCCGGTTTTAGCAAGGACACTTGGTAGGCCTCACGCATCGAGGGAGGTAGAGTGCACTCCTCAAGAGCTGTGGTGTAAAGGGCGTGCAGGCGTTTCACCAAATACTCCCGGTAAGCCTGGTAGTATTCGGCAGGCAGGCCGTCCGGCCCCGGCGTTTTCCAGATGCCATGGACCCAATCGCCTCCCCGAGTTCCTCTAAGGTGAGGGGACTATTGAGTGCCTCTTGGTGCGCCTCTGAGGCTGCGGGCAACTGGACAAGTTCTAGAAATCTTTCCAGATCAGGACCTGAGCAGTTTCCCCTGGATTGGTAAAGCTGCGTGTAATGATCTGTCATCACCTTGTGGATTTCACGCTGTGTGTGCACCAGGGTCCCCTCCGGTGTGCGTATGGCTCGGATTAGGGCATGGTTACTCTCTTGTTTCAGCAGCCAGGCAAGCAGGCGGCATGCCCTATCCGCTGTGGCGTGTGTGCGGGCTGTGTGAGCCGTGTAGTTGTGGCACCGTAATCTCTCCATAAGCTCCGCGTGCTGTGCCCGAAGACTTTCCAGGCGGCCCGAGTGTCTGCCTCTCCCTCACATTCATATTGGAGCAACTGGGATTCTAAGTGGGTGAGTGATAATGGTAGTTGTTTGCGTATGTTCCATGTGGCACCTAAACAATGACCTCTGACTGCTGTTTTTAGGGCATCCCATTCCACCAGTGCATTACTTGCTGTCTCTTCATTAAGTTCGAAATATGTAAGGATAGCTGTCCCTAGTGAGGAGCGGAATTCAGGGTCTTTTAGTGCGGTCGGTTGGAGGCGCCACGTAGGTATGGGGGGACGATCCGCCTCCCAGCTGAGCTGAAGTCTCATGGGGTTATGATCGGAATGTGTCCGCACTAGGTATTCCGATTTCTCAACTAGTGGAATCCGGGATTGGGAGCCCACCACCCTGTCCAGGCGTATGTGTAGGTCATGTGGTGCCGCGGCCAGGGCGACTAACTCCGGAATCTAGGGATCACGGTTCGATCCCCGGCGCCGGCGTCGGATTAGCCCAGCACAATGTGACTCTGGGCAATAGCTTGCTTAATCTTCCCGACGGCCCCCAGCGCCTAGAGTCCCTTACGGGTGATTGTTCGCGCTTTACAAATGTGGATTATTATTATTATTATTATTATTATTATTATGCACTGCAGAATAGTAGGAATAAATATGTTCATCGGGGTGAAGAACGCGCCTCGGGTCTAGTAATGCCCAGTGTGAGAGCCAGTCCGTAAGTGCCTGCGCGTTTGACACAACTGATGTCTTCCAAAGAGGGGGAAAGGACCTATCTATGTGTACATCGAGGACCGAGTTAAAATCCCCACCCAGTAACCAGGGGAGCCCAGCGTAAGGGGTCAGCATTGATGACAGCCGCTTTAGGAACGATGGCTGGTCCACATTCGGGGCATATATCGAGCCCAGCAAGATTGATTGGCCATTGAGCGCCCCTCGCACCAATGTGTATCTGCCTTCGTGATCGATCACCACATCTGTGCAGATGAACGGAGTGCCCACTCTCACCCAAATTAGTGTGCCCCTCGCATGCGCTGAATATACTGTGCCATACACCTGCCCTCTCCAGCGCCTGCGCAATCTGTCCAGTCCCGGCTGTGTCATGTGCGTTTCTTGCAACAGGGCGATTCCCACCGAGTGCCTCTGGAGGTAAGCGAATATGGAATAGCACCGCGTGGGTGTGTGCATGCCACGTATGTTCCATGTAATTATATTAGCACGTGCCATTTCTGGGGTGTTTGGTCGATGGGGCGTCAAGGGTAGGGTGCGCCTTGGTGTGCGGGGGCCCTTGGCATGCGCGGGTGTATCGGTCTGCTGCAACAAAACAATAGATAAACTAAGAACAGCATAACAGTTTGGGCGAACTATGTGGTGTGTCCGTCCAAACATCTGTGACAACTAAGAAGTGCAAACTAGGTCAGCGTGTTGCCTAATGGGTTGCACGCACAGGTAATGTGTTGTCGCAATTGTCCCCCTCATTCCTGTGTATGGGGTGTGCCATCTAGGTAGCCACCCAGATTAGTGTACCAGGTCAGCAGGGTACAGGGCCAGGTGTCGTCTCATGTGCGCCCACTCCCTATGGGATTATGCGCAGTGTGTCCGGTCGTGGGCACGATGACCTCCATATCACCGCTTAAAGAAGTGTGTGTAGTTATTAATGCAGTAGACCCGCCCTCCCCTCTAGCACAATGTAAGAACACATATGATAACAATCAACGTTCTACTTGCGTGATCCGCCTGTGACAGAGTCCGACATTTCCATATCTTATCCTATGACATCAGCAGCAGTCTGCGGGGTTACCACTGGCAGGCAGAGGTCGTCGGATATTTCGGTTGATGGTGAGGAGGAGACACTGACCAACATCGTGTCCCGTACATAGGAGTGCAAGCGTTCTTTGATGTGTGGAGTTCCAAGGGATGTAACTGCTTCCAGGGCAACATGTCTCTCCATTCTCATTTTCTCCGGGTTCAGGGCTGCAGTCCCTGATTTCGCCTTCCGCACTGTCCCACGACGTCCGCGTCTGCTGTATCTCCTGCCTGTAGGGTTGTCACCATCCGGATCCGAAGGTCTTGTGCCTGTCCACAGCCCGGACTCTTCCAACCAGTCCCAAACCTTTGCAGGGGAGTCAAAGAAGCGAGTCCCTCCTTTCACCACCACTGTCAGCCGGGCAGGGAATAACAGTGAGTACGGCAGCTCTAGCTCTCTGAGCTGGCGCTTCACTGTCGCATAGTTGCTTCTGCGACGCTGCACAAGGGTGGTGTAATCCGGGAAGAGCATTACCTGGCTGCCGCCCACTTTGAGGCATTCCATCTTGCGTGTTTCATGCAGTACCGCATCCCTGTCCCTATAGTTGAGTAGTTTGAAAAGGAACGGGTGCGGCCTGGCTCCCGGCTGGGGCTTCTGTGCCGGCACGCGGTGGGCCCTCTCAACCGCAAACTGCATGGACAATGTTCCCTGAGGCAGGAGGTCGCGCAGCCAGCGCTCTATGTATTGCTCTGGATGTCTTCCTTCCACTCCGGCAGGCCCACCACGTGAATGTTGTTGCGGCAAGAACGCCATTCCGCATCTTCCGTTTTATCTTCCAGGGCATGAATACGGTCTATCATGTCCTGCAGCGCCACTGTTTGGCTTTGCGTGACAGACTGAAGATCCTTGAGTGCTTGGCCCTGTGCAGTGACTTTTTCCGCCAGTTTGCGGTGGTCCACATGTAATAGTGTGAAATCCAAGGTAACCTTGTCTATCCGAGTCTCTAGAGATGTTCTGATATGCTCCAGCGCGGCACCTATTTTCTCCATTTTGGCCGCCAGGTCTGTGGCTGTTGGCTCTGTCACATCCTCCGCTCCCATGCGTGAGGAGTCCAGGCTACCCGAGCGTGGGGGCCCCTGCTGCATCTTGGCGCGCATCCGCCTCATGACAAGCTGTTGCGCCGTGGGCATTTGCTGTGAGGTACTGGCGGGGATGTGACACGGGTAGGGATGCCACGACAGGAACTCTGGGCAGGCATCTGGCTGTCCCGCGGTCGTGAGCCATCGAAGGCACGTGGCCAGGCTGGGCTGCTAATGGTGGCCGCGCCTTGCGTGGTTGCCTGTTCACAAGGGCGCGCGCTGTGGCCTGCTGGCTTGTGTGCAGTCCCAACACTGGCAGCCTTCTTGTAAGGTAGGGCGCCTAGTCTTCCAACAATGTGGTGGTTGTCAGCGCCTCACAATGTCAGGGCAACAGGTTGCGTCGATAAATGTTTAGCGGGGTGTTTAAGTTGCAGCTTTGCTCAACCGCAGGACCTCGCGGCCACTATGACTGTCCTCAGCAGCAGCAAGTTGTATGGGCTCCTATCTCCACAGGCCGCTGCGTCTTCACAGATTGGAGAAGGGCCCCCCCCCCACAGCGCCTACGTATTCCCAGCGCCTCCGCCGCTCTCCTCCTCGGCATGCAGGAGCAGTCAGGACGCTGCGGCCGTTTGTGTCGGGTCAGCTGTGCCTAGGCCGCAATGTCCTCCTCTGTGTAGGCCCCAGATCGCGCCTCTACCTTCTGCCGGTATTAGTACAGGCCACTGACTGCAGGTTTCCCAGGCCCCAGTGCTTGGGGTGCTCATTTACCAGCTCGCCTCCACTAGGCCACACACCCAGTGTTAGTTCGACGCACCCACCATTCCCTTACGGTGGCGCAGTTTCGCCAGAAGCTCCCAGGACGAGCGCCGCGCGGTCGCCTCCACCTCTTTCACCGCAGGCTCCCACATGCATAATTCGTGGCCCGTGCAGCGAGACACTGCCCGTTTTTCCCTCCGCTGCTGACTTCGCTGTGGTGTTTCACTCACCGGGGGTCTTCGAGGCTGGTCGTCACCAGGTCGGCCGTATAGCTGTCGGGCCTCCCAGCGGGTACAGGGCAGCCCGAACTCGCGCCACAGGGGCCTCGGGGGCTGGGTTCCCCTCACAGCAGTCACCCACGCTTCATCGCAGCAGGGTCCGACTCATCACCTGTGTCAGCTCCCGCGTAGGACACCGTAGAGCGGAGCCTCACATGTACTGACTTGCCGATCGCAGCCGCCCCGCGCTCGGTCCCGGGGGTCTTGCTAGGAGGCCTCTGTCCTTCCTGTCCGTCTGCTCTCCGCCGGCCCAGGAGCCACCACTGAAGTGCGGGCAGCCGACCTCTACCAGCGAGTGCCCACGAGCGTAGGCCCCAACTTTCCTTTCTGCCACAACCACAGTCACAATGGGCGAGGTGGCACGATTCAGGGCTTCCTGGCCTTAGTGATCCCTTTCCTGACCGGTCCCACTGGTTGCCAGCGCAGATGGCCCACTTACAGGATAAATTTACTGGATTCCAGGGGTATATCGGTCCGAGTGCTAGGGACTCGCGTCCGCAATGATGGCTGGCTAGCCACCCCCCCCCCCTTGATATAATCACCAGCCTTTTCTGATTTCAGGGTGGTTTGGTGATTATTGGTGGCACCGGGGTCTCTGCCCCTCTGTTGCTTCTTTCATTATCTCTCATATTGCACCTCTTATCGCTTGGAGTATCATATCGGCCACTGTAGTTGCCCCCCCCAACTACAGAAAGGCCCACAGCCCGATTCAACGCGTCCGTGCCGTTGAGGCAGACAGTCAAAGTGACATTTAGCGAGGAGACCACTGTTGCCAGAGTAAGGCCTGGCGCTCCCTGGGGCAGCCAGCAGTTTGTAGGTGTTATGAGTGGTGATTCCCATCCCTTCCTGCTGATATTACAACACACCCTCTACCTTCTCACACCCTACTCTTTTACTTACCGTCCTCTGCGTCCTTCGAGAGGCCCTGGAGACTGAAAAGGGAGGGGCCTGGTTATCCAATTGGATCTAATAGCATTGGTGTTGGTATAAACACAGACACCATCCAGTAACCACTGACTGCCAAAGGACTGACAACAGGTCATGCACAGCAGTGCTGTAAGTCCATGTCATAGTGCCTTGCGTCCTTCTTTCTTTGTGTTTACATTTGTTTTAAAATATGGCAGGATGGCATGTAGCAGTCACGGTTGCAACTCATGGACTCTCTCAAATGATTCCTCTGTCTGCCTGTGTAGCCCAGAGATGTTCAATTTAGCATACCATGTGCCTTGTTCCTGTAAGAACAAAAGTATGGGTCCCCATGTCCTAATCAGTTTCTTACCAATGCCTCCTCTGCTTCGCAAACGTGCATGTTTTTAGACCGCGTAATTGGCAGCCTGCTTTAACCAGCATTGCTCAGCAGTATTTGTTAAGCATTTGTTTAGTGGTGGAAAACGACCTCCTTCACATTGAGATTATCAGGCTCATTGCAAAGATAGGTTCTACCATGTCTCAGTTAGCTATGGTTTCTCCTCCCAGCTAGGCCTCACTCAAGCAGTTTAAGACCAGTCTCACTTCTGCTGTGTAAGACTGTTTGGAGATGTCTGGGTTTGTTGTGATTTCTCTTACTCGTTGAGCTATGGATCTCTGCTATAACATTGTTAGTTGATGTCTGTCATTTGGGGATTGTGTTTTTTGGGGTTTGAGTGACGGACGCATTTATCTGGCGAAGTTCGCTAATACAAAAAAATAAGCCTAGAGAAGACTGATCTGTGCTCTTTAGGACAGGAGTGACAGGTGTCTCCATTAATATGGGAGGAATCTGTGATTCCGAGAAGGCTCTACCATCTCTAAGCCTCCCAATGTACGTGTCAGTTAGAAGTGTGCTGTGATGTCTCATATGTGCATTTGTGTAAAGCAACTGCTAAAGTAACACATGCAAAATAATAACATGAAACGCATACAGATTCAGTTTGTTGTTGCATAGTTCACTGAGATGACATTTCAAAGCAATCTGAATGTAATGTTTCATCCAACTCTTCATGGCCTCTGCTGAGATTTCATACAGTTAATCCTATTCTTTTTTCTTTCTTTCAGGTGATCCATATCCAGCTGCTACTTCAAGGCCTGCAGAGAGTTTTACAGCTGACAATGAACCAGTTTTCCATCCTGAGATGGTAGTGGTACAAGTAAACACAGGTGAGTTATGTGAGATCCTTCCATGCAACAGACATTTCGTCCAGTCTCCTTAATTTCCAAATATTTATTGTCCTGTCTCTTAAAGGGATGGCAGACACCACATCTCCGAGTTCATCAAACATCAAAGAGGAGGCAGAGACCTGTTTCGTGGAGCAGCTGAACCCTGTGATCAAAGGAAGCATCAATCATAGAGGTGAGTAAATGACACTCAGCTGAACAAGACATGTGGATAGGCCTCTGCTGACCCTACAGTCAAGTAGTGTGTTTTCTGTACCCCTTAGCAGTCTGCTCGTCCACTGTGACTTCACTTTGCATGGTCACTTATTTACTTACTTATTACTAACAAAACCCTGATCCACAAATTACAAACCATCCAGAACGCCGCCGCCAGACTAGTGCTGGGTACGCACCGTCGCAAACACATGACCCCACACCTCCGCGCACTCCACTGGCTGCCTGTGGAAGATAGGATCACTTTCAAGCTCCTCACTCACGCATACAAGAGCCTCAATGATGCCGGCCCAACATACCTCAACAATCGACTCTCCTTCCACGTGCTCGAAAGAAACCTCTCGTCAAAGAACCTCGCCCTGGCAGAAGTCCCTCGCATCCGCAGAACCAGAACAGGCGGGAGGGCTTTCTCCTTCATCGCGGCAAAAACATGGAACACGCTCCCTGTGAGCATCAGACGCTCCCCAAACCTGGAAACCTTCAGGAAGGACCTCAAGACCTGGCTCTTCAAGTGACACGAAGCAGCGGATCTCCCCTCCCCCTAGCGCCTTGAGTCCCTCACTGGTGAGTAGCGCTCTTTAAGCCCACTGATTGATTGATTGTTCTTTTGTTTATTTTCCCTCATCGTATCATTGTTTTTGTTTCATTGGATTATTAAGGAGTTCCAATTTGACAAATGCATCGGCCTCTGTTGTTCATTCTCCGGATTTCCATTGCATTTATGCATCTGTACTTATTATTGTTCATGCTGCTGCTTTTAAATTTGGGCAAGTTCTATGAACTAACCAGAATTAGAGTATAAAATAAATGCAGCCTTCAGCTCATGTTTATTTAGTACTTTTTTATGGGAATTATAATGCACACTGTATTAAATTGAATGTACTGTTTTCTATGCAGCTCTCTTGCATCAACAATATTTTGGGGCCTTTGTTGTAAAAGAAAACCTTTCTCATTTTGTCATGATAATAGAGAGCTAGAATTCAAAATGTAACAAGGTTGAATGGAAGACATTATAAGAATATTCTGTGAGCTTTTAAATGTCAGAAATCAAAGGGAGAGAAAAGTAGAAAGTTACAGAAAGTAAAAGTAGCTTCTGAAAAATATTTATTATAAGCCTCCACAGTTCTGAATCTGGGGTTTTCTATGTAGAGAGAGTTTCTGCTTCCAGACCTGTTTGTCTGATTGATATGGTGAGTAGATTACACAAAAAGTAGGTGTATTCTAATTTACATCTATATATACTTGACATCCAATTTGAAATGTGTTTCTGTTTTGCGATGGGTGTCCGGCGTAGGCTGTTAGGATTGGTGTGATGTGGACAAAAGTTTTTAGTTGAAGACTGTAATCTGGCTGTGGATTGCAATCGTGTTTCAGGGCGAGTGAGGTTTGAGACAAGAATGGCATTGTCAACAACTAGGCAAGAGACAATCCAAGTGTGGGCGGCCACTCTCGGGTGTGCAGGCAAAAGCAGATGCTGGATTATTTTTTTTGTAAGAACATAAAGGTGAACATTGGTGAGATTATAATCCTGTTAATTTGAGGGATCATTTGAAAGGAGAGTCCAATATAAAACAGAGAAATATCCCTCTTGGAGGTTTTTAGGTGACAGTCTTAGTGTTGCGGTGGTATTGGAAACCAGACTGATGGTCAGCAAAGAGCTTCTCTCCATTAATGTAAGTGAGGAATTGGTTGGGCCATCTAGCTCTCTATTGCTTGTGCAGGTGGGTTTGAATAAAGATGTGTTTGTCATCTCCTAGTCAGTTTTAATTCACCACAATCACACTTCACTATTCTCCCCACTTTGGACACCCTCACACTCATCTGACGGTAAACAAGCTAAAAGATCGTCGCCAAAGTGACGCTTGGGGGGACCCGTAGGGCTTTACAGCGCGGCCCAACATGGAGCACCTGCCCGATTAATGAAGCAGACATGTGTGAGGGCAAAATGAAAGTCTTGTTGACTGTCCCCTCTTAATCTGTCTGCACCTCTTCTATAGGAACAGTGACTCCCCCACCCGCCCAAGGATTGATTTTGATGGTGAGTTTGAAACAGGTCTATAATTGGCAAGTGGAATGGGATTAAGTTTCAGTTTGTTGCAAGCGGAAGTTATATGGTGTTTTTTCTGTAATTGGGGGAAATTCTCTTGCCGTAGTGTTGATAAGAATTAACCTCGCTGATATAACAGAGGAAAATTGGCTTTGATGTCGCTCACTTGTATTAAATCCAAATAATAGTTGATAGTTTGAGATGTTTATGATTGAAGAAAGCTCTTAAGTGTTGATGGGAACAAAGTGTTGTGGAAGCAGCTGATGTGTTTGACGTCAAGGTGAGGAAATTTGTCATTGAGAGAAAATATTTTATCTGTGAAAAAAGATATAATTTCATGACGTTTGTTGGCTGATGAAAGTGGCAAGGCTTTAATGAAGTGAACAGTGATTGCGTGTCTTGTGAATAACTGGGGACTTTTTCCCTAGTGATGCAGACCACTCTTCTTTTGTCATTGAGAGGTTAGTGAAACTAGGCAAACTTAGTCCATGAGTTTTAGCTGCAGGGGTGCTACCGTACCAACCACTGTGCAAATGATGTTGTGACCCTCTGGCAAACTGCTGCTGTCTGCTGAATGGCTGGTGTGACTCTTTGGTGCTCCCATACCTACCTGGACGCTACGCTGTTACAAGGGGGTAGGCTGCGGACTTCTACACCCACGGGACTGCGAGGACCACGGAGCACTGCGCTCCTCTGATTGTGCTCACCTGGTTCCTCTTCCCGCCTTGGCTCTCATCTCGCACGCAGCGCCTCGCGGCCCCCGCTTCGCGGGAGCCGCTCGCCGGTCTCATCTGCATAAATTCCTGGCTGGTGCTCATTCTGTGTGTGACTCTTTGGTGCTCCCATACCTTCCTGGACGCTACGCTGTTAGAAAGGGGGTAGGTTGCGGACTTCTACACCCACGGGACTGTGAGGATCACGGAGCACTGCGCTCCACTGATTGTGCTCACCTGGCTCCTCTTCCCGCCTTGGCTCTCATCTCGCACGCAGCAGCTCGCGCCCCCCGCTTCGCGGGAGCCGCTCGCCGGTCTCATCTGCATAAATTCCTGGCTGGTGCTCATTCTGTGTGTGACTCTTTGGTGCTCCCATACCTACCTGGACGCTACGCTGTTACAAGGGGGTAGGCTGCGGACTTCTACACCCACGGGACTGCGAGGACCACGGAGCACTGCGCTCCTCTGAATGTGCTCACCTGGTTCCTCTTCCCGCCTTGGCTCTCATCTCGCACGCAGCGCCTCGCGGCCCCCGCTTCGCGGGAGCCGCTCGCCGGTCTCATCTGCATAAATTCCTGGCTGGTGCTCATTCTGTGTGTGACTCTTTGGTGCTCCCATACCTACCTGGACGCTACGCTGGTACAAGGGGGTAGGCTGCGGACTTCTACACCCACGGGACTGCGAGGACCACGGAGCACTGCGCTCCTCTGATTGTGCTCACCTGGTTCCTCTTCCCGCCTTGGCTCTCATCTCGCACGCAGCGCCTCGCGGCCCCCGCTTCGCGGGAGCCGCTCGCCGGTCTCATCTGCATAAATTCCTGGCTGGTGCTCATTCTGTGTTTGACTCTTTGGTGCTCCCATACCTACCTGGACGCTACGCTGGTACAAGGGGGTAGGCTGCGGACTTCTACACCCACGGGACTGCGAGGACCACGGAGCACTGCGCTCCTCTGATTGTGCTCACCTGGCTCCTCTTCCCGCTCACGCCCCCTCCTTCTCGCCGTGCTTAATACAACCACGCCCAAGCGCGCTAGCGGTACGCGCGCGGGACGCAGTACGGGCGAAGACCGGGCAAAGAGCGGGACGTTTGTGGCCGTTCGTGGACGGGCGAGGACGGGACGGGCCAGTATCCATATTGGTGCAATTGTCCGTGCCATACAAAATATAGCTCATTATTATATATTTCTTCTTGGAAATCTCAGTTAGATCGTGCTTCCTACCCTCAGGGATGTCGTCTCTGAGGTCAGGTAGGAAGATCATGCGGGACAGCATTGGGGGTTGTGTCTCAGGGACATTGGATAATTTTATCACCAGAGCAGCACGGGTCCTTGAACATGAAATAGTTCTAACTGAAAAAAGACTGTCTATCGAACTTTCTGGTAAGAGGTCATCTCTAGGCAACCTCATGGCAGCCTCTTCCCCCGAATGTAGGTTACCCCAACCTATTCTTGATCAACCAGTTAGCACCGAGCTAGGATTAGAGGTTTGTTTAGCCCCCAGTTCGTTGGATAATACACCTGTTATCATAAACAGTTCTGTTCCCAGTGGTCTGTCTTCCAATGCCAGCGATATTCAATTACAGCCCCTTCCTGAGCCGACAGGTATTGCTTCTACGACACTGGGTGGCAAGTCACGGTCTATCCAGGGGAAGAATAAACGTGGGGGAGTGCACCCAAAGGGTAAACGAGTTAAAGAATCCAAATTGATCAAACCCAGAAACCCCCGCCCTGCTTCCCACCCACATTCGTCACATAGTATCCCTGTTGCTGATGTGAGTCCCGCGCCATTACATTCCCCTGCTATCCTGTCCAACGTACCTCCCCTGCCTCCTGACCATATCGAGCCTTTGGAACAGTTACTCAAGTCCTTTTTTCTACCTCTATACGAGAGAGTTAACCGGCTCTCTTGCTCGCTCGAAAAACTAGAGGGTATGATGCTTACCAACATGGCCTTATTAGAGAAGCACTTTGTGACCCCATCTACCTCCATGACTTCATTAATCCCTGATACAGCTATTGAGGTGGGGGTCATTCCCAACGGCACTACTTCTACGATTAGCGCTCCATCCAATCGGCCAGTTCCCAAAGCCCATACTGTGAATACCTCTCACCCGCCAATTAGTTCTGACTCTCACCCTGACCCAGATAGCAATGTAATCACCAATAGGAGTAACCCCACAATTAGACACTCTATTGTCGAGGGTGATGGCTCTTTTTCAAAACTTCCACGCATTAACCTCCCTCCAGAGTCGCATCCATACACTGTCATCTTGGCGGGCGTCCCAAGTCTCACGCAGGCCAAGTCAGAGTCCCACAGTGAGCTAAAGAATAAGGTCATTTACTGGTTAAACCGTAACAGGCCACTACCGGCTTCATCCTGTGCTGAAATTTTGACCGTTCGCAGGGTGTGTTGGTTGGGAAATGGGGTTAAGAGAGTGGAGGGTGATTGTGTGATTATTAATTTTCGGGACCCTAGGGTGGTGAGCTACATATGTTCTCATCCCAATACTTTGAGTGCCACCGGAATAATCGCCATGGATTTGTCATACTTTTACCCCCTTGATCCAAGCTCTTTATCTAATGCCATGTCATCGGGTTGGGAGAGGGTTAATAGGGGTTCCCGCCGTTTGCAGGGTTTAGATTTCCATCTCCCACTATCTAACCCATACGCCCCCCTGAGTAATTTAGATGGGGTTGATTGACCATTCCCCAATCCCCGTTTGGTGGGCAGTGTGACCAGGGCCTTCGTTGGCCCTGTTCTTCATAGACCTACTGTTCGGGGTGGGTCCGGGAGAACTCACATGGATTCGGGTCCTTCATTTCCTAGTTTTTCTTGTGTCATGCAAACTGTCCACCTTAACAAACCCTACATCTCACCAGTAGCTTCGGTGAGTTTTGACACCCATTCGCCCCCTATATCTAACAATGCCAATCCTGCAAGCACTGAGCTGGTACTCGATGTTGGTGCGCCGCCTATAGTCATATCTCCCACCTTACCAACTGTCCCCCGTACCCCTGCGATTGAGAGTGTGGCTCCTGGCAGTAATGCATCTTACTCAGTTGTTTTGAGTCCTTTATGTACTCAATCGTCCATGGCTTCTCCTTGTTCCTCTGTCCTTACCCTGGCTTCGTGGAACATTGCCGGTCTCCGAAGCAAACTAACCATCGAGGACTGGTCTGCCTGGGTAATCTCCCACGATATCCTGGCTTTTCAGGAAACGTGGGCTGTTGACCCTATCCACTACCCCGGGTATGTGAATTTTTATAAGGGGGCTACTAGTAGTCTGAGGGGCCGTCCTTCAGGCGGTCTCTGTATTTGGGTTAGGCAAACCTTGAAGTATAGTCTCACAGAAATGGCCATTGATAATCCCGATCTACTGATCATTTCTCTGCATCGCAATGACGAACCTCTAACCCTGATAATAAATGTTTACAACAGGGGCCTTCCCGGAGGTCGTGGCACAAATACTTTTTTACAACTGGACGAGTTTTTGGACACCGTTGACCCTAGTACCAATGTTGTAATAGTAGGTGATTTAAACTGTTGCTTTGAGCCGATGTACCCTGACTGTGACTCTCTGACCTTGGAAGTTGATACTATTCTGAATATTCCCCCCTTGATCTTCCACCCATCAAGCGATGGACTGAATCCGCTGTTCAGTGGATGAGTCTATGTATGGAACGTGGTTTTAGGGCAGCCAACGGACGAACTCCTTCTGATATGACCGGTAAGGCGACATTCTCCGATGGTCGAGGTCGTAGCAGTAGAATTGATTACGCTTTAATAAAAGTGGAGTTTTGGCCCACCCTGAGCGATATGATGGTCTGTGAGCGCTCCGAGAGTGATCACAATCCTTTAGTTTTGACACTTCTGCTCTCTCCTCACTACAGAAGCGCACAATCTGAGATAATGACTGCTAAAGTCCTCCTAACCAATAATCAACGGAGAGTGCGCTGGGAAAAGGTTGCCCTTGATAGTGCAACACTCTCCGAGATCAGCTTCAAAGTCTCCACTGCGTTGGAAGACCTACAGTCCCTTCGGTCCGACAATGATGTTGTTGGTGAATCCACAAACATACATTTAAATTTATTTTCTGATCTTAAGTCCCTCTTTTCTAAACCTTGTAGGGCCACGACATTTTCGATCCCCAAACAAAGCTCATGGTATAATAAAAATTGCCGGGAGTCTTATAGCAAATTGAAATTAGCTATTGCCACCAAGGATCAGGCTATTATTAGATCTGCGAGGAAAGTTTATACCAGGGCCAAAGTCCAGGCGAAACGTGATTGGGACAACAACCACTGGAGTGATCTTTTGGCAGCAAGTAAACTAAGGAACTTAACCTTGTTTTGGCACACTCTGAAGTGGGGTAACACACCTAGTACGCAGGTGCCCTCTAATAACGTTTCCCCGGATAACTGGGTATCTCATTACGAATCCCAGTTCTCAGATACCAACTCGGCTGTTACGCTCACTTCCTTATTAAGTTGGGATTCGACTATTCCCTCTAATCTCGAATTCGATATCGAAGAGGTTAAGATGGCATTATTGAAGGTACCTAGTGGTAAGGCACCAGGAATTGACTGTGTCCCCGCGGATCTTTTCAAATCTGACCCTTGTAATTGGGTGCCCTACATTGTTTTTCTGGCAAACGCCATAGTTAAGGGGGCTCCCATTCCAGAATCATGGAAGGGCGCCGAGATTCTGCCCATTTTCAAAAAAGGTGACCGCTTTTGCCCGGGTAACTATCGCCCAATTAGTCTTATTGACTCCGTCCAAAAAATTGTTGCAAGAATGATCCTGGCTAGGATCCAGTCATGGGCCGAGCAGGATGATATCATTTCACCTTTACAGGCAGGTTTCAGATCTTCCACTAGTACCATAGATCAGGCATTTAAATTCCAACTAATTGTCTGGAAAACGGTTAATCTTTGTGGTGGTACAATTCATGCAGCTTTTGTAGATCTACGGTCTGCATTTGACCTAGTCAATAGGACCAAACTTTGGGGTGAATTAGCGGTACTTGGGTTGCCCTCGGATCTTTTACATATCATCATTAGGTTACATGAAAATAATTTTGCTCAAGTTCGATGGGGGAATCAAGGGCAGGTCACTGAAAGATTCAATGTTAATAGAGGTGTCAGACAAGGGTGCGTCCTTGCGCCTACCCTATTTTTATTATTTATTAATAGAGTTGTGCAATATTTTTCTAATACATCTACGGACGCCCCCACATTGGGTGGCTCCAAAATACCCCTCCTCATGTTTGCGGATGACACCCTACTTCTTTCTCAAACCTTGTCCGGGCTGCAGTCGGCTCTGAATGTATTCTCCCATTTCTGCTCCGACTATGACCTGCTAGTAAATATCTCAAAAACCAAATACATGGTTTTCAACAAAGGGAAACCTGTGAAAGGCCAGGTGTCCATGAATAACGACATACTGGAACGAACAAATGTCATGACCTACTTGGGGGTTGTTTTTGAAAATAAGTTGAATTGGAGGCCACAAATAGACGTACTTTCTCTTAAATTCGCCCAACTTTCGGGCTGCTTGATTTAGGAACAAAAGCAATCTCAGACGAAAATGATAGGTCCTCCTATTAAAATCTCTGATGCAAGGATCACTTCAGCGATCTTGTATGGCGCTGAACTCTGGGGTTTCGCCGATCTTTCTCCCCTGGTCAAAGCACAATATAAATTTTTTAGAAAGCTTACGGGCCTCCCCAGCTCCACCCCAGTGAAACCGCTTTTGTTAGATCTTGGATGTCATTCCTTTGATGACATTGCCAGGTTCAAACCACTGGCCTTTTGGAGGAGATTATGGACGGTACCGGAACTAGGACCCTACGCTAAGGCATTTCTGGATGTCCGCTGCATTCTGGGAGCCGGTAATATCCCCTGGTGCAAGCATGTTAGACTACTACTGGAATCCATGGGTCTGGGAATACTTTGGACAGACCCAGCCAACAACCCCTTTCCATCCAAAAAACATTTTAAAGATCTTTATTGGTCAATGATATCCCAAAAACACATCTCCTCAGTTCCCATTGAGTCATTGTCTGGCGGGTTTTTTTAACATAAAATAGTCCCTGTTTTAGAAGATTATTGGGACATTATTACTAGGCCTAGAGATAGGAAACTCTACCACCAATTCAGGGTCGGTTCCCTACCTACCAAATCATTTACAAAAAAATGGAAGGGTGGGTCTCGCGACACCTGTAATTGGTGTTCTGATTGTGTTGACTCAGTTGGGCATATATTCTTCGCTTGCCCGGCATATGCTGCCCCTAGGGCCAAATGGCTTAAACCTATATGTCGCAATATGGGAACTCAACAGGGATTTGTTGCCCTCAACATCTTGCGATTTGATACTAGTGAAAGCGTTGTAATCGCAGTGGCCAAATTTCTAGGCTGGGTCTGGATCATTAGAAATAGGAGCCAATTAATTACCTGAGTGATGTTGCAATTGTTATCTTCATTTTTGTGTTTTATTGTTCACGTTTTTTTTAAACACTCTTTTTAATTGTATTTTCTTCTTGGCTGTAAAATGTCTTTTATGATGAAATTTTATCGAAATAAAGACTAATGGAAAATGGAATGGCTACATTAACAGGAGGGAGGTTGCCCAGAATGTGGTATCTTTTGTAACGGGCATATATCCAGATTTGCAGTTAATAGAATTTGGACAACGCTGCGGTTGTGAAGGAATGTTAAAAGGGCTGGGGAATTAATCTTTCTAGGTCAGAAGAAGCACCTGTCTCAAAAAGATAAGTAAGGGATGAAGAGTTCGTCGTTCTTCTGTTTCCATCAGCTACGGCAGTCTGCATGAAGAATTGGTCTTTCTTCTGCTCTCATCGGTTATGGCAGTCTGCCCATAATTTATGAAGTCACTTTCCCTGGTGAACGGTTTGGTCACTAAGACCCATTTCTAATGTTGAGATGCGCCTGTGATGATCAATTGTAGAAAAGGCCACGGAGAGATCAAGGGCACTGGATTAAACTTGAAAGTAGGTAGACACTTGGTGACTACAGTATTGGCTGGTCTGGGGCCAAAGAAAGACATTGCAGATTTCGGAGTCTACATAATTAAGCAGCCAGACTCTGCTTCATTCTGAAAAACAGAATCACATTTCACCTGCCCTCAGAAATGTTTATTGGCTGCCAGTGGCATGGAGCATGAAATTCACACTTTTCTTAACTGTCTCCAAGACACAGGAGTGTCATGACCTGAAATATATGCAGGTACTCTTTTTGTGCAGTGCATCCCCAGCGGTCATACAGGGATGCGTAAGTCTGATGCAATTGCAGAAACATAGAGTTGTCTCTTTTTTGGATGCTGGCATTTGAGCATTATAAGGGCATACGTCATGATACTTCACAACCTAGCTGTCTTAAACTTTAAAAAACTGGAAAACTTGAAGTGGTCTTCCTGAAGTATCATCATTGCCTTCTGCTGGGCCTGAGCTCTTCTGCCGGTGACCATTGGGAGTCAGCTCTAGTTTGCCACTGGTCCTTGAGCAAATATTTGTTACTGGCTACTGTCAAGCTTGGGCGTATCTTTGGTTTGCATGAGCCCCGTTGAGCTGTGGTTGTCAAGATACATTTTTTATTTTGTTGTCAGATTGAAAGTGAGACTGTGAGCAGCGGAGTGCGCTAGCATGGCCCTGTCTGTGTACCCAGGAGACTAGGTAGAGAGAAACCCAGAGTAGATAGTGTCCTTCCTGTGCTGACGTTGTCTGGTAAGTCATTGCTGACACAAGGCCGTGGTGTTGGCAGCGACTCACAAATCAGCTCGACTTAAAAAGGTTATTCCATTTCTAATATATTGCCTGGTAACTGTTATGAACCACCTTTAACCACTCAAATCTAGACTTTGAAATTGACGTGTGCCAAATCGTAGTGAGCAGAATGCTTCTTTATAGGTATGGGTAAATCAAGAATGGGGGCCCTGGTGCCTTTTAAAATGTGTTTTGGAGTTTCCATTGCAGACTGGAGTCTGGTTCAGCTTGCGATGATGCTCTGCCATTAGTTTGTTAGGGGTTGTTGATCTTTTAGTAATGTGCGAAAGTTAAGGAGTTGTTGCTGGTTGGCCTTTCATGGGTGAGACTGGAGGCCTATTCCAAATAGCCTACATATGTTCTGGGTCAGTAGTCATGCCTGTTGCCCTGCATATGGGTATCTGATGTGGTCAGTGACATGTTGCAGTTCTGATCCACCAGCAAGAAATATAAATGATGGAGGCGAAAAGCAAAGTTTACCCTCAGGAAGTTAATTGCAGTTCTAAAATGTAAGATTATTATGGCCAGAATCAATCAACAGCCAACTGTATGTTCTTAGCTTAAATCACATAGTTACACATGCTTTGCATACTTGAGCATCTGAGGCCTCCGGTGGCTCCCTTGCCCAAGGAGTATAGAGACATGGGCACCAGCCCTCCTCCTTATGCACCACCTCGGCTTCCTCCACCAGCCTCCTCACTACGTACATCACCTCTGCTTCTTGCACCAGAGGGATATCCACACTTCTTTTATGACCCAGGCAGACCCTTTGATCTTCCCGACCCATATGACACACCCTTCGCTCCAGGGCCCACAGACTACCCTAGCGATGACTATGATGTTGACCCCCGGGTGACCCAGACCCAACTATTAAATTCCCCAACAGGGCATCGCCCCAAGGCAGCATCACATCCTGTCACATGGTCATCCAGTGGGCAGCCACCTTTCACAGGGTGGACATGCACATCTCCAAGAAGATTATTTCCGCATCAAGACACTGTCTAAGTGGGAGCGGACAGTGCAGTTTCTGCTCATTTTAAAGGGCCTGCTTAATTCTGCCAATAGACATTCAGGGAACCCTTTAAGGCCAGGGTGGTAATACCCAGGGTGGAGAAGAAGTAGAAGTCCTCCCCATTGGCCCTGTCTACATCAGGGGCCATGTCCCACCAACACTCTAGTCGTGCACACTGCCTCCAAGCGGGCTGCTGCTCAAGACACAGGTGATGCCCAACTATCTGATAAGGAGAGCAAGAAGCTGGACACAGTTGGCAAGAGGGTGGCCTGAGGGTCACCTACTCACTTGAGCATAGCCAACTGCGTGTGGTCTCCTATCTCAATACGATAGAGCCCAGTGTGTACACAACACCATTTCACTTTTTCATCCTGGTGGGAAAGTTGTTGTTCCAAGGTTTGCTTACTAGGGTGATAAATGGGCTAATCCATTTGAGTTTTGGGACCAAATGTAATTGGAAAGAGGAGGTAACAAAGGATGGCTTGGGTGTATTTCATCACTTCATGTGAAACTTGTGAGAGAGAGAAGAGAGAAGAAACAAAAAATATGAATGAGAAAAGAATGAGCCTCATAACTTTTTTTCCAGAAAAGGTATCCATGTCAGATTGGCATCCTTTTTCCTTTTTCCCACTTCGGTATTCCATAAGTACGCAGGGTTTGTGAATTCCTCTGGAGGCAACAGCCAAGATATAGCAAAATTGTGAGTGTTTTGTAGGAAAAAGGAAAGCAAATTGCTGTGCAAGAGTTGTTTTTTTCTAAAAATGCTATCAGCAAAGGTTTTCTAAACAAAGATTACCATCTTCCTAGCTTTTAGAAACAGGTAGAGGTGTATAAAAAGAAAATGTATATGAAAGAAAAAAATATTGTTAGAGTTGTTGTATTTTTCTGAGTGGTAATCCATTTTTCCTATTTTTTGTGGTTTCTACCAACTTTCAGTTTGTGGTGGAAATAGGTGCACAAATGCATGAATGAACACAGAAAGTTATCCATTCTGAAAAGCAGACATAATTCCAAAATCAACAAGAGATAATTTGTGTAGATCGCTCATGGTTTTCCTAATGAAACTCATTGTTGAAAGGAAAAATAATGTAACAAATAGAATACATTTGAAATGGCTGACAACGTTTTCATCTATATGTAAGTTTTACATCACCGAAACCAGGAAGAAGTCATAGGCCTTGTGTAAGTCCTGCTCTACCTCCAAGTCAAGGGCCCTGACTTCCGCTCTTCATGTCACTCCTGTGAGGAGTCTTCGTAATGGTTGAAGCTCTCCTTTAAGTCCAAGTTCAAGGTCAAATATAAGAAATGCAAAGCATCACCTGCACCCCATCTTGCCAATCTCTATCAAAAAAGAAATCACCAGGGCGTAAAGGTGCCAATCAATCTTGTTCTTGATCTTTGACTGAGGAGTTGAGCCTGCAGTTAATCCCAATGCAGCTCCGTTTCTCACGCCAACTGCAAAAGCACAGCAGGTGGAAGCCTTTAAAGGGACCATGCTGCATATTCTTGGCACTCTCTCAGCTCACAAGGATCCGCAGTCGGATTACCTCCTGCCAATCCATCCTCAGTGTTGTCTGTACCTCTTGGACCTGCCACAGGTTCAGCACCTACCCCGGTGCAGACTTCCACCTCGGCTTCTAGATGCACATCAGTCCCTCCTTTATCGATGCCGTTTATGCTAGAGGAGAATCCGGTACCAACGCTGATGTCCAACCCTGACTGAGTTTGCCCTCCTAATCCGCTTCAGTGCATCCGCTCCCCATAGAACCCAAGTTTAATCCTGTGCTTGCACTACTGCAGAGACTTCCTCAGAGTATTCATTGTCTTTGTTGGCTTCTACTCTGACCAGAGCTTGCTGTCACTCAGAAATAGCAATGGTGGGTATGATTTACCCTCTCACTTTGATGATTACAGTCTTTACATACACTTTTTTTTGTACATCTTTCTTTACGTTTTTTGCATTTTCCAACGATGGTACCTCAGAAAAAGACCTCTCAGCCCACACCTATACCCTTTGAAGTGCCCAGCGAGCTGTGCATTAAAACTTGCCCATCGAGTTCCAGGATCTAGATCAGTCAGTCGGGGACCTCTTCCAGACAACAGCGAACCTCCTGACACCATTGAGATTCTCAATCAGCAAGTCAAAGTCACACCTGAGTTCATCACAGAAGCTTTCTTGTATAGGAGCTGTCTTGAACACGGTGCAGTTCTGGGCCACCCCCTATTGCAATGAATGCAGGGCATTCGGGGCATTATCTAGATGTTTCAACCGTAGTCCTGGATGCCGGTGAGAGCACTCCAAGGCTTATTGGCCTGTTAGCCTTCTGTGTCCTGCTTGTTAACTACAGCAGGTATCATACACGAGCGCAGCAGTGGAATCTGAAGTCATAGTGGGCCCAGGCAACCTGTCGTATACCATTGAGGTTTTGGAGGTGACTGCACACATCTGCAGCGGCGGCTGTTCAACCACAATTGAACTAGCACCAGACCCCTCCCATCCCAGATCTAAAGTGTCACTTATGGGTTGTGTAGGTCATCGGGGGGAGGTAGAAATCAGATGACTCTGATTTCTGGCAAAAGCTCGACTCCATATCGGTTTGCTAAAGTTGTGAGCCATTAATCTGGTGCCTAAAGAGTTGTGGTACTGCAACAAGCAGGACGTGGTGGGGTCCTGTGCCACAAGGCTCTGCGCTGCTGGAGTTTGCTGGAGTGTATGGGCACATCACTAATCATGAACCCCCTGGCGGGAACCCTTTGCTCCAGTGTTGATGAGATATTCCAACGGCTCCACAGATCACGAATGGCATCTGCATCCCGAGGTGGCACAGGAGATCTTCCAACAGTTGGAGAACCCTGGCTGGATCTGTTCACTACCCTCAAGAACTTGCATTGTCAAACTTTTCATGTATTGGAGTTCCCTCAAACACTCTCTAGGAGATGCATTGGTACTAGAATAGAGCACAAGACTCCTGTACGCCAACGTACCTCTACCTCTCCTTCCCTGAGTTCTGAAGAAGGTCAGGAGCCAACTAGGCCCAAGTCTTCCTTAGCTCTGGATGTTTAGGAACATCTGGGCATGACGGTCTGTCCCCAATCAGGGGAGAGGAGTTGGCCTGACGGCCAGGGCGGTCGACCTCAAATCCGGGGAACCGGGTGCGAGTCTCGGCAATGACTGAACATCCTGTGATTCTGGGCAAATCACTTAATCTTCCTGTGCCTAACAAAAATGAATGTGCCCTCATGTAACACAACTGGTGCTATGTAAAGTGCTCTGATAGATAACTCTGTTAAATAATTATTTTTAAATCAGGTTAAATCTTTGGGAGAATCTTCTGTCACAGCAATAGGGTAGGGTGCTGCACCGAACCTGCGCAATCTACACCTCCATGCATAGAGATTCAGCTGCAGCAGTTGACTGCATTTTATCAGCCACCTGAAGTTGTGGATGTCATCCTTTTTGCCCGGCATCCATTTACGAAGTCCATTTATGCTGGGCGGTGGGACAAATTTGTGGTTTGATGTGAAGTCTGCAATGCAGACCCTTAACAGGCCAGACTATTGAATGTTTTATGGTTTGTTTTGTCTCTGGCCCAGCAAGGCCTTACTTCGTTTGCCACACCAACCATCCTTGTTAAAATCACCTGGTGTGATGTAGTTTATTAAAGTTTTACCACACACAACCTCCCAAACTGTTGTCCACAAAGCGACCTTAACTTGGTCTTGACGTTTCCAATGTGTTCTCCCTTCAAACCAATTGACTGCTGCTCTTTGTGTCTTCTAATTTTAAAAACTGTCATACTCATTCTGCTTGTCATGCGAGTGAACTCCAGACTCTATCGGTACACAACCTTTTTTCTGTGCAAACTGGTGCTGAGTATTGGGTGGCCTTTTTGCGACAGTTGTCACTCCTTTCCACGTTGAGCAGTCCATCACTCTTCCGGTGTTTATTACCCTGCCTCACCCCTGGTATAGGAGGCAGAGCTCCCTCGGTTAGATCCCAAAAGAGTGTTGAGCTTTTACATTAATCGTACCAAGGACAATCAGATGGCAGATTTTTGTGGGGTTCTCTGAGGCGAAGAAAGGAAAGGTTGGGCAGAAAAAGACTCTGAAGATAAGTAGTCCTCTGCATTAGGATCTATTGTGATTGACAAAAAAGCAGCCTCCGAAAGGTCCAAGAGCCCATTACACCAGGGGTAAGGCTGCCACCACTGCTCTGGCATGTGGAGTGCTTGTCTTCAACACTTATCAGGCCATGAGGTGGCCATTGGTGCGCATGTTCACAAAGCACTACTGCCTAGATGACCAGGTCCTACGGGAAGAGCATTTTGCACATTTGATCCTGCAAGATTTTCTGTTCTGAGCCCACTGCACAGATATTCTACCTTCAGAAAGTGCTTCTGTGGAATCTATTTTAAAGGTGAGGAATCTGCGGTTAGATGTGTCCATCAGAAGAGCAAGTTGATTACCCTCCGTAATGCTCTTTCTTGTGGATTCTCTGTCTAACCGCAGAGTAGTATGTCATGTATGTGTCAGAACCTGTTTGTGGCCAAGGGGGTAGGTAGGGATTACGGACCTCCAACTGTGGTAATAAGGGCATTTAACCTCTCTGGTCCCAGGGTTTGACAGACTGTGATCTGCAAACTGACCACCAACTAATCAAGTTTAGTACATGGCCGTCATTGGTAGTGATGCCAGCAGTGCACGGGTTCTGAGGGAGGTAGTGTGGGGAAAGAAAAGAGACTCAGAATTCAACAGTTTTCTAGCAGATTCAATATTTACTGCCCAGCCCAGTGCATTTATTTTTTGCAAAAAAGAGAAATACTCTCCTCTCCAAAACACAATACTGGACAGAGAAAAGACGAAGCTTAATAAAAAGCAATTGGAACTTAAGTGCAGGTAGAGCTCACTAGACATAGCACCAGCTCCGGATCCCTGGCTCTGATTAGTAGGTCAATCTTTACAAGCTTCTCAGCGCTGAGTCTTTAAAGTTGTGGCATTGTCCCTACCTATTTTACTTCAATGTGTAAGGCAGTTGTGAAAGTTCAACAATTCTCAGCTTTACCTGGGTATGGATGCTTAGATTTTGATAGCATTTTTGTGTTTTCTGCCTATGTCGCCACCCCATTGCATTTCATACATTAATTTGTTTTGTGTGCACATTTCTCATCTAAATCGCTATTGAATTTAATATTGTATGCACATGTATAACTTATAACATTTTAGTAGTAGTTTGATAGTGTATCAGTTATTTATATATATACATGCATTAATATGGTTAGTAATGCTTTATAGTAATAAGTGTCTCAACAACTTTCCTAGCACAGAGACCGAGAGAGAACATAAACTTCTCAATACACAGCAGCACGTTGTTTGCTCACACTAAGGTATGCGGGTGAGAGGCCCTCTTTGAAACATATACATGACTCTTTGCTAAGACAGCTGAACTAGAGCTGCAAAGGCAGGGCTTGAGGAACAGAGACTGATTTCATCATTTCTTTTGCAAGTAAATTCTGAAATGTATGAGATTGGATTATTATTTGAGGAGGGTGACTACCTACCTCAAGGAATAACCACAACCCTTTTCAGGGTGAACCCTCAAACTCACAAACTTAACCTGAGCTCAACCCCTTGGTAGCTTAGGCACAGAGCAAACAGGCTTAACTTAGGACAATGTGTAAAGTATTTATGCAGTATCAAAATAGTAATAAAGTCAAAATGCATAGCAATAAAAATCGCAAACCTAATTAGAAAAATAGAATACAATGTAATAAACAAAATGCACTAAAATGAAAAACATCCAATGAGGGAAGCCAGATTATGAATATTTACATTTTTAAGTAGGAATAGTGCCAAGAAGCACAAAGCGCCTGTGATAGTCAGTGGTCGCGGGGAGCGGTACGTAGGTGCAATTTTAGGCTAACCACCATGAAGCAAGGGACGTCTACATCAACCCAGTTCATCCTGGTTAAAGACTTTACCTTGTGACTTAGGACACGATTACAAGTTCGGCCGTTCATGCGACTGCCAAACCCGTGGTGGTGGTCCGCCCACTGGCGGTGCGATCGCCATATTCTGAGTGCAGCGGTGGGACCACAAAAGGACCCCTGCAACAGTCAGGTTAATGGATCCCGCGGCAGTGGCACAGTGATGTTAGGCCACAATATGCTGGCGATGCTGATGTGGCACTGGCAAGCATTTTACGAGTTTCCTCACTGTGACCCTATCCACAGCGGTGAGCACTGCCTTGGAAAAGGTGGCACTGAGGCAAATCAGGGACCCCAGTCGCCTCTGTGCAGGGGGGTGCATGCAGGGAGACAGATGTTCACCCAAAGCATTGTTTACACCCCAAGTTCCTGCATGGTGCATTTCTCCCTGTGCAGGTATGTACTGCGATGCTCCAACAGTGCTGCCTTTGTATGGCTCACCTTTAAGCCTTAGAAAGGCACCACCGTGGGACCGCCGCCGTAGGACCGCCTGCCAGGATTAAACTCTTAATCTGGCAGGCGGTCTGACTACATGTTTGGCGTTCTCGCAGCGGGGCGCTGGGTTGGCGGCACGCCGTGAGGCCGTCAAACTGGTAATCATGCCCTTAGTCTTTTAACTACCAATCCATCAGAGTATTACACTTCTAAAGCCCCCTGGACCTCAGGGGAGACACTTAAAAACTTACAAGGTATGAGGCAGAGTCCAACAGCACAGTATAGTCCAGGTCAGTTGCCGCTGGGCAGTTGTAGGAAAGGCCACTTGTAGCTGGTTGTAACCCTGCAGCTTCAACAGGAGGTCAGCCGTATGATCCTTGGGGTCTGCTTCTTTGTCCTGGATATAAGAGGGAGCAGGTCCAGTCCTCCAGGTCTCCTCTCAAGTCACACACAGTAGTCCCAGCAGTGTTCTGAAGGGGTGCTTGGAGGTGCTATATTTATACTTGGCACACGCTATTAGGTGAGAATTATTCCTGGGCACGCCCTATTCAATAGGGTAAAAGTGCCTGGGGCCAACTCTACCAACTTTAGGCATTTTCAAGATGGTGGATTTCTTCGTCCACTCTAACTTTGGGCTCTGAGGGCTGGGTTTGTGTGTGAGGAGTGAACTATAGTAATGCTAGTCTCCACCAACATCTGACACCCAAATCGAATTCGAAGCATCCATTGCACCCACACAATATTATGTCTAATACCTAGAGACTGAAGCCTAGTAGGACAATGCAGGATCCATTCAGCAACCAGACCATGGATACACAAGAATTGTCTTGCCATTTTGTTCTCTTGCCTCTGCCTTTCAAGGGCACCTCAAGTGTGATATGTAAATGCTTCAGAGCTGGATAGCAGGAATTGACACCCAAGTAAGATTTGACACTGTAATATAAAAAAGATGCTCACAGCCCCACCCTTCTTCTGCACTCAAAGGAGTCACCCCAGCCCATTCAGTTCGACCTGGCAGTCACAGTGACCTATTGTTTGCTTGTAGGAGGTATTTCACACACTTTTCACATCCATTCAATTGCTAATCCCTGGCTGGTAGAAGTTGGAGAACAAATGCAAACTAGTTACTTTTCCTAAATATTTCATCGTAGAATTGGATTTGTAATAACTATTAAAAATAGTTGTTTCATTATATTTTTGAGCTAGAACAATTACTGAGATACAGTATTAGGATTTATAATCTGTGCTCCTGTTTTCTACATAGGACATCTAGGCCATCCACAGTGAAAATTCTATTTTAGATGCTAGACTCTGTAAGAACATGTTAATATAAATTTCTAGTCGTACTACTTTCAAATACCATGCACCCTACCCTGGGGGCTCTGAGGCCTAGATAGGGGTGACCTGTTGACATTTATGAGGGAGGTTTTGACCTGTGAAAAGGATGTATTTTGACAGGTTGAATTGCAGTTTTTACACTGTTACGGTCAGGCTACCCAGGGTAGGCCTGAAGCCATGTTTGCACTGACACTGTTGTGAATGGCACAATACGTGCTGCATGCCACTAGTGGCATTTAATCTCTTAACCATTGAGTCTTTTTCACTGCAGTGCTAAGCTCTTTTTTGCTAGTTGGGGTACTTTGCACTTAGTCCTCCATAACTTTTTCCACATAAGGTATCCATGCCACATTTGTGCGCATTTTTCCCAACGTCATCTGGATTCTAAAGGTACTCGAGGTTTGTGGATTCCTGTGAAATGGACAAAGAAAATAGCCAAAATATAGCTGCATTTTAAGTTTTGATTTTTCTAACACTTCTGTTATGGAAACTTCTGAAATCCACAGGAGTCCACAAAATTCCTAGTACCAAACGATAAACCACTTGTCCTGAAAAAACTCTGCCCTGGGTGTGTGGCTGGGCCTATTGCCCGCGACTGGAATGAATCAAATCAAGTTAATTGGGAACCCCCTGCAAAACCTACCATTGATCCTGGCCTGGTTTGATCCAATCTTATCGTGAGCACTAGGTCCAGCCACACAGTGGTGTAGCGTTTTTATTGAGACAAGTGGGGGAATGCTTGGTGGTAGGAATTGTCTGGATCCCTGTGGATTACGGAAGTTTACGCCTTCGAAATGCAAGAAAAATGCATGATTTTAGCCAAAGTTTGAGGTTTGCAGGCCCCTGTGGGTAAGCATATAATATGGGATCCACTCAAAGCACACCACAGTAGACTCCTCCGAGTGTCTAGTTTTCAGAAATGTCTGGGTCTGTTTTCCCAGCTGGCGGCTTCCCCTAGCCCAAAAAGAGGAAGCCATTCTCAATAGCAGGTGGCCCATATGTGAAAATAACACCCAAAATAATCAAATCCTCTCTCTTGCAATTGATGGTATGATTTAATCCACATGGGAGCAGAAAGACTGAGGCTATAGGGGTGAGGATTTGGCCAGATGTCAGGATGGGCCAGACCCTCCTCATTATTTTACATAAAGAAAATAAAATACTGCCATACAGTGAGCTTTCTGCCTCCTTCCAGGGGCAGCCGGGTGAGCCTGAATACATTGAAGTTAGACCCCATGACCACCAGACCTGGAATTATATTATATGGCTTCTAAACTAATTAGTTGTTTGGAAGAAGAAAACAATTGGAAGAAGTGACTGGTTGAAGGTACCCTGGGGTTGAGTCATTTGTGGAGACGCTTATTCGACAAGAGTGATCTCGAATCACCACCATATTTCATACAGCTGACAGGGGAGGTCTGGGAGATGGTAGTTACGAGAGTTCGGCGGAGGCCCCCAGTTGCAAGTTCAATGAGGATCTGCTCTCTCCCTTTGTTGAAATGGATAGGACGAGACATGTTGGTGTACCGAGGGAGGGAGGGAGGCAACACATTACATTTATTTCCAGAGAGTTCATTCATTACATTTTCAGATGCACAGGGACAGTGTTTGCTGTTGGACTACAACAGCTTTTACATTGCGCTAAAGTGGTCAAGGCAGCCATGGACATAAGGTCTGAGTTCCCGAGAACTCTTAACCCATCACCCACATTAGAAGCCGTGCTGGAACTGGAAAGAATTTGTAGATTGGACTCCAGAAGCAGATAAAAAGTGGCCCCCTTTAATGGTGAGACAGAAATGGCAGATTGTTTTTTAGGAACCCTTATTTGACAGGGAATGGGAAGCAGCTTTTGCTCAAGTTAAGGAACTATTGGCTAATGCCAGATTTAAAAGATTGCAATCCTGTTATTAACGTTACATGTACGTGATGTTACAGACAATTAATAAAACGTATCTGGAAAGGTCCTCAGTATTCCTGAGATATGGGGAAGACTGTAGTATGTTCATACACGTGACTTGTTCTTGTGGGGCAGTTACGGAATTCTTGAGGACTGTGAGAGAAAAATTACATATCGTAATGGGCGGTCCGCCTGCATACACTGTCAAGCCATGCCTGCTTATTCTGAAATTGAAAACAAAAAAGGGGAAAATTAAACGTAAATTTGAAAGCCTAGGATTATTATTCTGAGGAGATGGATGAATAGTTAATCATTATATACAGCCTCGGGCCCCTCATAAGGGTGTTGGTTGAGGCATCTTAGGGAATGGGCCCTAGCCTAATAGGTAAGAATTAGGGCCACCAGAACTGACGTGGCAGTGGAAGAAGACATTGCGAGACGGGGGAGATAGTGGGTAGAAGGCTAGGGGGCTTCTAAGGCACGGTGAGACCCCAACAGCATATTCTGCAATTTCCCTTATGGGCCTGGACTGGGGGAGTACAAGGTTTACTGAGTATCTTCACATTCGACTGAGATACAAGGTAATATCATAGAACCCCCGAATAATAGCTCCACCTGATCCCTACACAGGATGTAGCAAAGTAGTAGATAGTGAGCACTGAGTATTCGGGCCAACAAAACATGAGGGACTTGGACTCAGTGCGAGTACTCTCGAGAACAGCAACAGCAAAGTGCATCTCCCATAACAGCAGACTAAAACGCCTCAACACACCCGAGATACAGTAGCAGTCCCGTCAGTATTGTGGAAATCGAAAATAATTGCTGTTAGCATGAGCTGAAGCATTCTTGGTTGCGGCATCCAGTTTGTTAACCATGTGATTCTTCCGTCTTCACTGTTGCTTGCCTTTCTATTCTGCTTGAGTCATCAGCTTTAGTTAACTCCTTCTATACTAAGCTCAAGCAATGTATGAGCTCAGAGAGGCCTGTAGCTGCTAGAATGCACCTGTTTGAAAATGTAACTGTCCATCATGTCTTACTGATGTAAGCAGTTCTGTTTTCCCTTCCACTTCGCTGACTAGTGATATCCATCTGCCCATGTTTGTCGATAGCTATTTCTGTGAAGAACTGTACCTTGCATTTGAGTCTCCATGCTTACTCTGTAATAAACTAAGTATAAAAAGCCCATGGTCTGTGTATTCAAGCCACTACCTCCCGGAACACTTGAGGGTGTTTTATAGACGTGGTCTCACTCATGAGTGAATAAACTTGTTCTTTGAATTCCAGCTTCAGTGCCAATCTCTTCTTTGTTGGTTTAAGGACCCGTGGACAGAGAAGGGTGGCACCGGTGGGCCCCTAAAAAGGCTCATTTCCACAGTATGAGGGTTGATTATACCATGAATGCACTGTAAGAGGAGTTCTTCGGTGGCATCGATGTGTTGCACCTTAAGCTGTAGATCAAATATGTATATCGATGGTCTGAGATGTTACTTGTATGCTATGTGAAATTATATAGCTTTACAAAAATACCATAACATAGAACAACTAAGTTCTGGGCCCATATTGTGTTTGTTTTAATAGAATACATTTGCAGTAGGTGCAATGTTTTGCTAAGATTTCAAACGATTCTTTCAGCTATTATGTATTTCTTTCAGGTGATCCAGTTCTTTCTTTTGGAACTTCACAGAGCTTTACAGATGACAGTAAAGGATCTGTTCAGCAGGCGACGGAGGATGAACAAGAAAACACTGGTGAGTGCTGGCGGCAGGTCATTGGTGGAGGGGTAGAGCCCTGGTGAGTGCTGTTTGCAGGGCATTGGTGGAGGGGTGGAGCCCTGGTGAGTGCTGTGGGCAGGTCATTGGTGGAGGGGTGGAGCCCTGGTGAGTGCTGTGGGCAGGTCATTGGTGGAGGGGTGGAGCCCTGGTGAGTGCTGTGGGCAGGTCATTGGTGGAGGGGTGGAGTGCCAGAGACATGTGTTGATAATTTGTAACTTTGAGAACGTTTGCTTTCTCTCATTGAATTCTCAGGAAAAGCTGTTCTCTGAGGTTCTTGAAAACCTTCAGTATCACCTTGATATGCTTGTGAATGACTACAAACATAAAGATTTACAAAATATGAGCTGTGCTTTTGAGCTGATCCGAAAGAAGCGACGTATGGAAAACAAGTCCCTAATGTACATTATTTCATTTTTTTTTTTTTAAATGAACAACAAATAGAATTCTGCACAGACACCCTTTCAAATGTACTCTTCAGGGGGGGAGGAGCCTAGCGCGCAACCAAGATGGCCGCGTAGGCTAAAGGCCCCCGAGGGCCTCCGCAACCTCCCTCGTCTATCCTGTATTAATCCTGGTTTTATTGACGGGCTTTTGTTGGTGAGCTTGAGCTGAGGTGACATCCGTTGTCCAAATCCAAATCGTACTCCGGGAACCGGAATGGTCGCGATCTGAAGTTTACGGCCTGCTCCTGCCTTGGCCCCGAACTCGAGTGGGTGAGGTGCCCGGGTACGAAGTGAACAACAGCGGCAGGCAGGATCTGGCCTGGCACGTACCCCGCACTTTCACTTTCGTTTTTGAGCCTGCTTGCTGAAATCGACTGCGGGACCTTGGTTTCTCAGAGGAGCGTGGCTGGCGGAGCGGTCGAGTGTTCGGCCCGGATTTCTGACGATAGACGGGCCTACAGTCTGACGGCGGTGGTCCCTTGAATTGGCTGTCTGGTCCCTATTCCTAGTGTTGGCAAGTGCCAACCTCGGTGGTCATCGGAGGATGGCGGCGAGACTGGACGGAGACAAGCAGAAACCTAAGATGACCCGGCGGGGAGCTTATACCCAGGCTAATAATATGGACCGCTATGCGCAGTCAAAGGGATCCCCTAGTGGACCGCATAAGTCGCCGGAAAGGTCCAAAGATGTCTCGGGCCTATCGGCTGAACTGACTTTGCTAGACGTCATGGGCGCCATTGAAGAGATGAAGGCTACAGTGGGTCAACAGTTCGATACCCTGGCTCATAAATTGGATGCAGTCCTGATCGATGTCAATCTAGTCAGGGCGGATCTGTCCAAAACGAATGAGTGGGTCAACTCTTTGGATCGCACTGCGTCGAGCCTAACTACGGACGTAGCCGCCCTACAAACTGAGGTTCGCGGGTTACGGCTAGCCAGGGACCTAACTGACCGTCGACTGGAGGATTCCGAAAGCAGGGCAAGGCGAAATAATGTTCGTATAATTGGGGTACCGGAACGATCGGAGGACCCTGCGGCTGACCTTTTCGTGGAGGATCTGGTAATCCACCATCTCGCACCCAAGGGCCTGAGCAAATTTTTCGCGGTGGAGCGGGCTCATAGAATTCTGGGTGGTAAGCCGAAAGTGGGTGCCCCCCCGCGGCCTATAATTGCTCGACTCTTTAACTTTCGGGACAGGGATGCTATTCTTCAGGCGTCGAGGGTGAATGGGCCGCTGAAGTTCGAGAACACTAACGTTAGCTTCTATCCGGACTTTACGCAAGCGGTACAAAAACAACGACTGGGATTCTTGGGTGTCAAACGGCGCTTGAGGGACATGGAGCTGAAGTATGCGATGCTATTCCGGGCCAGGTTGCGTGTTGAGTTCGAGGATCGCTTGCACTTCTTCTACCGGCCGGAGGCAGTTGGAGACTGGTTGGATACCCTGCCTCAGAGACGAGGTCGAGATGGACAGACGCCGGAGACCGGAGAAGGCTCGGCGGAACAGGACTAGAACTTTGGTTCCCAGTGCTGGACTGTGGTGGCGGCGGTTTGTACCTTGGCTCAATGGGACTTTTGTCTGGTGTAATATGCCCTCAAATTGCTCCGTGGTTGTGGGGAGCCTATTGGGGCCCTTCCTCCTTCAGGGGTTCTTTTTGTGGCTCAGTATATATTAGGGCAACAGGCACACTGCAAGTTGGGGGGGCTGTCCGGGCTCAAGCAGGGGTGCAGGGAGGGGGGAGTTGTGGTTGGGATACCGTGGGGGAGGGGGGGTGTTGGGGGTTGTTTGTTGGTTTTACAAGGCAATGTGAAGTTATTTGCTGACTTGTGTGGGTCGTGTTCTCCGGGATGTGGGCATCATGCACGGGAGCGGGGTGGGGGGTAGGGGATTGAGAATACTCTCATGGAATGTGAACGGACTGGGGGACAGGATCAAGCGCAGGGTTGTATTGCAGTTTTTGAAACGGATCTCGCCCGACATTGTTTTCTTGCAGGAGACGCATCTGATTGGGAACTCCTTCCATGCCCTGAATAGGCGGGGCTATCGCCTGGCTGTTCATTCTGGTTTCACTTCTGGCTCTAGGGGAGTGGGTATTTTGATTAGAACCTCTCTCCCGTTGGAGGTAGACGAGGTGCTCCACGATGATAGAGGACGATATGCTGCATTGGTAGGGAGGTGGGAGGGTAGAACTGTTTCGCTTGTTACTGCTTATGTGCCACCGGGATTGCAGACGGCTACATTTGCTGATTTGGGAAGATTGGTCTTGGGACTCCCTGGGGGGTTCTGGTGCTAGGGGGTGATTTTAATGCTGTTGTATCCGGTACAGATGACCGTCACCCCCCCCCGGGATCTCCCTAGGGCCCAGGCTTGGCTGGGTGGATTTCTAGATACACTAGGACTTATAGATTGCTGGAGACTGATGCACCCTGGGCAGGCACAATACACCTTTCATTCGGGGGCCCACGGGAGTCTCTCGAGACTTGATTATATACTTATGCCGGCGATCCAGGCTGGTATGATTGGGGAGGTGCGTCATTTAGCCCGGGGTATTTCCGACCATTCCCCTTTACTATTGCAGATTGAGGTTGTCCCTGGGGCAGAGGGGAGAGTGGCGCCAATTAACCCCTGGTATTTGCGTAATCCTCATATTCGCGCGGAACTGATTAAGTCCATTGATCAATACTTCAACGACAATGTGGGGTCAGTGTCGTCGGCTGTCTCCCTATGGGAAGCTTATAAGACTGTGATCCGGGGGCAGGCCTTGTCTCTCATTTCCCATGATAAAAGATGCGGGAGGGAGGAGGTGGTTCGCCTGGAAACTGACATGGCTGAGATGGAGGGGGACTTGGAGCGGGGTGTTACGGATGAGAAATTGCACGTTCTCAGTCTCAAACAGTCTGATTATAGAGCGCTGGTCACGGATGCTGCTAAAGCGATGAGTCGAGAGCAACAAGGGCGACTGTATGATGTGGGGGATAAGGCCGGAAAGCTGATTGCTTGGTTGGACAAGAAGGAGAGAGCGAGCAGAGTGGTGCCGGTGGTGGAGAGAGTGGATGGCGTGTGTGTGACCGACCCTGTAGAAATTGTTGATTGCTTCGCGGATTACTTCCGCGGGGTATACTCTCCGGCCTCTGGGCGTTCGGAGGAGGATTCTCGTCTGTTACTTCGAGATATTGCATTGCCGTCTCTCTCGGAGGCTGATAGAACATTGATGGAGGCGAAGTTGTCGCCGGATGAGATTGCTTTGGCCATTCGCTCGATCGCTTCTGGTAAGGCCATGGGTCCTAATGGTCTTCCCATTGAATTGTATAAGTTGCGTCCAGATAAGATAGCGCCGTATCTCCGTGACATGTTCCTCGCTGCACGGGCGGAGGTGTCCCTCCCCCCTGACCAACGTCTTGCCACCATAGTCGTGATCCATAAGGAGGGGAAGCCGCGAGATTGTTGCGCCTCCTATAGGCCTATCTCGCTGTTGAACGCGGAGCCCAAAATTCTGGCTAAGGTGTTGGCCAATCGTCTGGTTCGGGTCGTGGGTGACTTGATACATCAGGATCAGTCCGGTTTTATACCTCATCGTAATACCGCCCTGAACCTGCGGCGATTGCATGGTGTGCTGGCCAGAGCGGAGTTTATGAGTGAGCCGGCCATCTTAGCGTCATTGGACGCGACCATGGCGTTCGACACTTTAGAGTGGCCGTATATTTGGGCTGCTTTAGCGAAATTCGGGTTTGGCCCTGAGTTCATTGGCTGGGTAAAATTACTATACGCTGACCCATTGGCGCAGGTTGTGGTGAATGGTAGGGTGTCGGCTCCCCTTGCGCTGGGGAGGGGTACGCGACAGGGTTGTCCACTGTCGCCCCTCCTGTTTGCCCTTTCTTTGGAACCTCTCGCTGCCTGGCTGCGTTGGGAGCCGTCGTTGCGAGGCATTAGATGGACGCCGGAATTTGAGGACCGTGTCTCCCTTTCTGCGGATGACATCCTTCTGTATCTCACCTCCCCTCGAAAGTCCTTAATTGTACTGGTGGACGTATTGAATTCCTTTGGTCGTAACTCTGGCCTGGTTATTAACTGGGCAAAGTCATGTGTCTACGTCCTCTCGGGCGAGCTCCCCCTCCTGCCGTGGGGTTGCCCTATTCAGATTGCGACACTAGGATTCAAATATTTGGGAATCTTTATATCATTGGACCCCACGGTCCGTTATGAGCGGAACCTTCTCCCTCCGCTCCAGCGCTTGAAGGCCGACGTCGCGAGATGGCGACGGCTTCCGCTCTCGCCGCTCGGACGGGCGGCATTGTTCAAAATGATGTGGCTGCCTCGCTTCTTGTACGCTTTGCAAAATACGCTCGATGTGGTGCCGGCCCGTTACTTCCGTGAGGTGGAGAGTCTTCAACGGCAATTGTTTTGGGATGGGCGACCACGGATCGCTCTTGCCAAGTTGACACTCCCTTGGTATGACGGGGGTGTTGCCCTCCCCGATATCAAACGATACTATTGGGCGTCTCAATTGACGGCGGTGAATCACGGGATGTACGGTCCTGCTTTGAACCCGGCCTTCGAGATGGATAAATTGCTACTGCCTGGTGGGGATTACAATAGAGCACTGTACTCTGCGACTCCGGAGGCACGGTTGACAGGACCAACGCGAGTCGCGTGCGTGTCTGGCATGCGGCGAATGCTGCGATGGGGTGGAGAGATCGCCTGACTCGAGCGACGCCGTTGTATGCCTCCCAGCGGCTGGGTTGTTTGTGGAAAACGAAAGGCTTTGAGAAATGGGATATGATTGGTATAAGTAAGGTGGGTGACCTCTGGGCGAAAGGAAAATTTAAAACGTTTGAAGCGCTCAAAACTGAATATAACTTGAATGATAGGGAGTACTTCCGGTACGCACAGGTATACCATGCTCTGTGTTCGGTTTTTCCGGACGTTGCTGCTATCCCAGAATATTCCCCGTTGGAAGATAGAGTGTTAGACGGCTATGTGCCCGACAGCACTATTTCTCTGATTTATAAAAAACTCATTAATGATCGCACGGACCTGCTGACCCAGTTGCGGGAGGCATGGACAGCCGACGGATTGGAATTGGACGATGAGGATTGGGTATCGGCGGTGGCATCCCCGAAAGAAGTGGCGATCCCGGCCCGCCTTCGATTTGTGCAGCTGAAGATACTCCATAGAGTGTATGTCACAGGGCCTGGTTTGATGCGTATGGGTTATTCGGTGGATGGAATGTGTAAGCGTGGCTGTGGCTTGTTGGGTACTCTCCTTCATATCCTATGGGAATGTCCGGAGGTTGTACGGTTTTGGAACGGAGTGCATACTGTAATGGAGGAGGTCACGCATGTTGCTTTGTTACCAGAGGCCAGGAGGTGTTTGCTGAATGTCTGGGAGCCGAATGACTATAACGCGGCACAAACGCATTGGGTGACTCTGGGGTACATGGTGGCCAAGCGTAATATCGCACAGCTGTGGGGCTCCCCGAGGCCGCCTACGGTGGCGGTATGGAAGGAGAATATGGACTGGTGCATGTTCAGGGAAAAGACGGTGTATGTGGCGAGAGGCAAGCCAGGGAGATGGACTAAAGTGTGGGGTCCATGGAATTCCTATCGTGGAGGTATCTGCGCTCCGCCTCTGCCGCTAGAGGTCGACGTCGCTCTGTCCCCCTAGCCGCGCATTCCTACTTAGTTGCGCAAGGTGTGCTGTATACTTTGTTCTCTTCTCCGCTGCCCCCCCACTGCCACCTCCTGTCATAAGTTACTCCAGATAATGTGGATCTTCCCCCGTCCTGGGGAGCGCACGCTGCTATTTAGGACTCTCATTGCCTTGTTGGTGTGTATCTGTTGGTATGTTTAAATAGAAAATATGAAACCGTTCTTTCTACTTGCTTTTGGACTGCGGCCACGGCCTGTTACAGGTGCCCACGAACATCTGGGGGCTTTCGCTTATGGTTTATTTGAATGTATATGGCGTTGCTTTGCTTGGCCCCGGGCTTTGTAGCGGCCGGCCTCTGTGGTTGTAGGCCCTTGTGTGTATCCTTTTAATGTGTAATAAAGGTTTCCTAAAAAAAAAATTTAAAAAAGAATGTACTCTCCAGATTAAGTATGTGGACGCACTTCTCCCGCCAATCCCAGTGACTCACCTCATGACTCTTGGCCACTGTTCTTGAGATCATATTGATCTTAAATATGTACCCACAAATTGATGTACAACTCTGGGATCCATTTGAAAAGTTCCCCCAAATGTTTTAGGAATTTTCCCCCCAAATGTAACGAACGCCTTGTGCAGTTCTGTGACTGACCACTACCTTTTAACAGGTCAAAGAGAAGGCACCACTGAAAATGGTGGCAGGCCTGCCGCCCTAAATCAGAAATTAGGTTTTCATGTTTTAAAGATGAACAGCTGATCAAATCACCAGTTCCGTAGCTTTAATAAGACAACATCAAGCTGTTTCACTGTGCCAGTATTGAAGGGAGCAGGGCAACACACTACAAGAGAAGGCCCAATCCCATACAAAATGCTATTTAGTGCTGAAATTACTTACATGTTTTCCTTGTATACAGATTTCCTTGCAATCCAATGTAAACTTCAGTGTTGGGTCGATGGCTCTAGGGCTTTTCTAGAGATAAGGATCTTTGCAGTTTAGGAAATCACTGAATACTTGGCTTTATACTTTGAGGGAGCCAGCTCTTGTTGTCCCCAGGTTGACACAGACTTTTACCATGTGGTGTGGCGATGCCCGATAGTAGCACAGTTCTGTGTGAAAGCTCTAGAGGCGCTGGTCAAGATAGCGGGGAACACAGTGGCTCTGGACCCTTCACTGCGCCTGTTGGACCCTGTGCCCTGTTCTACGAAGACTAAATATCTAACCAGGTTGATAGACCTAGCTCCTGTTCTGATCAAACACGGTCTTGCCATGTTGTGGAAGTCGCTCGTTGACCTCTGGTCCTGACTTGATTCCTTTTTGTTGTTACTATGACGTGGATTGCGCACAACACATTGACATCACAATAACAAATAGTCTGCTTTCAATTTGAACAGTGCTTGGGAGGTGGGCAGAATGATGCATGAGAGGTAGTGCTGGAATTGGCACAATGTTCTCTCCCAAGTGGAACCCTAGTTAGGGATTGAGGCCCTGGGACAATTTACCTACCAGAAATCAGGAATACTTTTGAGGGACAGTGGTGCCCCAGGGCAAGGACTGGTGCTTCCCTACAAAAATACATTTTGCAGTCTTTCCAGTAAATCACTTTCCAGGGGGACTGAAAGTTCAGTAGAGCACCAGGGTTAAATAAACAAAGAAGAGGTAGCGTTTGGGTTGTCGTACCCTGGCATCGGGCCATGGCCCTATCTCAAAATGGGCAAAACAGACTTTTTATCCAACTGTGGAGGGCAGATTGAACATTTTACTCCCAATATGCACCTTTCACGGGGGCAAAAAGCTCACTAGAGACCAGGGCAAATTATAAACGTGAGCCCAGCTTATCCAGGGTGGTGTGTTTTGTGTGGACTGCACTACATTTTCTAACTTAGAATGCCCTGCAGCCGGCAAACATTATCCAAAATCATGCTTTTTCTGCACAATTCTGTGGTAGAAAGTTCCGGAATGTGCAAGAATCCACAACATTCCTACAACACTTCTCCCCATAAAAACGGTAACCCACTTGTGTGGCTAGGCTGATTACCTGAGACAAGAACAGACAAAAACAGACTATGCGTAGACCACATTGACTTTGTTTGTTTACATTTTTCATCCATACCTATTGTGGGACATAACCCCTATCATACAAGTGGGGTACAGTTTTTAGCAGGAGAAGTGTGGGAATGCTCACTGATGGGAATTTCAGGATCCCAATGTATTCCAGAACTTTTACTTACAGAAATATGGGAAAAAGTTTGAGATTTGTGAGGCAATCTGGGTATGAAAATGTTGTGGGGTCCAGGCAAGTCAGTCCACCCTGGATTGTCCTTGGCGTCTTGATTTCAAAATTGTTTTTCAGATTTCTCTGGGTGGGGCATAGGACAGCATGGATACAGCAATTACCCACATCATCAAAATGGGTCAATTCTCATAGCAAAAATATGATGTTTCAATTGTTTGTTTTGGAGCCTATTGTGTCTGCGGTGATAGGCCCAGTCACACAAGTTAGACACTGCTTTCATTGAGAGAAGTGTGGGAACATCGGAAGATAGGAATTATGTGGATTCTGGAACTTTGCCTCTCAGAAATGTGAGAAAAATGCATCTTTTAGCAAAGTTGAAGGTTTGCAAGGCATTCAGGGCAAGAAAAATATTGTTGTGTCCCTACAAGTCCTACCACTCTGGATTGTCCTGGTCATCTAGTTTTCTGAAATGTCTGTGTTTAGTTGTTTTCCCTGGTTAGCGACCGAGCTCAGTCCCAAATACCGCTGCTACCCAAATCCCAAATAAGGGTCTGTTTTCATGGGAAAATGTGGTTTCTACATAGTTTTTTTTAAACATCTTTATTGTTGTTTCTTACAACATGCATATCATACCAAAGCAATAGCTAATGGAGCCATGCAGGTGTTGGGGGGGCTTGGGGCACAGCAGGCTATTCCAACGGTCAGACAGATGATGACCAGGTGTTGATGGTCTTGCAGAGGGAAGAGGAGAGCCACCCCCTTGTGTAGAGAGGCGCATCCCAACTGTTCTGCAGGGGTATGGTGGATATGAGGATGGAAATCAGTGCAATCGATTGAGGACCTAGAGGGGGCACTGTAGGACTCAGCCACTGAGTCGCTGTATTTGGAGGAGGGAAATTGGGTGGGTCAATCAGTCTAGATAGCAGCTCATCCCAGTCCTAGGCTATAGGCCAGTTGTGGAGACCCCTCCCCTCCTCCTGATGGAGAGTTGTGGTCTCGCCCAGCGACATAGCAGCTGAAGCCAGGCCTCAACCAAAAGAAATGCGCACAGTCTTTGGTGTGCGGGACCTGTTTTAAATCCCAAGAGCTACCATCTCCCAGGATCTTGTCCCCCGTATGTTTGTAGCCTTCTCAAGTTTGGCAAGTATGCCATCCCAGAAGGAGCACAGTAGGGACCAATCCCAAACCACATGCTTCCTGTCGGCAGCTGGAACTCTGCATCTTTGCCAGATGTCAGGGGCTCCCAGTAATATCTGAGCAATCTGCTGTGGAGAAAGGTAGGCTCTGTGGAGCATATAAAACTATTGAAGTCCGGCATTCTGCAATAATTTTCCAGGATATGCCAGACTGTGGAAATGTGCCTAAAAGTGGGCACACTGGTGCAGGGTCACCCTCTTGTCCACGGGTCTAGAGACCAACAAAATAGAGATCGGCACTGGAGTTGGAATAAATAACAAGTTTATTAATCACTCATGAGTGGGATTACGTCCACACAGCACTCTCAAGTGCTGCAAGAGTGAGTACACTGAATTCACAAACCATTGTCTCTTTTATACCGGTTTTCCACACTGTAAGCATGTGAACAGAAATAGGAAGAACATGTTTTAGAAATAGTTATTTGCAAACAAGGGCAGATGAATAACTATGTGGTCAGCAACGTGGGAGGGGGAGCAGGAATGCTTATGGCAGCAGTAAATGGTCGGCAGTTAACATCTGAGACCAGGTGCACTGGCAGCTACAAACCCTCAGCATGTATATTGCTTTAGTTGAGTCAGGAAGTCAATTAAAATAGATAACACAAGCAGAGGGAAAAGACGAGCAGCAGAGGTCAGGAGAATTACGAAGGAAACAAAATGGACACCACAGCCAAAATGGCTGTCGCTTATGCTAAAGTAAAATATTATACATTTCCACAGACGACCTTTTTAGCATAAGCTAGGACATTTTCTTATGCTTCAAAAGGGGTACGATAAACATCATGTATATCAATTAACATAATATCGCCGACTTCTCGGTCTATTGCTAAACGGGCATTTACATTTTGGATATTCGTCTTAGATGGTAGACAAGTAGTACAAGTGGAAATACAGAGGGAACAAAGCATTGGCCCGCATTGGATACATAAACAACAAGAGAAGAGAATTGCAATAATTATGAATAAGGCAGACGATATTTTCAGACTCCATACAGAAAATATGCTCCAGAACCATCCAGCCCAAGTCCATGTTCCTGAGTCTTGATGTATCTAAGTAGCTATTTTGTGTAGTTTGGAGATGACCGCATATACAGAAGGTGAATTGTCCGGTGTGAAGACACAACAGCTGGATCCGATGATACGGCATGCTCCACCTCGATCAGCCAGAATAACATCTAGAACAAGTCTATTCTGCAAAGCAACCATACGGATCGATGCTTGTTCTTCTGTCAAGTTCCCTAAGGCCGCAGTTGTCTGATTAATCACTGCTTCCATTGTACGGGTGAGGCAACGGACCAGCTTACTGTTCTGTACTAAGCCAACAAAGAAGAAGAACCCTCTGTTAAAGTCTATATTATTCCCATGTGGTCTCTGTCTGGTAGACTACAGAGACATTGATTGCACGTTTTCCCCTACTACCAGCATGGTGATTGAACAATTGCAAATCTTGATGGTAGGTTGGGGAGCTAAAAACACAGGTGGTAGAAGGAAGGCTATGTAACAGGTACCAGACCAGCCTGGAGGTAGGAAGTAGTATGCCTTAGTTCCACAAACAAAATAAGTGTGACGTGATGCAAGGAAGCTGCTTCGTCCTCTCGTAGACATCTGCAACACTGTAGTACAGTTACTGTGGCCCACTGGCACATCACCTGTACTTTGTACACAAAGGGGGCCAGTGGTCATGGCAACAGAGATAACAAGGGGTCCATTTCCTTTAGCTGACTTAGAATTTGGATACACATAGTTTGTTGCTGCACTTCCTTTACTATATTCTTCCATTTCTAAAGCAGTCCCTTTTGCTTGTGGGTCTCCATCTTCTTTGTTCATTAGAGGCATATAGAAGTTTGAACCAAGCTGGGCATGAGCCATTGTTAGAGAATGGGAGCGGTGACAACGGGATTCCTTTTATGTTCTGATGAGACGGAATCTTGCCAAAAGAATCTTGCTTAGCTGGTGTGTCTGATGCAACATTTGAAGAAATGAATTGTTTCTCAGATTTTGCCGGTATCCCTGTTCATGGTGCGGTAAATCAAAATGATGGTGCTCTTTTGCAGCAAGTACTGTTAGGTAAGGAGGCTCCAGGCATTACTTCCTCCACTACCCACATTACAGTAGCGATGATGGCAGGAGTCAAAGTTAGACCAAAGATGCCTATTGTACAGCCGTTGTACGTTGTCGCAGCGATCTCCTTCATCTTAGGCGAGCTCATTTTCATCGGCAAACAACAAAATAGGTGATGCCCTAAGGTCCTGGGCAGGCGTTGGTTTCTTCACTGACGTTGAGACGAGTTGTCACTAATAGGCTACCCCCCTTTGTAGTCAGTCTTTAACCACCCAGGACAGTGGCTCAAACAGTCTCTTTCTGCGATGAAATGTCTTTCTTCCTGGATCAAAGTAGGTATCTAGATGCACCAGGGATCATGTGGTCCGGGAAGACTTCCTCAGGTCTTTCAGGTGACGCAGCTCGTCTTTTCTCGGTGACCAGGATGTTGCGGTGATCTGTCAGCACAGCAGGGCTCACGAAGGAAGAGCTTCCCGCACCTGCTGATAAATAGAAGATAAGCTGTCAGTTAACTGGGACAAATAGTCACTCATCAACATGTTTGGGGTACCTAATACTGGTGCAGAACAAAGGGCTTGGCGTAACTTTTGGAAGGCGCTCTGGCCCTCAGAAGTCGGAGTGTCTTTAGTCAAAAGGGCCAACAAAGGTTTATTAATGTGCAAAAAACTGCCTACAAAAAGAAGTGAGGCCAATCAGTGCACGAAAATCCTTCTGAGTGCGGGGTACAGGAGTGTCTAGAATGGTCTGAATGCGGTTTGGTGTGAGTGCAAGTCCCTCCTTAGACAGGAGGTGACCTAAATAGGTAACCTGCTGTCTACAATATTGCAATTTCTTTCACAAGACTTTGTGATGATGGGAGGCAAGAAATGGTAACAATAACAGTGTTCCTTCTTCACACTAGGTAAAGACTCTAGAGCGGCATCCTCATTGATAAGACAGGATCTCTCAACCATTGGATAATAGTTATTTAAAATAACACGCACACCTTCCAGAGAGCAACGTTTTGTAACACGAAAATATTTAAGCATATCGATACCCACAGTGTTGTCCGGCGTGTTAGGAGAAAGCAAAAATGGACATGCTGCAGTGAATTTGTCAAGTCCGAATTCAAGTGGCTGTGAAAACGGGCTAGGTGTAGGTGTCCCGTCGAATCCTATCGATGTTATCATTGTGCCTGACAGAGAAGCCCTAGGAACCAATTGTTTAGACAGAGTACTACGGGTAGCCCCTGTATCAACCAGAAACCGATCGGTAGATCCCAAGATGTTTTGCATCAACATAAGGACCCATTTGATCTACTGGCACCTCAACCGGTTCCTTACCCCATCCTAGGCATCCCTATGCATAATCGGAATCTGCAAGGGCATCAGCAGAATAATCAGACATTTGATATTGATTTCGTCTATCAAAAGTATTAGAGTAATTTGGTCCTTGTTCAACTGCTTCAAACCTGGGACAAGCTCCTGTACCTCCCCTGTTTCCTGAATTCCCTGGGTGTCCTCTTATACTGCCCCTTCCCCGCTGGTACTGCTGACCTCGCAAAAGAGGAAACTCAGAACGCCAATGCCCAGTCTCTTTACAATAAGCACACTGATCAGGGGACAAATTTGCTCAAAGAGAGGGGGCACTCCAGGTGTATACATTGCAAGTCCGCCTCTTCCACCTCCCCTAAATGGTGGACCATATACTTGAGCCAACATAACTTTGGTCTTTAATTCTTTAACCTTCTTATCCTCCCTGCCTGTCGCTTCCTGTTCTGTCGTTCATAATATTGGGCCATAGTCAAAAGGGAAACTGGGGAAGACATGGTCCAAGAACTCTCGCTGGCCTTTAAGCGACTAGCTATTTCCGGTAACATATTAGCGACAAATTTATCGCCAAACAAATGCTTACATGTATCATCGGCCATTGACTGACCTCTAAAATCATGGAATGTCTCTTAAAATCTTGAAAAGAAATCAGAAACTAACTCATCCTTTTTCTTTTTACAGGACGCTAACGTAGTCCAATCTATTTTCTTAGGGGGTATGAGAGTCTTTAACTTAGTCACAATAGCTTTAGGAAGATCTAATATCTCCTTCTGAGGTTTTTGCGCAGGCTCCCTTTCCGCATCTATTTGTTCTAAATGTTCCCAGGTATCACCATAGGCTACATTATGATCTATTTTACGTATCGTTCTCCACATATCAGGGGGCAAAATAAGCCCAAAGAACATATCAATATCTGGCAAGGTTATAGTGCAGGAGCTAATGGATGCTTCCACCTCCTCATAGAAGGAGGCAGGATTTTTCCGGGGTTCGGGCAAAGCAGCTTTAAGAGCCATCACATCAGCTCTACTCCAAGGAGTATAAACCCAATTGTATTTAAAATATCCCATTGCATCATCCGAAGTTTTATCATCATTCGTTCCCGCACCCTTCGGAGGAAAATACAGGGGTGCAGCTTCACGCATAGGTTTCACAGTAACTATACTACTACTGGGTTCAACCTCATCCACCGGAGCATCTACGTTCTGTACTTGAGTTTGAACTGCTTCTATACCTCTCTGTTTTCTAGCTGATTATGGCTCCTTTCCTAAACGCAATGTTACGTCTCGCATTTTAGCCACTCGTCTAATCAGATCAGATAGGTCCGAAAAAGGAAAAGTCTCATCTGTTAATCGTTTATAATCAGTATTTATATCAGCTGCTCTAATTCCTGAGAAATTTGTCTATAATAAAATATTACCTCCCAAGCGAATTTTTCTATAAAATAAAATTGCTCTGTATTTTTCCACTGTTGAACCATAGTTACAATGAGCGATGCAGCGTGAGGCCAACGAGCCTCCTCCCTAGCAGCGGTTTTTAATGCATCTTTTTCTGCTTTAGTCAAAGTAGAGCGAGTCTGACGCCCATCTTGCTTATCTTTATCCTCTGAAGAAGAATGCTCCTCGTCAGAAGCCTCATCCTCAGGGGCACTTGGAGTAGGAAATTTATACGGGGGTGGGGGGCGTTCTAATAGGATGCAATCATCCTTAGACGTTTCAAGTAGGGAATAGAGAGGATGCCTAATAGGATACTGGCCATTTACCTCTAATCGACGTTCCCTATCTCCTTTTTCTATTTTTTTCTTTTTTTTCTAGCACTTTTTGATATATCGTTTTTCTGCTATAGCTTCTGCTCTCTTCGCTCTCTCTCGCACTTCTTTCTCCCACATACGCACACAATCAAACATATCCTGTCTACTTTTTCTTTTAAAAAAACACTGCTCCACATATTGAACTTTTTTATTATCGAATGACCCATTCACTGGTCATTGCAGATCGGAATCTTTCTTTGTGTATTTGTTCCATAGTGGACCGTACATTATGGAAGAAATACCATATTTGACATACATGTCTCTATTAGGTGTCCCTTTTGGGGGAGCCGGCTGACTTTGTTCCAAGCTTACTTTGGTACCACCAGAGCAGCAACACCACCTACGGAGTGTGCTGAGAACAGGCATGTTTTACAAGTATTGTGTAAAATATTAATACTCCAAACAAATATTCCAAAAGGAAAAAAATCTCCACATTACCTGCCTTCAAACTTTGCAAAGATTGAATAACAAATCTAAACAAAAAGCCCAGGCCAAACAAATCAAGAGTGCTGCTTCAGCGACCTTACCAAACAGAAGTCTCCAACTCCCACCTGACAATCTCTGGTCGACCTAATGGTCACTACAGAATTTTGCCAAAGAAAACCCCAGTCAAGACCGGCCACCACCTAGAGGGTCAAATCGGGAAAACCAGAAAAATCACGTCGGCCTGCAAAGACAAGGTCTCCTCGTGCAGTGCGCTTCCTCCGTAATAATTCGATCCTCCGTCGAGACCACTCCTTCGGACGGCCGCGTCTCCGATGGGGCCCCACGTGTCGGGCGCCAACTGTAGAAATGTGCCTAAAAGTGGGCACACTGGTGCAGGGTCACCCTCTTGTCCACGGGTCCAGTGACCATTAAAATAGAGATCGGCACTGGAGTTGGAATAATAACAAGTTTATTAATCACTCATGAGTGGGACCACGTCCACACACCACTCTCAAGTGCTGCAGGAAGTATTACACTGAATTCACAAACCATCGTCCCTTTTATACTGGTTTTCTGCAATGTAAGCATGTGAACAGAAATAGGAAGAACACGTTTTAGAAATAGTTATCAGCAAACAAGGGCAGATGAATAACTACGTGGTTAGCAAAGTGGGAGGGGGAGCAGGAATGCTTATGGCATCAGTAAATGGTCGACAGTTAACATCTGGGACCAGGTACACTGGCAGCTACAAACCCTCAGCAAGTACATTGCTTTAGCTGAGTCAGGAAGTCAACTAAAATAGATAACACAAGCAGAGTGAAAAGACGAGCACCAGAGGACGGGAGAATTACGAAGGAAACAAAATGGACACCACAGCCAAAATGGCTGTCGCTTATGCTAAGTAAAATATTACACATTTCCACAAGACCTTTATCCCACTCTTTAGTATAAAGTAGGCGATTGATCACGACCTTCCAGGCGTCACTAAATTTGGTGTCTACATGTTGGATTTTGGGGCCTGTCCGGTCGCAAGCGACACTCCACCCACAGAAGTGGGTTACTGTTTTTATCGGGAGAAATCTGGGAACCTAGAATAGTGTAACATTAATTATCAATTGAATTTCTGTCTATTTTGGCTTCCAAATGCAAGGCAATGATGCAAGAACAAACATGTTTTGAAAAATGCCATTTGAAACATGTGTGCTGCATGAGTAGCCTTAAATTGAGAGTCTTAGAAATAACCATTTTTCGTAAAATCACTATCTAGAGTTCATTTAATAAATGTATAGGCTCCCTTCTATCCATTTTTCTTTCATGAGATTTTAGCTATTTTCTCAGTTTACCGCTGGATAGTCCGCAAACCCAGGATAATTTTAGAATCCACAACTTGGGTGCAAAAAAGGACACACTTCTGTCCAATATATCTTTTGTAGAAAAAAAGTTACGGCTTAAGTGTGAAGTTCTCGAAATGTCAATAAAAGGCTGTGCACTCTGGGGAGGTGGGCGGGTGAAACCTCAGGAGCTGTGGGGTTTCACACTGGGGTAACTATGTACGTTTCCTACGTAGACAATGCTTGTCCCTCTGTGGATTACACTCCTGTTCGAACTCTGCTTTTTGCTGATGGGTCTACCCTTGTCTCTCAGTCACCCATGGGCCTGTCTAACCTGTGCAGGAGGTTTGCTGATTTTTGCAGCAATGATGGTCATGACATTAATAAAACAAAAACAAAATATGTTGTGTACCATTCCGATTAAACTGTTTAACCGCTATATATTCATGTTTATGGACAGCGGCTGGAGAGAAGGTCCTTCTTTACTATCTGGGAATTTGCTTCAGTGATGATTACAAAAGAGAGGATGAATTTCAGAAAAGCACCTTAATGGGGACTTATCTCACCAGCGCTATAAGAACATTGTATATATGCGGTGTTTATGTAGGGCAAAGCTTGTTTTAAGGCACCAGTTTTCATGTTAGAGTTGTGATCTGCTCTGAGTCTGTTAAACCAAGATGGCCTCAGCTGCGTTAAATCGGTCAGAACAATGCAGAAATACTGACCTGTCACAGTTGGGCATGACAGAAAATATTTTAGCTGTTGGTTAACCCACCTCCCGCCAAGAAGTCTATTAGCTCTGCTTTAGTGAAAATAGGATGTGATGATATGGTCACCAAGCTTTCTTTGGCCAATTAAAATGCTGTTTGACTTACTTGTCCTCTCTGACCTTTGAAATTTATCAGCAATAGTCATTTGGGCCCAGAATGGCAAAGTTTTTGTGTAATGCAAGGCAGCAACAAAAGTTGCTGCGCCGCATTTCATTAGCTTATTAGGCCAAAACTGTGCCGTATCTACAAAGAAGTAGTGCGGTTCTATGCTGAAAGGCAATTTCCTCTTAACATTTGTGCTTCAAAACGCAGTACACATGCAAAGAGAAAAAATCAAGCAGACATAAAAATATTTCTCCTTCTTTCACCAGCCTCCGGGAGGTGCAAGATTTTGGTGCAAATACATGTCTATAGTATTTTTAGATGTAGATTTGTGTCTAAATACATGGGTGGGTGCACGGGAGCTCACATGCACCACCCATGGAACACAGCCTTGATGCAAACTAACGCAAATCTGTGTATCACGCTGAGTTGCATTACATTTGGTTTAACTTTGTGCGTGAAATTCTGTCAGCCTTACCCAGGAAAACATTTTGTCAATTACATTAATGATTACAATGTTTCTGGTTGGACAGGTTAAAAAAAAAATCTTGGCTTGGTCCTGTGCAACAGAATTTAAAAAATAGCTGCCCCCCCCCCGGCACTGAGCTATGTATTCAGTTTAACATAGGTGAGGTTTTGAGTATCAGACGGATAAGATTTAATTTCTTAAATTTTGTTTCGGAATTTTACTGAGCTGTTATGTTAGATTACACTCAGTGACACAAATTCCACTGACGAAAATTAACTTTTTGCTGCTGTTCTCATCTTATGTCTCTTCTATACGTTATTGGTTACTCTATATTGTATGACAAATGGGATTCAGAACTGTTACTCCTGTTCTACTAACTTGTAATCAAACTTTACAATGCTCTTTTTGAAAGTAACCATATGTTTATAATATTCACAGAGTCATGATGATGGAAATTAAGCTTGCTATCCAATTGCTTATATCTCTGTACTGTAACTGCATATTAAAATGTATAATATAACTTCTATGAATTGTTTTATATATTCAGTTCTTAATTTGAGCCAGTGGTTTCCGGTGCTCGGCACTGGCACTTGTCAGCAGCGGAACTTATGACAGTATGCCACATGGTGGTGCTGTTTGTCTCATTTGCAGACAAGCACAACCAGAGTTATTTATTAGTTCAACATAATTTAACAATGATTGATACTCCCCACCCTTGCCATTCTTAGCGCCTTGGGGCCTGGAATAGTCTGTATTGTCACACTTGTAGGGGTGTGATGGTTAGTAGTTGTGTTGGTACAGTCCTTGGCAGCGCTGTCAGGGGCAATGGGTAGTGCAGCGACAGTGGCCTTTCTTTTTTGGCTACAAGGTCTTCCTAGCTCCTAACTGGCCCGGCTCCTCAAAGTGCCCTTCATGCAAGGGTGTGCTAGGTGCGCCTTCACTGCTCTTCTTAGTCAGGGGGTCAGCTTCTCTCATTTGAAAGGGTAGTACTTATTGTTCTTCTCCAGGTTACAGAAGATGGCATGTTTTGGACTCTAGGATTTGGTCCCAGCCGTTTAAGGGATACAGTAGCAGTTGGGTCATGCCCCTTGCAAAACATTTCTCTGTGCTGGTGCAGACAGGAACTCCTTCAGAAGTTCATAGGCGTGCTCAAGGAAGGCCTTCACGAAAAGCAAGGGCTAGCCAAATGGCAATCTTTTTTCAGTGAAGTGCCCGGTGTTGGGCAGACTTAGACAGGATCTTCAGAGTTGTTAGTCAATACACAAATCATCCTACATTGGAAACTCATGCGCAGTGCATGGGACGCAAATGGTTTGGCATTTATCCGATGTAGGACAAAGGCCCAGCAACTAAATTTGTGTTGTGGTTATGTCCACTGGTGTAGGGCACTGTGTCCATCCTGGACAATATTCTTTTGATCTCCTATATACAAGTGAATCATAGATGGAACATACCGCACACAACGCTGAGTGTACCACACACCATGGGATGGTTGAAGGTCTCCTTCCAGTTACCGGAAGGGTAGAAATTTACAAAGGAGAGTCTTGGAAGTCCCTATCCTCTCCACGAATGCTGATAAAAGATCTCTTTCCTGAGATCAGAGTCCATTTGCCAAGAGTCAGTCTGCTCATAGTCTGACATGAAGGAGTAGTAACCACCCTCTACTGTGGGTGGCAACACAATTATTTTGCACACCTTGGGTCTCACAGCCTTGTGATCTGCTGATAAATGTTAAAAAAGTAAATAGATTCAAATATTGTTGTGTTCACTGCAGTGACAAACACAGGACAGGTCTGAAAACACTGAATATGGGCATATTCTACTGACAGAATTTGGGAGCATAATTTCTATGGCACATAAATGATTCAGCTGTACTCTCTTCATGCCCTTAAGACCCCATTGCCACCTTGGCCACCCCACAAATCTCATCTCCTCTGTCTGCTCTCTCCCTATCTAGCAATATCTACCCCTCTGCCATTGCAGAGCTCAGCACCATCAAATTGGAGGCCTTTGCTGTCATCCTCCCCCTTTATCATCAGTTCCAACATCTGTTGTAATAATGAAGTTATGTAAAATTTTATTTTATCAAATCTGTCCCTTACATGATATTTACTTTTCTTTTCATTCTTCAGCGCGCAAATCAGAGACAGGATGTTTGATTGAGAAAGAGTCCAGTACTTGCTCATTAAAAAGAGTCTACAAGAGTGAGAGAAACTTCACCTGTACAGAGTGTGAGAAGAGTTTTAACAGGAAGGAACTTCTTTTGGCCCATCAAAGACTTCATCCAGAAATAAAACTGAAGCCTTACCTATGCACCGAGTGTGGAAAGACCTTTACTGAAATGTCGAGTCTTCTTTGGCACCAAAGGTTTCATACAAGAGGAAGGCCTTTTCACTGCTCTGTGTGTTTGAAGAGCTTTACTCGAAGGCAAAGCCTTCGAAGGCATGAAATGATTCACACAGGAGAGAAGCCATATCATTGTAATGAGTGCCAAAAGAGTTTTAATTTAAAGCAAAACCTTCTAACGCACCAAAGAACACATACCGGAGAGAGGCCCTACCAGTGCTCTGATTGTGAGAAAAGGTTCACTTACAGGCAAGCTCTTCTAAACCATCAAAGAACCCACACAGGAGAAAGGCCATATCCGTGCGCGGACTGTGTGAGAAGCTTTAGTCAACTGTCAGATTTTATAGAACATCAAAAAACACACACAGGAATGAGGCCTCATCAGTGCACAGAATGTGAGAAAACCTTTGCTCATAAGCGAACTCTTATAAGACACCGAAGAACACACACAGGCGAGAGGCCCTATCACTGCAATGAGTGTGATAAAAGTTTTACTCTCAGGCAAACTCTTCTGAAGCATCAACGAATACACACAGGAGAGAAGCCCTATCAGTGCATGAAGTGTGAGAAAAGCTTTACTCAAAAGCAAACTCTCCTCGTCCACCAAAGAACGCACATGTGAGAAAGGCCCCATCACTGCAGTGAGTGCGAGGAAAGCTTTATTGAAATGTACATTTTTCAGGACCATCCAAGAACAGACCCTTGAGAGGCCCTGTCACGGCTCAGTGAGTGATAAGAGCGGGACTGGAATGATAAACCTTATTAATAAAATATTATAAACCGGAGAGAGACCCTTTCTGTACATTGAGTGTGTTAAGATTGTAGGGCAGCATGTAATTGTGAGTGTGAGAAATCATTTCCCCACAAGCAAACTTTTCTAATGCATCGAAGACTAAACATAGTTACCAGATCCTTTCAGTGCATTGACTGTGAAAAAAGATTTGCTAGAATGCACCACATAGCACACAGGAGTGATTACATAGCAAACCCGTGAAAATGAGTAAACCTTTATTCAGAAGCCATATCATCTAATACACCAAGAAATCAACTGAGAAGTAAAACTTTGCTATTCTTGCTGTGTCTCCTAAGAATCCACACATGGATAGCCATTTCACTGCACTGTCATGGGAGCTTTATATGAAAGGGCGATCTTCAAAGTTTTGGAAAAGGAATGTAGCTCTTCTACTTCACTAAAGTTCCTATTATGGGCCATGAGTGTACCACATGCAAAAATACCCCAAGCAGAAGAATTGAACAAAAATCTATGGGATAGTTGAAATTCCAGTTGAATTAAATGGAACGTCGGGGTATACAATACTAAATGTAAACAAGCACCAGCACAAAGTCAAAATAGAAAATAATGTTCATGCATAAAATGAAAAAACATTAATACAGTAGGCCACTGAAAAAAAATTGGATTCCGACCCAGAAGTAGGCAGGAGTTTAAGGCTGCATTAGAGAAACAATTTGGCCATTTTAATAATATCGGTAGTCTCCACACCCCACGCACATATCCCCTAGAAAAAGATGTTGAAAAGTGCATTGAGGAAATTGACCTCTATGGTAGAAAACGTGGGAACTGGTGAAGGAGCACCATTTCCTGAACCCAGTCCAAGAGTTCTGAAGTTCTAAGGGCCTGGTAAACTAGCATCCTGGAAATACCATTCCCTGTGGTTTTCAATGCTTCGTGCACAAGGACCAATGCTTGCTCCCTCCCACTATCTTGAAAACCTCAACAGTGGACATCTGAGCACCACTAGCACACCAGTCAAAGCCACATGATTTGGGCTTATTACTTCCGCAATTTGATACACAAGAAATGGGTCATATATGTAGTATACACCAATACTCACTTTCTCCGGTTCTTTTCTGCACCGTACCCACTTGTTATATGGCTGCTGTGCGTACATCAGCCTCCTGACACCATGACCCCTTGGCAAATGCCACGCACACATTTAAATTAATTTACTACATACTCCTAACACAACAGAACACATTTCTCCTAAAACATTGCAAGACATGTTTGAACTCAAAAAATGTGTAAGTGCAACGTGCCCTGTCGAATCACCCACATCCAAACCCACCTGCACTTTACCTAGCTGCACCACCTACCGTCCACACTACCTCCAACAGTCTCTGCCCCCTGGTAGCCCCACCCCTAAGCAACCCATTCTGAAGCTGACCTTTTATACCCGTCATGCTAACTCAAGAATCCCTGTTGCTAGGCTACTGCAGCCTATCCCCTACTGAACCCCAACTAATCCACCTCTGAGCTGCCCTATCTAACCTCCAACATTAACCCTAACAATCCTGTTACCCAGACAGCTACATCATATTTCCAGTCGACCCCAACCTGCCCTTTTCTACTTCCAAACCACCTGTCCCATGGTAGCTCTCCCCCTAACCAATCCCATCTAACCCATTCGCTAGCTGCCTGTATCTACCTCTCGCACTAACCCAAAACCTGTGCCCTGATAGCCCCTTCCGGAACCCTAACTAACTAACGTCCTATTCGCAACGTCCTACTTCAAACTTTAACCCCAACAATTTCTGTCCCCCGGCTGTTATATCCAACTTCCCCCAACCCTAACATCCCCTAACTGCTTTCACTGACTGGCATCTCTAACTAAACCCCACCTGACCCCAACCAACCCATCCTTTAGCTGCCTTTCCTAACTCCCACCCGAACATCAACAGTCCTGGTGTTCTGGAAGGTCAGCTACCCCCACCTGACACCATGTAACACATTCTTTAATTGTTCTTAGCTATGTCCATCCAACACCAAATAACCCATTCCTGTATACGCTAGTGTGATCCTGCTACAAGCAACTAGGCAGCACAAGATAACCTTCTACATGGTCGGCTACAAGGAGTGGGAGGTGAAGGAGGTGGATGAGGTAGGAGAGTGGTGCTTCTGCTATCCTAGGCAAGTAAGTTGCTGCGATGAGTCATTGGTTACTTCACTACCTCTAGGAACTCCAGGAAACATCTGGAGAGCAAACATCAAGGCCAGTTGTCCCTGTTCAACTTGCTGAGTTAAGTCATGTATGGCCTTTTGCTTCCTTAACAGTCCCTCCTCCTGGCGGCATGGTTTCCCTCCATCTTACATACCAGACAATTTGTGAGTTTGTTTTTGAAAAACAAAAACATTTTAATTGTTCGATGGGCGGCCATCAAATCTGACGGTGGCCGTACCCCAAACTTGTAGTACAGTGAAAGGAACTGCTGTGTCCGCGGTTCCTTTCAATGTACAGAGATGACAGCCGGGTAAGCATTAATTTCTAAATTTGGCAGGCAGAATACCCTTCGGATGGCAGACTTAATGTCCTCTGCCATGCCGACGAACACCATCTGCCAAACTCTAGATAGGCCCTTCGTTTTTAGCAACCCTTAGAAGAAGATAAAATATAGCGTTATTCACCTGGTTGGGCTTATTGCTTCCACAATTTGATACACAAGAAAATAGTGCTCTCTGGTGGAAAAAATAATCCATCAACAGAAAACTCAAGCAGTGCAGAGCAGTACACCACTATCCAAAGTGTGACTTACTGCTGTCAGCGATTGAAACAAGTTTCCATGTGCAAAATCAGTCAATGGGGCAGGAGCTCTTGGAAACCAAAAGAAGAACGAAAATAACATCAGGCAGGCAGCACACCTATTCCTGTCCTGCTAAGGAGACCTGTATCTAGTGTCTGATTGCCAACCTATGCCTCTTTGCGCTCTGCACTCCTCATTTTCCAGAGGATATTCCTCATTTCAGGGAGTGATGCAATGCCTTCGCTGACCCTCAGGAGGTTGTAGGCCATGTTCTGCCTCTATGACTGTTCGCTTTTTTTCCGTTTCAAAAAGTGCAATGATCAACCTGCCCTGCTATACAAGCAAGGCCATCTGTCTCTTCCCACTCATCGTCTGAGTCCTGATTCTAGGGTTCATACCCTGCTGAAGCCTCCGAAGAGCAGCGGATACCTGCCAGCCCCCTACTGGCCAATCATCATTGTAGCAATGCCAGGTGCCAGAGCTTAGGGATCAGTGGACGTGGTTGGGGATGCCGACACCCAGGAGGTAGTAGCAAAGGCAGGGGCGATGGAGGGGTGGCAACAACACTAGGGTTGATAAATGCAATAGAAGCACCACAGGCAATGGCGGTGGCAGGGGTAGGTGTGATGGAGTTGGTGGCAATAGAGGCAGGAAGAGTGGAGTTGGAGACAGTAGGGGTGATGGAGCTGATCTCAGGAGAGATGGGGCAATGAAGTTAGCTGACAGGGACAGCAGATATGGCTGTAGATTATAGGACTATGGCGGTTGTAATGGATGGCAGGGGTGCTGGTGACAGAGACGGTGGCAGCAGAGGTAAGGGTGTGGAAACGGCAGCAGGAGGCAGGTGAAGGAAGTTAGCAGGAGAGGTGATAAACTGATGGAGGTGGCCGTTGCAGAGACTGGGTGATGGAGGCGGCAGCAGCATGGGCTATGAAGGTGATGGCAGAAGACGAAGGGGCAGTAGCAAGGGTGATGGAGGCGGCAGCAGCATGGGCTATGAAGGTGGTGGCAGAAGACGAAGAGGCAGTAGCAAGGGTGATGGAGGCAGCAGCAGCATCGGCTATGAAGGTGGTGGCAGAAGACGAAGAGGCAGTAGCAAGGGTGATGGAGGCGGCAGCAGCATCGGCTATGAAGGTGGTGGCAGAAGACGAAGAGGCAGTAGCAAGGGTGATGGAGGCAGCAGCAGCATCGGCTATGAAGGTGGTGGCAGAAGACGAAGAGGCAGTAGCAAGGGTGATGGAGGCAGCAGCAGCATGGGCTATGAAGGTGGTGGCAGAAGACGAAGAGGCAGTAGCAAGGGTGATGGAGGCGGCAGCAGCTTCGGCTATGAAGGTGGTGGCAGAAGACGAAGAGGCAGTAGCAAGGGTGATGGAGGCGGCAGCAGCTTCGGCTATGAAGGTGGTGGCAGAAGACGAAGAGGCAGTAGCAAGGGTGATGGAGGCGGCAGCAGCTTCGGCTATGAAGGTGGTGGCAGAAGACTAAGGGGCAGTAGGAAGGGTGATGGGGTCTGTAATATGGACAGGTGGCGCTCTTGCAGGGTCTTCGGTGGCAGCGGGGGTAATAAAGGTAGTAGCAGTGGCAGGAGCTATGAAGGTGGTATCAGCAGGGGCAGTGGCAGCAGGGGTGAAGGAGGTGGAACCTTCTGAGGAAGGGGTAATGAAGGTGATGGCAGCAGAGGTAGCAGCAATGAAGGTGGCGATCAAGGCCGGGGCGATGGAGGGGGGCATAAGAGCACCCTGCGTGTTGCAGGTGGTGGCAACAGCACTGTGTGAGTAGAGAGGGCACTGTAGATCATAAAGGCAGTAACAGCAACAGCGATGGCACTTTCCTGGAGGCTGTGCTTTCCAGATTAGAGGTCCTTGAAATGTTTTGCTGCGGTTTAAGGCGCTCTTGACTTGGGATTTCTTAGAAGCTCTAGAGGGACGGTGCTAAAGGCATGAGGCTAAATATTGAGGCATTTTAGTACTAACTTATAATGAGGACAGCAGATGGCTCACCAGCATGTGGAAGTAAACCTCTATTTGGCAATTTACACACAGTCACGTTGACTGTGCTTTGCAGGAGGTGGAAAAAACATTTATGAGAACTGTACAATGTATTGTGCTTATGTAAAAAGAACATTATTTGGATTTAAGCTTTTGTAAATTGAATAAGGTAAATATTAAAAAGTGTGGATCATCAGTAAAGTGTGTGTGTGTTTGTGTGTGTGTGTGTGTGGGTGTGTGTGGGTGTGTGTGTGTGGGTGTGGGTGTGTGTGTGTATGTGTGTGTAGACATGCTGCATTTGTTGAGAGCGTCTTAGACAGGTAGCCTTTGCTAGCATACATGTTGCCAAGGATGTTCAAATCGAGCTAGATATATTGCCAGTTTGCCTTGTTATTCAACCAGGCTTAGGACCATTTCCTGGAGGAACAGCACCCTGGCACAACATGCTAGGCACATATACATCACTAATAAAGGTGGAAGCTTTTGGTTGGAAGTTTGGACACTGGATGGGATCCAAGGCACAAGTGGAGAAGAGGAGAAGGCATTGAGATATATACCTGGGTCATGAATGGACACCGAACATCTGCTTCTCATGGTCACCCACCAACAACCCTTAAGATTGAAACCTACCAGGATGAACATATCGAAGTCTACCCATTCGATTGAGGAGAAAGATTGCCAGATCATTTGTTTTTAAAGGCTGTTTCACCTGGACATTTGCGAGACCTCAAATGTAGGGTAGTGCATATCGCTGTTGTGACCCGAAATGTGTCCGTGCTTCTGCTGTGCTGGTTTCGGTTAAAGCTAGCAAGGGGGCTCCGCATTGCTTCACAGAGACATATGAGACCTTATCTGTTTTATCCTCACTTTCATGTTAATGCCTGTTTGTTTATACTTTGAATTCATGCCATTTTTATGGGAGATCACCTGTGCTTTTACCATAGTACTACGATTCAATGCATTATGACTGCTGTCAAGTAAATGACATTGTAACTGCATTTGGTGTTAGTGTTTCTGCTGCTTCTACATGGTCATTGCCACGTGGCCGCATTCAGGATATCATGTTGGGTTAGATATTGATTCGTACTCACACCTGTCAACAAATCATTTATAGGAAGTGTTTGCTGGTGCATATGTGGCCAGGAAGGAGCAGTGAGCGTAGGGTCGGGAGCAGTAACACAGGTATCTTTGCTGGCCGGCTTCGAGAACCTGGGATGGGGGCCAGAGCATGGCTGGTGGAAGGCTGTTTGTGATCCCCAGCCTCCTCCTCCTCCTCCTGCACAGTGCCCCTTGCAAGGGAAGTTGTTGATGTTCTCAAATGCTGTTGTGAACTAATGGCTCACAAGAAAGGCAGGTTCCATATTTCTTGAAAATCACGCATAACCTGGTGTTCTGCTGCATCCTTTTGTTTTCATCTATGGTGTATTTGTTGTTGCACACATGATCACTTACGTCACAGTGTGGCTTCCAGTTCTCTCAGGAGATATTGGTGACCATGGGTTTTGCCTACATTTGGAGATTACCTGTACACTGTTACTCAGCATAATTTCACCTCAGACATTAACATAGTCCAAGTTAAATTGCTGGCTCTCCTGGCTTCTGAGAACATTGCATACAACTCCTAATGTCCAAAGCTGGTCCCCTGTAGACGCTGAGCCTCACCCTGCTCACCATCACATGGCAAAACCCGCTGCAAATGATATTCCTTCTTATATAACCTGTTCCGTTACCAAAGTGATGTATCAACCAATGTCTCTGTGAAGAAATTGAATTCACATCCAAATTTCCACGGAGGGCTACACCCAAGTGGATAAACACTGGTAAAACATTGTTGAAAAAGATGGGGGTTGAGGGGTGCGATACCCTATTATTGTTACGTCAGATTCGAGTATTTGGGTATCTGAATGGTTTCAACACAATTTGCTTGTGTTACAAGACATAGCTGAGGGTGCAATGTTTTGTTTGAATAGTTGGAAAATAAGAAAGAATATTTAAAAAAATAGAAAACTGCAAGTACTAGATACAATTGCCCGGTGACATTTTCACACATTCACATTTGGCCACGTAGTACCCAACATATATTAGTGGGAGTAGGTTTGGCATACGTGGCATGATTATCACTTGATTTCACATCATATACACTCCATTGATCTAACCTGCTGCACCGTGGTGTATGGCCATTGAGTGATCTATCCACACCCTTATTAGGCCTTTTGCGGCACTTCTTCTACATGATGTGTTTCATCCTTTTAGTAGTTAGTGGTCCTTCCACAGCAATCCCACTTTCTTCAAGGCAGATGAGGCATCTAATGGAGCTCACCCAATTGGAGTGCAGGGGAGGGGCCTCTGGCAGCAGCCAGCCTCTGACTGGCTGTTTGGACAGCAGGTCCTACCCATCCACTTCGGTTATAACATCCTCCATATCTCAAGGGTGAGAAGACACTGCGTTATATTTGTAACCTCGTGCAAGAACCTAGCTTAGACCTTGTGGCTGGTCTTCACCAGGGCATGCCTCATGAGCCTTGGTTCCTGCTTAGCCACCTCCTCTGTGAGGTCTGTCCATCTTATTTTATTTTTCGGAGTCTAGCAGAGGAGATAGTTTTGTAGGCTTATCGGGTATGCTCGATGGAAGCTGCATCGCGAGGAGGCACTGGATGGTTTGGCTTCCCTCTCCGGTATTGTAAAATGTAGAAGGTGGCCGCCTCCTTTTGGCTGCCTTGTGTGATACCCTGAAACCCTGAAACGGGAGATGTGTGGTCCAAGATGCAGCACTGGTCAGTAGCGTGCTCTGAATGGAGGGGGGGTTGAATATGTATATTATACCTGTATGTATATTATGCATAAATATGTATATTGACAAAAACCTTTAGTTAAAGTTAAGCTGCTCCTGTTATTTATTGGTATAAATATTGTGAGGTCACGAGCAGTTCTGATTCTCTTAGACTTTTCTACTGCTTTCGACACAGTCAACCACAACCCCTTCCTCTCCCAGTCCCCAGCATGTAAGTCGCACTGAGCCAGAAGTGAACCACCACTTACATCCTAATGACATGAGTGCATGGCGAACTGTAAACGGACCAGTTTCACTGTCACCGATACACTGCACAGAACTTCAATTGTACTACCACTAGTATGTTATGTCATGTCTTGTAAAGTACAATATACGCAGAGGCTTCTCTGCGCTAAACAAGGCAAAGGGTCAGTGGACATTGGATGAACCGACTAATTGAATCAAAGATTAAATGGCTACAGTCAAAAGGAAACTTAACCCACTGTTGTCACATGGGCTTCCAGGGACAGTACATCATCTGCGTAAACTCCTAGATTACGAACTACTTTAGAAGAGGTCAGAATGGGAACAGTGTTCTCCAGGCACCAAGACACTTCAAATCTACTGATGGTCAGAGAGAAGAAAATCTCTGTTTTTTATGGATTTAGACCACTGCCCTGTAGATCACAACGAGCTCAACAGAAAAACTGTTTGATCAGAAACCTGTTGAGTATTTAGTTAAGTAAGATCAAAAGTCACCTGAGTATCAACCACGTATAGATAATATTTGGTTCCCAACTAATGCAAAAGGACCCCAGGAGGACGCATTTACACATGAATCAAGAATGGAGGGAGGGCCGAGCCCTGCGGAACGCCACAGGTTGGTGGCCTAGACTCGGAAAGGAAAGGGGACATTGAGAGCTATTGAGAACTATTGGTCATTAAAGATCACAACCATTGGAGAACAGTGCCTCTAAAACCAGCTTTTTCAAGAGTGCAAAATAAGAAAATTATTACTCATGATTGTGGCAAAGAACATTTCTATAGGTGGCGTCTCCTTGTTCTATGTGGAAATTGACATGGTAGAGGGACACACAGAAAATGGGTGGGTTCCATTCGCCATCAGGGAACTTTTTTGACCATCAATTACACATTGCCTAAAAATTCCAACAAGCATTGGCATAGCCAGTAGGTCTTGCCCTTTGGACCTTTTAAGTGTGTAACCATGCAGCTCGTTATTGCTGTGTCGCCAGGCATTGAGCTATGCTGCATTGCTAAATTACATCTTTTAAAGTATGTATTTCTATGTAGATTTAGGTGGAAAATAAGCAGCTGTGGAGTTCTGAAAGAGCACTGAATACTACCTGTTTTGCATTCATGCTGGTTATAAATGAAAGAGAAATGGGAGTTTAAAATATGTCCAGCAGTGCTGTTATTTGAGCGAAATACAAATAAGATGTGTTGGTGTGTGTCCCTGGCAAGACATCTGAGTGAGCTGAGCCCTTGCTCCAGATGCCTACTGTGACTTTTGTCTAGGTCGTGAGTTTCAGTGCAGGTAATGCCACATCTGCCTTTCATCTTTTTAGGGCCCATAATTGACTGTGCATATATACAACATGTCTCGAAGAGACAATGCAAACGCTGCCTAGGATCGACCTAAAAAGGTTCTGTTTTGCTGGTAAGGTAAGGTATGCTACAAAATGAAGGCTGGGCCTTTCAACGATAGTGACCAGTAAGCAGCACATATAGCTTTAACTAGTGTTAAAGCGTTGCTCGATTGTCACTTCTTAGGACCTCTGGTAACAACAACCTGAGGTACTGCTCTGTGGCCTGGCTCGGTTGGGGAATCTGGTATCAGTCTGCAGTTCTGGTGCCTGGCTCATTAGGGCCCTCTTGTAGCAGCTTGCGGTATTACACCAAGATACATGCAGTGCTGGTGCCTGGATCATTAGGGACCTCTATTAGCAGCTTGTGGTATTACGCCAAGATATATGCAGTGCTGGTGCCTGGATCAGTACGGTCCTCTTATAGCAGCTTGCGATATTACACCAAGATACATGCAGTGCTGGTGCCTGGATCAGTAGGGACCTCTAGTAGCAGCTTGCGATATTACGCCAAGATATATGCACTGCTGGTGCCTGGATCAGTTGGGTCCTCTTGAAGCAGCTTGCGATATTACACCAAGATACATGCAGTGCTGGTGCCTGGATCAGTAGGGATCTCTAGTAGCAGCTTGCGATATTACACCAAGGTATATGCAGTGCTGGTGCCTGGATCAGTCGGGACCTCTAGTAGCAGCTTTCGGTACTGCTCCAAGATACATGCAGTGTTGGTGCCTGGATCAGTAGGGTCCTCTTGTAGCAGCTTGCGATATTACACCAAGATACATGCAGTGCTGGTGCCTGGATCAGTAGGGACCACTAGTAGCAGCTTTCGGTACTGCTCCAAGATACATGCAGTGCTGGTGCCTGGATCAGTAGGGACCTCTAGTAGCAGCTTTCGGTACTGCTCCAAGATACATGCAGTGCTGGTGCCTGGATCAGTAGTGTCCTCTTGTAGCAGCTTGCGATATTACACCAAGATACATGCAGTGCTGGTGCCTGGATCAGTCGGGACCTCTAGTATCAGCTTGCGGTATTACACCAAGATATATGCAGTGCTGGTGCCTGGATCAGTAGGTACCTCTAGTAGCAGCTTGCGGTATTACACTAAGATATATGCAGTGCTGGTGCCTGGATCATTAGGTACCTCTAGTAGCAGCTTGCGGTATTACACCAAGATATATGCAGTGCTGGTGCCTGGATCAGTAGGTACCTTTAGTAGCAGCTTGCGGTATTACACCAAGATATATGCAGTGCTGGTGCCTGGATCAGTCGGGACCTCTAGTAGCAGCTTTCGGTACTGCTCCAAGATACATGCAGTGTTGGTGCCTGGATCAGTAGGGTCCTCTTGTAGCAGCTTGCGATATTACACCAAGATGCATGCAGTGCTGGTGCCTGGCTCAGTAGGGACCTCTAGGAGCAGCTTTCGGTACTGCTCCAAGATACATGCAGTGCTGGTGCCTGGATCAGTCGGGACCTCTAGTAGCAGCTTTCGGTACTGCTCCAAGATACATGCAGTGCTGGTGCCTGGATCAGTTGGGACCTCTAGTAGCAGCTTGCGGTATTACACCAAGATATATGCAGTGCTGATGCCTGGATCATTAGGGTCCTCTTGTAGCAGCTTGCGGTATTACACCAATAGATATGCAGTGCTGGTGCCTGGATCAGTAGGTACCTCTAGTAGCAGCTTGCGGTATTACACCAAGATATATGCAGTGCTGGTGCCTGGATCAGTCGGGACCTCTAGTAGCAGCTTTCGGTACTGCTCCAAGATACATGCAGTGTTGGTGCCTGGATCAGTAGGTTCCTCTTGTAGCAGCTTGCGATATTACACCAAGATACATGCAGTGTTGGTGTCTGGATCAGTAGGGTCCTCTTGTAGCAGCTTGCGATATTACACCAAGATACATGCAGTGCTGGTGCCTGGATCAGTAGGGACCTCTAGTAGCAGCTTGCGGTACTGCTCCATGATACATGCAGTGCTGGTGGTTCACTCGCCGGGCCTTGGCACAACACTGCCATAGAGTAACCGAATAACTATGTACAGCACAAAGTGAGACTCAAATTGTGCTGCACAAGGTGAGATCTTACAGATCATTTAATAGGGTCTACAACTTTCCACACTATCTCAGAGGTGAAACACTAAACACGTTAGTGATCAAACAAAGGGATAAATTACTATGGGCTGCATAAGGAGAAACGTCGGCACAAGAAGGATTGTAAGCAAGAGCTGGACTGGCTCCTTAAACAGTGCGACACAGTTATTATTGAAAATGAAAGTCACTCCCCGGTCCAACCGTGTGAATAAATAGTGAGGAGTTTGGTTAGTGACCTTGTTAAAAATCCCCTTTAAAACATAAGTGATCTTGCTGGGTGAAAACTGAGAAGGCAGAAAAGGCTGCCAAATCCTGACAGTACTAATAGTAAAGGTTTAGTGGTGCAATGAAGAAAACCCAGCAGCACATGACAGTACTCCAAAGTCCAGATATAAGAAAGAAGTACCATCCCTTACGGAACCGTAGATCGATACACAACTGAGTTCTACAAATCCCGTGTTGGTTTTTGACTTTGCAGAGACCTTTAGTTCTGGCGTGTGGTACTGAACTGTGTTGGTGTTTCCAGCTGCTAGAGACTGCTACTGCAGCCTGATAGTGTTTTACATCGAATATTAGGAGACTGCTGAATTTGAATAGGATAATTATGCTTGGGGTTGGCAGAATCCTTACATTTTGCTTTTCACAGTAGTGGTGGTAGTTTGTTTCTAAGATGGCTGCCACATTTCAGCACTATGGACTCGGTTGCAAGCACTTGCCCCTTTTCTGTGTCTTCTGCTACCCTCACCGATATAGTGAGGCAGCCTGCATACAATTGTAAATGTTATTTAGTGCACAACGCTTGCTTAAATGCAAAAACTTGGTAGACCCATCCACCGCAGAACATTTTTATTTTGAGTAGTTGAAAATTGCTACGCACCCCCCATGAACTCTAAACGATAACAGGATATTAGCAGCTGCCTGACATTGGAGCTTGGAGCAACTGAAAACATTGAGCGCTTGTGTGAGGTGCTCCTAGATAAAGGAAAAATTAGTCCCTTTTACAGTTGCTAAGATGGGACAAGTGTAAGGCTACAAGTAATGGGGCATTGCTCTGTGGAATTAAACAACCGACGAAAAGGAGGGACAAATAGGAAAGATTAACGAATTGGAAGCAAGGATTTTTAAAGGACACTGAAAGAAACAAATGAAAAGCAATGGACAGGCTGTAACCCCACCAAGTATATACAACATGTCTCGAAGAGACAGTACAAGTACTGCCTAAAGTTTTAGGTGCAGTTCATGCCATGCTAATATCTTTCACAGCCAAAATGTTGTGTTCCATTTCCTTGTAAGTTAGTTTCCAATGACAGTTGTGTGTGCTGGCTTTCAGTAATGAATTAGTACAATCAATCAGACATTAAGGCAGCATCTATTTTTTGATAAATCCTTTCAGCTGAGAATAGTCTTGCTTTACATAAAAATCATTGACAAAGGGAGCATTTAATTGTATCCTGCAAGTCAACCTCTGGGAAATTCTGGGGGAAAATGAATATCACACTTTATTTATTGCGACTTATGAGAAATATCCATGACAGCTCTTTTGCAATAGCCTGGCGTTGTCAGGACCCACAAGAGGTTTCCTCCTGGTAACGCATGTCTGGCTTCTATCTCCCCTTCGCAAGATTATCAAAAGCCATTCAATCCACTAAGCTGGGGTGCATGTTGGCACCGATGGAATTCTAAGATGGCTGCCAATATGCACACACTGCTTCAGCACTCTGCTGTTAGCAGTCTAGTCTCTTAGAATTCTGACACCTGGTGAAGTGTGTGTCAACATTCTACTGTGCACTTCACTGAAGAAGCTGAGAGAAGAACACCTGAATTCCCTGCGTCGTGGTAGTCAGTCAGGGTAGTTTGCGAATGTGTGGGGTTAGTTTCGCCGGTTAATAACCTCCCCTTCAGATAAAGGTTAGTGTGTTTATTTAGGCATTCAATGTTTAATTCCTGTGATAAAAAGATTGCTGTCAGTTAAGGGGTAAAAAAAACTAAGTGCAAAACCACTAGAGGAATGTAATGGCTTTGTTTTAAATGACAACTGTTAATGTAGGCACGAGCAGAAACAGGTAGCTCTTTCAAAATAATATTGAGGAAAGACTTTTAGTCGCGTGCGCTTCAAACTCGAGCGCAGCGTCTGAAAGGATCTGTATCTCCTTTCAGCATAAGGACGAATTTCGAGTCACCTCAGATGCGAGCGCGCCCTTCAAGCGTTGCGTCTGAGGAGTACTAAAGGCATTCGGGGAATTCCTTGAGACAGACGCTGACGTATGTTCTGAACGTCGCATCGGCCGGGTTTCTTAAATCTGAATAACTTCTCTGTACTGAGGAGTTTAGGAGCGGAGGCAAGCGTCACATTCAGCTCCGACAATTCAGGACGTTCTGAGGGAATCGAAATAATTCTCGAGGGCGTACTCGGAAAAAATCAATAAAAACTCTAAACCAAGTCAGGGAGAAGCTTTTCTTGGTGATTGGTGCCAGAAAATAAACACCAGTAAGCACTTCCCTTCAAATCGATTATCCCACTCAGTAAAAGAATCTAGAGGAATAAATAGGACAAACCCAGAAGTAAGTTTCCTCCACTAAAGCAGTAACAGTACTTTACCCAAATCCTCTTAGAAGATTCTTGCATCCAGACCAAATTGGCAATACAGAACTCCAAGTACACCGCCTCACTCTTTTCTCAAATAAGTAAGTAAGAGAGAGAAAAGGAAGGTACATATCTGTGAACAATAAAACGGCATCATAAACTTACCATATCCCTATTCTTTCCGGTGAAGGGCTGATGAGGTGATCTTGAGAAGCATGACCTCCCAAACAAGGAGAGAATAGAGTGAAGACTTCTCCTCCACGTTAAATGGAAAAGAGAAGTAAGAAGAGTAGCAAGCATCCAAGTTAACCTGGTAAGATAAGGGACTCGGGTAGAGGGAAGCAGTAAGGAAGAAAACAAGTTAGAAGTAAGTTTAATAGATGTTATTGTTGGCAGACCTGTAAGAAGACCAAGAAGAAGTCCCGAAGCAGCAGGCAGGCCTTGGAGCAGTCTCTTCTTGTCCCATTCCCCTTTCCCCCCTTAGGAACTTACCTGTGATGAGATTGAGAACCAAACAGGAAGTGTTCTGAGCAGGGCATTGGGACTTTTCGTCGTTCTGCTCCTGTGCAAGTTTGGAAGGTGCAAATAGTAGGTCCTGACAGGCGTGAGCAGAGTGGAAAAACCATACAGAAATTTTAGTTAATAAGTGGGGTCCATCGTGACTCCACTCATACATCAATGGATCAACTTTCCAATATAGTTGATCATTCTCCTACTGTAGCTAACACTCCCTTTAGAACTCAGCTTTATTCAAATGACCGTGTCAATGTCTCTAAATCCCCTATGGACTTGTCTAACCCGCTTAAGATATTTACCAATTTTTGCAAGGATCAATGTCTTGGTATGAAAAAGATTTAAAATAAATGTTTATGAGATGTGTAGCTTTAGATACACATGATATATATATCTACTCCTGCCATCTTGTATGGCACTCGGATGTGTGCAACTAGTTTTTCTTCAAAGAAGTCTTAGAGTCACAAGGTATAGTGACTCCACCTATTACGTGTAATGCGCATGGGCATCAACTCCATTGTTTTTCCCCCTGCTGAGTTAGGACGAGTTTGTATAGAGCTCCGGGTTGATGTCTCTTGGTGTTCGATTGCCTTTGAACTTCTCCATACCCATAGAAAAAAGATAATGTTTCCGCAAGATCTTCAACGTTGTTGGAACTTCCGTTGGGCTCGGAATTCCGATTCTTCGCAACACCCCTTTGGGGCCCGCATCCCTCGGGCCTTCATCCTCCCTCTTCAATCCTCAAGAATGCGGTCATCATAATTGAAAGGTGTCCTTTCCAGTGCTGCGTAGAGTGTAGTACCCCTGGACAGACCTCCATTAGGTATGCAGCCTCTGACCCCAGAGCACGACGAGGCCTTATGCGTGACCTGTCTCACCTTCCACTCCAAAAAGACCTTGAGGAACCAATGCAATTGGTGTCTCACTCAGCGCACCATGTTGCAGTGACAAGAGAATGAGAACTGACCTCTTTGGGGACGGCAACATCTATGGAGAAGAACTTCAGGCGAGCCCAGAAGCCAGCTTACAATCCGAGTCAGAGGAGAAGGAACTACAGGTCATCGAAGTACACCCAAAGGAGATGTCGACCACTCCTCCACCCCTACTACACCATCACTCTCAGGCCGAGCACCGCTCTCGGGGTGGTCGTTCATTGAGGCCAGAATCCAAGTGCCAAGCTCTGTCTGAGGGCCTCTTTCTGTGGGCCACGCTCGGCACCGGCAACTCACAGACGGACAGGCAGGTATCGGGCACCAAAGGGGACAAGCGATTATACTCTCCCTCAACCATAGTGAGCACCGACGTGTCCCACCACTCCGAAACTGGGGGTTGGGCAAAGGAACTTGAACTACACGTTCCTACTAGCACTGAGACGCATCAACACCTGATTATAGGTATCACAGGTAGACAGGGTTTTCCCCCCTGATCCCTGTTCACTTTCTCCTATATATATTTTTTCACTTCTCTGTCCTGACGAAGCGCCCCTGGATCCCTTATGGACCAATACAATGCGTGAAACATGTTGACCCAATTCTCCTTTTTCACACACCCACACGGATTCTGAGAGCAGTGGGAAGACATTTATCCCCCCTTCCACATTTGTTTCCAAGAGGAGCTCCACATCCGTTCTGCTTTTAACCTTATCATCCGGACCCCCGAATAAAACTAGGATCTGGGTACCTTCTGGTAATTTTAACTCGCTCACTCACTGTGCTAGGCCCACAAACCCACATGCACCACTGCGGCGTCTCCTTTAAAGATCTCCGATAAAGAGCCCTCTCGCGGGGCCTGTGGAGGACAGCAGCACCACCCCCACGAGGAGCAATGCCCGATGATGTAGCATGACACTTGCAAGGGTGTGTGAGGGCACTATATTCAAAAGGAGGAATTCTACATCACTCTAGACAACCCAACTGTATTGAGATAGACTACTCTTACACCTCTGCGCCAACCAGAATAGGTTGCTACTCCTTTTGACTTCAGGAACAGCTACCCCTCAGTGTATACCATGGTCTGCACCAACACAAGGCTTCGGATCAACACCAATCCAGCCTTAGGCACAAAACAGCTGCTGAAGACCCGGCACAGACAACAGCCTCAACGCTGACCCTTCCCTCAGTGCCAATACCAAAACCAGTCTTCAAGCCGACCTCAGTTCTGGAAACTCCATTGGCTCCCGTAGCACCATTGGCTCCAGTGGGGCAGTAATCGTCTTCGTTGCCTAAGAGGCCGATGCCAAATGCGCCATCCTCCATGGCCTCTGGGAAACAGAAGCAGACAATTTTACAGCGCTTGCCTCAGGAGCTCGATATCAGGCAAAAGCTGATTCTAATCCATCCAAAAACTGGCAGGATCCTCACACATCCTGCTCTCAAGTCTCTGGACACTGTTCACCCAAGAGGATGCTGACTTTAGAAGAGTCTCTCTGTGTGGAGCCTGAACCACCAGCCAAGGGCAAGAATCTCCATGACTCGGGCAGTAGTCTACTTCCAGCCTGACCCCATCCTCCTCCTCCTTCTTCCTACTTCCCCTCTTCTGCCACTCTCATCTTCTCCTTCTCCACCTTCTCCTCCTCCACCTTCTCCTCCACCGCAGGGTCATCCCTCACCACACTCACCTGGGAGTTCCCCACATTCACAGTCCAGTAACCAGAGAGAGTGGTCACCAGACCATCCTCTGAGAGGGGTGAGACTTTTTAAGGATAAAGGATATGCTCTCCTTCTTTGATATTTGTTGCACTCTGCTTTCTGGTAACCCAGTGGTTTTCTTTGTGAGACCCTCACCCACTCTGGGTGGCATGCTTCATCATCGGATCTCAATCTTGTCTCTAACAATCAGGATGGACTCAACCATATTCAAGGTGCATTTTAAATATAGTTATATCCCATCTTGCAGAAGAATATAAATACCTTTAACAGCTGTGTTAATTGTAGTTGTTCAGGTATGACTAAAAACCAATGTAAGGGAAAGATGGGGATATAATGGCCCTGTTACCCTGCTAGTGCGTCGACATGTTTCAGCCCTCAATCTAATGGCTTTTGGGGTCCAGGGTTCTCATCAGGACAAGTAAAGTGCCCCAGGGTCCATTTCATGTCTACCTATCTATTTAGAATGGATAAACAACATGCAGCACAAAGACATGCACTCGCAGGGTTTACTCGCCGAATGTGACTATAAAAGCAGAGGGAGGAAGACTGTCCACCAAACTGCACACGAAACCTACGATACGATCAAAAATAGCCTACTGCCTTTTAATAGTGCACATTCCCACGCTCTTGGGGAGAATGCTCCAGTGGGCCCATTCCTCTGCATAAGAAGAAATTGCTCAAATATGCATGATTACAGAATGGAGGCAGATACGCTCACTCCCAAACTACTAGGTCGGCACATTCCTAGAGGACTGATCCAGAGAGCCAATGAAAGGTTAAGGGACAACCACAGAGAACCTTACTACTAGTAAAAAAAGAACGAAGAGCAATGTTTCTAAACAGGTGAAGAATATCATCACAAAGCACTGGTGGATCCTAACATAACCATGTGGCTTTCAAGAGAGCCCTACTTTCATTTAAAAGAAATACCAGTCTAAGAGATCTCCTGATCCACGCCCGACCGGGCACGAATATTATCCAAAACCAGAGCAACCTCTGGGGCATTCCTAGGGTTAGTGGCCTTTTCCTCTATGGACAGTGCTCTGTATGCTCCATGAAAACATGTACAGAAACACTAGACCTTGGTCTGAATACACCATGGGAGCCGAGAAACCATGCAAAGTGTACTTGAAGCAATGTGACTCACTGGATTGAATGTCCTTGTAAGTTCTACTACACAGGCATGACCTCAAGAAAAATCAAGATAAGGATCAGTGACCATCTTAGCAATATTTGTTGCCAAGGAGCTTCGACCAAACTTACTGCAACTATGTAGACACAGCAACATGGGTCTGTACTGGACATTAATTAAGAAAAGACTTACAAGCAAAATAAATGCTACGAATACTGTTGGAGCAAGAACAATAGTTGGTTTACTGGGCCAGCACCCACAAACTTGATTTAAATGATCATATTCCCTTAAACCAGCTGAATTTCGCATCTTAAGTTTATGTGGGCTCCTCGTTTGATTCCTCAGAAGACAGTAAATCAATTAACAAATTGTCGTGGGGCGACAGTTCATAAGTGAAACACAACTTCGGTCATATGCCGGCTTTTTCCCCAAAATGGAGACACATTTCATGTAGGGTAAACTCCAACCTATGCAATAAAAAGGGAAAAGAAACAACTTTTACTTTGTAAATTTCCATCCTGTTGTACTTGTGTGGCGCATTTAATTGTATTCCACATTCATTATAAATAACTATAAATAACTGTATTGGCAGTTGACTATTTCTTTCACCTATAAATAGGTCAGTGCTGCTACATAGTGTTCAGTAAGGCGGTAACTCCTCTCCTGGGGACTGAGTTTTTAATACTGCCACCTGACTACATTTCCCATGACCAATTAGACCACCTAGAAGCCGTGATGGTGATAGTACTTCACCGCACACACCCATGAATGCACATGGAGCAAGGGACAGCCCTCAACTTTCATTTGTAACGGCCCATCTTTGAGAGAGAGACGAGCCGGTAGAAGAACGGGGCCAAAGTAGGTCTGGGGGTAACATAAACCCCTTGACCAAGTAAGTATTGGGGCGTCTTTTAGCCCTCAATGGTTTTGGCTCAGGAATTCTTTAACTATGATCAATCTTCTTTATTTTGTTTTATTTCCCTGTGTGGCCTGATTACAACCATGTGACAATGTCTATGATTGCCGAATCCCAGTGTGTGACGACAAGGGCGTGCACCTCACCTCCCCCCCACATTGCATTATGTAGTTCCCAAATAGGGTTAGAATTCATGTGTGCTTCAGACACTTGATTACACAATTTCATGCTTGCTACGCATCGTATTTGTCACTATCTGTCCAGCGCTCACGTGTGCTTTAGACACCTTATCATGCCTTCAAGGAGAATTGATATGTGCTATATCACAGCATGTTGCCATTATCAAAAGCTATGAGTGTTAACTTGAGTTATATTTTACAGAAAGCGTACATGTGTGCTACGTTCCATGAATACCACATGATCTGCACAACTGGCGATTTGCCAATGTGACGCACAAAATAAAAGCAACCGCAACCTTGCTTTTATTATGAATATTTTGTATTTCCCTATCAGTAATCAATATATTATTTCCTCAACAATTGGGCAAGTAAATGCTATAAGTGCATGTTTATGTGTTGCATGTTGTTTGTCCCTTCTAAATAGATAGATCAACATGAAGTAGACTCCAGGGCTCTTGTCCTGATGAAAGCCCTGGACCCAAGATGCCATTAGATTAAGGGCTGAAACATAGCAACAGACTAGCAGGGTAACCGAGTCATTATATCCCCATCTTACCTCCCACATTGTTTTTCAAACATACTTGAACAACCACGATCAAAGGAATACCTTGGTTGTTTACTGTATTTTTTGTCTTCTGCAAGACCCCGGGAAAAAAACTATATTTAAAGTGCTTCCTGATCAAGAGCACAACAGAACAGCAGTGCTTGGCTCACTCCCATCGACCTACTATATTGTCGAAAGTATATCATCAGTTCTCCCTCCAGTCCCTTCAGGTCCAGCCCTTCATGAGGGCAAGACTCAACTCTGTCACCAGGAAGGTCTATCACAGCCCGGAATTGGTTCAAGCTTTCCAATTGTTGCGCCACCTTTGTAATCCGGATCGACAAGTAATGGTCAGGGCAGTCATGCGCCTCATAGGCATGATTACCTCCTATACTGCAATAGTCCCCCATGCCAGGTTACACTTGGACCCATTAAAGGAGTGCCTAGCTGCACAGTGGTCACAAGCTGAGGGTAACTGGGAAGATCTAGTGTTGATCTAGGGTCAACCCACCGCTCTCTGCAGTGGTGCAACAGCAACAATCTGCTGCAAAGCCGGCCCTTTCCCGACCCAATAGGGCAAGTGACCATCGGATGCTTCCCTCACCGAGCGTGGGGGCGCATTTACACATTTTGCTGGGGACAGATAACCACCATGTCTGTTTTTGCTTTTAATTAAAGCAACTTTTTTTTTACTGCAGCCGGTTTTCCTTATAGGAAAACGGGAACGCATTTCAAAAAGAAAAATGAAAATTTTCTTTCATTTTCTAAGAGTAGGCAGTGGTCCTTGGACCACTCCATGCTCTTAAAAAAAGATTTCACTGCCAGTCGCCAAGGGCAAGGGGTCCCTTGGCGACCGGCTTACCACCTACTTGAAGTAGGCGGTAAACTGCAATTGTTTTGCAACCACATTCCAGTCGCAAAACAATCATACATGCCCTTGCGACTTGCTATTAGGAAGGGATGCCCTTGGCGTGCCCCTTCCTTATGGCGACATGGAAACCTTATTTTTCGAGTCGGTAATAGGTTACCGACTTGCAAAATAGGGTTGGTACATTGCACAAGCCGTTTTAGCAGTCCAAATGGCCCGATTCTCTGTTTTAGACCGCTAAAAACGGTCACACATTTGCCCCTTAGACCTTTTTGACATCGCTGAAAATGCAAAATGCCCACGCTACACATCTAGGCATCCACAGTCCATGGGAAATGCACTATGGATGAACTTCTTCTGTTTGCGGTTCAGGAGCTATGGCAAACATCCCTTGCTTTCAATCCTAGTGGCTTCCACCTGGACCAGACAGCCCTGGTTCACCACCCTTCTTGACCTGCCCCTGGCGCCCCATGAGAAGCTGCCCAACCTCATCTTCCATCCAGAGTCCTGCAAACCTACAATGTGAGCCTGCTATGCAGCCAAAGAGCAGAGGTTTGTGCGCTACCGTCTCCCCTTGTACATCGACCCTCTCACAGCAGCAAATCAGGACACTGTCTTTTATCTGTCTCATCTAGAGCATCAGGCCTGGCTTATACTACCACCAGACTTCACTTAGTTGCTGTTGCTGCTTACCTTCAGAACAGGGAACACAATTTATTATTTAGGGTGCTAGTCATTAAGGCTTTCATGGTAGGACTGAACAGATTCATTCTACCCACCTGCCAGGTAGAACCTCAGTGTTGTTCTCACCAGGCTTATCGGCCTCCTTTTCGAACCACTTCACTCTTACCTTTCACTGTAAGGTGGCCTTCTCAGTGGCCATCACCTCCCTCAGGCATGTGACTGAGCTTCAGGCTCTAACCCTGGAGGAACCCTTCTTCCAGGTTCACTAGGGTAGTCCTTTAGACAAACCACACATTTCTCCCAAAGGTGGTCTATTCTTTCCACCTCAATCATATTATCGAACTCCCAGTGTTCTTTCCACATACACACTCTGAAGCAGAGAGAGCCTTGCACACCAGATGTCAAAATGTCTCTCAAGTATTACATTGGCGGGGCAAAACCCTTCCGTAAAACAAAGCAGCAGTTTGTTTCTTTCTCCAAACCTCATAATGTGCTGTGCTCTCTCCAAAGCAGGGATAGCACAATGGTTAGTTCAGTGTATACAGATCTGTTACTCAAAAGCTAAAAGACCTTTGCCTGCCCCTCCCAGTCCCCACTCTCCCTGCAAAAAGGGGCCTCCATGACTTTTTTAGGTAATATCCCTATAGCTTACCAAGCACTACTGTGTGGATGTCCTGGCACACCAACAAGCTCACATGTGCCAGGCTGTACTCCATACACTTTGTCAGTCTTCTGCAATATTCTGACTAGCCACCGCTTATGGGAAGAACTGCTTTAAGACTATGCATAGTATGTGTATCTACAGCTACACATGCCAAGGATGGAAAATGTGACATAATCTGTAAGTATCTGTAGGTGGCATGTAGTGTTGTAGATCCACATGCCCCCACTCAACCTCCCCGGAAGCCACAGGTTGTTGCAAATGCCTTTCTTCATTCTTTGCGTGGTCATCTCTTCCTATGTCTCTACACTTCATTTTACATCCTCACCCACTGTGCTGGAAAAATAATTTAACTATGGAACCAATGCCCTGGCACATTACCAGTAATAGATGGAGTCACTACGCTGCGTGACTCAAAGACTTCTTCATAGAAAAACAAGTTGCACATATCCAAGGCTGACACTAGATAGTAAGAGTATGCACAGTATATGAATCTACAGCAGGAATGTTATCTTTGGCATGATTTACTGCTGGGTGGTGCTCAGCGGCACAACTTCTTCAGAAGAATAAAATTGCATTTTTATTATTGTTACCATTTTACATCCCGTTAAGATGGTAGTTAGTCTCTATTTCGGAATTTGGGAAGAGCTTAGTACCTTAATGTCCACTATTAAATATGGTTTATATCTTTGTCCCCCGTGGATATTGGCCACTGCCCAAAGACATTTTGATCCTGCATCTCTTAGAAATTGGCAATTGGTCTCTCTTCAGTTCAAAAGTTCCCGCCTGCTGGAAACGATTATATTGTTCCTCTGCTCTTTGAACCTGCGATAGATTCAAAAGTTTTGTCTAATTTTAGACATACCTCTTTACTACAATTTCAGGCCAAGTTAATAGAAAGACTTACATTCTCAGTTGACTTTTTACCTGGAAAATAACTAGCTCCTAGATGAGACTTACTCTGAACTCACACTGCGGAGGCATGAGGCGAGATGGATCATGCGCTTGAGGGCCGTGGAAGATGGTCTTAATTTTGACCGAGAGTTACAGTACTTCCTAGGCGAGTAAATGATTCGGCCTGTGAGTAAGCGAGTGGTTCTGAGTTTGAATGTCAGAGAATAAAGGTAAGGCAGAATCATGTGTGATTGGTCATATGGGATTTCGTTAACACCTCCCATTGTAATTTTTTCAGCTGTAAACGGGTCATTTTAGTTGTTTTATGAAGATTTGAATGGTGCAGATATGTTACACCTTAGGTTGAAGAACTGTGTAGTAGTTATGATATAGTGAGAGTGGATTAGCATGATTGGAGATTAAGGCTCATAAAGAATGTCTGTAAGAAAATTACAGCTTATGGCTTTAGAGAAATGCCAGACAATTAGGGTATTATGTTGCTGAATATTATATCTTTTGTGTCTATTGGATGACTATTCATTTATGAGGCGACAAGATATCAATATGCCGCCCGAGGTGGCTGGACTGCAATTACTTCTGGTGTTGTAGATATCATTCATTGGGAACTTTATTTAAGGATAAATAGAAGTTGTCATTTATTTGGTGGTTCATAGAGAATGAAAGAATAGTGATCGCTTTATCAAGCTTCCCTAAATATTGTGTAAATATTATACTCAGCCTTAATGGCGCCCGTCTTGGCATGCCAAATCAAGTTATTTCGTTAGTTTTTTATCGTGAACGAACGGGAGGTGCGAGAATTCAGTGGCATGTCTTGGACGGTCATTTATACAATAGATAGCGAGCGGGAGAATATCTTCCATAATTATGTTGCAGGATCAGAACGGTCGAAGTGTTTTACTTGGTCATTAATACGTTTTGATATTCTTCCGATTCAAATACATCAGTGTAAGACCTATCCAAAATGGCGCTGGTAAATTATCCACAACGCAAGTCACCTTGTTCGTTTCTATAGTTTGTTTAAACAAACGCGGTAACAGCGAACACGGATGTGTTCCTGTATTCGGGGGCCATGGTGTTTTGAAAGTAAGTGGGAGAGCATTTACAATGTCGGCTTTAATGTGACTCTGATTATTAAGAACCTATTGAATGGAAGAATTTTGATTATTTAATCCTTTAGATCTCCGTACTGCAGGGATTGTGGAGGACTGAATGACTAATGCTTATGGTTAAAGATTGGGAATACGATTGAGGTTTATTAGAGAAACAAGACAAAGAATCAGGTGAGAAGTAGTGACTATGAGATGGTTAGAAATTGTGTTGCTTGACCTTGGATAAAAAATAATACAGGATGGAGTTTACTTAGATTGTGGAATTATATTTCAGGTTAGCGCCAACAACCCAATTTGGATATGATCAACAATTACTACTGAAGATAACAAAACAGTATATGAAGGTATGGTTGTGCTGTGAAATGTGGTGATAAGTCCAGCCTATGCCTCATGTGCTCCGCAGTGTGTAATGCGGTTTTACGTGGTTGTTTCTTTATAGGAGAAAGTTACAAGAAAATAAGGTACAGACTATTTATTCAGGCTTGACATTATAGCATGTGCCGCATGTCTGGGAATGGTGCCATCACTGGAATTGTTCAATGCTCATATTCATGATGGTGGCTTAGTAGGTGTAATGAGTATATAATCTTTGAGGTAAAATTGTTAAAAATTATAAAAACGTGTTAAACACGGGTTACTAAAAGTGTGAAATCACACAGCATGTTTATTTCCTTTTGCACATGGAAGTAATGTGGGCTATTAAGAATGGAACAAGGAGGTTTTTGTACTCCAATTTGTATTATTTATTACTTCCAGCCCTGAGGAAGTCGTATGGGTTAATCCCTTATCGACGAAATGCGTTGGGGAGTGGAGGAATGTTTGCAAATCAAAGAATTTGAAGACTCAACTCGAAAATAAAGAAGAAGAAAAGCCCACACAAATGATTTTCTATTTTGTGGTTATTACAAGAGACATTTATTACTGATTTCACGTGTGCTTCGACAAAATAAATTACATGAATCAATCTTAGATTGTTTTTTGAGGGTATGGGGTGTTTAACCTCAAGTTGAATGCACCGTAGTGTAAATTGTTGTTCGCACAGTTAGAGATTGTGTATTTTTGCAGGTTGCGCGTTCTTTCCCTTGACACCCACTTTAATTTGCACTTCATAGTACTTAGACATGCTCTTAATGATGGATCCTAGAACCATCTTGGACCAGGGCGATTTCGGCCGCTCTGGTCCTCATCGATCTCTCATCGAGTACTTATTGAGACCTTATGAATAATCGTGCCTGTGGTCTGGCTTTCAGATGGATTAAATATTTTCTGACAGATCAAACTATGTACTTTTACACGGGTGTTTTCAGTTCTCCTTGTGGTGATCCTCAGAGATCGCCCCTCAGTCCCACTTTTTTTTAACAAACGTATCACCCTTCTGGCTGCTTTGATCAGATCTTATGGCTTCTGCAGTATGTCCTATGCTGATGATACTCAGAATATTATCTCCATTTCTGTCAATTCTGGGGAAACACAGAGCCCCTTTGTTGACTGTATGAAGGCAGTCACAGAGTAGGTGAATTGTAATGTGTTTAAAACTAAAGTCTGACAAGACAGACATTCTGCAATTTGGATCCAATTGTGCTCCGACTGGTGGACCAATGAAGCGGGGCCTGTTCCCACTCCGGCTGCCTGCACTGGGATCCAGGGAGTGCTGGTTGACTCCAGCCAACCTTTCACCCCGCAGACCACGGCCGTGGCTTCCAAATATTTTGGTCTTCTAATGTGTATTCATAAAGCTTTTCCCTACTTTTCTGTGGATGTATGAAAAACATTTGTCCATGCTTTAATCACCTACTGCCCAGACTACACTAATGCTTTATATCTAGGTCTTTCTGCTTTTTTAATAAACAGATACAAGTTGTTCATATTGCTGCTGCTTGAGTAATTTTCAGTCTTTCATGGAGGATGTCAATCAAACATATCCTTCCTACCTAACATTGGCTTCCGGTCAAGCAAAGATGTACCTTTAAAACTCTGTTTGATTTACAGAGCTGTTAAAAGTGACGTTCCTGTCTATCTCAGAAGAAAGGTGTGTTTGTACAAGCCTGACCGTGCCCTGCACTCTTCTCACACTAACCTCCTGTAGGTTCCTAGGATCTGTAAAAGTTGTGCTAGTGTTTGAGCCTCTTATATTAGTGTAAAGATGTGGAACCTACTCCCTCTATCTCTCAGGCCTCCGCCAACCTATTTGTCCTTCAGGAAAAACCTCTTTAAACATACTTAATTCCTACCTTGCTCGTTGTTTTTTTGCAGCACCAGGATGCCCCTTTTTGGGGTAACTGTTTGCATTATTCATTCATCCATGTTTTACAGAGGAGAGTTTGAAAGCACTTCTCTTCACCCGGCGGGAAGACATACAATCTACATTCCATGTGTCAGCGCCTGGCATGAGATGGCATCAGCCACTCTCAACTGTGGATGGTTGCACGTTGTGGGTGAATCTCCTGGCCCTCACAGTCTGGTGGTCTGCTGGTGAACATAACAAAGAGCCTAGCACCTTTAGTGGGCCAAAGAATGTTAAGACAACTACAGAGGAAAATGTGGATCAGGTTGGAAAAATGGTACATCGCCACATTGCTCATATTCCGTAACCAAAGCTGGTATTTTTATATTGCATGTAATGTAGTAAGAGGCACATCCTCTCCCCCATCCACCCAGTGTACCCTATCCCCTCTGTCCACTACACCAACCTACCCTTCACTAAATCTTCTACTAGTGCCTAGCGGTTTTGTGCACCCTCAAAACATAGGCCTGTTGGTTGCCTGTTTTACGCTGATATTTGTTATAGGGCCAGACCTAGCTTGAGAGCATCAGAGCACTGAATAGGTGGCATGGCCCCCAGGAAGATGCAATCCCTAGAACAGAAGTCTTCAAACTTTTTTACTCTGAGCTCCCCCTAAGCAAAATGTTTTGAGGTCGGGCCCCCCTCCAAAACTTTATGACAAGGATTGAGGGAGCGGGAGGGACATGGCTGCGTGCAAGGAGCGGGGCTTATGAGATGATTTCAGGAATATTTTTTCTATAGCTTATGAATTGCACCAAATATGAGACTTATAAAACAGCAAAAGCATCAAACAAAGACTGATATCCCAAACAAACTGCTCCACATAATTGGGGTGTTGTGAGCCCCTCACACTCTTTGACTCCAATGCAACTATACCTGCTGCACTAATGATAACTGCAGTCCTGAGTATCAGGCTATCTCCTTTGCCTCTTTTACCTCTTCCCCTCCAGGATGGATCATCACCTCTGTCCTAATCATCATCATCATCATCATCAAATCTTTATTTCGGTCACTATGGACCATAAAAGATACAAAGAAATACAATGTCAATTTAGCAGTAAAACATGAACAATAGTAGTTTCATGATAAAAAAAACACTTTATAGGTGTAATATTAACTAGCATGACTTGAACAATGAAAAACTCATAAAAACAGTCGTAAAAACATTTAAAATGGAGTGTTATCTAGACATGAGGCGATTGCGAATAAACCATGCTGTGGTTAAAAATTTGGCTACGGCACATACAGTATGGGCAGACAGGTCAGATTTTAGGATTCTGTATGCAGGACGATATTCCTTAAAGCCTAAGTTCCTGAGGAGGGGCACAAGCCAGTATTTACGTGGTTTGTTATATGCAGGACAGAAAAAGATCATATGTAAGTCGTCTTCTCTCGTAAGAGGGCAAGCCAGGCAATTAGGTGTAGTCTGCGTGTTAAGCCAGTGCTCTGTGTGTGCCCTCAGCGGGAGTGATCCGTAGCGCCACTGCAAGTACAATTTGCGTGTTAGTGGTGGAGCAACATCATCGAGGACCAGCTCCAGATGGTAATGGTCTTTGAGAGCAATAAAATGTATGGACAACGAGTCTTGGCAAAGTGATTCAAATGCTGCCTGTAACTTGTACTCGCGGTAAGCGTCGGCCAATGATCTACGAGAGATCCTTGGACAGGCGCTCCGCGGGTCAAGCCACAACTCTGGCTTCCCCATCATTTCAAAGGTGTTCTTGATATATTTAAACCAGGGTATATGCAGCACCTTAGGGAAGCGCAGAATTTCTTCTAGTTCTGCTCTATAACTGGATAACTCTAGAGAACTCCAAACTCTGCACCAGTACATCAAGGGCCTCAGTCCCAATTCCTCAGAAATTGGTCTTAGGCCAAGATCCAGTCTCAGCGGGAGGAGCGGGGTGTTTGATGGTAGGGCGGTCAGTTGTCGGATAAAGTTGTTCTCGGTTGTCTGCAACTTCTGACACGCTACATGTCCCCATATCTCACCCCCGTAGATTACTGCCCCTCTAGCCTGTGTTTTGTAGATGTGGAGAGGTGGGCCAAGAGGCTTGTAGGAGGACCTAGAAATCAGCCTGGTTATACCACCTGCGAGTTGGGCAAGTTTCAAATTTGCTCTGGTAATATGCGTATCCCAGGTCAAAGATTGATTCAAGGTGACACCTAGATATTCAAATGTAGAGACCCGGGCCAAACTTTCTTGTCCAATCCTGGGGTTTGGGCGGGTTGAAGGAGGTGGGTTGAAGGTCATGAATTTAGTTTTGGTCGCGTTCACCGCCAAGCCTCGGAGCTCACAAAAATTAATGAATCCATCCAAGATTCTCTGGAGGCCCATTGGTGATTTTGAGAGCAGGAGGGTATCGTCCGCAAACATAATTGCGGGTACCCTCCTGCCATTCAACACTGGGGCATGAATATAGCTTAGCCCTGTCAGGAAGTCTATAACACCGTTCACGAAGAGGCAGAACAGGGTCGGTGCAAGCACACAGCCCTGTCTGACCCCCGTGTCCACGGGAAAATCCTCTGTTAGTGCACCTCCCTTGCCGCATCTGACTTTAGCATAATTGCCCTGGTGGAGCCTCATCAGCATAGTTAAGATATCGCCCGGAACATCTAAATCTTTAAGTACCATCCATAATTTGGCACGGGGGACCAAGTCAAATGCTGCCCGCAGGTCAACAAAGACCGTATACAGCATGCCTCTGCCCGCAGTCACAGTTTTCCAATATAAGTAATTGAATCGAAAAATCTGATCTATTGTAGAGACGCCTTCCCTGAACCCAGCCTGATATGGGCTCAATATGTCCCTCTCTGCAATCCAATGTTTGGAGACGATTCAATAATAGTCTACCAAACAACTTTTGTGTGACATCTATTAGGCTAATTGGTCTATAATTGGAAGGGAGCAGAGGGGATCCCTTTTTGAATATTGGGACAATCTCTGCTCCCAACCAAGTATTTGGGACCTCCATGCCGGCCAAAATGGAATTAAATAAGCACAGCAGGTATGGCGCCCAGACGGCTGGTTCATTTTTGAATAAGTCACCAGGCAGTCCATCAAGTCCCGGTGCCTTGCCTGGTGCTAATCTGTCTATCGCCTCGTGTACCTCCCTTAGAGTAAAAAAGTGCCCTTTGGTATTGTCAATAATAAAATTGGACGTCTCCGATGTATTTAGTGTACTATATAGGGATTTAAAATGATCACGCCATGGTTTAGCTGAAATATTAGGTTCAGTTGCATCAGGTAGTGTATCTGTCCCTGTATTTACGAGGCACCAGAATAAGCGGGAATCACCTTTTGCTAGTGTCATTTTTAGTTTCTCCCACCTATCGTGCTCCCATTCCTTTTGGGCAGCGCCAATCATGCGTTTGTAAGCTAAACGCCTAGCCCTGATAACCTCAATCCCTAGACCCTTTTTCAATGCAGCCAGGAGGTTTGATTTAGCCTTCCGGCATGCAGAGTTATACCAGCTAGGAGTGTGTGGGCATTTAGTGGGTCCTTCCTGCGTTGTAAAAAGGATGTCAGATAGTGCCAGGGTTAGGTCTGTATGAAGAGTCCCCCACTCAGTCCAGTTATCGGGGCAATCATTTCGATCAATGACTTCCAGAGCCTTAGTAAAAATGGGAATCGCCCGGGCATAAAGACTGGGGAGATTGTCTGGGTTAAGAAGTAATCTTTCCCATCTAACTCTCCGTCGGTTGTTGGCAATTGTTAGACCCGCCCGAAGGGACGTGATCTGCTCCCTCATAACCGCGCAATCTGGGAAAATGTATTCTGCTTCAAGAGCGCGGTGCAAAAACAACAATTGATGCACAGAATGCAGAACAATGTCATACATTCACCCCAGTACAGAGATCTGGGACTAAATCCATAGTTTTTTTTGCTCACCATGCTGTTCCAGCTTGAACCCAGCCATATGCAAATCAGTCTTGACCCTGTGCCTCATGGGAACAGTCCAGCCCGAACTGCCAAGCCAGGTCCTCCCTGGACTGGAAACAAGCATCCTAGGACCGGTTTCTGGCATTTCAGCCGTCTTCAGCCAGGCTTGCTTGATTTCCAGTGGCATGGAGAGCAAGGGACCCACGTCTGGGCATACCCTTCCCACTCGGGGTGACAAATGCAAAAACAACAATTGATGGACAGAATGCAGAACAATGTCATACATTCACAAGAGCGCGGTGGTCACTATCCACACCTGGCAAAACCCTAAAGTCTTTGATGGAAGACCAGGATGCTAAGGGGACAAGAATGTAGTCCAATTTTGATTCCCTCCCACCCCTGCTAAATGTGTGTTTTGGTGGGATATCGGATTTTTTCCGGCCATTGCATGCCCGTAAACCGAATTTTAAGGTAAGTGTCGTGAGTTGGACCGCAAGAGGTGTCCATGTGTCAAGAATTCCTGTCATACGAGGGGAGGAAAACGGTAACCAGCGAAAACGGACTACATCTCCCAGGATGCTTAGCGGTTGAGAGGTTATGTAAACAGGAGAGCTGTTACATAACTCAAGGGAAACACGCCCTTATGTAAACAGGAGAGCTGTTACATAACTCAAGGGAAACACGCCCTTATGTAAACAGGAGAGCTGTTACATAACTCAAGGGAAACACGCCCTTATGTAAACAGGAGAGCTGTTACATAACTCAAGGAAAACACGCCCTATAAAGGGAGGAACCGGGAGGTACAAGGCTGTCGGATATTGTGTTTACACCGACGTACCTGCTTCGTGTAGAGCAGTGTTCCGGAGTGGTGCTCCAGTAAGGCAAGAACGGAGGTAGGTCGAGTCGTTACTCCCTGGGCCGTGTCTTGCCCCATCGTCACCTGTGAAGGACCCGGAAGCTCTACCGGTCAACCATTGAGCTTCGCTTTTTGACTCGGCTGAGTCCAAGCGCAGTGGCGCTTTTGCTGGTTGGAGTCGTAACTCCCAGCCCGACCAGAGACACAGGGACTTCCAGCTGTAACGCACACCAGGAGGTGTTTGCCGCGTTACAGACTCGGAAGTCCACAGGATCGATCGAGCGGCTGCTCTCGGTTCAGTCTTCTTGCTTGTGATTGGGGTATCGGTGACGCATCACCAGGAGGTGACTCCGCGTCCCGGTGCAGTCTGAGGAAGAGGTTGAGCGGCTGCTCCCTTCAGGTAGAGACCCCGGCTGGGTGTTTCCCTGACTCCTCGATTCTCCCCAACACTCTTCGTGCCCCTCACAGCCTACCGATTGGCATTGTCGGCCATTTCATTTCTGCCCTCTGTTGGCATACGCCGGGATCGGCGTATATGCAGAGGACGGTTAGGACCATCCGTGCTGTGGGCTGGTAACGTACTTAGCCTGGAGGATTCCAGTGACTATAACTTTTGTTTGTTCTTTGTATTTTATTTGCCTTCATTAAAAGAACTAACCCTTCACAAGTGGTTGCGTCCTCATTGTCGTGTCTGTTAAACGATCCTGAGACGTTCAGGGCGTTACAAAATATCCGACCTTAATAACACTAACTGTCTCCCGGTCGATAACAGACATGGCAACACTTGATGATGTGCTGGCTGCTTTAGCGCCATGCAAGTTGAAGTGGCTGCCTCTAGGCAAGAAACAGCCGATGTAAAAGCCAGACTGGATGCTATCCAATTGGACCCGCTCACGCCCAGCACCTCCCTCACGAACCAGACCCCTGCGGTAGTAGTGGAAATGCCGGTAGCCATCCCCTTGGCAACACCAGAGAGGTACAGTGGGGATCCTACCACAGTGCAGGTATTCCTCACACAAGTGGCGCTACATTTATCGTGCAAACCAAAGGCGTTCCCCACGAGTCAGGCTCGTGTGGCTTTCCTTATATCCTATTTGGCTGGAAACGCGGCACAATGGGCCGTACCTCTGGTGAGCAGGGACGACCCCCTCTTATGTGATTGGGGTGCTTTTCGCGAGGAATTCCTGAAGGTATTCGACAGAAGGGCTGACTCGTACACGGCGGACCGTGAAATGCTTGAGTTGAGACAGGGATCCAATGACCTGGTGCAGTATCTCAACGCGTTCCGAAGGCTGGTTGCGGAAACCAAGTGGCCTGTTGCTAAACAGACGGCGCTCTTCCATCAAGGGCTGTGCGATGAGCTCAAGGACGCCGTGGCTCATATTGACCCTCAACCCAAGACATGTGAGGGCCTTATCAACCTGGTATTACGGCTGGAACATAGGCTAAGTGAAAGAAAGGGGGATCATGGGAGAAAAGGAAACAAGCATTCATCTGGTGCCATGACTCTCCATGCGCAGGTAATTTGGGCTTTGAAAAAACGGTGGCTAGCATGAGACGGCATTTCTGGTGGCCAACCATGAGAGTGGATGTCAGGAGGTGGGGACAGGAGTGTCCTACGTGTGCTACCATGAAGGCCGACCATGGCCGAACCCAAGGGCTCTTACATCCACTTCCGACCCCGGATAGACCATGGGATAGCATATCACTGGACTTCGTGGTGGGCCTACCGGTAGACCAGGGGATGACGGCAATACTGGTGGTGGTGGATTACTTGACGAAAATGGGGCACTTCATCCCCTGCAAGAGAGTCCCTACGGCCGGGGAATTGGCGTCACTACTCCTAAAGAATGTGGTACGACTGCATGGATTACCTGGGGTGATCGTGTCGGACCGGGGGTCGCAGTTTACTGCGCAATTCTGGAAGACTTGGTGCACTGCGCTGCATGTTAAGACCGCCCTGTCCACCAGCTACCACCCTCAAACGGACGGCCAAACCGAGCGCCTGAACCAAACGCTCAAACAGTATCTGCGATGTTTTGTGGACCAGGGCAGGGAAGAATGGGTCGACTTGCTATGGGTTGCAGAGATAGCCTATAACAACGCCACTCACAGCTCCACACAGTCATCTCCGTTCTATAGCAACTATGGCCAACATCCCAGGTTCTTGCCATTTCTACATCTGTTCAGGGAGGACAGGATTCCCGCCACAGCGGACAGGGTGGCACACATAAAAGACACGTTGATGCGCTCAAGGGCTGTCCTAATAGAGGCCAAGAGAAGATACAAGGCTGCGGCAGATAGGAAGAGAAGGCCCGGGCCACTGTACCGCACTGGAGACTACGTCTGGATATCCACAAGAAACATGAGGTTTCGAAAGAACAGTGTGTTCCATCCCAAGTACATGGGCCCCTATCGAATTACCAAGTGTATGGGTCCTGTGAACGTGAAGGTGTGCTTGCCCCAGTCATTGCGGATACACCCTGTCTTTCATGTATCATTGCTCAAACCAGCACCCTCCAAGCCGTCTGGGACACCTAGGCCGGTATGCGTGGAGTCGGAGGTGGAGTATGAAGTGTCGGGCATACGGGCGTCCAAATGGCGCAGGGGGAAGCTGTGGTACCTGGTTGCGTGGAAAGGCTATGGCCCGGAGGAGCATTCATGGGAACCGGCTGAAGGGGTTCATGCTCCGCGCTTGGTCTCCTTGTTCCATCGGCGTTTTCCTGCCAGCGCTGGACCCGTGGGGAGCCGCTGAGAGGGAGGATGTACTGTCAAGAATTCCTGTCATACGAGGGGAGGAAAACGGTAACCAGCGAAAACGGACTACATCTCCCAGGATGCTTAGCGGTTGAGAGGTTATGTAAACAGGAGAGCTGTTACATAACTCAAGGGAAACACGCCCTTATGTAAACAGGAGAGCTGTTACATAACTCAAGGGAAACACGCCCTTATGTAAACAGGAGAGCTGTTACATAACTCAAGGGAAACACGCCCTTATGTAAACAGGAGAGCTGTTACATAACTCAAGGAAAACACGCCCTATAAAGGGAGGAACCGGGAGGTACAAGGCTGTCGGATATTGTGTTTACACCGACGTACCTGCTTCGTGTAGAGCAGTGTTCCGGAGTGGTGCTCCAGTAAGGCAAGAACGGAGGTAGGTCGAGTCGTTACTCCCTGGGCCGTGTCTTGCCCCATCGTCACCTGTGAAGGACCCGGAAGCTCTACCGGTCAACCATTGAGCTTCGCTTTTTGACTCGGCTGAGTCCAAGCGCAGTGGCGCTTTTGCTGGTTGGAGTCGTAACTCCCAGCCCGACCAGAGACACAGGGACTGCCAGCTGTAACGCACACCAGGAGGTGTTTGCCGCGTTACAGACTCGGAAGTCCACAGGATCGATCGAGCGGCTGCTCTCGGTTCAGTCTTCTTGCTTGTGATTGGGGTATCGGTGACGCATCACCAGGAGGTGACTCCGCGTCCCGGTGCAGTCTGAGGAAGAGGTTGAGCGGCTGCTCCCTTCAGGTAGAGACCCCGGCTGGGTGTTTCCCTGACTCCTCGATTCTCCCCAACACTCTTCGTGCCCCTCACAGCCTACCGATTGGCATTGTCGGCCATTTCATTTCTGCCCTCTGTTGGCATACGCCGGGATCGGCGTATATGCAGAGGACGGTTAGGACCATCCGTGCTGTGGGCTGGTAACGTACTTAGCCTGGAGGATTCCAGTGACTATAACTTTTGTTTGTTCTTTGTATTTTATTTGCCTTCATTAAAAGAACTAACCCTTCACAAGTGGTTGCGTCCTCATTGTCGTGTCTGTTAAACGATCCTGAGACGTTCAGGGCGTTACACCATGCTTTTGGTCTGGGCGCCTCCAAAGGAGGTATGGACCAGAGCGCATCCTCTTCTTCGGCCAGACCATCTAAAAGGCCAGAGAGGGGCTCATAATGACAATTGAAATCGCCACCAATTAAGTAGGGCGTATTCTCAGGAATTTCGCTTAAAACTAGAGCGAGTTCCTCAATGGTACGGGATTCCGACCCGTTGATTACTGGGCGGGAGTAAACATTTACCAGCATGAGTCTATTGGAGTTGGGCCATTCCAATAGTACCACAAGGATATCCTCTGTGGAAAGTGAATGTAGGACAGCACTGCATCCCAAGTCAGCTGCTAACCATATTGCCAGTCCACCCGAGGGTCGTCCTTTTCCTCCCCATTTTGCTTTCATGGTAAATGATGCGTATCCTTGATACGTCACCTCGTCACATGCCCATGTTTCCTGGAACATGCAGATGTCCTTACTCCTGATGAATGTATTCCATTCTGGGCAGTGTAACTTGTTTACAAGGCCCGCCACATTCCACGATAGCACTTTTATAACGTGGGGGTTAGTATTGCTAGTGGATTCATCTGTAAGTAGGGTACTACCCAGATCATTTACTGGAGATATACACATATCAGAGACAGGGGCTGTGGTAATCACCACCTCATCTGGCTGGATATCCAAAGTTAAAAAATTGTGGTCTACCAAGTTCCTGGGCTCCTCCTTCGATGGGTTGGGTTCCTTTGTTAGGGCAAATGGGACACTTTCCTCTTTATTGCTTGTCCAAATCAGTCAGTCCACCCAATCTAGACTCCCAAATCTATTCTGTGTGGTGAAGTAGTCAAGGTGGGATTTGTCGTTCATATAGGGGATACCCCTTTTCTCATAGCTCTGCCTATGACCTCTACTGCGTACAAGTTCCCAGTCGCCCTCTCCCTGCATTTGTACTAGAGGTGGGTAAAAGAAAGATAATGGTAGAGCTTGGATTGCGGTTCCCCTGTCACGGTAGGGCCAGTTAGATATATGGGAGACTGTCCTAGGGTCCCGAAAATTGACCAAGACACAGTCTCCCTGTATAGATTTCTTCAGGCCACCCAACCATTGGACTCTTCTTACCATCAGATCCTGGCTACTTATTCCAACGGGGAGTGGTCTATTAATTGTGAGCCAATTGATAACCTTGTTTTTGAGCGATTCAGCTGACTCTTGGGATGGTTCTTTTAAAGCGGGAATACCTGCTAGAATTACAGTATAGGGGCTGGCCTCGGGCGGAAGATTAATAATCATTGGTTTCTCACTAGTGCTCTTATTCAAGCCCTTGGTGCAACGTGCAGGCGAATTCTTATTTGGGCTTCTATTTGGTATTAAGTCAATAGCTGGTACTTTGTGTGGAAGAGGCGGTATATAGGTTTTGGAGGGAGGGGTAGAAGGATTCAGACTGGTTGCTGGGGGGGGTAGTTTATTCGTCGCACCACTTAAGACAATATCTGGGGCTGTATTGTCTTTTGCGCAGGCAGCTTTTAATGTAGTCATATCATTAACAATACGATTTAGGGAAGTTTCAATTTTCCCCAGACGTGCTTCCAGGGGATTAAGTAGTCGCCTCATCAGATTATAGATATCTGAGAGTGTAATGTCCTCCTCACCCAGAGTTGAACCAGTAATATCTGGTTTATTCGATGACAAATTAGATGACAAGGGCCCTTTGGATTGTAGTGGTGTTTGGCGTTTATTAGTAGACTCAGAATTCTTGGCCTGTGGTGCGGCTAAAAGTTTGGTATTTTTGCATTTTTTCCCCCGTGGCGTCTGGGGCTTCTTGCTATTTTTAGGAATGGCTCCTTCCCTCACCCCTGTCCCATTGCGATCGAGCTGCGTGAACCCCAAACTATTATCCTCCCTGTGAAGTGCGGAAGTATTGGAACTAGTCTTGGAATGGGGAGGTTTAGGTTGAGGGAGGGGGAGGGGCAATATACTAAGATCAACCTGAGATGAAATAGTACAATCAGAGTTGGGAGTGCCTTGCAGAATGGGACATGGCAATCTAGCCGATTCATGTAAACCCTCACTCCCATCCATTTGTGGACTGACATCAAGTCTCTGAGACGGGGTTGTTATTGCGGCTAGAGGGCCCAACGATGATCTTCTTACCCATTCGATTTCCTGGGAGATACGTCGTTCCAGTGTGGTGATATCCTCAATTAATAGTGTGCCAGCTTTGGCAAAGTATGAGTCCAAAGTGCATTGAGGATTCCCAACAGCGCTCTGAGTCTTACTTCGGGTCTCCCTCATGGCCAATCTTCAGCGGCTATCCTCTAGCAGGCAGCAGGGGGCACGGGAGGGCAAAGTAACAGAGTAACTGACCGAGACCGATCTCGACCGTCCTCGAACGGCCTCTAACGGCCCGCTCTTTGCCCGGTCTTCGCCCCGGTCTGCGTCCCGCGCGCGTACCGCTGGCACGTAGGGACAGGAAGGTTGTTAATAAGAGGGAGGGCGTGGAGGAGGCGGGGCCGGGAAGAGGAACCAGGTGTGCAGGAAGAATTGGCAGTGTGCACCCTGGGCCTCGCAGTCCCGTGTGATCAGCCTCCTTGGTGGGTCCCTCAGGTGTCAGCAAAGCGTCCTCGCAAAGCAGGTAACAGCGAACCCAACAGCGTCCCTGCACTTTTTAGCGGCACAGGAAACAACCGGCCTACGAGCGGCCCCCGCGAAGCGGGGGCCGCGGGGAGTAGAGTGGATCAGCAAGCATCCTCACAGGGCGAGTAGCAACGAACTCAGCAGTATCCCAGCACTTTATAGCGTAGCGGGGAATTAGTCAATGGAGGCGGAGCCGGGAAGAGGAACCAGGTGTGCAGGAAGAATTGGCAGTGTGCACCCTGGGCCTCGCAGTCCCGTGTGATCAGCCTCCTTGGTGGGTCCCTCAGGTGTCAGCAAAGCGTCCTCTCAAAGCAGGTAACAGCGAACCCAACAGCGTCCCTGCACTTTTTAGCGGCACAGGAAACAACCGGCCTACGAGCGGCTCCCGCGAAGCGGGGGCCGCGAGGAGTAGAGTGGATCAGCAAGCGTCCTCAAGCGTCCTTATGTCCCAGTTCTATATTTCCTCTTCCCAGTACCTCCATCATCTCTCCTGTCCTAATGCTTGAAAGGACGATAAGCTCTAATGCCCCTTTTTTAAAAGGTAGACAGTCCTATTTGTGATGCAGTGGGCCCCCCCAATCCCTGGGCCCCAGTCCTGCTGCATCTGCTCCTTTATGATAACCAGCAGTGGCCACTTACACACTTGGCAGCAGTACCAGCTTCACTAATGAATGTCCCTTTTAAAAAAACAAAAACACTTATATTGTCCCCTTCTTTGGGGTATCTCTCTGAAGAAGGGGTATCTGACCATTTGTAAACATAAAAATGAGTCCGCATACAGTGCTCCCTATTCTGGGCTTTCTCTTTGACAATATCTATGAATCTCGCTCCTTTCCTCTGTCTCCTAGACCATTACTGTGAGGCCCCAGGGATCGAGAGGATTAGGGCTCTGCATCTGAATGCAACCCTGCTGGCCTTCTACCTGCCACCCCATGGACTCAGCTTTCACAAAAAAAACTGCCCCTGAATGGTTAATACTGACTTTGAGATGCCTCTGCCTGAAATCGAAGTGTGGGTGGTAGTGCAGAAAGTTAAAAAAGAAACCAGCCTTCTTACCAGCCATTAATTGATTGAGTCACTTAAAGCCAAGGCCCTGGAATTATGAGTTTCTGCAGCAGCAGCAGAGTTTTCAACATATTTATCAGTTTACTGCATTTGCTACATAATCTGCAGATTTAAAAAAAAATCTTGATTCTAGCTCAAACGGAACAAAAGTTACTTAAAGCGTGACAAAGTGTTCCGGAGCAGTGGAAGGCCCTTTGCAAAGATTGACTGGTAATCTTGTAGTTGCTTACTGCTGTATTTCGGTGCTACACTGGTGCTAATGAGGTGAAATATTTCCCCTGACAGCGTTACCGTAAGTTAAAATGACAAAATAATGAAGTAATGCTAACCCCAAAATGTGGCGCATTGTGCCGCATAATTTACCTTATCTTGCTGCATAATTTAGTCAAACCTGCTGCATAATGTTGTACTCTTCTGCTGAATAATTCCAGTTGCTCTGCTTAAAGCTTCATGGTGGCAAAGATCTATTCTTTTTGAGATGTAATGTAAGGGTGTTATCAGCTGGGATCTGGACTAGTGGAGACACTTACAAAAATGTCTGCATTAGATACAGTTTGATTACTTATTACTAAAAAGTATGTTTTGTAAGAACTTGTTTTATCTCAATCACTGCATCCTTTTGCAGCGGCCTAGCTTAGAGTATGTAAATACTGTTTTAAAATAATGACATATTCACAGTGCCTTCTGCCACAGGCTGGGATCTCATAGCACTAGAAACAGGGCCATTGGAATCATGCGGCAGGAGAAGGCCAAATTATGCAGCATGGTTGACTAAATTCTGCAGCAAACAAAGGCGAATTATGCTGCATATTTTGTGATAGCATTACTGCACTATTTTGCTATTTTTACACTTGTTAACATTGTCCTGGCCTTTATTGCCCCTCATAAGTATCACATTAACACCCAATATATAGCAATAAGCAACAGAAAGGTGACCAGTCAACCTTTAGAAAGGGCCTTCCACTGTGAGGTAACATGTGTTGCTGCATTTTTTAATCTGCAAATTATGCAGCAGACGATAGATTCTGTGGCAAATGCGGGAAAACCATAACTATGCGCTGTGAGTACAGGGTGAGCGTGAAAGTGAAGGGTGAGAATGAGGAGTGAGTTGTCTGAATGCAGGGTGAATTCCCAGACACTTGAAGTTAATGAGCATGTTATTGACGGGGCGTAGGGTTTCAGATACAAGTTAAACTATTGCTATTATGGAATTAATCAGGGAAATCGAGGGTGAAGGAAATAAATAATGTGCTGATCCTGCAGCAAACTTCTAGTCTTATGATTAGGGTTGCCAGCTCATTATTTTGATGTTGCAGACGGTACAAAAATAAACAGTCACCTAAAGCCCTATTTTCAGAACTTATCTGTGCAAATATAAAGCACTTTTAAATGTGTTCTAGGGCTGCCTGAATGTTTCATGACTGAAAATTAAAGGAACAGAAAGTCAAATTACAAATGAATACATACTTCCTTATTTAAGACCCTATTTAGTGTCAAAGCAAGGTCTTTGTAGGCTCTTTAAACATACATGGCTGGCCTTTTTTCTATTGGTAACCCTTTTTAATATTCCTTTTCATGAAATGCATTTTCACACTACAGCAGTAAATTTAAAATATAAATGTAAGGAATGGGCAGAGTCGGGGTCCAGGGGTACTGGAAAAAGAATAAAACTAAGCCTCCGTAACCAGTTTCCAAAGGTATGCAAATGGTCTTTAAAGACCTGTGAAAAACTCGGGCCTGCTGGAGTCTTAATAAAACTCCAGACACTGCCCAGCCGAGCCCCCAGCAGCACACTCACTGACCTCTGGCCCCACGGCACTCTGAGGGCTTCGGAGTAAATGAAGACAGCCTGGAAATGTAGCAAATAAACATCGCTGCACTTCCAGGCGTCTTCATTTACATGTCCTTGCAGAGGCCTTTGCGCCCCCCTGGGAACCCATCCACGCCCCCCCCCAGGGGGGCGTGCCCCACAGTTTGAAGACCTGTGCCCTAGAGGAACTTCATGGGTATATGTATGTGATGCTGGGGGCTTCATCCTCTCCCTTTATCATCAGCTCCTATTCCTGTATTAATATTGCAGTTCTGTGCTTTAATGTTATCAAACATTTTGTTTAAATGATGTTTTACTTTTCTTTTCATTACTCAGGGCAAAAATCAGAGACAGGAAATTTGTTTGAGAAAGAGTTCAATACGTGCTCATTGAAGAAACATCAAAGATTCCTCAGGAGTAAACAACGCTTGACTGGTACGGAGTGTAAGAAGGGATTTCACAAGGAGGTACTTCCTGTGGCACATCAAAGCATCAGCCCAATATTAGAAACTTTCCTCTGCACTGGGAGTGAAAAGAGCTCTACTGAACTGCGCAGACATACAGGAGGAAGGTCATTTTACTGCTCTGTGTGTTCAAAGAGCTTTACTCGGCGGCAAAATCTTCTAAGGCATGAAAAGATCCACACGGGAGAGAGGCAATATCAATGTACAGAGTGCCAGAAGAGCTTTAATTTGAAGCAAAACCTTTTGATGCACCTGAGAACACACACAGGAGAAAGGCCTTATCACTGCTCTGAGTGTGATAGAAGCTTTACTCAGCAGCAAACTCTTGTAAACCATCAAAGAATACACACAGGAGAAAGGCCATATCACTGCACTGAGTGTGAGAAAAGCTTTGCTCAGCAGCAAACACTTTTAAACCATCAACGAATACACACAGGAGAAAAGCCCTATCATTGTGCAGAGTGTGAGAAAAGCTTTACTCAAAAGCAGACTCTTATAAAGCACCAAAGAAAGCATGGGCGAAAATCCTTTTCGCTGTAGTGACTGTACGAAAAGCTCCCAAACCAAGATCATTAAAGACCACACAAGAGGGAAGCCCTAGCATTGCTCTGAATGCACAAGACCTTTACTCAAAAGTTAAATCTTTGAACTAAAAAAGACATATGAGAGATAGTCCCATTCACTGAACTGTGTGTAAGGAGGGCTTTAATGAAAAAATAAATCGAAACCACAAACATATACACAGGAGAGATCCTCTTACTGATCTGAGTGTGAAAAGCTTGCCTGTAAAGACACATCTTTTAGGGCACAAAAGGGCTCACACAGCAGAAAGATTAAATTATTGCTTGTTGTGTGGGAATGGCTTAACCCACAAACAATCACTAACCTATCCAAGAGCAAAATGTTCCGTGAGCCAATATCAGCTGCCCAGAGTGTGAGAAGAGTTTTAGTAGAAAGGCCGATCTTCAACAGCACCACTTAAAAAAGAGGAGTGGGGCTAGGCCCCTGCACTGAATATTAAAAAATCCTTACTCAAAAGCCGAATCTTCTAATCTATGCCTGAGTGATACCAAGTCAGTGCACCAAATATGGGGTGAGACTCAACAGCAGGGTCTTCTTTCTGCAGTATTTAGGAATCACTGCACTGTCAGAAGTGCTTTACAGTGAAGCCCGATCTTCAACATCATGAATGTATTGTGACAGGAATAAGGCTCTTTATTAAAGCTCCCACTAAGCGTCCCGCAGACATGACAGTACCACATGAAAACATACCCCAGACGAAACGCGTGAAATATTTGAGATATTTACAAGTACAAGTCTATGCAGACACATTGAGAAAATCCGTCCATCCGAAGCAGGTGAGAAATTATTGACACTTGCCTAAAATATAAAACAACATTCATTTGTGAAGGTGGATTTTAGGGGAATATACATGTACAAGTAAACAGACATCACCACAAACTCAAAACAGAAAATATTTTCATTGTAAAGTTCATCAGTGTTTTATGTTGCCATAACACTTATGATTCTGATACTGGCATAGTGCAGTTTGTGTATTTTAATTATTCTCCATACCCTAAGCATATATCTCCTGGACAAATCAGGAATTCACAAAGAAGCACCAATTCCTGACACCAGCCCCATGAGTTCTGAAGTCGTGAGGGCCTGGTACCCCTGCATCTTGGAAATACCAACCCTGTGGAATTGGCACTGCTGGGTGCCAAGTGACCAATGCATGTCCCTTGCTACTGCTTAAAAGGCCTAAGGTATGTACACCTGAACACTAGCAACACATAACAATTCAAATCAATATATTTATTAAGATTTGGACCTTCAATGAGGTCCACATAAAATATGCACTCAATTATTGCATAATAATGATGTTAAAATACAAACTCCAGGTCATTTCCAAAGTAGAAAGAATAAAATACAAAGACAGAAGATGTATTAACATTAAAGTAGAAACACTCCAATTAATTAAGAGTTCAATAAGTAACAGTAATTATAACTACATAGCAGCAGTAGTTTATGTGCAAGTTAGTCCATCAAAAGGAAATCAAGGTCCTTCATATCCAGTACTAAGTTCTCCCTTTAAGCAGCAAAGGAAAATGTCCACAAGCAAATTGGTGCCAGCACTGGCACAGCATAGGAAGATATAGGGTAAGAATATTCAATAATATAACAGAAAACAAATTACAATAACCTAGTTAAAGCAAGTTGAATACATATGCATTTTGTAAATATTGAAATACCATACAATAGCAGCTTCATACTGGATCCAGCTTCAAATAAAGTGCATCACATAGCAGCAGAAGGCTAAAGACAAAGGCATTCTAAGGAAAATCTATCACATTTATAACTAACCATTCATATTCCCTTAGCACCATTGGTTAAAAGGCAGAAATATATCGCAGTTTTGGTACCAAAAACAATTAAGTAGCAACAAAAACATGTGCAAATTTTAATCCAAAGAGTGGAAAACTCCATTAGCCTTAAAAGTACAAGTCCCAGAACTTAAGAACATAATCGTGAGGGGAGCCATGAAACTTGTAAATAACAAGCCGAATCCTAAAGATGCCAAAAATCCCAAGAGATAACGGGTAACATATTCAGTGATCGTAAATCATAGATAAAGTATGTACAACTAAGGGAGGGACCTACTTAACCCTTTCCATGCGTCGTACGGCCCCAGGACGTCCGACATCACGCTGGGCGTGTGAGAAAGACGGCCGGGGGCCGTCCGAACCACACCCACTCATTATTTTACCCGCACCATGGCGGCATTCGCGCCACGGTCAAAGAGTTAAGTAGAATATAGTGAAGATTAAAATATATTCATAAACTCTTTTAAAAAGTTAAATAATTTTGTACACACTATTTCATTCTTTGGATTGTATAAAGGAGAAATTTGCGGGCTGATGATACATTTTGTATGTTGTTTTGCATAAACAATGGTCGTAGCCACCGATGGCGAAACGGTAACAGGGCTGGGCACACAAACAAAATATGATCAAAATTCTGAATGCCCAGATTACAAATGTTGCAATTTTCTCCACTTTTCGTAGTAGGGGGCAATTAGCTGTTAAATCATTTAATGGCAGAAGATTCATGCATCATAGAGTAAGCCAACGATGAATCCCATTATCTAAATTCCAAGATAAGTATCTCTGGGGAACTCTCGGGGTACTCAAAATGGCTATTAACTTTAGTCTTTCCGTTAATCTGGAATACTTGACATTTCTCTGGTAAATAACCATACAACTTGTAGTTTTTAAAAAGGATTTAAATTCTAAAAGCTGGAAAGAAAACACTGACTCGTCCTGTGCACTGAAATAGTTCAGTGCTAGGGTGAGGCCGCGGGAAAAGGAATATTCGTATGTTTTTCCTCCAGAAATGTCTTGACACATAACGTCCCTTAATGCGTACGGCTCACTGTTCTTTAACTGGTATCTCCAACGTAATACCCTGGCTAAGCCTTGAGTAAAGGAGCTTACTAAAGCAAATTGCAATCTGATAGCGGATATCGAAACCAGTATTAAAATTACATAGTGTGCGTAAAATCTGGCCTTCAATCTTATCTAGGAAACTCCAGTCTTTTACTGGGATACATTCAATAGCATATAACAAAGTAGAGGGGGTTTTTGCTTTAAAAACTGTGAGCAAATGTAAGAAATGCCTTCAACCCATTGCACTATAGGATATGCGTAAGCCATTTGCATGTGATATCGCCTTACAAAAACTATGTTCAATATGTGGCTTATTCTTTGTATTGCCCCCTATTACTTTCAACAGGTAGAGATAGGATTCTACAATCTCAAGCTTTTCGGAGCCAATTCTCCAGTTAAAATTACATCATTTTCTGCTCCCACTACTTTTCATGATCAGAACTTTACTTTTAAAAACATTTATCTTCAGAAACTGTGCCATCATATATTTCTGCAGTGATGTCAACTTTTTGTTCAGCCCATTAGGAGTTAGGTCTATAGTTGCAATATCAATTGCATACATGAGACATACAAAAGGGCGTCCACCTATCTTCGTTGCGTCTCCTTCTAAGGGAGGAAAGCATAGAGGTAAATCTCTAACGTACAGAGAGAAGAGTAGTGGGGCTAGTAGACAGCCTTGCTTGAGGCCATTTTCTTTGGGTATTACTGTTGACAGTCCCTGATTTCCCTCTATTAGCACCTGACACCATGTTCGCGAGTGCAGGGTAATAATTAATGATATAAGGGGGGAGGCACCCTCATTTTTTTCCACAGTAGTGGCCGATCTACCTTATCAAAGGCTGTTGAGAAGTCTATAAATGCCACGTATACATTAGACTTGCAAAATAAAGTGTACTTCTCCTCTAATAATTTCAGCATACTGATGTTGTCCAGGGTGGAATGATTTTTATGAATCCTGCTTGTTCTAGGGGGAGAATTTTCTTCTCAGCCACCCAGTCAGTAAGATGATCAAGAATACTGCAAGCAAATATTTTCTCCACTAGGTCTAATATAGGGAATATGCTTCCTTATTCCGCATGCCTTCACTCCGCATACAATTACAACGCGGTCGTTAGAATGACCGCGTTGTAACAACGCATACCATTACCCCGCCATTCGTAACGACGACTTGCAGAGGGGGGGCCCTGGATGTTGGAATAGTATCATTTACTATTCCAACTCCAGTCTGTGTGGACAGGTGGGAAGGTGTTGGATTTTAAATCCAACACCTTCTCCCCCCAACAACTTGCGGGATAATAGTATGTGTTGTTACAACGCGGTCGTTGTAGGGACTGCATTGTAATTGCATGCGGGGTGACAGATTCGTTGTATGGGCTGATTATCCTAATAAAGCTATTTGCCGGTAATTATCTGGGTGGTGTCTATGACCCTTTTTATATAGTGGAATTAGGAAACTACTAGACCGTGACTGGTTGTCTTCCCTTGCAGGTACCAGCAGTTGAACAGAGGAGTAAGGCATGTAGCCCAAAGCAAATGCTTTTTTTGGATAATTGTTTTAGGGATTTCGTCAAGACCCGTTGCTCCTGAAGCTCTTATTTTTTTAATAAGTCCTACAACTTTGCCCTTTGAGGTCGTATAGCTGGATTTAGGAATTTTAGGGGAATTAGTTAAAAAAGCGGCAGAGCAAGAAGAATTAACGTTTGCAGAATGAAGTTCTCCCGGATGGGATTTCCATTCTTCCTCTTTTATAGGAATTAGGAGGGATTTTACTCTAGTTCTGCAACAATCCGCGATAATTTCCCAAATCCTTTTAGTATTGTTTTTTAGGCCACCTCTTTTAACTTGACCCATTCATCATCTTCCTTTTTTTGTTTTAGTGAGCGTTTTTTCCTCTGTCTTTCCTACTTTAGTAGATTTATTAATTTACTTCGTTCAAGGGAAAAATTCAGGAACTGGGCCCTCACTAATTTATTTATTTCCCTATTTATGTAAAGTAATGGATTAAAAGGCGATCTCTGTTTATTAGGTATATGGATAGATACACATGACGTAACCAAGGTACTGATTTTACGGCCAAGGGCTTCCAACTGATCAGTTCGGGGAGGATAGCGTTATCCCACTACTGTATGCTTCTGATCTCCTATTAAAACTGTTAAGGACTACGACGTGCCTCATATGTTAGGAACGTTCTGCATAAATGTCCGAGAGCTGCGCTGTGTTGCATCTGAGTCTGATGTGTCCGGGGCCCAGAGCTGGTAGCCCGCAGCTCCCCTGCCGTGACTGGAAATCCAAATCGCAGATCAAATAACCAACAACTAACAGACTATTGGTCCCCCCCACCCTGCACCACCGGGCCTTCCCATCGCAAGTACAGCCGCCATAGTTGGCAGAGAAGGTGCCCAAGGGGGACCTCGGAGGTGGCCCGGTTGCGGCTTGCGGTGCCCCTGGTGAGCCCCACTCGCCCTAGTTAGACAACGTGTATTCCCGGTCGCAGGGTGCAGGCAATTCAGTGGAATTTGTACCGCGGCAGGACTACGGCGTGATCCCTTGGACCCCTGGGCCGGCTGTCCCACTTTTTCGACCAATCCACAGCTGAAAGTTTGGCATGCAGTTGTGGGCGTAGAGCGGTGATTAGTGCTACTCACCATAATTTTCACCTAGCAGCCAGTGGAACTTGGGAACAGTGTGGAGCAGGGCAGAGTGGACTCAAGAACATCTGAGCTAATGCTGGACCCTGTCACATCCAGCTACATCTAGCAGCCAGAGGTAACGCATGTGGAGTATTGGAGGAGGGGGGGCCCAATGGCTTCAGTTTTACCTTGGTCTTGAATATCCCATCTGGTTGAACTTATACCAGGTCAAGTGTGAGGTGTCCCCAGAATAATTGACTGTAGCTTACGAGCACCAAGCAGAAACAGACAGTCTCAAAGTCAGCTAAGCTAAGCCAGCATTTACTCCTGTATAAGTGTTTATACTGCCAGTTTAGGAAGTTGGAAACTTGCATAAATCGCTTCCAGTGCAAAAATCTCTGTGAAAATCTCAGAAAAACCTTTAGCGTATTTCCTGGTGGTTCTACCACTGCTGACATCACCGTCTCTACTGACTCTACCGACACAGCTGCTTCTACATATTCCGCTCTCTTGTTCTTGCTCCAGGATAATCCGCCCGCTAAGGTAGCCTATACAGCCTATATAAGCGTCTACAGGTCTCCGATCTCCAAACTCCCAGACTACACCCGCTGTCAGCTGGTGAAACCGTGTGCCCTGTTCTCCCACAAATGCGACTCTGCTAGGTCTGGGTGTAGTTTGTGGGTATAGACCGGGGTGCCAGGTTCGACCTTGAAGCTCAATAACCCCGTGGCTAGGAACATGGCTAGAATTAGTTTCTCAGTGGAATAATTGGTTTTGAAGATTGTTGAATCGTGTCCTCTTAGTTCCCATCAGGAATTAAAGGAGGGAGGAGAAGACGTGGAGGTTCTTTTTTCTGATTAAGAGGTCCTGATTATTAAAAAACATAGTCCTCTTGAGACATAAAAGGGATAAAAGGGAGTCTTGAGTGTGGTGCCAGTAGATACCATCGTTGAGTGAGAGTCCAGGCCCGTTGCGGAAGCAGTCCAGCCAGGTCTGGGTGCGGCTTGGGGTCTGCCTGTTGAGTTGCCGCCTCAGGTTTTCCTACCCTCCTGGTGAGAACAAGCCTGAGCGCCAGGTGAAGTTATGACTGCAAAAAATTTGTGTCAGGAAATTTGGTTTATATTGAGCTTGCAAAAAAACTAAAGCTAATTCCTTTAAGGAATAAATCGATACAGATAAACACTCTAAAAGGATTTAACGCCATTTCCACGTCCTTTTAAAAAAAGAGACAAACCAAAATAAAGCAGCGACTGGAATTTAGGTCTGAATCTTTTCCTGGAAGGGCTGAGGCGGAAACAGAAAAGTCACTTTTGACAAATTCTACCAACTTTACTCCCGGAACCAGAGTGACTAGGTCTGAGATTGAATTAAGCCGTGAACTCAGAGCGGAAGGTTCGCAGCTGGCAAATCATACCGTCTACTTTCCCGAAGACAGAGTGACTCAGCCTGTTGAATTAAGCTGTGACCCCAGAGCAGAAGACCCTCCGATGGAAGACTTTAATCTTCTAGATATTAATATCAATCTGAATCCTATTCCAAAGGCCCTTCAGTCTCCCAAGCCTTACACTTCTAATATTTCACCTCATTCAAAGTCTCAGGTCCTCCCCCTTGGCACCACCATTAAGATGTAGCTCTTTAGTAGGACACCCAGTGGAATATCTATCTATATTAAACTCAAGGGTGTCACTCCTGACTAGTCCTTGAGTCCACATGCACTAACTAATGATCCAGAAAAAAAAATAATGTCTGAATCCTTGCTCTACCTGGAAAGAGTTATGTTGTCCATTCTAGCCCTAATGGACAAATCCAAAAGCAGCTCTCACTATATTTGGATTCACTTCTGTCTCCGACCAAATTTATAATTTCTGACCAAAGACCCAAAACCTCCCCTGGACTACAGCTCTGATCAAACCAAATCTACCCAAACATGTTCAGTTTCATTCTCTAATTGTCGGGACTTTGGTGCTCAGGCTGGTACGCCTTTTGGTAGTAGAAAACATGAGGGCAAAACAATTGCAGACTTATTTGATGAAATTCAGCCTCTCTCGCAGTTCTTCGAACCGGAGGATCCAGTTCCTCTACCTGCATCTTTGTCCTCTCAGTGTTTAGAGAAGGAAAAAACAACTATTGAACATAAAGTTTTTCCCATTTTCTTAAAAAGAGAGGCCATAAAAACTGAACATTCTACAACGGAGGAAATAAAAGCAAGATAGCCTCAATCAGAGGAAAAGAAACTCAAAATTAATATTAGAAGATAACCCATTGGCAGGAAGAAGAAGGTAAAAAGAGAAAAACTCAGAAGGCTAAACAAAAAAGAGCAAATCGCCTGTGCTTTGACTCCAATTTAAATCTAAATTTAACTTTGAATCCTGACTCGAATGATCTAAAGAGGGAAGAAGGACAAGTTGAAGCTATCCCAAGAAATCCTCGATCTCCATCAAGGAACTCCTCTGCCTCAATCTTGATTTAACAAGAAGTTAACACCCCAGACTTAAGCCCTACATTGGTGACACAGCAAAATCTGAATCCTAATGCCACACTATTCGACGCCTCTTTAGGCAGTAATGTTATTCGACCCGATTATAAAGGCGCCTGAAGGAGACGGCCAAGCTAGCCATTTACCTTCTGTCCCCCTTATCTTAGATTTTTTTTTCATTTTTGATCATGAGCTGTACATGAATAGGTCTTGTTTATTGAGCTATTTTGCTGAAATTCCCGACCTCCAAATGATCCAGAGTAGTGATCTTGCCCTGGTTTAAGTTCAAAAACATGGCAATTACAAGGGAGCTAGAGGGGTGTTTGGTTCTAAGGGGATCTCTTATAATAACAATGTCACATAGAGACAAATTGCGATGCTGTGGTGTCAATGTTCTTGTTCCCAAAGAGGAGATTTATTTTAAAAGTGACTTATAATAGGCTTCCCGCTGCATACTCAATTCTCTCTCCATTAGATATCCCTCACTTAGAGAGAAAAAGGTACATTGCAGGTCTCACTTGGCAAGGGTGGAATTAGAGTGTCTCTCCCTGTGGAGAAAAAGATTAATCAAGCATTGACTATAGAAATGGAGTTGGGTAGCAGGGGCTCTTAACACAAATAGATCTTTAGGTCTAAGATATGGGAACGTCTGCCTAGCAAAGATCTCTTGGAACGCACCCAGCTTATGCACGAATGAAAACAAATTGTTATTCTTGAAAAATCAGAATGCTGACATAATATGCATACAGGAGTCTTGGATTCTATTGAAGATTATATTGTGCTAATCATCCTGCGCTCCCGGTGAACAGAGGTCATGTGAAAGGAGGTATTGCCATACTGCTTAGAACACGTTTTAGATGGATATTTAAAGTAATCCCACATGCTTCTAACTTAATACAGGCGATTAAGCTAGATTTTAAGGAAGAACACAATAGCTTAGATACTCTGCTTGTTGTAAATGTGTACATACCTCCTGACGCACCTAATACTCATCTGCTAAAAGACCTGTTTTTATCTCCATTATCATGGAAAGAGAAGATTGTAGACATTTAATGATGGTCGGTGATCTGAACGCCAAATTCGCTACCCACAGTAGAAGGTTATTTGCTAATGCCTCAAAAGACGAAGCCTTAAACATCCCTCCTGCTCTGTTTCTGAATAGTAGTCGGATTGATAAAACAGACTCGATTCTACTTGAAGGCCTGAGAAATTTAGACCTAGTAATTGCTAATGGTAAATTAGAAAATGATATACCAGCAAAAATTTCCCATAAGGCACCTACTGGAGGCTCTATTATCGATTACCTAAATGTCTCAGAAGATTTTTTCAGTAAACTCCCCAATATGGAAATTCTGGAAAATGAGCTTAGTGACCACATGGTGATCTGCTATAAAATCGAGATGACTTGTGCTAAGGTGGGCTCTTGGGATTTTAAGTGTAAATCTGTAGGTTTTAATAAAGCAAATGGCAGAATGTATTGGAATATTATAGCTGTTTCAAAACTTAAAGAGTCTTTAACACAACACACCAAGTGAGATCAGTTGAACATGGAGGGTCGCGCGTGGCGTATACACCAGTACTCACACACTATCTCAAGCAGCATTCTTGAAGGCACACTGAGGACACGGCTACTGGGAGTACATTAACCCCTGACACCCTCACACATGGCATACATGTGTAAATTAGTTTTCTAAACAGCCACAATGCAGCAGAACACTTTTCACATGGCAAGAAAAATATGTTCTCAAAAGGTGTCTTGTAAAAAGTACTCAATGCTCTCTCAGATTATGCACATCCCAATCTGCACATCCCAATCTATCCCAATCTGTACATCCCAATCTGCACATCACATCCACTAATCAGTCAGTCAAAGTAACGTTTATTTAGACCTCCAGTCTTTAAACAACATAAAAACATAACTTTTGATATACATTCTGATGTCATAACTAATTTCATCAACAGTTATCATTAAAATATATATCCTATAAAAGGAAAAAAAGATGATCAGATTTCCGTACACTTCATTACACAATTACACAATATATAAATCATAGTCGCACCCATTGAATCAAATAAATAAATAATTTAACAAATCATTTTTAAAATTCTTATTAAAAGTTATCCTTTTTAAGATTATTTATTTATTTATTTATTTTGAAGGTTTTATATAGCGCGGACAAGACCCTTGCGGGTATCAGAGCGCTTTACAACAAGTAAAGGAAATAGAGGAAAATAGGCATATACATACGAAAATATTAATGCTTATATTAGGTCAAACAATGGTAACTGTTCCAGCATAGCACATATCTACAATCCTGCATCTATTAGTTCAAGTGAATATTGTCAGGAGAATCGATTTTAACTTTTGTTTTTAAAGGATGCCGCGTGAGGGTTCTGTCTTGTTTTTGGGGGTAAGACATTCCAAATCCTAGGGGCCATTCCTGAGAAGGAGCGGTTATAAGTTTTCCTTTTGGTAAATCGTTGTGGTTTCAGAAGAAGGTTATATGAACTCCTGTTGGTTCAAACAGGCGATTTCAAATGGATTCTGGCCTCAAAGGGTGGCCAGTTAGGGGCACGCAAGCCGGGGAGATGTGACAGTTTCTTTTGGATCCTGTGATTAGTCTGGCGGCTGCGTTGATTGATGCTCTTTGTGGGGCTGTCGTTGTTCTGGGAAAACCGCAGAGAGCGACACTCCCATATTCCACTCTGGCGATTTTGGACTGCCTGTTTAAAGTCATTTGCGGGTATGAAAGGTTTCAGTCTTCTTAGGGTGTTCATTTGAAAGGTTGCTCCTTTTGTTGCTGCGCTGATGTGCTTCTGCATATTTAGCCTATTGTCCAGAGTTATACCTAGCGATTTGGCAGAATCGATCATGAGCGGTTGGCCGTCTAGTGCTGTTAGGTGCTTCATCCATTCCATGATGGTGGTTGTTTGGTTGGGGGGCACTATTAGGAGGAAGTCTGTTTTTAGGGTGTTCATTTTGGTTTTTAACGATAGTGTTTGGATTGGTGTCGGTGTCAGTATTTAATTTATTTTGAAAAAAATAAATTATATAAAAAAAACACCCTGAAAAGTATGGCAATGTACAATGACCACTTTGGTTGCAATTATGGTTAGCCCCTTTTGCATTACACTCTCTTGCTTCTCCCTCCATTCATCATTATTGTATTTCTTGCTGTTCATTAGTTACACATTGCCAAACTTTTCATTTTTCTGTTTTAAAAGCACTAAGGTATGCTCTACTCTTTTAGCTACTATCAGTACCGCAGAAAGTGGGGGGCCATCCTTTTTCCAAAGTTCTTCCCTTATTTTATCATTTCTGCAGTGCAACATAAATTGATCCCAGATCATTTAATCTGTCAGATCACCAAACGTACATGAACCAGCAAATCTTCATAGGTCTAACCCCTCATCGCTCCTTTACACTCCCATTCCAAAATGATATGTCTCTAATGCAGTTCTTAATCTCAGGTAACAGTAGCACCCTCAGCAGACAATTCTGGTACATTTTCCAACATGTATAGTTCTTGGCCCGAAATCAGTGCATCAAAGGTGATGTGCATCTTTCCACACTCAAACAGGTCCCATGGATTTGACCATACAGGGAGAAAAATTGGGAAGATAAGAAGTAGCTGGGGTAACTGTCTGAATCTTGTATCATTTAGTATTACTAAATTCCTTGCAGCTGTTGAAATGTCCAAGACAGCAGCATAGCTCAGTACTGAAGGTGTCACCCCAAAATCGTGAACATTAATGAAATGAAAATTTACAGAAAAATAATATTTTTCTATGGCACCCGCAAATTCTACACTTATAACCGAAAAGAGATAAACATGTTTAAAAGGCAAAGAAAAAAAATATTCTATATGTAGTTTTTGGAGGTATAATATAGTCCAGTTTCTTGCTAAATCATGATTAATACTGGTTTGTGTGGCCTTCTTTTTCCCCTTTGTGTCCCTTGTGTATTGTGCTTGTTTCTTTGGACCTTTCATTCTTTTGGTTTCTCAAACTGCAATGCTTTCTGGGGAAATTATAACATTATCGCTGCCTTTCACTGTAGCTGGATCCTCTGAGGCTTTTCTATCTTGTTCCAGTGTCACTGTCTCAGGTCAGGGATTTTCTTTCTTAATGAAGTCTCTTGTGTTGAGACACTGAACCTTGTCCCATATCTGTCGCCGCATGTTGAATTCAAATTGTACACAGGCTGAATTCTTCTAGAACAAGGTATATTCTTAACGGCATCTTAGTCAACAACAGTTCCCCTCCATCTTCATCAAATGTCTTCCATCCCTCCCACCTAATCACCGTATTATACAACATCATTACATTCCATGTACTAACACCAGTACGTCACCCATACCACTCAACCTTTAGCAACACTGTGGTATTTGTGGTTTCAGGCATGCCACCACTCACTGTAAAGGGAGACTCACGATTATTTTAAACTAAAAATTAAAAAGAAAAATATTAGGCAAACGTTAAGCCAGTTTAAAGCAAATTGGGATGTTTAAAAATACTTGTTTACAGTTATTGCGGGTTAATTTTTCTTTGTGAGATTCTTTTATCAAATAAAGCTAAAAATCCCAACTCTGTAGTGGCTTTCATTCTTCACCTCATTTCTCCACCTAAAATCTTTTTACGGCATCCATATATCTCCCAATAGCTATTGCTATATCAAAGTTCGGCATGTCAACAAGAAGTTTTACAATTCAAGCACAGCATACAAGACTATATTTTAAAAAGATGGGACGTAAAAACAGTTTCCTAAGAGCTCATACTTTTGAGCAATCAACAAATATGTGCAAAATATCACATTTTGTGCCTAACCTACATGTACATTTACCATCGGGCTGCATCATTTCTGTTTTTGTTATCTCATTTATTATCTAGGGCTTAATACCAATTCTTAATCTCAATACTTAACATCGGAGCCAACGATTTGGCAATATATCCAGGTATGGGAACCAGGCTTCCTTCTGCCAACTATTTAACATAAATTGCACTGATTTTTTTCTCTCTCAGATACTGCCAGTCTTCCTTCCGAGAGAGTTCTTTCCCTAGAGTTCTTAATTCACACTTAGTAGCTTCTACTGGTAGCGTCTGTTGACATATTCTCACCTTCAAGTTCCCACATACAGAAAACAATTTCCTTCTAACTCCTTTGGCCCATTTTAAATCGCTATGCTGGATCTCATTCTTACATCTTTGCGAAACTCTCTGGTCCTCTCCCGGACCCAGTCTTTTCCAAAATCTCAACAGAGCCACTTGAGCCTGTACATTCCATGATGTCATCTCCAGCTCTATTCTTATTGCCTGGATCATGGATTATCCTGGCATCGACAATGGGGACTTCATGCACTTCCCTTCCTTGATATCCCGACCACTTTTACCACTTAGACGGAGTAATTCTGCCCCATAGTCTAATTGTGGGGGTATCATGGCACTATAAGCCTTAATCAACGGTCTATGGGACATTTCTCCATTAGCACGGTTACATTTTTTCAGACTACACACTGATATATGGGCCTTGGCTTTTAAGACCTCCAAATGCGTATGCCACTTCAGGGACCTGTCAAACCAGACTCCAAGGTATTTATATTCATTCACTATTTCTAGTTTTGTTGGGCCCGAGTACCAGTTACACTTGAGATCTCTTTTCCCAAAGCATAAAACTTTGCTTTTATCCAGATTTACAATTAAACTTTTTACCACACAATATCCTCTAAATGCATCTACTTCCTTTGTAATCCCAGCTCTGTCTCTAGGATTACTAAATTGTCTGCATACAGCAGACACAATAATTGTTTTCCATTCATTCTCGGGCTTGCACTTCTATCCACCTCCAACACAGATGGCAAATCTGCTGGAAATATGGAAAAGAGTTGGGGTGCCAGCACACAGCCCTGTCTTAGACCATTATTAATTGCTATTTTCGGGGTCAATGTCCGCTAGTTGCCTTATCCTGTTTTCAACTCTAAAGATAGACAATCCCTGTTGTACCCACTCCACCTCCCGAACTAACCCAATGTCTTGCTGCTCCTTGCTTCCTTCCTCCCATTACATCAATGTATGTGGTATTTCTTGGCGTGCACCTAGCCAAAAAGCAGCAGAGCACTGTACACTGTCAAAGACAAGAATAAAGTCAACCAGTGATGGGAGAGGTAACTGAGGTGTGGACGGTTAACGCAATGTGATGAAGTATTCTTTAAAGAGGAGTATCTTCAACTCTTTCCTGTATTGGAGCAGCGTTTGGGGCAGTCCTGGTGGAAATGGGGATGTGGTTTTAACATCAAACATTTACAATGATAACTATAAGTTAATGTTTCCCTTCTGAAAGGCAAGCCTGGATTTCATTTATTTAAATCACTTTGGGCAAGTACGCAATGGTGTTAGCCGACACTGGAAAATCATGGTTGATTCATGGGAAGTTCCACCTAGAAAGAAAATAATCTAGATGCTTATTGTTACTCAGTTTAGTCAAAAAACAAAGGCCAATGACAAACCTGACTTTTGTAGGAATGTTGGGTACCCAGGGTTCTCTCATCTGATGCTTCTATTAATAAAGACTGTGCTTGGCCTCCTATTGGAAAGTGCAAAATTCCAGATGGCTTGGTAAGCTTCTTTGATATAATCAAACTTTTGTGTGATAGATAAGGAATACCTCAGATTCATCACTTCAAGTAATTGTAGTTTGCAGAAATATAATATTAATTGTTATACATTAAAAAAGACTAATATACATGAACATGTCATTTAATCTAATTCCCCATAGAAGAAGGATATGGAAATGTATAGTGTGCCTTGATAAAGTTGACAGCAATATATTGATCTGCATAAAATACGATTATCAAAATGTAGTTGTTACTTAATAGGGAAATTACATTTTTGAATTTGAAGATTAGTGTAGGAAAGTGACCCTTTTTGACATGATAACTCTCACTTTTTTTGCCTGGTGTCTGATGTGGTTTCGACTGGAAGTGCACGGGCCCCTGCTAACCAGGTCCCCAGAACCAGGTCCCCAGTGCCAGCTCCCTTTCCCAAAACTGTACAATTGTTTTTCCCAATTGACAATATCTTTAACCCTCTGAGTCCCTAGTAAATGGTAACACTATTACCTAAGGCCTGAGGCACTAAAGAAACTCTCTAAGAGCTGCAGCACATATTGTGCCACCCTAAGAGACCCCTCACCAAATACATGCAAGACTGCCACTGCAGGCTGCGTGTTTTGGTGCAGACCAAAGTGAAAACATGCCATGGCACTCACCCCTCTGTGCCATGTCCCCTAACACTGCATGTAATATTTGGAAGTCACCTCTGCAGCAGGCCTTACAGCCCTAAAGCAGGGTGCATTATATTATATGTGAGGCCATATCTGCCTGTCAGATATGCCCCTGTGCTGGTCAGCTTCATTACTGCCAATGCAAGTGAGCATGGAAGCCATTTTAAAACATGTACGGCACACTGTTGAAAACGAATTTGCCAGTTACATGATGGCGTCACTGAAAATAGGGATGTTTGGTATCAAACATTTTGTATTAATAAAGCCACACTGTTTCCAGTATTAAGTTTATTAATACATGTACCAGAGGCCACAACTGCAATTCGCAATCACTTTAACCAGAGCATCTGGAGGCACCTACCAGACTCCACCCTGAGCATAGAGCACACAACTAATCTAGAACTTGCATAAGAAATTAAAACGCTAATAGCTTAGCATTCAGCAGAATCTTCAACTTGGTCCATGGGGCCTAATAACTGTTATTCTAGCAGAGAATGAAATAGTGAGGTTAAGCTTGTGATGTAGTGCAACGTCACATCAAAGATGGATGACAGGCGCTACGTTAGCCTAATTCACATAAAGCACTAATTCTGCAGTTATCGACATCACATTTCTACAATTCTGCTTCCTCACAATCGTGCTGGGCACACATTTAAATAGCTTATATTGAACTGTACAAATATTTTGAAATATATTTCAGTAGATAGGAAAGCACTTTTTCTTTTAGTAATTCTGAAGTGAGATGGTGTGAGAAAGTGGCTCTGTATATACTGTTCCCTAATGGGTACAGGGTGTACAGAGTCCACAGTCCCCCAGAGGCTGATAGAGGTCAAAGTTAGGTATGACCTTACTCTCAAAAGTGGTAGCTTGGTCGAGCAGTAAGGCAGTACCTGAGGACAGTGTAAAGCATTTATTGTACACACTCAGTCAGCAAATGGTTTCACACACTCAATAACTGAACTCTAGGCCAATGGTTTATATATATAAAATATATGCTTGTTTTATTTTTAGAACCACAAAGGGAATAAAAATATACTTTTCTCAGAATGAGAGATTGAATATAAATACTTTTGCAATAAGCAATGGATTTTTGTAAACAGTCACAGTTGGTTGCAATAAACAATCCTATTTCCTAAACATAACAATGCATTGAGCTAAATGGTAAATTCAGGTTATCTTGTAATAAATTACTTTTCAGATTACTTTTGAAATTCCAGGTCTGGCTCCTAGATCCAGCTCTGGGTCAGTACTCAGAATCAAGTGATGAAAGTCGACTTAATAACTGTAATGATTTTTAAATAATATCTAGCTATTTCAAAAGTTAGCACTTAGAAAATATTTCAAAGAAAACATTCAATGGATCTCTATGGCAAGAAATTCAAATTGCAGGTAGAGTACTTTATCGTTACTTTAGTAATCAAGGACTGGGTACCTAGACCCAGGACTGGGGTCCTTATCAGAAACAGGTAAGTAATTTCGTTTGCAGAAATGGTACGATTTTAAAAGAATATTTCAATTTTGCAAAAATAGACACTTAGAAGAAATTTCACAGAAAAGCAGACAATGGTTTCCTATGGAAGAAAAATGAGTTAGAGGTAAGTACAGTTGTGGACACTTTTCAGAGTCAGGGCTGGGCACCAAGATCCAGCACTGGGAGCCCACCTAAGAGCAGGTGAGTAAATTCGTTTTTGTCACTTGGCTGATTTTTAGTGAATATTTGCAGTTTTGAAAAGTTCACACTTAGAAGATTTTTCAAGAAAAGGCCAGTCAATGTTACCCTATGAGGAAAATGAAGTTAGCGGTTTAAGGGTAAGTACCCGACTGGCAGAGTTGAAATTCCGGGCATAGACTCAGGGGTCCCCCAGTGTCAGGTAGGTACAGTTGGTTCACCCTCAGCGGTTTCAGGACGGCCACTTACTCAGGGCAAGTGGGGACGTAGGTTAGTGTAGAGAGTGCACTGCCAGGGCCACTCGGGCGGCTGGGTGCAGGGTGCTTTTGAGCCTTCGGGCACTCAATGGAAGTCAATGGGAATGTTCCGGTTTGGAAAAAGGCTGCAAGCTCGGGGACGAGGATGCTTCAGATGCCACCACCACTTCGAGAGGTAAGTTGAGTAGTTGTAGGTTAGGTGGGTACCCCGGGATTGGGCACAGGGGGCCGCAGGGCGCCGGGTGCAGGGGTGCCTTTTGATGTCGGGAATCTTACCCTCTTGTTGATCGCGGTTGGGGTGGCACTCTGTTCTGAGGCTGCAGACTTCTTCCGGAATGTCGAGGGGGGTCCTTGGGTGCCGGACTCGGGGTCACAGTCGCCGTGGGATCGTCCTCAGGGTCTTTGTTCACTCCGGCACTGGCCAGGCTTGGCTGGTGCAGAGTGTGCTGGGTTCGCGGTTCCGGGCTGCTGCCAGGGGTTAGAGATAGGTTTCTGAGTAGAGCCTCTACTCATGGGAGTCCCAGGGGCTTTAGAGTTCAAAGGTAGCCAGGTCCTCCGGGGTTTTTGAGGTTGCTGGCCACAAGAGATGCCGCGCTGGAGCAGGAGCAGGTTCGAGGGTCGACAGGCCGGTAGGGCTGGGGCCAAAGCAGTTGGTGTCTTCCTCTTTTTAGCAGCTGCAGGGCAGGTCTTTGTTCTTCTTGCTCTTCTTGTAGTTTCGAATCTGGGATCTGGGGAAGGAAGGTTCAGGGGGCCCCTAAATACTAGATTTAGGGGCGTTAAAGGTAGGTGAAGGCCAGGGACCAATGGGTCCTTGTCCTGGGGTGGGTACACCCCCTATCCTGCCTCTCTCCTGTGGGAGGGGGGCAGTAGCCTAATCCTGATATGGTAGGGCCTCCCATCTTCAAGATGGCGAGAGCCCGGAGATGTGCTTCACCTCGCCTCCCCCACCTGCGGGGTGGGGTGGGCAGGCTGGCACATCCCCTGTCCTTGTATGGGGTTTCCGGCCAAGCTTCCTGCCAGAGTGGGGGGTTGCAGTGGCCTGGGGAAACTCCAACTGGCGGCATGCCTTTGAAGCTTCCCTTTGCTCATCCTGGGGGAGGAGATTTCTCACCTCACCCAGGATGTGCATTGTTGCAGGCCCGGGAGAGCAGGGGCTCTCCCACCCAGGGGTCCAGCAACGTGTCTGCTGTGTGGCAGCCTGGGCAGCCTCAGAGCAGACGTGGATTGTAGGTTAGCTGTAAGGGGGCATCTCTAAGGTGCCCTCTGGGGTGCTTAGTACATTAAATCCCACACTGGCATCAGTGTGGGTTTAATGTGCTGAGAAGTTTGATACCAAACTTCCCAGTCTTCAGTGTTGCCATTATGGTGCTGTGGAGTTCGTGTTTGACGAGCTCTCAGCACCATGTACTTGTAAAAGGCAGCACTGTACTTACAGTGCCCAGGAATGGACCTGGGTACTGTAGGGACACAGGGCTCCTGCTCCTGTGCCCACACCATAGGCATAAGACACCCAGCCAGAGGGGTGGCTGACATATGCCTTGGCAGTGTAGGTGATGGGCATGGCACACAGAGATGTGTGCCATGTCGACTCTTTGTTTTGTCCTGCACCCAGAGACTCAGCCTGCAAAGGCAGTGTGTGTGTGTAAGGGTACAGGGCCTCTAAGGGTGGCACAATGAGTGCTGCAGCCCTTAGAGGCCTTCCCTGGTCACAAGGCCCTGGGTACCTAGGGTACCATTTACCAGGGGCTGACATGTGGCCAGGGTTTGCCAATTGGGAGTTTGTGTGTTTTAAGGAAGGAACATAGGCCCTGGGCACCTGATTGGCAGGAGCCCAGGGCACAACAAGGAAAAGTGCATCAGCTATTAGGCAAAAAAAAGGGGGGGGTTACTGCAACAGAAACCCACTTTCTCATACAAGCCCCCCAGCCCAAAGGCCAGGAGACTTCTGCCAAAGCTGGGAGAGTCTATTTAGTCTTTCAGGCGAGGAAGAGTTGGGGAAGTGGTTTGAAAGTTGCAGGGCCTACTCTGCCTTACATCCTTCTGCCTAGGTCAGTCCCTTTGGGGAGCTGGCCTGTCTTATTAGTTTCAGGACCTAACTCCCAAGGCTCCTCTCCTTGTCTTTTACTGTCCTGGTCCCATCTTTCTATTTTGGGTTTAGAGGTGTATACCTCGGTAGTTTCTAACTTAGCCAGGGCTAGGCCCAGCTTACCCACAGAGGCTACCCACAGCTTGAGCAACCCCACCATGACCAATAAGGTCAGGGGGCCTGACTTGCTATTTGGCAGGGGGTTAGGCCACCATGCCAAGGATAGGGCTGCCATGAAGGCTAACACCCAGCAGAGGCTGCTGACAGCTGTCAGTGCCCAGAACCACACCTTTAGCTCCTGACTGGCAAGTGAGGGGGCTATTTTATAGTTCTCTTTGGGTCCTGGCTGTTGGTCTGTTTGAGGATAGGGGGTCCCTACTCTTGGTAGGGAACACCCCTCCTCTACCCCTTGTTCTGCCACCTGAGGAGCCACTAATTCAGGCTGGACAGTTGCCTGACTAGTCAGGTCTTGCTGTTGGCTAGGGGGGGCTTTACCAGTGCCATTTTGGGAGTTTTCCCTTACTGGGATAGAATCTCCCTGGCTCTCTGGAACTGTGGCTAACAGTTGCCCACCTTTCCTACCCTGTTTCTTCTCACTCTTTTGGGACTCAGCTGCACTGACTGCAGGTTGAGCCCCCACAGGTTCTTTGGGCGAGGCCTGGCATTGGGCCAGCACCTCTCTTTGGCTCAGTTCCACATCTAAGTGATCATTCCCCAAGAGACAATCAAGGGGGAGGTTTTTACTGACTATCACTTTTCTCCATCTAAGGGACCCAGCTGTGGCTAGGGGCACTATAGCCACAGGCCTAACAGTGACAGTTCTTACCCTTCTTGTTTCCCCTGGGACATATTGGTGTGGGAATACCAACCTGTCATGTACCACAGTGTGACTGGCACAGGTATCTCTCAGGGCAGTGGCTGGGATTCCATTCACCAGTAGGTGGTGGAAGTGTCTACTTCCTTCTGGGATCTCCAGCTTGCTTCTTGGGCCCATTCCCCAGTTGAAAGCTAGGAGGACTTCCTCATCTGAGGACCCTCCCTCCCAAGCTACACTGGCAACCCCTGGGGCTACACTAGTCACCCCTGGAGCTGTACTAGGAACCTTATTTTTAGGACAGCTAGAGTCCTGGGTGTGGTGTCCAGCCTTCTGACAGTTGAAACACCATATTCTGTTGGGATCCCAATTCTTACCTTGGTACCCTGGTTTAGTTTGTGAGGTGTCTTTGGGCCCACCCTCCTGGTCAGGTTTTTGGGGGGCTACCTGGGACTCCTTTCTTTTATCCACAAGGGGTTCACCCTCTTTCTTCTGGGGAGGCTTTGGGACCCCTTGGTTCTGGTCCCTCCCAGTGGACGTCCTAGTCACCCTAGTCTTGACCCAGTGGTCGGCCTTTTTTCCCAATTCTTGGGGGGATTTTAGACCTCGGTCTACCAAATGCTGATGCAACTTTTCATTTGTGCAGTTACTCAAAATATGTTCCTTCATGAATAAATTGTACAATCCAGTAAAATCCTGCACACCATGTCCAGCTAACCAACCATCCAGTGTCTTCACTGAGAAATCTACAAAATCAATCCAGGACTGGGTCTGGGTTTTGTGAGCCCCCCTGAATCTAATTCTATACTCCTCAGTGGTGAATCCAAATCCCTCAATCAGAGCTTCCTTCATGAGGTCATAGGATCCTGCTTCTGGCCCAGAGAGGGTCAGAAGCCTGTCTCTGCAGTTACCAGAGAACAGTTCCCATAGGAGTGCCCCCCAGAGAGGTTTCTTTACTTTTCTGATATCACAAGCCCTCTCAAAGGCTGTGAACCATTTGGTGATATCATCACCTTCCTCAAATTTAGGGACAATCCCTTTGGGGATTTTAAGGTCAGAAGTTTCCTCCCTATCCTTGTTTTTATTATTGCTGCCACCATTGATGGGTGCTAAACCCATCTCTCTCCTTTCCTTTTCTAGAGCCAGGAGCCTGGACTCTAGATCTATTCTTTTGGCCAGCCTCACAAGGCTGTCCCCTTCACTGGGGGGTCCCCCAGTGTAGTCTCTGGGACCAGAGCCACCTGTGTGGTCTCTAGGTGCCCAGATGCTAATTCTTGTGTTGGAGGGTATGGGTGCCATCTCCTCCCTAGGGAATAGTATGGGGAGGTTGTTGTCCACCTCCTCTGTTTCCCTTTCCTCATCTGACTGGCCATCACCATGTTCAGATGGGTGGTGTTGGAAACAGCCCACTCCCACTCCGCAGGGTGGTGGTGGACTCCCCGAACACACTGTGGTAGCTTGGCTCGAGTGGTCAGGACACAGGCACCGTGCTAAGCATACAATATACCCATACAATAACCATGCGTGCATCCGTTCCAAAAACGACTCTACACCGTAAAAATTATGAAAATATCTTTCTTTATCTTTTTCTCTTAGTTGCTGATTGGGAAAATAAATAGGTCAATCACAATATACAAATTTTAAATAGTGCAGGTCAAATAAATACTGTCTGGAGATTCAATAAATAGGGGTGATCATAAATATAAAGGACATAAATAACAGTGCAGGTAATACAGGCAATTAAATATTCTGAGGCAATAAATACTGTCACCAATAAATATTGTACACCAACAAGTCCTGTGGACCAATAAATATAGTGAAGCAATAAATAGGTTAACCACAATAAATACAGGGCCCCCCAATAAATAATTAAGAGTATACAGCAACACTCATGTAATCAGATCACTTTTCAATTCCTAAGGGCTGATTTGGCCCAGGCACAGCTTGTAGGGTTGTGGAAGGCTTGAGGGGTTCTGCTCCCTGGCTGGGACAAGGCTGAGGCCTAAACTGAGGTAGATCAAGGGGGGGAATACCAGTGCCCTGGCTTTCTCTCTCCACACAACCTCTCTAGGTTAGTCCCAATTCACCCCTGGCACAGTCAGGTTGGTTCCAGCACCTCCCTAGCCCCTTAGAGCAGTCTCTCAGGTCTCCACAGGGCCTTAGGCGCCCTCTACTCCACTTACTGCCCTTTTTCTGATGTTCCGACGCCGCTGGAGTCGTGTCGATGCCGTGAGGCGGTTCCGGTTCGGTCTCGGCGGCCTCGGCACAATGTCAGTTCTAGACGACGCCGGTAGGCGGTTCCGGTCCGATGTCGGCGGCCTCGGTTCGATCTCGACCTCCAATTCGACGGCGTCGGGCAGTCTCTACTCGATGTCGACTTCGGGCGGCTCCGGTCCGATGGCGCTCTCGGCTTCGATGACGTCGGCCGGCCTGGCCTCGATGTCGACTTCCGGCGACTCCGGGGTGCGATCCTCACCCTCGACCTCCGGTGCTCCTCCTCTCAGGTTCCGGGCGAGTCCGGAGTGCGATCCTCACTCCCGACCTCCGGTACACTTCACCTCGGTCTCCGACAACTCCGGAGGGCGGACTTCACTCCTCCGATGACGCCGCTCACTCGACCTCGGTTAACTTCCTCCTCGACCTTTGGTATTCCTCACGACCTCCGTCGGCGCCCTCTCACGACCTCAGGCGGCTCCGGGTACGACGTCTGCTTCTTCAGTCAGCGCCTCTTCTCCACCTCGGGCTCCAGGTCTTAGGCTACTCGACGCCGGACTCCAGGGAAACCAGTTTCCAGGTCAGGATCTTGCTGCTTTCTGCTTCTAAGGCCTGTTCCTGCTGTCCAGGTCCTTAGGATGAGTTTTTCTGGCTTCTTCCCACACAGGGCTACAGGCTGGGATCCATCAGTAGGGACTAGTATCAAGGGTGGGTTTATGGACCCCACTCCAGGCACAAGTTTCCACCCCTGCTGCTTCACTCCTTCCTCCTTCACTGTTGTGCTGCTCTCTCTTCACCAGTCAGGTGCCAACTGCCAGCTCCAACTGCCAACACTCTGTCTTAACCTCCCAACATTCTAAACCGCCTCCAACTGTCACAGAGTTCTGGAATGTTCTGGAAGGTGCTGGTAGGTTCCAGTGGATGCTGGTGATGTCACAGGTGGCCACCATTTTGTGCTCCAGGCCCTCAGACAGAAGTTTCAGGGGTAGATAAAATGGCTCCCTGAATCTGCAGCAACATGAAAAATGAAAACAAATGAGGGAAAAAGGGCCAAGTCCTACATAACCCCCTACCAGCCAAAAGCCAGGGTAGACCGATCAATGCCTTGATGGACTTCCCTGCTTGGGGCGAGAAAAGGTGGACGCAGGCCCGCAACGGCAGGAGCACCCGCAAGTTCTCCTCCGCTCTGGAACCCAATGGTTCCCTAACGAACCTCCCTGGACCAACAAAACCACCCCACTGGGGCTCCCTAGCTAGTTGTGGCCAGGACCGGCCCCTGGGCCGTCCAGATGTCTCTGGCCCGGGTGATCTCGCGGAGTGGGGGGCAGTAGCCCCAGGCCTGTAGTGCCCGTTGACCACTCCGGTCCTCCTCCTTGCAGTCCTAAACTGCCTCTGGTCCTTCCTCCTGGGGTTCACACCCTTAGGCTGACCAGCCTTCAGGGGCGAGGCTCTCCTCCCCCTAACTCTCCTCCTGGGGTTCCTCACCCTACCCTGCGAGGCACCCTCAGACCAACACTTCCTCCTCAGTCTAGGGCCTTGACCCCTCAACTGATCCTTCAACCTAGGGTCTAAACCCTTAGGCTGAGTCGGTGCCCGAGGCGAGACCTTCCTCCCTCTGCACCCCCTTCCAGATTTCAGCACCCTCCTAACGAGAAAAGTACCCCTGGAAGTCAATTTCGGGGGGACCCGGTTAACAGAGGCCCCACCCGCCAGGTCAGGCAACCCCTGAGCCTGGCATCCCAGCCCAGGACCTAAACCCTGAAACTGGGCCAACCCCAGAACCTCAGGCGCGCTGGTTACAGTCGCCCTGGGTCCTCCTGACACTAGGGGCTCCCCTGCACTGGAGGGCACATCGGGACAGCCTAGGCTCCCAACCTGGGGCTCCCTTGCGGAACTCTCCAGGCCCTGAGACTTCGGTTGGGGCACCTCGGGACACCTCCCCGTCTCACGCCTTCCTACAGATAGGTCGTGAGGCCCTACAACCCTCTCTCCCTGGGACCTAGCTGGGCTATCTGCCACTTCTCCCACCTCGCTGGGTTGGGAGATCCCTGCACCACCCCCTTCAGGTTCCCACCCCAATGCCTCCTCAGACACCCTGGTGATGTCATCCTGGGGTAAATAAACTTCTAGCTCCTGTGGAGCTTCCGGTATGCTGCCACCAGTGTCCTCGCTGGACACACTCATCTGGAGGGCACGCAGCTCCAACTCCCTCATCCGAAGCTCGTGCGCCATCCTTCTCTCCTCTTTCTCTTTCTCCAGCCTTGCTAAGTCCCATGTGAGCTGTCTTTTCTCCCTCCGGTCTGTTAACTCCACTTTAGACAAGCCACCGCTAGAGGCACTGCTGCCCTTCCTAGAAATGGTTCTGGGCCCTGCTGACAGGTTCCCCACCTCAGGTTGGTACATCTCAGCCCCCTCGGGGTCAGGCTCTCCATCCCTGTCTTCCTCCTCAGCCTTGCTTTCTCGGCGTGCCTCCCCCCTTAAGCTGGTTTGGAGTGCACCCTTCTTTGCTCCTGGGGGACAGTACACCCCCTCCCGCTGGCAAAACTCCCTGAGTTGGGCCACAGTGTACGTTTCTAGATTTTCTAGTACAAACTCCATCTTGCCCACTCAGGTTAGAGGACAGGTTTTTGTGCAGTAACTATGCAGGGGGGTACCTTTAATAATACCTCCTCCCACCACCAGAGTAAATTTGGAAAAAACAAAAACCCACAATTAGGAAGGCCGCTCTTGAGAAAACTCCCGGTGTAGGCCTATGGACTACCCACAGTTATTGTTGAGTATGCGTAGGCACAGCTCTATCCCACCACTGAACACCAATTTATGTTGGAAACAGCCCACTCCCACTCCGCAGGGTGGTGGTGGACTCCCCGAACACACTGTGGTAGCTTGGCTCGAGTGGTCAGGACACAGGCACCGTGCTAAGCATACAATATACCCATACAATAACCATGCGTGCATCCGTTCCAAAAACGACTCTACACCGTAAAAATTATGAAAATATCTTTCTTTATCTTTTTCTCTTAGTTGCTGATTGGGAAAATAAATAGGTCAATCACAATATACAAATTTTAAATAGTGCAGGTCAAATAAATACTGTCTGGAGATTCAATAAATAGGGGTGATCATAAATATAAAGGACATAAATAACAGTGCAGGTAATACAGGCAATTAAATATTCTGAGGCAATAAATACTGTCACCAATAAATATTGTACACCAACAAGTCCTGTGGACCAATAAATATAGTGAAGCAATAAATAGGTTAACCACAATAAATACAGGGCCCCCCAATAAATAATTAAGAGTATACAGCAACACTCATGTAATCAGATCACTTTTCAATTCCTAAGGGCTGATTTGGCCCAGGCACAGCTTGTAGGGTTGTGGAAGGCTTGAGGGGTTCTGCTCCCTGGCTGGGACAAGGCTGAGGCCTAAACTGAGGTAGATCAAGGGGGGGAATACCAGTGCCCTGGCTTTCTCTCTCCACACAACCTCTCTAGGTTAGTCCCAATTCACCCCTGGCACAGTCAGGTTGGTTCCAGCACCTCCCTAGCCCCTTAGAGCAGTCTCTCAGGTCTCCACAGGGCCTTAGGCGCCCTCTACTCCACTTACTGCCCTTTTTCTGATGTTCCGACGCCGCTGGAGTCGTGTCGATGCCGTGAGGCGGTTCCGGTTCGGTCTCGGCGGCCTCGGCACAATGTCAGTTCTAGACGACGCCGGTAGGCGGTTCCGGTCCGATGTCGGCGGCCTCGGTTCGATCTCGACCTCCAATTCGACGGCGTCGGGCAGTCTCTACTCGATGTCGACTTCGGGCGGCTCCGGTCCGATGGCGCTCTCGGCTTCGATGACGTCGGCCGGCCTGGCCTCGATGTCGACTTCCGGCGACTCCGGGGTGCGATCCTCACCCCCGACCTCCGGTGCTCCTCCTCTCAGGTTCCGGGCGACTCCGGAGTGCGATCCTCACTCCCGACCTCCGGTACACTTCACCTCGGTCTCCGACGACTCCGGAGGGCGGACTTCACTCCTCCGATGACGCCGCTCACTCGACCTCGGTTAACTTCCTCCTCGACCTTTGGTATTCCTCACGACCTCCGTCGGCGCCCTCTCACGACCTCAGGCGGCTCCGGGTACGACGTCTGCTTCTTCAGTCAGCGCCGCTTCTCCACCTCGGGCTCCAGGTCTTAGGCTACTCGACGCCGGACTCCAGGGAAACCAGTTTCCAGGTCAGGATCTTGCTGCTTTCTGCTTCTAAGGCCTGTTCCTGCTGTCCAGGTCCTTAGGATGAGTTTTTCTGGCTTCTTCCCACACAGGGCTACAGGCTGGGATCCATCAGTAGGGACTAGTATCAAGGGTGGGTTTATGGACCCCACTCCAGGCACAAGTTTCCACCCCTGCTGCTTCACTCCTTCCTCCTTCACTGTTGTGCTGCTCTCTCTTCACCAGTCAGGTGCCAACTGCCAGCTCCAACTGCCAACACTCTGTCTTAACCTCCCAACATTCTAAACCGCCTCCAACTGTCACAGAGTTCTGGAATGTTCTGGAAGGTGCTGGTAGGTTCCAGTGGATGCTGGTGATGTCACAGGTGGCCACCATTTTGTGCTCCAGGCCCTCAGACAGAAGTTTCAGGGGTAGATAAAATGGCTCCCTGAATCTGCAGCAACATGAAAAATGAAAACAAATGAGGGAAAAAGGGCCAAGTCCTACAGGTGGTCTTTAGCATACTCAGCCAGGAGCTCCTGGAGCCCTTGTTTGGTTGGATGCAGACCCATTTGTAAATTTTTGAGTTTACATAAGGACCTCAATTCCTTGAAAGACAAGTGTAAGTAAGGTGTGAGGTCGAGCTCCTCCACCAGGTCCATGTTATTATTATCACTAATAGCTGGGTTTGTTTGAGACATTCTAACCTGACAGTTCTAACCCTCTACCCTGACTATAGTGACTTTTATTTTTCTAAAATTCTAATGGGACTTAACCAAGGCCCTAGCAAGACTTTTAGTAATTTTGGAAAAACCAATCAGAATTCTAAAGGCAATTTTTAAGAGTTCTGTCGTGTGATCAGATGGTAACCAAGTAGTCCAACAAATGCAAGTTTGTATCCCACCGCTGATCCACCAATGTGAGAAAGTGGCTCTGTATATACTGTTCCCTAATGGGTACAGGGTGTACAGAGTCCACAGTCCCCCAGAGGCTGATAGAGGTCAAAGTTAGGTATGACCTTACTCTCAAAAGTGGTAGCTTGGTCGAGCAGTAAGGCAGTACCTGAGGACAGTGTAAAGCATTTATTGTACACACTCAGTCAGCAAATGGTTTCACACACTCAATAACTGAACTCTAGGCCAATGGTTTATATATATAAAATATATGCTTGTTTTATTTTTAGAACCACAAAGGGAATAAAAATATACTTTTCTCAGAATGAGAGATTGAATATAAATACTTTTGCAATAAGCAATGGATTTTTGTAAACAGTCACAGTTGGTTGCAATAAACAATCCTATTTCCTAAACATAACAATGCATTGAGCTAAATGGTAAATTCAGGTTATCTTGTAATAAATTACTTTTCAGATTACTTTTGAAATTCCAGGTCTGGCTCCTAGATCCAGCTCTGGGTCAGTACTCAGAATCAAGTGATGAAAGTCGACTTAATAACTGTAATGATTTTTAAATAATATCTAGCTATTTCAAAAGTTAGCACTTAGAAAATATTTCAAAGAAAACATTCAATGGATCTCTATGGCAAGAAATTCAAATTGCAGGTAGAGTACTTTATCGTTACTTTAGTAATCAAGGACTGGGTACCTAGACCCAGGACTGGGGTCCTTATCAGAAACAGGTAAGTAATTTCGTTTGCAGAAATGGTACAATTTTAAAAGAATATTTCAATTTTGCAAAAATAGACACTTAGAAGAAATTTCACAGAAAAGCAGACAATGGTTTCCTATGGAAGAAAAATGAGTTAGAGGTAAGTACAGTTGTGGACACTTTTCAGAGTCAGGGCTGGGCACCAAGATCCAGCACTGGGAGCCCACCTAAGAGCAGGTGAGTAAATTCGTTTTTGTCACTTGGCTGATTTTTAGTGAATATTTGCAGTTTTGAAAAGTTCACACTTAGAAGATTTTTCAAGAAAATGCCAGTCAATGTTACCCTATGAGGAAAATGAAGTTAGCGGTTTAAGGGTAAGTACCCGACTGGCAGAGTTGAAATTCCGGGCATAGACTCAGGGGTCCCCCAGTGTCAGGTAGGTACAGTTGGTTCACCCTCAGCGGTTTCAGGACGGCCGGGTGCAGAGAGAGTTAGGCCCAATGTTATCCTATGAGGGATAGGGGGGCCTTGGTTGGTGGCTGCTGTCTGGCAAGCCACGCGGCTGTGGGAGCTGGGCTCCTGGTCACTTACTCAGGGCAAGTGGGGACGTAGGTTAGTGTAGAGCGTGCACTGCCAGGGCCACTCGGGCGGCTGGGTGCAGGGTGCTTTTGAGCCTTCGGGCGCTCAATGGAAGTCAATGGGAATGTTCCGGTTTGGAAAAAGGCTGCAAGCTCGGGGACGAGGATGCTTCAGATGCCACCACCACTTCGAGAGGTAAGTTGGGTAGTTGTAGGTTAGGTGGGTACCCCGGGATTGGGCACAGGGGGCCGCAGGGCGCCGGGTGCAGGGGTGCCTTTTGATGTCGGGAATCTTACCCTCTTGTTGATCGCGGTTGGGGTGGCACTCTGTTCTGAGGCTGCAGACTTCTTCCGGAATGTCGAGGGGGGTCCTTGGGTGCCGGACTCGGGGTCACAGTCGCCGTGGGGTCGTCCTCAGGGTCTTTGTTCACTCCGGCACTGGCCAGGCTTGGCTGGTGCAGAGTGTGCTGGGTTCGCGGTTCCGGGCTGCTGCCAGGGGTTAGAGATAGGTTTCTGAGTAGAGCCTCTACTCATGGGAGTCCCAGGGGCTTTAGAGTTCAAAGGTAGCCAGGTCCTCCGGGGTTTTTGAGGTTGCTGGCCACAAGAGATGCCGCGCTGGAGCAGGAGCAGGTTCGAGGGTCGACAGGCCGGTAGGGCTGGGGCCAAAGCAGTTGGTGTCTTCCTCTTTTTAGCAGCTGCAGGGCAGGTCTTTGTTCTTCTTGCTCTTCTTGTAGTTTCGAATCTGGGGAAGGAAGGTTCAGGGGGCCCCTAAATACTAGATTTAGGGGCGTTACAGGTAGGTGAAGGCCAGGGACCAATGGGTCCTTGTCCTGGGGTGGGTACACCCCCTATCCTGCCTCTCTCCTGTGGGAGGGGGGCAGTAGCCTAATCCTGATAGGGTAGGGCCTCCCATCTTCAAGATGGCGAGAGCCCGGAGATGTGCTTCACCTCGCCTCCCCCACCTGAGGGGTGGGGTGGGCAGGCTGGCACATCCCCTGTCCTTGTATGGGGTTTCCAGCCAAGCTTCCTGCCAGAGTAGGGGGTTGCAGTGGCCTGGGGAAACTCCAACTGGCGGCATGCCTTTGAAGCTTCCCTTTGCTCATCCTGGGGGAGGAGATTTCTCACCTCACCCAGGATGTGCATTGTTGCAGGCCCGGGAGAGCAGGGGCTCTCCCACCCAGGGGTCCAGCAACGTGTCTGCTGTGTGGCAGCCTGGGCAGCCTCAGAGCAGACGTAGATTGTAGGTTAGCTGTAAGGGGGCATCTCTAAGGTGCCCTCTGGGGTGCTTAGTACATTAAATCCCACACTGGCATCAGTGTGGGTTTAATGTGCTGAGAAGTTTGATACCAAACTTCCCAGTCTTCAGTGTTGCCATTATGGTGCTGTGGAGTTCGTGTTTGACGAGCTCTCAGCACCATGTACTTGTAAAAGGCAGCACTGTACTTACAGTGCCCAGGAATGGACCTGGGTACTGTAGGGGCACAGGGCTCCTGCTCCTGTGCCCACACCATAGGCATAAGGCACCCAGCCAGAGGGGTGGCTGACATATGCCTTGGCAGTGTAGGTGATGGGCATGGCACACAGAGATGTGTGCCATGTCGACTCTTTGTTTTGTCCTGCACCCAGAGACTCAGCCTGCAAAGGCAGTGTGTGTGTGTAAGGGTACAGGGCCTCTAAGGGTGGCACAATGAGTGCTGCAGCCCTTAGAGGCCTTCCCTGGTCACAAGGCCCTGGGTACCTAGGGTACCATTTACCAGGGGCTGACATGTGGCCAGGGTTTGCCAATTGGGAGTTTGTGTGTTTTAAGGAAGGAACATAGGCCCTGGGCACCTGATTGGCAGGAGCCCAGGGCACAACAAGGAAAAGTGCATCAGCTATTAGGCAAAAAAAAGGGGGTGTTACTGCAACAGAAACCCACTTTCTCACAGATGGAATCTGATTTTAATAGGATGAATACAAATCAGAATACTTTACTTAGTGATGGCAAATGATAAATATTTGTTGACAGCCGATTACCTTGTTTGTACGCTGTATAGCTTGATCAGTAAAACTAAGAAACATTGCTGCCTCCACCCTTATGACAATGCTATTAGTTAACTAGGAGGCAAGTCAGGAGCCCTGTATACCCTAAATGTAGGCTAGATTTTTTTTTATACATGGAGAAAATGTTTAGTTTATTAAACAAAAGAGGTTTTTTTGTACAGCAGACAAGCTGAACATATTTGAAGGTGCGCTTATGTGTAGCCCTGCTAAGTACCACGCATCAGAGGTTAGACTAACGCAATTTAGTATAGAGCCTGCATCACCAAACTAAAATGCACTAGTCACGCATTTATAACACCCTGACACCCATGCGAGGTGCTCTCTACAAAGAGCTACGTTTAAACAAGGAGCACTGCGCTTCCAGCGAGTGCGCTCTGTGCTGCCTGCTGTCTGGAATACACTGTGGCACACCTCTAAAATAAAATAATAATTCACAAGATATGCACTGCGAGAACAAAGTGAAGTATTTTATTTTTGGCGCTGCGGGCCCAATACCCTTTGGTCTCATTCAGAGCGTGGTGTAGACACCACCAGTGACTGCTCTTATGTGACTCCGTAGGCCGTGCCTTGCCTGTTGTTGTTGTCCGGCAAGGCACCACCCATTCTGGGACCATGCTGTTGTCTTATCAGCCACTGAGGCAACAGGCGGCAGCTTTGGTTTTCCTTACAACACCCATCTCCACCAGTGGCATCTCGCGTGATCAACACACGACCTCTGTGCTGCTTAATGATGCAGAAGATGTTGCATTTTGGCCCCAGGCAAGATCATGTTTTCCTCCCCGTCGGATGGGAGTGAGTGAAACCAACTCACCTGCTGCCCTCTATATGTTGTGGGAGTTGGGGCTCAGGTAGACTGTTCGGTGCAGGGGAGCTGCCCGAGGCTCTAAAAGGTGCAGTTCTGCTGACCAGCCAGTGATTGTCTACTGGAGGATGGCAATGAGCTCAGAGTCCTTTGATTGGACACTCAACTGCAACAGCATTAAAACCCCCAAGTGGCTTACAGCTACCAGTGTGATGCAGTCCTCATCCTCTAGCCAGCCAGACTTCAAGTTTTTTTATTTAAGTGTGAGCCTGGGTTCCCATTCACGTATGTATGTTTGTGCGAGCAGTTCGTAGGTGTATCAATGCATCAGGCCATCAGCACTGCATTTGTTCGAGTGGAAATCTGCATGGGAGCTAGCTGCAGTTTAAAACCCTGATGCCATTGCTGTCAAAGAAATTCAACTTGCCACTTCACAAGTGTTTAAACTATGATTTGGAGGCAGGTTTTGTAGTTTCCATAATGTGTTCGTCATAAGAGATAGGCTTTGTAGGAAGGTAGGGTCCTTCTAGCTTGGCTACCCCCACTTTTTAGTAAATTATCTCTAAAAAAGAGTGGGGGTCCAAGGGATGTAGTTTAACGACTCAAACAGTTCTCAATCCCTAATCCAACACATGTATACAAAATAGAAGAACTGAGAGTCCAAAGAATGTTTAGCAACAATAGTGTAACCACTCTAAAAATATCGATCAAGGTGTTTGCTGGTGTCAACTAAGTACACAATGTGTCCATGAGTGTATGTATGCGTAAACAAAGTTCCCATCACCCACGACAAGTGGCTTGCTTCATCATTTGGGAACCGGGGAACTTGACCAAGGAACCATCTTCTACCAGATTGATGTAGATATTGGTTCGATGGATGTCCCAAATGTGTAACTGGATCGAAGGGGCCACAAACGTGATAATAGTGGGTGATGTATGCAGTGCAGGTGATAAAGAGATAGTGATTTAAAATTGGTTGTCAAGATACAATTATGTGTTTATTCTAGTGCTACCTTGATACCAAGTTAAAACTAAACAGTGCTATACAGTTCAAACAAATAACTGTGTTCTTAAAGACTGGTCTACATGTTTCAGCTCTTGGATATACTCTATCCCAGCTTTCGTCAGGACCAGAAAGCTACTGCATTTAATGGTGTAGTGAATACAAAAAAACTCAAAAACATACAACCTGGACCATGATCTTGGTACAGGTAAATACCTGTAGAAGCAACAACAGTGGTCAATACAAACAGAGTGGTGACATGTTACAAAACCGCATCCACATTGAAATGTCGATTTTAGTTCAAAGTTACCAAATAGTGTACTAGATAATTCTACGTCCATCACCACAAGTGAAACGTTAGAATTATAACTCACCCGAATTACACTGGGTATGTGCCTCACCCCACCCGGCAACTGCTCAGGTATAGGAGGCACCGCTCTAAGGAAAAAGTACTAGCGTAAAACATTACATAACAAATGCTTTTGAAACATTTAAAACTTTAGTACATTGCGCGCAACCCTTAAAAACAAACAAGGCAGGAGGTTCACGGTCGACTGAGCGTCGAAAGAAGATTGTCAGCAATCATGTCTCTGTTGTAAACAAACGAAGTGCCTATACAGTTGGCTAAAGCACTATCATTTCTCTACCCCAAAGTCTACTGTTATACTGCGTGATTTAAAAGCCAGTGACTGATGTGTATGATGCCGGAGAGTGAGGAATCCCAGTACGGTGTTTCCTTGGTTAGAGGTAGCCGGTTCGGTATTCTAAAAAAGACCCCAGAACTAAACCAAGAACTTAACCAGGAACTCAAGGCACCGTTATCATTTTAACAGATGTTAATTAATAGCGTTACGGGTACTGCACCAACTCCGGTCAGTTTCTATCTGTCCACCTTACCTCTCCGTCGGTACCTCTCGCGGTGTGTGAGCGAGAAGGGGAGGTGTAATACAGCGATAGGGAATCCTATTTGAGGAGTCACCCCGCGTCACTGCTGACATGCGCGGTCGGCGGCTCCAAGCTGTCCCTCGCTGATGACGGCGCGGCATTGTGGCATAGACGCAATGCGCATCGGGAATTGTAGTTTATTATAGTTTATTAGGAGATTGCTTACCGAAACATTGATAACTCAGGGCCATATGCTCATGGATAATTATGCTTTCTGATCTATCTGAGAGGCTACGTAGTTAGCGTGTATTATATCTAAATTAAATGCGGTGGATTTTATCATATTCCGCAAATAAATCACGTAGTCAGATTACAAATGATGGCATTCTCAATGTGTGACTCATGATCTCAAACCGGGTGTTGAAGCAAATTCTTACAAACGACCCGTCATTTTAAAGCGAGGTCCATGGTATTTGGTCATTCAGACCTACACAGTCGCTATGCATTTTGAACACCCATTTCTGTTCCTTCATGAAGAGGAACTTGTGAATATCTGTAACGTGAGATGGAATAAAGGGTTGTTCTAAGATTACCCAGCGCAGATCTTCTGGTCTGTGATTGTGGGACAGGAAATGGCTAGTTAATCTGTCCCACAATCACAGACCAGAAGATCTGCGCTGGGTAATCTTAGAACAACCCTTTATTCCATCTCACGTTACAGATATTCACAAGTTCCTCTTCATGAAGGAACAGAAATGGGTGTTCAAAATGCATAGCGACTGTGTAGGTCTGAATGACCAAATACCATGGACCTCGCTTTAAAATGACGGGTCGTTTGTAAGAATTTGCTTCAACACCCGGTTTGAGATCATGAGTCACACATTGAGAATGCCATCATTTGTAATCTGACTACGTGATTTATTTGCGGAATATGATAAAATCCACCGCATTTAATTTAGATATAATACACGCTAACTACGTAGCCTCTCAGATAGATCAGAAAGCATAATTATCCATGAGCATATGGCCCTGAGTTATCAATGTTTCGGTAAGCAATCTCCTAATAAACTATAATAAACTACAATTCCCGTTGCGCATTGCGTCTATGCCACAATGCCGCGCCGTCATCAGCGAGGGACAGCTTGGAGCCGCCGACCGCGCATGTCAGCAGTGACGCGGGGTGACTCCTCAAATAGGATTCCCTATCGCTGTATTACACCTCCCCTTCTCGCTCACACACCGCGAGAGGTACCGACGGAGAGGTAAGGTGGACAGATAGAAACTGACCGGAGTTGGTGCAGTACCCGTAACGCTATTAATTAACATCTGTTAAAATGATAACGGTGCCTTGAGTTCCTGGTTAAGTTCTTGGTTTAGTTCTGGGGTCTTTTTTAGAATACCGAACCGGCTACCTCTAACCAAGGAAACACCGTACTGGGATTCCTCACTCTCCGGCATCATACACATCAGTCACTGGCTTTTAAATCACGCAGTATAACAGTAGACTTTGGGGTAGAGAAATGATAGTGCTTTAGCCAACTGTATAGGCACTTCGTTTGTTTACAACAGAGACATGATTGCTGACAATCTTCTTTCGACGCTCAGTCGACCGTGAACCTCCTGCCTTGTTTGTTTTTAAGGGTTGCGCGCAATGTACTAAAGTTTTAAATGTTTCAAAAGCATTTGTTATGTAATGTTTTACGCTAGTACTTTTTCCTTAGAGCGGTGCCTCCTATACCTGAGCAGTTGCCGGGTGGGGTGAGGCACATACCCAGTGTAATTCGGGTGAGTTATAATTCTAACGTTTCACTTGTGGTGATGGACGTAGAATTATCTAGTACACTATTTGGTAACTTTGAACTAAAATCGACATTTCAATGTGGATGCGGTTTTTGTAACATGTCACCACTCTGTTTGTATTGACCACTGTTGTTGCTTCTACAGGTATTTACCTGTACCAAGATCATGGTCCAGGTTGTATGTTTTTGAGTTTTTTTGTATTCACTACACCGTCAATATGCAGTAGCTTTCTGGTCCTGACGAAAGCTGGGATAGAGTATATCCAAGAGCTGAAACATGTAGACCAGTCTTTAAGAACACAGTTATTTGTTTGAACTGTATAGCACTGTTTAGTTTTAACTTGGTATCAAGGTAGCACTAGAATAAACACATAATTGTATCTTGACAACCAATTTTAAATCACTATCTCTTTATCACCTGCACTGCATACATCACCCACTATTATCACGTTTGTGGCCCCTTCGATCCAGTTACACATTTGGGACATCCATCGAACCAATATCTACATCAATCTGGTAGAAGATGGTTCCTTGGTCAAGTTCCCCGGTTCCCAAATGATGAAGCAAGCCACTTGTCGTGGGTGATGGGAACTTTGTTTACGCATACATACACTCATGGACACATTGTGTACTTAGTTGACACCAGCAAACACCTTGATCGATATTTTTAGAGTGGTTACACTATTGTTGCTAAACATTCTTTGGACTCTCAGTTCTTCTATTTTGTATACCCCCACTTTTTGCCTGTTGTCAGTGTGTTTTTGACTTAGTCTGCTGGGATCCCTCTAATCAGGACCCCAGCAACTGTGTGTTCTCCTCTAAATTGACCTGGTTAGTACTTTGCTACCTCCACAATTTTCTACTGGTGTAACCTTATAATTACCCACAACATAGGTACACCAGGGGTCTCCCATGGGCTCCAACATGTATTATGGAACCCATGGGAGTCCACTTAAACTCTGAATACAGGCCTGCCATTGCAGCCTGTGTGAGTTGGTTCTTGCACCTCTCACGACAGATATACGATTCCTTATATCTGAGGTCATTGCACTTAAAATCTATAAGACACCCCTAGGGCATGCTATTCAGTACTGAGGGCAGGGTGCTTGGTTATACATGTGAGGGTGCCCCTGCATGAGCAGGACACCCCTACAAACCCCTGAGTCGATCCTCCAGGTTTCTGTAAGTGCGGCCAGCCATTTCTAGACATATAGTGGACATCAGTCATTACAAGATGTCTAACTATATAGTGGCTGCACCGAACCCGGTGGTATCAAAAATGTTGAAAACATACCCTAACACCGATTCCAGTGTTGGAAGTATGATCCCATGTACTGGGGACACCCTGTATTCCCGGTATCAGCCTTTCAGGGTCTGCCAGCAAGTTAGTACTGCTTTAGACCACAGACACAATTTTGTCCTCCTCCTGCTGAGCTGAGGTCGAGCAGGGGACGGTAGAACAATAGGTTTCCTGTCACAGGGAGGTGTGACCATCTCCCAGACAGGACTTTATGTATTGGGAAGGGTCGGGGTGCTTGCCAGCACCACCTGACTGCTTTGAAGGCCACATTTGGTGCCCTCCCTGCATACTCCAGTTTGTGCCAGTTCAGGGAGCCCTTGGCTCCTGCTCTGGGGCGAAACTGGACAAAGGCAATGGGAGTATCCTCCCCTCTGCCAGACCCTCCTCTGGGAGGAACCCCCGAGTTGTTCCAACTCTTTCCTTATGGTACTTAGGGGCTTACCTGTGGGTGGATACTTAGGGGCTTACCTGTGGGTGGGTCCTTAGATTCTTCGTGGGTCAAGACTCAACACTGAAACTACTACGTCGCTCTTCAATCACCTGGACACTTGGTCTTCATTGGACTTGGATTGGAACCAAAACTCCCAAAGAAGACTCCTGCTGCTCCTGGTCTCACTGTTCTTCAAGTCTTCTTCGTTGTCTGTGTCTATGCTTCTTCCAGATTCTCCAACAGACCTGTGAGCATCAAGGACACCTGAAGATATCATCTCCGTTGGACTTAAGGAGTCACTTCCCTGCATCTGCAGGCACCGCAATGAAGCTGACTAGTCTGCTGCTCCTGTCGTCCTACGGACTTCCCGAGGCCCGGCAACACATGTGTGGTTCTGCAACTCCCTCGAGGCCTTACCTGTCCTCTATTCAATTTTTAAGCCAGTATCCCTCGTCGGAATCACTGGGACCAAACCCCGGCGCACCACGTCGACTTGCCGTTGCCAAGGCTTGTTGGCTCTGCACACCAGAGATCATCAGACTACAAGAAGTTCCAGCCCCCAGCATCTCTTCCCTCCATGATCAGCATCGTCACAGCATACCGTGGGCCTTCATCTTTGGTGAGCTGCTTGAGGTCCTCTTGCTACCCCTATGCCTCCAGCCTAGCGAGTCCTCCTGAGGGTCTTCTATTGCTTCAATGGGCTTCTCTACTTGCTCTGGCCTGCTATGTCTCTCCTGCTGCTGGTGAGTCCCTTGGACCATGCTGGTCCCGATGTTGCTCTCTCTTCAATTTCCCCACCAGTTGCGGCTACCAAGGCTTATTGGTGCTCCCGCCAGACAGCGACCACCTAGTCACTGACATCTGACGTGGGACAGTTCGTGCATGGCTCCTGGTCTTCCTCAGCATTGCCTGGTCCTTACAGCTGCAGCAACAAGGTCGCCCTCAATTCTTCAGAACCGCCTGACATCCGTGGGCATTGTGTCTCTGTGCCCCATGGTCACCTCTGAGCGGCATAGACTCTGTCCCCTCTGCTTGCAGGTTCTTCACTTCCAGAATCCACCCTTGGATTCCACTGGACACTTTCACAGTCTTCCCCACGGGCATCTTCTTCGAAGTCGTCCATTGTTGTTTACAGCAGGTTCCAACGTCAATTCACCCCTATGCATTCAGCTTCCCTGGTATAGGTAACCTGGTTCCCGGGGAATCCATGGGTGGGGTGGCTCTCCAATCTTCCGTCCTCCAAGGGAATTCTTCAGGGTCCTTCGGGAAGGGTCCTTCTTCTTCAAAACTGCAACTGTGACTTCTCCATTTACTTCATTTGGGCAAATGGCTGAGTTTCCACTCTGCACACAGCCTCCATGGGGTTCTTGGGTACTTACCTTGGGTGGTTTTTTGTGTCCCCGGCTCCTCTGGGTATTCTGGTCCAAGTCCTGTTCGCCTTTGCAGTTCGCATTCCACTTTCTTAGTATATGGTTTGGTCTCCCCCGGAGACTACTGTATTTTGTGCTACTTACCTGATTGCGTTTGAATTATTTTTGTGTATTGTGTTGCAGTGGCAGCTGGTGAAATTCCAAAGTGGTGAGGCATAATCACATGCCTGAAATTAAACCAGACAAAGCCCAACTCTACCAAGGTGGGAACCCGGGGTGGGGGAAAGGTTGAAGGGCGGGCATGAAAATTGGTGCAGTTTATGCCACTATTTACCAAACTCACTGACTCGAAGGCTACATTTTTAAAAGGGAATTGTTATGGGGTATTTACTAATGAAACATTTATAGAGGGTGGTTTTCCTAGTTAGGCGATATCCATTTGGCCAACTGCTAGTGCACATGTCACTTTAAGCAGATTTGTGTTTTGCATTTAGAGCACTTCTTGATTTCGGAAGCAGGACAATTGACACCAGCTTAACAGGAATGTTTCTGAAGTGGGTCCATTTGAATGAAAAATCATCCGTATGACATGTGCATAAACATACATAGATGGAAGTACATTCAGACAGCGAGGTCCCACAGAAGGCCACATAAGCACATATCACACAGTGAAGGCTATAAAACCATATGCAACAAGTAGACAGTTGTTCTACAAAAAAAAAGTCTATAATGCATTCTGGGTCATGTAGTACCATGGTGTGCCAAAGAAAAAAGTCACTATAATTACATGCCACAACAATGCTGTAGTCGGTAAACTCATCCGTTTCAGAAGTGAAAGGATGTATTTACCAAAAGCCACCTTCATATTGTACCTGCAAATTCAGTGCAGTTCAGAAATATCTCACACAGAGAGAGGTCACTACAAATAATGTGTCACAGTTTAACTAGGAAGACAAGCAAGGCCTTCACCTACCACAGCATCATCTTGCCTTCTTCACATAACATGCTAGTAGCCACATAATATGGACTCCGTGGGAAAAAATCACGTCAATTCAGTGTCAACATGGGAGGGTGTTTCTTTTTGTAAACACTGTATGTACACAAGGTATTATCATCAGAAGAATTAACGGTGAGTTTACACTGCAGTGGTTCGTACCAATGACCTTTGCGACACCTGATGTCACCAGCGACTGATCACTCACCTAGTACAAACTACAAGCACAATAGTCCTGTGATGCTTCAATAATTAATGCTACTGCACATATCCGTATTACTCACTTTATTAGCTCTAGAATGAGGAAAGGCGGAGACTGACCTGTAGACGTCTAGAGATGTTAGCCACAGAAAATGCAATGCTATCTTTTGTAATTAATAGCAACAAGCTTATCTAGTCTTTGCCGCCTGTCCCTAGTAGAAGTATTTGAAAATATGCCTTTGGAAGGTGGAAACGAGCAAGGACAGTCTTCCTTTAATCCTCTGTTTCAAAGGAAAAGTGTAGAGTGGGACGAGAGTGGAGAATGTGGGTGAGAAAAACATAGATAGCAACGGAGCGCTAGATCTGAACCTTCTTGGGTTAAGTATCCTGTCATTAAGTTTATTTAGCAAAGATCCTCCGGCGGGTCTACAGCTTTTAGCAGTCTGTTTATATTCACAAGGCAGAGAGAAAGCACCTGGAATACCCATCTGAAACCGATAATTACATGCTCCAGTTTTCATCAGTAATTCATTGTCCACGCTTTGTAATGTACAAAAAAAAGGACATTATGAGAGGCTGTATGACAAGCGATTCAGCTTACTTGTAGGCAATTAATTCAAGTTTAGGAATATGTACAGCCCAATAAGAAAAGTAAACTGCCTTGATTTAGTCTCTTTCCTGCAGACTGTTCAAATAAATACTTACATCGTAGACTCTTTGATAAAAAAGTAGGGTTCTGCCGTGAAAGTTTTCAATGATTTAAAATAAGTATTTACCTTTGTTCTCAAACTTACTGCATTAAATTCACTGAGCAAAACTTCATTTTTAGGTCTCGCCTGAGCCAGCGCTCATGCGCTGCTCTGCGAGGCTTCTAGTAAGGACTTCAAACTCGGACCACATGCTCATGCATGTGTTTTTCTTTTTTGCTCACACGCTATTGGCCTTTGCGTGCGTCTTTCTAAGAGAGACAGCACGCAATTGGCCAAAGGCAGTTGCATGGTCCGCCTTCTCTCTGCTCTGGCCTAGGGAGCCCCGCACTGTGCCTGCTGCATTCCTTAAATTCTTTGCAGTGCGCGCGTACCACTCGCGGGCGCAAACTAAGAAAGTGCGGCCCGTCGGGTGGGGGACGAGTCAGTCAGTTGCTGCTGGGAGAAGACTGCATCATGCAGTGTTCTGTGTGGCCGCGTGGGTCCCAGTGCGGCTTATGCTGTGGCCACCTGACCGACCGGGACGCATAGATACACATGTGATATGCACATGCACCGCTGAGGATAGAGTGTATTCTGTGGTTAAACACAGACGGTGGTGAGTTTCGAACACAACTCAAGGGCACAGTCTACGAGGGCCGTGTATGCTCACCAACACAGACGCATAGGGACTCGCACATTCTCTCTGCCCGCAGTTTACACAGACACTGACTCCAAACCTCCTTGAACCGGTTATAATTACAGGAGAGGCGGTTCACATTTCCACCAAGCCGTTGTGATCTGCAGTTTCCTTCAGTGGGAAGCCCTGAGAGACGTTAAACATTGGCGCGGCTGTTTCCCAAACATTTATAATAAAAATATAAGAAAAAACCTCTAATTTCTTTTCTCGTAGCTACAGGAACGAGTTCCAACTTGTGTGTGAGACTTTTCTGCCACACATTTCCGTGTCCCGCTTGCACCTTCCGTGCACATCCTTCCCTTTTGCCCTGAGCACACCGAGAGCGGTGCCGGCATGAAGGGAAGCCTGCCCGTTGGAGATCCCGCCCCCCCACTTTCGGCCGGTGATGCCGCAGACCCAGGGAGTGCAGGCGTGTGCAGCACACGCCTCCCCATGCTGCGGTATGCTCCCCTTCCTCACCTCAGAGCCGCCCCCTGCAGAAGAGAGGTAAACACACCTCTCCTCCATCGGCACAGGCGGCCATGAGTGACCCGCCTTTCAAAGCAGGAGCTACTCACGCCACGGGCTGGGTAAATAAACACACCACCGGTGGAACAGACCTCGCATTTACCAGGGGCGGAGAAGGTTTCACAACAGAGGCATTGTGCGAGGAATGCAAACACAGAAATAGATGGCATGCCGAGCGCCCACTACAGCCATGCATGCCGTCCAACACTTCCCACTTACACCAGCCGACACACCCACATTGTTCCCACCAAGCAGAGACGTTACCCAACCGCCCCAATATGGAATATATCTAAGCAAGACCACCCCCACAACTATTCATGCTTAAACGCAGCCCTAAGTTCCCCACAGCACGTTTGGAGAGCCCCTCTTAAAAAACACGCACAACACACCAATCCTTTCCACCGCTCTAAACCCTCAGAGTCTGGCAACCAACCAGAACAAAAAAACTCGCCTCTTATTTGTCCGCCCAGAAGCATTTAAGGGTCTTTTCAAGGGAAGGAGATGCCATTGAAATACAATAAAAAGCTACTCTTAGGTCAAGCCATCCGAGGGCTGCAATGAACAGCGTTCACTCCAATACTCTGTCAATGAAGGGATGACGAAAGAGATCAAAGCCAAACAACCACGCAGCAGGATATCAAGTCCAAGAGTAGTAATAGTGTGAACTCCTCCCTCCAGGTCGTTACAAATATCATTCCCAGTGGTGGACTTGTGTGAGAGTATACTGCATTCTGGGTGTTGTAGTTTTGGCAGTGATAACGTGGCTGGTTTCACTTTATTTGTGGTCTATTTCCAAGCTCCTTCTTTCCCCCCTCCCAATCAGCCATGGGGCTAGGATGGAGAAGGTGGGTTATGCTGCCGCCTCAGAGCACGGGACACTGGTCTTTGCCTGCTCCTCGCAGCTGGTCCGGCTGTGGGCTTGCTCTGATCTCCGAGGAGAAAGAACTGCAGGTAGGAGCTCTTATTACGAGCTCTGTTGATCAGCTGCTTTCCCTGGCCTGTATTTTCAACCCGCTCCTCCACCCCCCCTTCTCTCTGCTCTGCATCCCCTTACCCCCTCCCGTCCAATCACTCACGGGGCTCGCACGTTTAGAAAGAAGCCATCAGAAGTGTGAAAGCCCTGCAGCACATGTATCGCCTGCAGGAAAACACTTTCCAGGAAAACTGCAGGCAGCTAAGTACGAGCTCTTCGGTAGTTCCGGCCTTCTGCAACACACATATATATATATATATATATTTTTTTTTAGGCCTCGCCTAGCTATCGCGTAAGCGATCGCTATGCGAGACTATAGTAAGGGGCTCCCAAAAGTGCTCCCAAAAGCGGATTGCATGGCGAGCACGCGCACAATCACGTGCATCGTGCCGCCATGCAATCCGTTTGGCATGTACTTCAAAGGGTCCGCTCACCCACCTGGAATGCGCTCCCCCGCCCCCGCCAAGCACGCGCACCACGCTCCACTGGGCTTGTCTTGTCGTTATTTTCATTCATCATCCACTCCTTTTCGTCAGTTTCATTCAGCATCCGCTCCTCTACCCCTCGCATTCCCCTCTACTAAAAACATTCAAACCATCCCTTCTCGCCCAGCCTTGCTCTGATTTCATCTCCCTCCTCCCTTTCACTCACTTTCAGTCGGTGTCCTTTTTCGTTACTTTCATTCATCATCCGCTCCTTTGGCCCTTGCATTCCCCTCTGCTCCAAGCATTCCAACCCTCCCTTGGGTCAGGTCGCATCTCTCTTTATTTCCTAAGAATCCAAATGTGCATGCAAACTATGTCCAGATATTACATTACACCACACACGCAATGAGACGCTCTGCCGCAGTCACTTGTTGTAAATTAGATCAGTTGTTAACCACAGATTAATCCAAATTGGAATGCAAACAGCGTCCACATATTACATTAGACCACAGACGCAATGAGACGCTCTGCTGCAGTCACTTTTTGTGCATTACGAAAGGTGTTACCCACAGATTACTCAAAATTAGGCTTAGACTGCATTTTTGGAAGTGTACAAATATAACGACACTCGGTTGGGCCCTTCCTGCATTAGCTTACAGATTGTACTTGATGTAAGAGTCGATGTAAGAGTAAGTGTATTAGAATAAAATTTACAACAAGAGTGGGATATACAAACACAACACTGTCATGTATTTTTAAGGATGTTTTAGAAATTGGACATTGGTCAGATTTTTAAGACAACACATAAGATACTAGCAGAATGTCTCACTCATTCTCGGGTGCTTGAATCTTTAATTCGCTCTGGAAACAGACAACAGGCGCCACAGGGCTTGGAGGCACACAGAGCCATCGGGGTGAATTAATGCCTTTGCATTCCCATGTGTTTGCAGTAAACATGCTCGAGGCGCCAGCCGAGCGCAAGGCACATGGTGACATCCTTCTGCATTGTTTATTGCACTGCTCTGCTCGCATCTCCCTCCTCCCTTTCCCTCTCTTTCTTTCGGTCTCCTTTTCGTCAGTTTCATTTAGCTCCGCTCCAAGCATTTCACTCCTCCCGTTTTCGCCCAGCCTTGCGCAGCTCTGCTTGCATCTCTCGCCTCCCTTTCCCTCACTTCCATTTTGTCTCCTTTTCGTCAGTTTCATTCAGCATACTTTCCTCTGGCCTTCGCATTCCACTCTGATCCAAGCATTCCACACTTCCCTTCTCGCACAGCCTTGCTCTGCTCGCATCTCCTTCCTCCCTTTTCCTCACTTTCATTCGGTCTCCTTTTCGTCTGTTTCATTCATCATCCGCTCCTTTGGCCCTTGCATTCCCCTCTTCTACAAGGATTCCATCCCTCCCTTGCACCCCATCATTTTGATGGTCTGGTCGCATCTCTCTCCATTTCCTAAGAATCCAAATGTGCATGCAAACTGCGTCCAAATATTACATTACACCACACACGCAATGAGACGCTCTGCCACAGTCACTCGTTGTAAATTAGATCAGTTGTTAACCACAGATTAATCCAAATTGGAATGCAAACAGCGTCCACATATTACATTAGACCACAGACGCACTGAGACGCTCTGCTGCAGTCACTTTTTGTGCATTACGAAAGGTGTTACCCACAGATTACTCAAAATTAGGTTTAGACTGCATTTTTGGAAGTGTACAAATGTAACGACACTCGGTTGAGCCCTTCCTGCATTAGCTTACAGATTGTACTTGATGTAAGAGTCGATGTAAGAGTAAGTGTATTAGAATAAAATTTACAACAAGAGTGGGATATACAAACACAACACTGTCATGTTTTCGTCAGCTTCATTCAGCATCCACTCCTCTGCCCCTCGCATTCCCCTCTACTAAAAGCATTCAAACCTTCCCTTCTCGCCCAGCCTTGCTCTGCCCGCATCTCCCGCCTCCCTTTCCCTCACTTTCAGTTGGTCTCCGTTTTCGTTACTTTCATTCATCATCCGCTCCTTTGGCCCTTGCATTCCCCTCTGCTCCAAGCATTTCTCCCTTTAAAGACAACTTACGGGGGCGTGGCCAAGATGGCGTGGGCGCTTCCGCTGAAGCCGCCGGTTGGATGGACTCAGAAGATGCAGTCTGACCTGGCACGCTTTATATGGCAGGGCAAGAAGCCCAGGATGAAGAGAGCACTCTCAATGTTGGCACCGGAGGCTGGAGGACTTGGAATTCCGGATCTCCGTAAGTATTTTCAAACGGCGCAGCTGCGCTATCTCGTGGAATGGAGCAGGTGGGAGTCTGACAAACATTGGCTCTTCCAGGATCAGGCGGTGGCGGGCAGGCCTCTACAGGAGGTGCCGTTCCTGCGCAGGGCTCACCGCCCCGCAAACCTATATGCCTCCTTTATCACAAAGGTGCCTCTGCGGGTATGGGACGCCACAAATACCGTGCACGGCCTGACGACATTCCCTTCGCCGCTAACGCCCCTGGTGGATAATCCTGACTTTACCCCAGGACTGGAAGGAGGAGCATTTGATCACTGGCGTGCGGCGGGGTGTAGGGCCTTGTGCCATATGTACGATTCGGAAGGGGTCATTCCCTTCACGTGCTTCCGACAAGAATACACACTCCTGGAGACTGAGAGGTTGCGTTACATGCAAGTTCGCCACTGGGCGATGCACTCTCAGGTGCGAGAGATGGCGGATAGGAGACTCCTCCCTTATGAGCGCTGGCTTCTATCTCGCACGTCTGATACAAAGCTCATAGGTGACCTTTATCAGTTTCTCCAAACGCCCTCTTCGCACATCTATAATCTGGGGAGGGAGCGCTGGGAGAAGGAATTGGGTAGGTCCCTGAGTCATAAAGAATGGGAACAGGTAGCCTACAGGGCCAGACACTCGGCATATCACACAGGCCTCACCGAAACCCTCACTACAGTCTCGACATACTGGTACTATACCCCGGAACGCGTACACGACATAGACCACAGTAAAGAGGACACCTGCTGGAGGGGATGTGGGCGGGTGGGTACGCTGAGGCATTTGTTTTATGGGACTGTCCCCTCCTCGACGCCTACTGGAAAGAGGTGATAGACAATGTAGACTCCAATTTTGATACTGAACTGCCACGCCTCCCAGCCTACATACTATTAGGTCTCCCGAACAAGCTGATGTATCGCTTAAAATCTCGCAGAGGTAGGCAGATAGCCATTGCGCTGGGGTCGGCAATACAGAACATTCTTGTACACTGGCGTTCCACCACACTCCCCACGGTTACGGGCTGGCTCCATAGAATGTGGCATGTGCTAGGAATGGAGAAAATGTCGTTGACAGTGGCAGGGGATGCGGAACAGTTCATCGACATATGGCAGCCGTTCCAGTCCTTACTGGTCACAGAATTCAGAGAACTGACCTGCCCAAGATATTTTCGACTCCTGCGGCTCACCAAGCCTGAGGACTTGGCCTCTTGAGTGAGCTCGAAGCGGGGATCCCTGGGAGGGGACTACGGGGGACGGGTGGGAACGATCAGAATTACGCACTGGACGAGGGGAGGGCCAGGGGAGGGGGGGTTCGGGAGTTGGGGTTCCGGGAGGGTGATTATGGGAGGGGAATTTGTTTTTTCTTTCTGAGTATCATAGCGGTTTGCAAACTTAATGGACGGTTTTTAGCTGTAGAGCCTTCCGCCCAGTACGGGGCCTTGGCCGCCGAGTTATGACGCCCCTTTTTGACTTGTATCCTTTGGGTTCTTCTACATGGCATATTCATAGAATGTGTTCAGCCTCAAGGATGGTCTTCCAACATCAGCCTCAAATAGACAGGGTTGTTTTCCGTCCTTTTCAGTTTGAGACGCGGCCGGCCCAGATGGGTTGTAGGCGGCATGCTGTGGTTAAGTATGAACTGCCCGCATTGCTCAGGCTGGTGCTTTGACCTGCTGATATACATGTGCAGTAACCCGCAGGCCCGCAGGGTTGTAGGCGCAAGGTGCCGTTGATGATGCTCGGTCAATAATAAAAAGATTTGAACATAAAGACAACTTACTCGCAGCTGGCCGGCGTCTCGCTGCGTCTTACTCCTTCCGAAACCGCTATGTGAACGGGGGTTTCCGGAACTCACACGGGCGTTCATTGGTTACGTCTTTACAATGAAACGTCTGATTGGCTACTGTAGCTGTCAATCAACAATAATACAACGCCATGCAGAAAGTGGTATTTTAAACACAGACAACAACACACACACAACCACACACACAACAACACACACACACGAACACACACAGCCACACACAAACACAAACACACAAACACAAACACACAACCACACACACACAACACACACAACTAACTAATGTTCTCATCGCATTTTTTATGTCAATACATTGAAACATTATGACAAACGTGAAAATTGAAAGAAATCATCACAGAAGCATTTTGGGTACCCCTTGGTCAGGCCAAAGCTGCTGCGGGTTGACATATAATATGATGATTTTGCAATTAGCATAAAACAGTCCGGAATGCAAAGTGATCTTGGCTTTACAGTTGTAAATGTTGGATGGTGTCAGTCATAGAACCCTTAGGGCCATTTAACAATTACGTCATGAGCTTCACACTCCTTATGACCCCGCCCCCACCTTTACAGAGAGGAATGGACACACACAGATTTTCAATTATTGCTGATTGATCTGTATTTTTGCAAAGTGTGTGGCCTGGAAACATTGCCTTATCAGTGAAACCTTTTTATTCGGATAACATAATAATACGATTGAAATAAAAAAATGCTACTTGTTGCAGAATTACTAATAACGTTGGATGCATGCTCAGCACTAGGCCATTCACAAGAACATCACCAGGTAGATCCTTCTTAATAACATGAAGTGCTGTAGAAATGCGACAATACAGTAACAATAATAATATAGCACTCAGACGGATGAAGGACAGAGTGGGCCCTACCAGGATTTTATCCCATGACCTCCAGATTAGGGACAGGTCTTGGCAGCAGTGGCTAATGAGCCAGCTTGTCATAAATGGACGCCAGGACACTACATCTCAAAGAGTATACCATCAAAACAAATATCACTCAAACAACACGAAATTCAAACAATCTCGCTGAAAGACAGTCTTGGATATTAAGAAGAAATGCAACGCGACTTCACAGCAAAGGTATAAAGTATATGACGTCAGTTCTGCTTAAAGGTACCTGTTTTGATGGATAGTTGCAACTTTTGCTTGGAAGATATGGCTTCCTTGTACTCTGTCATCCTCGTTTCTCCATTGTATTATTGTTTTGTTTTGTTCAGACTCTCTTTATGGTCTCTATTTCCTTCTTCATGTCTAGTGCCTCTCTCATTCTCACACTCCCTCCTTGCTCCAGAATCTCACTACAGACACACTCTGCAGAAATGAAACTAATAGTGTCTATGTACTGGCGTCTTTCCGGCCACCTCACTCCTTCTGTCCCCTTCGCTACCCCCGTGATTCTGTGCCTTTTTTCTCCTTCTGTCCCACTCGCTGCCCCCGTGATTCTGTGCCTTTTTTCTCCTTCTGTCCCCTTAGTTGCCCCCCCCCTGATTATGTGCCTTTTTTCTCCTGTCCAGTTCACTGCCCCCGTGATTCTGTGCCTTTTTCTCCTTCTGTCCCCTTCGCTGCCCCCGTGATTCTGTGTCTTTCTCCTTCTGTCCCCTTCGCTGCCCCGTGATTCTGTGTCTTTCTCCTTCTGTCCCCTTCGCTGCCCCCATGACTCTGTGCCTTTTGTTCTCCTTCTGTCCCCTTCGCTGCCCCCCTGATTTTGTACATTATTGCTCCTTCTGTCCCCTTCGCTGCCCACGTGATTCTGTGCCTTTTTTTCTTCTGTCCCCTTCGCTGCCCCCGTGATTCTGTGTCTTTCTCCTTCTGTCCCTTTCGCTGCCCCCATGACTCTGTGCCTTTTGTTCTCCTTCTGTCCCCTTCGCTGCCCCCCTGATTTTGTACATTATTGCTCCTTCTGTCCCCTTCGCTGCCCACGTGATTCTGTGCCTTTTTTTCTTCTGTCCCCTTCGCTGCCCCCGTGATTCTGTGCCTTTTTCTCCTTTTGTCCCCTTCACTGCCCCCGTGATTCTGTGCCTTTCTCCTTCTGTCCCCTTTGCTGCCCCGTAACACAAACACACACACAACCAACCACACACACACAACCACACCCAACCACACTCACTCAGTGCTCGCTTCCACGAGGCACACCCCACCAGCCGCCAGTGCACGCTTTCACAAGGCACACACACCACCAGCCGTCAGTGCACGCTTCCACCAGGCACACACACCAACAGCCGGAAGTGCACACTTCCACCAGGCACACACACCACCAGCCATCAGTGCACAATTTCTACCGACACACACACCACCAGCCATCAAGGCACACATCAATTGTTAACGCGTCCACAATTAACTATTGTAGCAATCGCAGTATGGCACACTTTACTTTTCAACATATTCTTCTAAAGCGCAGCATGCCACCATTGCTACAAAAATAAATACACATTTTTTTGGCCTACAATTGATAGACTTTGGTTGCAATTGGTGTTGCAAGATTTCGCAATGCCAATAGCTCAAACGTAATTAATGCGAGACCTATTGCATTGCAAATGCTTGTTTTTTTTGGTTACAATTTTGTAACAAAAAAATTGTCATTGTAGGGCACTGTTAGCACTGAAACGCGGGAAAGCAGGGGTGATTTCTTTTTGCAGGATGCTAATTGTTGGTAATGGATAATGCATTCTGTGGTTTTTTTAAACTCTTTAATTAACCGACCACGGGAAAGTTCAGGCTCCCCTTGTATGTTTTATCCCCTCTTCCTGTGCTCACCCTCCCTTTCTTTTAGCCCATACCTTCCTGCTCCGAGGCCTCTACACCACCCCTCCCCCTTTTTATCTCTACTACCCCTGCGTTATTACATTGCTGGCCTTTTCAATTTGAATATCAGTACGTGCCTCCATTTATCTATAATGTGCATTGGCTTTATAAATCAATAATAACTTTAACTTCAACTTCCTTTCAGTACCTGCAGGATTTCCTTAGAAACTGCATCCTTTTTTTTACTTTGTTCCCCTAACCGCCTTTTACACTCATTTATGCTCCGTCTTAAATATAAAGCACTTTCTTCACAGCTGAAATACGTCTGTGTGTCAAGTCTTCCCACACACGCCATACAACAGTGGCTTGGCAAGGCAGAAATAGTCATTTTTTTGGTCTTTTTTTGGGTGAATAAATACATACTGTTTTTCGATATGTTGAAGCTTCGCATAGGTAAAATTTCGCTTGTTCTCACATTTTTGTTTTGGGTAGGAGTTAAATATATTCTGCTTTTCGAATTTACTTTGCCTTCTGCCTACTGTGGTTTCATTATTCGCATATTTTCTGCAAGGGGGAGCACTGTTTTTAGCTTCGTTCACTCGACAATATATTACATACATTGTTGGAATTCTCGTGTCAGACACAGAGTGTCATCTTCAAAGCTGGATTTTGTTTGTCTTTCAATTTAACCATGAACGGCAGATCCCATAAAGCTGCTTCTTGGCCCATGATAAGCTAACAATATAATAACTCTTCTGTGTGCATCATGCTGGAGCTTGGGCAGCACTTTTACTGCCTTTCTGTTGCTTCAACAATCCAAAGTGACGCAGAAGGGGGAAGGTACATGATTTTATAATATGTTACTTCATGATACTTTGCATTCACACACAGAATTTTATAGTGCTGTTCACATGCATGGAGGCATTTGTCTTTCTGTCGGCGTATTAAAAAGCCTTGGAATGTGTCTATAGATCTTTCCTGAGGCAAGCATGTATTCCTGCATCAGAATGCATGACCCAGTGTGTAGTAATCGTATAGATCTTTAATCCCTGATGGCACATCACCCATAATATTATGCTGCATAGCTAAACACTTATAAGGTCCCAAAGGCGAGACCTATTGGCTATGCCAATGTTTGTTTTTTCCTCCTTCCTACATGTTCTTCACTCCACTCTAAGGCTGTGGGCAAATGTAGTCTCACAACTTCCGAGGCATAATCTCCTGCTTTTTTGCATTTTCAAAGCACACCATGTATTCCTTATCCACAATTAGAGTGCCTAGATAAATCGAAATTTGTAATCCGCATAAATATGGCCCTGAACTCCCCTTCTGTCAGCTGAACCAATATCAAGTTACATGCGTAAATGGAAAGTGAAGCTGAATGTGACCTGACGCTTCATTATCACTGAAATCTGTGTGCAAATTTCTTGATCGCACCCTTTCCCACATCATTACAAAGTGGGGTGGAGTCAGTGACGCATTCCAATCTCACCCCACTCTGTGATGTGACTGGAAAGGGAGTGGAAAATTGTATTGTATTGTATTGATTCTTATATAACGCTGCTGTGACCCTACGGGTATCCTGGCGCTCTGATATAGCACAAATATTACCGGTGCGAGAGATTAAACAGGTTGAAAAGGTTAGGCTTTCGGAAAGAGCAATGTTTTAAGGCTCTTTCTGAAATCAGTTAATGAGTCGAGTTGTCTAATCTTCTGTGGTAACTCCTTCCACAGCCGGGCACCCACCACGCTGAACGCCCTCCCGCCCATCCTAGACCGTTTGAATCTAGGAATTACCAGCAAGTTGGCGCTGGAGGAGCGGAGCTGTCTCTGCGGGAGGTACCAGTTGAACTTTTCCTGAAGGGGGATTGGATCCATCCCGTGTGTTGCTCTGTATACCAAACAGAGAGATTTAAAAAGGACCCTTTCTCTGATTGGCAGCCAGTGAAGCTCTCTCAGAGCCTGAGTAGAGGATGAGACACGTCTGCGGTTTAGCTCCAGTTTAGCCGCAGCCGATTGGACTCTTTGCAGCCCCTGGAAGATGTATTGAGGGACCCCCAAATACAGAGAGTTACAATAGTCCATCCTACTCAACACTGTGCTGCTCACAACCAGGGGACGCATCTCTTTCGGTAGAATCAGTAAGATCAGGCGCAGTAGCCCAAAGCATACTCTGGCTGTCTTGCCTGCCTGAGATTCCATTTGGAGGTTTTTATCTATAAGGACCCCCAGATTGCGTATTGTCTTAGCCGGGGTCAGCGAGTCCTCCTCTGGGGCAAGCCTGAACTCCACCGGTGAATGTAGAGGTAACCTTGCTGGTGAATAATACAGTACCTCGATCGTCCCTCCATTGAACTGCAAGGAATTTCTCTGCAGACAATTTGTGGTCAGACGCATGCACTCGTGGAGTCGTTCCATGGGGACAGCCTGTTTACCCTCCATAGAGAATGCCAATTGCGTGTCATCCGCATAGTTGACCAGTTCGACCCCAAATGCTTTGATAATAGAAAAAAGTGGTTGTAGATAAATGTTGAAAAGAATGGGGCTGATACTGGAGCCCTGCGGTACTCCATGGGCTATGGAAGATGTTCTAGATGTAAATGGTCCCAAGGTTACCATCTGCTGTCTCTCTGTCAGATAGGATCGAAGCCACTGCAGTGCCCTTCCCTTTAACCCAATACCCTCCAATCTCTCAAGCAGAATTGGGTGACTCACTGTGTCGAATGCGGCCGACATATCCAGGAGCACCAAAACCACGGTGCTCCCGTTGTCGGCCCGCATCCATAGGTTATCCATCATAGTGGTCAGGGCTGACTCTGTCCCATGTCCGGGCCGGAAGCCAAACTGGTCCCTATCCAACAAATGATGTTCTTCCAAGTAATCTGAAAGCGATCTGCTCACAACCCTTTCTAAAATTTTAATTGGAAAAGGAAGGAGGGAGATTGGCCGAAAGTTGGCCGGGCTGGTCGGGTCCAAAGAGGGTTTCTTAATCAAAGGTGACACCACCGCCTGCTTCCAGCCCTTTGGGACTATACCTTCTTCCAGAGAGTGGTTACATATCTGCCGTAGCCAGGGAAAGGTCCGGCAGCCATATGATCTCCACACCTTCTGGGGCAGGGGGTCGAGTGGTGAACCCGAAGATATGCTTTGCACCGTAGAATTAAAGATAAGGTCTGAAAGGGTAGGAAACCTATCCAAGGTGCATTGCTGACCCGGGACACCTTCAGTTACCTCTAACCCATGGGCCTGAGTGGCAGTTTCGTTATCCTTAAAGGAACCAATGATCTTTGCCACTTTTTCCTCAAAGTGGATAGCGATCTCCTCACATAACTTCTGTGAAGCCTCCACTTTGTTTTCCAAGCAGGTTGGAGCCGAGAGGTCTCTGACAATCTTAAAGAAAAGCGCTCTTGATTGACATGCTGTTTTGAAAAGGCTGGGCTTGAGAGTAAAACGCCTGGGGCTGTTTTCCATTTGTGCCGCTTGAAGGAGGAAGAGACAGGGAGATGACGACACCTACTCTAGGATAAACTACAAGGGATATGCGTCCCTACTGACCTTGCAGTGCAGCGTTAGGTACACGTTCTAGCATGCGCAGTGTTTAGCACCCAAAAGTGCCTGACCCTAAGTGATCAAGCGTCTGGCAGTTTTGAATAAAAAACTGGATGTTTTATTGTGCTTTAATAACAGTAACCACTTTAAAAAAAGGAAAACACAAAAAGGGCAGGGCGGAGCCCCTTTGCCCTTATGCAGGAACCGCCCCTGTTGTGTTGATATCTCCAGGTAGGCGATATACCAATGTGATGGGTATATTGTGTTGTAATAAATAGACTTATTTTTTAACTGGTCTTTCATGATTTCTAGAGTTTATTTTCATCTGATGTCATTCGGATTTAAGAAAATCCAATGCGAGTAGTTGCGTCTTATGAGAACTTGTTTCTGTGAGTATTCATTGAGCACTGATGGGCACTATATATTTTTTCAACTGAGCACGGTGGAAATCCCTCTGATTGTTTTCTTCTTAATGTGGGCATGAACTTTAGGACTAAGTTTTCAACGGGGAGACTCTCCTTCTTCATATTCTCTTATTCACGTGGGTTTAATGCATCCTTCATTTTTTTCCATTTTGGGACACCAGAGTACACTTTACTGGATTCACACTTTAGAGCGCCGGTGTTTCATCCATCATTGAGCATCACAATGGAACCTCTATGTTCGAGGCATATGAGCTGCAGATTATACACTGTGCATAGATCGCCATCTGGTGTTGGGCCAGGATGTTTGCAGTTTGTTTTTCCTCTTGGAAAGTCTTTGGAAGTCACGAGTTCGGTGACTCCTCCCTTGGTTCGTATTGCGCATGGGCTTCGGCTCCATCCTCAGATTGTTTTTTTCCTCCATCGGGCTCGGATGTAATACTTCGCGCTCCGGTTCCGAACTTTCCAGTTCAACGATCGACGCAAAAATCCTCGCTCATCGAGCTCCTTCAGATAATAAATCATCTTACTCACCTTCTCTTCGGCACTTCTTCGATTCCGGTCGTCGACGGCGGCCTTCGGGCCTATTCCGGCTCCGGTCTCGGCTGATGGAAAGAACTCCCTTCAAGAAGTGCCCTCAATGTGGGTCCAAGTTTGCTCACACCGATCTTCATGAGGTGTGCAACCTCTGCCTCTCCCCTGAACACGAGGCCCGAGACTGTCCCGCCTGCAAGTATTTTCGCTCTAAAAAGACTATTCGAGATCGACGGGCTAGACGCAACATGGCGCACTCCTCGACCTCCGCTCCAGTCGACATCTTCGGGGACGACGTCGAAGCTCCGGGACAGCAGAACATCGAAGAAAAGGACGACGACCTCGTCAGTGCTTCCGAGGCCGACGACTCAGATGTGGAGGACATCACCCCGGCGCAGAGGGTCGTGAGTACAATACCCCCTACCACACCCACACCGATACCCAAAAAGGCTTCGGTCACACCTTCGCCTTCGGGCCTAGGCAAGACCAAGGATACTGCTTCTCACACCCCACCTTCGGGCCCGGTAAAGAAGCCTTTTAAGCTCGAGCCAGCCTACCAGCGGTACCGAAGAAAAGATCGACCTCCATCTCCACACCGAACCCAGTACCAAAGCCTTCGGTGTCGAAACCTGCCCTGCCGGTGCCGACCAAACATCACAAGGCCCTCGGCACCGACACTCCCGTGCCGAAGCCTTCTTCGGCGCCGACCAAAAAATCGGAGGTCCTAAGAAGCACGGCTTAGACAAGCCTAAAAAGCCATCGACCCCGAAAACTTCGGCGCCGACCGAACAACCAGTGTCGCAAGAACTTTTCACACCGGATCCTCTCCAAAAGACACTCACCAAGGATCCAAAAACTGGACATTTGACATTGTCTACAAAAAAGAGACACTTGGACAAACCAGCTCCACCTCCACCTCCACCTCCAAAGAGGAAAGACACTGCTACCTCCCCTTTCAGAGTGCCTTCCCCTCCTCCTCCACCCTCCCCACCTCTACCCTCTCCACCCCCGCCTCATCGTTCCCCAACCTTGTCTCCTGTCCCAGACGACTTAGGAGACCCATATTATGATCCAGCAGATGTGCCACAGGATCCCACCCCTACTGGATCTCCAGACCCATGGGACGACTATAATAATCCGGACATCCCAGATGTCCCACAGGATGACCTTTACCCATCTAGGCCATCCCCACCTGAAGATTCCTTAGGTTTTCACCACCTATTACAAAGGGCGGCACACTACCACGGGGAGGAGTTACATACTGACCCAGTGGAGGAAGATTTTTTCCTAGACACCTCTGACAACGCACATAGGTTACTGCCATCCTACCTATGTTAAAGGGAGTGATTAAACATGCACCGGAGGTCTTTAAAGACCCAGTCAGGGCCAGGGTCCTAAACCCCCGTATAGAGAAAAAATACCAAGCCGCCCCCACAGACCCTTCATACATTAAAGGCCCTGCACCATTGGATTCCCTAGTGGTATCTACAGCTAGGAAGCGCTCAAATTCTCAGGCGTCAGGCGATGCACCACCACCTGACAAAGAGTCCGAGCTCCTAGACGCGTCAGGTAAGCGCACTGCGTCACAAGCCGCCAACATATGGCGTATCGCCAACACGCAAGCGTTATTGGCCAGATACGACAGGGCGCATTATGATGAGTTAGAGGCCATCATGCACCATCTCCCTGAAAAATACAAGAACAGGGCTAATGAATTGATCCAAGAGGGAAAAATAATAACTAATACCTCTATTCGCTGTGCCCTAGATGCAGCAGATACAGCCTCCAGGGCCATAAACACCAGTGTCCTTCTCCGTCGCCATGCCTAGCACAGAGTTTCAGGTTTTAAACCTGAGGTACAAGCCTCTATATTGAACCACCCATTCGACCAAGATCAGCTATTTGGCCCAAAAGTTGACGAAGCCCTCAAAAAGATGAAAAAAGATACTGACACGGCGAAATCCATGGGAGCCCTACAGTCACACACTCCTAGGCGCTCCTTTCGTCGCTCTTCCTTTCGAGGCACGGGCAGAGGCTACTCCTCGGATAGTGCATCCACGTCCTACAAATCCCCTCCTCAATCTACCTTCACAAAGGGTTATCAAAGAGGCGGATACAGAGGCAATAATAATAAGGGCAGAGGCAAAACAAATACCGCCCGCTCTGCCACACCTACTACCCAATGACTTTCCCCCGCTCCCTCCAGACCATTCCACTCCGGTCGGGGGCAGAATACAACATTTCCTTCACGTCTGGGAGACAATCACCTCAGACAGATGGGTGACACAAATGATTCAGTCAGAGTATTGGCTAGAATTAACATCTACCCCCCCCAAACATTCCACCCAGGCACCGCCCTATGTCTCAAGAAAATACTACGCTACTAAAACAAGAGGTGATCTCCCTCCTGCAAAAAGGAGCCATAGAGCAGGTCCCCATAAATCAACAAAATTTAGGGGTCTACTCCCTGTACTTTCTGATTCCAAAGACAGACGAGACTCTACGACCTATCCTAGATCTCAGACCTCAACACTTACATACATTCAGACCATTTTCACATGGTAACCCTTCAACAGGTTCTTCCACTCCTCTCCCAGAACGATTTTCTCACCACTCTGGACTTGAAAGACACATACTTTCACATCCCAGTACATCAGTCTCACAGAAAGTACCTCATGTCTATGGCCATTCTTAGATATTATAAGAGCTCAGTAAAGCCATCCAGAGTATATGGGCTGAACACTGGTCATTAAAGGTTTCCTAAAACCATAATGGCTTTACTCAAACCTGGGATGTTTGGTATTAAACATCTCAGAATAATAAACCTGCACGGATCCCAGTGTCAGCTGTATTATTATCTGCACTCAGGGGTTCCCTTTACAGGGGACCCCTGAACCAAACCAGCCTCTAGTGGGTTTCTGGCTGGTGACCATCAGCCTGCCACCACAAGACAAGTTTCTGGACCCCTTGGGTGGGAGCCTTCGCTCCCTGGGTTCAGAAACAAAGCTTTTCCTGGGCAGAGGTATTCACCCCTCCCCCAGGTCAGGAAGACCCTTCTGAGGCAGGGGACTTTCAAAGGCCTTGCCGCCTTTAAAAAGCAACCCCCAACCTCTCCTGCTATCAGGAGCAGGCCCCCTTCCTTTCTCACCCCCTTTTCGGGAGGAAAACTGGCTGTAAAAAGTGGTGTGCCCACCTCTGCCAACCCCACTCCTCAGGTGGGGGATGCGAGGTGAAGACAACTCTTCAGTGCCTGCCATCTTGCAGATGGCAGGCACTCCCCAATCAGGGATAGGGATGGTGCCCATCCCCCATGTGGGGTGAGCACCCCAAGGGTGTAGTCACCCTAAGGACAGTAGCCCATTGACTGCTACCTCCAGACCCCTAAAAGGCCCCCCTAAATAGAGTACTTAGGGGGCAGCCCTGAACCCAGAAACATGATTCAACGTGACAAGAAGAAGGACTGAAGAACCGTGCTGCAGAAGAGGAGAATGACGACAACTGCTCTGGTCCCAGCCCTACTGGCCTGTCTCCTGCTCCAGAATCTCTGCAAGTGGAAATCAGCGTGTCCTGAAGCCAGCATCCTCCAAGAACCTCGGGGACCAGCCCTTCCCTCCCACTTACTCTGATCTTCCATGGACACCGGATTTGTCCAACACAAACCCAAGCCAGGTATCCAGATCCAGCTGGATCCCCGAGTCCTCACCACTGTACACCCAGTGCCCACGGCCCGAGTTTGATTGGCACAACACCCTGGCGATCTTGACCTGTGCTCCAGCATTCGGCGAACTCCACTGACCTTCTCGTCGATGCCTGCAGCCTCGTCCTGAAGTGTGCCCCCGACCACAACCAGAACAGGTGAGGAGAACCCAACACGAAAAGACACCCCTGCACCCACAGCCCCTGTGTCCTGAGTTGCCCAACCGACTGTGTCCTGGTGGCCAGCAACTCTTCAATTTCATCCTCCCGTCATTGGTTCCCTTCATCCAGTCTTCTGGCTCCAGCCTGCAGACCTTTCCCGCAATTACATCCTCTATAGGAAAGCATTGGGCTCCTGACACCTACTGAGCACCCTGCAACTGGCAACCCCTGCGTTGCTGGTGGTGTGGACTTGGTGTTAACCTTGGGACCCCCTTTGTCCTTACCTTAACCCCAGGAGCTTCATTCCCAAGACCAAGTGGCCTGGCCGTGAGCAGCCCCCAACCGAGGTGCCCCCTAACCCCATTGGTTAACATTGGCACCCTGCACCCGCCGCCCTAGTGCTGCTGGCGGTGCCCCTTGAGTGCCAATCTGAACCATGAGGAACCTTGGTTCTTCCCCTCAAAAACTCATTATCCAAAACAGTTTACTCTCCTGTAAATCTAACACTTTGTATTTGTTCATAGGTTTGTACAGTAGATTTTCTCTGAAAAATCTTCAAAGTGTTGAACTCTTTTTGTACTGCACCAAATGTTACTTAGTGACTTTATTTGAGATATAGATTTCCTGTGTTGCTTAAACTGTGTTAGTAGTTTTTCATGCCAAACTAGAAAAGTAATTACTAAGTAATCTGAAAGTAATTTTGTGTTTTTGTGCAGTTTACAAGCCATTTTCTCAACTGCAAAAGTAAACTGAATGAATGTTCCTACAAACCCAGTGCTCACTGTATTTTGAAAAGTAACATTGATGAAAAGTATAACTTACTTGCTTCTAGAAATAAAACAAGATAACTTTTTATACAAACAATTGCTCTGGATTCAGTCTTTGTGTGTGTGACATCATTTCCTGCCTGGATGTGTACAACAAATGCTTAACAGTACCCTCTGATTAGCCTGACTGCTCAACCACACTGCTACAAAAGAGAGTAAGGTATAATCTACTTTAGCCTCTGCTATACAATTGGGGATGCACTGGACTTAACATTAATGTAGGGCAACTTGTTAATTTTAAATAGGGTACTGCTACCCTAATTCTAACACTAAAACCCGCCAATGTAACTATTTGATTATGCAGCATGCAATGGTCATACGAAGTAGTGAGTGTCACTATTTCAGAAAGAATGACCAATATTACTATTTCTGAAACAGTGACCATTACAACTAGACAGGTGCAGCTCCTTAACAGCGGAAGTCCCAAGTTCATTTAGCCAATGCTGGAGCGCCGTCCTCACACGTGCCGCAAGATGTCGTTTCCGGTTAAGTCGACGAGCCGTAATTGAGACGGTGAAACCGTGCAAAGCCTTCCGTACTCTGCGCATGCTCAGTTTTGGTAACACTAACGTGCGCATGCGCATTGTTTCCCACTCCTTGCTGCTGTGATGTGAGCGGTCCTTTATTGTACTTTATTCCGATCGAAGTGGGAGTTCTCGCTGTGCAGGTATTTATCGCTGCTATCGATCTTTGCTCCCACCTTGATTTATTTGCCTGAGTGTTCATGGGCTGGGCCAGCGCTTGTACCACTGCGTTGGTTCACTTGTTCAGCGACAGCACGGGCAGGAAAGAAATGTCCCTCATTTCCATCAGAAAAAGTGATGCATAGTGTGCACGGAACCAGTGTTTTTGTCTGAAGGCGGCTATGATTAAAATATTGTTTAAACCATAGCAGTGTTTCAGCGGTTCTCACTCTTTTTTTTTTTTTAAATACTGACGGTATCTAGCATTACGGGAGGTCGATAGGAATAACAATGCCCCATCGATAGGCACTGTGCGTGATGTTCCTGATATAGTTATGGATTAAAGAACCTACAGTGACTATCATATCACTACAGTATAGAAGATATCAATAGTGATCTTTGAATGATAACAGCACTTTTCAACCTATAAGTTGACTTAGAAGCACTGGACGTTTAGGTTATATTGGACAAGGACTATATAGTTACAAACATTACATCCAACATTCCGTGGAAATTTCAAATGCCCTGAAGAAGTTCTCTTTTGAGGACGAAACGCGTTGGCTGTGTTCTTTCTAAAAAAAGAAGATTATAAATAAATAATAAAGAAGGAAATTCAATCATTCGATGGATCCAATGTGGACTATTTGACTGTACATAGTTGAAGAAGTGGTGCAACTACAATATAATCTTATCTGTACTATCGACCCTGAGGGACGGGGTGGTGCCTTTGGACAGAAGGCGTCGTCGTGGTTTTGCACACAGGAGTATCTTTGTTTCTTGCTAATAATTTTTTGGTATAATTTCTGAGTTTGGTGCCTATTGCTAGTCAAAAGTTGGTCTCACCTCTGAATTCTGTGGCCCCCAACTGAATCACTGCTGGAAGCCGGGGACCCCCTCCTAAGGAATCTCTTATCATTTGAATCTCAAACTAATTCAGGTAAATACACAAAGTAGTATTCTACAAACCATTGGACAAATTAAGAATTATTTTATTTAATTCTCAAACAAAACTAGCACGTAAAGATGATAGTCCTGTCCTTCACAAGCATGTAAGTTTATCTTTGTGATTCAGTATTAGCTTATGTGAAGAGAGTGCTGCTTGCGTAAAATGCTTTATTGTTTCATTCGATGTTTACATGTGTGTCTTTAAAATAGTATTTGGTGAACTTCTGACCATAGTTTGAAATTGTGAGTCAGTGTGTAAACTGCTACCGCGGATGGTTCATTCTGTTTAAATGTGTGGTTAGGTTTATGAGGAGGGAACTATGTGGTTGTCTCTAGGTACATTAGTGATACATCCAGGCGAGCCCATGTCTTAACCTCTTCTGTGCCCATGACGAGATAGTCTCGTCATGGAGCACGGTCGCGCTGTGCCCATGACGAGACTATCTCGTCATGAAACCCGCCCACTAATGAAACGCCCGGCACAGGAGGGGGAAAGGGCGTGGCACAGAAGGGGTTAAGCTTCTGTTCCGTTTTGGTGGGCACGAGTTACATGCCATAGGATTAGTGTGTGTGTGTTATGGCTGTCTTGTCATGCTCAACTTTTGGTGTTTGTATGCCACATGCAGATATCTGAAGTGGTAAGTTGTGCACCACTTCAGTGGTCACAAGCCAAGTGGTATTTATGATGAGCACGCGCCCATTTGTGTACTGGATATCTTTTAGCGTTAGCCATGGGGGCGTGCATGACAGCATTGACACGTGTGTGAAAAATCGTGTCCCTGTTCGGTAAACAAACCTCATATGCTATTTCTGTTGATTTTGTTTAGAGTCTTCAGTGGTTGCTGAGAAATTGTAACAAACAATTCGCAACACTAACCTGTTTTCTATTATTATTTTTTCCCTATAAAGAGATAATGTGTTTGTTCCTAGCCATAGGGTATATATTCACCTCCCTGCAGAATGAGCTTTCCTTGTTGGGTTTCACTAGATTTTGTTTTGTGTTGTTTTGAGTTTGGTATCTGTACATTCCCTGATGACTTGGATGTTTCTATTTTTTTCGCATGTGTTCTTGTTTTATGGACATGCAGCATGCACCCTTTTGATGGTGTTTGAGAAGTTCCTTCTTTTTTTCCTGCATGCAGTTGCCACCATGTGCAGTCCATCTTAGGTGGTCAGAAGCCCTAGTTTTGTCTTGGATGTTGTGTGCATTATCTGGTATCATTGGTGCTCTGAGAGTATATCTAAGTTGTTTCAAGGGATTGAGTGCTTGTGTTGTTGTTAAATAGAACTTTCTGTAACCTTCCCTATTTATTTGCTTTGTTAAAAAAGGGAGGTGTGTTGTGTGCCGTCTCCCTTGGTCCTTTGTCTGCATCCTGTACAGTGGTGTCATGGTCTTGTGGTTATAGAATAGATGGGGTTTGTCCTACAAGGGCCATTAGTACTGGGGCTGAATTTTACACAAATTAACTGAAACAGTACATATTGGATATATCACCCAAAAAATAATGTTTAGTTGTACTGCTGCCGCTGAAGATTTCTCGCCTGCGTTCCTGAATTGCCAGGCCACCACATCCAAACTGAACTAAATGCCCTGCGGGAAAATCTCATTTTCAGAAAAAAGACAGACATTGAACTCATCTCCAGGAAAGGACAAAGTGATTTGGTGGACTGATGGTAATCACACCCCTTGCACCATGTGTTTGGTGAAAACGCTCCTATGGGAACCCTCGATGTTGTAGGCTGCTTCCTCCGAGCCGTTTCAGTGCTTGCCTCCCTATGTCATAGTGTTGCCAATCACCATACTATGATTTACCTAACTTAATACTCTACATTAGCTCTTCTGCTTCTTCTTCACATTTTAGGAACTGTAGATAGTTTCTTCCTCCTACCTACACCACTCCATCTCGAAGTTCCATTCCTGTACTGTTGCAGGGCTCGATAAATCATAAAAGTGTTACTAGACCTGCAGGTCTAGTAACTTTAATAATCTACTTGACCTGTGAACTGGTCTCAAATTGTGTGATTCTAGGTAAATATTTTGTCTTATAGAGCTGCCTTTTTCTTTATTATCACAAAAGAGAGCACCTTCAAATATACAAGTTCACTGTTTCTGCTGTACAAAAAAACATTTTATCTACTAGACTAAATGTTTGCTCCACGTATAACACAAATCAAGCCCATATATAGGGTACACATGATTCCTGGCTTGTCTCTTAGTTCACTAATAGCATTGTCATCTGGGCAGGAGCAGTAATCATTCCCAGTTCATGTTTAAAAACTCACTTTACATAGATATATAACCAAAGCATGATGTGGTAGTGCATTGTCATTTACAGCTAGCATATTTTCCATTGAAATGGCCACAACCTTTCCCACTAATATGTAGTTTTACTGATAATAGCGCATAAACAATTTTTGGAAATTGGGTTTCAGCAATAATGTAAAAAATGTGCACAACACCAAGTAAAGTGTTCTAATTTGTTTTGATCCTATAAAAATGTTTTTTCACCGCAGAATTCTTTAGTCTTTAAACTAGTGAAATATTTTTACAGTTCACTTAACTATTTCAGTGTTGTTAAAAAAAAAGCCTGACATCTTACAGCCTTTCATTTAACATGCTTTGCACAGTTCATTTGTCACACAGTTCACTTTACAAAATCTTAAACTTAAGCCACAGAAAGAAAAATAAATGTGATAAGATAAGCTGACTTTTGACCTCAGTCTCTGAAAGCCAGCAAATGTGACAAAATAACAAGATTTAATGACATTTTTATTGCTCTTTCACTTTGTGATTAATAAAGATGCCTTTAAATCTTGTTTTCTTGTCACATTTGCTCTGCTTTCAGACAGAGGTCAAAAGTCAGTTTGTCTTCCCTGAAGTTAAAGGATTTTCAACTCGCCAAGTAGTCCCTAAAAATAGCTTATGCTGAATAAATCTTGCTCGACAATGCAAGTGGGTTTTTCGAGCCCTGTGTTGGGTGGGGGTCTTCCCTCCTCCAATGTCTCCCTATGTCTGGCTTCAGTGCTGCAACGGACGTGTTGCAGAGGACCAGTAGATATCTGTCGAGGGTCACACTACCCTCACACCCCCAAGATCCCCAAGGATTTCAACCGGGGAGGGGGGTGGTGTATGTCAGGGTGTCATCCACTATCAGGAAGAGTCATCTCTGTATACCTGAGCAAAATCCATGCAGTCTTGGGCATTCCTAAATCATATGTAAGAGGGTGCACCACTGGCCCCACCCCCTTTGACAATTGTCTGTCTTTGGATTCCATTGCATACAGTCGTGTTTGTGTGTAATAGGGCCTGTGTAGCAGCTGCAGTTGGACCAGCTGGAAGCCCACCCAAATCGCCACTGTCCCTGGGTATTGACATGCAGCGACCATTCATCGTCCTCCTATCTGCCCAGATCCGTTTCCCATTTCTCTATCAGCTTCTGCAAGATAGGTCGACAATGCACCGAGTGTGCAGCATATTTGAGATATTGAGTGATTGCGTAATGAAGGCGGACAACACCCTGTATTCCAAGGGATTCTCCTCCTCTAAATCCTGGACACAGTCAATATGATGGTGTAGGATTGCCCTTATTTGCATGGAATGTAGGATTTGGCCCCTAGGTAGGTCATATTGCCCTTGTACTTCCTCGAAATTCAGTTATCCCCATTCTCCTTTCAGTTCCTTGAGCTTTGAGTGGCCCAGTATATCCCACTGCCGGTGTCCTGCCAACCCATGTAATTGTGCAAGAGCACGGGACTCCGTCTCCTCATGTATCAGTGGACCAGATCGATCTGTCCGTGGCTGCCAGGTTTGATGGGAAATAATGTTGATTTCCCCCGATTAATTCTGATGCCCGAGAAGGAACTCAATACCCAGAGAATCTCTAGAACTCCTGGAAGGGAATCATCCGGACTAGCAAGGTTAAGGGGAATGTCATCAGCATAGATGGAGATGACATCTTCCCAGTCTCCGTCCCAGCGCAGTCCCCTTAACAGTGCATCTCCTCGAGCCACTTACCCAATGGTTCCATGGCCACCTCAAATAGCAAGGACGATAAATGGCAGCCTTACTGGGTACCCCTGCCCAGTTCGTACTCCTCTGATCATGTCCTGTTGACTCTAACTCTCACTGTTGGCTTACAAAAGAGAAGGCGTACCCACACCAGGAAGGAGGGTCCAAAACCTATTCTGTCCAAGAGGTTCATGAGACGGGGCCAATTCCAAGGAGTCGAGGGCTTTCTTGGCATCGAGCACCAAGATCACCTCCGCAGGGCTCAAAATCCACTCTCATTGTCGAGCAAGATTAAATCAGGACAAGCTATTTTTAGGGACTACTCGCCCTTTCTGGCGAGCTGGAATTCCTCTAACTTCTGTGGAAGACAAACTGACGTTTGACCTCTGTCTCTGAAAGCAATAAAAGTGCCTTTAAATCAATTATCTTGTCATATTTGCTGGCTTCCAGAGAAAGAGGTCAAAAGTCATTTTGTCTTTCGGCATTTATTTTTCTGTGACTAAAGTTAGAGGAGTTTGAAAAGTGAACTGTGTTACAATTGGACTCTAAAAAGCATGTAAAATGAAAGGCTGCAAGATGTCAGGCATTTTTCTAACACAACACTGAATTAGCGAAGTAAAATATATTTCGCTAGTTATGAAGACATATTTTTGTAATTCTGCTATGAAAAAAATATTTTTATAGGCTCAAAACATATTAGAACATTTTTGGGTGATATGCAAATATTAAATATTTTTGCTTAAACCCAGTTTCCAAACATTGTTTATGCGCTATTATCAGTAATACTACATGTTAGTGGGAAAGATGTGTGGCCATTTCAATGGAAAATATGCTATCTGTAAATGGCAGTACACTACCACATCATGCTTTGGAAATATATTTATGAAAAGTGAGTTTTTAAACATGAACTTGGAGTTATTACTGCTACTGCCTTAATGACCGTGCTATTAATGAACTAAGGGCCAGATGTACCATAATTCCATTTTGCAAGTCGCAAATTGTGATGTTTTGCCACTTGCAATTTGCGACTCATAAAATGGAATGTACAACAGTGTCTGAGATACTTTGGGATTCTCAAATAGGTGGCAAGGGACCTGCCTTATTAATATTCATGAGGCAGGTTGCAATACGCGACCCATTGGGAATGGCCTGCAAACACAGGGATGGTGGCCTGCTGGGGACAGCAGACCCCCATGTCTGGGTTTGATTTTTCTATAAAGCAACTTTTTTTTTCAAATTCTGCTCTTTTTCCTTAAAGGAAAAATGGATGAATTAAAACAAAAAAAAAATTAAACATTTTCTTTTATTTTTTAAGGGTAAGCAGTGGTCCCTGAGTCCACTGCCTGTGCTTAAAAATGTTTTCGCACCCATTCACAAAGGGGAAGGGATCCCCTTGGGACCCCTACCTGTTTGAGAGTGGTTTACCACCTACTTGAAGTGTCGGTAAAATTCGAGTGTTTTGCGACCAAAACAATAGTACATTCCATTCTGACTTGCTATTAGGAAGGGACACCCTTGCACGCCCCTTCCTAATAGCGACTCGCAAACACTATTTTGCAAGTCACCTACTCGCAAAATAGCGTTTGTACATACCACCACCTTTTTTTGCGGTCGCAAACTGGCCGAGTTCTCGCTTGTGACTGCAAAAAACGGTCGTAGATCTAGCCCAAAGAGAAAAGTCAGGGATCATGTGTACCCTACATATGGGCTCGATTCTTGTTATACATGGAGCAAATCTTTAGTCTAGTAAATAAAAACTTTTAATCAGCAGAAATAGTGAACTTGCATATTTGAATGTGCTCTCTTATGTGATAATAAAGAAAAAGGTGGCTCCATAAGACAAAATATTTGCCCAGGATCACACAATTTGAGACCAGTTCATGGGTCAAGTACATAGTACATTACAGTTAGGTCGAGTAGATTATTCAAGTTACTAGACCTACAGGTCTAGTAAAATATTTATGATTTTTCGAGCCCTGCGCCGGTTCTCTCACTTTATGTCTAAAGGTCAGGCAGCCAAACAAACATTGGAGGTTGTGTCTCGTGGAGTAATTGGGCATGAAGCTGGACTGGTCAGGGGCCACAAAACAGTCGATGACCTGCATTATGCGGTTTGCCAGGACTTTAGCCAGCATTTTCGTTTTAATATTAAGAAGAGATATTGGCCTATATGAGGCGCAGTCTACCAGCACCGTGCCTGGTTTGGAGGGGCATTACAATCTGCGTTCTGAAGGCATAGAACAGGTCTCTCAATGGTTATGCCACATTATTTTTAATGCATTCAAAAGAATTCTGGGGGGAAACCGTTCGGTTCGGTGATTTTCTACTTTTCAGTTGGAACAGTACCTCCGCAATCTACCCTTCTGTAATATGCTCTTCTAGGGATTGTCTATCAGACGTCTTTAACTGCAAGACCTGAATATTGGATACTAATTTATGCATGTCTTTCTCAGCTTCCAGAGAGAGGCGTGGGGGCAAATAGGTCCTAGAAGTATTGTGCAAAGGTTTGCGCTATACCCTCATATGTGTCTGCAGTATGCCTGGGGCGTGCAGATCATAGAGATCCATCTCTGGCCTTTCTCCTTTTTGGCTAACCAGTCCAATAAGTTCCCTGTTTTGTTCCCCTGCTCCTAAATCCTTCTCTCTTTCAACATGTAGAGTGTTCTGGCTTCCTGGTGCAGCATCTGCCTGTAGTTTTCTCTAAGTTGGGGCAGGCGATCTGTCAGGTCTGGATCAGGCGTCCCCACACAAGTCACCTCCCACAGCTGTATATCCTTCCCTAGTTTCAGTACCTTCACCAATCTAATGCATCGCTTCCCCAAACGTGGGAGAGTAAGCAACCCCTTAGTATGGTCCTGTAGGCTTCTCCGAGTACCATCTCAGAAGCCACTGAACGCTTGTTTAATTGAAAGTAATCAACCACTGTGTCCTGCACGTATCTTCGGGTGACCCAATTCATTAGTACCTAGGGATCCAGCCACCAGCCAGCACGGGCGTGCCCGCCCGGTGCCAGAGTTCAGTAGACTGTAGGGAATGGTCTGAAATACCCCTCAGGAGAGTGGTTTTCTTTCGGAATCTACGCTATTGGTACTAGGAAGTAATCCAATCGTGCCAAGGAGTGTGAGTATTGCCTGACCTCTCTGAGTGGCCTGCCAGAGGTCACCCAGGGCTTCTATTAACCTACAGAGGCGTGTGTCATCTTTAGGTGTCCCCTCTGTATGAAGTACCCTGTCTATGTCACCCTGTAGGGTGAGGTTGAGGTCCCCACCACCAGCAATACATAAGGAATTTCAGCCAGCCAATCCCCCATCTACTTCAGGCCGTCCCTCTTGGAGGCTCAGGGGCAGGTACAATCAACCTTTCCCACATTACCTACTTGCTTCCCAGCACCACAGGGGTCGACCCATGTTTTGACCACTAGGATCGGGAGGGACCTGCAGACTAGGATCTCCATTCTTCTAGACCCCATGGAGTTGTCTGCATGGACCAACGTCTTGTATCAGCATCTGCCCAGGAACCCACAGTTATTACAAGTTAAGTGCAGCTCCTGCAGCAGTATAAGGTCAGGAAGTGTCATGTCAGATACTTCATCACTGTCCCTCGTTTCAGCTTATTGCCTAGACCATTAACATTCCACGATAGAATTTTAAGACCGGAACCTCAGTCTGTGGAATCTCTGGGAGTTTTCCAGGTGTCCCTTAGCGAGCATCTCACGCCCCACCAATCCATTGTCACAACTCTCTGCCGCAGCCCCTCAAATGTCCCTATACCACCCGCCCTCCCTGCCATCTCATGCTGTGAGTTTACAACTACCTGCCTCCTCAATGCCCGGGTTGCCCGTCACCCACCCCAAAATTTAACATACATTACCAGCCGTTTAAATCGTTCAACAAAGCGTGGCCCATAGGGGGTTCAATCCCCTCTGGCATGGTCTGTGGCCACGTATCAGCAGTCTGTTTCAAGTTGTAAATCACCTGCCCCATCCATTTGTCCTCATCATTACAGGATCTCATCTGCAGTCATGTGGGTAAACAGGAAATGAATGGCTCTTCCGTTTCCTCTCCATAAACAACCATGCCCTCGTCTGATTGCCCAGACTCTCTGTTCACCGCCTTCCAGTGGTTTCACAAAGGCATAGGGCAGCCTCCCTGTAGCGCTGCAACAACTTTCTCTTTCTGTTTGCGCTTCAACCTTGTTGGGAGTCACCCTCAAGCAGTGGCACAGACGGCGCTTCCACTTCTGTGTTTACCGTCTGGGAGAGTGTTTTGTGCCTCAAGTGTCAGGGAGTGATTGAACTTGTCGTTCCGGCCAGTCCCATACCTCCCCTGCTGTATGAAAAAAATAGCTTCCTAATTAATTTGTAATGCAGAGGTGAGCCATGAATAGCAGGGCATACGTAATTTTGAGATGGCTCAGGTGCAGTTTCACTGCGAGATATATTGCTCGCTGGAGTTGCACCGAAGTCGTGTAGTCTGGATAAATGTTGACCAATTGATCATCTTGGGTCCATGACAGTGTGCAGGCTGAAAGATATTTTCCCTATCACTAAAGTTCAGTAAGAGTGCCATGATCAGGCTGGAGTGTGGCCCAGGTGCTGGGGGTTTGCCGAGTACCCAGTGTGCCTGTTCCACTGTATAGAGGGTCAAGACCTTCCCCCTCCAACACCATTGATTCTAGCCACTGCTCCATGGCCAGTTCCACACAGGGCCCATCTGCAAGTTCAGACACCCCCACCAGGTGAATGTTGTTGCACCGGGATCAGCTCTCAGCGCCTACAAGCTTAGTTGTGAGAAAGTCTTTGTTCTTTTGCAGCTCGCACAATTTAGCATCCTGGTCTATAACCGTTGGTTTGCGGTTGTACAAGTGTGGATTCTGCGGTGGCCGTTCTCTCTGCCAGCTTTTTGTTATCGACCTGCAGTAGACCCACATCTACTACTACTACTGATGCAGTCTTCTGTTCCAGGGTGTCTTTGGTGCCCAGAATGGCTGCCACAATGGTGGCAGTGTGGGCCTCCAGGTACAATTCGGCCCCTTTCTTTGATGAGACGTCTGCCAGTTCCCACCCCCATCTCAGCCAGGTTGTTTGCAGACCATTGCTTAGACAGGGCAAGCGTTCCCACCAAGGTAGCCCGCCAGCCTCCAGACACCACACAAGCCCTCAGAATTTCTACCTCCGGGGAAAGGAATGGTGGCACCACCAGCCAGCTGGATACTATCAGAGAGAGGGGGTCCGGCAGTGCGGGGGGTTTGGGCAAGCTCCCCAGGTATACCATTGTTGTTGCAGGGATCCGGCCTCCACTGCAGCAGGAGACCGCATCCTCTTCGTCCCCGCAGCCCTGACGGGCTTACCGTTGCTAGTCATATTAGTTTATGTATAATCTTGACATGTAACGTCTCCCACCTCTTCCACCCCTGCCATATTTACAACTGCTTACAGACCCTATGTGGGTCTGTAAGCTCACCAAAGCGCTCCAAAACTTGACTGTCCGCTTTGTCCTTAGTGCTGTTGTTACCCCTACTTACAGCTTCCTTATTATCCTTTGCCAATTTAAAGAAGGATCTTAGAGATGGGGTGGGTTTAAGTGCCTTTTGGTTACTGACTTTCCCCAAGTTTTAGACTCTGGTTTGTTTTTTATTATCAAGCTACTTCTCTCTTTCCCTGTGTGGTGTCTCACAGCTGGCGCACTTCTCAAACTCTCCTGTGTTCCTTATTCCAGTAAGAGATTCAATACACACACCTTCCGACCTCAGTGGGTGTGGATTCGGTTTTCTTACAGTATTCACATCTGCTCAATTTTTCTGTACATTATCTTTATTGCCTGCCTGAACTTTAAATAAAATGTCTACCGGGCTGCTTACTCTCGCAGCTGGGCGAACCTCTACAGGTTTCACAAAGCTTTTCTGTGTAGTATCGTGCAAAGATGGCAGTAAGTGGTTATAGCACGCTGGCTGGCTGATAAAGGTCGCGAAGACACGGCGTCTACATTGCCCCCACGCTCCTTGGAGCAAATCACTAGGCTCTTCCACCCAGCCACAACTGTTGCAGTGCCGCAGCCGCTTCTTTTGGCAGTGGCATACAAAGGTTATCGCAGAGCCCTGGTCCCCTATAACCCGGCATACTATTAGAGGGCTCTCCTAGCGGGGTGGGGGCGCTTACATCTCATGCCCTAAGGGACTGGCGAGACGCGGACATAAGGACTATGGGAGATTTATACTGAGATGGTGCGCTTATAGCGTACAAGTCTTCAGTCGAGGACGAGAGTTTGCCACCGGGGCAATTTCTAATGCACTGTTCATTGATTGCGACACTGGCCGATAAATGGGGCGACCTGACTATGGAGCCGCGACATCATCTTTCCATTCAGTACCTACACGTCATGGGGAGGGGTAGACATTTGGCCCGCTGGTTCGCGGCGTCCCTCCGGACGCATGTGGCGGTCAGTCTGGATCCTCTCCGCCTCAAGTGGGAACGAGATCTGGGGAGGCAGCTGGAAGACAAAGAATGGGAAAGGGTATTGAAGAGTCCCGTACGCATACCCAGAAACGTGAGATTCCGCCAAATACAATAGTTCATTGTACACAGGGCATACCTCACACCCAAGAAGATCAATCAATACTTCCATCGTACGGACACGGTGTGCCCCAGATGTTCTGCACCGGGAGCCAGGCTCATACACATGCTGTGGAGCTGCCATAGACTGCACACATTCGGAGGGGTGGGGGGAGATGGGTTTTCTCTGTTTGTACCGGTCAAAGTTGTGGTTGTTGGTTATGTTTGATTATAAACCTCGACATCTGTTCAGAAGCCCTAATTGATCACTCTGAAAGGTTTTTTTTTTTTTGATAAACAAATTTTTATTGTGTTTTGCGGCATAAAGAACAGTATCAAGAATGAGATACAGCAGTGCATTGAACAAGGCATCAGTAACTGCATTCGGATAAGCATCAATAAACCATTGCAAAGACCCTCCCACCCTCCCCCATCCTCCGTCCCCACCCCCTGCGTCCCCACCTTTCAAATCATGCCCCCCAGCCATTTCCCCCATATCTTGCGGAATTTTTTGGGGCAGCCCCGCGCAGCACACAACGACCGCTCCTGGGCCGCACACCAATCCACCCCTCTACTCCAGGTAGCCACTCTGGGCGGGTCCGGTTGTGACCATACTGCCGCTATGTCTCTCTTAGCCACCATAAGGGCAGTGGTGAGGAAGTACTTTTCGTTACGGGACCCGTCGATCCCGTCCATGATGCCCAGCAGGGCCATTCTAGGCTCATGGGGAACCTCCCAACCCAAGACCTCCGCTAGCTCAGTTTCAATCGCTGCCCAGTAATCGTCTAGACGGGAACAAGACCACACCATGTGGAAAAAATCTGCCGGAGCCACCCCACAACGGGTGCAGGAGGCGTCCACACGGAGGCCCGCCCGGTACAGGCGGTCCGGAGTCAGATAGGCGGTGTGGAGGTAGTAGATTTGGATGAGCCGCAGCCTAGCGGAGGTGGTAAGCGACCGAGGGCCCATAAGGGCGTCCCTCCAGTCCGCCTCATCCAGGGGTCCCACCCAGGCCTCCCATCGCTGTTTGAGCCCGCTCCAGTCCACCGGGGAATTGTTAATCAGGGATTTGTAAATGCGGGATATACCCCCCTTTCCCAGATACCCCAGCATCACCTGAGCTTCAGGTGGGCTATGGGGAGGCAGTCTGGAGTCTAGAGGGACGTGAGCCCGGACGAGAGTTTGCCACCGGGGCAATTTCTAATGCACTGTTCATTGATTGCGACACTGGCCGATAAATGGGGCGACCTGACTATGGAGCCGCGACATCATCTTTCCATTCAGTACCTACACGTCATGGGGAGGGGTAGACATTTGGCCCGCTGGTTCGCGGCGTCCCTCCGGACGCATGTGGCGGTCAGTCTGGATCCTCTCCGCCACAAGTGGGAACGAGATCTGGGGAGGCAGCTGGAAGACAAAGAATGGGAAAGGGTATTGAAGAGTCCCGTACGCATACCCAGAAACGTGAGATTCCGCCAAATACAATAGTTCATTGTACACAGGGCATACCTCACACCCAAGAAGATCAATCAATACTTCCATCGTACGGACACGGTGTGCCCCAGATGTTCTGCACCGGGAGCCAGGCTCATACACATGCTGTGGAGCTGCCATAGACTGCACACATTCGGAGGGGTGGGGGGAGATGGGTTTTCTCTGTTTGTACCGGTCAAAGTTGTGGTTGTTGGTTATGTTTGATTATAAACCTCGACATCTGTTCAGAAGCCCTAATTGATCACTCTGAAAGGTTTTTTTTTTTTTGATAAACAAATTTTTATTGTGTTTTGCGGCATAAAGAACAGTATCAAGAATGAGATACAGCAGTGCATTGAACAAGGCATCAGTAACTGCATTCGGATAAGCATCAATAAACCATTGCAAAGACCCTCCCACCCTCCCCCATCCTCCGTCCCCACCCCCTGCGTCCCCACCTTTCAAATCATGCCCCCCAGCCATTTCCCCCATATCTTGCGAAATTTTTTGGGGCAGCCCCGCGCAGCACACAACGACCGCTCCTGGGCCGCACACCAATCCACCCCTCTACTCCAGGTAGCCACTCTGGGCGGGTCCGGTTGTGACCATACTGCCGCTATGTCTCTCTTAGCCACCATAAGGGCAGTGGTGAGGAAGTACTTTTCGTTACGGGACCCGTCGATCCCGTCCATGATGCCCAGCAGGGCCATTCTAGGCTCATGGGGAACCTCCCAACCCAAGACCTCCGCTAGCTCAGTTTCAATCGCTGCCCAGTAATCGTCTAGACGGGAACAAGACCACACCATGTGGAAAAAATCTGCCGGAGCCACCCCACAACGGGTGCAGGAGGCGTCCACACGGAGGCCCGCCCGGTACAGGCGGTCCGGAGTCAGATAGGCGGTGTGGAGGTAGTAGATTTGGATGAGCCGCAGCCTAGCGGAGGTGGTAAGCGACCGAGGGCCCATAAGGGCGTCCCTCCAGTCCGCCTCATCCAGGGGTCCCACCCAGGCCTCCCATCGCTGTTTGAGCCCGCTCCAGTCCACCGGGGAATTGTTAATCAGGGATTTGTAAATGCGGGATATACCCCCCTTTCCCAGATACCCCAGCATCACCTGAGCTTCAGGTGGGCTATGGGGAGGCAGTCTGGAGTCTAGAGGGACGTGAGCCCGGACCGCGTGGCGCAGTTGAAGGTAGCGGTAAAATTGGGAGGGCCGCAGCGAGAAGCGGGTCTGAAGCTCTTGGAAGGAACACATGCGGCTCCCACGCCATAAATCGCCCAGACAGGAGATACCAAGAAGATCCCACTGCCGAAAGCCCGCCAATCCCACCACCTCCCGCAGCCAGGTCCCGTGCCAAAGCGGAGTGAGTTGTGTGGACGTCCCCGACCATCTAGTGTGCCGCAGTGCCGCGCGCCACGCGAGGAAGAGAGCCCGCACGACGTCGGGGAGTGATAGGGGGACCGTTGTGCCATAGAGCATGTTTTGGATGGAGGAGAACCCAAGGCCTTGTACCTCGAGACGATAAGCCGGGTCGCCCCAGCCTCCCGAGAACCAGTCATGGATCACCAGTAACTGGGTGGCCAGATAGTAAAGATATAAATTGGTCATGCTCAGGCCGCCATCATAGGAGGGGACCCTGCATCGATCCAAGGCCAGCCGAGGCCTACCGCCGCCCCAAAGGAATTTGGTCACCATTTTATCCAGTTCTCGGAACCACGGGCGCGGAAAAGGGCATGGAGTATTTTGTAGTATGTAAAGAAATTTGGGGAGGATCATCATCTTGTATAGAGCGACTCTCCCTAGCGGATTCAATGGGAGGGACTGCCACCGGAGCATGTCTGACCTGGTTTTGTTGACTACCGGAGCCACATTAAGGGCCCAGCATAGTTCCGGAAGGAGGGTGACCCAAATCCCCAGGTATTTAAAGGAGAGTCTCCGGAGGGGAATGTCCGACTGCCAGTCGAAACATTCCCGCGACGGGTGTAGCGGGACTAGGACGGATTTTTTGGGGTTCAGGTGAAGACCCGACGCTTGGCCAAATCGATGGAGGATCCGACGGACCCGGGGTCCCGAGGTCGCTGGGTCCGAGAGATAGAGGAGGACGTCGTCCGCGTATAGGGCGATCTTGTCGGGGGCTACATCTGGCCATTCCCATCCTCGAAGAACAGGATCCGCGCGAATCAGCACCGCCAGGGGTTCCATCGCCAGAGCGAAAAGGAGGGGCGAGAGCGGACAACCCTGGCGCGTCCCCCGGCCTATGGGAAACGGGCGAGAAAGTGCCCCATTGACCAACACACGGGCCCGCGGGTGCGCATAGAGGACCATTACCATGGCTCGGAACCGGGGACCGAAGCCCATACGCTCCAGGACCTCACCCAAGTACGCCCATCCCACGGAATCAAAGGCTTTTTCAAAGTCGACCAAGAGGAGGGCCAGATAGGGGGAAAGGCGGCCGCGGTGCGCCATCGCGAGGTGGAGGCGCCGTAGACAGTGTCTGGTCCCCCGCTCCGGCATAAAGCCACATTGGTCCGGATGGACCAGGGAGGCGAGCGATGGGCGTAACCGCTGTGCCAGGACCGTGGCATAGATTTTGAGTTCTGTGTTAATAAGGGATATCGGCCGGTAGTCGGAACAGGACCGCGAGGGAGGCTGTGTCTTGGGGAGTGCAACTATGGTTGCTGTATCCGTTTCGGGCCGGAACGAGCCCGTCTCCACCACGGCCGCAAAGAGGTCCCGAAGCCTCGGGGCCAGTGTCTCACGGTAGTGAGCGTAATATTCCTGGGGGAACCCGTCGGGTCCCGGGGTGTTCCCGGGTGCCAGGCGGCCGATCGCCTCTTCAATCTCCTGCAGCTCGATCGGCGAATCCAGGGTCTCAGAAATCTCAGGCTGCAGCCGCGCTAGTGTCACCCCGTTTGTTCCCAGTAACTCATTCAGGGAGAGCGTGGACGGTCGGAGACGGTACAGCCGGGAGTAGTAGTCAGCGAATGCCTGGGCTATCGCCACTGAGACCGTGTGGACGCCACCTGCAGGGTCCGTGATGGCTGGAATGATCCTGCCCGCCCGGGGATAGGTCGCCAGGCGGTGGAGAAGAGTGCCGTTTTTGTCTCCCCAACCGTACACCCGGGCCACCGAGGAGCGCCATAGGATCTTCGCCGCTTCCAGGGAGTGCAGGCGAATCTCTTCCCGCAGGAAGGCCAAGCGACGAGACCGTGTGGCATCGTCTAAGTTTCCCAGACTACGCTCCAGTTCTAAGGCTTGGGCCTCACAGTCCGCGAGCTTCTGGGATTGAGCCCGTCGTTGACGTTGCAGGTGCCCTTTAGCGGCGCCCCGAACAGTCGCCTTGCCGGCCTCCCAGAGGACGGCGGGGGAGACGACAGAGCCCTCGTTATGAGAGTAGTAGTCGGCTATCTCGCCCCCGACCGCCCTCCGAAAAGCCTTGTCGTGAAGGAACCAAGCGTTCAGACGCCATATCGGACGGGCAGAGAGGGGGGGGGGACCGAGAGCGATGAGCACCGGCGAGTGGTCCGAAAGGCCCCTCGGAAGAATGCGTGCGTCCCGCACCCCCGCGCAGTCGGTAGAGGGCACGAAGATGAGGTCGATCCGGGCGTGGGAGTGATGGGCCGCCGACGTGTGGGTGTATTGGCGCGTCTGCGGGTGCCAGATCCTCCAGACATCGCAGAGACCCTGGGATTCCGCCCAAGAGGAGAGTTGTTTTGCGCGGGCGACGCGGGTCGAAGAGACCGGACCCGTCGAGTCCATGTGGGGCGAGTAGAGAGCGTTAAAGTCCCCGCCGAGTATCAGGGCACCTGCAGGAAGTGTCGGGAGGATATCCGCTGCGTGGGAAAGGGCCGACGGCAGGAGGGACGGCGCCGCGTAGAGGGACATCAGGGTAAGGGGTCGGCCCTCCAGAGTGCCACACACTACCAGTAGCATACCCTGGGGGTCCAAAAGCACCCGAGTCAGGACAAAGGGAAAGGACTTGCGAAGCAATATGGCCACCCCCCGGGATCCCCGAGCAAAACCTGAGTGCCATACCCTGTCATAACCGTAACGGCCAAGGAAGGGGCAGTTGTTACCCAACAAGTGAGTCTCCTGGAGGAGGAGTACATCGATCTCTGCCCGTTGTGCATATTTGAGGACCGCCATGCGTTTGAAACGGTCCAGGAGGCCATTGACGTTCCAGGAAAGTATGCGCATGGCGGCCCTAGGGACAGGTGGGTCAGCCATAGTCAAGGACAGAAGGATGGGCCAGTGGAGGCGCGTCCGAGCAGGTTCCCAGAGAGGAAGGACAGCGGAGCGTCGGGTGAGAGAGCGGGATAGACAGTACATGATACCTTAGCACAACAGACAAGAGGGAGTCACCCCCCACCAACAAAATCTCCCCAACGAGGAAGAAACAACCCCAAACCAACCCCAACCCCCCACCCCCCGCCCTATACTTCAAAAACGGAAGCATCTGTCGCCCGAACCAAATGGAAGAACCACCAAACTAAAACGCTTGGGCTTGAGCGCTAGTGGACCCCTGATACATCAAAAGTCAAGCCTGATTTACCTGCCCTGGCCTAGAGCAACACTGACAACGGGACGTCTCACCCCCGCCCAGGCATCTCCCACCCCCCCACCCCAAAGGTAAGCAAAGAAAGTCAAATGGTAGGGCTGCGAGAGAGGTCCGAAGTGTCCACCAACTCGACCGGGTGGGTTGCAGGGCCTGTAAGCCGAGGTGACGCGGCCCGCTGCCCATCCGCCACGGGACTGGTGTGTGCGGCTGAGGAGGCCGATGAGGTTCTCGATCTCTGGCTTGGCCGGCCCCCAGAGCGCGTGGTGATCGCCTCCCCCGTTGTGCGCTCCCGGGGCAATGTCCGATGCCGCCGACGGGTCTTCGATGTCCGGGGTCTCCCCCGTGGACCCAGAGGCGATCCGCGCCCAGAGCGCTGCAAGGGGTGCTCCTCTGCCAACCAGGTCCAGGCCGCCCGCGGTGTATCGAAGAAGAGAGTCTTTTGCTGGAAGATGACCCGGAGGCGGGCTGGGAATTGGAGCTGGTATTGGAGTCCCAGGGAGCGCAGTTTTTGTTTCACTTCAGTGTAGGAGCGGCGCAGCTCCTGGACTTCGCGGGTGTAGTCCGGGAAGACCATGATTTTGTGGTTCTGATAGTGGAGGGCATCCATGCGCCGGGCTTCACGGAGAATGGCATCTCGGTCACGGAAGTTCAAGAGCTTGAGGATGAACGGCCGGGGTGGAGCCCCTGGGGGCCTGGGGGCCAGGGAGCGGTGGGCTCTCTCCACCACGAACGAAGCCGACAGGCTGTCCGCCGGCATCCAGGATCGGAACCAGCGCTCCATAAAGTCGTCCGCCCGGCCCGATTCAACTCCCTCCGGGAAACCCACTAAGCGCAGGTTGCTGCGTCGAGCGCGGTTTTCTGCATCCTCGACCCGGCGGTGCAACTCCTTAGAGTGAGTGGTCAGCTCCCGAACCTGATCTTGCAGATGGCGGATGTCGTCCTCGGCCGTGGATATCCGGGACTCGGCTTCCGAAATGCGGGCGGTGGCGTTCCTCAGATCTTGCCGGAGAAGAGCGACGTCCACTTTGACCTCACCCACCATGCCCTTACGGGGAATCCATCCCCCAGCCATTCTTGCTTCAGAAGCCTCCAACGTACTTCCACGCGCCAGCAGGCGCTTTATAAGCTGCTCAGGGCCAGTCTGCACCCGTCCGAGCCTGCCCTCGCCTTGACATTTTACATCAACTCAAGGTACTGTGTATTTTACCTTTTGGAGGGAGGACAGTAGGGCTTTGTTTTCCCACGCCAGGCCATAGGCAGATTGTGCTGTGCTGAACTGTTGATCTTTTTCCCTGGGTATAGTGGCTGGGAGTAGTGATGGGAAAGCGTAAAAGTATGGAGGGGGGCTCAAAGGAAGCCTGTTCAAAAAAGAAGAAGACCCGGAAACTAAGCTCGGTTGCAGGGGAAGGGGTGCTTGATTGAATTGACAACCTGCTATCTGAATGCGATCGCCTCCTCGACCCAGTCCCCACTAGCGCTTCTCCAGAATCTACCAATGCACCGCCTTTTACTAGCTCCACACATCCTGGCCGTATACCAGCCATGTTTAAAAAGGTTGCAGGCAGGAGTCAGGTACAGGACCAAGCTGCCTTGCATCCCAGAGGGCCTGCTAGTGGGGGTGGTAATGTATCGAAGACTGTAGTAGATCTATCAGCTTTCTCCTGCAGTAATGGCTTTTCCCCACTATTAGATTATGTTGAGCCAGAGGACTTGCTATCTAGCCCGGGTAGTGTAGCACAAAAAGATAGTGTGCAGACAAATAAATGTCTAAATGCGGATGACATAGCAGCAATAAGGCTACTTTCAAATGTAAACAACCATGATGCCAGGTGCACAGGTAGTTTATCAAGTTGCATACCTGACACTATAAACGAGGCACCTACACATAGATCCTTAGCATCACAAATAATGGACATTATGCAGGAAATCAGAGCACTAAAAGTAATTTTTGGCACCCTCTCAGATTCTTTAAGTAAGGTGCATACTGATGTCCAATGTGTCAAGAAACGACTTAAATCACAAGTAATTTGTCCAACAAGCGTCCAAGGCGGCAATGACTGTGTGAGCAAACTACCATGTGACCCTGTCCAACAAAACTCTGGAAGCCTAAGTAGAGAAAACCCAGCCCGGAAAATCAAAGCTGATCCCGTAGACCCTAGACACCCTGGAGGGGTAGGGCAGCCTAGCGCTGGTTCATGGCAATCCACCGATTTTAATAAGGCATATTCTTCTCTACTAAGCCTTCCCAATCAGCAGGCAAACCGTCCACAATCCTCATTTAGCGCTGATCAGATCTCAGATAGGAGACGAATAGTGTATATGGTCAATGTACTAAGGCTTCCCCTAAGCTCACACAGAGAGGATGAGGGTTCACTAATTAACTAATGTATCCACTGGATCCGGCGAGTGAGTGGCTGCCGGTTCTTAACAAGAGAGGACATTACTGGGGCGAAGAGGCTTTCTTACACGGGTGGTCCCCCAGATGCTGTTGATGTCATAGCTCTCACTTTCTCGTATCACCTTGTGGAAAATGTGGTGGCTTTTGACATTTGTACTCAACATCTTACTACAACTAGCTAATCAAAAGATGGACAGAAGCAGCCTTACAGATGAAGGCTTTAAGCATAGAACTTGGCATAAGGGCGGCCAATGGAAGAACAATCTCTGACAAGCAAGGGATTCATACATTCATCAATGGTCACCACACCAGCCGTATAGATTATTTGTTAATTAGCTTAAAACTCTGGCATACTCTAGCAGATATGGTTGTGATTGTTAGAATGGAGAGCGATCAAAACCCACTATTTACTGCGTTCATGTAACTTCACAAATGGGTACAAACCATGATTCACTTATTGCAGGTGAATTATTACCAACAAATGATATGCGGCGCTTAAAGTGGCTGATAATCATCTAGCGGGCGTAAATATCAGCAGCCGTCAATAGTGATGTTGAGCACACTCTAATTGAGATGGAGACATCCCTTTGCAACCAACAGTCACCCAAAGAAATAACATCTTTGCATAATACCTTATTTTTAAAAGTGCAGTCATACTTCCTTAGACCCTATAAGTCTAAGAGCATTGGCACTCGGCCACGGCACCACTGGTTCAACAAAGAGTGCAAACAAGCCAGAGGAGCCTTGGGGGAGGCCATTAGATCAGGAGACTTGACCAGACTACAAACGACCAGGAAGTCATAAAAGAAAGTGATGTTGAATGCAAAAAGGTCCTGGGATGAGAAAAGATGGCAGGATCTAAAATAAGCGAGCTATGGGAGCAATATGCAGCACTTTTGGAGCCTAGTAAAATGGGGCACAGGGGGAGTCACGCAGTCCCTCCAAAACCATGTGGACCCCAACATGTGGTTTAATCATTTTGCCAAACAATATGCTGATAACGATACCAAGGTATGTGAGCCCTTTCAGACTCCCTTTTATCTATCTGACAAAGACTTTGACAAAGCAGATGTAAGTGCTGCACTTAGTACAATTGCCACTGGTAGAGTGCCTAGTATTGATAGCGTACCTGCGGACATTTTTGGCAGGAGAAGGCTAAATGGAGTCGGTACATATTGTTGCTAGCGAATGCTATTGCCCATAACGGCCCTATCCCGGATACTTGGCGAGGGGTGGAGATCATCCCGACATATAAAAAAGGGGATAAATCCCTACCTGGGAACTATAGGCCGATAAGCTTTATAGGTCCGATCCAGAAAGTAGTGTCCCAACTAGTTTTAGCAAAAACCCAAGACTGGACTGATGATAATGCCATCCTGAGCCCACTCAAGGCAGGCTTTTGGGCCCACTTAAGCAAGATAGACCAGGTCATCCGTGGAAATGAAATAAGCTTTTATTAATATGTTGGGATTTTTAAGGCATTTTAAGTCTTTGACATATATTGTTTTAATACAAAATTTCTGTTGCGTTATAGTACATCTTGATGCAGTGATCTTATTTTTTTTATCTATTTATCCAACTGTAGCTCAATGTTTTTACTGTGATACTATCGTTTTATGTATATAACTTTTATGGCTTGTATTGTCAAATAAAGCTTATGTTGATGATGTTGACGATTTGAAATAGTATTAGTGTGCATTATTTTGAGCAGTTTCCCTTCTATACGCTGTTGTCCCTGCCTGGGGTTCACAGTACATCTGTTTGAGTCTGGGGTCAGTAATAAAGCAGTTGACTCTGCTGCAGTGGAAAGCAATGAGCACATCGTCGGCTTCTTTATTTGCATAGTGCCTAACACTAGTGCTCCTTCGAGTGCTCCCAGTGTTGGAAATTGAAGGAAAGAGAGGTCATGTAATTTGCAGGTTCGCACAATCTGGTGCGATGCAGGAACCCAGATGGGTACCCCGACCACAACACAGTCAAGGATCCAATGCAGTGCTTCTTAACCTGTGGTCTGGGAACCCCTGGGGGCCCATGAAGCCTATTCAGGGGGTCCACGACTGCCTAGAAACTTAAATAATATTAACAAATTAAGAAAGTGTATATAAGTAAAGAAGCGAAATGTAAAACGGAAAATTATAAAACCTTCGGTAAATGTGAAGGAATTTGAAGTTGGAGGACGCAACATAAGATTCAAATTTATTATCTGTAACTAAGGAAATCCAGGCTTATATTTCTCCAACCCCTCCCCCACAGCACAACATGCGAAACGGTCCAACAAAGAGACAATGAAAACAACAAAAAAGTTGGTTCCATACATTAGTACAATTGGAACTAGGAGTAGCAGTGTGCCTCCTGTATGTTGTATATCTAAGGGGCCTATTGCATGTCTGCTTTCTCGATGAAAATGCTCATTACTACAATCATTCTTCCAGGTGCTGCTTACGTTCCAGGATGTTGTTTCCGGATTCTCATCAAGGGAGCTGGTGCTTCTACAGAAAGAGCAGAAGGAACTTCATGCAAATCTGATGGAGGAAAACAACCAAACCTTGAGTCACTGGGTAAAGTCACGCTGAAAACATTTTGTGTAGTTTGCAAAGTCCAAGAATTAAAACATACTTTTCCTGCTTACGGATCTCATAATGATGTTTGGAATAGTTCTTTGAACTTTCCTTCACTATTTGTGTGGATATTGTACTAGCATGGTTCAAGATGTGAACTAACGTATGTTTCTTAAAGTGGGAGACAAAAGCCAATTGCTTCCAATTGTGTGTTTGGCGCCTAGATCCGTTATTTGACGTAAAAGAAAGAAACACTACTACACTAGCTCCCTCATAGTCACGACTGATGGTCTCAATTTTTGGGTTTATTCTAGTAGGTTTAACCTTTTCTAGGTCAAAGCTCTGGCAGGTACATTGGTAAACATCAGGGACCTTCAGAAGGCAGGGCTGCCGTTTGATTCCCTTGCTCTGAAAGGGAGATTTTGGTGGCTTTTCTAGGAGAATAGGTCAGCAGGCCAGGGGCCTCCAATGCGCAACGCGTGTCCACTTCCTACAATGTATATTGTACTTGTGAGGTTAGCACTGAATGTAGGTTTTGGCAGATACATTCCTTATACCAATGTTGAAGGTTTGGTTGTGGCATAAGAGAGGTAATGGCTGCAACTCTTTGGGTTGGGTTTGAGGAAACATGCTGCCATCCAGTACTCATAGTCCTCTAAGCCCTGCTCCTCCCAGCGGATGGCCTCATATCTGTTGCCATCAACAGATGGAAGCCGCTATAGACCATCTGCTCTTCGGGGTTTTAATTAAGAATGCGTGTAGTGTGAAGGATTTTTTCCTTGAACTATGCACACATTCTAGTCCATTCCTCCCCTCCATCACCCTTCCCAACACAGTAACAGACGCCTACAAGATGCACCAATAAAATGGCTGCCGCCTCCACTGAACCCATACGCTTGACATTACCATAGAATAGATCATGACCACAACTGTTATCCACACTATTACTAGCATCTATCTACAGCTATTTATAACTAAGTATATATTGTTTTTGTCTCAAATTTGTCATGTTACACGCATTCATCAATAATCGTGTGTACAAATGCTTATCTTTGAGTTCATCCCCGCATCACACACCTGTTGGGAAGGCTGTCATTGCCTAGGGTTGCTCCTCATGTCTAATCTAACTTTTTTTAAATTAATTAAACTCCCCATATTTCCACTCTCTTTCCATCGGTTCATGATTGTAGGAGCCGTAGATTACTTACATATCCCCTTTATATTTTTTTAAACGGGCTGTATGATTCGAGTGTCAGTCTTTTCACATAGAGTGAACAATGAGTGTGTCTGCCAGTGAATGGTGAGACCCTTAACAGACTGCAGGCACAGTGAAGACCATTGCCCAATGAGTGAGATGGGTGCACCTCTTATCAGTAATCATACTGTTTTTTCACACACATGCAAATATGTCCACTCATGCTGTTTGTGCCTTGAGCCTCGGATTTCTTTGATGTACTTTTACGCAAGACGGGGGTTTCTTTACCTCTGTAAAGCAGATCTACTGTAATACGTTAATTGGAAGAAAAATTTAATTTTTTCCATTTAATAACTCAAGTTCATGCGTTGATTTGGAGAAAAGGTAGTAAGGAATTTCTGTACCTGTTCTTAAATTAGGTGATTTGTTTTTTAATTAGTCTTTGTATTTTTGATTTGAGGGTGGCTTATTGTAATTTTAGATATTTTATAGTCCTTCTAATGAGTGTTCCGTACAAATAGGGGCTAGTAATCCTTCAATGATATGCATTGATTGTGAGTAACCGTGTTAAGCTGCTGTGTGTCTTTATTGTAGGGAAAATTATATTATCACTCCAAGAAACAGAGGAGAAAAATTTAAGGGAGAGGAGAATAGGAGATTTAATATTATTAACAAATATATTGTAATTAAACACTAGGTTACTATATTACTGTTACTATTATTGAACGTTTTCAGAAACCTTATGTGCACTGCCAAGGTTCCAGATGAGTACGCTCAGTATGTTTACCCTGCCTCGCAGAGGCCAGCATTACGTGTAGCATTAGTGCCCCTATGGTACTCTCTTTGATGAAATCTGCATACATGACTATATGCAAGTTCATTAATAATTTCATAGCTTCCAACTATGATCCATTTGATTTGTAATGGAGTTTGCTTCTCAGCCTGTTCTCTAGGGCAAGCATCAGATCTCTGCATGATGGATGACTACTCCTTGAGAGGAAGAACTAGCCCCCGCAGTCCCTGCTCAGGTGAAGTATATATGTCTTTAGTTGGTTACATTACTGCAGCAGGACAGTCCGCCTTCTTAATGCTAATGACCAGTAGACCTGTTTCGAGTTCACGCTTGGCTGGCATTTCTCATGGCACACCTTGTGATGTGAGAGAGGTTACATATACCAGAGGCGCTCTGCAGCTCTCCATCAAACTAGAAAAGCAGACGAGACACTGAAAAAATACTGGAGGGACAGAGAGGAAGCGGCTTCTCTGCTTGTGTGTTCAAGGTGAATATAGGAGAAAAGGGACAAGTTGCTATAGTTAAGAGCATTGAACAGCGGCCTGCTCAAGTTCAGTTTTCAAGAACATGATAACCATTTGGTCTGCATAGCTATTAGCTGTGTTAGTTGTGTGCAGAGACTGCTGTTAGTATGGCATTATAGTCATAGAAATACCATATACGTTTGTGGTGCTATCCATGGCATTTCTCTATTTCTATTGCGGCCCAAAGTCCGAAAATCCCTCTGACAATAGGGGTTGGGTTTTTGGTAAAAGTGTATGATACAGCGTGGTTGGTGTGAGGCTTTGAATGTTAGATTAGTATGTTGACCAGGCAAACATCCCTTTGCCTTCATGGTGTGAAGGTGATTTGACATTACAGGGCTCTGGATGCATAATATTGTGATACGTTTTTATAAGTTTCCTTGTATCTTGGGCCCACAATATTCTTTTTTTCCGTTGGGCAAGCAAAGGTTTGAACCAACTTACCAGCTTGAGCGGGAGAAGCGAAGCTGTGACACGCGCAAGTCCACAACTAGATATAATCAGTATTAGGTAACAACCAAATCTTGATAGATAGTATCCGGAATATATGTAATTTATTGTGAGTTACAGGAACCCCTTTCTATGAAAGATGCAAATGCGCAAGACAGCCACACTATCATTTTAAGTCTTTATTCAGATACTAAAACACTGTTTTAGTGCAGAATAGATGTAAAGTGCAATAGAAGATGTAAACATTCTGGTGAATAAAATAAAGGCAACGTAAATATGAAGAAAATTAGCCAGGTAACAGATAGCAATATTTAAATTCCATTTACCCTAGCTAATGTCTATATTAGTACCAAAATCGTGCTGTAAAATGGGAGCTTCCTAAATGGCATGCATGTCTACCTGTTCATAGCTCGTGTTTTCACAGTCCGTAGGCTGGCCGGAGGCGAGGCCGCTCTCAACCTATGCTTTGTCGCTGTTCATAGCAAGTGTCAGGCTGCAGCGTTGATTCAAACCTTTTATAGTAAATGCTCCTTCTAGTAAACCTGAAGCTTCCCTCTCTGAGAGGCTCTTGCACAGAGTTTATATGATGTTTCTCAGCATTATTTTGAGGAAAACATAGCCCTGTGATCAGTGATATAAGGTGTGAACAGAAACATGGTCATTGTCCTGCACATTCATCTAAAAGTACTTTGTTTGTGTTGCTAAATATCTTACTGCATGAATGTGACATAGGAATTATTGATACATTAATATTGCGTATCATATGTAAATGACAATGAGCATTCCATTAAATGTCTGCTGCGAGGGAACTTAAAAGCAATTTACTGGCCATTGGAACAAACATTCCCAGATAGCTTCAGCCTAAAAACTTCTCTCCCTTTTTGGCTGTTTTCCCCAGGTACCTCCTTAGTGTTGCTCTGTGGCCGCATTCCCCAAATCTTCCTCAAGTGTCTTTTTGTCTCTGTTGCTGTTTATCATTCACAGTGTGTATCTGAGGTGATCTTGCTGTTTTGAGGTTTCTCTGTATAATTCTCATTAATTGTTTTCTAGGCTGTTTTTTGGGTGTTTCTCTGTGTCTGGTGTCTTTTTTACCTGTCACTCTTGCTCCACATCTGCCTTTCCCTGCTGCTTCGACTATCTTCCTGTTTTATAGCCCAGGGTCTCTCCTTCTGCTTTTGTTTCTCTGTCATAGTAATTCTCTTTGGCTGTATCTCTATTGCTTTTTAGGTCTCGCCTAGCTATCGCGTAAGCGAGCGCTATGCAAGACTATAGTAAGATGCTCCCAAAAGTGCTCCCAAAAGCGGATTGCATGGCGAGCACGCGTGCATCGTGACGCCATGCAATCCATTTGGCATCCTACTTCAAAGGGTCCCCTCACCCGCCTGGAATGCGCTCCCCCGCCCCCTCCAAGCGTGCGCGCCACGCTCCGCCGGGCTTGTCTTGTTCGTCTTTTTAAACATTCACGTTATCATGTGCTTACAAAAGCCTGCATGTTCGAAATGTGTTTCTTTATTTTCAGAGCGAAGGGCTTTACGATGTACGTCTTTAACATTATTTAATGCCAACAGAACGCGGTCTTTTTACATTTTTGTTTGTTCTTAGGTTGCCATGAGCACATAACTGCGCTGCACGCTAAGCTTTATATTAATAGCAGCGCACATACTTTTTGTAGTACAAGTTAGTACTTTGCTTTGTTTACTTTGCTATTATTCCAGCGGACATAATACAACTGAGCACACTGTCTGATGTCTGATGCCTGATGCTTGCAGATGTCTGATGCCTGATGCTTGTGGATGTCTGATGCCTGATGCTTGTGGATGTCTTATGCCTGATGTCTTATGCCTGATGTCTGATACCTGATGTCTGATTCCTGATGTCTGATGCTTGTGGATGTCTGATGTCTGATGCTTGATGCTTGTGGATGTGTGATGCCTGATGTCTGATGCTCGATGTTTGATGTCTGATGCCTGATGCTTGTGGATGTGTGTTGCCTGATGTCTGATGCCTGTGGATGTCTGATGCTTGTGGATGTCTGATGCCTGATGCTTGTGGATGACTGATGCCTGATTCCTGATGTCTGATGCTTGTGGATGTCTGATGCCTGATGCCTGATGCATGATGCCTGATGCCTGATGCCTGATGCCTGATGTCTGATGCTTGTGGATGTCTGATGCCTGATGCTTGTGGATGACTGATGCCTGATTCCTGATGCTTGTGGATGTCTGATGTCTGATGCCTGATGCTTGTGGATGTGTGTTGCCTGATGTCTGATGCATGATGTCTGATACCTGATGTCTGATGCTTGTGGATGTCTGATGTCTGATGCCTGATGTCTGATGCTTGATGCTTGTGGAAGTCTGATGCCTGATGTCTGATGCCCGATGTTTGATGTCTGATGCGTGATGCTTGTGGATGTGTGTTGCCTGATGTCTGATGCATGATGTCTGATGCTTGTGGATGTTTGATGCCTGATGCCTGATGCTTGTGGATGTCTGATGTCTGATGCTTGTGGATGTCTGATGCCAGGTGCCTGATGTTTGTGGATGTCTGATGCATGATGTCTGATGCCTGATGTCTAATGTCTGATGCTTGTAGATGTCTGATACTTGTGGATGTCTGAGGCCTGATGTCTTATGCCTGATGTCTGATGTGTGATTCCTGATGTGTGGTTCCTGATGTCTGATGCTTGTGGATGTCTGATGCCTGATGTTTGATGCTTGTGGATGTCTGATGTCTGTCTGATGTCTGATTCCTGATGTCTGATGCTTGTGGATGTCTGATGCCTGATGTCTCATGACTGATGTCTGATGCCTGATGCTTGTGGATGTCTTATGCCTGATGTCTGATGCTTGTGGATGTCTGATGTCTGATGCCTGATGCCTGATGCTTGTGAATAAATTAAAGGCATTGTCATTTACAATACCATTTACAATACCAATAGCTCCAAAACTCGCAGTTGTGAGACCTATTGCATTGCAAATGCTTGTTCTCCATGCGTTTTTTTGGGTGTTTGCTTTTGGTCTCTTTTCTGACTTTCTCAATGACCGCCACTCCCTGTGGTGTTCCACAGGTGTCTTCTCTTTGGCAGTTGTGCTGAATTGTTGTGTCCGCAGTAGTAGCTCCTCCATATTGCATCTGCTATGAAAGCAGCTCAGCCATACCCCACCACCCCCAAATTCTTATCTTCTCTCTGTTCTTTTCCTAGTTTTCTACCTTTTCTTGCCCGCAATCATATTTTTACTGTCTCCCATATTCCCTATAGGAGTTTTGGAAGAGGGGCGCTGTCTTCTCTCATGGTGGTGATCTCCTTTATTGTAGTGTGCCCAGAAGCACTACAGCGTCTACTGTCTTTACAGCCACTTTCCTCTTGAACCCGTACTTGCAGTAAGGGCCTTAGTTCAGTTGCAGGACATTTGTCACCGCCATTGCGGCATTTTCTCATTGCAATACATATTTCCAAGTACATATAAACTGGTTTATTGAGTTGTTAAAAGCACACACTATCCTTACTTACTCATCGAAAAGAAGGTATCCTGCATTCACTGCTCATCCTCCAACAGTGTCTACATAAGTCTACCATTCTGCAACCCACAGCAAACGGAAAACAACATCTGCAAACTCCTCAAGATATGAAAATCAACCACATTCTTGTGCAGGATAATATGCACCAGAGGTGCCAGTGGTGCCTCTCCTCACTGTTAAATGCCGCACAGTAGAATGGTTCTCAAGCCCAAATCCCTCAATCACTCGAGTTACATTTTTTAGTGAACATACCGGACCACACACATTGACCCCAGCATAAGCATCTTTGTATTTGAAGCAACTTGCGTAACACAAATTTGTAAAGCTTTTGCCACTTTCGAGCCCCATCATTGGTAATGACGAGCAGCCATCTGCCAATGTCCCTTTGTGGATTAAGGCACCGGTCAGCTGCACCTCCTCCAGTACAACAGAGGCAATATTGGGGTGTTGTTGCTTTTTGTTCCTTGATGCCCTTTACATATCTCTGGGTCTTTTTCTTAACATCTCCATAATCTATTCATTGGTCACTGTGCAATTCTGCCAGGTAGATGTAAACTGGTTTGTGTTTACTAGTGAGTTCAGCTCGGCCCGCCTACAAAATCCTGGTGGAAACTGTAGAACACTCATATCTTACATTCGCTCGCTCACACCAGCAACTCCACTATACACCGCACACGCAAATACCTCTGGAAGACATGTTGTGTCTTTCAATAATGTGCACAGAGCTCAGTGTGGTTTCTGCTAAGAGACTGAGAGCCATCCATATCTAAGGAACGATATTTAGTGTTCGCCTGATCTAGTCAGTCAGAATGTGAAGGATATCCTGTCCACCATGTTACAAGTGCGATAGGCTTTATTCCGCTTATAATATGGCGGCCGGGATATTTGCCACGTTTGTGAGGGAGTATCCCATCTGTGCCATTTCCTCAAGTGAATCCTTGAAAATCTGTTAAATGTTTGGACCTCAAATCTGAAGGCAGGCACTTACTAGCAATTTAATATATCAGACCAAAACAGCAGGCAGAATCCTCTGAGAGAAGTTCCTTTTCCAGGAGCCTCAAATGAATTAGAAAGTTCTCTGACTCCTAGCCCCATCCTCCTCCTGTGACACCTCCTTCTTATTCAGTGAGTTACTGCTTGAGGCTCACGGGACCAAGAGAAAGAATTGCTGCTATTTTATATACTAATCGGGGGAAACCGTGGGAGGGCACCGACCACGAAAACATCAAGCTCCATATCCAGAGAGAGTCGGATTGGGGACACTCTGTGCACATCAGAGCGGGTGACAACAAAGCAGTTGTTCGTCTTCCATCCTGTTGTTGCCTAAAATGAGTGCCAGTGAAGGCCTTAATCAACCGCAGATTACGTGGAATGTGTGCAGGGCTTACTCTACCGTAAGTGGCTGTGAAATCAATGGATGTCATGTTTTGAGTGATGTGTCCAAGGCACCATCTGTAGCTCCTGTGACTGACTGAGATCCCTCTCTGATGTTCCCGTAGTTAAAGAAGAAGAGTTCACCATAGTGTTGGTCTCAGACGGCATAAAACAAGAGGAAGAGTCTTGTCCTCTGGACGATCAGCATCGCGAGGAAGTTAAGAACATTCAAAACTCTGCGGGTAAGCCACCTCGTTCGAATAGAAATACAGGAGTGGGAACTAGTCACAGCAACCCAAGGGATCAATGCCATTGGTTCCCAGTGTTTGTGCTGATGGAAACATTGAAACTATTGCTTGAACAGCAGCAGGGCTGGTGGCTTTGTTTTGTGGTGTTGAGATGATTGCACAGCTCAACTCTGAGAGTGTAAAGTTCAGTTCTGCTGTTTCCGTTTCAGTGTTGGAAGGTTTGTCTGTTTTGGATGTGGTTCGAAACTTTCAGCCGAGTGTGAGAGTCTTTGCTGGATAGATGTTTATAGAAATATTTCTGTATGATTTGTTTTCAAGGCGTTCTCCTGCCTTTGTTTCAGGTGGATTCCTTCTCTGTCTTTGAGGATACCTCTGAACATGTGGTTGCAAACTGCACATAAGATGTTAGTCTTTCTTGTCACATTCTTGGGAGTTGACAAACAGGAAGGCATTGTGTGATATGAAACATGTAGGGGGCTTTAAATAAAAGTGTTTGTGACTTCAGTAAAGATCCCTTCATGGAGAGTTAGGATTATTTGTAACATTTCTTTACATCGGAGCATATTTGTACGTCTGCAGAGGACTAGGGTTACAGATAAGTAACTTTTCCTTGCACTGGTTACATCATGGTACTTTGGTGGTACTAAAATTCAGTGAACAGAGGTAGTGATGGTACTCCTCCTGTGCAAGATAGAGTTCTACAGCATACCGGTAATCTTGCAGTGCCGGTGTACGTTTTACAGAGGTAGCGTACCGGTAATCTTGCAGTACTGGTGTAGGATTTACAGAGGTAGCATGCTGGTACTCCTACAGGGCTGGAATAAGATTGATAAAGATAGCATATCCAGAGTGCAGTTATGGATTTGACATGTTTCTGAGTTTTATGTTTTCCATATCGGTGTTTCAGGACTAATTGATTACACATCCCCTCTATCTGAATCAGATTTTGTTAGAATTGGTATCTCTGTTACAAACATTAAAGCACAGCCCTTAAAGAGAAGTGTTATTCCCTTATACATCCAGGATTTTAACCAAATAATACCTATTCTCCTCTGTGGAAAGGAGTAATGGGTCAGATTAATTTGGCAATACAATGAATACAGTATGACGAAAGTTTGCAATGTTTTTTATAAACACTTAGTACAGTTTCTTATAAAAAGTATTCATCCGTTTAGAACTGGGAAACCTATCCCTCAATCCTTTAAGGAGTCAATTTTTGTAGGCTTCCTTAAAAAGGAATAGGGCGCTATTAATGTCAACTCTGATAGGCCAATTAGCTTGTTAAACTCTGATTATAAGTTGTTCACAAAAATCTGGGCCTTTCGTATCCTACTGGTAGCTAATGGGATAATACATAGAGAACAATATAGATTTTTACCAGGTAGACAAATTTCAACTAATTCTAGATTTTAAACCCAAGCAATTAATTATTTTTCAAGTACTAAAACAAAGGCTGCTATTTTTATGATGGTCTTGGAGAAGGCATTTGAACTAGTCAATTGGGCACCCTATTTTTTTTCTAAGAAAGAATGTAGATTTCCAGAACATTTTTTAGCAATGCTATGGAATCTTTATCAAGGGGCAACAGGAGACGAGATGAAGTACACCTTTCACAGACCCTGTGAAAACAAAGATGCCATTCCCTGCAGCCAGAAACCTCCACAACCCCAGGGAGGACTGCCTGCTTTAAAAAAAAAGACCTGAACTCCAGAGGGCAGTGGCTCTGTCCACAAAAAGCCAACATAAAGGACTCTGGTGACCTCCGGATCCGCGATCCCTGTCCACTCTGCACCCGACGCCTCCGGTCTGTGTCCAGGTGGGCCACTGATTCAGAAAACGTTCCCCAGCGATACTGAATGCAAATCCAGTGTTGCCTGACCCTTCATGGACTCCACGACGACGCCTGCAGTGTAATTCCCCCCCCTGACCGCAACCAATTTCCCAGCATCAACGGGAACACCCCTACACTAGAAGCCCCTGGGCCTTGAGGAGTCCCATGAATCATAATCAAGCAGATACAGAATACACTCGGTTTGACAAATTTGCTGAGAGATGTCATTGCTCAACAATCTGAATTCAGCGCTCCGTCCCCTTTTGAATGATGCTCTGCTGAGATCACATTGGATTGTTCTGGTTATTTTGTCTTTCAGGCGATGCAGTTTCTGCCTCCGAGATTTTGCAAGATAATACAGATGAAAACAAAACGCGTTCCCAGCAGGAGATTGAGGATGAGCAAAAAAATGCAGGTGAGGTCATCAGTCCTTGGTTCAGGGGTAGAGTGCGGTAGAGAGAGTGTGAATCATAAGTAAGTCTTGTGTACATATCCTTCGCCGAGGGAAAAAAAGAGAGCGATTGAGGAAGGAGGAAATTGTGGAGACAGCCCCTGCGTTGTTTCTGAGAGATGTCACATTCCTTATACTGTAATGTACTTAAAAGACCTGAAAAGGCCTAACTGCTTCATCGAGGTGCCGTATGGGCATAATTCCTGTACTGATTACACCAAAGTGCTTCCTACGCCTGATTTCATAGTTGCCCAGCCTATGGAACCTACGTTTACTGGTTCTGGGTAACAGCAAAGTAAAAACAGATCCCAATTCTACTTAGGGCTACTTAGGGCAATTATGAGGGCATGACCACAGCAAAGTCACCTGTAACCTGCCCTGAGAGGAAGTTCATCCCCTCCTGGCTTTATTACGTGCGGCTGCTAAGTGGGTGGTCAGAATAATTCTAGTCCTTGCGGGAGTCTGTCTGGGGACACCTTCATCACCATGGCAGACACAGCCCTAAATCTAAGGACTCAGATTTGGGCACAGGCATCTTCCATCAGTCCTGGTATCTGCTGGAAACTCTTGCAGAGTCACGGTGATCTGTGTACAGGAGGTTGGCCATCAGACATAGTCCTGGAAGAGTTCCTCCTCCCTTATGGTGGACTCAGCTGGTGCCAAGTGCCAAACGTTCATTGATTGAGTGACTTGCGGTCCTGTGCTCACAAGTTGTTTGTTCTGAAGAGGCAGCAGCACGCTGAATCGAGAGGTGTGTTCAGCTTCCTATGCTTGTCCCGGGGTAGGGGCTCAGGACATATTCTGGATATGTGATCAAAAGATTACTAAAGACACATCACTAACTGAGAAGACAGCCGCCCTGTTTGTGGTGGCTAATAGCTTTAACCAGGACTAGAGTATCCTTGGCTTGCACTCAATAAAACCTCAAAATTGCTTCCCTTTGTTGGGGATCAAGAAATTCCAGTAGAGTCCAAACCACCATTCATCTCCGCTACAATAATACTAAGTCCATCCTTACGAGGTGCAGTAATAAAAACAAAAAGTTGAATCCTTTACTGGGTTTCATTGCAAAAGTTCTTAAGGAATGCCATCTGCCATGAAGAGGGCTTACAAACCCCTGCACCACTTATGGACTTCACTCTGGGATGTGGTCACCAAGTTGCTGGAGGCATGAATGAGTGCCTCAAAAGGTTAGCCAATGAACATTATTCACCACCCTTTAAAAGAGAAGCTGTTTGTGGCCATGTTTTGTCAGCCCAAGTCCCTGCTTATAATTCCCTTAAAATGTTTTTCCAAAACTCTGCCAGAGACTCCTGCTTCTTTCTACAAACATGTGCTCCGGTCTCTGCAGAGGGGTTTGAGATTTCATCATTCGAATGTGTCAGAATAGGATTTGCAGCACCTACAGAGGAAGCAACAAAAGTTATTTAAGAGTTTCCACTCCTCGCCCCCCACTCTGTGATAATGAAACATTCCACCCAGATTAATTCCCACCCCCTTCTTGCTGGTTTCAGTGACAAAATATCACCTCCTAAAATATTGTGCTACAAAAATATTGGGACATAAATATCAAAGTAAAAAATAGCGTCATCCTATACTTATAATGATAAGTCTAAAAATATTGGATAAAATATTGTTGTCACAAATATCGATGTATGAAATATTGTGCTTTAGATGTAAATTTAAATTGTAAATATTAAACATATTAAATAATAACTTTAATATAATAGAAATAAAATATATTTAATGTTTATTTAAACAAATCTAACCATTATACTTATTTTAAAAAGGTTAAACATGCCCACAGATAACACTTTTCACGCACTACTGATCCCAGAAGGCCATGGCAGTGGCCACGCCCACCTGGGCAGGGACTCATTAATCAAAGGAGCGTGAATATTGTGCCTTCTTTTTCCACAAGACCACCCTGCTGAAGAAGGGACATTCCCGAAACATGTTTGGCGTTTTATTTTAGTGAAAGTGTATTCCTGACTGGGAGCCTGCTGGCATGATGTTGATTAAAATGAAGGAAGCTTACTTACTTCTCATGGCCTCATTTCGAATGTGTTCCTGTTTTTGTTGGATATATATATATATATATATATATATATATATATATATATATATATATATATATATATATATATATACACATATATACACACATACACACATTCAGTTATAAAAGTACTATTGAACTAATACTTTTAATTTATATTATAATTTAATAATTTGTTAAATAATTACTAATATATATTTACACACAATAGCATACCGCATTTTACTTCTCATGGCCTCATTTCAAATGGGTTCCTGTTTTTGTTGGATATATATATATATATATGTATATATATATGTACACACACACACATATTCAGTTATAAAAGTACTATTAAACTAATACTTTTATATTATAATTTAATAATTTGTTAAATAATTACTAATATATATTACCACACAATAGCATACCGCATTTAAAAAAACGAGCAATTTTAATTACAAATAAAAAGTAAATAACATAAAAAATGACAATTTACTAAAAATATTTAACACATTAAAAACAATCATTATAAATATTATAATTTTAAATAAACAAAAAAATATACATTTTAACAATATAAAATAAGCTATAACATTCTACATTTGATACATATACTTTTCCCACTACAGTTCATTCAAACGTTAGCAAAGTGTTGGACTGAGGAGGGATAAAATTCACTTCACACAAAGCAACTGTAGGAAAACTATTACACAGGGCTACAATGTCATATTTCCACTCCATTCAGTATAAGAGTAGGGAAATTCTTAATTGCAGAGGGGTGCATTTGACTATTTCCGCTACAATCAGTGCAAGAGTATGGAAAGCATAGGATTGCGGAGGGGTACAATTTACTGTTCTCACTCCAGTCAGTGCAACAGTAGGGAATGTATTGGATTACAGAGGGGTATCATTTACTATTCCTACTCCAGTCAGTGCAACATTAGAAACAAACTAATTCACTTCAACATAATAAAATATTTTCAAAAGCATAGTAAACAAAAAAAGACATGTTTAAAAAAAATAATATAGATATATATTTTAAATAAATACATATTACATTATAAAATGCTTATCATACATTCTTACAAATATTATTATAATTAAAATACAAAACTATATTCTCAAAATAATAACTAATAAATACAATATTATTGACATTTTTTTAAAAACACAACATACAATTATAAATAACAATAACAAAATTACCTATTTTTAAATGTATTACTTAAGTAACTTTCTACCCTATACTTCAACAGAGTACACAACACATATCTAAAAGTCTGTATTAAAATAATATTATGTACACATGTTAAATAATTAAGTATTAGTAAAAATAATAATTATTATTTATTCCTAAACTAATTGTAGTTAATTACTACCCCACCCGTTATCCATACAAATAAATCAACACACACAAATATATAAATTAAACAATTAATTCCATAATTTTCATAATTAAATCTCAATTAAACATGTATTAATAATAAATTAATGTTTAAGTATCTTCCTACCATTTACTCCTACAAATTCAACAACTGACACCTAATATATAATATAAAAATAATTTATTTACATATTTTACATAATTGTATATAATTTCTATAAATTAACAATATTTAGTATAATTAATTTCCTACAAACCCTTTACACAGACCCAAAAATATAAACATTCAATAGATTACTTAATTTACATAATTCTTTTTAATTGAAAGAATTAATAATATTCAAAAAATTTACCAAAAATTAATTATTAAATAATTCAAATTTAGTTACTTTCCACAGTATACCCCTCCAAAACCCACAACCCCTCCTAAAAGTTAAAGTAACAAAAATTTTTTACACAGTTAACATAATTGTCAATTAAATAATGAGTGTCAATTAAAAATGTATTACTTGATTAAAATGAATTTACTTCGCACCATGTACCCCTACAAAATCCACAACACACCTGAAATTTTGCTTAATAAAATTAATTGCACAATTGACATAATTCTCAATTTAAAAAATGAATATTAATTCAAAACAAATTTAAAATTAATTATAATTAATTTGCTTCCCACCCTGTACCCCTATAAACTCAACAACCGCACATAAAATGTAACTTGAAAAAATTAAATGCACAATTAACATAATTAATTGTTAATTATTTTCAAATTAATATTTAATAAAGAATTATAATTGAACGAATTCCCACCCTGTACCCCAATACTCACAACCAGCTACAGTATTAAAAATCACAAAAATGTATTATATGTAATTAATTAACTACGAATAATTTAATAACTATATTAAAAGCATAAACAATAATTATTTGTAAAATCTACAACATATACATTGAAATCATATACTAAAATGCATGACAATAATTAAAAAACAAGATTATTAACAACTATAGTTTTGTAAACGATATTAATGACTTCGATATTTTCAAAATCGATATTACTTACCTTAAATCTATATTCTTGACAACGGTATTCTTGCAGACGAAATTTCCATATCACAATATTTTGGACATGATATTTTGGCAGCACAATATTTTTCTTTCAATGTTTTGTCTGAATACCCTTCTTGCCATGTTGTGTTACCCAGGAGCCATGCATCCAGTCACTTATGGGCTACAGAGTCTGACTTTCATTTGAAATCTTTGGTTGAAATGGGTTGAGCAGAAAGGTGACGCAGGAGTCTAGGGCACCAGCTCTTCTGACCAAATGTGAACTATAGGTAACTAATAAAGAGAGAAGGAGGTGACCGAGGACCAGGAACACTTCCTGCTCCAGTAACTGACTGGAAATCAATAGCTATATTGAGACGAACTGGAACGGGACAGGTGGTCCATAATCCCGTTGCAAAAGGTTCAAGGTGTATTTGAGTCCAGTTTAAGCCTTGCCTTAAATTTTAATCAGGTTCGTTCTGTTTCCAATTGCTCCAGAAAATGGGAAGAACCCATAACCCATTTATTTTAAAAACTTGTGAAAGTAATCCCGAGCAGAAGGTAGTGTCATATTTATCTATGTTGTTTTGTTTGCAAGATCGTTAGTTGTGGAATCTTCTAAGTTTGTTCATATAGATTAGCCGCCGTTTGGTACTTATTTAATTGTATATGTGGCAATGAAGAACTACTTCTAAACATCTCAGCCAACACGTGTTTCGCCCCATGTGGCCCGCTGTTAGAACCGGGGTCTCCAGTTGGCCAGAGCCTGCACCCTAGTCCAAGTTGCAACCACCGATTCCGACAAGGTACCTTGGCGCCAGGCAGGTAGGCACGCACGAGGCAATGTGTAAAGTAGTTGCGCAACACACATCCACACTGACCCAGTAAAGCACACGCAATCAAGGGGACACTACTCCAATTTTATGTCGGAAATTAAGTATCTTTATCTAACTTCTTGTGAGGTTTCAAAACAGCACATTCCTCTCTGGATGTAAGGCACCCAATTCTTGTATCATCACTCCAATGCAGTCAACAGTTCTTATGCAAAGGTCAATTTCAGGGGAGACATTTCAGCAGGGGCCATTTCCTAGACAGGTATCACTCGCATCTGGTTATCCTCACCAGGTATTCAGGCCCCAGGACCCCCCTGGGGCTACGCCCACTGTAAATAGGACTGAGTCACTGAGTGGGCGTAGGCCCCCGATCTCTCCCAGTTCAGTCTCTCAAGGAGATAGGCTCCCGGTTGGCACAATCTGACGATTAACCCCCCCCCCCCCCCCCCCCCCGTGAGACCCCTCCCCCCTATGACTCGGTTCTGGGAGGCAGTCTCTGCTGTTCTTGTGCCCGCCCAGGCAACCTAGCAGCTGTTGCTATTAGTCGGGCGTTACCTGGGGGGCTGGTGGGACTCTCCCACCTGCTCCGGTGCGATCTTCAGTCCGTGGCCTCTTCCGGCCGCCTCCCGGACTCCCGAGTGCTTCCCCCGATGCTGCAGGCTTCAGGCGTGTGGGAGGGGGAGCACGCTTCGTCTCCTCCTAGCAACTGGCGTCGTTAGGTGATGCCCAATCACCGCGCAGCGCTCGCCAGGGGAGATCCTGGCAGGCTTCCCCCAAGGTCCCGGTTGCTAGGCGACTCCTGCACTCTTGCGCCCAATCCCAGCGCGGCGCTCTCCGCTTCCCCCGCAGGGCTGCGGTGGTGATTGTGGTAACAAGCGCCTCTCCCTCTCTCACCTCAGGGGCGGCTGCAGTGATCTTGGGCAACACGGCACCTTTCTTCAGCAGCGCCGATCATAGGCACACAGCGCCCCTCCCTCTCTCCCCTCCCGCAGGGCAAGATCAGCAGGCAGGCAGGATACCTCGGCTAACTTGAGGCCGCAGTTCCTGGGATCAGTCAGCCTCAGTAGCGCAGCAATCCCCCTAGCTCAGCAGCCTTCACTCCAGCGGAGAGTCCCCAGGTCCAGTAGTGTAACTGAGCTATGGGGTTCCCTCCTTTTCTTTTATACCCCCTAGTCAGGTGACCCTCCAAAAAGGCGGCAAGTTGGGGGTTTGAAGGTTCTGGAAGAATCTAGGGACTCTGTGGTGTCTGTCTATGGTGACAAGAGGCGGGACGGTCAAGGTACAGTAGCATTGAGTCCCAGCCTTATTCCAACTACTAGTGCGCAGACAGGACAGTGGCCTCACCGCAGTAGCAGGGGCCGGTGGCATCCATGTTTTTAGTAGAGAGCACCTGCACCTCAGCACTGTTTAGCAGCGGAAAGGCGCCCAGAGTCCTATGTCCAACAAAAACAGCGGTTAATAACGAGGCAAAAGGGGAAAAAAATGTAGGGGATGACCACCCTAGGGATGACAGGTCTAACACCCCCAAACCTGGGTTTTCTCAAGGCGTAGTTAAATAAGTACGTTCTGGTTTGTCATAGGTATCAGTGCTTCCAGTAGAAAAGAAGTCCTCAGTTTGTGCTCACAGTTCTGGTCGTTATGTATCAGTCTGCCTTCTCAATAGGTCATCTTTTTAGTCGCAATTTGGTCTGGTTTCACCGTAATACGGCCGATTGATTAAGGTCTTCCACTGGAACCATTGATACGTATGACAAAACCAGACCATACTTATTTAACTACGCCTTGACAAAGCTATATGAAAAAACTTGGAAGACTGCACAACTAAGGAGCTTGCAAACAAAACAACATACCTAAATATGATACTACCTTTTGCTCGGGATTAATTTCACAAGGTCCATAATCCTGTGTCAAGTTTCTGTGATTGATTGTGAAATGAAAGGGAGGGCAGAGGTGATTGTGGAGGAGGAGACTGAGGTCCAGGGCCTCATATTGAGCTTTGAATGTGTGTGAAATCATTCTTGAATGTTTCCATTAATACAGAAGAACAGTTCACCATAGTGATGGTCTCTGACAGCATCAAAGAAGAGGTTGAAGACTATCCGGTGACCGGTCCAAGCCCAGAGGAAGCTGGTCTCATTCCCAGAACTGCAGGTAAGTCATTCTGAGGGCTCACCTAGACTGCGCATGCGTTGTCTCTTCCTAACCCTTTGTTTTCCAACAGTATCATTAGAGCTTGCCCGAGGCTTACCATTTATTGGCTTCATTGTCACGGTCATTTGCTTTCTTTTTATTGGTTATCTGTCTTAAGATTCCTCCCCCTAAACAGAATTGACGCATTACTTGTGTCCTTCAACTGGCTGTGTCGTTGCTCTGCATTTCTTTTGGTGCTATTTTTTTCTTTGTCGTTAAGCACTCTACAAGATTGCATTTTTTCAGCTGGCTCTCTCGTGTACTAATCCCCCTACGTGTCCCTCCGTGCCTCATCTGTTTTCTTTCCCCCAACACATTCACTCACCCTCCCTCCTTCAATTTTTGCTTGCCACCACCAACTCTTCCTCACTCCGTTGTCTATGTAATGACTTGCCCCATCCTCTCCCTCCTTCCGTTTATGTCTGTATTTTTGCTCAAGTTGTTGCTTGCCCGCACCCACCCTCCTTCTGTTGTTGTCCATGTTGTTGCTTGCCCGTTACCTCCCACCTAACGTCTGTGTGCCCCCGTCTCATCTTCCCTCCCGTGTTGCCTCCTGCCCCCCCTTCTGTGTTGTCCACCGCTCCACAATAATAGTAAAAGAAATTGCTAGCCGTTCATAGTAGTTTTTTATTTACTTTCAGTCATGCTGCACAGCGGCTACACTGTTGCAAAATATGACCAATAAAAATAGACAAAGGCAATGGCTGTCTGATAAGCCAGACCTATTGGCTTTTCCAATACTTTTACTTGCAAACACAGAAATATGGAATCATTCATACTAGTCAAAGAGATCAATGAGCTTCAATTTGCATATTTAAAAGAGACATTGCACCTAACGCTTTCATAGCAGTAAAACCTCTTCTCATTCCACACTCAAACTTACATTAACGCAGTGATCCTTCACTTTGGAATTTGGGACACAACAGACTTACCCAGAGGTGAGATTGGCCAGACGCTACCCCTTAACTGCGCTCTTTACTGCTTCCTCTGTGGGATGAATGAGTATTAAAAAACAATACAAGACCGAAAACAATTTGGTCCAGCATAATAATCTTCAGTTCACATCACCATCCACATCTAAGGCGCTAGCATTGTCAGCCTGCCACCATCCTTGTGGGTCCAGGGAGATCCATCTGGTATCCATTTCATCGGCGCAGCCATCACATGTGGCCGATCTTGTATAACAGACCGCAGCAGACACCACCAGATTCCCATCTCAACCATGTACTAAAGATGCGTCTGCTTGAGCAGGAATATCAGTGAAACTATCAGTACCACTATCGGCCACTGTTATTATTAGGAAGGGATATGGATCAGCCGTGCTCGCAGGCATCCATGTTAGATAACTCGCAGTGCTTCAGTAATGATATCAATCAGTTGCGGTTGCTATTTACCAAACAGAACATTTATTATTCCCATTGTAAAGATAATAAATCCCCCCTTTATATTAAATAGTCCCACAGACTTGAGTCTCGCTGAATTGCTCACTAGACGCCAGGACAAAAGCCAGCTCCTTGCGTGTCCACAAACCCAGAACCCAAGTAGGTAGACCTGAGTCAGACCATGGCCACATGAGCAGACATTGACCCCAAGCTGGGACATCTGAACCACCTGTAGATTTGGCAAAGGGAGAAGTGAATTGCACCTCAAGAAACTGCACTTGCTCATCAGTTTTGCATGAACCTTCCTCCCAGAAATGTTGACCACACTTTCAAGGGAGATGCTGGCTGGTGCTGGCAGCCCTCTGATGCTTATGGAGGATGCACAGCTGCAGGACATGTCAGGTCTTTGCAATTGTCTGGACTGGAACCAGCAGGCATGGTTTGGCACCAAGTCCACAGCTTGTCCACAGTTCTTGCGTTCTTTGGCTCTTCTTTGTCCTCCTTCTTTAGTCAGGTGAATCTGCTGGTGTCAAGGGGCCACCTGAATACTCAATTTATGGGTGTTAAGGGGGGTGAACGGTAGTTGCCAATGGACTTCTTACCCTTGGGGTCACTACACCCCTGATATGACATTTCCTGTGGGGAGTGGGCATAACTCTGTCTCAGAGATCCTAATTCCCCCAAACCCAAGATGGTGTAATCCTTCTTTCGTGGAGCATATCAGGTAGCCCACCTTAGGGGTGAGACTAGCCTGGTGATGCAATATGCTTATTTGCATAGCAATTTCCCACCGGTCCTGATGCCATATGGGCCTCAGGGCAGGGGCTGGCATCTCACAGTGTTGAGGGAAGCCGGGGTCACGTATCAAAGGCGGCAGGGGCTTTGAAGCCTCTTGCCTGGATATGCTATATCACTAGCCATCCTACTGGAGGAGGTGTGAACTCCGTCCTAAAGAGCAGACATTGTTTCTGCCCTCAGAGAGTGTGGGCTCTCCTCTGCAGGGGGTCACAAACTGTGGTGGCAGGCTGGTCGATACCAGTCAGCCAGGACACTAGATAGTGGTAGGTTTTTCAGGGGGCACCTCTAAGGTGCCTTTTGGGTGCATGTTATAATAAATCTTGCACTGGCAACAGTACAGATTTATTAACCCCTTCGATGCTGCGCAGATTCCGCCGCTGTGCTGACGGAATCTTGCGCGGGCGTGGTCATGACGGAATGGTTCCGTCATGAGCACAGCTCAACCGTGGGTCATGACGGAACCATTCCGTCATGAGCACCGAAGGGGTTAAGACAAGGTGTTTGATACCAAACACCACAGGTTTCAGTCAAGCCATCATGTAGCTGCGGACCTCGTAATGACCAGTGCCTGCTTTTATGGAACCTTAAGACCTGGTTTGCAAGAAAACTGAACAGAAGAGACACTCTGACCTATTTTTAATAATGACGCAGCCGGGCAAGGAATCTCCTGAAAAGATATGTAGTATGGCTCCTGGAGAGGGTTGCATTGGATGTACTGCTAGATTTCTTTCCGCTTACCGGTGGTGTCCAACACTTATTTTCACTTCTCTATGATATGAATCTCTATAATGACTGATTTGTACTCGTCACTGGATTTTCTGGTATTCTCCTCCTGTAGGTCTAAGTGATAGCACTCACTACTGGAGGGCTATCTAACAATTCGTTATCAAGGCAAATCTTGACATTTTCTCTTTATTACAGCTCCCACTAGCTTACTTCAATAGGACGGTTCACTTCTAACATGTAATATTGTAATTGTTTTTAATAATGTTCCATATAATATTTTCAATTTTCTTTTCGATCCGCAGTCAGCCAATCGGAGATCAGAAACATGAGTGAGCAAGATCCAAGTTCATGCTTACTAAAGAAACATCGAAGAGCCCACAGGATTGAGAGACCCTTCACCTGCACAGAGTGTGAGACAACATTTAACAAAAAGGCCCTTTTTGTGGAACATCAGAAAATACATTCACAGTTGAGATCTTTTCCCTGCACCAAGTGTGATAAGAGCTTTTCTGAAATGCAAATTCTTTTAAGGCACCAGAAGTTGCATACAGGTGCGAAGCCCTTTCACTGTAGCGTGTGTGAGAAAAGCTTTACTCGAAAGCAAGAACTTTCAACTCACCAAAGACTCCACACAGGAGAGAGGCCCTATCACTGCACTGTGTGTGAAAGGCGCTTTAATGTAAAGCAAAATCTTCTGACACACCAAAGAAGACACACAGGAGTGAGGCCCTTTCCCTGCACACAGTGTGAGAAGAGCTATATTGTAAAGCAAACTCTTCTAAAGCACCAAAGAACGCATACAGGAGAGAGGCCATATCAATGCACAAGGTGTGGGAAAACCTTTTCTCAAATGTCACATCTTTTAGAACATGAAAGAACACACACAGGAGAGAGGCCATATCCCTGCACGGAATGCGAAAAAACCTTTACAAAAAAGTCAAATCTGCAAACTCACCAAAGAATCCACACAGGAGAGAGACCGTTTCCATGCAGTCTGTGTGAGAAGAGTTTCACCCAAAAGTCAGATCTTCGAAAGCACCTAAGGACACACTCTGGAGAGAGACCCTATCTATGCATTGAATGTGAAAAGACCTTTACTCAAAGGTCAAGTCTTCAAAAGCACCAGTTAATACATACTAGAGCCATAGTCACTTAAGTGACAACTGTTCAGTGCAGTGACCATGAAAAGAGCTTCATTCGCAAATCTTCAAAAGCATCATTACTACATGGAAGATTGATCCACATAGAAGTGGGGACCTTTCAGTGAGTGTAAAAATGATTTCAATCGCAAGTTGCCCCTTCGCTGGCACCTGAGAAATTACAAAGAGACTTTTCAATTACACCAACTAGCCCTCGAGGGAGAAAAAGGTGAATTAATAAAAAAAAAAAAAGTAATATGTACTATTTCAGTACCATGATAGAAGTTGTTGGATCTTTCTGTATTGCTGAAGCAGGATCGACTACTTTCCCTACAAATGAGACACCAAATACATAGGTGCATGGGCTCAACAATACACGGTTCAAAAAGTGATACCTAACAAAATGTTTGTGTTTTGTAAGATTCAATAATATGTAGACTACTGCAAAAAACAACCCCCGGACTTAGTGGATTGACTGTGAAAACCTGCTGTCGCTATCCCAAAATCTGAAATGCGTAAAATAAATATATCAAATTGTAACCTGATTCATGGTGATTTGAATGGAACACTTGCAACTTAACATCAGCTGATGCCACAAAACAAATTATAATCCTATATATTAATTTGCAGCAACAAATCTTCTAAGGAAATGTTGTGTCATTGCTCCTGATCTATTTAGTGTGGTCCCTACTCTGGAAACTCCTGAATGAAATGGGATTTTATTAAGAGTAAGAGAGACTTTTCATTGCAAGTTTTCAAGACTACCTCTGTCACTTTGACCGGTCTCTTACAGTGCCTGATGACTGAATCCAGTATCTTGATAGCTTGCAATGACTAGTTTGTGTTGGAACATCCATATTTATTTCATTTACGTGAAAGTGCTATAAGTTTCATGTACTTAACAGAATGTGTCACTACTTTTCGAATACAGATGTGGTGTAAATTCCTAGGAGAGAAGCCCCACTGCAAACTTCGAGGTCTACATCACTTAAACTGTATAGAGGCAAATACATATGAAGTAAAATACTTTGCTGATTGTGGCAAAGAATTGCTCCATTCCATGTTACCGAAAGACACAACAACTGCATCATGATTGTGACATCTTTTTTTTTAAAACATAAGTCATCTACTCCTTACAGTATCCATGACGTAGTGATAAAGTTACCAACTAAGAAAATGAGCCAATGAATACTCTTAATTAATAAACCTAATCAACCTGTTTAAAGGTCTGAATCGCACACTGAACCCATCAAGCAGGATGGTACGTACAGAGCCTCCCAACAGTCTTGAATTTCTTCTGGTCTTATTATGTTCTGTGTTCATTAGTTGGATTCATGTAAATGGGAAGATGAGTTTGCCTTGAAGTTCTGCCTTGTGCTTATTGCTACCTATGGTTCAGCAAAGAATGGTAATTACAACTTTTTTGAATGGCGGAAGCCAGTTAGTATTTGCTTTTTCCAAGGAGGTGGGTAGACTGTGATTACTTCCTCATTTGAATAAAAGCCCTATTAAATGAATGAAATAAACAGAGCAAACTGTGTGTCTGCTTATGCAATACAAAAAAGAGCCAATGGATTTTGGCTCAAATTTTGAAAAAAATGTATATTTAAAAAGTAACAAAATATTGTATTTCCTGTTCCATTTTGACATTGCGGAGCTCTCTTTTATATTATTATCTAAAACTTTAGTTTGTAGTGAATCTATTTTGCTTTGTTTCCTGTTACGCAAGTAACAGAAATAATTACTGTGGTTTAGCTCCATAAAACTGTGGTATGGCCATAAAGTAAACGTGGTTGACACTGAACGGTGTAGGACTGTTATTAGTGTAATGCGTGGGCTCTGTTCAAGCTAGAAGTCTATATGATGCAGATACCACAATGCTCATTGTTATACGAGTGGGTCACTTATTAACATTGTAGAAGCAGAGGGGCTGGTGGCGAGAGATGGCGTGCTGTCCTGGTCCTCATATTGCACCATTCCATGCCCACGTGATGGCAATGCAGGTGTTTTCATTTCTGTTCAGTGTAGAAATGAGTGAGTTATTGTTTTGCCACACCAGGCAGGGGGTTTGCTAAGGAATGTTTATTCACGGTCATGCTGTGTTTTCATGGTTGAGGTTTTATTGGCAGAAGGGCCTGTCATGCCGGGGTTGTCAGTACTGTGATTGAGCTGAGTATGAGGGATAACTTATGGACTAAAGTAGTGCCACCGGCCTCTTCCTAATTTGTGGGAACCCACGCTGCTACCCTCCCATGCACATGTGTTATGTATCAAAGCAACGTATTAGGTAAATGATTATAACTTCATGACATGGGACATTAAGGGAATTGACACACCTTGCTCAAATGTTACAGGATACACACTTACCTAAAATGAAGGACAGCACACTCAGCGTTTCTGCAAGAGTTATTTACCACACAGCAGACTCCACATATGAAAGTAGAACAATTTATTTTAATTGTGAGTCATTATCAGTTGAGAAGGTCGCTTAACATATTGGGAAACATTAACAGTGGTCTTATGATGTGCTTCAAATTTGTTACAGATGGAATTTGTGAGAGTTTGTCCAGATACGTATCCCAGTTGATCGACGCACATCTGCTATGGGCTGGAGACTTGGAAGCCGATGTTAACTTAGTTAGATTTCTTCCTCTATTGGTTGCATCGACATTCAGCAAGTTCATAAAGGTGTTTATGAATTGGATAGTATGTGGGGATTTATAGGCGTGTAGCATATGACCTGTCTTTTGGAACAAAATACTTGTTTTATGTCCCAGTGTACCACCTTGGATGCCTTCTTGTACACAGCACAAAGGGTTCAATTAATACAGATGTTTTGTATTTAGGTAGAACACTTTCATATCACAACCCCCTGTTATTAATGGTGGAGCCGGAGGCTACCATTATGCAATAACTGTTATTGCTGACCATACATACAGCCCTTTAAAGAGCATATTACATCATAAACTAAACATTCCATAGAACATAATAAAATATTGTGGTAACGAGGCATCGTCCCCTTTTATTTGCTGCTCTTGGACAGTTAAGTACATGTTTATTTTGTCTCTGTATTTTCTTACTTTTAATACAAGGTTTTTTCCTTTGCTATTAATATAAGAGGTATAGTTTGCCTATCCAATCAAAGTTAAGGAAGATCTCATTACCTTAAATATAGTGCCTTTCACTAAGAATGTATTAAGAATATATTCTGGTTGTTTTATTTCTTAAAAACAGAAAAGAATATTTGAACCGACGTGGAAGATAAGTCGACTACCCTTCGCTTTGGCACCCTTCCAAATCATGGTCTGGTTTTACTTTTCAAATGACTGTTCAAAACGCTTTATTTATTTCTGAAGAAAACGCTCTTAAGAGCCACCTGACCTTAACACGATTGTGAGCGCTTGGGCGGAACGGAGACAACGTCCTTCTGTTATCGTAATCCGCTGTCCGCTGCTCATGTGAGGCTCAGTGTGCTCCTGCCTTGGCTGACTGTCCGCGCCTTCAACACAGCCAACGCCATGTTGCTCATTTCCTTCCTCATTGCCTCCCCATATGACTGTAGTCGCGGGTGGGGCTTACTTTCTCCATTTTAGCTCAGACGGGCTCTCCTCTTCGGACCTGGCGAACAAAAAATAACAAATCAAGGAAGGTCGCTCCTTCTCATGCTGTGCGTTGCCATGACTACGCACAGCGCAGAGCTCAACGGCAATACATTGCAGAACCGTTTTAGCAGGCTAATCCTTACCGGTTGACACGCTAAGAACCATATATTGCAACAATGTTCCTCTAGTAAAAAATATATATATTTTAACACTGGAAATATCCATTTTCTATTGAAAAGGCTACTTGCTACGCACTGCCTTAAATCTATTGGAATTAATACTTGCTCTTAAGAATAAGTTATCCCAAGATGTCAGAGAACGAAATACAGTTCAATGAAGACATCCCCCTTATCGAGAATACACTAATGAATCTCTTTGAGAAACAGCTTAAGTCCTCATTGAAAGAGGCAGTAGAGGCAGCCTCTAGTAAAAGGAAATATGACCACATTGCTTAGGATGACTCGGCTGATATCTCTGAAGATGAAAACCCTCTACCCAACAAGGGAGGTAAGGCTTTGAAGAAGACATAGCATCTTGAACCCCGTGGTAGCCTGCACGCTACAAAAGACCGGGTATTATCCCTAGGTAGCCTGTTCCCTACAGATGATGTGGGTGCCTCTAGTGGCACAAAGAGAAAGAGCGACCATTTTGGCACAATAGATGCAGGTGTCCCTTGCGGCACACAAGATCAGGTAACCTTCACGGTACAAAAGACTTAATTTCACCAACTGATGATCAAGATTATTTACTACCAATATTGACAATGAGACAGATGAATATATGTTTGATTCCCTTGAAAAATTAGACGATGACCTCCTTGATGAGGATCTAGACCAACGCAGCAATTCCAGTTCCATTAAAGACCCAGCAGGTTTGGGGATGTTTAATCCCTTTCGCATCACTCACCTTAGGGGATCTGACTGGTGGCCTTTGGACCAAGTAGCAAAATTTATCAAATTTCGGATAAGGAAACCCCTTGAGAAAGACACACGAAACTGAATGAAGACAGAATACCCTAGACCCTTTTTGGTTAACAAATCAGGGATGACACCCAATTTAGACATCGATTTAATGGCCTTCCTGGGTAAAACCAAAAGAGACCCCAGAAAGGGACTGCAACGTTGTCTTAAGCAGTGTCAAGACAAACTGCTGGACACTCTAGGACCACTGACTAGAATCCTAGATTTCGCGGAAGAAGCTTCTATTAAAGGCACTCCAGTGGATGTAAAACTCCTCCAAGGATGGAGCCAACGTGCCCTATTCCTTCTTGGTAATGCCAATGCAGGGCTTACCTCGGAAAGGAGAAGGACTATACTAATGCAAATGAATCCCAAACTGGGAGACCTGGCGAACAAAGATGACCAGTGTGACACGAATGACTTACTCTTTGGCGAACATCTTGTCAAAACCTTGGGGAAATATGTTTCCACCTTCTCTGACTTTAGTAAGGCTCAGTCAAACATGAGACGCATGTTTGGAGGTACAATGTTTGGAAGGGCTGACAGGATGGGACTGGCTGTCAGCCGCGGACACTTCAGGTCCCCCTTCTACCAACAAAATCAACGAGGTTATGGAAGATACTTCCGTGGAAACAACAAATTTTTTCCGCAAAGAAGCTGCAGCACTCGTAAACGAGGCGGAGGTAGAGGCAGATTCCAAGTTCAAGGACACAAGGTAAGGATCCTCCCCTCTGGTTCTTTCCACCCAAAGGTAGGAGCAAGACTACGCTTCTTCAACCATTGTTGGTCCTTATTAACAAACAACTCTTGGGTTCTAGATACTATAAAGGGATTCAAAATAGATTTTACCACATCGCCTTACCAGTCTCACCAACTCAGGGAACTTACCCTATATCAGTAACAATCAACTCTGGTAGACAGAGAAGTGACTTAAATGCTATCAAAGGAAGCTATATGCAAGGTAACAAACTCTGGTCAGGGATTTGTGAGCACGATATTTCTAGTTCAGAAAAAAGACAAAGGTTGGCGCCCTGTAATAAATTTGAGGGAACTAAATACTTTCCTTGTGTACAAACACTTCAAGATGGAAGGTATCCATCTTCTAAGGGACATCCTACAAAAGAAAGACTGGCTCGTGAAGCTGGACTCGAAAGAAGCTTATTTTACAATCCCTACGGACAAAGAATCTCAGAAATACCGAAGGTTTGTCTGGAAAGGAGTGACCTACCAATTTTGTTGTCTCCCCTTCGGCCTCTCCTCAGCTCCTTGGTGTTTCACCAAGGTTCTGAGACCAGTGGTTGCCTCCCTGAGAAGAATAGGATTTTGGCTAGTATTCTATCTAAACGACATATTACTGATGTCTCAAAGTCAGGAAGAACTACTAATACACATGAAATGGTCAGTGGACCTTTTGGAAGGATTAGGATTTGTTATCAACATAGAGAAATCCGTCATGACCCCAACTCAGAACCTAGAGTTCCTAGGATTCCAGGTAAACACCAATTCAGCCCAGTTACAACTCCCACTGAAGAAGTTGTCTAAAAAAAAAAAGAAAAAAAAGTAACTTATGTATTATCCAAAAGTATAGTAAGCTTACGGGAACTAGCAAGAGTAATTGGTCTCTTCTCCTCTTCCATTTAGGCAATCTCCACAGGGCCACTCCACTACAAGGCCTTACAAAGACTGAAATCTTCAGGCCCGAAGAAGGTCCTTTGGTATTCAGACAGAGTCCCCCTGTCATTGGAGGTTCGAGAGGACCTCCTATGGTGGTGGAACAATCTAGAAAGCTAGAATGGGAAAGCGATCTTCAGGAACAACCCGGATCACACTGTGGAATCGGATGCAAGCAATCTAGTTTGGGGTGCAAAATTAAGGGAAATGGTCCCAAGAGGAACTCCCACTCCACGTAAATTGCTTAGAAATGTTGGCAAGTTTGAACGCTTTAATGAGCTTCAAGTCGGTACTAAAAAACTGCGTAGTTTTGATCAAACTAGACAACTTTCTGCTGTCTCCTATATCAACCGCTTAGGAGGGGCAAGGTCAAGGGTACTTGCAAATCTCGCCAAGAGAATTTGGTACTTCTGTTGGAGTCAAAAGATAGTTCTAAAAGCAAAATGTATCCCTGACCCTCTAAGCACAAGGGCAGATTGGAATTCAAGGTTTCTAAGAGATTGAAGCTATTGGAAGCTGAATCCAAATATCTTCAAGAAACTTCTGGACCTATGGGGCCCTTTCCAGGTGGACCTTTTGCCAGCAGGTTGACATTTCTGATAGATCTGTATTACAGTTGGAGACCAGATCCCCAATCTGCTGCAGTGAGCGCTCTGGTCCAATCTTGGAATAAACGGAGATGCAACGCCTTCCATCCATTTGCACTGATTAAGAGGGTTCTACTGAAAGTTTGAACGGAGCGTTGCAGCATCGTTCTAATTACTCCTTTCTGAAATACTCAAATAAGGTTCCCAGGGGTGGTGATATTGCCAATGGAGGTCCCACGCCTTATCCCTGGGAGTTTAGATCTTCTCCAGGGACAAGCAGGAGGGGTACACCTTCTCCTTTTAGAAGGAAACATGAACCTTCTTGCTTGTAGGATTTCAGGGTTTCAAGAAGATACTCTGGCCTTTCTGGAGAAGCTAAAAATGTACTGGATAAGTCATGGGCACCAGGAACAAGGAAAAGATGCACTGGTGTAGTTGGTGTCTGGAACGCGATCTGGATCCTGTGGACGCCCCTGTAGTAGACTTAGCCAATTACCTAGCAGATTTATTTAAATCAGGTTTATGCTATAGAACAGTTAACTGATACAGATCAGCAATTTCAGCAGGCCACTCACTTTTGAATGATAATTCTATTGGTCCCTTAATACATAGAGTAATGAAGGAAATAAGACTTGGGTGCCCTCCATGGGCCAAATATGATTCACTATGGAATGTTAACCTTATCTTTGACCTTTTCACCTCTTGGCCTGATAGCTCTTATCTTTCCAAAAAACAATTATCGATTAAATTAGCAACATTACTTTGTCTAATATCCTTTAGAAGACTGTCAGGTGTTAAGGCGTTAGAGATCTATAACCGAGTCTATTCCCCAGATGGAGTACTTTTTGAAATATGGAAAAGGACCAAATCTATGTCTGAAAATATTTTGTTCGAGGCATATGAGCTGCAGATTGTACACTTAGCATAGGTCGCCATCTGGTGTTGGGCCCGGATGTTTGCAGTTTGTTTTTCTTCTTGGACCGTGCTTGGAAGTCACGAGTTTGGTGACTCCTCCTTCGGTCCGTACTGCGCATGGGCTTCGGCTCCATCCTCAGATTGTTTTTTTCCGCCATCGGGCTCGGATGTGATACTTCGTGCTCCGGCTTCGAACTTCTACGGTTCCAGCCTCGACGGAAAATCCTCGATTCTTCGAGTTCCTTCATCATCTTCATCTCTCGAAGCGGCACTTTTTCCATCCCGTACATCGACACCGGCCTTCGGGCCCTCCGCGACTCCGGTCCCGGCCGATGGAAAGGACTCCGTTTAAAAAGTGCCCAGAATGTGGGTCTAAATTTCCCCACACCGACCTCCATCAGGTGTGTAACCTTTGCCTCTCTCCGGAACACGAGGCTCGAGACTGCCCCGCCTGCAAGTCTTTTCGATCGAAGAAAACGATCCGAGATCGAAGGGCTCGACGCACCATGGCGCACTCATCCTCGACAGTTCCACCGGACATCTTCGGAGACGACGCCGAAGCTTCGGGGCAGACACACACCGAACTGGGAGAAGACATCGTCAGCGCTTCCGAGGCCGACGACTCCGACCTGGAGGACGTAACACTAGGACAGCGGGCCGTGAGTACAATGCCCCCTCCCAGCCCCGCACCAAAAACCAAAGAGACTCCGGTTACTCCCTCGCCTGCCGGCCTGGGCAAAACCAAAACCAAAGCCTCGATCACCCCACCTTCGGGCCCGGTGTCGAAGCACTCAAAGTCTCACGGCAGCTCGGGATCGAGCCAGCCGACGCCCGGTGCCGATAAACACCACTCGGCACCGAAGCCTGCAAAATCCAGCTCGACTCCGAAACCACCGGTGCCGAAGCCTGGACACTCGGCGCCGACCAAACACAAACAGAAATCGGTCGGCACCGACGCTCCGGCGCCGAAACAGCATTCGACGCCGAAACACACGGAGACCTCCAAAAAGCAAGGCGTACACAGAACATCGAAACCTCCGGTTCCGAAATCGCCGGTGCCGACAGACGACTCGGCGCCATTGGCTCTGTTTACACCAGACCCTTTACAAAAGACTTTGTCCAGAGATCCAAAGACTGGCCTTTTGACTATGATTACTAAGAAGCGTCGCCTTGAGGCTCCGGCTCCTCCTCCTCCACCCAAAAAGAGGGACTCAGCTACTTCTCCCCTTAGAGTACCCTCCCCACTGCCACCCCCCCTCCCACCACCACCCCCTCCACCTTTACCTCACTACGATCCGGCCCCATCCCCAGATCCGGATGACGGGGACCCGGACAATGACCCAGGGGACGCCCCAATGGATCCCACTCCACCAGGGACCCCAGATCCATGGGAGGATTATAATAACCCTGATGTACCCAATGTACCTCAAGACGACCTATACCCATCAAGGCCGTCTCCTCCAGAGGACTCTTTAGGGTTTCACCATTTAGTGCAGAGAGCAGCACACTACCATGGGGTGGACATGCACACGGAACCAGTGGAAGAAGACTTCCTACTGGATACATTTGATTTACAAGATCGTTCCACTGCTATTTTACCCATGCTTAAGGGTGTCACCAAGCACGCTACAGAGGTATTCAAAGACCCTGTCAGAGCCAGAGTACTAAACCCTAGAATAGAGAAGAAGTACAAGGCGGCACCCACAGACCCTGCATACATCAAGGGCCCTGCTCCTCTAGATTCCCTAGTTGTCTCCACAGCTAGAAAGCGGGCTAACTCCCAATCCTCAGGAGATGCCCCACCACCAGACAAGGAATCTAAACTTCTGGACGCGTCTGGTAAACGCACCGCCTACCAGGCTGCAAACATGTGGCGCATTGCAAATACACAAGCACTGCTTGCGCGATATGATAGAGCACACTATGATGAATTAGAGGCTCTTATGCAGCACCTTCCAGAGAAATACAAACGCCAAGCTCATGACCTGATACAGGAGGGCAAACTAATCACAAACACCTCCATTAAGTGTGCCCTCGATGCAGCAGACACTGCTTCTAGAGCCATAAACACCAGTGTCCTGCTTCGCCGCCATGCCTGGCTCAGGATATCAGGGTTCAAGCCTGAGGTCCAGACATCAATACTTAATCACACCTTTGACCAGCAAACACTCTTTGGCCCAAAGGTAGACGAAGCGCTCGAAAAAATGAAGAAAGATACAGACACAGCGAAGTCTATGGGAGCGCTCCAGACCCAAGCCTCTAAGCGTTCCTTTCGACGCTCGTCCTTTCGTGCCACAGGTAGAGGCTCCTCCACCGATAATGCCTCTACCTCCTACAAATCCCCTCCTCAAAATACCTTTTCAAAGGGCAACCAAAGAGGTGGCTACAGAGGCAACAACAATAAGGGCAGGGGCAAAACCAACAATACCCGTTCTGCCACCCCACCCGCACAATGACTCCCCTTCGCTCCCCCCAGACCATTCCACTCCGGTCGGGGGCAGACTACAAGATTTTATCCACGTATGGGAGTCCATAACATCGGACAAATGGGTGACCCAAATCATTCGGTCAGGGTACTGCCTCGAGCTAACATCTACCCCACCCAATATCCCACCAAGGCACCGCCCAATGTCCCAAGAGCATTCCACACTGCTCAAACAAGAGGTACTCTCGCTCCTCCAGAAACACGCCATAGAGCAGGTACCCGACAATCAACGAAATCTAGGGGTCTACTCCCTATATTTCTTAATCCCAAAGAAAGACGAGACCCTCAGACCCATTCTGGATCTCCGGCCTCTAAATGCCTACATACATTCAGACCACTTTCACATGGTCACCTTACAACAAGTCCTCCCACTCCTCTGCCAGGGAGACTTTCTCACAACACTGGATCTGAAAGACGCGTACTTTCACATTCCAATACACCCCTCTCACAGAAAATACCTCAGGTTCGTGGTGGACGGGCAACATTACCAATTCAAGGTTCTCCCCTTCGGGGTCACCACTGCACCACGGGTGTTTACCAAATGCCTAGCAGTAGTAGCAGCACACCTCAGACGTCAACATGTTCACGTCTTCCCTTACTTAGACGACTGGCTCATAAAAGCCGCGTCCTACCACCAATGCGTGCAACATACAAACAGCACCATCCAACTGCTTCATCAGCTAGGCTTCACGGTGAACTACCAAAAGTCCCACCTCATACCATCTCACACAAAGCAATATCTCGGGGCCACCATAGACACCTCAAAAGGTATTGCCTATCCAAACTCAGCCAGAATCACAAGCATTCTAGCCTTACGCAAAATATTCCTTCCTCAACACTCTCTACCAGCAAGAGTGTTTATGAAGCTCATAGGGATGATGGCGTCCTGCATCTTCATAGTGCCCCATGCAAGACTCCACATGCGTCCACTTCAGGAGTGCCTAGCACAACAGTGGAACCAGGCCCAGGGTCAGCTGACGGATCTGGTGTTGGTGGACGGCCGCACACATCACTCTCTGCAGTGGTGGAACACCACAAACCTTTCCAAGGGACGGCCGTTCCTGGACCCGGTTCCCCAAGTGACTCTAACAGCGGACGCATCGCTCTCCGGCTGGGGAGCGCACCTCTTACACCTCACAATGCAAGGTCTATGGACGCCACAGCAAAAAACGCTCCACATCAACCATCTGGAGCTTTTGGCGATCTTTCTAGCCCTAAAATCTTTCCAAAAGCAGATTTCAGGCAAAGCAGTCCTCATTCGCACAGACAACATGACTGCGATGTATTATATACAGAAACAGGGGGGGACACACTCTCCCCAGCTCTCCCGCTTAGCCCAGAGCATATGGAGATGGGCAATTCCCCAAAACATTTTTCTCCTGGCACAACATGTTCCAGGCGTACAAAACACCATAGCAGATCTGCTCAGCAGACAGACTCAACAACTACACGAATGGGAACTGCATCCACAAGTTCTTCACCCATTCTTCCAACAGTGGGGGCATCCTCAAATAGACCTCTTCGCCACCCACGAAAACAAAAAATGCCCAAGCTTCGCCGCCAGATACCCACACCCATTGTCCAAGGGCAATGCGATATGGATGAACTGGTCAGGCAGATTTGCATACGCCTTTCCACCTCTCCCACTAATTCCATTAGTGGTCAGGAAACTACAACAGCACTCCCTCACACTCATTCTGGTAGCTCCGACGTGGGCCAGACAGCCGTGGTACACCACGCTACTACAACTATCAGTGGTACCACATCAAAAACTGCACCTTTCCCCATGCCTCCTAACCCAGAACCATGGAGAAATCAGGCACCCGGACCCAGCTCAGCTCAACCTGGCGATCTGGCTCCTGAAATCTTAGAATTCGGGTACCTTAACCTTCCCCCTGATTGCATCAACATCATCATGGAAGCCAGACGTCCTACCACTAGAGCATGCTATGCCGCAAAGTGGAAAAGATTTGTAATGTACTGCCGTAACAATACAATCAACCCTCTAGATGCATCCATACAACACATCATATGCTATCTGCTTCATCTTCACAGGTGTAACCTGGCGTATTCATCCATACGCCTACACCTAGCAGCGATCGCTGCCTATCTACAAAACAGACAGCATTTGTCACTCTTCAGAGTGCCCGCTATTAAAGCCTTCATGGAAGGCCTTAAACGAGTAATTCCTCCCAGGGCACCACCCTCCCCTGTATGGAATCTAAATTTGGTCCTTACACGACTAATGGGTCCGCCCTTCGAACCAATGCACAAATGTGAGCTACAATTTCTCACCTGGAAAACAGCTTTCCTTGTAGCTATCACTTCCCTTAGAAGGGTTGGTGAAATACAAGCGTTCACCATACAGGAACCTTACATACAAATGCATCACAGCAAGGTCATACTTCGAACTAATCCGAAGTTCCTGCCCAAAGTCATTACCCCCTTCCACCTCAATCAATCAGTGGAATTACCTGTCTTCTTTTCGCAACCCCAATCTGTTGCGGAAAGGGCCTTACACACACTAGATGTGAAAAGAGCGTTGCTATATTACATACAAAGAACGCAACCCTTCAGGAAAACCAAACAGTTGTTCGTTTCCCTTTCTCCACCACATAAAGGCAACCCCATCTCAAAATCAGGGATAGCTAGGTGGATTGTAAAATGCATACAAATTTGCTATCAGAAGGCAAAGAGAACATTATCTGTTCCCCCTAAAGCCCACTCTACAAGAAAGTTAGGGGCTTCTATGGCTTTTCTAGGGAATATACCCTTAGATGACATATGCAAGGCAGCCACATGGTCTACACCGCACACATTCACAAAACACTACTGTGTAGATGTGCATTCCCAGCAGCAAGCTAGGGTGGGCCAGGCTGTACTAAAAACACTCTTTCAAACAGCTGCAACGGATACCGGTGGTCGCCGCTAAGGTTGGGTACTGCTATATAATCTATGCTAAGTGTACAATCTGCAGCTCATATGCCTCGAACGGAATATGCTACTTACCAGTATGCATCTGTTCTTGGCATGTAGAGCTGCAGAGTTGTACACGCCCACCCGCCTCCCCGGCTACCTGTATCCGTTCCAGTCCATCTTATTTAGATACAACACACATGGGTTTCTCACTGTTATTACTACGCTCCATCATTTCCCTGTTGGCGAAAAACAATCTGAGGATGGAGCCGAAGCCCATGCGCAGTACGGACCGAAGGAGGAGTCACCAAACTCGTGACTTCCAAGCACGGTCCAAGAAGAAAAACAAACTGCAAACATCCGGGCCCAACACCAGATGGCGACCTATGCTAAGTGTACAACTCTGCAGCTCTACATGCCAAGAACAGATGCATACTGGTAAGTAGCATATTCCTTATCCTTATTTTACTGATTACCCAAAACTATGTGTGGTGAGTTTTATGAAAATCTATGAACAAAGCATAATTGATGTTAGCCCTAATAAAGAACGTAAATTACTAATTTTCTTTGTAAAACCCTATAAGGCAGTCTCTTCTGCTATAATTTCGAGATGGGTAAGAACAACCATGTTTGGAGCAGGGGTAGACTTATCCAAGTTTGGCGCACACTCAGTGTTCTGGGGTGGGGGAATCCCTTACTGATATTCTAAAAGCAGCACACTGGTCAAATAATTCCACCTTTGTTAAATTTTACCTTAAACCTGTGGAACACATAACCAATGAAGCATTAAAAAGCTTTGAACTTGCATAATGGTAGCCTCCGGTCTTGTAATGAAATGACGATTCCCCAATTAACATACAGAGAGAATCTTGATTTCATTAAAGACAATGGAGGCTAACATTATCCCACCCACCACTCCCTTGTGGATTTTGAAGAAAATATGTTTGTATGTGGTTTTTTATATATACGTAATTACTAAAAGTTATACATTTCACACTGTCTAATGGTTTTTTAATCCCTTAAGCAATTGATATGACATGTTTTTCTTTCTATTCTTTCCAGACACTGCGTCACTGTGAGTACTTCTTACTTTAAATGCAATTAACAAAGAAGTCAAATTAACAGATACTTTACCTTGTCGCAGCTCTGAGAGGATGATGCCTAGTTACCACAACATTTTATTCAATAAAGCTTTATTATCGGATGCGAACCATAAAAGCAATGGACATAAAAAAGAGAAAGATACAACAATTCCAGCATACCACCATACAAGATTCATAAAATAGAATACTCATGATAAAATTAAAAATAAATAGGGCCAGATTGATCCTATACACTAAAAACAAGGGATATACAGAATAAAATCAATCCATGGTAAAACTAGGCCTGTGAAGACACAGATACAGTTGATAAATGCTGTTTAATTTTGGCACTTCGGGCGCTCCACATAGCCCAAAGATATCTCGAAATCGCAAAAACAATTATAGGAGTAGTGTCAAATTTTAGAATTCTAAAGGCTTCCCTGTAGTCTCTAAGGCCCAACAGTTTGCAAAGAGGAGTGATCCAGTGAGCTCTGATTCTAGCATAAAACGAGCAAAAGAGCAAAACATGCAAATCTGTTTCTTCACACCTATCGCATCCAACGCATAAACTAGAGACCGAAGGGATGACTGACCATTTAGCTGTCACAGCCCGCAGAGGGAGTGTCCCATATCTCAATTGGACATACAGCTTCTTGGCCAATGCAGGTTGGATGATATCCAGGCATTTCTCAAAATGGTAGTGATCTTTTGCCTCCAAAAACCTATTGGTCAGTCTGCCCAAAGACGGATTAGTAAGAGCAAGTTCCAATCGGTGCTTATTAAGTAGGATAACCAGCTCTCTCCTGGATAATGAGTGACACGTCTGTTCGGGAGCACGCCATAAATCGCTCCTACACAGGGACTGACACGCATTCATAACATATTGTAGCCAGGGGATTTTCCCAGCCCCCCCTTAAGGACAACAAATCCCTTAAGTCGTCCCTATAGCTTAGCAACTCCGGGGTGGACCAGAGCCGCCTCCAGTACAACACAGGGCGATTCGAAATTTTCCCCTGAATGGGGGCTAAGCCCAAGTCAAGGCGTAGGGGGAGTAATGGTGTGCTCAGTGGGAGACTCATTAAACGTCTAATAAAAGTATTCTCGGTGGTCATCAGGGAAGTGGCACTCAAGTGGCCCCATAACTCTGCCCCATAGAGCGCCCCGCCTCTCGCCTGGGACTTATAAATTTCTAGGGGCGGGCCCAAAGATTTAAGTGGGGACCCACTATGAACTTTTAGAATGCCACCAGAGGATTGGGACAACATCATATTTGCTTTAGCTACCTGGGGCCCCCACCCCATCCTATCGTTCAGTGTTACACCAAGATAATCAAAGGTGGAGACCCTTTGAAGCGCCACTCCGTCCAGATGAGGGTGCGAGCAACTAGATATTTTTGCGTTAAAGGCCATAAATGTGGTTTTTGCCAGATTAATCTCCAGGTTCCTTGACTTGCAGAAAAGGCAAAAAGCCTCCAATATTCGCTGTATAGTGTTACAATTAAAAGAAAGCTAGGTAGTCCATAAGATGTGGTCCAAGATCTCAGCTTTATTCTTCAAGCAGGATCCACAACAAGTTCATGCTAGGCCTTAGTCAGTGTCCAGCAATGCCCCACCAGGAGCAGCCTCCCTGCTGCTCAGCCCATCTCACCAACTGATCTTTGCTTCCACTCAAACACACTCAACATTCCGATGACATCACACAGACTGAGCAGCAAGGCAAGGACAGCAACAGAGAGGATGCATCATTTACTTCCTAGATTATAACACATCCCCCCCCTCATCAAATTTGTGTAAATAGGAACATGCAAGAACAATGTACCTTCATGCAATTTGTGAAGCTAGGAAAATGCAAGAACAATATACATTTATGCAACAAGGTTAAATAAATAAATTGTGCGATGATAGAAAGACACACATACCCAAAAACCAACGAGCTTCAGGTAACACGAAGCTTCAGAATATAACCCTGAAAAGGATAATCTTGCAACCCCTGACAGGAAAATCAAGATGACAAAAAGATAATAAGCTTCCACACGTGCGCTCCTGTGACGCACAGATCAACCATTCTCACCAGGTAACCTATTAAAGGGTACAACCAGACATAAGTCTGAGAAGCCACACAATAAGGAGTCTTCTAACGTGCATTCTGATAACACACAGACCAACACCTCACACGAGGTAACCACCAACCCAAGGGTAAAACCAGACAGATGAATCTGAGAAGCCTTAACAAAGGTCTTCTTACGTGCGCACCCACCACGCACAGACCAACACTACACACGAAGTAGCCAACAACTCATGGGTAAAACCAGACAAGGAAGTCTGAGAAGCCTTAACAAAAGTCTTCTTACGTGCGCACCCATAACGCACAGACCAACACTTCACACGAAGTAACCAACAACTCATGGGTAAAACCAGACAGGTAAGTCTGAGAAGCCTCACAATAAGGATCTTCTTACGTGTGCACCCACAACGCACAGACCGACACCCCACACGAGGTAACCACCAAATCATGGGTAAAACCAGACAGGTAAGTCTGGGAAGCCTCACAATAAGGATCTTCTTACGTGCGCACCCACAATGCACAGACCGACACCCCACACGAGGTAACCACCAAATCATGGGTAAAACCAGACAGGTAAGACTAAGAAGCTTCAAAAGAAGTCTTCTCACGTGCGCACCCATAACGCACAGACCAAACAACTCACATGAGGTAAGACTAATAAAAGACATACACTAACAAGACCAGGGACACTGCCTATCTCTCCCTCACTATACAAACAGATGCAAAACAAAGGCACTTCACTCACTCACCCCCTCTCACACAACTATCGGAACAGATAACGGTAGTTGGTACTTCATCGCATACAAAGCACACATGACGGAAAGACAGAATTAAGGCATTTGAGCACCAACGACAACATAAGGAAAAATGCACAGTCTCAAGAAAACAACAAGCTAAAATAAGGAAGGTAGTCACCGTTGTCAGTAAGCAGCTTAAGTCTGGAACATGTGAGCTACAACCAGGAAAAAAAGAACAGTACCTTGTACAAGGATTAACCAACAACAGTTCCTCAGAAAATCCAAACTGCCAGAACGTCTTTAATTTCTTCTTTAGAAATAACTGGATCACCAAATGTCCACGAGGAAAGGAGGTGGTCGGCGGACTTCACAAAACGCCTCAAGATGTAAACCGGAATCCTCGAAGTGCTTGGTTGGCAAAAACGTGGTTGGCAAAACGGGAGCGTGCATCAGGGAATAGCCAAGGATAACATGGATGCCAACCACAAGATGGCAGCACGTAGGGTGACGCCGCGCCGGATGGCTAGCGGTGCATAGCTGCATACAAGCGTCACTGGGCAGCGGAGAAAGTCGAGGACAGCAAGACGTAATTTAGAATTCCCTATGCCAGCGCGCGGCAACAAACTGACGGTAAGGTGCGCGTGTACCATTTAAAATGTCAACGATGTCCAGCAACCGTAATAAATTGTAAACCACAGAATTTACCTAGAAAAGCCGAGTTCTGATGTACTGTAGCAACTCTCCAGCAATAACTCTAATGGCCCGCACCGTGGAAATTCAGTGAAACACACCTTGGTTCAGGCTCTGTTAAGTTCATAGTCTCCGCCTCTTTGCTTGGTCAACTCCCAAAAAAAAAACACACGCTGGTTGTCTGTAGGACAGCAACCCGAGCAGCATTCCAAACCTTGATGTGACACGAGCAACCATTACAATCCAATGTACTTCGAGGCAGCCCCTGTCAGCAGGTAGTTGAAAGTCGAGCAGAGCTCCTCAAAAATGCACTACAATAAAACCACTTTCAGAGAATTCATCATCCTCTGTGGTACATCACAGCAGACCAATGTAGGAGGAAATAGACAGGTAAACAGAAACTGGCACCATTACGTCGTGGGCGACCGTTGACAGGGTCACTGGTGGGGCATTAGGGGTGCCAGGTTTCTTCAATTTAAAAAGTCCAATCTTCATTAAAGTTGCACGCAGGTTCGTAAAAATTGATTCCTTCACTTTTAAAAGTCCAATCAGCACGCAGGTTCTTATAACTCGTCGCCAGTGTTACAATTAAAAGAATGCTAGGTAGTCCAGGGATGTGGTCCAAGATCTTAGCTTTATTCTTCAAGCAGGATCCACAACAAGTTCATGCTAGGCCTTAGTCAGTGTCCAGCAATGCCCCACCAGGAGCAGCCTCCCTGCTGCTCAGCCCATCTCACCAACTGATCTTTGCTTCCACTCAAACACACTCAACATTCCGATGACATCACACAGACTGAGCAGCAAGGCAAGGACAGCAACAGAGAGGATGCATCATTTACTTCCTAGATTATAACATATACCCATAGAGGTTTTCGATAGCAATAGGGTATCGTCAGCGAACATCAGGGCTGGGATCTTCCGGGCAGCCAAGCTGGGGGAGTCCAAGTCCCTGGCTCCCAATAAATGATCAATTAGTCCGTTAAGGAACAGAGAGAAAAGAGTAGGGGCCAAGACGCACCCCTGCCTCACTCCCCGTTCCACCGGAAATGGGGCCGAGAGCTCCCCGCTATTCCCATACCTCACCCTCGCGAAGGTACCTTGATGTAGCCGTTTAAATAAATGGCATAGATATGTGGGTGCCCCCATCTCCCTCAAAATGGCCCAAAGCTTATCCCTCTGGACCAGATCAAAAGCAGAACGAAGGTCAACAAAGATAAGATACAAACTACCGGCCCCCAATGTTACCGTTTTCCAAAAGACCAACTGGAGTCTAAATAGTTGGTCAATGGTGGAGACCTTGCAACGAAACCCCGCTTGAAGGGAGGCCAGGATTTGTTGGTCGTCAATCCAACTCTGCAACCTTGTTAAAAGAATGCGAGAGAACAGTTTCTGCAGGACATCAATAAGGCTAATGGGACGGTAGCCGGGTCTAGAGGGGAGGCCTTTTTGTGGATAGGAATAATCTCGGCCCCCAGCCAGGTTCCGGGAATTTCCATGCCATTCAAAATAGCAGTGAATAGTAGCCAAATATAAGGAGTCCAAACTTCCTGCTCGCTCAAGAATAAGTCTCCTGGAATTCTATCCAACCCCGGGGATTTCCCCGGCACCAAATTTTTAAGGGCCACTTTAATTTCTTGGAGAGAAAAGGAAATGCGCTCACCCTCTACCAAAAGTGTTGGAGGCGCCACCGAAGCAACTTTCGAAAGAGAATACAATGGCTTGAAGTGAGCTAGCCAAACCTCTTCACTCAGGTTCGGTGAGAAAGCTGGAGTCCCATCTGACGATCCCGATCTCACTAAATTCCAGAGCTCGGTGTAATCATGCCTATCCAGGGCTTCTTTTATGATTGCCCATCTTAGTTCTTCCCACTCAGACTTAGCCGAGACTATTAAGGCTTTGTATGTGGTTCTAGCAACTCTAACTCTCATTACAGAGCCAGTTTTAACCGCTCTAACCAGAACTCTTTTCGCCTGTCTGCAGGCTTTATTATACCATTGGGCCTGTTTTTTTGTTTGTGGCCGGTTGTTTGCTGAGGTATAAAAATAGTCTGCCAATATGCTTGTGACACTAGAATGGATGCAAACTAAATCCTGAAAGTAGGAAGAGTCATAATTCCCAGTAGGGAGATCAAAAGCCTCCCCCAGTTTGGGCACTACACAAGAGTAGAGCTCTGCCACTTTTCCAGGGTCCGACACAAATCTAGCCCATCTGATACGTCTGCAACCCGCCGCTAAGATCAGGTTCGTGAGCACAGGGGGCTCCAACTCCACCCTACCATGGGAGTGGTCAGTTTGTGTTTTAGTTCCAGAGAGAGAAGGTTGTAGTCACTATCAACCCTCTGGATAACACGGAAGGCCTTTATTTGTGACCAGAGCTCTACGTTGACTAATATATAGTCGATAGTAGAGCTCTTCCCAACTCTATTAAATGTGAAATTCCCAGGAACATCGGGAGGAATTCTGCCATTGCAGGCCCTAAGAGAATGGGCTACCAAAAGCTTATTTATCTGCAATGCTAATGGCGATAAACCCCTAGCTGGGTACGCTGAACACTCCTGGATCTGCCAGATGGAATCCTCGTCCAGGGTTACCGAAGGAATCCCTGCCAAGGGTTCAAAATGGCAATTAAAGTCACCCCCTATAATTCTATGGGAAGTTGGTAAGATGCATGATAGGAGCTCATCAAGGGCCTCCAACATAGATACCCCCTGCTCGTTGGGAAGACGGCGCAAGTATAGGTTGGCAACCAACATTGATGATCCATCCATAAAATTGAGGATGACGGAAAGAAGATCTGGGGAGTGAGAATCAACAACTTTCACCGAGCACCCCAGGAACAGAGATACCCAAATGCACAAACCCCCCTGACGGTCTACCTCGGGGACCCTGGACCGCTGGCGAATAAAATGTTGCAAAACCCGCCCTGTTGGGCGGGTGCAGCATCCAGGTTTCTTGAAACAGGCATAGGTCATATTGGTCCACCAGTTCCCCCCAATCAGAATCACCTAACTTTGGAATCAACCCTGCTACGTTCCAGGAACCCACTAATGGGCCTAAAGAAGCCACAACTTGGGGGCTAGAGGGAAGAGGGAGGGGCGTAGAGTTAGGTGAGAGCTCTGTGGAATTAGACAAAGAAGGTCCCTCCAACAACACACTTGAGGTTAATTTTACACCAGTGGTTGGGGAAAGGGCTAATCCCATACCTACTTCAGGGGCTACTAGAGCCTCCACGATGCCCCCCCACAACAGGAGGGGCGGGTGGATTAGGCCTTGAAAGTTGTGGAAGTCAATCTACCCAACTCAGAGGGGTGTAGCGGTTGGCTAGGGGTACGTAATTTTCACCCGCCCAATTATCCTTGTAGTAACAATTAGATCTGAGACCCCCAGATGTGGTATCCCTGGTGTTATTATGTTCTATGGAAGTTTATGATGTAATGTGTTCTTTAAGGGGCTGCATCTGTGGGCAGAAATAAAAGTTATTGCATAATGTTGGCCTCCGTTGTCTTTAATGAAATCAAGATTCTCTCTGTAATTGGAGAATCGTCATTCTCGTTTTGACAGCTAACATCCATTGTCTCTTTGGAAAAATCTACCCTATTGACAACTTTTACGAGGTGGACCCTGATTGCGAGTGGGCTGTTAAAACCCCTGTTCTAACTTCCCACCTCTTTTTCCCCCTTTCTCTCTCCCCACCTCGAGAATTACTCTTTCAGTGCATCCGGTAATTTGGGGGAATGAGAAATTATGAGATTTTGTGCTCATTACTGCTAGTTTTCCCATGGGAGTTTCTCACAGAAAAATGTGCTTATTCCAGGAGTCGCAATCTTCATGTGAAAAACCTAAACAGGCAATTAAGGGGACCATTTAACTCTGGTTACTGGCCCATTAAAATGTATGGTCCTGGTAACTGGAAATGTACCAAGGTAAAAAGATTTGAGGAACTATCTAAAATCCTGACTGGAAATTTACCCTACACTGGTATTACAGCGAGTAAAGAAAAATGCTGGCAATATCAATAGAGTTGGATACCCATCACAGTTGGATACCCATTTGAAAGAACCTACAAATTGTACTATATGTGCTGCTACTTTCACCACCATACATACATGGCCTCGTTATAAAAAGCATTAGTAAATACAGGAACATTTGGAACAGGTTCACATAATTAGGTCAAGCTACTATTTGCAATCAAAAAAGAAAGAATTTGAAAAATGGGCTGGTATTAGGGCTAGCACTAGGGTGCGGCCAACATTGAATGCATCATAACTTTGTTTGGTTATTAAATTTTTTATACTTTCAGCCATGCTGTTCAGCATGGCTTAAAAAGCAACAAAGCTAATAAATGTTGCATGGGCTCAACCTATTGGCTTTGCCAGTGCTTGTTGGAGGTTGAGAGGCATGAGGTAGTGTGGAACTCTGGGGGGGGGGGGAATGAGTTCCAAATTGTTGTGGCCCTACCAAAGAGTGAGTGCTTCATAGACCATTCTGTTTTTTAATGTTGGATACTCATGAAGAAGGGATTGACTTGTCATTCTTCTTCTTTTTCCGTAGCAATCTTTATTTGCATTTTTTCGTAGCAATCTTTATTTGTATTTTCTTTATAAAACGCTGCGACAATCTAGCATTTACAAGAGCTACAATACGCAAAACCTCCAATTGTTTCTGGCGCACTCAAATACCTTCCATGACACTATTCACCATTGTGATAGTCTATATATAATACAAGGCATTATACATGCGTGTCATCAGTAGCCTTGTACAAATAATATTCTTGCCACTTAGTTCATAACTTTTTGTGCTTACGTTGAAATGTACAATCCTCGTAAACCTTTGATCCAAACTCCTAAATTTTTGCAGATCTTTCTTCAACTGGCCTATACTCTGTGCACAACAAGCTCTACATGTTTGAGCTGTGTGTCCCTTTGCGGTAACCAGTCCAGACAAATAAATAATTTGGCATATCAGTCTGGCCTAGTGTGCAAAGCGAAGAACTTGAGTAACTTTAGATGAAACATTTTTCACTTTCTTTTTCGTATTTTATTTTAGAACCAATCAGAATTTGGTACAGGCAAGTGAAATAGTACTTTTAAATAATAATGCAGTTGAAGGCAGTTGACCTAGTTACGGGTAGGTCAAATGTTCAGAAACAGTTGAAATTACTATTCAGTTACTTTGTGATTACTTTGTTTAGATTACATTCCAGATGACCTTTTCTACACAGTGTGGTATGCCTAGATACCACACTGGGACATTTCCTAGACAAAGGTAAGGATTTCAATTTGTCATCAAAACACACTTGTTTAGGTTTTCATACAATTTTCAACTCCACACTTTTTCTACAGAAACACATTCCATGAGAAAATCAGGTTATCAGTTTAAAGGTGGGTAAACAGTCCCAGGAGTTGAGTTTCTGGGGTTTAGAACCAGGGTCAAGGATACACTCAGAGCACCCTCCGCTGCCCTTGGGCGGCCGGGTGCAGAGTGCTGAGGCCCAATGTCATTTAATGGGGGATAAGGGGCCTCCGGTTGGTGGCTGCTCACGGGCATGCCACTTGAATGTGGGAGCAAAGCTCCTATGTTTTAGCTCAAAGCAAAGGTCCAAGCTGGCCCATAAGTGCACCCACAGCGGCACAGGGGTGGCTGAGTGCAGGGTGCTGGACCGACGTTGGGAGCCCTGTTGGTTTCAATGGGGAAGCTCCGGTCAAAACAAACACTGCAGGCTCGGGCACGAAGATCTCTAGGAGGCGACCACCGGTTAGAGAGGTAAGTTGGGATGTCAAGGGATGCCGGGACTCTGTCGGTTGGGCCACCCAAGGCCATGTGGCATTGGGTGCAGGGGTGTCTTTTGACGTCTGGTTTTCCTTACCGGCTCGTGTCATCGGGATCCTCCAGATAGAGACTGCATGCGTCGTTGGGAGACTTGAGGTAGGTCAGGGATCACCAGATCCCATGTCAGGATTGCTGGGGAGACCTCCTCGTAGTGTTGGGCCACTTGTACTTGGGCAGTGGGTGTCGTGGCAGAGTGGTGAAGACTCGCGGAGTTGGCTGGAGCCAGAGTCTGTTGCTGAGCAAATCCGGTGCTCAAGGGAGACAGAGTCTTGGTAGTGAAGGCAGATTGAGGTTGGGACAGGCTGGTAGGGCTGGGGCTAAGTCAGTTGGTGTCCTCCTCTTCTTCTTTCAGCACAACTCTTCGGTCCTTCTTCTCTACTTCTTGCTTGTCTGAGGAGGCAAGGTTCAGTATTTCCCCTAAATACTAAATTTAGGGGTGTTTCACGTAGGTACAGGTCGGGACCAATGGGTCCATTCCTTGGGGTGGGTACACCCCCTATTATTCCACCCTCCAGTGGGAGAGGGCATAAGCCTCACTCTGGTTCGCTGGGTCTCCCCATTTTCAAGATGGCAGGGACTGAGAGTTGTGCTTTGGATCAATGCCACCTGTAACGGGCAGTGACATGGGGCACCCTGGCACGTACTACGAATGATGAGAAATGACTGTGATAAAATTCCACATATGCTCTTTGTTCGGTATAGAGAAGACATGTTTATTTAATAAATGTTTATCCCAGTTTCTCAAGAATTGTAAAGAGGTACGGCCATTCTACTGAGTTGAAGGCGCACTCCAAATCAATCTTGAGAAAAGTCTCCTCGCTTGATAATCTGGGTGCGGGGGCAATAGCATCAGAGTCATTCGATGTTATGTTTAGTAGACCTATTAGCAAGAGGTCATTTTTGTCTCAGTGGTCGGGTGTTTCAGTTGCTGTAAAAAGATGTCTTGGTTTTATTGATAATATATTGTCCTGCCCGCCTCGCCGTCACTCTGGCCCCAACGTATTCATTTTCTTTGAGGTATTTTAATAGGGGTATTTTGTAGCACATGCAACAGGCGCTGTGCCGTCATCTTAAAGAGAACGTCCATACCCTTCAGGGACACCGGCGGTGCATATTTTCATACATTTTTTTTATACAGTTTGTCATGTAATTGGTTAAACTAATAATTATGTAAATGATTTAGCTGTTACATTATGTTGAAAATTACTTTTTAAATTGGATTATTCCTTATGTAAATTAATAAATCACCTAATGCTTTATTAAAGGTTAATTATTTTGCATGTTAATTATATAATTATGTTAATGATGTAAATTATTTAATTGAATACATTAATTTATTTCCTTTATTTTCATGTTTTTTTTACCAGACTTACTGTTTTTTCCCATTTTTTAATGTGATTTATTTATTTTAAGCACCATTTCACATTTGTTTTGTGGATTTTGCAGAAATATGGTTGAAATGATTTTAATATATTTCCTTTATTTTCATGTTTTTTTTACCAGACTTACTGTTTTTTCCCATTTTTTAATGTGATTTATTTATTTTTAGCACCATTTCACATTTGTTTTGTGGATTTTGCAGAAATATGGTTGAAATGATTTTAATATACATGTATTTAGAGTTTTATTATTGGTAAAGAATGTTTATTTGTTTAAGAAGTATTTTTTAGTTTTTGTTTGTAAATCTGACCCTTCCAAAGTTCAACATTTTCCCTTCTGTTGTTGAGAGTGGAGTGGGAATAGTGAACTGATCCCCTCCAAAGTCCAACGCTTTCCCTATTGTTGCTTAGGTTTGACTGAGAATAGTAAGTCTCACCCCTCCAAAGTTTAATACTTTCACCAATGTTGCGTAGGTTAAAGTGGGAATAGTAAACCTGATCCCTCCAATGTTCATCCCTCTCTCTGCTGTTACTTAGACTGCAGTGGGAATAGTAACTCTTACCCCTTCAAGTTCAATGCTTTCCCTACTGTCGTTAAGAATGGAGTGGGAATAGTAAATCTCACCCCTCCAATAGGGCCGTACCGGCTATTTAGTCCATTGGGCATTACCCTGGGGGCCTGGAGCTACTGGAGGCTTGTTTTGAAAGCTCAGAACATCTGCGGGTGCCTCTGACACTTTCCCCAGCTTCCCTTGGTTAGTTGCATCATGCACAGCGGGGCTCCAACTGCGAGAGAAAAAGTGAGTGAGTGAAGCGAGATCACAGAGAGAAGGGAGGAGGAGAGAAGGATAAAAACAGAGGATGGGTGGTTAGATGGAAATAGAAGAGAGGGATAGAGTGCTGGGGGAGAAGTGAGTGGGCTGGTTTAAGCATGTTTGAAAGGGCTCCATTTTGTTTCCCAATTGGGCACTACCCTTCAAAGTCAAACGCTTTCCCTACGTTTGCTTAGGTTGGAGTCGGAACAGTACATTTTATCCTTATAAAATGCAATGCTTTCCGTACTGTTTTTGAAGGTTGAAGTGGGAGTAGTAAATTTTATTCTTCAAAATTGGACTTTTTTATCCATGATTTTGGTTTAATTTGTATTTTAATAGAGTTTAATTGCTTGCTTAATATTTGTCAAGTTGTTTATGTTTATTAATTTGGATGCAGTATTTAAAATATGTTTTCCTTTTTTGGAGATAAACATAACAATCCTGTTTTTGTTAATTTGTGTAGTTTTTTAAAACCTATGATATGTACCAGGCAAGAAAGTTCATTCTTGTTTTAATTCGGAAAACTGCAGCATGTTTTGTGGGTTAAATCATTGTTGTGATGTCATGAGTGTTCGGAATGTTGGGCGTTTCTGCTTAAGGTTCTGAACGGTCATTTGGCTGTCAAGGTCCTGTTAGTATATGACGGATTCCTCCCCATTAAACCTTGCAACTGGATTGGTCTTGTTTGTACTTAGTTTCACCCCCTTGAGTGAATATGAATCATACATGTTGTTTTCAACCATAATGTATGTATTTATGTTGTATTTCTATAGCACAAACGTAGCCAAACGTCAGCGGAGCGTTGTACATGGTCAAAGTCCAGCATAAAGTCAACAAGGGATAACAAACGATAGCTGGGCCTGGACAGTTCCTGTATTGTGATGTAGGTCTTTAAAGAAGCGTCTTTAACTCTTTCCTGATTTGGAGCAGCATTGGGACGTTCCGCATTGATACGAGGATGTTTTTAGGTGCTGGTGTGCCAAGAACCACCACATGATGAGCTTGTCTGCAAGACTAGCGGGGTGCTGGCTGTGATGGATTGGAAATGATGCGGCTGGTTTTGAAGATGATGCGTGCCGGCAGGAGGATCCAATCATAATATTGATTTTCAGTATGCAGTGTACGACATTTATACAGCACAATCCTTCATAAATATATGTCCGCACTTTCCCTTTTTTCTCCTTCCCTGACTAGAGACATATTTTAGATGGCGCTTATGTACTTTCTGGTTGACACATTTTCAGATAAACCATATTGGTGAGCAGGTTGGAAATCGGTCTTTAGGAACTATTGTGTTTTTATCCACTTATCTTGGTTCCATATCTTGCAGTGCATCTTGGCTCTAGTGATTAAGAAAACATGTGATACTGTGGCACCTGCGAGTGACAAGAGAAGGACTGACAGGTGGAATCAGAGTAATGAAGATTACGGTACAGTAATACTTTGATAGCCTCAAGGGTCATGTTCACGCTATATAAAACTTTTTAAATAAATAAATACTCACGCACAGTCAAATGTCGGTCCACTAGAGGTGGGTGAGCCACTGACATCTTGAGCAAGCAGCCTGGCTCTGGCTCAGCTCGAGGTCCTCTTGGACCCTTGAACCCCTGGTGAAACAATCTTTCTTGGGAGGCAATGTGACAAAATCATTACAGCTTCCAACAGTACAACATGGGAAACCACGTTCAAATGCCGGCAAATGTCCCTGTGCTGAACGAAAAGGTGTAACATAGTCTGTGAAGAACTTTTACATCCTTAGGAATGGTTCTCCCTATGTAAAACTGCCCAAAATAAAATGTGGATTCTGCCTGTCAACCACGCTCTAAGTTCATCCTCCAAGAAGTAAGGAACTTGTTATCAAAAAAATGTACCCATTTAGTGGCTAAATTGCACAATGTGAAACTGGAAAACCTGAGGTCAATTCCAGCTTCCCTGTTAACTAAATTGTGTAATCCTGGATAAATACTTTATTTCAGTGAGTCCCTTTTTGTTTGCTATCATATATGAGAGTGCCCTCAAATATATGAGTGCAGGATGTGTGCTGTTCAGAAACATCTCTTGTGTTTGACTCAATGGCCGTTTATCAGAGCCACTGGAAATATTCAGTGCTGCAGAGGTTTTTTTTAGGTCTCGCAGACCTAGCGCTGGAGCACGCATGCGCTCCTCGCTCTGCGAGGCTTATTGTGATCGAGATGATTTCGGAAGCGGACTTAAAGCCCCGCCCATCAATCTTATTGGCTGGCGCCATTGTGCATGCTAAACGCTGTGTTTCTATTGTAAAGGAGGCTTCTTAGTCCCTCCTTGTTACCGCCCTGTCTCCTTTTGGCCCCACCGACCCAGACTGGATCGTTTACTCGCTGTGTTAGATGGTGTGTATTAATTCCTGGGTGAGCACTTTTTTTTGTTCTTTCTCGCAATGGTGTGGCAACAGCTTGTTCTGGTTAGTAGCTTAGCTGTGCGCTCACTTATTGCTTGTTTGTAATGTCGCACTCCAACCGTGTCCACAAATCTTGCCACCTCCACTCGCAGTGCACCGATTTCGAGCCACACTGTGCTTCAGTGTTATCAGCGGAGCTTGTACTGTGAAGCCTTCCGTCTGTTCTTAGTTCGACACCTGTTTGTGTGTGTGCCTTTATCTTAAGTTACCGAAGGGAAGAGGTTGAATGCCATTTACCCATGCTTATCTCATGCTTTACAAAGGCGAATGTTAGCAACACAAGTGTCGAATCTCATTATAAACCTGTAAAATAAATTCACAGCTCCGTGCAGCCTGCAGTGGACGGTAAAATTATTCCCTTCACTGAATACAAAGAGGTCTATTTTTCGAACTTGATTAGACTGGTTAACCATGAAAACTAAAACACGCAGAACGCTCGGCATTCTTGGTGCGTGGTGTTTCATTGAGTGCAAATTGGGCATGGCGTCGTTCTCAAAAGACAGACCCACGGCGGTGTAGGTGCGTGAGCGTCCGAGTGACTGGGGGGGGTCGGTGCGGGTTTGATGAGGGGGCAACTTTGCGACAGATGCTGTATCTTTTACAAATACAACAGATTTGTGTTTGGAAGAGCGAAGTTTGGTGACATTTTATTCAGACCAATGTGGCAAGACTGGGTCACATCTGTTTTGATTTGTTCCAAAGCGCGTCTACTTGTCTCTGTGCCGCACATAAGAAGCTCCCGCAACTCAACAAATTAATTTGCAGGAGGCAGGTGACCAAGTAAGTTGTAAATGACTTTTCTACACATGCCCTGTGAACATTCTTACTGCGGTACATTGTTCCGCCTAGGCTTGTTCATAACCGCCCTTATTCCAATGCAGCTCATCCAGGCAAAACTATGTGCCTCTGCGGGGAATAGCATAGTAATGTAGTTTTGGAATCTTCTTGGGCACTCTCAGGCCATTGTACTGCGCTGAGGGTGCCTCCTAGAGTTTGGGGGCCCATGCACCGTGATTTACACAAGTTTAAGCTATTGGCATTGAAAATGACAATGACTTTTATTTATGTTTTAAAAACAAAAACATAAATAAAAGACATTGTCATTTACAACGCCAATAGCTCTAATTTAAGTAAATGGAAGACCTATTGCATTTCCAATGCTTGTTTTGCATAGTTATGTTTTTTGCCACATAATCCGTTATCTGCTGCACAATTTAAACAATTTTTTTTTTTTACCTCGAACAGATCAAAAGTTAATAAAAAGTATGTGACGGTTGGCTACACAACAGAAGGCACTTCACATAGGCTTACTGGTTGCAGCTTTCAGTTGCTTATTGCTATATTATGAGTGTTAGTGGTACTAATGAGGTGAAACATCTGTCCAGACAGTGTTAAAACGTGAACTAATACTATCTCAAAATGTGCTGCATTATGCCTCATAATGTGTATTTTCTTGCTGCTTAATTTCTTACACATCTGTGGAAATATGGATTTTTCTGGTCAGTTATGTCCCCTATCTTGGACCCCAACGGTTCTATGTGCATGTCACAAGTACATGTATGTTCCCTCCAGTTCCAGTTTCCAAAACGCAAACATATGTGCGTCCACCGTCAACATGTTCTCTGTCAGATCCGCCATCAATGGGCTGGATATTCGATTCTTAAGTATGAAAGGCCACCGACTTTATATGGCTAAGTTACTCTATTTTTACAGTTCAGGCAAGTAGGCCCGATTCTGTCCTCAAAGCCTTCCCTGCTCTCTGTCTCTGACAGCTTCAGCTTGAGCTCGCATCTGTATCCATGAACTTTGTCCTACTCCCTGTGCAGCTAACGGTGCCTGCCTCGGCCAGTTTTCGCCTGCCTGCCAAGAAGCTGTATTTCACCTTCGAATTATCTACTTTGCTCCTCAGCCGATGCATTCCTGTCCAGTGATTTAGGTAAACATTTCCTTTAGCTCACAAGCAAAGGACTCGGCCTTTCCGTCCTCCTGCAAGTAATTCATAGCCCTGTTGCCATGGAAAGTTTTCTGCCCCTCGCATCTCATATAGACACTTAGACGCTTGTACACGCACACAGTCAGTATAGAATAGATTCTGTCCGAGAGTCTCTTCTTGTGGATAACATAGTTCTCTAAACATAGGATGTTAGATATGATTTGGGATTAGGTTGACTTGACCCCCCAGACTTCTCGTCTCCACATGTAGAGTTAAATGTCAAGTCCCCTTCACCCCCTAGTTGCACGTCAATCACACGTCATGCTGCTGCGCGCGCATCTATGTTAAGTATTATCTTATAGATCCACCTATGTATTACATCATAGCCAATCATGTTCCTTTTTACTCATTATTACACCCATTTTCGGCTACGCACACTAAACGTCAATGTCCTTATCAATTGTTACGCCTACTGTATTCACTTCATTGTAATGTATGTATTATAAAAGTTACTGCTTGTCAATAAAGTATTGTACTTCACTTCCTGAACCCTCGTGGTGACGGAACCTGAAGGCCGCCACTCGAGTCGGCCATTTTGGATGGAATAAAGCCCATTTAGAAACCCTCTTATACCACGGATTCTGCCTCTTGTTATTCTGAGCTATTTTACTTTATTTTAAAGATTCCGTATGAAATTCAGTTTAGGTAAAAAGAATATTTACCACATAATGGCGCCCGAACAGGGACACTTTCTCATCTCACGCGCCGGCGGTGCGTTGCAGGCCCGGTCTCCTGCCACAGCTGGACGGACCATAAACGCGTACCAGCAGGATTTCCTGTAAGCTCCCTCCGGTCAAGCGGGGGCGACTGAGGCTGCGATCAACCCAGACGAGGCGGTGAGAAGTGCGAAGTATCCCGACCAGAGCCTAGCTGAGAGAGCAAGATCCGAGGTATACAGAGGCCCACCAGGTTTTCGAAATCCCGATGTCCAGAGGGTCCGCTGTCCGCAGTCATCGAGTCCCGTTCATTCTCTGAGGCCTTCCGTTTCAAGGAGCTACTCGGTGAGTACCATCGCCGGGGAGGCGTGTTGACAGCACATAGGTTGTGCCGGTCAAGACGGATTTGGGTACACAAATCCGGTCTGCACTGTTTAGCAGTGTATATGTACTGTTTAGCAGTATATCAAGTATTCCGAAGTATTCAGTTATTGTCAAGAATTCAGCTTGGTGATTAGTTATGCAGACTGTCATCATCGTCGGTCATTTTTAAAATGTTTAATGTTTAATGTTTAAAGTGTTCAAATGTCTTGCATATTGTGGTATGAATGATTGTTCATTGTTCACCGTTAATTATTGTGTTTTTCGTATTAAGTAAATTCAAGAGTAAGTATCAAATCAGTTGTCAATATGCCGCTCTTCTCGAAGTTAAGACAGATTACTACCAGAAAAGGGGTGCTTGAAGAAGCAGTTCCTATTCCTCCTAGGGACACTCCAGGGCATTTTATGTACCACAAGCATGGCTTAGATGCCATATTGTTCCTTGATCTATGGGTAGACTATACCAAGGGATTACCAGAAAGTCAAAGGTGGCCCGCAGCGGGAACCTGGGATGCAGAGTGCATCATGAAAGTGGAGGAAGAGTTATGGAAAAGAAAAGTCAGACAGTCACAGAAAGACGCTGTTGAGTTATGGCGTAAAGAATCTCATAGACGTACAGAAAAAGCACGTAAACAAAAGGAGAAGAGTAAAGAGAGTTCAAAGGAAGTTCAAGAAAATATGTTAATTGAGGAAGGTATCCGAGTGAAATCAGAACAAGTAGACAGACAAAGAAACGCTCTTATGAGTGGTATGTACCCCCTCCTAGCCGAAGGACTACCTAAGGCTGTTCCAGAAATGCCAAAAGACTTGCCACCCCCATTATTTCCAATTAGGGTACATCCAAAAGGGCATCCCAGAACCGCAGAAGATGTTTTTCTTTCCTCATATCTAGATGACGCAGCTCCCGAGTATGCTAACCCCACACCACATAGACCGTCTGGCGGAGGGATTCAACGTCAGGATCAGGTATCTGTCCCCGTGCAACAGCAAGTCCCGACGCGAGCTCCGGCAAGCACATCTGTTTCCGCATCTGTCCCCGCAATCGATTCTACAGTGGTATCGACACCTATAGTTGCTGTATCACGTTCGACAAATCCATTCACACCCGACGCCCCTGAAGGGGCCACGGGAGGTGCAAGCAATACTTTTACGCCACCTAGAATAAATAAACTTATTTTTCAAGAATCAGCGCATTCACGTACACCCAAATTCGTAAGTGAACGTACGCTTAAGGAACTCCTTATAGATTGTAGGTATGACCCGGTGGTCGGTAAAGAGGACGAAATGGTCCTGGCATCATTGCGTATCAGACGAGCCGCCGAGTATTTAGCGAGGTTACCAGGAATGACTACGCATCTAGATAACATATATCATTTTGTCCAAACAGGGCGAAACCCAGAATGTATTAACAGAGCTATGGAATTCCAGAAAGTAGAGATACAGGGGGAACTGTTACGTTTCCTCATAAACTGTGTGATCAGAAATCAAGACCGACCGGGGGTAGACCCGAATACAATGCTAATTCTTACAAAATGGAGCCAGAATATATCAGAAGGGAGACACGATAAGAAAAACTGTATAATAGCCATGTGCCGAAAAATCCGTAGAGAAATAGAACGTATTCACGAAGAAAGATTGGAAACAGACGAGTTCGAGCAAGATGAAGTATCCGAATCAGGGAATTCCGCAAGACAGTCAGAAACCATAGCATACGTAGGCAGAGGAAGATCCTGTGATAATACTAGATACTTTTCTGATCCCATACACTCAGAATGTCCAAATAATAGCAGAACGTATCCGACGCCTATAATAAATTTAAAGTCTCCTGAACATTTGTTCCAAGCCGCAGATAAAATACTACGAAGACGAAGGGGTTACCATCTCCTCGATTCCCTGGATGAGCAAGAATTAGCCAGATCAGCCGTTCACTGGATTGACAGTCCTGAAAAATACGGTGATGAGACCGTAGCACACACGTTTTTTAACCTTAGTACAGATGAACAACGTTTAGCTGGAATCTATATGATTCAGCAGCTTCTTATACTATATAAGAGCCAACATGCTGACCCTGGTCCTTTACCTGATATATTAACGGAACTACTCACGAACAGATGGAGAGGTTCTAGTAACAAGTTAATTAAAGAAATATTAGTGTCACGTAAACAGTATGTCCTTTTTGTAAATCCGGATTCTTTCCCGCTGCCCCGCAGAGAAAGAACGCCGTATTATATGGATAGACAAAATCCCTTACGGGAGGTGCACCCAATAAAAGGCGAAGACAATGAGTTTCACCGTGTATTTGTATACACACCCATATCAAAAATTGAATTGTTAGAAATGAAGAAAGTAGTACCAAGTCATGACAAAGACCCAGCGGGTTTCCACCGAGAAATTAAGGACATGTTGCTGATGGGAGAATATACCTATCCTGATATTATGACGATATTAAAGGTGCTCTTACCTGCTGGTATTTATGAAAAACTGAAAGAAAAAGAGTGGGAAGTGGGAGACCAAAAGATAGATTGGACAGCATTAGAAACGGAAGAAAAGGCCCGAGCTGCAGGTTCAGGGCTCGGGGATAAAGTCAAAGCATTACCAGGTTTACTAGTACAAGTACTGCCACGTTTATTAACTACGAAAAAGGAAGATTGGGGTGCAATCACGGCCTGTAAACAAAAGCATGATGAAGACACAAGTGACTATTATGCCCGATTTGAAAAATGTTTTGGAATAAATAGTGGTATAAAAACAAGTAGTGAGTCGTATCCACATTTATTTGTGACAAAATTAGTAGAAAATGCATTACCTCCAGTAAAGAATAGAATATTGAAATTCGAGAGTACCTGGCAAAGTAACACTCCGTCACAAATGCTACAAATGTTACAGTATCATCACAATAGAATTAGAGATGAACAAGAACACGAACAAAGACGTATGAAAGATACAAAAATGAAAATGCTAGTGTCTCAGACAGTACCGGCTGAAGGACATAAAAAGGGTATGACACAGTCCGATTCAGCAGGACCGGTAAAAGGGACATGCAATTATTGCAAAAAGCCAGGTCATTACGTACACGATTGTCCAGTTCTAAAACATAATATCGCCATAGGTAAAACACAAGAAAGATCACGGCCACTCAGACAAGATCAGAATGAACAAGGAGCTATGCCACATTCCCAGGCCATGCCAGCCGCACAACAGCCAATACAGTTTGTGCCAGCTGCACCACCGTTGCCTGTTACTGCCACACAAACCACCACACGACAAATGTATCAGACTGCACAGTATGAATATCCTGAGTATCAGCGTTACGCATGAACCAGCCTAGAGAGGGAAGTTGACTTACCGCTTATCGAGATTCCTGTAGATCAAGAAGGACCTTATGTACATAGTGAATTATTAGGTCAAGATAGAAAATTCTTACTCGATACAGGGGCAAGTCGAACAACTACAAAACGTAGTGAAGTTCCAGGGGCACCCCTCTCAGGCTCTCAAAATGTTTCCCTTGGTTTTTCAGGAAAACCTATTGTTAATGAAGTATCACAGCCTCTTCCACTTACGATAGGACCTTTGACACGAACCACAGATTTATTGCTTACTAAATCATGCCCAGAAAATCTGTTAGGAATTAAAACTCTGAAAGCCCTAGGAGCCATAATATGTTGTTCTCCGGAAGGAGTAAGATTGTTTTTACGTGATTTTAAAGGTCACTATGTATCTAGAGACATGGATCCCCGACTGCAGACTTTACCAGCACATCTATGGGCACAAGGCCCTACTGATGTTGGTTGCATGAACATTACACCATACCGAGTTACACTCAAGGCAGGAGTGGTATTACCACGAATGCGACAATACAAGTTACCGCAAGATGCTGTAGTGGCTTTGCTGAAAATCATTGATGAGTTAATTGCCCAAGGAGTAGTTGTAGAAACAGACTCCAATGTATGTAATTCGCCGATAATTCCGATTCTTAAACGAACTGACCCTACTGCTCCGCCAGTATACCGATTGGTTATTGATTTGCGTGAACTAAACAAGTGCATTGTGCCACAATTTCCTGTGGTCCCCGATATATCATCATTATTGACAGCAATTGATTCCGAAGCAACATTCTTTACTGTAATTAATCTCAAGAATGCCTTCTTCAGCGTCCCAATAGATCCGGAAAGCCAATATTTGTTCGGATTCAGTTTAAATGGGCGCAGCTTTAAATTCTCACGCGCTCCCCAAGGATTCACAGAAAGCCCCAGCATCTACAGCCAAGCACTGAAACGAGAACTTGACAGTATCCACATGCCAGTCAATACTGCACTGCTTCAATATGTCGATGATCTGCTGATCACCGCGAGAAGCGAACCTGAATGTGAAAAGGCTTCTCTGACAGTTTTACATTTTTTAGCCGACAAGGGGCACAAAGTGTCTCCTTCTAAGCTGCAATTCTGTGTCCAGCGAGTTATTTATCTTGGTCACTCGCTGTCCAAGGAGGGAAGGCAGCTTACACCAGATCGCATCCAGTTAATTGCTAACATGTCAATACCCCAGACACAAAAGGAGGTGCGGGCTTTCATAGGCCTCACTTCATATTGTAGGCAGTGGATCCCTCAGTACGCATTTCTAGCAAAACCACTCATTCAGCTAACCACACAGGAGGCAGCCACATCGACTGTTCTCCCTTGGACTCAGGAACATACACAAGCTTTTGAAAGCTTAAAGGAAGCTTTATGTCAAGCACCTGTTTTAGCAACACCATGTTATAGCAAACATTTTACACTCTTCGTTACAGAACGCGAAGGTACTGCTTTGTCAGTACTCACACAGGAACAAGCAGGATCACGCAAGCCATGTGCTTATTTTTCCAGTACATTAGATCCCGTAGCTCAGGCTTTGCCCGCGTGCCTGAAATCAGTGGCAGCAACAGCTTTAGCAATCAGACAAAGCGATACCATAGTGTTAGGACATCCATTGACAGTACAAGTACCACATGCAGTAGAAGTTCTTGTGAACCGAACACAGACACAACACTTGACCATAGCAAGACTTACCGGTTATGAACTGACATTGTTTCAGCCACACATAGAGATCCGACGGTGTAATACATTGAATCCTGCTACACTATTACCTGTAATTGGAACAGACCCACTAGCTCATGATTGTGTTGAAATTATTGAAATAAAGACGAAACCTAGACAAGACTTGACAGACGTTCCATTGTTAGATCCAGACCTGACGTTGTATGTAGATGGATCGTGCATGAGAGCAAGTACAGGAGACTTAGTGGCCGCGTATGCAGTCACAACAGACACTGAAGTTATTGAGACAAATTGTATAGATACTTTGTCAGCCCAAGCAGCAGAACTTATTGCTCTAACACAAGCCTGTATTCAAGCCACAAATAAGAAAGTTAATGTATACACTGACTCACGTTATGCATTCGGAGTTGTACACGACTTCGGCGTGCTGTGGCGAGAGAGAGGTTATTTAACCTCCCATGGTGCCCACATTCAGCACGGAACCCTCATTCATGCCTTGTTAGACGCAATACATCTACCAACTGCCATATCGATTATGAAATGTAAAGCACACACGAAGGTTACTGATATCATTTCTCAAGGCAATGATTTAGCTGACAGAACAGCTAAACAGACTGCTCAGAATCGCACATTAGACATGACAAAGCCAATAGTTCAGACACCAACACAGTGTATGACAATTAAGGATCCCGCACTTGACGTAATTGACATACAGACACATGCTACTGCAGAAGAATTAAAGAAATGGACTGAACTAGGAGGGATCCAGACAGATCAGGGATGGATGACGAAGGAGAAATCTGTATGGTTTCTTCCTGACTCTATGGTCCAAGCCATTATAGCTACAATTCACAGCCCAGCGCATTTAGGAGAGAAAGCTATGCTAGATAGCATTCAACACATTTGGTTCAATAAACATTTACGAGCAGCAGCTAAACAAAAGGTCCGTACCTGTATGATATGTTGTCAGTTCAACCCGGGAAAAAGTGTTCCCGTAGAACAGGGTGGATTCCAGACTCCTGATCATCCTTTTGAAGTGCTCCAAATGGATTATATCCAGATGGAACGATGTCGAGGATTCAAATATGTTCTGGTAGTTGTCTGCGCTCTCTCCCGATGGACTGAGGCGTACCCAGTATCAGATTACACGGCCCCGACTACTGCCAAACAGTTAGTTCGAGAATTCTTCCCACGGTACGGTTTACCACGTGTTGTATATTCAGATAACGGCCAGCCTTTCTCATCCGAATTAATGAAACATGTCTCACTCTTGTTGGGATATCAGTGGAAATTCCACTGTGTCCGACACCCCGAGGCAGCAGGTCTCGTGGAACGACATAACCAAATTTTGAAAATCAGATTGTCTAAAATATGTAAGGAGAAAGGTGTTGACTGGATAGTAGCATTACCAGTTGCACTATTTTACATAAGAATGGTAGCACACTCTCGAACAGGGCTATCCCCGTATGAGGTGATCTTCGGAAGACCACCAAATATGTGGGGGACGCCTATACCACGTAAAATAACTGATGTTAATTGTAATATGCTGACAGATTACTTGGCTTCCTTGATGTCTGCACTACAATCTTGTCGTTCACAGGTAGCTGCAGCTTTTCCTGACAACACTGAGGTGAAACCCCATGACGTTGCTCCGGGGGATCTGGTGTTTGTGAGGAATTTCGATCGGAAAACCCAATTGGAGCCCAGGTGGAAAACACCGAAGCTAGTCCTGCTGACCACAAGAACAGCCGTGAAAGTGGAGGGCCGCAAAGGATGGATACATTCCAGCCACGTTAAGAAATTTCATGGACTATCCTCGGATATAGACACTGTGCCCTGCACTCCCTCACAGACTGATTCAAAACTTCCCTTTGTTGAAAGGAATGACTCTCAGAACTATAAATTAAAACTTAGGCCCAAACAGTCGAGCAATTTGATTGTTTAAGTCCTCTCCAAGGTGAAGCGGTTGAATTGTCTCCGACATGTATCCCTTGGACCTGAGTAGAGAAAATACCAGAGAAATGTTGAAACGACAGGCGTATTGTAAATCACTGCGTAGCTACTGTGTGAGGACATTATTAATTCTGTTTTTATTGAGTGTTTTAATAATCATTACGAGTGTGATTTTGCACATATATCATCCTATTTCTAGACATGTTTATAATATTACTGCTGAACATTCTTTTAGTGACCTACCGCCACATGAATTATCTTATAGACTTGCGCTGCGCAATAACACTTTCATTAGTATGTTACATCATTCCCATCAGACTAGTAATGCCACCAATTGTTGGGTGTGTGGCCGACTCCCTCCCTATCAGAATAACAAAGGAGTTCTGCCTTTCTTTCCACATCCATTCACACACAATGGCTCCTGTGGAGCATGGTTTAGCTTACTAAATTCCATAGACCCAGACACAGCAGTTTATCAACAACATTGGATATGGGGAAATCTGAATCTAGTTTTATTCAAAGTCTGTCATCCTAATAAGGAGGGTCGCCCCAGTAGAACAGGAACTGATCTAGAAAATGAAGTGTATAAATTAGGTAATTTTACACCTAATCTTATGATTCTGAATGTCAAATCCGAAGTTGAACTAATTCTGCCCACTATGTCAGTATTTCCAGTTAAGGGTGAATTATGTGTAAGAAAAGTTGGTTCCATACATATGGGCCATAGCCAATGCGTTACTACAGTAGAATATAGTGATCAAGGTAAATCGTCATTTAGAGCTTCTCGCCATTCTTATTTTATATGTGGTCAGACGGCATATATGCGTCTGCCTCTAGATTGGGATGGTACCTGTTACATAGCATTCCTTCTGCCACCTGTTTTCCTAGCTCCACCTGATTATTATCGAAATGTTCATTTAGTACACAATAGAGAGCGAAGAGATCTCCCAGTTGTCGATTATACTGAGACGGCATGGGACAAGTATGTAGATTTCAATAAAGGTATCTTTCCCTATATAGGTACAATATCAAATAGTAAACTGATACGTAGACTAACCAAGACTCTTGAAGCTGTAGTAAACGAGACTATAGCCGCCCTAGGCAATCTGACAGAGGAACAATCAGTGATGAGAATTGTTGTTCTCCAGAATCGTCTTGTCCTTGACGTCATCCTGGCCGATAGGGGCGGAGCTTGCAGGGTCATCGGATCCAGCTGCTGCATATTCATACCAGAAAATTCGCCATCTGTATATAAAGCTATAACACGCCTTCATAAGATTGTGAGCCAAATACACGAAAATCCAGGCACTTGGACGTGGTCCGGGTGGTTTTGGAGTGTGATATCAGCCTGGGGATGGAGAGTTCTATCCTTCCTGGGTATTGGCCTTCTTATGCTCTTCAGTTGTTGTTTATGCCTGCAATGTGGACCAGCGATTTGTGGTCTGTGTGCCACATCGTGCATTCCATATCAAGGTTCTCGTTCAAGATCCCGGAAGAAGAAAGAAGAACAAATGGTGCTATATGAACAGATCAATGGATTGATGAAGATTGATATCTCGTGAAGGGCAAGAAGGGGACAAGGAGGGAATGTGGAAATATGGATTTTTCTGGTCAGTTATGTCCCCTATCTTGGACCCCAACGGTTCTATGTGCATGTCACAAGTACATGTATGTTCCCTCCAGTTCCAGTTTCCAAAACGCAAACATATGTGTGTCCACCGTCAACATGTTCTCTGTCAGATCCGCCATCAATGGGCTGGATATTCGATTCTTAAGTATGAAAGGCCACCGACTTTATATGGCTAAGTTACTCTATTTTTACAGTTCAGGCAAGTAGGCCCGATTCTGTCCTCAAAGCCTTCCCTGCTCTCTGTCTCTGACAGCTTCAGCTTGAGCTCGCATCTGTATCCATGAACTTTGTCCTACTCCCTGTGCAGCTAACGGTGCCTGCCTCGGCCAGTTTTCGCCTGCCTGCCAAGAAGCTGTATTTCACCTTCGAATTATCTACTTTGCTCCTCAGCCGATGCATTCCTGTCCAGTGATTTAGGTAAACATTTCCTTTAGCTCACAAGCAAAGGACTCGGCCTTTCCGTCCTCCTGCAAGTAATTCATAGCCCTGTTGCCATGGAAAGTTTTCTGCCCCTCGCATCTCATATAGACACTTAGACGCTTGTACACGCACACAGTCAGTATAGAATAGATTCTGTCCGAGAGTCTCTTCTTGTGGATAACATAGTTCTCTAAACATAGGATGTTAGATATGATTTGGGATTAGGTTGACTTGACCCCCCAGACTTCTCGTCTCCACATGTAGAGTTAAATGTCAAGTCCCCTTCACCCCCTAGTTGCACGTCAATCACACGTCATGCTGCTGCGCGCGCATCTATGTTAAGTATTATCTTATAGATCCACCTATGTATTACATCATAGCCAATCATGTTCCTTTTTACTCATTATTACACCCATTTTCGGCTACGCACACTAAACGTCAATGTCCTTATCAATTGTTACGCCTACTGTATTCACTTCATTGTAATGTATGTATTATAAAAGTTACTGCTTGTCAATAAAGTATTGTACTTCACTTCCTGAACCCTCGTGGTGACGGAACCTGAAGGCCGCCACTCGAGTCGGCCATTTTGGATGGAATAAAGCCCATTTAGAAACCCTCTTATACCACGGATTCTGCCTCTTGTTATTCTGAGCTATTTTACTTTATTTTAAAGATTCCGTATGAAATTCAGTTTAGGTAAAAAGAATATTTACCACACATCATGTGGTCCTCCCTTGCACCATAATTCCAGTGATACTGCCTATAATGTTGCACCATCTAAAGTAAGAAGTTAGGCCACCCATAGAGTACACAAGACAACTGGCTTGCCTCTTAGTTCACTAAGAGCATTGTCATCAGGGAAGGGACTGGACAGTTTCTCAGTACACGTTTAAAATCTGTCACTTTTAACAGTGGCAGCTGGCATCCACGGGCAAAAGTGCGAGGGCGCGCAAAAATGATTAGAATAAAAATAAAATAAAGCCTACCTAATACAGCGCCCTCACTCCGGACCTCTTCTTTACAGGAACTGGAACCGGATGCTAGAGCTCTCTTGCCCAATCCTGCCGCTGCCCACTTGCAGCATGTGAGCAGCGCCCTGATTGGAGGGAGCGACCTCACTCGGCAATCCACAGCGCACTGGAGGCTTGCACTCACTCTCAACCCAGGTGTCTTAAGGCATCTGAGTTGAGCGGTTTAAAGTGCACATGCCTGGCTGGACCTTGCAAGGCGGCCAGACAAAAAGACATGCGGAATTTAAACAGTGCATTAGACAGCCCATCCTCCTCCCTGCTGCTGTCAGTCAGCAGCAGGGGCCCCGCCCACGACCTGACGCTCAGCTCAGGACAGGCTCAGAAAAATAAAAGGGTAAAGACAACCATTTTATTTTTCATCTCTGGGGCTTTGAGGGGTTTTTAAGTGGGCGACGCTCCTCCGCTCCAATAGAGGAGAAACCCCTGATTTTTAATAAATACTTCGCAATGCAGAGATTTAATTTGATGTACTAAGGTGAAATGCTTACGCACATTAAAAAAAAAAATTATTTAAAAAAAACATTTTTACGACACCTTATCTCATAACAGGATCTTTGTATTATGATTGACATGCTGAATAATTTCAAGGCTCGGCTCGTGCACTGACTCTTAGAGTCAGAGTCGACCCTTGGCTCAGTTTTCCCTTTAATTTGTTAGCTCGCCCACTTCTAGTGGCAACTAATACTCAGAGGCAGCATCACTACAGTACTATGGAGGGGTTGGGTATGAAATGCTCATTATTAACACATACACACTGATGGAGCAAGGTTTTGTAAAGAAGAAACTTGCTCATATGCAATCCTCTCAAATAACATATAATACCGTCATCAATTTGTCTTGTAAATACTAATGATTGCATTACAGACGTTATACAGTATATAGGCGACGCTTGCCTATGTGTATTACTAACCCGAGTGTCTAAAAATGGCCGACAAAACGCAGGAATTTCACTGTGCATGTGTCTAATGCACCTACATAGTATGACATTTTCTATGCTTGGGGAGGGAAACTTTTGCAGCTGCGCAATAGCATTTAAAATGGCCGCTTGAAACTCACATGTTAATGTGCATGCTTTGTTTAAACTAAACCTTGCAAGTTCTACTAATTGCTAATGCGAAAGATATAAATAAGTAAATGGGATTAGGGTAGTGATAAGTGGTATACAGTGAATTCATTTATTTTCGTATTCTAACATGTTGTACTTTGGCTTTATTACTAGTTCGTATTTGGGCCTCAGAGGGTGACTGCAATCCCTACCCCACCTGATCTGTGCGCACACACACTAAACCCTGGCCGGAACCATGATGACACCGTTGAAACCCAGCTAAGGACAAGCTGGGGGGAATCTCATGAGAACTCAACCTATTGACCATGTTAAAAAGGAAGAAATATTAAAACAAATGTATTGCTATAACGTGGAATGCGGGTGGGAATAAAGCTTTGGGAAAGTAAATTAAGGGGCGGAAACATAGAACAAAAGGACCTAAGTAAAAATAATACAATTAATGTGGTATGATGAACTCACCTCCTTGCCCTGTCCAATCAGAAGTAGGGGAAAACACAATATTGAAACTTTTGGGGGTGGTACACGAACACAGAATAGTATAATTGAGGTAAGTTAGCTAGAGATCATTGTCAGACCTGTCAGACCAGAGCTAGAGACCCGTCTGTCAAACCCCACATTCCGACTCATCACAGACCCGACACGTAAGCTGACACAGACGCTGTCCGAGATGCTGTCTCAGACCCTGCAGATGTCAGAGACCGAAATACTGATCGATAATCCAATCATCTAGAAGGGGAATTGTGGAAGTAAGATCGAGGAGAGTAGTGCCAGAGAGGGGTGTGACGCTGGCATTGCACTTAGAAGAGGTCGCCTTCCCAGTTCTGAATTTGACCTGATCCTCTGTCTTCCACCTGTCCTGGTGGACTTCACCGGGCCCATCTTCAAGGAGTTGGGTTAATCTATCACTCTAGGTAAATATAATTCTGCAAAATCTGTCCTTGTATCTGCTCTCTTTGTCTCCCTCTATGGGTACTGTCATCACAATATTTTACTGAGACTTATTATTAAACTAAACCTGATTTCTTTCTTGAATGAGACTCGATGTTCACATTGTATTTGATCTTTGACTCACAAAATTATTGATTAGATAAAACTTTTAAAACTCATGGAGTCTGTTATTATTGGAGAAACCTTAAATGTTATTTCTATCTATGCTACTAGCAACTAGATTTATTGACCAGAGGAAATGTATTGTCAAGGAGATTGGATTGGTAAGATTTGAGTAAAGATAACAAAACCTTGCAGTTAAACAAAATTGACTCTGGCGGTACTACTAGCTTATTTGTATGAATGTTTATGGGCCCAGGTGAGTATATGGTGTGTGAGTAACCTGAGCTGGTAATCCACTGGATCAACACTCCAAAAGACCCAGTCCAGGTGGGGGACTCCCAATTTATGAACCCAAACATGTCTTTATTATAGCTGTCTCCCACCTAAAAGTGCCTCTGCTTCAGTATAAATCAATGGGTAAAATACATTCCACAGGATTTTTTTTTTATTTTAAATCTCCTAGTTTTAAAATGTTGTCATATATTCAACATATTGTTTAATGTGTTCGTGTTTGGCGGCAGCAGAACTTGTAACAGCGGTGCTGCAAGGGTGTGTATACGTCCATGAGTTAGACCCTGGAATTGATGGATAAAAATCACTGATCTGCCACTGAACACGTCTCGACGGCCGCCTGTGACACTGCAGGTACTGTAAAGAGAAACAGCAGGTGTAGATACAGCTCACCTCACCCAACCTTGTGTCTCCCTACTGCGCATGCCACAGAAGATGCGGGTCGTTCGGGGCGTGCACTACCAGAGTACATCTGCGCATGCTTATTAGTGGTAGACACTGTTTTGCGCATGCGCAGTAACAGCAACACGAGGTAGTCCTTAGTAAGAGACTGTTCTACGTCTGCGTAGTAGAAAGACACTCTTCCACGTCTGCGCATTAAGTGCACCCCTCCCCTCCTGCACAAACCGAGGGTTAAGGTTGCTGTCCTCGCCTTGGTAGTGTATTTTTGTTGCGGTGCTTGCACTGAGGGTCGAGGTGTTTAACTTCAGCCGCAGTACGTTTTTAACTTACAAGGAAAAGTCTTGCACCCGTCAGCTGGAAAAAGTGAGTAGTGCACCGCACAGATGTTCTTGATGTAATGTTTATTGGAGCAGAGGGGACGCTAGAACTGGGAACATTTATAAGCTGCAATCAAATACAAAACACTAGTAATTATCAAAAATAGCGGAATGCAAATGGATTTATTGTTAAAAATTTCCCAAATTTTAATTGCACTCTATTTATCTGGAGGTGGAGGATGATTCAGCCTAGCCAGTTTCGAGCGTGTGAACTTCAGCCCAGGTCGCTTTATTATCTTATATATTGCAAAAATCCACCTGACCTGACCCATGTCAGAGTGCTGTGCAATGAGTATTTAACATCAAGAAGGTAATCTGATATTGTTTGTGTTAGCCTATGAATAGTCTGATCTTACACAAGAGGTATACATTCAGTGTTTTAGACACTTTATGGGGTAGGTGCAACTCGCGGAGTTTCATTACAATTTGGCCAAAGGGCGGAAAGTATTCAGATTGCGCTACAGTTTAGCGCTGAAATTAAATCTTCGCGAACGGTACCAGTTACTTTTGTTGCCGCTCTAATAGAATAACATCTGCTTGAGCAGCAGCAAATTCACTTGAATGAAAGCCCTCTCCCATTGACCACTTATGAACTCTTGCAAAAGAAACAATTGATGGACGGGATGCTTGTTTCCGGTCCAGGGAGGATCTGGCTTGGCAGATCGGTCTGGACTGCTCCCATGAGGCACAGGGTCAAGAGTGATGTGCATATGGCTGGGTCCAAAATAGGGTGGTGTGGTGAACAAAAGAATGATGGATTTAACCCAGATCCTTGTGACTGGGGGGTGAATGTTTGCATTGTCCATCATTCCGTCCATCAGTTGTTTCTTTTACACTCATGAACTCTGGCATTAGAAAATTGGGCTAGGGGACGCTAAACCTTTCTCATAAGGTCGCATGTTTGTGGAGCCGCGTGGGAGAAAAATTCTCCTGCGCAGCGATTGGCGAAAGTTAGCCAGAATAACGTTGAATGGCCAAAATTCCACAAGTTCCGTGAGCGGAACTAAACAACGAAACATTCCGCCCACCCCTAGTTTTTACAGGGGTGATTGATGACAGCAGCACAAGTGGCCTGTTCTTGTAACAGAGGTAAACGCTGCATGTCAGCAGCATGAAAACTGGACTCTTGAGTTTAACATCAGAGGCACTGGCCTTCTATGTCTTGAAAAAGCCTGCACTAGAGATAGGAGAGTAGAGAAAGGAAGAGAACCACTGCTGGGGAGAGGGGTTCTGTACTGCTTATAGAAGGAAGTCTAAGGGGGGGGGGGCACATAATGGTATTAACAAAGAAGTAGGGGAGAAACAGTAATAATTATATCTTGGAAAGATACAGGACATTGTACAGAAGGATAGATACGTTTAGGGGATGCAGTAGAGAACACCACATGTTGATAACATTATGAGCAGGGGTGGATCTGCAGGGTTCCCTCACACTGGAAGGCCCTGGCTTTTTCTGATGCTGTCAATGGAGTTAGGATGCTCTGAGTGGGTCAGGCTACTTCTGATTGGCTGTTAATAGTGTTAAAATTGACAATATTCTCAGGTTAGTGCTACTCTTTGTCAAAAGATGGTAAATTGTGATAGTTAGCTCTTAATATGGACTTCATTGCTTATTTCTACTGGTGAGTAATTGTCACTCATTTTGTCACACATTGGGCAGTAAAATGTCATTCATAAGTACACTAAAACCATGGAAATTCCTCACATTAGCAGTCAGAAAACGTGGCAGCTATGTACATACCACTTACTGGCTACCCGATTTGCTATATGGATAGAAGTTAAACTTCAACCGGAATTGTTCTCCGTGGATTGTGACTTGATTTTGCTTACGAGAAACTGTCACTAATGTTGAAATGTCACTCATAATTACGCTGAAATTATAAAAATGTCACATATCAATTTGAAACCTTGGCAGCTATGAGACTATAGAAACAAATCTCATAATCAGAAATGAAAGAAACGATGTAACAAGGGTGCATTATTTGTGGTGTTCAGACTATGGGCTTTGTTTCTACCTCTAGTTAAGCTTGTACTATCAGCAAGGCGACCCTGCTTATAGGTGCTAGCTTAGCTGAGCAGGGTTTATGTGCAGAGGAAAAGTATGGAAACTACGAACAGGGCAGGGTTAGTAAGTGCGGGCCAGCAGGTAGCTAAAGAGAGCAGACTGTTCTGTAAACATCTTCTTGTTCTTTAATCTACTGCTAACCATATATAAATTGTAATGCACACACCTTAAATGAAATATTAATGCAGTTTAAACTAATATCTGAAAATACCTTGTTTGGTAGGAAAGGGCAGTTTGATCACGACAGAGTGTAAATGGAGGGTTCATTGAATTGAATCCTGATTGGTGCACTACGGAAAAGCAATGGTGTATTTTTACTGCTATTGGGTCTCATTCTATGATAGTAAGCACTGTGAATATATAAGTAATTTGGTTAAAAATGTATTACATAGAGTCGAACATAGACTATAAAATGTATAGAATACACATAGTACGAGATGCTGCTGCAAAATGTAATAAGACTTCAAAGAAAACTTTTTATAATCTTTGGAAAAGGTGCGTGTTTCTTTTCTGTCCCCACAACCCCCCTACCTCACCCTGTCTCATTGGGCTTTCGCCAGCACAGGCGTCGCCCTCATGTGCACCCCTTACTGTACTTTTTGGGCCCGAGAAAATGTTTGTGTGTAGCCATGGTACAGTCTGACACGGTCGAAAGAAAAGAAAAGAATGTGGGGGAGGGGCAATCATTGCTGAATATAAAAGTCTGTAGCATCATCAGAGACAGGAATGATATGTATATAATGAAGAGATAACCAGATTGTGCTAGGGTATGCTCAACATCTCACAGTGACTAGGTACAATACTACTTGTAACACACACGTACTGAGTCATTCTGTCTCTAAACTGGAATGGAAATGTGTACCTACAGGGTAAGTATGAAGAGCTGGCAAGGCGTGTACCTGACAGTGGCATTATGGTACTCTTCATTACTCTGATTCCTCCTCTCGTCCCTTTGTTACTGCTACAAGCGGCCCTGTATCGTGCTTCAGGTACGGTGGCCAATGGTCACTGAGTTAGATTCTGGACCAGTGCCGTAGTCAGATCTGTCCTCCTCTCATCCCTTTGTTACTGCTACAAGCGGTCCTGTATCGTGCTTCAGGTACGGTGGCCAATGGTCACTGAGTTAGATTCTGGACCAGTGCCATAGTCAGATCTGTCCTCCTCTCATCCCTTTCTTACTGCTACAAGCGGTCCTGTATCGTGCTTCAGGTACGGTGGCCAATGGTCACTGAGTTAGATTCTGGACCAGTGCCGTAGTCCGATCTGTCCTCCTCTCATCCCTTTGTTACTGCTACAAGCGGCCCTGTATCATGCTTCAGGTACGGTGGCCAATGGTCACTGAGTTAGATTCTGGACCAGTGCCATAGTCCGATCTGTCCTCCTCTCATCCCTTTGTTTCTGCTACAAGCGGTCCTGTATCGTGCTTCAGGTATGGTGGCCTATGGTCACTGAGTTAGATTCTGGACCAGTGCCGTAGTCCGATCTGTCCTCCTCTCATCCCTTTGTTACTGCTACAAGCGGTCCTGTATCGTGCTTCAGGTACGGTGGCCAATGGTCACTGAGTTAGATTCTGGACCAGTGCCATAGTCCGATCTGTCCTCCTCTCATCCCTTTGTTTCTGCTACAAGCGGTCCTGTATCGTGCTTCAGGTATGGTGGCCTATGGTCACTGAGTTAGATTCTGGACCAGTGCCGTAGTCCGATCTGTCCTCCTCTCATCCCTTTGTTACTGCTACAAGCGGCCCTGTATCATGCTTCAGGTATGGTGGCCAATGGTCACTGAGTTAGATTCTGGACTAGTGCCGTAGTCCGATCTGTCCTCCTCTCGTCCCTTTGTTACTGCGTCAAGCGGTCCTGTATCGTGCTTCAGTTACGGTGGCCAATGGTCACTGAGTTAGATTCTGGACCAGTGCCGTAGTCGGATCTGTCCTCCTCTCATCCCTTTGTTACTGCTACAAGCGGTCCTGTATCGTGCTTCAGGTACGGTGGCCAATGGTCACCGGGTAAGATTCTGGACCAGTGCCGTAGTCAAATCTGTCCTCTCATCCCTTTGTTACTGCTACAAGCGGTCCTGTATCGTGCTTCAGGTACGGTGGCCAATGGTCACCGGGTAAGATTCTGGACCAGTGCCGTAGTCAGATCTGTCCTCCTCTCATCCCTTTGTTACTGCTACAAGCGGCCCTGTATCGTGCTTCAGGTATGGTGGCCAATGGTCACTGAGTTAGATTCTGGACCAGTGCCGTAGTCCGATCTGTCCGCCTCTTGTCCCTTTGTTACTGCGTCAAGCGGTCCTGTATCGTGCTTCAGGTATGGTGGCCAATGATCACTGAGTTAGATTCTGGACCAGTGACGTAGTCCGATCTATCCTCCTCTCGTCCCTTTGTTACTGCGTCAAGGGGTCCTGTATCGTGCTTCAGTTACGGTGGCCAATGGTCACTGAGTTAGATTCTGGACCAGTGCCATAGTCCGATCTGTCCTCCTCTCATCCCTTTGTTACGGCTACAAGCAGTCCTGTATCGTGCTTCGGGTACGGTGGCCAATGGTCACCGGGTAAGATTCTGGACCAGTGCCGTAGTCAGATCTGTCCTCCTCTCATCCCTTTGTTACTGCTACAAGCGGCCCTGTATCCTGCTGCAGGTACGGTGGCCAATGGTCACTGAGTTAGATTCTGGACCAGTGCCGTAGTCCGATCTGTCCTCCTCGCGTCCCTTTGTTACTGCGTCAAGCGGTCCTGTATCGTGCTTCAGGTATGGTGGCCAATGGTCACTGAGTTAGATTCTGGACCAGTGCCGTAGTCCGATCTGTCCTCCTCTCGTCCCTTTGTTACTGCGTCAAGCGGTCCTGTATCGTGCTTCAGTTACGGTGGCCAATGGTCACTGAGTTAGATTCTGGACCAGTGCCATAGTCCGATCTGTCCTCCTCTCATCCCTTTGTTACGGCTACAAGCGGCCCTGTATCGTGCTTCAGGTATGGTGGCCAATGGTCACTGAGTTAGATTCTGGACCAGTGCCGTAGTCCGATCTGTCCTCCTCTCGTCCCTTTGTTACTGCTTCAAGCGGTCCTGTATCGTGCTTCAGGTATGGTGGCCAATGGTCACTGAGTTAGATTCTGGACCAGTGCCGTAGTCCGATCTGTCCTCCTCTCATCCCTTTGTTACGGCTACAAGCAGTCCTGTATCGTGCTTCAGGTACGGTGGCCAATGGTCACTGAGTTAGATTCTGGACCAGTGCCGTAGTGAGATCTGTCCTCCTCTCATCCCTTTGTTACTGCTACAAGCGGTCCTGTATCGTGCTTCAGGCATGGTGGCCAATGGTCACTGAGTTAGATTCTGGACCAGTGCCGTAGTCTGATCTGTCCTCCTCTCGTCCCTTTGTTACTGCGTCAAGCGGCCCTGTATCGTGCTTCAGGTATGGTGGCCAATGGTCACTGAGTTAGATTCTGGACTAGTGCCGTAGTCCGATCTGTCCTCCTCTCGTCCCTTTGTTATTGCGTCAAGCGGTCCTGTATCGTGCTTCAGTTACGGTGGCCAATGGTCACTGAGTTAGATTCTGGACCAGTGCCGTAGTCGGATCTGTCCTCCTCTCATCCCTTTGTTACTGCTACAAGCGGTCCTGTATCGTGCTTCAGTTACGGTGGCCAATGGTCACTGAGGTAGATTCTGGACCAGTGCCGTAGTCCGAACTGTCCTCCTCTCGTCCCTTTGTTACTGCGTCAAGCGGTCCTGTATCGTGCTTCAGTTACGGTGGCCAATGGTCACTGAGTTAGATTCTGGACCAGTGCCATAGTCCGATCTGTCCTCCTCTCATCCCTTTGTTACTGCGTCAAGCGGTCCTGTATCGTGCTTCAGGCATGGTGGCCAATGGTCACTGAGTTAGATTCTGGACCAGTGCCGTAGTCCGATCTGTCCTACGCTTGTCCCTTTGTTACTGCGTCAAGCGGTCCTGTATCGTGCTTCAGTTACGGTGGCCAATGGTCACTGAGTTAGATTCTGGAACAGTGCCGTAGTCCGATCTGTGCTCTTCTCATCCCTTTGTTACTGCTACAAGCGGTCCTGTATCGTGCTACAGGTACGGTGGCCAATGGTCACCGGGTAAGATTCTGGACCAGTGCCGTAGTCAGATCTGTCTTCCTCTCATCCCTTTGTTACTGCTACAAGCGGCCCTGTATCGTGCTTCAGATATGGTGGCCAATGGTCACTGAGTAAGATTCTGGACTAGTGCCGTAGTCCGATCTGTCCTCCTCTCGTCCCTTTGTTACTGCGTCAAGCGGTCCTGTATCGTGCTCCAGTTACGGTGGCCAATGGTCACTGAGTTAGATTCTGGACCAGTGCCGTAGTCGGATCTGTCCTCCTCTTATCCCTTTGTTACTGCTACAAGCGGTCCTGTATCATGCTTCAGGTATGGTGGCCAATGGTCTCTGAGTTAGATTCTGGACTAGTGCCGTAGTCCGATCTGTCCTCCTCTCGTCCCTTTGTTACTGCGTCAAGCGGTCCTGTATCGTGCTTCAGTTACGGTGGCCAATGGTCATTGAGTTAGATTCTGGACCAGTGCCGTAGTCGGATCTGTCCTCCTCTCATCCCTTTGTTACTGCTACATGCGGTCATGTATCATGCTTCAGGTACGGTGGCCAATGGTCACCGGGTAAGATTCTGGACCAGTGCCGTAGTCAGATCTGTCCTCCTCTCATCCCTTTGTTACTGCTACAAGCAGTCCTGTATCGTGCTTCAGGTACGGTGGCCAATGGTCACCGGGTAAGATTCTGGACCAGTGCCGTAGTCAGATCTGTCCTCCTCTCATCCCTTTGTTACTGCTACAAGCGGCCCTGTATCGTGCTTCAGGTATGGTGGCCAATGGTCACTGAGTTAGATTCTGGACCAGTGACGTAGTCCGATCTGTCCTCCTCTCGTCCCTTTGTTACTGCGTCAAGGGGTCCTGTATCGTGCTTCAGTTACGGTGGCCAATGGTCACTGAGTTAGATTCTGGACCAGTGCCATTATCCGATCTGTCCTCCTCTCATCCCTTTGTTACTGCTACAAGCGGCCCTGTATCGTGCTGCAGGTACGGTGGCCAATGGTCACTGAGTTAGATTCTGGACCAGTGCCGTAGTCCGATCTGTCCTCCTCGCGTCCCTTTGTTACTGCGTCAAGCGGTCCTGTATCGTGCTTCAGGTATGGTGGCCAATGGTCACTGAGTTAGATTCTGGACCAGTGCCGTAGTCCGATCTGTCCTCCTCTCGTCCCTTTGCTACTGTGTCAAGCGGTCCTGTATCGTGCTTCAGTTACGGTGGCCAATGGTCACTGAGTTAGATTCTGGACCAGTGCCATAGTCCGATCTGTCCTCCTCTCATCCCTTTGTTACGGCTACAAGCGGCCCTGTATCGTGCTTCAGGTATGGTGGCCAATGGTCACTGAGTTAGATTCTGGACCATTGCCGTAGTCCGATCTGTCCTCCTCTCGTCCCTTTGTTACTGCTTCAAGCGGTCCTGTATCGTGCTTCAGGTATGGTGGCCAATGGTCACTGAGTTAGATTCTGGACCAGTGCCGTAGTCCGATCTGTCCTCCTCTCATCCCTTTGTTACGGCTACAAGCAGTCCTGTATCGTGCTTCAGGTACGGTGGCCAATGGTCACTGAGTTAGATTCTGGACCAGTGCCGTAGTGAGATCTGTCCTCCTCTCATCCCTTTGTTACTGCTACAAGCGGTCCTGTATCGTGCTTCAGGCATGGTGGCCAATGGTCACTGAGTTAGATTCTGGACCAGTGCCGTAGTCCGATCTGTCCTCCTCTCGTCCCTTTGTTACTGCGTCAAGCGGCCCTGTATCGTGCTTCAGGTATGGTGGCCAATGGTCACTGAGTTAGATTCTGGACTAGTGCCGTAGTCCGATCTGTCCTCCTCTCGTCCCTTTGTTACTGTGTCAAGCGGTCCTGTATCGTGCTTCAGTTACGGTGGCCAATGGTCACTGAGTTAGATTCTGGACCAGTGCCATAGTCCGATCTGTCCTCCTCTCATCCCTTTGTTACGGCTACAAGCGGCCCTGTATCGTGCTTCAGGTATGGTGGCCAATGGTCACTGAGTTAGATTCTGGACCATTGCCGTAGTCTGATCTGTCCTCCTCTCGTCCCTTTGTTACTGCTTCAAGCGGTCCTGTATCGTGCTTCAGGTATGGTGGCCAATGGTCACTGAGTTAGATTCTGGACCAGTGCCGTAGTCCGATCTGTCCTCCTCTCATCCCTTTGTTACGGCTACAAGCAGTCCTGTATCGTGCTTCAGGTACGGTGGCCAATGGTCACTGAGTTAGATTCTGGACCAGTGCCGTAGTGAGATCTGTCCTCCTCTCATCCCTTTGTTACTGCTACAAGCGGTCCTGTATCGTGCTTCAGGCATGGTGGCCAATGGTCACTGAGTTAGATTCTGGACCAGTGCCGTAGTCCGATCTGTCCTCCTCTCGTCCCTTTGTTACTGCGTCAAGCGGCCCTGTATCGTGCTTCAGGTATGGTGGCCAATGGTCACTGAGTTAGATTCTGGACTAGTGCCGTAGTCCGATCTGTCCTCCTCTCGTCCCTTTGTTATTGCGTCAAGCGGTCCTGTATCGTGCTTCAGTTACGGTGGCCAATGGTCACTGAGTTAGATTCTGGACCAGTGCCGTAGTCGGATCTGTCCTCCTCTCATCCCTTTGTTACTGCTACAAGCGGTCCTGTATCGTGCTTCAGTTACGGTGGCCAATGGTCACCGAGGTAGATTCTGGACCAGTGCCGTAGTCCGAACTATCCTCCTCTCGTCCCTTTGTTACTGCTACAAGCGGCCCTGTATCGTGCTGCAGGTATGGTGGCCAATGGTCACTGAGTTAGATTCTGGACCAGTGCCGTAGTCCGATCTGTCCTCCTCTCGTCCCTTTGTCACTGCGTCAAGCGGTCCTGTATCGTGCTTCAGGTATGGTGGCCAATGGTCACTGAGTTAGATTCAGGACCAGTGCCGTAGTCCGATCTGTCCTCCTCTCGTCCCTTTGTTACTGCGTCAAGCGGTCCTGTATCGTGCTTCAGTTACGGTGGCCAATGGTCACTGAGTTAGATTCTGGACCAGTGCCATAGTCCGATCTGTCCTCCTCTCATCCCTTTGTTACTGCTACAAGCGGTCCTGTATCGTGCTTCAGGCATGGTGGCCAATGGTCACTGAGTTAGATTCTGGACCAGTGCCGTAGTCCGATCTGTCCTCCTCTCGTCCCTTTGTCACTGCGTCAAGCGGTCCTGTATCGTGCTTCAGGTATGGTGGCCAATGGTCACTGAGTTAGATTCTGGACCAGTGCCGTAGTCCGATCTGTCCTCCTCTCGTCCCTTTGTCACTGCGTCAAGCGGTCCTGTATCGTGCTTCAGGTATGGTGGCCAATGGTCACTGAGTTAGATTCTGGACCAGTGCCGTAGTCCGATCTGTCCTCCTCTCGTCCCTTTGTTACTGCGTCAAGCGGTCCTGTATCGTGCTTCAGTTACGGTGGCCAATGGTCACCGGGTAAGATTCTGGACCAGTGCCGTAGTCAGATCTGTCCTCCTCTCATCCCTTTGTTACTGCTACAAGCGGCCCTGTATCGTGCTTCAGATATGGTGGCCAATGGTCACCGAGTAAGATTCTGGACTAGTGCCGTAGTCCGATCTGTCCTCCTCTCGTCCCTTTGTTACTGCGTCAAGCGGTCCTGTATCGTGCTCCAGTTACGGTGGCCAATGGTCACTGAGTTAGATTCTGGACCAGTGCCGTAGTCGGATCTGTCCTCCTCTCATCCCTTTGTTACTGCTACAAGCGGTCCTGTATCGTGCTTCAGGTACGGTGGCCAATGGTCACCGGGTAAGATTCTGGACCAGTGCCGTAGTCAGATCTGTCCTCCTCTCATCCCTTTGTTACTGCTACAAGCGGCCCTGTATCGTGCTTCAGGTATGGTGGCCAATGGTCACTGAGTTAGATTCTGGACCAGTGCCGTAGTCCGATCTGTCCTCCTCTCGTCCCTTTGTTACTGCGTCAAGCGGTCCTGTATCGTGCTTCAGGTATGGTGGCCAATGGTCACTGAGTTAGATTCTGGACCAGTACCGTAGTCCGATCTGTCCTTCTCTCGTCCCTTTGTTACTGCGTCAAGCGGTCCTGTATCGCGCTTCAGGTACGGTGGCCAATGGTCACTTGAGTTAGATTTTGGACCAGTGCCGTAGTCCGATCTGTCCTCCTCTCATCCCTTTGTTACTGCTACAAGCGGTCCTGTATCGTGCTTCAGGTACGGTGGCCAATGGTCACCGTGTAAGATTCTGGACCAGTGCCATAGTCAGATCTGTCCTCCTCTCATCCCTTTGTTACTGCTACAAGCGGCCTTGTATCGTGCTTCAGGTATGGTGGCCAATGGTCACTGAGTTAGATTCTGGACCAGTGCCGTAGTCCGATCTGTCCTCCTCTCGTCCCTTTGTTACTGCATCAAGCGGTCCTGTATCGTGCTTCAGGTATGGTGGCCAATAGTCACTGAGTTAGATTCTGGACCAGTGCCGTAGTCCGATCTGTCCTCCTCTCGTCCCTTTGTTACTGCGTCAAGCGGTCCTGTATCGTGCTTCAGGTATGGTGGCCAATGGTCACTGAGTTAGATTCTGGACCAGTGCCATAGACCGACCCATGGCTCAGCGGACCTCCACGGATGCTGCATCTATCTGGGTCAGCCCCTTGGTTTGACAGGTTCTTTCACAGAGATCGATCAAAACGGTAACAATAATTACCACTCGCAAACCAGGGTTGTGTAACTTGCTTACTGACTGGTGTGCAAATGGAATTAGTGAGGCACCCTATGTGCTAGTAGGCCACTGGAGGAGAGGGCACAAAACGGTCGTCCTGATGAATATCATTTAGGCAAGTTGTAATTTCTGTCCCGCTGCAATTGGTTGCCAATTCATGGATGGAAGCCATCAAGATACAACAGACCACTATGTCTGCATTTTCTTTCCCAAATAAAAAACATTATTTCCAAAGGTGAAAGTGTCCCATGGGGCAGTTGTTTCTCTATGAGAATCGGTTCCCAATCCAACTCGGGGACTGGTAGTTTTTCAGCGTTTTGCAATTACAATTGCGGTCACAGACCATTGATATATCTCTTTGAAAAATCACAATTAGGAAGGTATGCCCCATTATATTTGAGCTTCCCCAAAGGCCTTTTACAAAGTGGAAAGAATATTCCAACCCCAAAAAGTGCTTTGTACAGTTCATCGGGAGTCATTACATCGCAGATAAGTTTTTCAACCTTTACAGTACGAATCTTTACTTCAGAGGCAAGTTGAGTTTTTGAAGATTTAAAACACCTAACGTGTGTGTGTGTGTGTGTGTGTGTGTGTGTGTGTGTGTGTGTATTTTTAATCACACTGGCAGCGACAGGGCTAGTGTAGTTATGGTTGGGCCTGAGTTACCCTAGGAAAGGGATTTGTTGCTTTCTTTATGTTATTGATATTTGTAGAGGGCACAATCACCCGGAGGGTATCCTGACGCTGTGCAGGTGTGAATCTAGGCACACCTGTGTCCTAGTGGAACTACTCCAAAAGCCAGGTCTTCAGCTTATTGCGGAATTTAAGAAGTGACGAGGAGGCTCTTATGTGTAGCGGCAGGTCGTTCCATGCTTTAGGGCGATATAGGTGAAGGCTCGACCGCCAGATCTGGTTGTCCGTATGCGTGTGATTTTTGCAAGTACGAGTACAGACGAGTGTCTGGAAGGTTTGTCATAGTGAATGTGATTGTTGAGCTATGCTGGGACATATAACGCAGTGCTATGAAAGTGTGGGTAAGGAGTTTGAATTGTGCTAGTTTGTGAATGGGGAGCCCATGGAGCTCTTTCCGGTGTGGTGTGGTGTGAGTGCGGCGTGGGAGTTTGACAGCAATTCTGGCCAAGGAGTTCTGAATGGTCTGCACCCTTCTGGTGAGTTTTTTATTCATCCTATTGTACTTGGCCCTCTCTGCAGGGGCACCCCCTAATTTTTTGCCTTCACCCCTCCTGTTTTGCTGAATTCGTTGGCCTTAGGACTGTTAACCATTGCTAAACTGCTTGCGCTCACTTCCTAAAACATAGTAACATTGGCTTACACCTGATTGCCATATTTAATTTTCTTAAAAGTCCCTAGTAAAGTGGTACTATATGTACACATGGCCTATAAATTAAATACTATTGGTGGGCCTGAAACACTTATTGTGTTAGCCACTTGAGTAGCCCTTGAAAACATGTCTTAGCGCTGCATAACCAATTGGCAACCCGTTTCTTGGGTCACATGACTAGGTGCAGTTGGTCTATGTGTATGCCTCTCAGCCACACAATAGAGGGACTGGAGGTTGGCAGGATGGGCCATTCTAGCTGAACAAGGGAGCAAAGCTGTGCACAGCCCCACTTGCACATCAAGGACACTTCCTTAGCTCAAACACTAAGAACTTCAAACTAGCCTATTGTGACTGCAGACATCCTCGGACCAGGGCAGGGAGGCATGAATTTCCAGGCACTCTTGGGGTGGTGGTGGGGGGGGGGATTCTGCGGGGCTGACTCCATGTTTATTCCACTTCAAAGCTGGTACCAGGTATAAAACAAGGACCCTCAGACCCACTTTCAATTATGCTCCTGGACCTGCAGAAGACTACAGAAGAACCTCTTTGTACTCCAGAGTACTGCCCTGCTGCTACCAGAGGACAGCCGTCCTGCTTGAGGCCTTCCTTGTTCTTCAAAGGACTGCCTTGCTTCTTGAAGGAGAGATGACTATCGCCTTGAACCTAGGACTACAAGAGTGACTCCAACTGACCTCGTGTTCTGAGCTACAGGGAGACCACAATCTCCAGAGGCCTCCCTGCAACTGCCAAGCTGACCTGCTGCAACTGGACCTTCAACTGGACCTGCAACTGGACCTGCTTGAACCTGCAACTGGACCTGTCTGAGCTCTGCTGGAGTGAGTGCCTGAACCCCAAGTGATGCCTCCTCATTTCCTGGACCCTTAGCTGGCATCAGTGGAGCCCTTCGTGAAATCCTGAAATTTTGAACTCTGCGTGCCGGACGTTGAGAAGGTAACTTTTTTAGCAAGACTAACCTGGTCCCTGTATCCAGTCCACACTCCTTTTGACTTTGTCCCAGTCTAGCATGATCAGTTACCCACAGTTAGCGTTTTCTGCTTCTTTGTGCTATTTTTACCTACACCTTTTAAAAATGGCATATTTATGGTTCTACTGGTTGGCTTTTTGTCATTTTGGTCTCATATGATTTAGTAAATGTGACTCTATTTGTAAATCGGCGTGGGATTCTGTTGTGTTGTGTTTTCACTTTATTACTATTTATGTGCTATATAAGTACTTCACACAGTGCATCTGAGTTAAGCCTGACTACTTACCAGAAGGTACAGGTTAATTTAGTGACTTTTGTGGTGCACGCTGACAAGGATTGTGGTTGTTGCTTGAGAAGTGGGTTTCCCCCCACTCCCCCCATCAAAAACCCAATTTTTCACATCCGTCGATGATGGTTACTAAGGTTCTTGACATGGATGGTCGGGGTGGGTGTCAGTCCTAGCTCTGTTGGCTACCAGAAGTAGCCCCAAGGTGATGTGCTGTTCCCAAAGATCGTGATTTCGGCCTCGTTGGTGCTCAGCTCTAGACAGCTGGTCTTCATCCAGTGGGCGATTTGAGTCGAATAAAGGCATTGCCATTGATCCGTGTACTGGGTGTCCTTTGTCAGCAATGGGGGATCGGTCTGTAGTTTCCGAGTGCTGAAGGGTCTGTAGAAGATTTCTTCAGCAATGGGAGGGCATTGGCGTGTTTCTAAGCATCTGGTAAGGTAGCGGAAGAGGTGGAGGCATTCAGAATGGGTGTGAGCATGGCACTGATGGGTTGCAGTCCTCTGGAGTATGCGTGGAGGAGGAAGGGATCCGATGAGGCCACCAGGTGGAGGGACTTAATGGTGGCAGCGGATTATTCTGGGGTGATGAGGGGGCCATGTGGTTAGCATTGGGTCTTTGGATAGCGTTGATAAAACTGTATGAAACTTTCCCAAAAAAGTACATCCACTTTGGTTCTTCTTACCTTCTTGTCAAGGTTTGTGCACGTTATTCAAGCAAAGGCCATGGTAAAGGGAGGACTGCGAAAGAGCCATTTCCCATTTTAGTTTCTATTGGAACCTTTGCTTTTCAATACGGGACAAACAGCTGAACAGAATTACTCCAAATGTGGGTCAAATGTAGAACTTTACTCAAGGATTGTGCTTTTCTTCGTTTGGTGTCAATCAGTTCATTAGTTTTCCAGAAATTAGTGTTCCAAAAGGTGCTTGGGTTGGGCATGAAGAGGTTACATTTTAGAGATATTTGAACTGTTAATGTGAGGATAGCCGCGGACCTGCATATCTTTGCTGCCACGGTTACAGGATCTGGGGCTTTAGTCTTGCTTATAGTGTGTGACTTATGGTTTACATGGTTGTTGTGTGAGCTATGGACTGTGGTCCTAACCATATCCTGCAATTTTCTGTTTTGTGGGGTTAATTCATAACCATAGCATTAACTATATTTATTTGAAGGACATTTCTGAGTTTTTAAAAAATGTTTTTAAATATACGTTAAGGTGTAATAACAAAGTTTACCATAACTTCACTTTAACCTTTGCTTTTTTGAGTGAACATGTAATTTTATCATCTAAACTTTGCAGTTTCAGGTAACCTGTCCGTTTTCTCCTTCAGTATTCCTCAACACTTATAATATGAATATGCCTCTTTATTCCGCTTGCCGTCACCCCGCATGTTGTTACAACACGGTCGTTAGAATGACCGCGTTGTAACAACGCATACCATTACCCCACAATTTGTAACAACGACTTGCAGAGAGTGGCGCTGGATGTTGGAATAGTATCATTTACTATTCCAACTCCAGTCTGTGCGGACAGTAGGGAAGGTGTTGGATTTTAAATCCAACACCTTCTCTCCCCTCCGCAAGTCATTGTAATGTCTTGCGGGGTAATGGTATACGTTGTTACAACAGTTGTAACAACATGCGGGGTGACGGATTCGTAATAAGGGCTGTTTACCTTATAATACACTTCACAATTTGTACTTTAAGCGCCACACCTCCTTTTTAAAATAATTTTGTGTTAAAATACCCACAGACAAAAAGTTTGACATGAACACTCCTCAATTGATATCTAAATTATGACTGATTCTCCACCTATCACCAATATGTGCTCTCTGCACCCCAGTGCAATTCTTTTTTAAGATAGGCTTGTTGCAATCACCCTAAGATGGACCCTCCTTTTTATCTGTGTACTCTCTTTCTCTAATATTCCTCTACCAATACCCTACATAGCATCTTGCCATCTTTATTGGAGTTCCACCATACTCTAATACCATTGGAGCCAATAAACAGAGGTCGCTCCATTTTCCTTTCCATTTTATTATATATTCTCTCTCTAAAATTGTAATATTTTGTGAGTCCAAATCACCCCTCTCTCTCCCTCCTCTAGTTTAAAACATTAGGATCCTCAACCTCCCCTTTTTGCCTCCAAACACATTGCATTCTTAACCACACACCTTGTTCTGCGTTCAACTTCCAAAGCTCACCAACCTACTTATCGCCGTTTTCCATGATTGAACAAGGGAACTAATGTGGTCTGTCCTCGGGGTGTGACCATTACTGGAAAGCGATGTCTGCAGCTGGGCATTGTAGTATGCTCCACATACATGAGGAAAGGATGATTCAATAATAAGCCAGAAATATTCAGGTGTGTGGCGGTGGTGGCACTTAGGTTGGTGCACTGCTGTATGAGGCTAGTCACCCTGGGTAGTGGCCCTTCATGAACCAAGCTGTAGAACGAGTGGAGGTAAACTTTGCGCACCATTACCAAACAGCAAGGTGTCTGATGACTGCACTGGTGGGAAGAACGCTATGGCCAGTTCTAAAATTAAAAAAAGAGGACAGAGAAATATCCACGTGTAAAGTGTTGCGCTGCATGTAGGTGAAGAGAAGGTGCAATGCCACCATTCCCAGTGTTCAAAGTTCGTAAAATTGGGGTTCCATGTTGATTTATCTATAAGTTGTGTGTGTTGGGTAACATGATGGCGAGTGTGACTTGTTCAAAAGGTCTGAATGTAAGGTATATTTACTTTTTGATACAATGAGTGTAAGGTATATTTTCTTTGTGTTGCATTGAGTGTAAGGTATATTTTCTTTGTGATACAGTGAGTGTAAGGTATATTTTCTTTGTGATGCATTGAGTGTAAGGTATATTTTCTTTGTGATGCATTGAGTGTAAGGTATATTTTCTTTGTGATGCATTGAGTGTAAGGTATATTTTCTTTGTGATGCATTGAGTGTAAGGTATATTTTCTTTGTGATACAGTGAGTGTAAGGTATTTTTTCTTTGTGATGCATTAAGTGTAAAGTATATTTTCTTTGTGGTGCATTGAGAGTAAGGCATGTGTTCTTTGTGTTACAGTCAGTGTAAGCTACATTTCCTTTGTGATACAGTGAATATAAAGCACGGACCTGAGGTAGGTGCTATGAGCACACTTCTGTTGGTAATGCACTCTCATTGGCAGCTAGTGCACTGTAAAGGTGATGGACATTTAACCTCTGGGTGGAACCACAACACATGAAACTTCATGTGGGCCCCACCACTTACAGGAAATTGTGTTAAAATTAGGCAAATTTAGCATTTTACTGCAGCTTTTAGAGAAAGTGGCAAAAGCTGGAAGTTTTGTGTCCTGTTCCAAAGTGCCACACATGAAATATTCCAGTGTCCTCATAGGGTTTCCCCACCACTGATGTTCTCCAGCGGTGCTTGAACCATCTCTCCTAAGAAGCCATTAAAGAAATGGCACCAAACAGTGCACGTTGTAACCACAGTATTCCAAAGAAATTGCGTATAAACAAACGTTGGCTCTGGCTTGCAACTTGAAGCGCTATTTCTCAGCAGCAGCGAACACACACAGTTATGAACAATAAGCAGTCACACACTTCCCACAGCTGTGTTGGCTCAACCGAAAGGTAATAGAGCGCTTTACATGTTTAGAGAATAAATTTACACAAGTACATGGTGAGAGATAAAAAGGCATCACATGAAATCGTATATAGAAATATAGGAGCACAGAGTATTAAAGTAGACACAGTGAGAGCATAGTAATATAAATCAATAAAGTAATTGGGTGATGGGGTGATGGGGTGGAGGCTAGAATTTGAGCTGGTTCGGTAAAGATTCCGACTGGAATTGTCCAAGAGAGTTTTTTGGAGGTGTAAGTAATTACATGCTCTAGCTGAAGTAATTAGTGAGTGATAAAGACTTGAGGTCTCGTTTGAAGCAGGAGAAGGAAGGGATGCAGCGTAGTTCCTTAGGGAGTGAGTTCCAGATTTTGGGGGCATTTCTGGAGAAGGAGCGTTTCTGTGATGATTTTCTTTTTAGTTTATGGGGTATGAGGAGGACCAAGTTGGAGATTCTCAGAACCCGGCTTTTCCCTGTTTAGATTCTAGATATTTGGGGGTTGTAGTATGGAGAGCTTTTGGGTGATACATGCAGATTTTGTAGATGCACCTTCCTTCGATGGGGAGCCAAGTGAGACTTTTGAGAGCTGGGGAGATTTGGTTGATGCGTTTGGTTCCTGTGATGAGCCTGGCAGCCGCATTGAGGATTGTGGTTAGGGACTGGAGGTGGCTTTTGGGGGTTCCTCTTAGGGTGGTATTTCTGTAGTCAAGCTTCGAGAGGACTAGTGATTGAACCACTGTCTTGAGATCTTCAGGTGGGATAAACTGTTTGATTTTTTTTTAGATGCTTTAGTGTGTAGGGTGATACCTAGGGATTTAGCAGAGTTGGATAGTGAGATAGGGCTGTTTAGTGAATCCAAGTTTTGGAGCCATTCAAGGATGGATAGGGGATTTTTCTTTCGGGAGATGAGAAGGAGTTCAGTCTTGTTGGGGTTTAGCTTCAGGTGATTTATCAGAAGCCAGGTTTGAATCTTGGTTAGTGTAGCATTAAGATGGTGTATGTCGCCCGGGGGATTTTATTCTGTAGTAGAGTTGTGTGTCGTCAGCATATAGGTAATATTTGATACCAGCTTGGTTTAAGATAGCTGTGAGGAGTTCCAATGCATGTCTTCTATGCAGAGGTTCTATGCATGTGTTCACTCCTCTGCTTAGCAGGTAGTGGTGATAAAACATAAAACGTACAGTATATAAACAATGCAGTTCTTCAGAAGAGGCTGGGCCGAGAGGACTTCCTGCTCTTTGACATACAGCTGCCATCTCAGCACTTTACTTCTGGTGAAACATCTCATCAAGGGACAGAGACCGAACCCTTCAGAAACTCCAGGTCCTCAACCCAACCATGTCATATACAGAATCTGCAGCGCCATCTTTACAGCGTGGAAGTCCAACATACCAACCTACCTGACAGACCTCATCAAGATTTCTGGTAACCAAGGCAACACACGCAGCAATGACCTCTTGAGGCTTAAGACCAAGAAGTGGAAAAAGGGAGAAGACCAGAGGGTCAGCCTCGTCCTGCTAAACGTCCCGGATCCAGAACGCCAGCCTAGAACACATCTGCTAGTCGCTGTCTCATCTCCATTTTTAGAAGGACTCTTCTCTTCAAGGAACACTGTACCTGCAACCAATTGCTCCACACGCACTCCACTAAAGAAGGCTGTCCTTCATCTCCTGCTTGCATCACACCTGACTTCAGTGCGCCGTGGTCTCCCTCTACAAGTACTTAGCATAAACTCATACTTGCCTACCTATAACATAACTTACAATGAAAGAATCCTTTTAGAATGACCTGTGTCCTGCCTGGTGCCTGAGCCTGAGGAGAGCAGTGTGAATTGCAACAGATCTCTCGGTGAATGTGGCTGATATTGCAGACTAATTAAGGTATTTGTTTTTTACAGGTGCATCGATTTCCAAATTAGACGCGCTCTCAAACAGCAACCAAGAAACCAAGCATCGAGAAGGTGGGGCTGGATCTTCTCCGCTCAGGTCAGAAGAACTGATGTGTAAAGGTGGAATTCTTCAGGTACACTTTAAAGAGATGAGCCTCAAATGTGCAACTGTAGAAACTTAAATGTATATTGTAAATCATGTTGAATGGGCTGAACTTGGTACAGTAAAGAGCAGGGGCAGTGCAGCCTAATAATAGGTTTGTAAGTCTTCCCAGCCGCCGCTAGTCCGCGCGGGCCACTGAACAGCAGGTTTATTTGGGAAGGTATGGATTTGTCCAAGTCACCTTTGGATATTATCCTAATCTCTACAAATGCCTCTGATGTTGTCTTGACTGATGCATCTCCAGAGGAACATAGTGCCAACCTCACATACATCCCACGTACAAACAAGAGCTAGTCCCGCATAGTCTAGTGCTCACCTTCACCCAGTGCCTCTAATGTGTAGCACATGGTACATAAAAGGGCATCTTCAGCATGGTTTGAGGACATTTAACTAGCTCTGCTGCAGTCGGTCTGAGCCCCACCACAGAGGCTGACCTTGCATTTTCTTTGTTTGAACTAGTTACAGAAGTACTTTCTGGTGTGCAGTCGGTCTGAGCCCCACCTCGGTCTGAGCCCCACCTCGGTCTGAGCCCCACCACTGTGGTCGACCCTGCCTTTCCTTCATTTGAAATGGGTCCAGAAGTGCTTTCGGGAGTGCCGTTACCATGCAGCGTGGGCGCCATCACCCATATATTCTTTTGCACCCATCAGTGGTACCACACAAACTTCATTCTGCCCACACATCATAGCCACAACATTGTACAATATTTGGCGGGTTTTCAAAGCATCCCTTTGCATGTTCTCTTAATTTAAGACCCACTCCATTTACCACCATCTGCCTTTCACAATAGTTGTTTTACACTTTTTTCCCAATCATGACCAGTTCTAGTTCCTCCTAGAACTCTTGTTACACCAAATTGTATAACCATTGTTCTCAGGCACAACTTAGTGTGTCCTTCTCTTTTCCTTATCATCATTATGGCCATTGACCAGTTTGTGCATGTGATGGCATCCTATGGGTTCCGTCCATGTCAGCCCATCACCAGAATCTCTTTCACTCTCATTAAAGCATGAATTATTATTTTGCATCCAGCTTTCCAAGGCAGCTACCTCTCTCATTACAGTGAGGGGTTTTCCATCTGCCCTATACCATGAATGTGAGGGATGAGGCAAAGCTATCCTTAATTTAGGCAGGGCGGCCTCTCCCTTAGCTGTCGGAGTGAGAGGTAACCTGCGCCGTAAGATCTGGCAGGCCTGCTCTGCCCCTAACTCGTCGCAATGAAGATTAGAAAAAGCCCCGACGAGTGGGATGTTTAAAATCTTCTTAACCATTGGCTCGGGATCACCTCCCAGTCCATAGTTATTGTGCTCACCATGCCACCTCAGTTTGGACCCAGCATATGCAGGTCAGTCTTGACCCTGCTCCAATAGGGGCAGTCCTGTCAGAGGTTCCAGGCCAGGTCCTCTCTGAACCGGAACACAAGCAACCCTGGACCAGTTCTTCAGGGTGAGGGTTGACTCCTTTGGCACAGTGAGCATTGAAGAAACCTAAAGCACACAGATAGCGCGAAGTCGCTCTGTATTTCACATTTCAAATGGTGCATAGTTGCTATTGATATCTTTTTTCACAACTTTATTTATACTACCTTGTAATGAAAGTTTTTCTTCCAGTATGGATCTGCTTTGCTCCCAGATGTGGGTATGAGTTGTAAGTACAGGTCGAGGACTCTGTGCTTATAGAAGTTGGAGGGAAAAGAAGGATTTTCATTTTGTCTGGAATCTGCTTGAGGAACTGGTTAAGTGAAGTGGTTTGAGAACTGGTTTTGTGTAATGTCTAAGCTAATACATATCTCTATATATAAGTGTTGTCAATGTATTGGTGCATATTAACTCTTACCCTCGGAATTCTTTATTTAAGGGTTCACCATGTTAAAAATGTCAAGAGTTGATGCCCGATGCTCTGCATGAGGGGAGCAAAGGGGTCTCAAGAATGTTCTTCCATATTTTTTGCTATTATTTTGTCTGACAACCAGGTAGAATGTAACCAGTTAATTACCATACAGACTATTCTGATGCAGTTGCAAAAGATGTTGATGTGAGTCAAATGATCAACCGTCTCAAATGCTGCAGATAAATCTAGTAGTTATGGCAGGCCGAGCCTGTCCTCTGAAAATGTATCTAATGAATCATTTAAATGAATCTGGAGGAACCATTGTGCTGTATTTGGATGAATGCTCAGCAGCTGTCCTTAAGTGTGATTGGCTGACCATGCCTTTATTTACATATGCCCTTTTGGGTCCCACGGAGGCAAGGAGATGGCATCCTCTTTGATTGTGTTGAGCAGCAGAGTCATGAGACCCAGAAATCAAGGGAGCCTGACAGCAACTGCGCTGCCAGAGTCCATCTGCACTGCTCGTCCCTATGAAGATATTGAGAGTTAGACAGAGCAGCAGGTTTTGGAGAGGTGTGGCTCACTGGTTAGAGGAAGCAGACCCAGAAGCAGAGGACGGCCCGGGACCAGGGTTCAATCCCCGACGCGGCAGGGTCGTGGACCAGGGCCAGCAGACTCGATAATTCTCGCTTCGGTGCCTACTCTAACCAGGGATCACACTCGGCGACTCTGGGCATTAGCTTGCCTCATCTCCACAACGGCCCCCCACATTCGCCGGGGATGCCTGGTTTCACCTTGGAGATACCCAGGAGGGACCATCTCACAGGGATAGCCAGGACGGGTTCCCCAGCGGTCTACAGCGCCAGGACGCCTCAGGGCAGCAGTGCGCTTTACAAGACACATACATTTACATTTACATTTACATTTAAGCGGGGCGAGAGGTTATGTATGACATACCTATCATGCTGAGGGTTGGACGCCATGAGAGATCAGGAACCCAGCCCTGCAGTGCCCTTCTTGCCCCACTGATGTGCATAGGTCAGTGAGGTGGACTGAATACTTTGTGATCGATCCCGTGCTATGCCTTTCATCCGTTTTATTGTCTATATCACCGGCTGCTCGTCCATAGAAACTATCCGCGTTTTCCACCTAGAGTACTCCATGTTCACATCTGCCAATTACTAATCTAGAACAGAGTTAGCAAGCGAGCACTGGACAAGTCAACTCGTTCAGCTGCATGCTAAGCCTCAGTCGCTCTACAGGGTAATACAAACTTGCAAAACAGTTTTTGAAATTTAAAATAAATGATTCCGGTTTAAAAGGGTTTTTAATCTTTCCATTTTGCCATTATTTTGATTGCAGGACAAGCGGAAGTTCCTTACTTCATGGAAGGAAGCGAAAGCCCCAACAGTACAGGCACAGGTGAAGTATACATTCCCAAGTGGTCGCATGGCAGGATTTGGGTTGGAAGCTATACCTGCTCCTGGTGCTGCATGCTTGGGGTCTGATAGACATGTTGTTGGAGAAGTTGCTGGAGGGGTTTTATTGCTTTATCTTGTAGGAGAACAGCAGGAGAGAAAGCACACCTATCAGTTGCAGAAAAGGCCATGAGTGCACAGGAGCCCTGGTTGTTGTGTAGAAGGTGAACAGAGGGTAAAGGGAACCTGTTGTAATTAAACGGTTCCCTCTTGGTAAGCAGGAGTCAGGTACCAGTTCATGTAGGATAACAGGTTGTAGGTTTATTGAAGAGGTTACATAGTAAAGTACCCTAACCAGGAGCAGCTTCCTCTCTCCTGAGCCCACTCTCTCTAACTGTCCACTCCTGCTGATGACTTGTTATCATTGAACAAGAATTGAACAGTTGCCTACAGAAGCACAGAAGAGCATGCTATATAGTTGCAATGTTATTTCATCAGCATTTGTGTTGAGCTAACTTGTCATTGGTATAGCCCCGTAGCACTGTGTACTTGCTTCAGGTAGGCTAGTCAGTGTATGCGATTGTATGGTGTAATTTGCTTGATTGGAAGCTCCGTGTTGGACTAGTATGTAAGAGGGACTTTATAGAGCAAGCCAAATAAATCTCTTTTACATTTGAAGAGGGACAACTGATGTCTTCTTGGTTAGTTTCCAGGAGAAATGAGGTTGGGGGGCTTTACTGGGAGCCTGTGCCATTCTTTAGTTAATTATATTCCAGTGTTGCTTTGTGCTTGGAGATAATATGGGCTTCATTTTGATTTTGACATCACTAAAGACGCATTCACAATCAATCAATCAGTCAAGGCATTTATAGAGCGCGCTACTCACCCGTAAGGGTCTCAAGGCGCTGTGGAGGGGGGGGGGGTGGGGGTAGCTGCTACTGCTCGAACAGCCAGGTCTTGAGTAGCCTCCTGAAGGTCAGAAGGTCTTCGGTCTGCCGTAGGAGGATGGGGAGGGCGTTCCAGGACTTGGCGGCGAGGTAGGAGAACGATCTCCCACCGGTGGTCGTTCTTCGGATGCGGGGGACGTTAGCGAGGGCGAGGTCTGCGGAGCGGAGCTGGCGGTTTGGGTTGTAGAAGGTGAGTCATCTGTTGAGGTATGTTGGTCCGGTGTTGTGGAGTGCCTTGTGTGCGTGGGTGAGGAGCTTTAAAATGATCCTTTTGTTGACGGGAAGCCAGTGCAGGATTCTCAGGTGGGGTGTGATGTGGCTGTGGCGAGGGATGTCAAGAATCAGGCGAGCGGAGACGTTCTGTATGCGTTGCAGTCGTTTCAGCAGTTTGTCCGGGGCTCCTGCGTAGAAGGCGTTTCCCAGGCCCAGTCTGCTGCTGACGAGAGCCTGAGTGACTGTTCTTCTTGTGTCGGTGGGGATCCACCTATAGATATTTCGGAGCATGCGGAGGGTGTTGAAACAGGAGGATGAGATGGCGTTGACTTGTTTGGTCATGGATCGTGTTTAGTTGAGGATGAATCCCAGGTTGCGTGCGTGGTCGGTGGGTGTCGGTGCTGCGCCCAGGGCAGTCGGCCACCAGGAGTCGTCTCAGGCTGAGGGGGTGGAGCCGAGGATGAGGACCTCCGTCTTGTCCGAGTTCAGTTTCAGACGGCTGTTCTTCATCCATTCAGCAACAGCTTTCATTCCTTCGTGGAGGTTGGTTTTGGCGATGCGAGGGTTTTTGGTGAGGGAGAGGATCAGCTGTGTGTCGTCGGCGTAGGTGATGATGTTGAGGTCGTGCAGTCTGGCGACGCGGGTGAGCGGTGCCATGTAGATGTTGAACAGGGTCGGGCTGAGGGATGATCCTTGGGGTACGCCGCAGATGATTTTGGATGCTTCGGATCGGAAAGGGGGGAGGCAGACGCTCTTTCTTCTGTCGGAGAGGAAGGAGGTGGTCCAGTCCAGTGCTTTGCCGCGGATTCCTGCGTTGTGGAGGCGAGTGCGTAGGGTGCGGTGGCAGACCGTGTCGAAAGCGGCTGAGAGGTCCAGGAGGATGAGGGCTGTTGCCCAGCAGGGCCCTGATGTTGTCGGTGGCGGCAATGAGGGCCGTTTCGGTGCTGTAGTTGCTGCGGAACCCAGACTGGGACGGGTCCAGGATGTTGTTCTCCTCTAGGTAGTGGGTCAGTTGTTTGTTGACGGTCTTCTCGATGACCTTCGCCGGGAACGTGAGCAGGGAGATGGGCCGGAAGTTCTTGAGGTCCCTTGGGTCTGCCTTGGGTTTCTTGAGCAAGGCGTTGATTTCGGCGTGCTTCCAGCTCTCTGGGAAGGTCAAGGTCTCGAAGGAGATGTTGATGGCCTTGCGGAGGTGGGGTGCGATGGTGGTGCTGGCTTTGTTGAAGATGTGGTGAGGGCATGGGTCTGACGGGGAGCCGGAGTGGATGGTGCTCATGATTTTGATGGTATCGTCGTCGTTGATGTTAATCCAGGGTGTCGCTGTGGGTGGTGGTCGTGGGGTCCGAGGTGTGACTAATGAATATTAGTCCGTTGTTTTTTAAGGTAGTTGGTATTTTGTCGTTTATATTCTTCAACACAGAGCTGTGGTTCTGGTGCTACAGAGTTCTTGGACCTAAGTGGAATGTCTAATATCTAAGGGGTCTGAAGTGTGGGGAGGAGGATCTGATGCATCAGAGGGGGTGGGGGTGCTTCTAGAAGTCACAGGTCTAGCACTGGAATAGATGATGGAGTCATGTGAATCTAACCCCTGCTCCTCCTGGCGAGCTGGGTCTAATCACATCTCCATCCATACGGTGGTGTGAGCTCATGAACAATCTGTGCGAATAAGATAAATCCATAAATTCCTTTAAATGTCAGTGTACGTTCGTGACTGCAGCTGATTGAGCTCATTTCCTTTGGGTTGCCTGCACGCCGCCGGACCTGTTTTGTGTCTGTGAGGGACTCGGAGGGGAAAACGACACTCCCTAAGCTGCCAAGCGGCGTGACCACCGCCGAACGTCATTGTACGCTCCAGGAGGCACTTAAGTTGCGGCCAGAGCTCCTGCAACACAAGAGCTAATTTCTTTTGGTTTGCCTGATGCCTGCACGCCGCCGTACCTATTTTGTTTTGTGCCCGCGAGGGACTGGGAGGGGAAAACTACACTCCCCAAGCTGCCAGGCGGCACGACCACTGCCGAACGTCATTGTACGCGCCAAGAGGTGCTTAAGTTGCGGCCAGGGCTCCCGCAGCACGGGACGCCCGCGGGCGTGCCCGGGCCGCACCCTGGCAAAGCCCTAGCCAAGGGCGGGCCCATCTGCACCTGGAGGAGGCTGGGCTGGGCCACCCCTTTAACATTCTGTTCCCGGTCCAAGGTACTATTGTTTCCTTCATTCCTTTTATATCGTCGTAGTGTCCTCTAATAACTATGTTGAGATGGAACATTCCTGTGGAGAAAGCAGGGGGCGGGAGTGTGGCAGCTCTTGATGCGTTCCTGATTAGAGCCGTGAGCGCTCTCTCTGATGAAATAGAGCTGACTGAGAGACGCATGTCCATGGAACCACTTCTTCTTGCCAACAGGTCATTTTCAGGAAGCACCGTCGAGAATGCCCCTCTTACCCCTAGGACACAACAGTCACTACTTGATGATCTCCCTCCTGGTCAACGGGAGACTTCACCAATTACTCAACTGTCATCTACTTCCAACTCTAGGGATATAGAATCCCCACCCCCTACCAGCGTAGCAAATTACCCTCCTCCAAAGCAACGTAGGGGTCGTGGGATCGTTAAACCCAAACAACCTAAACCTGCGAGAGTGACCAAACCCAGGGCGGTTCACGTCAAGACCGCTAGAGTGGACATTGCAACAGCGTTGATGCCACAAATTACAAGTACCTTGACCCGAGAGTTAGTACCGGATGACGCTTTTTGGGCAGAATTTACTAAATTAATGGCCACTCTTCTTGACCCCATTCTCCTTAAACTGACTAAGATTGAAGAGAGACTAGCTGGCCTTGAGTCCCAAAGCATAGCCGCACTGTCATCAACCTTGGTCCAGAATGCGGACTTTACCCATTCAGTTTTGGACAAGCTACAAACTAATATCCGTGCTGGTAGGGATGTGACTGTTTTACCGCCTCTGAGCATCCCTTCAAGCACATCCGCAATGGATGGTTTGGCTTCTTTGGTTTATGATCAATCCCACACACAATCAATGGCCCAACGTTCATCATTCAAGGATATAGGAGAGATGGTAGACCAGGAGCATCAGGTGCCCCGAGGGCCAGGGGAATCAAGAATGGCACTTCATCCATTAAGACCAGATCATCCCTCTGCAGTAATGGCGGATAATAACCCACAACAATGGCTCCACCTTCCACCGGCAGCCTCCCCTCATGTGCTGGTTTTGGCCAACGTCCCCCTTCTGCGGGACAATCAGCAGGAATCTACCACGCAGTTAATGGACAAATGCCTGCACTGACTATCAAATCAGCCCATGGACTGGGGAATGGGGAGCCACCAGTTAGCCAATAAAATAATTATTGCCAGGAGGATGAGGTGGGTGGGAAATTCAATGAAAACCCTCGCTGGGGACTGCGTAGTGATACATTTTAATAACCCTTATAAGGGCCCTTTCCTTCTTAGAAACCTTGAAAGATCCTGCTCTAGGAACACGCAGATTATTCCTTTAGCACTGGAGCATTTCTATAAACAGGGCCCAACTCCAGGAAAGGAACAGAGGGGTAGGTTAAGATTAGGCCCATGTCACGACACATAGAATACCCAAATATTGCACCGGGGGGTCAGGCTCTATAACAGGCTCACCCCACTTTCTGATCTGGAAGCATGCGATTGACCACCTACACCTACCTAACCATCACCTCCAACATTGGCCAACACTGCTCCTATTACGCAGGTTCCCCACTCCGCCCTTTCCCACCAGAAAATAGGGGAAATAAGTATGATAAGCCTAGTTACATGGAATGTGGCGGGAATCACTTCAAAGGCAGGAAATAAGGAGTGGTTTAATCATTGGCAAACAATGGACATTATCTATTTCCAAGAAACCTGGTCTAAGGACCCAGTTTGTTTCTCGGGGTTTCGCACTATTCACACACCTGCAGAGCTAAGGGTGGTCTACTAACCTTAGTTTCTAAAACACTATCGGTACAAGTAAAACAGGTGGGCCCCCAGAATAACTACTTCCAAATTCTCCAAATGGAGTTTACAAATGATGACCATCGGATATTAATTAATTTTTATAATAATGATTTTGGGGGCAATATCAAATGAGTGGTAGACGATTTAAATAATGAACTTCGACTAATTAACTCACGAACACAGAAGGGTCTTCCTAGCATAATCTGGCTGGGGTATTTTAATACCCATCTGTGTAAGTACAATGAGGTTAGTGTGTGGGATGAATGATCCGCACGGCAACCCCCTTTCACACTTTACACATAGTGAATATGGCGACACTCTCAATAGGCTACTATACATAAGGCAACTGACCGTAATCAACTTTGGCAAGACAGGTCAGATAGAACCAACATTTAGGAGGACCAACTCCGAGTCCACGATCGATTTTATTTTAGCCTCCTCTGCAATACAAGATAGAGTCGGACCATCTAAGCAAAACATTTACTTGCCATAGCGATCACGCAGTATTACTTGTTCACTTAAGTATCCCTCAAAAAGCGAAGAGATATCAACCGATAGTGAATACCATCGCACTATCCAGAAAAAATGGTTACCAAATGAAGTGGGCACAGGTAGAGAAAAGGAATCTGGTTTCTGCCATAATAGCCCAAGTAAGGGGGGATATTTTTCACTGCTTGGATGAGGACTCCTCTCTCTCCCTTTTAGTCTCCCAGTTTAGAACCCTTCTAACAAAATTAAAAGCCGCACTCACTCGACATAAACCAGCAAACGGCACACCACCTGGTCGTTGGTTTGATTCCCCTTGCTCGTCAGCAAAGAGAGCCCTTGATATAGTGCCTTAAAAATCCAGCCTAGAGTTCCGGCACTGATAAGATCACTTCGTAAAGATTATAAGCAGGCTAGAAGTACACGTGTGAAGGAACTAAGGGAGAAGGCCTGGGATGATCTTGAACAAGCCGCAAGCTCACGTAATAGTAAGGAGTTTTGGAAGGTCATAAATGCCCCATACTTTAAAGATTTAAATGACCCGTCTCTAGACACATACATAGAGGAAGATGCATGGATAGGGCACTTCGAAAGCATATTCGCACGACAAACTCCCCTAGAGCTCCCTCAACCTGATCTACTGTCCCCCATCCAAGGAAACCTGACCTTCTCACTGCATGAAGTGAGAAAAGGACTGGAAGCCTGCGTTCAAGGGAAAGCCCTGGGATCGGATGGGGTCCCAATCGACCTCTTCCAGGCCAACTACGACCTGTGGGTTCCTTTAATAACAAACGTTTTTAATGGCATAGCAGTAGAGGGTCCCCCTCCCTCCTGGAACCACAGTGTAATAGTTCCAATCTTTAAGAAGGGAGACAGGGGCTGTCCCAAGAACTATAGGCCCAACTTCCTCCTGGACAAACCTGCCAAACTTATGGGCCAGCTGTTGTTAGCCAGGTTGGAGGAGTGGGCACAAGAACGGAATATTTTAATGCAGGCGCAATACGCTTCCAGAAAGGTAAAAGGGACAGTGGACCAATGTTTAAACCTCTCGCTTTGCATCAACAAATATACAAAGGCCAAAGGTGGGAAGTTATATATGGCCTTCATGGACCTGTCATTGTGTGTCCCATTCCAAACTGTGACCTTATGATGGAGGGCATGGGGATCGATCCCCTGATTATCCGTTTTATTCGTCAGCTGTACGCCAATGCCACTGCCTCTGTGCGGTTTGCAGAAACAGGGAATGCACGCGCTCATTTAAGATCGAGAAAGCAGTCAGATAGGGATGTGTCCTCGCCCCGTTTCTTTTTTCCATCTACATCAACGGGGTGGAGGTGGCCCTGTCTGGTCTCTCTTTAGACATGCCAAAATTTGACAACATCTCACTTCCAATATTAGCGTATGCTGACGATGCGGTCTTAATTGCCAGGACAGGGATAGCTATCCAAAGTCTGATATCTTCGTACGCTTCATTCATGGCTTTATTAGACCTCAGAGTGACTGAATCTCAATCATTCATCATTATAGCTGGAGCTTCTAAAGGCGCGAAAGCGCCGCACTTCCATCTAGCCTCAAAGAAAATCCAGGTGGTTGATTCCTTCCTATACCTGGGAATCTTGTTTGATAACAAGCAATCCTGGAATAACCTGGTGGCAGCAAGAGCCCTGGGCATGGAAATAGGTCTCCAAGCTATAAAAGGGTTTGCCAAAAAACTAGGAGCCAGCCCTTTGGACACACTCAAAACCATCTATCAAGCCAAAACAAAGGCGGCGGGAACCTATGGGGCGGAGTTTGGGGAATGGCCCATATCGAACAACTGCAAAAAGTTGGAAGATACCTTTTTTAAGTCGAGGGTTTCGTTACCACCCTCAACCTCTAACTATATTTTACACCTCGAATTGGGCCTTCCATACTTGCTTGACTCTATCAGACTGGCGACCATGTTGCTGTGGCTCTCGATCTGGCGCAGGGTCACTGTTAACCTAACCCAACGCATAATTGGTGATTGCCTGAGGCTCGAGGGCTATAGCAGGATCGCTGGCTTAGATACGTGGAGGCGGAATTAAATGCAATTGGGCAAGGAATACTACTTAGGGACCCCTCATCCTGTAGTAAGGTCTCTGAATGGAAAATAACTGAACTATACTTACAGAAGGCTAACCTTGATCGTAGGGAATAAAAACAGGCACCTACAGGCGCTCACAGTTTACGACCAAATCCCGCCAAGACCAGGGGAAGGTTATTCTTACCTTTCTTCCATTACTGTAGTACAACACAGATTTATTCTGCTGCGCTTTCACTTGAATCTAATCCCTTTGATGTTTGGGTTTCCAGAGAAGAGGTTCAAGCAGGCAGACCTGGACCCCTGCCCCTGCAACAGTTACTCACACCAGTCCGACTTACATCTGGTACTGTTTTGCAATCGTAAGGTGTCTAAATTTTACACAATGCAGAGTGGCCCTGTATTTTTTAAAAGCTCTTTCTATCCCCCATGTTTGTTTTATGGCAGCATCTTTTCTGTGGGCTTGTTGGAAAAATAGAAGGGTGAGGGGTGTGCCGCCATGAACTTTAGTACCCATGGATCAAAAATGTACATGTGATTTTTAGACATCTGATGGTTTAATAAGATTTTAAACGCTTTCTGGTTTTTATGTAATCTGTTTTTATTATGGCCCATTTGATGAAATTGTGCTTTAATGATCTGTTTGCAAATAGATCGAATAAAGATTTTAATGAATGAATGACTGCAGCTGAATTTGTGCATGAAACAGATGGACTTGACCATAGTCTGAAGTTCAAACACAGACAGTGCATACTGCCCTCCATAGAAAGCCCCAAAACCAATCTAGCTGCAGTTTTCAGCAGATCCAGGCAGACTGGTACAGGATGTTTCATTCCGAATTATGATTTCAGGTGGAAAGGACAAAGAGTGAGTATTCCTTCTTTCAAATTTTTATTTTAAAATACAGGGTCCTGCAACTGAACTGATTTGATACCTACATTTCCTTTAAATGTAATGGGAGCTGAAGGAAACGAAGGGAGCTAGGACTGATCCCATGAAGTATTATTATTCTGTAGGAGCCGTAGCTCTGTTTTTTCATCATTTGTATCTGCTTTCACTTGTGCAGCACTGGAGGCTGTTGATGATTTAGTTGAGATGTTGACTAACTTTTCTAGCTATTAGTGTAACATCAGCTTAAATCAAGAAGATGTAGCCAAAGGACTTTACAAGGCGTGCTAAGGGAGATGGAGATATAGAATATATGGTCAAAAAAAGTAATGAAGGGCTTGAGTTTTGGGAGACTTGAATGGAATAGGCAACCACTGTGTGATAAAGCAAACCTTGAAACCTTAGTATTTGCCCCACACAGAAAGCATCTCTGTTCAATCCTGTATCACTTGCCCTGTCAGAGTGAATGATGATATAATGTCCTCAACATTGGAGAATGTAGCGTGGAGTGTTTGTGAAGTTTGGTGGCTGGACTGTACGACAGAGAGTCAGAGCTCCCGGTGGAGCACGTAAGCCTCATTTTAACTGTATCAGGAATAGAGTAGAAGCATTTTTATAAACATGTATGAGCCACCCTGCATATGTAGGTCAAAACATATGTATTTCCTTCATCCCATCTCCAGTCCTCTTAGGAAGCATTCATAATTTTCCCATAGTTCCATCATCCAAACACAGTTGGGGTGGCTCACGGTTGTATGACAGTCCAACCTTTTCGTATAACACACTAGGGCCAGATTTATTAAGCTTTTTTCAGCTGAAACAGCCCGATTCGCAGAACCGGGCCGTGTGCGACCTGAAAAAAACACAAACTGTTACCAAATCGCAATTTGGGCTTATGATTCGGTATTAGAAAGGGGCATGTTGAGGGCGTCCCTTCCTAATACTGAATCGCAGGGGTATGTATGAATGTTTTGGGACCAAAGTGCTGTTGCAAAATATTTGCATTTTACCACCAAATTGAAATTAAACCCGTTCGAAAAAGGAAGGAGTCCCCAGGGGACCCCTACCCCTTTGTGAATGCATGCAAAACATTTTTTAAGAGCAGCCAATACTTTTCACTATTATTTTTTAAACTCATCCCGTTTTTCTATAAGGAAAACCGGCTGCATAAAAAAAACATTGCTTTGTCCCCAGGAGGCCTCCATGACGGTGTTTTTTAGTGATTCCCAATGGGTCGCAAATTGCGACCTACCTCATGAACATCAATGAGGTAGTCCATTTTATGACCCACTGGGAATCGCAAATGTAATGCAATGGAGTTTTGTACATTTGAAATTGCAATTTCCTAATTGCGATTTGCATGGTATTGCAATTTCAAACCTTAATACATGTGGCCCTAGATGCTACCACGAAGTGCACTGAGAGATGAAGCCGACTTCTCATTAGTGGTACAAGAGATGATCCATGCAACATCGGATCGTCAAGTTGTTTGCCCGAGACGCAATAATCTCCAGTCAGTGAGTGCCACAACTAGAGCGATCCCTTCAGTACCCCAAGATTCAGTCTGATACGCAGTATGGAAAGGGTACAAGATCATATACTTAGACATAACTGTACGGCATGGGATATTGATGTATCGTATGAACCCGGATCTGCTGTGACGGTGACTTGGCTTTAAAGGGGCTGGTCAGAACTCTTTGGGCACATTGCATGGTACTTGGACACCAGTGGTTCCTAAATCTTCCTCATCATCATTTGGAGTTGTATCATCCGCTTTATTTTCCCACATTTCTTCTCCTCCACTTGTTTCTTTCCCTACTGAGAGAAGGTTGTGTCCCTTTAATACTTGGTATATTTTCATCCCAACCTTGCATCACCCTCTCTCTTAGTCAGTGGAGAAAACAGGAACAATCTCGGTGGACAATTTCTGACTTACATACTTAAAACAAATTCCTAACATGCTCTTTCTCAAAATGTGTTCCAACATTTCAGTGAAAAACATAAAAGTATATTCATTATTAACCGCCTCATGTTCTTCATCTGTACACAAAAGGAAAGACCGCTGTTACTGTAATGCAGCTCATTGAATGGATCAAATTCACACTGTACTGTATTGCCTCTATACGATTTTATTAGGCAATGCACAGGCCTCTCAGTCCTTTCACTGTGCATAATTTATAATCTGGTGTCTTATTAGTTCACTCAGAAGCCTCTAGTTGATTTCTCTGTAGGAGAGAAGGGATACAGCATGTCAGTCTGGACAGCCTGAAATCCCCTCACACCTGGTGGCATTTCATGTCCAAGAGTTTTAAGTGAGACATAGGTACATAGAGTTATTCGCCCCTTAAAGAAGGATATTAATAAACTTTACTTACAGACTTTAGACTATTATAGGGGTGTACCCATGAGATAGGAAGGAAAATGCTACTTACCAGTATGCATCTGTTCTTGGCATGTAGAGCTGTAGAGTTGTATACTTTAGTATAAATCGCCATCTGGTGTTGGGCTCGGATGTTTGCACTTTGTTTCTGTCGAAGAAGTCTTTGTAGTCGCGGGATAAGTGACTCCTCCTTATGGTGATAGTGCGCATGGGCATCGACTCCATCTTCAGATTGTTTTTCGCTATAAAGGGTGATGATGGAGTTAGTAAGAGAATAGAAAAGAATGTCCATGTGATGTATCTAAATAAGATAATACTGCAACAGATAAAGGTACCCTGGGAGGTGGGTGGGTGTAAACAACTCTACTGCTCTACATGCCAAGAACAGATGCATACTGGTAAGTAGCATTTTCCGTTTAAGGCATATGAGCGGTGGATTGTATACTTAAGCATAGAATATAAAGCAGTTTTCCTCCCTAGCGGTGGCAACCTGTATCCGTTGCAGTAGTTTGAAAAAGTGTTCTTAATACAGCCTGGCCCACAGTAGCTTGTTGCTTTGCTTGCACATCTACACAATAGTGTTTAGTGAAAGCCTGCTGTGTAGACCAAGTTGCTGCTTTGCAGATGTCATCTAGGGGAATGTTCCCTAAGAATGCCATAGAAGCCCCTAGTTTGCGTGTGGAATGAGCTCTAGGGGGAATAGTTAATGTGCGTTTAGCTTTAAGATAGCATATTTGGATGCATTTAACAATCCATCTTGCAATTCCTGCCTTTGAGATGGGATTGCCTTTGTTAGGTGGAGAGAAAGCTACAAAAAGTTGTTTTGTTTTTCTAAAACTTTTAGTCCTTTCGGTGTAGTAGAGTATCACTCTTTTAACGTCTAGCATGTGGAGAGCGTTCTGCTACTGAGTCTGGTTGAGGGAAAACACTGGAAGTTCAACCGACTGATTAAGGTGAAAGGCAGATACCACTTTTGGTAGAAATGTTGGATTAGGCCTAAGAACCACTTTACTATGGTGTATTTGTAGAAATGGTTCTTGTATGGTTAATGCCTGGAGTTCACTAACTCTCCTAAGTGATGTGATAGCTACGAGGAAGGCTACTTTCCAAGTAAGGAACTGTAACTCGTATTTGTGCAGAGGTTCAAATGGGGGACCCATGAGTCTGGTGAGGACTATATTGAGATTCCATACAGGAGAAGGTGGAACTCTAGGTGGAATTATTCTTTTAAGTCCTTCCATAAACGCTTTGATAGCGGGTACTCGAAACAAGGACAAATGTTGTCTGTTTTGGAGGTAAGCAGCAATTGCAGCAAGATGTAGCCGTATAGATGTATATGTTAGGTTACATTGTTGTAGATGCAAAAGATAAAAGATAATATTTTGGATGGAAGCACCTAGTGGATTCGTTTTGTTATGTGTACAATAAATGACAAATCGCTTCCACTTTACTGCATAGCATGCTCTAGTAGTAGGACGTCTAGCCTCTTTAATGATGTTCATGCAGTCTGGCGGGAGATTAAGGTAGCCAAACTCTAGGACTTCAGGAGCCAGATCGCAAGACTGAGTTGATTGGGATCTGGGTGCCTTATCTCTCCATGGTTCTGAGTGAGGAACTTGGGGGAGAGGTGGAGCTTTTGATGAGGCACTACTGAAAGTTACAACAGGGTTGTGAACCATGGTTGGCGTGCCCATATTGGGGCAACTAGGATCATTGTGAGGGAGTGTTGTTTGAGCTTCCGAACCAGTAACGGAATGAGCGGGAGAGGCAGAAAAGCGTTTGCAAATCTGCCTGACCAGTTCATCCATAGTGCATTGCCTTTGGACAGTGGGTGTGGGTATCTGGAGGCGAAACTTGGGCATTTTGCGTTTTGGTGTGTGGCGAACAGATTTATGTCTGGGTGACCCCACATGTGAAAGAATGGAAGAAGAACTTGAGGATGAAGTTCCTATTCGTGGATCTGCTTTGTTTTACGACTGAGCAGATCCGCGATCTGATTGTGTACTCCTGGTAGATGTTCTGCAAGGAGGTAAATGTTTTGAGGAATGGCCCATCTCCATATGCTTTGCGCTAGTTGTGAAAGCTGAAGAGAGTGTGTCGCCCCTGCTTTTGTATGTAATACATTGCTGTCATGTTGTCCGTACGGATCAAGACAGCTTGAAAAGACTTTTGTGCTAGAAAGATTGCTAGTAATTCCAGGTGATTTATGTGGAGTTGTTTTTGTTGATGGGTCCATATACCCTGAACGGTTTGGTTTTGGAGATGAGCTCCCCAGCCAGTGAGCGATGCGTCTGTGGTTAGCACTATCTGTGGAACCGGGTCGAGGAACGACCGCCCTTTGGATAGGTTTTGTATGTTCCACCACTGCAGAGAGTGATGCGTGCGGCTGTCCACCAACACCAGATCTGTTAACTGACCTTGAGCTTGGTTCCACTGATGTGCTAAACATTCTTATAAGGGGCGCATCTGAAGTCTTGCATAAGGAACGATGAGGATGCAAGAGACCATAATCCCTATTAGCTGCATGAACACTCAAGCTGAAAGGGAGTGTTGATGTTGAAATCTGGATATGAGAGCTTGCATGCTGGCTATCCTGACTGGATTGGGGTATGCAAAGGCTTTTGAGGTATCTATTGTGGCACCTAGATACTGAAGTAGGTGGGACGGTTGAAGGTGAAACTTGGGTAGGTTTATTGTGAATCCCAAGTCGTGGATTAGCTGGATTGTTTTGTGTATATTGTGCACACAGTGTGTGTGTGTGACTTGGCTTTTATGAGCCAGTCATCGAGATAAGGAAACACATGAATATGTTGTTTCCGCAAATGAGCTGCAACTACCGCAAGACATTTTGTGAAGAGTCGGGGTTCTGTAGTTACTCTGAATGGGAGGACTTTGAATTGATAGTGCTGACCGTCCACTACAAACCGTAGATACTTTCTGTGAGTGGGGTGAATGGAGAATATGAAAGTAGGCGTCCTTGAGATCTAGAATGGCAAGGAAATCGCCCTGTTGGTGCAGTGGGAGGACCTTTTGGAGAGTGAACATGTGGAAGTGGTCTGACTGTATATAGAGATTTAACGGTCGGAGGTCTTGTATTGGCCTGAGAGTACCGTCCTTCTTTGGGATTAGAAAGTGAAGGGAGTAAACCCCTGTTCCTTGATGAGGTAAGGGAACCGGTTCTATTGCGTGTTGTTGTAATAAAGAAAGAACCTCTTGTTTTAACAGTGTCAGATGTTCTGTGGACATTGGACGTTGTTTGGGGGGTATGAATGGGGGAGTTGAAGTGAGTTCCAGGCAGTAACCATGCTGGATAATTTGTGTTACCCACTTGTCTGTGGTGATGGAATTCCAGACAGGTAGGAACTGTGATAGTCTTCCCCCAACTGGAGTGGAATGTTCGGGGGGAAGTGGAGGAAAGTCACTGTTTTGTAGTAGGAGATGTGCGGGTGTAATTACCGCGGCCTCTACCCTTGTTGTTGTTCCCTCTATAACCCCCTCTGAAATATCCTCTGTTAGGGGAGGTTTGAGGAGTTATTTTGTAGGACGATGAGCTATTGTCCGTCCCAATAGTTTTAGAGGCGCCCCTATAAAAGGAGCGACAAAAAGAACCTCTATTGGTTGTTGCCTGTAGAGCTCCCATGGACTTAGCAGTTTCTGAGATCTTCTTCATTTTTTCCAAAGGTCTGTCTACAGTGGGTCCAAATAAGTGTTCTTGATCAAAGGGTTGATTAAGAATTGTGGACTGCACATCCTGTTTAAACCTAGATATGCGTAGCCATGCCTGTCTGCGTAGTAAAACGCTTGTGTTAACCGCACGAGATGCTGTGTCGGCTGCGTCAAGAGCACACTTTATAGAAGTGTTAGTAATTAATTTTCCCTCTTGTATGAGGTCATTTGCCTTAGTCTTATACTGATCGGGACGATGTTGTATGAGCTTTTCAAGCTTATCGTAATGTGCCCTATCGTACCTGGCCAGTAAATCTTGGGTATTGGCCAATGATTTGCTGCTTGTGAGGCAATACGTTTGCCTGATGCGTCTAGTAATGTAGACTCCTTATCTGGAGGTGGGGCATCCCCTGATGTTTGGGAATTTGCTCGTTTACGTGCATTTGACACAACCAATGAATTTAAAGGGAGCTGTGCTTTAATATAAGCTGGATCGTTGGGAGCTGGTTTATATTTCTTCTCGATACTGGGGTTGAAAACTCTAGCCCTGACGGGATCTTTAAAAACGTCAGGTGCATGTTTGATGATACCTTGTTGATTTTTGTGACTATGTGAAAGTCTCCAACAAAAAATCTTCCTCCTTTGGGTCTGAATGTAATTCTACCCCATGATATTGTGCAGCTCCATTTATGAGCTGTGCAAAACCCATGTTGTCGTCTGGGGGGATGGCCTAGATGGGTAGGAGGCTGGATCGGGGAGATATGGGACATCTGGTGGATTATCATAATCATCCAAAGGATCAAGTGGTGGGAGAGTGGTGTCATCATCATTATCCTCTTGTGGGTTTTCATCCCCACCCCCAAGGTGATCATCATCATCATCTTGTGGTATAGGTGAATATGGAAGCATTGGAGAGTGTGCTGGAGAAAGTCGTGTTATGGGAATATTTGGAGGATAGAAGGGTCTGACTGGAGAAGGTCCCATGTCTCTCTTCTTTAAGGGTACTTTGGGTTGTTCTGGGGAGTCCAAGGGTCTCTTTTTCGATAGAATTGTCTTGATATGACCAGTTTTAGGGTCAATGTGAAGAGTTTTTTGTTTGAGATCCACTGGATCTGGTTGAAATAGGTCTTTTAATCCAGTAAGCACCGAGGATTTTGGTTGTTTTGGTTTGGATTCCGAAGCTTTAGGAGGGGTCTTAGTGTCCCTTTGCTTTGGAGGAGCTGTGGAGTCCAAGGACTTTTTCGGCTCAGAGGATTTATGGTCTTTTTCAGCTCTGAGGATTTATTGTCTTTTCTCGGTTCCGAAGATTTACTCTTTTTCGGCTCCGAAGATTTGTGGTCTTGTTTCGACTCCGAGGGTTTATCCTGATGGTGCTTCGGTGCCGAATGTTTGTTTTTCAGTACCGGGGATGGTAGTTCGGTACCGATGCGTGGCTGATTCGGTCCCGAATTGCCTGAGGGCTTGTCTTTGGACTTTGGAGCGAAGCCTGAGGGCGAGGTGTCAGATGTTTTGTCAAGCTGTCGACCTGAGCCGGAAGGTGAAGATTTTACCGTAGCCTTATTTTTTTGAGAAGAGGTGGGGGGGGTCGATGTCGGTACTCACAGTTTGTTGACCTGGAGTAACTGTCTGATCTTCGGCCTCTGATTCGTCGGCTTCGGAGACGCTGATGTCTTCATTGCCCGGTTCTTGTTCCTGGGGAGCATCAGGGCCTGCATCTAAGATGTCATCCGGCACCGAGGTAGTGGATTGAGACATTACGTGACGTCGAGCCCGGCGATCACCTATGGTTTTCTTCGATCGAAATGAAGCGCAGGCCGGGCAGTCTTTGTCCTTGTGTGGAGAGAGGCAAAGGTTACAGACCTTGTGGAGATCAGTGTGTGGGAATTTAGCACCACACAGGGGGGAATTTTTTGAATGTCGTTCTTTCCATTAGCCATAGGGCCTGATGGCGCGGATAGGCCCAACGGCCCGCGTCGACGACCGGAGTCGAATGTGTTGAGATTTGGGTTGGATCTGCGTCAAGGAGCGCGATCGAAAAACAATACGGTCGAGTGGTGAAGGATTGCGCTTCAAAGGGGAATCGAATACGGTACCGACCCGGAGCGCAGCCGTTTACATCCCAACCCGATGGCAGAAAAAAAAAAATCTGAAGATGGAGTCGATGCCCATGCACACTATCACCATAAGGAAGAGTCACCTATCCCATGACTCCAAAGACTTCTTCGACAAAAACAAAGTGCAAACATCTGAGCCCAACACCAGATGGGGATCTATGCTAAAGTATGCAATCTACAGCTCATATGCCTCGAACATTATTTTCTGTAGTGGTCAACAAGACTGAGATCTGTCCTAATATGTCTGCATCTGGTTTGGTGGTTGTTTTGTGGCCTACATTTGTGCAGTAACTTTAACGACAAATAGCCTCTGGATGCTTCAGGGCATGGGATGTGTTTTGGTTATTCTTGTTGTTTCAGAGCAGTATCTAGTAAGTGCAGGTTTGGCTGGGATGAGCCCTTTGGACAGCCGAGGATTGCTTCATAGAGTGTATAAACAAAAATATGGGTTATGTATCCCAGTTTCTGGGAGGTCAGTGTATGATATACTGTTGTTTTTAAGGGGAATGTAAGAACCTCCTTTGCATGAAGGTAGACATGAAGTTTGTTTATTGGCCCTTTGCTATTTCCTCTGGTAACCCTGCACGGGAAAAGAAAGTTACAAATAGACCAGAGGTGTGTTCATGGTTTGCAACCACATACTGGCTAAATCTTTTATCTTGACACATAAAAATCTTGGTGTTTCTTTTATCTTTAATGGGACTGTTGTAAATTGATTCTCTCTAATATGGCTTTTTGTCCTCATAAGTTCCATCTCCTGTTGGGTTGGCCATTTAGTAATTTTCCTGGAGTACCCATGTGAATAGAGGATAGATCTGTTGATACCACCACTCCAGTGCATTTTCTGAGAATAAAAGCGGCGGACAATGGGGGGGGGGGAGAATCAGAGCACAAGGACCCAGGCCGTCTCCTGTGACTGATTGTGACATTTCTATTCACGCAGCAGCAGATTTCAAGATAGTGTTGGTCTCAGACTGCATCAAAGAAGAGGAAGAGTACTACCCCTTGGCCTATCAGAGCCCTGAGGAGGGGAAACACAATAACGGCCCTGCAGGTGAGTCATCGTTTCCTTTTCCTTAGAATTGCAGGGATGATGTCTCATATCACATGGATCAATGGGGCTGATGGCTTTGGGCCCGAGCTTGAAGTCACCCTGCAGTTAGTTGATAAGATGTCCTTGGTAAGCCGTGCTGGCAGAAAAAGAATGTCATAGTAGCAGATATTTGGTAACAGAAGATACTATAAACTTTTCACCAGTTTTCTCTAGCAGAAACCTTTGACTTAGCAATGCATAAGGCTACACATGTTATTTGTTAAGGGTGGCAAAGAAGGATGCACATTTAGGCATCAGACGTATAAAGGATCCATCCTATGCAGAGAGAGAGAGAGAGGTTGAAGTCTGACAACATGGTGCCCAAAAATACAGTGAGAGCCCCAAGAGTGTCACTCACTCACGCCTGGTCTTCTATCTGCACAGGGTATTGTGGGCACCAGATGCACTGGCCACAGCAGTGCTTGTAGACTGCAGAGTTGGAGTAACACAACAGCAGCTGATTCAGTCCGTCTTAGACGCCCTGGTCCACCACCCTCTCGAAAGACCATTCAAGGCATTTTCTGCATCAAATATGACGCGCAGCCAAGGCTGACTTAAGCACCCCTTTTCATCACGCCTGTCCGCGTGTATTGGAAACAAGTGATGACCCTATCGCACTAACAGCAGCGGAGTAGACTCTGCCAATTAAGACCAATCTAATGTTTGTTTGAGGCTTGCGTTCAGTTCCGCCGAGATCACATATCTTCATTAATGTTTTTGTCTTTGTGTATTCTTTCGTAGTCTTGTTTGCACGGTCTGTGTAGAAAAAGTTAATTGAGGAATCAAAGCTGTTTGAGGTTAATGTCCTTGTACAAAGATGCATTTCATTATCTGTTTGTCTCGAACAAACTAATGGTCATATTCTGATATCTAAAGTTTGTACCGTCATTGTACGTTCTTCGTGTAGTAATCCTTTCAGTATGTCACCTTATGTGGGTATTGTTTAAAAAAGATTTATTTTTTTAAAAACAGGTTTACGTCAATATGACACCTCCCTGCCCCCGATGACCCCCTATTCATTGAGTCTGTTCTTAACCTATATCTAACCAGCCAGATAAAACGCTCAAACTGCTAGGCTGCAGCTACCCTCCCTCCCTCCTCCACCCTATCCTGCAGCATTTTGCCCCGGAGAGTTTCCTGCAATAGATTCTCCATGTGGGTGTTCTGGTACGCCTGCTGTGCTTGGGTGCCATGTGCATGTTTCTCAATTTTATTTTCTCAATGTATTTGTCTCGAGTAATTTGTTTTATTTGATTTACCTTTTGTTACATTTGCGCACTCTGTGCAGCCATGGTATTTTCTCTCCACCCTCACCCAGCATCCATAGTGAAAATGAGTTTATCAGTTTAACTTAATTTGGGATACAGTGATCACAGTATTAGAGTCTGCAGTGTAACAGTTTTACCTCTTCCAGGATTTCCTCCTCTCTCTCCTGAGCCCGAGGTGAATTTTCGGGATCCCGGTGATGGAGATGAAAGTGATGGCAGCACCAGTGTCAGCTCAGGTAAAATGACGGTTCTCCCCATGGTGTATCACAAGTGCGGAGGGAAGCGGGTGTCCACGGGCCGATGCCCTACATTTGTGTCATCACTGGCACTGGATACAAATTTAACTCCTCAAATTCCATGTTTTCCCTCTCATTCCTACTCTCCCATTTCTTTTCAACGTTTGCCCTTAACCCGTTTCCGCCAGGCACATAATATATCATCATTCAATATACTGTTAGCAAAGAGTAGGGATGAAATCCCTGGCACAGATACTCTGTGGTGCCATGCTCCTCATTTCATCAGTTCAGAGAAGTCCTTTGTGTTTTGTGGTATAGGAGACTTATGATGCTCCACAAGGATGTGACGTGTTTGCCCTCATAGCAGAGGTCCAGGCTCTGCTTTAGAAGGTGGGATGACCTGAAGTGGACCTCCTTTCAACATAGGTGACTACTAGGGCTCGAGTGCTGGCTGGTATCACCTGAATACTACGCATGGATACAACCCTTTTCACAGGAACCCAAAATATTGGGAAGAGATTCACTTTCCATTTCTGGTAAATTTGGGGGCTCCTTCATGACTTGACCCCTCAGTTACCCTTTAAGTGTAAGATCAATGTGCTCAGCAAGAGGTAGGTGGGCCCGTGACCTGGTGGTCCTTTTTGTGTTAACCTTACTGTCTAAGGTTGTTGTGTGCCTGGTTGGGTCAACAAGTGGTGTGGAGGGGTTCTTTATGTTCACCCTAATAGTTCTAGCAAGTTGGTGCCGTTCAGGCTAAAGGTAGTAACACCGGAACAAAGAAAGAGGCCAAGGTTGTGAATATTGGTTCCCTCTCTGACAAAAGGATGAGCTGTGGGAATATCTCCTGTGTCTTGTGTGTCAGTAGAGCTGATGTTGCAGCAGCAGTTTCTAGTTCACTGAGATTTATCTGGAGCCATTTCACATTCTGGATCTTCCTCCGTGTGGTCATCCTCTTTTAATTTTTAGGTACAGCTAGACAGCGCAGCTCTCTCTTCGAGACCTGCTGTAATCAGTCTGTGGTCATCAAGTCCATCCCCTTTCTTGGCATTGCTTTTCATTTGTCTATGTCAGTGTCCTTTAAAAATCCTGGCTTGGTAGTGGTTGTCCTGCCTCTTTGTACCTCCTTTCTCTTTTCTGTTCCTCCCACAGAGCAGAGACTTAGTACTGTCTATTTCCTCCATGGTTCTTTATATTTTCTTTGGAGGACTATTTTTTTCTTGGTTTCCTGCTCTGCTACTGTTTGTCTGTGTGCAGCTTCAGTGCCCTAGCTGCTTACATTCAGATCAAGCATTCTTCCTCCCACATGCTCCTAATGCCACAGTTGTGTTGCTGCTGCCTCCCCCACCGTGGCTCCCGCTCCGTTGCTTGTTCACAATTGTGGACATACTTCATCAGCTTTATTGACTTGAGCTCATAACTGCAAGTCAGTCAGTTGTCAGCCATCAGTGCTCACACCAGGTTTTTAACAGAGGATATTCAAACATTCTGCCCTCCCTCTGTACAATGTTCAAAGAGTAAATGCCTTTTTCAGGAGCTTTACGTGTTTTAGGATGTTTTATGTCAGTCACTTTAGGCTTGGGTGAAAATGGCATCATAGCTAAGCGGCTCATTCCCCCTTGGCTCCTACAAGCAATAAGAAACCGATTTGCATCTCCCAACATGCAGAACATATGTTCTCCAGATAAGAGTAGCTGCCACGGACTAGATCTGTCGGTGCATTCTCAACCATCTTGGTGCAGATATCAACTATTGCTGTTTGGGCTTGTTTGAGGCCCTCTGCCTTGTTCTTTACCCTGGATGATGGTGGACCCAGTTGGCAGTAGCCCTATCCTTGACTTGCAGCACACTGCTGCACGAACTGAATCCACAAGACTGTGTAGTCATGATGAAAACCTGAGGCAGAACGGACAGCATATCAAGCACTATCGAGAGGAGAGACAGCCACAGTCTAAGGGATTTCCCGCTACTCAGGCGCCGGACACGGGCAGATTACCTAAAATGTCACACAACGCAGTGCAGCGGGCAAAAAGCTACGCTGCGTTGCGCGAGAAGTAGAGGGCAGGAGAGCGCCATATTTACAGAAATATGGCACTCTCCTCACCCTAGCGCCAACACTGAAATTAGCTGCTGTGCACCATGCACATACCATTTCACCATAGTGCAAGGGTGTCTCGTGAGTCTAGCATAGGTTTTGTAGTGGAAGGATAGCCCTGCAGTACAAAATACTACGCTCAGAGTAACTTTAAACCGTTTCCCACCTTGTATGTGTGTTGTACAGTGCAGCACACATAAATTGTCAGAAAAGAACGGAGAAATGAAAGCACTTCTCCTTCATAGCCCCTACTTGAAATGGGTGTGATTTTCAGACAATAAATACTATCTACTTTTTAAACAGGGCTTAGCGTCAGAAAGCTATGGTTGTTGCATGGGAACGCCCATGCACCACCCATGGTACGCCTCCTTGGTGCAAATCAGCGCTATGAGCTGCTTGGTGGTACTTTCAAATGATTTACCATCTCTAAGCAAGTTTAGCGCTGGAACGTAAATGGGTAAAAAAGATTTGTGTCACTTTTGTGATGCAAACACGGCATGAAATGTTAGTAAATAGACTCCACCGTCTCCATCCTCTATCCTTTTGTGAAGCCAAATGACCTTCTGGCTGGGCAGGGGTCTTGCTGAATAATTTTGCAGACTATCCAGCTTCTTTAAATCATCAGCTTGCTAAGGATTATTATGGATAATTAACTAGGAGATTGATAACTGCTCCTGCCATGAGGTAGAAATGTTTGACAGCTTGCAAATACATGATGTCATATGACATCATGTATTTGCAAGCTGTATATGTGGAGTAACAAAAAGCATTGAGAATAGCCAAAAAGATGGATTATCAGGCATAGGCAGCAATCTAGGGGACACAGTTTGTAGCCGCTTACAGCTTCCTTTTTCTACGCCATGGGCACACTGCCCCTGTAATGCGATGCAAAGAGAATGGTATGAGCATTCGGGGCATGTGTTCATGTCGGTGGTGGTCACCTGTGGCCCACTGACAAAGTCCAGTGCCATTGCGTTGAAACACCAGTGGTTGAACTCCTCTTTGGTAAGGAGTGTAGTGTCAGGGGCCCTTGATCCCCTGAGCACCTCTGATGGTGAGAGGCCAGGTCTAGCAGGCAGTGCACACTGAACCCCCTGCCGCCCATCCCTCACAGACACTGCTTCATGGCATGGGCACACTGGAGTATGCAGTGACTTTGGGGTGGTTGTATCACACCCCTGGTGCCCTAGTTGCTGACAAGTTGAGGGTATTTCGTAGCATGGTGGTTGTTTTCATTTCATACTGATTCCACTCAAGCTGCCTGATGACATACGTGTCATGTTTCTTGTATGCTCAGTCAGTGCTAAATTTGTAAAAAGAAAAAGTGCTGAGGCCCACAATTTTGCTCAAAAGAATACAGCCAGTCAAAGTTTGAGTGGCCAATACTAAGGCTGCGTAGGCTTACTGCCACCTCATGCCTCTTCAATCCGCCAACAAACACTCCCTTCCTCTTAACCTCATATTACAGGTTCTTTGTCATTCCAGCTTTCTCCATTTCACACTGGTTTCCCATGTTTCTCTTCCTCAATTTTTCTCACTTTTGTGGTTTTCTCTGTCTTGCTCTGGATCAAAGTCTGGTGAAGAAAAATAAGATACCATCCCCAAAAATTGATCTAGACATATATTTCAATAAGACTTTCTAAAGCCAAAAATCTTCCTCCGGCTCTCACTGCCTATCTCCTTCTCTTGCACTATTGCAATTGAATGATTTGCCACAGGGTGCGCACAGCTTCATCATGCAACCCAAGAGCCAATGGATGCCACTGTTCAGATTAAAACCACAGCTTTACCTGCTTCCCACCACGTCCCATCTCCAAAGAGTGTGTATGCACATCAGACGTTGTGAAAGACAAACCTGAGGTATCAACACTGTCCTCAGGACATGAGATGGATACAGTTACGTTGTCCACCCACATCTTCCATCTTTTCTTGTCTGTAATGCTTGGATCTGTGAATACTTCATTAACTCTACATGATATGAAAAAGATGCAGAGATGGGTGTAATGAGGTCTTGGAGGTTCAGGTCCTCACAGGTATCACCTCTGACTGACTAAACTCAGTGGCCGTAAGGAAACCAGAGTGGGTGACAGGTCTAGGGGCACTATTTCTGCCTCCTGTGACTAATTATAATTTTTTTTTTTGATAATCAAGATTATTGCATTTTGAGAACAATAATAAATTCATTAACAACATTACAGACACGATAGACACGTACAATGCAGATCTTAAGACTAATTATAAATTAAATGGCAAATAAATGCAAATAAAAAAGGCCCAGGATACTCCTGTGACCGTGAAATCTCTCTTTGATGTTTCCATTACCAGGGGAAGTCTTCTCTCCAGCAAAGTTCTTGGCCAGCATCAAAAAAGAGAAAGGGGCCTATCCCATTGCTAAGAACCTCAAAGAAGCGAAAAATGATGTGTCCCCGGCACGTAAGTCCTCTTTGCATGACAGAATAACAGATCTCAGAAATCCCATGTTCTGCGATTTGTAGCGTGAGAGTATTTTCTTCTATGAGTTCTTCAGTTAAGGTTGTTGTTTTAAATTTGTTATGTAATGCATCACAGACCTCGGCCCTTGATTGACAGCTGGTGGTCCCCTATCCTTACACATCCTTGAACCCATCTCACCCCAGCCCGTCTGCAGTTACCCATGCCCCGCCGCGTGCCTTCGCTCCTCTGGGTTTACAATAATAGATGCCGCTTGTGAGCACGAGGACCGCTGCTGTGCTAGGGCGGAGTTTGTTTCTGAATATTCATGTTCGTATTCTTTACAGTTGGTCACATGTTATTTTATTATAATTCAGATTATTTCAGTTGCCCCACCTGAAACAAGCATTGGCAAAGCCAAATAGGTTTAACTTTTGGGACCTATTGCCTTTGCCAGTGGATTTAGCCATGGAGCACAGCATCCCTAGTGTTGTGCCGCATTGCTAAAAAATAAATGGAAAGCTGTTGATATGGCCAGCCTTGTCATTTTTTATGCGGGCGCGTGCCTACAAACTGATGCCGCCATTTATTTTCTTTTTAGGTACTGATCTGAGTTGGATTGGTAACTACAAAAGAAAAAAAAACGAGCCAAAGCATATATTTTTTAAGTGAGGGGAAACAACACTGGGGGGAAGTAACACAGGAGGGAAGAAGTAACATGGGTGTGGAGCAGAAGTAACACGGGTGGAAGAAGATACACAGGGGTGTGGCGCAGAAGCAACACAGGAGGGTGGAAGCAACACGGAGGCGCTGGTGGGAGGGTGAAGCAACAGTGAGGGGTGGAAGCAACATGGGGCGCTGCTGGGGGACGGTATCGAAACCGAAGGCTATGGTAGGGGGTAAGCAACACCAGGCAGCAGGTGGGGTACATCAAACAGACAAGCGATAGCAACATGGAGCTGGCAGGGAGAAAGCATACGAGCAAGAAGGCAACGTAGAGGGAGTGAGGGAGATGTACACAGGCAAGAGGAACACAGAGAGCAGCGGGGCGGGGATAGAGAGAAACACATGAGGGAGACAGCTGGAAAACACAAGCATTCTTGTAGAGTGCTTCACCAGAAAGAAAAAAAGTAGCCCAGAAAAAGAAAACAGTGGAAGGATATAGTAATATGTAAATGCTCCAGGGGAGGGACAAACACAAAAAGAGAAAGCATAGCCCATACATAATAAGAGTAAGCAAATGAGAGTGACAATGAGGACAACCAAAGGTGAGCAGTGTGTGGGCTCTAAGCACTCTGTAACCTAACAATATGTCTTGCAACAGACAGTGCAAACACTGTCTAGTAGACGCAATTTTAAAACCACAACTCAAAGTATATATAGAACTGATGTTTCCTTCCCTTTAGTTTGGAAGGAAACGAAGGGTACCCCATAGAAGGGGTAATGACTGAAATCACATTTGGAATACAGCAAACAGGGTATCATAGTCTGAAACATTGTTTTAACTGTTTTAGGATTTCCTCCTCTCACATCTGAGTCTGTGGTAGACGCTTTGGATGCCGTTGATGGAGATGAGAGTGATGACAGTGCTGGTGTCAGCGCAGGTGAGTAATGGATCCGCCCGCATTAACCGGTCCTGTGTAATCTCAGTGCTCCCCTGAAGAAATGTGTTGCTGAAGTTATACCGCCAGTTTCCCTATTTTTCCACTTCTTCTCAATATTCAGTTTCTTTCGATCTTTCATTCTGCACCAGCAGTCATACAATTCTATCAGATAATATGTTATCAGTAAATATATTATTAGCTTAGTGCTGGCGTGAAAGCCCTTCCTGCAGTAATAGTAGAGAGAGAGAATGTGGGAGAGAGAATGAGTGTGAATGAATGTTCAACCCACACTATGAGGACTGAGCTGGTCCTCATAATGTTGATAAATCCAGACAGACACTGTATCTGGAAGGACCCACAAGGGTATCAAAAAACTAAAAGCACATTTATATTTGCCTTGACCTGCTTCAGGACCTACCCCAGTACCAAGGTGAGTGGAGTTGGAATAGTAAATGCACAGTCCATGAAGTTGAATGACCGGGAAACATAAATACAGTTTCGACTTGGGCCAGGTGGGGTGGCGTGGTGTGGTGTGTTTGTGTGCGTGTCCTGTGTGCCTGGCCTGTGTGTCTCTGGCCTGTGTGTCCCTGGCCTGTGTGTCCCTGGCCTGTGTGTCCCTCGCCTGTGTGTCCCTTGCTGATAGCTGTCCCAACCTCCTCCCCCACGGGGCCGCTGTGCTGCTCACTCCCCTCTACTCTCTTGCACAACTCACTGTAGCAAAGGTTGTTGTATGTTTGGATCAACACACTCTCCTGTGAGTGACGGTCAGACTCTCTTTGGTGTTTTCCTTCTTACAGAAGAAGAGTTCACCATAGTGATGATAACAGACATCAAAGAAGAGGAAGAGGCGTTTCCCATCGCTGATCAGAGCTCTGCAGAAGTTAAAAGAGCCAAGTCCCAGGCAGGTAAGTCACCTTTCCACAGGAACAATCACAGATATCAAAGGGACCAAAGGCACAGGGCCCTGACCTTCAATGAAGCTGGCATGGTGACCTGTTCCAAGCTGGAAGAGTAGCATTGTACATGTAATAACAGATCACACAGAAGGGAACAAAGCCTTTGACAAAGTTGACCACAGCAGATCCTTTTACTTAAAAGAGCAGAGATACAGACGGCTACAAATATTAACGGATAAGGCTACTGAGGAAAGGTTGTCGCGCGGGCTCCCAAACATAGATCCTGTGAACGAAGGTGCAATGGTGCAATCCAGCAGTGGGTAGAGAGGCACTCACAGTAAGGAATAAAGACTAGATGGGAGTCTGACGTCCGTTCCGAAGAATAACTCGCTACATTACTAAGCCTACCATCTTTCAGACAATGCTATGATTTGTGAGAAAAAAACATTGACAGTATAAAAACATTGACAGTATAGAATCAAGGGGAGTGAACAACAGATAGTGAAGGACAGCAGAAAGAATAGATAAAGTATCAGTATAGTATTGAAAACATCTCTGATAAAGAATTTTATAAAGAATTAGAAAAGGTTGTCACATTTCCCACATCAGTGGTACGCGCCATTTCAATTGCTGCCTTAAAAAGTTACAAATCTTTTCTCAAACTAACATATTGTATGTTTGCTAGGCAAATGAATAAAAGCTGGTTTGACTGGGCACAGACCCTCCACATGTAATGTGCCCCTGCACTGTCATGCCAGGCTATTGGGCACTTCTCCTAGTCCATAATGTGCCACTAACAGCTCGGTTCGAGGCATCTTACATGAGCTTTTGTGACTCGACGCATATGAGTCTACGCTTCTGCGACAGCGCAAGTGTTCCTGGCACCAAGCTGTACTAGACTGCAGCGTGTGGGTTAAGCCATCATGTCCCCAAAAGAGGAGAGTCTTGGGAGCAGCTGCCCTGATCAGTATTGTAAAGTGCTAGCGTATGCCCTGGGGAGTTAGTCGTGTGCCTTGATCCAGGTGTAACAGATCCCTAAGGATGCAATTCTGTGCAGCTACTAACGGATGCCACTTAGAGAAGCCACACCGTTCTGCACCATACATATATTAGCAAGGATTGGGAGTCATTGACCTTCACTAGGGGGAGATTGACTGCATCCTAAATCAATAGGTGGATATAAGTATCTGTGTCATAATCGCTTATTAAGTGTTAATTCTGGGTCTGCACCAATTCTTAACAAAAAATCTAACCCTTGGTGCATAGTAATACCCAGCTCAATTTATCCTCGATCGCTTATCTAAGTATTCAAATGTTTCTCGCCTTTCCTCGAAAGGCCGCTGCATTATTAGCAGTTGTTCTGATTTCCTTGTGGCAATGAGATGTTCCATTACTTCATATGTATTGGATTCATAAATCGTATTTCTCTTTTTTCAATAATATTGTCTCATGTTTCTCTTGCTAAATGCTTTTTACTTAGTTTTAACATCGTTAGACCTGATTTACAATGATTTTTGACAGGGACATCCTCTCCTATATCTCGGACACAATGCGTATCAACTACCGGTCCTTGAGAACTGCCGCTGACTCATTAGAGCACAATAGGCAAGAAACGTGTTGAATGCCACAATGGACCTAGGGTAAAGAAAAAGAAAAAATTACCTCCTCTCCGCGTCTCTCCTCCGTGTCTCTCCGGGCCGGAACAGGAAGCACACAGGCTCTTCTAAGCCAATCACAATGCTGCAATACAGCGTTGTGATTGGACTGAGCGCCGTGTTTTTGGCACTCAGATGGGGACTGGGAGCCTGGGCATGTTCTCCGCCCAGGCTGTAATGCAGCCTGAGTGGAGAACATGCAAAGTGCGCATGACTGTTTGGCCGGCCCGAGACGGCTGGCCTAACTTTCATGCGCATTTACAGAGTGCACACCACTCCTCCCCCCTATCTGTGAGCAGACGCCCCCGCAAAGCTGCTGCAGCAGAAAAACATAAATTGATAATAACAATGAGTTATTATAATTTTATTTTTCCTTTATTTGCACTGCTACAAAAGAATGGGGCGATGCTCCTCTGCCTTAGCGGAGGATCCGCCTCTAGCTTGATCATTCAGTTTCCCCTCTATCCCCTCTTGTGTTTGTGGGTAGATACCATCACCCCCTAATTTAATTCCTCCTGGAAGTCTTCATGGTGGAGTTTCTTGAAAAAGCACTGCAACTAATCCCACAAGGATCTGTTGTATCTGTCTAGCAAGGTAGTAGCAATGGCCACTGTCAGTACAGTTGCTGAGGGCGCAAAAACCTTTCACTTCACTGCTTTTAATTCCTTACTGTCCTTTTCTGAGGCACAGTGCAAATAGCACCGGTAGTGTGGTACTGTCTTAACCTGCAGCATGAAGGAGTCTGATGGTAGATCAGTCTGAAGAGAAAGTGGATATTTCTTTAGTTGTTTGTACTTTTTTCACAGTCTAGCTGGAGCAGACTTGGTTGATACAGGAGTTCCATCACTGGCTCTATTAGACCTGGAACAAGAGGGAGTAGAGGTCTTGAAGCAGACCAATGATGATGTAAGGTCTCAAAGATGACTGAAGTAGATACCTGTGATGTAGGTACCAGTATGTTGAACAAGGCAGCCCCTGTTAGAAGATCACCAATGTGAGGAATGACTTCTGGACTGCCTCGAATGCCTGGAATGGTACCTTGAATGTGAAGATCGATGTCCTCAGAATAGAATGACCTTTGACTTTGTGGCCTTGATCTTACTGGAGTAGCTCTCTGGAGATGCATGAGCTGGAGCTGTGGAGGAGGTGGCTCTGGTAAGATGGGTAACACAGATGATGCTGGAACTGGAGAGATGGCGCCAGACATGATAGGTGGCTATGAGGCTGTTCTCTCTCTCTCTCTCTCACACACACTCTCTCTCTCACTCTCACTCTCTCTCTCTTTCTTTCTCTCTCTTTCTCTCTCTCTCTTTCTCTTTCTCTCTCTCCTTTTTCTCTCTCTCTTTTTCTCTCTCTCTCTCTCTCTTTTTCTGTCTCTCTTTTTCTCTCTCTCTCTCTCTCTCTCTCTCTCATAAAGTGTTACCATTGAATGGGTTGAAAGATAGGATCTCAAATATTCAGAATCCGAAATCTCAGACACTCTCCTCCTCTTCAACTTGTCCATTCAGTCTGCTTACAAAAGAAAGTATTTGCTAGATGCCATGTCTTTTGACATGAAGTAGCTCTTTAACATCAACCCATGTTTCAATGTTGATCTATTCCTCAATGTTGAGATGGTCTTGGTCTTTGACATCAAACAGTGTCTCAACAGTGAGAATACTGTCTAAGGGGAATAAGTATACCGGTCCTGAAAAAAAAGTCAAAGATTTCAAAATTGACTGGGAGCGTTTAGTACAATCTCCACAGAAGACTGGTCAGTGATAGAATGATCCTTTTCTCTACGCTCCTCAGATTTTCCGGATACTGATGGAAGCACTTACTTAAAGAAGCAGTTTCAGTTTTCCAAACTTTAAGCTGCAACCAATTTAGATAAGTCTTGCTTTTCTATAATTTTTCTTGTCACTTTTCTTAATGTAGTCAGTTAAAAAAAAATTAATTGGCTTCTTTATGAAGAAAATGAAAGAAAGATGGCCAATAAAGCCTGAAATAGGCTTTCATTTTTTAAATTAGTTGTTTTAATTATAAACGTTTTAATTCATATTTCATAAACAGAGCTCCGGGATCCTGTGCATGGGCAGGAGATCCGCTGAAGGGGTATCACTATTTTTCAGACGATGGATACATTTGGACAGCAACCTCCAAGGTTGGCAACCTGGGCGGGTTCATGCCTACTCCACAAACGTCGTTGACTCTTTACACTTCCATCATTCTAGATCAATATCACCATTTCTCATCTCCTTTTCCCCTAATTGTCTGAAGTTGTGACATCCCCAAAAATGGTTCATAACGCTAATGGCACTTCTCTGAACCCAGCACTTTTCATTTTCAGACCTAGGCTGTCTACGTCCACATTACATTTAGGGTGAATTGTCTCCGTACCAAGGTGCACCTTCAAATGAGTGTGCTGGGTGCACACAGGGACTGTGCACCTTTTCATGGTTATTGTGCTGCTCTCAGTGCAGTAGTGAACTCATACCTGCCATGGGAGCAGCACATTAGTAAAAGGCGGACCAGCTGTTTGAAGCCGCCTCTTTGACTTTCAGTGTGCAGGCAGCAATGCAGTCTGCATCTGAAAGGCAGACGGAGATCTCCCTGAACTGACCTGCACAAATTCAGAGGGGTGCAGACTCAATGAGTCTCCGGACAACTCCTTTAACTCTGTGTATCTAATCCGGCACAGGTGCAGAGACAAAGTGTTTTCTCATTTGCATGGGGCCACATCCCCATGCAAATGAGGGAACGCCCCCTTAAAATCACACTTCCGCACATGTAGTACTGGCATGTTCTGCACTAAAGAATGGGCCGTGCATGAAACTGTGATTGCTTCTTTAATAGTAATCTACCTCGTGGGGCGCAGAAAGAAGGCACATGACATAAACAATGATGGCCTACCCATATTGGTTTGTAATATGTCAGAAATGAGGATCCACTCATCTTTGAGGGCCCGAAATAGAAATATATTACCAGAACATAAGGGATGCCCATTTGTCCATAAGTGCTTAATGCAGTTTTAATACCTGCAGAACTGGATAAAATGTCACTGCTTCACATGTGCTGCTAAAACATGAAATATGGGTCTTGTTGAGCTCTCTTTTACACTTTCCTCCCTCACAGGATAAATTAATAAATATCATATATGTTGTTATTTTGGTGCTGCTCAAGTTGAGCTGACAGGAAGGCTGGACCAGTGTATTTAGACAACATTGTGCATAAACCCATCTTTTAGCTGGCAGAGCTCAGTCAGTGTATGGGCAGTATGAGGCCTCCTCCGAACCCTTGTCTGGACAGAAGCCTTAGCAGTAATTTATATGCAGCAAAGGGCTAGATCTGGAATATGGCTTTGATTGGTTAGTTTAGGATTTGGAGATTATTCAAGTAGACGGAATTCTCCTGGATGATGCAGAACGCATATCTCTAATTAAGTGGAAATACTGCAAGACTTCTTTACATTTACGCCTGTCATCCACTGCCCAATACCTGTGTAGCATAGATCCATATAATATTACCTAATCACTACACTGAATGGCTCTTTTATGTTGATGAATTTCTGGGTACACCATTATAGCATTGTATTTTTAATATATGCATAAACTATTTACCTTACAAGATAATTTACTTTTGTTTTCATTCCTCAGCCCATCGGTCAAAGACCGGAAGTGTAAAACAGCACGGAATCCACAAGAGTGACAGATTCTTTGCCTGTACAGAATGTGAGAAAAAATTTAACACAAAGGCACTCCTTGTGATGCATCAAAAAATCCACCCAGCACTGAGATCTTTCCCCTGCACCATGTGTGAAAAGCGCTTCACTCAAAAGCAAAGTCTTCAAGTACACCAACGAACACACACGGGAGAGAAGCCTTTTCAGTGCACTGTGTGTGAGAAGAGATTCACTCAAAAGCAAAATCTTATAGACCATCAAAGAACACACACAGGTGAGAAGCCATATCGGTGCACTGAATGTGAGAAAACCTTCACTAAAAAGTCAAATCTTCGAGCACATCAAAAAACCCATCCAGAGCTGAAATCTTTTGCCTGCACAGAGTGTGAAAAGACCTTCATTGAAATGTCAAAATACTTAAAGCATCAAAGGTTACACACCGGAGAGAGGCCCTTTCAGTGCACTGAATGTAAGAAAACCTTTGCTCAAAGACAGAATCTCCTCGTACATGAAAGAACCCACACTGGAGAGAGACCTTATAGCTGCACTGAATGTTCTAAGAGCTTCACTCAAATGTCACATCTTCTAGACCATCAAAGGACACACACAGGAGAGAGGCCCTTTCAGTGCACAAAGTGTAAGAAAACCTACAGTAAAAAGTCACACCTTCTAAACCACCAAAGAACACACACAGGAGAGCGGCCTCATCACTGCACAGAATGTGGGAAAAACTTCACTCAGAGGCAAAATCTTGTAACGCATCTAAGAACACACACAGGAGTGAAACCATTTCATTGCAATGAGTGCAAGAAAAGCTTTAGTCATAAGAGAGATCTTCACAGTCACCAAATCATACACACAGGAGTGGCACCCTATCACTGCACTGAGTGTAAAAAGATCTTTACTCAGAAGGCACGTTTTTTACAGCACCAAAGAACACACACAGGAGTGAGACCGTTTCATTGCAATGAGTGTAAGAAACGATTCAATCGCAAGTCAAACCTTGTGCGGCATCTGATAACCCACACTGATATGAGACCCTTTCCCTGCACTGAATGTGAGAAGAAATTTAGTCGCAAATCACATCTTTTACTTCACCTACAAATCCACAAGGGGTGAGGCCCCTTTCCACACATTAATAAAAGAGCTTTACCTTGAAGTCTGATGTACAACATCACCAAATACTGCAAGACATATTTGCTAAGCGTAAGGAAAGCATCACTGTGAAACTATGATTTTAACAGCACCTGCTGTCCATGAATGATGTGCTCTCCCTTCACCAGGCTTGAAATAAGACATTGAAACTTAAGTAGAATTCATACGTCTAGTAACGGAAAAATCTGGCAATGAAGAACAACATTGATATTAGCAACAAGAGAGCTCCTCCGTAAAACAGAACCAGATACTTTTCTGTAAATCCTGCACACCCATACTTCCTATCTAGAAATTCTACTCGGTCATAGAAGCTAAGCTAAAACATAGGTGCACAGGTTTTAAAAACATCTTAAAAAATGAATCTGTCCTAAGGTTAATAGGCGATAATGCTTTTGTAAACCATTACAATCCCAATCCAGAGGAAAGGCCTGATTTAGAAATTAGTGGTGACAGGATTTGTCCACATCTGCATCCTCCATTGAGATTGTGGGGATGGTGGACTTCCTGTAGGTGGAATCGCTGCCTGCTACATGTTCAGGGTCATTATTGCATACTGTTGATGTCACCGAGCATTTTATCAGCACCACCTCTGCAGAAAAAATGCCAAGTCAAACATATCAGTCATGCAGAGAGCCTGATATGTTGGAAATAACATGTTCGAGGCATGTGAGCTGTTGATCACATGCTTATGCATAGATCGCCATCTAGTGTTAGGTCTGGATCTTAACACTTTGTTTTTCTTCGAAGAAGTCTTCCTAGTCACAAGGTATGCGACTCCTCCTTTCGGTGATAGTGCGCATGGTCCTCGACTCCATCTTCAGATTGTTTTTTTCTGCCATCGGGTTCGAATGTGACTTGCTGTACTCCGGTTCGACACCGGTCCTTCGGTTTCTCTCGGTGCGTACAACACTCAACTTTGACGGTATTTTTTTCAATCGTGTTATCCATTCTTCGCGGATCGTGTTCTTACAAAAAACTTTTCAATCAGAGAGCTCGTGGTAGGCCGTTGGGCCTAGCTCCTGGTTCGACTCACAGTCGATGGAACGAACTCCTTTTAAATTCTGTCCTCGGTGCCACGCAAAATATCCGCGCACTGATTCACACGAGGTATGCAACCTGTGTCTGTCACCTGAACACAGTGAACAGGACTACAGCGCGTGCCGAGCTTTCCGCTCCAAAATGACTCTTCGGGACCGTCTGACCCACCGACGCGACATGCAGAGCCAACTCACAGGCTCCATTCTGGAACTCTTTGGACCTGAATCGGATGAAGAGACCGACAACCCTATTGGAGCCGAGGAGGAGCAAGAACAGATCTCCCTCTCCGACGATGGCTCCGACTAGGATGACGATATCCCGCATGGACAATGTACTGTAAGTGCAGGCCCTACTCTGCCCAAACTCAACCAAAAAAAAAGTCTCTGGCTGACCCGTGCCCTCAGGCCCCGGTCAGTGCCAAGACCACGCTTCCTACGCCCCACGTCCTGGCTCGGCACCGAAGCCTACCAAAAAGCCTTCTGGCTCCGAAAAGCCCCATTCCAAATCAGGCACCGAGCAAAAGCCTTCGGGATTGAAGACCAAGTCCGGCTCCGATCATCACCACTCGGCACCGAAAAACACCTCGGATCCAAAAACACCAGCCCTAAAACCATCGGCACCAAAAATGTAGGCGCCGAAACAGACTGATAAACCAAAGTCACCTAAGAAGCATAGTTTTGGTGATCCGCTCGAGAAACCGGACCCAAAACAGAAAATTTTGGTCATACATCCAAAAACCGGCCACATTTCTACCGAAGTGACTTTAAAAAGAGGGGTTACTACCACATTCCATTAAAGAAGAGAACTGTTGGAACAAACCCTTCCCCTCCTCTTCCTTCACCACCTTTACCTCAGTCTCTGCCTGTGCCAACTTCACCTGAGCACTCACCACCATATATACCTGACTATCAGGGTGATAGGGATGGGGATGATTATAATCAGCCTGTACCTACAGATGAGTGGGATGACTATAACACTGACTCGCCCACAGACAATATCCCTGACCTATATCCTACCTGACCCTCTTCGCCAGACGACAGCGTAGGATATATTTAATTGCTAGGCAGGGCTGCCAATTACCATGGGGTCCAGCTACATAAAGAATCCCTTGAAGAGGATTTCCTCTTTGAAACATTAAACAGCATACTCAAATCCACACATATGTTGCCCATGCTTAAAGGAATGACCAGACATGTAGACAACACATTTAAGGATACTGTCAGGGCACGTATACTTACCCCTAGGGTGGACAAAAAATACAAGCCTGCACCATCTGATCCAGTCTACATAAGAGGACAATTACCCTTAGACTCATTAGTTGTTTCTAATGAACGCAAAAGGGCAAACTCCTAGATTACTGGAGACGCACCACCCCCAGAAAAAGAGTCAAAGCTCCTTGATGCTTCAGGGAAAAGAATAGCTTCCCAGGCAGCTAACTTCTGGCGCATATCTAACACACAAGCGCTGCTAGCCAGATATGACCGTGCGCATTGGGATGAAATGAAACAACTTATCCAATTTTTACCCCAAGAATATAAATCTGAAGCGCAAGACCTAGTATGTGAGAGACAACTAATTTCCAACAATTAAATTAGGTGCTCCATAGATGCGGCTGATACAGAGCGGTGAACACTAGTGTCCTTTGAAGAAGGCACGCCTGGCTACGCATTTCAGGGTTCAAACCGTTGGTTCAGACCTCAATATTGAACACACCATTCAATAAAGAACACCTGTTTGGGCGGGTGGTAGATTCTTCACTTGAGAAGATGAAGAAAGATACCGAAGTGGCTAAATCAATTGGATCCCTTCAGTCTCCACAAGGCCGTGATTCCTTTTGGCGCCCCTTTTATCGAGCAGGGTCCATAACCACTTCCTCGGACACTGCATCCACCTATAAGGGCAATAACCAGCCCTCATGTTCCAAAACGTACGCCAGAGGTGGTTATAGAGGATACAACGGCAAGGGCAGAGGTAGAGGTTCCAACACACGTACCTCCCCCTCCCATACAAAACAGTGATTTGCCCATAGTTCCCCCCGAACACTTAACATCTGTGGGGGGAAGACTGTCACAATTTCTACCAAAGTGGCAGTCAATAAAAACAGACAAGTCGGTTCTCCAAATTATCCATTCTGTTTACTGGCTGGAGTTCATCAACACTCCTCCAAACATTCCTCCAAAGTCGCACAAACTTTCATCGGATCACCTACACCTTCTCAAACAAGAGGCACAGTCCCAGCTTCTAAAACAAGCTATAGAGCCCATACCACCACAACATCAAAGGTCGGGAGTCTACTCCTTTTACTTCCTAATTCCCAAATAGTTTGGTTCTCTCAGACCAATATTAGATCTCAGAGAACTAAATCTTTACATACCACTTCCACATGGTAACACTTCAACCGGTTCTACCCCTTTTGCAAAAGGGCGACTTTCTTTCTAATCTAGACTTAAAAGACGCCTACTATCACATTCTAATCCATCCGGCTCACCGCAAATTTCTCAGGTTTGTGGTAGCAGGTCAACATTACTAATTCAAGGTACTCCCATTCAGAGTCACCACTGCCCCCAGAGTCTTCACAAAGTGTCTGGAGGTCGTAGCTGCGCATCTAAGAAGACAAAGCATACATGTCTTCCCCTATCTGGACGACTGGCTCATCAAAGCCAGCACGTACCAACAATGCCGCAACCATACTTCCGTAACCATTCAGTTACTTCACAAGCTAGGGTTTATAATCAATGTGTTAAAATTACATCTTCAGCCAAACAAAATTTAGAACTACCTAGGAGCCACTCTGGATACTCAAAGGGCTCTAGCATTTCCTAACGCACCCAAAATTGGAAACATTCAGGCGCTAATTCTCTACTTTCAAGCCACTCAATCACTTCCAGCTCGAGTGTTTATGCAACTGTTGGGAATGATGGCATCTTGCATCATGATCGTTCTCCATGCCAGGCTGCACATGTGTTCACTTCAAGAATGCTTAGCCAATCAGTGGAACCAGTCACACGGTCTATTAACCGATCTAGTGTTGGTATGGGGCCATACTCATCGCTCTCTGCAGTGGTGGAACACCCAAAATCTGTCAAAAGGACGGCTGTTCATAGACCCAGTTCGACAGACAGTTTTAACAGCGGATGCATCCCTAACTGGATGGGGAGCTCATCTTCAACAACACACAGTGCAAGGCCTGTGGAGCCAACAACAAAAGTTGCTCCACATCAGTCATTTAGAGCTGATGGCGATCTTTCTAGCTGTCAAAGCCTTTCAAGATCACCTCTCTGGGAAAGCTGTCTTGGTTCGATGACCGCTATGTATTACATACAGAAACAGGGGGGGGGACACACTCTCTCCAACTATCTCACTTAGCCCAAGACATCTGGAGGTGGGCTATTCACCACAATATCTATCTCCTAGCGGAACACCTCCCAGGAGTCAACAACCAGATTGCGGACCTCCTCATCAGACAGAGGTATCAAATACACGAATGGGAACTTCACCCTCAAGCTCTCCACCCATACTTCCAAGCTTGGGGAGTCCCTCACATAGATCTGTTTGCAACACCCCAGAACGCAAAATGCCCAAGCTTCGCCTCCAGGTATCCACACCCGTTGTCCAAAGGCAATGCTCTATGGGTGAACTGGTCAGGGATATTTGCTTACGCTTTTCCGCCTCTCCCACTCATTCCATCAGTGGTTCACAAACTCAGACAAACATCCCTCACACTAATACTGGTAGCTCCAACATGGACATGTCAACCCTGGTTCACAACCCTGTTGGAACTCTCTCTGGTACCGCATCAAAATTACATTTAACTCTCAGTCTCCTCACACGGAGAAATCAAACACCCAGATCCCAAACAACTGAACCTTGCGACCTGGCTCCTGAAGTCATAGAGTTTGGTCATCTGAACCTTCCACCAGACTGTATGAACATTATTAAGGGGACCTGAAGGCCTACCACAAGAGCCTGCTAGGCATCCAAATGGAAGCGATTTGTTATCTACTGCAATAACATCAACCCTCTGGATGCTTCCATACAAACATTATCTGCTACCTCTTACATCTACAGCTGTCGTCATTGGCCTATACAGCCATCAGACTGCATCTCGCTGCAATTGCCGCCTGTCTTCAAAATAGGCAACATTTATCGCTCTTTAGAGTGCCTGTGATCAAAGCATTTATGGAAGGACTGAAAAGAGTTATACCACCAAGACTTCCACCTGCTCCAGTGTGCAATCTTAACATAGTCCTCACAGGGCTCATGGGCCCACCATTTGAACACATGCACAAATGTGACTTGCAGTTCCTTACTTAGAGAACAGCTTTCCTCATTGCAATCACTTAATTAAGGAGAGTGGGTGAACTTCAGGCACTAACCATAGAATAACCTTTTTTCAAGCTACACAAAGATAAAGTGGTTCTTCGTACCAACCCCAAATTCCTACCTAAGGTGGTATCTGCATTTCACATTAATCAGTCAGTTGAATTACTTGTTTTCTTCCCTCTACCTGACTCTGTTGCAGAAAGACCTCTACACACCTTAGATGTTAGAAGAGCACTGTTGTATTTCACTGAAAGAACAAAATCTTTACGCAACACCAAACAACTTTTTGTTGCTTTTGCGCCATCTCACAAGAGCAATCCTATATCCAAATCAGGTATTGCTAGGTGGATCGTTAAATGCATTCAGATTTGCTACGCAAAAGCCAAAAGGACTCTAACGGTACCTCCTAGAGCACATTCCACTCTTAAACTAGGAGCTATTATGGCTTTCTTAGGGAACATCCCATCACTGACATCTGCAAAGCTGCAACATGGTCCACACCACACACATTCACCAAACACTAATGCGTGGATGTGTTAGCCAGACAACAAGCTAATGTGGGCCAAGCAGTACTTAAAACATTATTTCAGACAACTCCATCAGTTACAGGATAGCCACCGCTTATGGGAGACTGCTGTATAGTCTAAGCATAAACATGTGATCTACAGCTCACATGCCTAGAACGGAAAATGCTACTTACACAGTATGCATCTGTTCTTGGCATGTAGAGCTGTAGAATCTTATACGCCCACCTGCCTCCCTGGGTACCTGTACCTGATGTAGTTCTCTTGTTACTATTCAGACATACATGTAGCCATCTCTATTCTTTACTACTACTCCATTCTCTTACCCTCTGCGGGAAAACAATCTGAAGATGGAGTCGATGACCATGCGCACTATCACTGAAAGGAGGAATCACCTACCTCGTGCCTAGGAAGACTTCTTCGAAGAAAAACAAAGTGCAAACATCCGGACCCAACACTAGATGGTGATCTATGCATTAGCATGAGATTCTACAGCTCTACATGCCAAGAACAGATGCATACTGTGTGAGTAGTATTTTCCTTTTTGTGCGTGCACTGGAAATCTAATCGAAATGTATAGTATGAATACTTGCTCATTAGGTGACAGCATTGCAACACAGGCATAATGGCATTGCTGCAAAGGATTTCTTCCTTTAGAGGCTACTTCTGTTGTGATTATGTGAGCCACTTCCATAGGAACAGATGACCACCTTCGTAGCAGCCGTTCAGTGTTGAGAAGCCTTTGTCCACCTGTGTGAAGAAGTTGGGACTAAAATGACAGTGACTGTAGGCTGCTCTGCCTGCTTATCATTAATGTTATAGAAAAATGAATTAACATTATTCCACATTCTGGGATCTCAAATTTCGAAAATTAATCACAATTCTGCACATTTTATCTGAATCATTACAATCAGAATGAAGGAATTAAAAATCAAATTCCAACAAAACTTCAAGATAGCAGAGATATTAAAAACTAGTGAGGAAAGTCTGTTGCTGAGACTAACGTTTGAGTAAATACCCTACTAGCATTTTGGAAACACAAGCTGAAGGACTACATGACATCTTGCAAGTGCGATGCATTTGTTATGGTGATACAGGGCTTCTGCTGCTCTCTTTCCAGACCAATCAGTCTCCTACTCGTTTCCTTGCACTGCCCGAGGAAGGGGCACACGCTCGAAAGCCTGCAGTCAATTTATTAGACTAATAAAAGTATCATAATTGCATGACTGCATGTTTTTCTTTCTTTTTTTTCAAATGATAGAACTGAAGTTTTCAGGTGGTAAACTCTGTAGTGAAGTGATGAGTAGCCTATGTAGGAAGCTGTCTCATTATATACTATACCAAAGTAAGGTATAGTGTGCACAGAGTCCAGTGGATCCCCAAAGGCTTACAGAGATAAAAGTTGATAATATCTTACTCTCTTTGTGGTAGTGTGGGCGAGCAGTAAGACTTTATCAGAGGGTAGTGTTAAGCATTTATTGTACACATTCAGGAAAGAAATGATATCACACGCTTAAAAACTAAACTCAGACCAATTTGCTTGTATAAGATTATTATTTAGTTATTTTATATCTAGAACCAAGCCAGGCCTGGTGCATGTAAGTGAAATAATACTTTGCAGGTATAATGCGGTTGAATACAATTGAAATCCAGTTGGATGCAAATGGTTTGTTTGCCCAGTTGGATGCAGTTAGTTTGTTCACAGGTAAGTCAAGTCAAAATTACTTTACAGTTTTGAGATTACTTTGTATGTTACTTTTCAGATTACTTTTTAAGTTACTTTTTCTGCTCAGTGTGATATGCCTAGATATAACAATGGGATATTTCCTAGAGAAAAGGTAAGTTATTCAGTTTTTGTACATTTGCAGTTTCTTAGGGTTTCATACAAACCAACTCCACACCGAGGATTTTTCACAGAAAAGCAGTCAATGCAGTCCTGTGGGAGAAACCAGTGTTATCTGTGTATCGCTAAGTACTTAGGTTTTGGAGTTGGTATTCTGGGGTTACAACCCGGGTTCCCCAGGGTCGAGGATGCACTAGGGCCGCCGGATGCAGATTGCTGAGGCCCAATGTTATCCAATGGGGATAGGGACTCTGGTTGTTTGCTGCTCACGAGCTGGCCACGAGGTGGTGGGAACAAAGCTCCTGGTTTTAGGCTCAGGGCAAAGGGGGATCCGATTTAGCACACAAGGTGCATCCTCAGCTGTACTGGGGCGGCCGGGTGCACGGTGCTGTTTTGGCATCTGGTGCCTTGTTGGTTTCAATGGGGATTTTCCTGTTGCAACAAACCCTGCAGGCTCGGGGACGATGATCTATTGGAGATGACCACTGGTTGGAAAGGTAAGTTGGGATGCTGGGACACCTTCGGTTGGGCTACCTAAGGCTGTAGGACGTCTGGTGTAGGGGTTCCTTTTGGCGTCTGGTTTCTCTTACTGGCTCTGGTCACGGTTGGGGGGATCCTCCAGAAAGGGATCGTGGTGTTGAGCCACTCGAACTCAGGCTTTGGGCCTCAGGTGCCGAGTGGTGCAGATTTGGCCAGAGCCAGAGTCTGTGGGTGAGCAAATCCAGTGCTCAAAGGAGACACAGTCTGGTTTGGAAAGGCAGGCCAGGTCCTCCGGGTTCTTGGGGGCTGCTGGCTGCAGGACACACCAGGATTTGCTGTAGCAAGTCGCGGTCAGGACAGGCAGGTAGGGCTGGGGCCAAGTCAGTTGGTGTCCTCCTCTTCTTCCTCATCAGGGCTCTTTGGTCCTTCTTCTTCTTGTATGAGGAGGCAAGGTTCAGGGTTGCCCCTTAATACTAAATTTAGGGGCGTTACAGGTAGGGACCAATGGGTCCCTTCCTTGGGGTGGGTACACCCCATATTATGCCACCCTCCAGTGGGAAGAGGGCATAGGCCTCACTCTGGTTGGCTGAGTCCCCCATTTTCCCACCGATTCTCCCGGCCAAAGTGGCGTTCAGAACCCGTGGGGGCCAGTTGTCGAAAAACATGTCTGGTGGTGACAGCTGGCAAGCAGCCACTCAGCCAGGACACTAGAGGTAGGTCGTTTTTCAGGGGGCATCTCCAAGATGCCCTCTGAGTTCATTTTTCATTAAATCCCACACTGACATCAGTGTGCGTTTACTGTGCTGAGACGTTTGATACGAAACATCCCAGTTTTCAGTAAGGCCAGTATGGTGCTGTGGAGTTCGTAATGACAAACTCCCAGACCATATACTCTTTATTTCATTACTGCACTTACAATGTCTAAGAATGGACTTAGACACTGTAGGGGTACAGGACTCATGCACCTGTACCCTCAACACTGCTATAGTGCACCCAGCCAGAGGGGTGGCTTACCCATCCCAGGGCAGTGGTTTGTAGGCATGGCACACAAGGCTGTGTGCCATGTCGACTCTTCACTTTGTTCTGCACCAAAACACGCAGCCTGCAATGGCAGTGTGTGTGTGTGTGTGTGTAAAGGTACAGGGCCTCTAAAGGTGGCACAATAAGTGCTGCAGCCCTTAGAGGTCTTCCCTGGTCACAGTGCCCTTGGTACCTCTGCTACCTTTTACAAGGGACTTGCATGTGGCCAGAGAGTTGCCAATTGAGTTTTGCAACAGTACAGTTTAGGGAAAGAACATAGTTTCTGGGCACCTGGGTGGCAGGAACTCAGGTCACACTCAGTCAAAGTACATCAACATTAGGCAAAACATGGGAGGCAACCATGCAAAAAGGGACACTTTCCTACAGCCTACTGACATCTGCAGACCCCAATGCCAAAACCCATGTGGCTCACTTCAGTCAATGAATTTCTAATGGATACGCCTTAATGCAGATTTCTCACGTTCAGAATTTACCAGGTGCCAGACTGAACCTGGAAAATTCTCCCATCAATGACTCCTGCTGCCTCGTCCTTGCAGCACCCCAGAAGCGATGAGCGGAGCCGCATATAGGTGCCACACAAGCACGTTGATATAAGTTCCTATCTTTCTATGCCCTTCAATGCGGATCGTGAGTGCTGCTTTTAGTGACTCCAAAAGCTTTCCAGGACAGTGGGTTAGGGAAGATGCCTCCCCGAAAATGACACGATTAAAGCTGTGCCCCAACTGCAGGAATCAGATGTCTTTTTAAACCTTCACAATGTATGCCTTTGGTGTTTGGGCTCTGGGCAAACCTTCAAGTTGTACTATAGGGTGCCGATTACGATCCGGTAGAAAAATTCCCCGTGCGACTCGTATCCGGTCTTTTTACCGTACGAATCGTACAAGTGCCGTACGAACTGGCAATCACGATTTGCATGGTAAAAAGTCCATACGAACCGCATTTGGAATCATTCCGCACACGTCCTCTGGTCGGAAAATGTGTCCGACACGTCCTCGGACGATTTACCGTACAAACGTGAAAAGTCAAGTCCGACCGAGGAATCACGATCCCACCCGTGCGTCCGAACTCACAACTGTATGGTAAAAACACCGTCCGCACCGAACTCCCATTGCAACCATGGAGATATGTGCCCGCATACGTGCCAAACACTCCCCCCAGCACCCATACGTTCGAGTCGTACTCCCCGTTAATGTACACCCCCCCCTGTATGTACACCCGTGTACGTGTCGAACCCCCACCCGTGTATGTACACCCCAGTACGTTCGAGTCCTACCCCCACCCCTGTACGTGTCGTACCACCGTCTATGTACACCCCAGTATGTTTGAGTCGTACCCCCACCCCTGTACGTGTCGTACCCCCTTGTACCTACACCCCAGTACGTTCGAGTCCTACCCCCACCCCTGTACGTGTCGTACCACCGTCTAAGTACACCCCAGTACGTTCGAGTCGTACCCCCACCCCTGTACGTGTCCGACCCCCATGTATGTACACCCCAGTACGTTCGAGTCGTACCCCCACCCCTGTACGTGTCCGACCCCCATGTATGTACACCCCAGTACGTACGAGTCGTACCCCCACCCCTGTACGTGTCCGACCCCCATGTATGTACACCCCAGTACGTTCGAGTCGTACCCCCACCCCTGTACGTGTCGTACCACCGTCTATGTACACCCCAGTACGTACGAGTCGTACCCCCACCCCTGTACGTGTCGTACCCCCGTGTACCCACACCCCTGTACGTTCGAGTCGTACCCCCACCCCTGTACGTGTCGTACCACGTGTACCCACACCCCTGTACGTTCGAGTCCTACCCCCACCCCTGTACGTGTCATACCCCCGTGTACCTACACCCCAGTACGTTCGAGTCCTACCCCCACCCCTGTACGTGTCGTACCCCCGTGTACCTACACCCCAGTACGTTCGAGTCCTACCCCCACCCCTGTACGTGTCGTACCACCATCTATGTACACCCCAGTACGTTCCAGTCGTACCCCCACCCCTGTACGTGTCGTACCCCCGTCTATGTACACCCCAGTACGTTCGAGTCCTACCCCCACCCCTGTACGTGTCGTACCACCGTCTAAGTACACCCCAGTACGTTCGAGTCGTACCCCCACCCCTGTACGTGTCGTACCCCCGTGTACCTACACCCCAGTACGTTCGAGTCCTACCCCCACCCCTGTACGTGTCGTACCACCGTCTAAGTACACCCCAGTATGTTCGAGTCGTACCCCCACCCCTGTACGTGTCCGACCCCCATGTATGTACACCCCAGTACGTTCGAGTCGTACCCCCACCCCTGTACGTGTCGTACCACCGTCTAAGTACACCCCAGTACGTTCGAGTCATACCCCCACCCCTGTACGTGTCGTACCACCGTCTATGTACACCCCAGTACGTTCGAGTCGTACCCCCACCCCTGTACGTGTCGTACCCCCGTGTACCTACACCCCAGTACGTTCGAGTCCTACCCCCACCCCTGTACGTGTCGTACCACCGTCTAAGTACACCCCAGTATGTTCGAGTCGTACCCCCACCCCTGTACGTGTCCGACCCCATGTATGTACACCCCAGTACGTTCGAGTCGTACCCCCACCCCTGTACGTGTCGTACCACCGTCTAAGTACACCCCAGTACGTTCGAGTCGTACCCCCACCCCTGTACGTGTCGTACCACCGTCTATGTACACCCCAGTACGTTCGAGTCGTACCCCCACCCCTGTACGTGTCGTACCCCCGTGTACCTACACCCCAGTACGTTCGAGTCCTACCCCCACCCCTGTACGTGTCGTACCACCGTCTAAGTACACCCCAGTACGTTCGAGTCGTACCCCCACCCCTGTACGTGTCGTACCACCATCTATGTACACCCCAGTACGTTCCAGTCGGACCCCCACCCCTGTACGTGTCGTACCACCGTCTATGTACACCCCAGTACGTTCGAGTCGTACCCCCACCCCTGTACGTGTCCGACCCCCATGTATGTACACCCCAGTACGTTCGAGTCGTACCCCCACCCCTGTACGTGTCCGACCCCCATGTATGTACGCCCCAGTACGTTCGAGTCGTACCCCCACCCCTGTACGTGTCGCACCACCGTCTATGTACACCCCAGTACGTACGAGTCGTACCCCCACCCCTGTACGTATCGTACCCCCGTGTACCCACACCCCTGTACGTTCGAGTCGTACCCCCACCCCTGTACGTGTCGTACCACCGTGTACCCACACCCCTGTACGTTCGAGTCCTACCCCCACCCCTGTACGTGTCGTACCACCGTGTACCCACACCCCTGTACGTTCGAGTCCTACCCCCACCCCTGTACGTGTCATACCCCCGTGTACCTATACCCCAGTACGTTCGAGTCCTACCCCCACCCCTGTACGTGTCGTACCACCGTCTATGTACACCCCAGTACGTTCCAGTCGGACCCCCACCCCTGTACATGTCGTACCACCGTCTATGTACACCCCAGTACGTTCCAGTCGCACCCCCACCACAACCTCCTAAGTACGGAGCGCACCCCATGCCCCAACATCACAACCGCATGTACGAGTCGTACCAAGCCACACACAAGGACAGCACCGTACAACCAAATGGCCCATCTACACACCGTACACACGCTCAAAACGCACGTACACAACCAGGACAAAACAAAACAACACAAGAATACACTATTCGAATGGCACAAAGCCACTAAACATGGCCAACAAACACTAAAAAAACACATACACTGACCTGCAACTGCCAAATACAAACAGAGGCCCTAAACACCACCACTCCTTATAACACACCCACCCAAAGTTCAAACACAGCCACACCCACCAATGGACCAATAAAAAGGGCCCACACACACAAACCATGAGCCTTTGCAACAGACTCACTGCTGCCAGACACCACAGACAACTTACAGCACCTTACTACAAGCTTCACCACACCTTACACTTGCACACCTTCACAAACACACCCTCATCACATTCACACACACACACACCTGCACAACCACACCCACACACCCACAACCATCCACACACACCCCCCACCATCCACACCCCTCACCATGCCCACTACCAAGAATCCAAAGTTCAGTAACCGAGAGTTGGAGGTTCTTGTCGATGAAATCCTCAGAGTCGAGCCACAGCTCTTTGGAACATTGGTCAGAAACACCAGCATGGCAGCAAAAACAGCCATGTGGCAGACCATCATCGATGCTGTGAATGCTGTTGGGGACACCAGAAGGACCAGGAAGGAATGCCAATCCAGGTGGTACGATCTGCGGAGGAGGGTCCGAGCCAAGATGCAGGAGGAACACAACCAGGCCAACGCCACTGGAGGAGGGCCCTCCCGCAGACCCGTACACTACCAGCCCTGGGAGGAGAGGGTGATGGCCATACTGCCGGTGGAGGTAGTGGACGGATTAGAAGGACTCCGAGACCCGGGTGAGTACACAAACAACGCACCTCACATGGGGGGGAACGTCATCCACAACCAAAATCACTAACAGGCACGCAACCACCCCAAGCCATCGCATGACTCAACCACACTCCATGAACACGCACATGCCACTGCTGCCACCATGCCCCATGCACCCAGCTGGACAATGTCAAGTCACAGGCCACAGAAGACACCAACACATGACACGGTAACCCGGATGGCGGGAGGCTGGGCCCCAAAAATCACATAGTGCAACTCCGAAGCAGACAACAATGCCCTCTGCCCATATGGCCTAGGTCACAGCCAGACAAACACTGTGTCCCCACACAGGAAAGACTCGCCAGCAAATGGCGGACGCCTTGCATCAACACATGGGGGTGAAGGCACTGTTTTGCACATGACAGCAGCCGATGAACAGCCAACATTGTGAAAGAGTGGCAGCACACACCACCACAGCAGCAGCGCACACACAGACACTACACCCAATGGGTGCCTGGAGATCAGAAACAAACTCACTTCAACAAGCCAAGGGTCATTCAAAGATCTGCTAAAAGTGTGTGCCTAGGAAGCTGGGCTGAGGTGACAGAGGGTGACACACATAGGGAGGGAGAGGGGGACAGAGAGGGAGGGAGAGGGGGACAGAGAGGGAGGGAGACACAGGGACACGGACAGAGGGAGGAGGCTGACACACAGAGGGAGGTAGAGGGGGACAGAGAGGGAGGGAGAGGGGGACAGAGAGGGAGCGAGACACAGGGAGAGCAAATCAGCCGTGTGGCGTGTGCGAATGTCTGCTCGTCAGCAGGTAGACTGCGTGCATGTAGACCAGGATGGCCAGTGCCAGAACCCCCCCTCTTCCCCATGGCAAAACACAGGGCCATGTCACAACCCGTTCACGAGCACAACGACAGCTACCTGGATCATATAAGTGTGTGGATCCACTCCATGTGCACATGTACAGTGCTACACGGAAGGCGCCAATGCATGGCTCGCCACACCTGCCCACTCCACTGCTGACTGCAGTCACACTTGACGCAGCAAGTAAGACCGTGCCACACATAGTTAAAGGGGCCAAAGTGGTGCCCAAGGGACACACCCATGCACAAGTGCACTGTGAGTGGAATGCAAGACAGATCCCAATTCCAAGAGGAAATGTCCCAACTTTGAAACTGATGAAACATGGATGTTGCATGGACCAAAATTAACATTGTCTCTCTCACACACAGGTCAACGTCGTGGTTCACCCCCCAACACTGGGGGGGAAGACTCACAGGACCCGGATCTGCAGGAGCCCGATCCCACCGGCAGCGACCACTCTCACCACTCTGTGGACGACCGACCTGGCCCCTCTGGTGTCCAACCACCTGCAGCACCTGCGTCAGGTACAACTGTGCCAACCACCACCCCCACTCCTGCCACATCCCAGGAGACACCCAGGATCCCTGCCCCAACACCACAATGCAGCCAGGCTGGCCAGGAGGGACACGGTGTCCCGGGCACCCAGGAGGAGGCAGGCGACAACGCCAATGCCACCCCTCAGGTCGTTCCAGGGGATTCACGATACACTCCGTCGGATGGCCGACAACATGGCCGACCCTCCCTGTGCCAGAAGGCGGAGAACATCACCACCCACAGGGAGGGATCAGGAGGAGGAGGAGGAAACATCCGATGGAGCATCCCAGACGTCGTCATGGCCTGCTTCTGAGGGTCCCCCGCAGGAGGGCGGGTCGTCCACGGAAAAGACCGTGAGGGTCGGCGCAACATCACCATCTCCCAGGACACCTGGCCTGGCACCTGGCCCACTGGAGCAACAGCATCACAGCATCAAGAGACATTCTCTGCCACATGGCCCTGCTGGTCACTGTCTGACCAATGTTGACAAAGACTGTGGCATGGACTATGAGGATTTCCAATGGCAAGGACACCAACTCCCCTACTGAACTTTGGATTCCAAACTCCCGGAAAGCCCCTCACGTCATACCCCCCCCACCCCCCTACAAAAATAAAAAATCACACCATGAAGAGAAGATGCCTGCTGGTTGCATTATTACCTTACATGTGTCTTGTAAAGTCTAAACATGCCTGAGTTATCTTTTGACTTCAACCATCCACACCCTGGGGCCTGAGTCTGGCACAGGACACACGGGTCACAGTGTATTAGGCAAGACAGACATGGAGCACCATACACACCCGTGATGGGCCCAACCAGCTAAGGGGGTGGCCGCACAACCGTGCCGACAGACACATTGAGTACAGCAACAGTCATGCGCAGAGGTCAGGGATCATGTGGAGTGTCCTGGGGGGCACCCAGGTATGTGTAGACAGGTGGCAGAACCATGTCCTGCAAGCTTGAGTCCGGTGGATGCAGAGAATGGGGGCCTGGCCAACGTTGGATGCATGGGGATGGCACATGTCACAATACCCACACAGTCATCGACATCATGCCCACTACACAGTCTCAGCCCCCACACACAGCTTGCATCTTGCTACTCGACACATTGACACATAGCCACAATCAGGGAATACCATGCCAGACATGCTGCATGCACCGTGGCAACACACCAGCATTGACTGAGAAGAGGCACCTTGGAGGCATAGGGACACCTTTATTAGTCATGTTTTCGGGAGTGCAGAGGCAACTTGAAGTACACATGAACACATCTTGTGGAGTAACATGTGGGTCCAACACTGGCACCCCCCTTCTGCAGCACAAATGCGTGTTAGCCATGGAAGTGGCACACAAGCGTCGGCTAACAGCTAAACACCCACAGCTGCTCACGGAGAGCCTGCCATACACCATATATCTGCTGATGTGGAAGTCCCACACCATGTCAAGCCAATGCTAACCGTATGTGTCCGAGGGCAGTGTCACACACATTGATGCCATCATCACAATCCACTATCCCATCACTGATGACTGTCAACCAGTCAGACCATCTATTCAGGTGTACACTGCTGCATGTCGTGTCCCATGCAGATGCTACATGGCTGCAGAGGAACCAAACATCGACAGGGGCAGTGTGCATACATCGTGAACAACTGGCACACCCAATACACCCCTGATGCATCCCTTACCCTATGGAGACTTCCAAACGTGTCCGTGCCTGTAACGCTGAGTCAGCCCACGATGACGTGTCCATGAGGAATAGCAGCGCCACAACAATGCAACCAGCAGACGGCATGCGCAAGTACCTGGGGAAGAGAGACACACAAGAAGTCAGCCACAAAAAGCACAGCCACTTGCATGTGCATGTACTCGACACATGTAAGGATGACAACATGCTAGGTCACAATTATGACTGGGGAAATACAACCATCACTGCCACCATCACTCCAGTGACACACCCACACACACCTCTGACTCACGTGCCATACATGCAGGTGGACACACACATCACAACACATGCCACAAGGGGACAAATGCGTGCACACTCAGACACTGGTACTCACCACTAAGCAAAGAAGTCGCGTATGAGCCGAGTCCGGATGTCCTCCTGCGGCTCCACATCCTCCACATCACTAGCCCCATTGCCAAGCCCTTCGTCCTCCACGGGTGGATGGTCCTCGTCATGTTGATCCAGGATGAGTGGCACAGCTTTCTCAACTGCCATGTTGTGCAGCATACAGCAGACCATGAAGATTTTGCAGACCTTTGCAGTGGCATATGGGAGGGCGCCGCCGGTCTTGTGGAGGCACCGAAAGCGGCTCTTCAGCAGGCCAAACGTCCTCTCTATCACTCGCCTTGTCCGGCCATGGGCGGTGTTGTAGCGGAGATGGGCCGGCGTGATGGGGTTGCGGAGAGGTGTGAGCAGCCATGGCATGTTGGGATAGCCAGCGTCCCCTACATGGGAAGCACATGGACATCGTTAGAACTGGTGAAGCGGTCGTGCTGGTAGGCTATGCAAAATACAGGACTGACAGACTGTACCCACCAACAACACATGCTCTTTCGTTGCGCAGCTGCATCATCATTTCAGGCATCCTGCTACACCTCATGATGTAGGCATCGTGTGCTGATCCTGGAAAACGAGCACAGACATGTGAAATCAACATGTTGGACTGACACACCACAAGGGCATTGATGGAGTGGTAGTGCTTCCGATTGCGGTACGCTACCTCCCGTGCGTGTGGTGGTACCAAAGCTACATGTGTCCCATCAATGGACCCAATGACATGGGGCATCCCTCCCAGGGCATAGAATCCACGCTTGACCGCAGTCAACTGTTCAGGGGTTGGGAACTTGATGAAGTCATCCAGGTGAATCAACATGGCCTCTAAGAAATCATGCAGCACACGGCAGAACATGCTCTGGGACATGCCACCAACATGAGCTATGGTATATTGAAAGGTACCCGTGGCAAGAAAATGTAGGGCTGCCATTACCTTCAGCTGGGGTGTCAGTGCCGTAGGATACCTGTGCTGCGGTTCCAGGTGTGGTGCCAGTCTCGCCGTCAACTCCAGAATCAACCGTCGTGGGAAGCGGTAGCACCGGATCCGATCATTCTCCCGCATGTCAGCCAAGTCCGGCATTGCTCGGGGAAGAGGCGGCGCTCTGCAGTATTTTGGAAGTGACAAGGAAGAGTGAGTGCACCACAACAACAATTTATATGTACAGAGCACATGTTAATCTGTCAATACACATATGCTACATAGGGAGTCACGTATGTGCTACATGCCCAGGACACGTATGGCTGGCAGGTGACACTCCTACCAAGACCCAGCTACACACGGAGATTGAGAACCTCCCCATGCCATGCCATGGGAATAGCTGTGTCCCAGTGCAAGTGAACAGCCAGACGCAACACAGGAGTGGCATACGCCCACACATCAGCAGAAGTAGGATGCCGATTGCAGAGACTGGTAGCGGAACACTAGAGCCACAGGTCACATGACATTACACTAGGACAGCCCACACACCTTGCCATGAAGGTGCACATGTCATGACTCACCACACAATCATTGTGAGGATGCAGACATGTCCTTGTCACACTACTCCGTGTCCCATGCATACATGTGCACCTCACATCCGATACCACATGTGGCATGGTGTGCGGAACAGTGTGCAATGTCAATCTACACACAGACACATGTTGGTTGCTGCAACAGCTGCAGCTTTTGAGGGTGCTCCAACATCAACCTGATGGGAAGCCCCCACACATACATGACATAGTCACATTGTGCACCGTGGGTAGTGACAAGGCAGGTGTGGTAACCCCTGTACCGGGCATCAGGGGACACTTCCGTGTGTTGGTGTCCGTGCCATGCCAGTGACGCTCACCCCAAGGGTGCAGTACGACATGCACACATGTCAAAGGAGTCAAGGGCATGCCTGGCACACATTGCACCGTCACACAGTACACCTGTACACATCTCATCATACATCTGGTGCCTTCTCCACTCAGGAGTAAGGTTCCACATCACAGCCTGTCACACCTGTGCCCCACACATGTAGTAATGCACAGACGATGGCTTGATGTCCATCCATGGACAAGTATGCCCATCCATGGACAGGTATGTCCGCCCTATTCCTACCTGTGTGCCGCCTATCACCACTGTGATGTGTAAAAACCGCCGTACTGCTGCTAAGAGGGCCTGTGTACATTCCCAAATCACTATGGGAGTGCTGCCGTATGTGTACCCATCGTGATGGCGAGCTTACAGGCATTTGTACGGCCCGTACCACTACGAGTACGCATACGCGAGGACACCCATAGTGATAGGGCCGTACGCACGCATTTACCCTCACTATCACTATGGGTGTCCTCGCGTATGCGTACTCGTAGTGGTACGGGCCGTACACACGCATGTACGCTCACTATCACTATGGGTGTCCTCGCGTATGCGTACTCGTTGTGGTACGGGCCGTACACACGCATGTACGCTCACTATCACTATGGGTGTCCTCGCGTATGCGTACTCGTTGTGGTACGGGCCGTACACACGCATCTACGCTCACTATCACTATGGGTGTCCTCGCGTATGCGTACTCGTTGTGGTACGGGCCGTACACACGCATCTACGCTCACTATCACTACGAGTACGCATACGCGAGCAGACCCATACTGATAGTGAGCGTAGATGCGTGTGTACGGCCCGTACCACTACGAGTACGCATACGCGAGGACACCCATAGTGATAGTGAGCGTACACTCGCATGTACGCTCACTATCACTACGAGTACGTATACATGAGGACACCCATATGATAGTGAACGTAGGCACGCGTGTAGGGGCCGTTGCAATGCATTTGGGGTGCCCTAGGGCCCCGAAACGCACCGTACCTGTGTGTGACGCAGAAAATTACATAGGGGACAAGTATTAAGGCATACATGCATGCTGGTTGTCATGGAGACCAAGTTCAAATTTCAAAATTGTTCTGGAAGGTGCACAGCAGAAGTCAGTTGGAATTCTTCTACTTTGTTGCAATGTGTTTGTGGGGCTGACATCATGCAGGAGAATGAAACCGATAGAGAACCCACAGACTGCTAGGTTTGAAGGGATTGGAGGAAACATAGGATGCAAATGTGAGTGACCAATCACTCTGTACTCCTGTGCATGAGATGGGCCAGCAAGGCAGATATAAGGCAGCCAGGTCCCATGAGGGTGCACTTGCCTGCACATCTCTGTATTCCACGACCCAGCTGCTGCTACTGATTCCCTGGAACCATGTCAAGGGCTGTGGAGAGGTCACAGCCATTCAACCTGGAGGAGAACATGGCTTTGGTGGATGTGATCCTCCCACGGTACCGCATGCTGTATGGGCGACCAGGTTATCAGGTGAGTGCAGTGTCCACTGCCACAGACTGTGTCCCTTTTTTGTGACTGTGACTTCTGCAATTGTGTCCAGGTGTGACACACATGCTATGTACTGTAGGGTGGGTCACAACTGGGGGGAATGCCTGATGTCTCCCAGCAGTGCCCTGAGACAGGAGGGGTGTGTGCAGAGTCCTCCCAGCAGTGCCCTGAGACAGGAGGGGTGGGTGCAGAGTCCTCCCAGCAGTGCCCTGAGACAGGAGGGGTGGGTGCAGAGTCCTCCCAGCAGTGCCCAGAGACAGGAGGGGTGTGTGCCGAGTCCTCCCAGCAGTGCCCTGAGACAGGAGGGGTGGGTGCAGACTCCTCCCAGCAGTGCCCAGAGACAGGAGGGGTGGGGGCCTATCACTCCCAGCAGTGCCCTGAGACAGGAGGGGTGGGTGTGATGCACAGTGTGAGGCTGGATCTTTGATTGTGTCGTTGCCCTCATTCCACCTGTGTCCTTTCAATGGCACGTACTGCTTTTGCCCTTCCCCAGAGGATCATGTCCCTATGACAAAGGTGCAATGCGTTGGATGCATACTAGGCCTTGTTGTGAACAGCGAATGTGTTCTAATCTGTGTCCCTGTGACATGTGCCAGGTGTATTGATGTAGTGTCACTTGTCCATCCTCACAGGTAGACGCCTCTGCCAAGGAGCAGATATGGCTGGACGCCGTCAGCGCCGTGAGGAGTGCGGAAGGTCGGAGGCGGCGCATGTCCCAGGTGAGGAAACGCTGGCAGGATATCCGGTGCTGGACGCGGAAGATCGCACGGGTCCTGCTGGGGGACTCACCTGAGAGCCACAAGAACCGCGGACGCCGCCGTCTCTCCCACATCCAGAAACGTGTGCTGGCGGTGGTCTTTCCTGACTTGGACAGGCGTCTACAGGACATGCAGCAGCCGGAAGGGGGTAGGTACATGTGTGTGTTTGTTGTGTTTCACCAGCATTTGTAAGTGCAATGTTCCATGGATACACTTCCAGGGTTTATGGTGCTGTGCTGATCCTATCCCCCACAGACTTGCTGTGCTCTTCTGCCTCCCTTCCCCTCCTTGCAATGTGTTCCCTGGTCTGTGTGTAGTCGCTCCATCACAAGGTCATGTAGCCTGACACCTTCTACAAGTGTACAATGCCTGCAGCATAATGTGTGGGGGTGGTGTGTAACAGGATTTGGGACCTTACCTGTGCCCTGTACAGTTCTGGACTTGTGGGTTCCATGTCAGTTGGCACTAATGCTGAGTCCAGACATGGGAGTTAGTCTCTCAAGTGTGAGGCCTTACAGTATGCATGTCCTATGTGGTGGCCTGTGACATGATGTGCATGAGTGTGCGTTACGCATAGTGCAGGGATGTTAGCGTGTGTTGCAGTCATTCCCATTCAGGAGCATGGAGTTGTGTGGCCACTACTGTCCCCAGGGGCATTTTTTCATAGGTATCATGTGTGTAATCCGAATATGTCGACAATCTCTGTGTCTACAGCATAGGTTGTGCTCTGTGCCATTGTCCCCTGGCACCATGTATATTGACGTGCGATGTATTACAAGTGTCCACTGTACAGCCTGACCTGATTTTCCAAGTACATACTCACGGTGGCCATTGCCTGTGTGTCTTGTAGCAATCATCTCATGATGCCCATTTGTACATGATTCTTTGGACAGGCGCACCTTGGGTATTTGGTGTGCAACCTTGATTTGTTGCATCCCATGTGTATTTCACCCAGACTAAGGGATGTACGTGCTTCATGTGTCTCCATAGATTTGTCTCATGTAGGGGGTGGGTGGTGCGGGCATGTCCGACATGTCAAGACCTGATATCTCCTTGCTAGGACTGGCCAGTGTGTGATGTTTGCCTGGACATACACTCAAGGTGCAGTGTGCCAGTCAGGGTGGGCATGTTATCAGTATTACCTATGCTGCATGTGCCTCTTGTTCCTGCCTATGGTCCCTGCTCATCCCTATTTGCTGCCACGCTGTGTGGTGCTGATGCAGTGCTGGATTGTCCCCAGGGCCTTGCTCCTCAGTCAAAATTCCATATCATCTCATTTGCTAGTGTGTCATGCTCTCCATAGTTATTCCATGGCATGGTGGGTCGAAGAACTGTGTCTTTCATGCCCTACATATGTACCTTGTTTTGTAGATGTAACTCTTCCTTTGTATCAGGGTATGCACTGTAACCTACGTAGATTTGACTCATGTGACATATGTATACAGGTGTATGATTACTTTCTGTCTCTTCACCCTGCCCACAGCATCGTCGGGGGACACGGAGGGAGACATGGACACAGACAGCGCGGAGGGACGCAGCGCCAGTGCCAGCGGTGACATCGGGGCTGGCACTTCGAGTGGGACTGAGGCGGTGGAGAGTGAACCCGGGGACCTGTCGACTGGCACAACAGAGTATGAAGCCGACGGGTCCGAGGAGGATCACTCCGAGTGGGCGGTGGCTGCACCACCATCTGACAGCAGCCCTACATCTGGCACCGCCCCCTCCATTGGCATCAGCCGCCTCCCACGTGCTCGTGTCCCTTCCTAGCGTGCCCGGTCCCCACATGTCTCCTTCCTGCCAGGCACCGCACCCCCTGCCCCTGTCTCCACTGCTGCCGCCAATGCTGAGTCTGTGGACATCCAGCGGCAGTTGCAGATTGGTCAGACTGCGATCCTTAATGTCCTCCATGGCCACAGCCAGGTCCTCAACAACATGGAGGCATACTTGGAGGGCATTCATTCATCGCAGGCTGACCAACGCAACTTGCTGAGGTCCATAGACTCCACACTGACTGCAGCAGTGGGTCTCCTGCAGCGCTACGTCCCACCCCCTACCCTTGCTCCTTCCACAATTCCCACTCCCATGCCTGTCCCACATACACCCAGACGTAAGCATGCACCCACCACAACAGACACAGGCACCACACCAGCAGGGAAGGTCCGCCGCACACCTCCTGACACGCACACACAGGGTGCAGTAGGCACACCCACTGGGTCGGGGGGCAAACGTGTGACACGCAGCCAGAGTGGGAGTCCGCATTCCACCCAATCCACTCCCTCCAAATCCCCTCCCCTCAGCTCTCCTGGCCACATCTCCCCCAAAGACTCGTTCATGGCCGCTCTGTCCCTGAGCCCCACAGTGACGCCACCACGCAAGCGGTCAAGGAAGTCCTCGGTCAGGGTGCTTGAGTCCCCCCCCCTGTCCACATCCTCCCCTAGTGGCGCTGCGACCCATCCCTCTGACCCCCCCCTCCTTGGGGCCTGTGGTTCCTTCGGGTGCAGGGGAGTCCCTGGAGGACGTTGCCAAGGTGTGCAGTGAGATCCTAGAATCCACCTTTGGCCCTGCCCCACCCCCTGTGGTGGAGTCCTCCATCCCTGCACCCAATTCGCCTACCCTTTGCCCTCCTGTCCCTGCGGTGCCTGTTCCTTCCCCCCCCACATGATGCCCTCACCCCTGTGGAAGACGACGACTCGTAACTGTGCAGGCAAGCTAGGGGACACGCATCCCACTGTGTCCCCCATCCAGCTCGGACACCTGGACTGCCCTATGGCCTTTGTTATTATGGGACTTACGTCATACTAGTTTTTTGCTCATGCTGAATAAAGCTATTTATTTTTTGGCCTTGGAACACTCCTGCATTGCTGGCATTGCTGTTGGTGGGGCTGCTACATGGTTGTGGGTGTTGGTCATGTGTTGGGTGTGTGGGAAATGTAGTGGTGTGCTGCTCATAGGGGGGACCCTGGGATCAGTGTGCCTCACATGGTGTTAGCTACCTTTCTCTATTTATGTAAGCAGTTGCTGCATGTTGCAATTGTCCCAAGGTGTTTTCCTTCCTCTGTGTACCCTGACTTCTTCCCTGCAGGGTGTTCCCAATATTTAGTGCAGAGCTGTGAGTACATTAGCTGGGTGTGTGACGGACTCCTTCACCTTTGCACATGCATGCTGAGCCATTCTCCAGCTGCATCATTCGTGGCATCCTTGGTAGTCATTGTACTTGTGTATGTGGACTATTGACATGACTTCATGTGTAAATGTTTTCTTTTTGGCCCTATGCATGCGTATACTTCCATCCTCGCACACATGTGGTACATGTACTGCAGGGTCTTTGTGCAACTGACTGACATTTGTGGGCATGGTATATGTGACTACTCCACCCTTTGCGTTCCATGGGCACTGCTGGGAGTGATAGGCCCCCACCCCTCCTGTCTCACGGCACTGCTGGGAGGACTCTGCACCCACCCCTCCTGTCTCAGGGCACTGCTGGGAGGTCTCTGCACACACCCCTCCTGTCTCAGGGCACTGCTGAGAGGACTCTGCACCCACCCCTCCTCTGTCTGGGCACTGCTGGGAGGACTCTGCACCCACCCCTCCTATGTCTGGGCACTGCTGGGAGGACTCTGCACACACCCCTCCTGTGTCTGGGCACTGCTGGGAGGACTCTGCACCCACCCCTCCTGTCACAGGACACTGCTGGGAGGACTCTGCACCCACCCCTCCTGTCTCAGGGCACTGCTGGGAGGTCTCTGCACACACCCCTCCTGTCTCAGGGCACTGCTGGGAGGACTCTGCACCCACCCCTCCTATGTCTGGGCACTGCTGGGAGGACTCTGCACACACCCCTCCTGTGTTTGGGCACTGCTGGGAGGACTCTGCACCCACCCCTCCTGTCTCAGGGCACTGCTGGGAGGACTCTGCACACACCCCTCCTGTGTATGGGCACTGCTGGGAGGACTCTGCACCCACCCCTCCTGTCTCAGGGCACTGCTGGGAGTGATAGGCCCCCACCCCTCCTGTCTCAGGGCACTGCAGGGAGGACTCTGCACACACCCCTCCTGTGTCTGGGCACCTCTGGGAGTGTTAGGCACCCACCCCTCCTGTGTCTGGGCACTGCTGGGAGGACTCTGCACCCACCCCTCCTATGTCTGGGCACTGCTGGGAGGACTCTGCACACACCCCTCCTGTGTCTGGGCACTGCTGGGAGGACTCTGCACACACCCCTCCTGTGTCTGGGCACTTCTGGGAGGACTCTGCACCCACCCCTCCTGTCTCAGGGCACTGCTGGGACGTCTCTGCACACACCCCTCCTGTCTCAGGGCACTGCTGGGAGGACTCTGCACCCACCCCTCCTGTGTCTGGGCACTGCTGGGAGGACTCTGCACCCACCCCTCCTGTCTCAGGGCACTGCTGGGAGGACTCTGCACCCGCCCCTCCTGTGTCTGGGCACTGCTGGGAGTGTTAGGCACCCACCCCTCCTGTGTCTGGGCACTGCTGGGAGGACTCTGCACACACCCCTCCTGTGTCTGGGCACTGCTGGGAGGACTCTGCACACACCCCTCCTGTGTCTGGGCACTGCTGGGAGGACTCTGCACCCACCCCTCCTATCTCAGGGCACTGCTGGGAGGACTCTGCACACACCCCTCCTGTGTCTGGGCACTGCTGGGAGTGTTAGGCACCCACCCCTCCTGTCTCAGGGCACTGCTGGGAGGACTCTGCACCCGCCCCTCCTATGTCTGGGCACTGCTGGGAGGACTCTGCACCCACCCCTCCTGTCTCAGGGCACTGCTGGGAGGACTCTGCACCCACCCCTCCTGTGTCAGGGCACTGCTGGGAGGACTCTGCACCCACCCCTCCTGTCTCAGGGCACTGCTGGGAGTGATAGGCCCCCACCCCTCCTGTCTCAGGGCAATGTTGGGAGGACTCTGCACCCACCTCTCCAATTTCACAATATGTACGCTCATGACATGAACGGATGTGGGTACGCTCCATGCATTCGAGGTGAGGGTAGGGGTCGTACTTACACTGTTGGGGTGGTGGTACGCCCCATACGTACGCGGGTGTGGGTACGTGTGGTACTTACACTGTTGGGGTGGGGGTACGCTCCATGCATTCGAGGTGAGGGTAGGGGTCGTACTTACACTGTTGGGGTGGGGGTACGCCCCATACGTACACGGGTGTGGGTACGGGTCGTACTTACACTGTTGGGGTGGGGGTACGCTCCATGCATTCGAGGTGAGGGTAGGGGTCGTACTTACACTGTTGGGGTGGGGGTACGCCCCATACGTACGTGGGTGTGGGTACGGGTCGTACTTACACTGTTGGGGTGGGGGTACGCTCCATGCATTCGAGGTGAGGGTAGGGGTCGTACTTACACTGTTGGGGTGGGGGTACGCCCCATACGTACGCGGGTGTGGGTACGGGTCGTACTTACACTGTTGGGGTGGGGGTACGCTCCATGCATTCGAGGTGAGGGTACGGGTCGTACTTACACTGTTGGGGTGGGGGTATGCCCCATACGTTCGCGTGTGTGGGTACGGGTCATACTTACACTGTTGGGGTGGGGGTACGCTCCATACGTACGCGGGTGTGGGTACGGGTCGTACTTACACTGTTGGGGTGGGGGTATGCTCCATACGTACGCGGGTGTGGGTACGGGTCGTACTTACACTGTTGTAGTGGGGGTACGCTCCATGCATACGGGGTGGGGGTACGGTCCGTACATGTCCGTCCCCACGCTATGTGATGCTTGTGCGGCCCGTACCCAGGCCTTTGCCACGTTGGTATGAGCCATCCCGCCATTGTTGGGGTGACGTGGGTGTGGGCGTGGTACGACTCGTACCCACGCTCTTCAGGCGTGGGTACGGGACGTACATGTCTGGTTGTGTTGCTGGTTCGCGTCGTGACGGACTTCCGTTGTGGCGGTCGCTGGCTTAGCTGGACACGCCCCCACCCCCTCGTAGTGACCAGGGCCTGGGAGTCAAGTATGTCCAGGGCATGTGTGCTGTGTGACTTTGGTGGGGGGTTTGTGGCCTGCCCTGGTCCTGCCACCCCCACTCCACCCCACTTTCCCCCCTCCCTTAGTTGTTCTGACCTTCTGCGGCGTCTGCGTCGGAACCTGTAGAGGAGGTCGACTGCTATGAGGGCCGGGATGACACGTAGGTTCGGGTCCATGTCTGTCCGTCGCGTACGGGTCCTCCTTGTTCGCGTCGTCCTGTGTGTCCATCGCGTACTGGTCCTCCTTGTTCGCGTCGTCCTGTGTGTCCGTCGCGTACTGGTCCTCCTTGTTCGCCTGTGTGTCCGTCGCGTACTGGTCCTCCTTGTTCGCGTCGTCCTGTCTGTCCGTCGCGTACTGGTGGTCCTTGTTCGCGTCGTCCTGATTTCCCGGCAGTTTTTGGCAGCCGGAAAATATTCACCGTGCGGGATGACGTCGGTGCGAATCGTAATTCCTGGTTCGTGAATGGCAGGCTGCGAGCGTCCCGACGTCAGGTCGGCGCTTTCCCGGATCGCATTTGTAGGTTTATTTTGTTCGGTCGGGGTTTTTTACGATTCGTACGGAAATGGTGTTCCCGTGCGAATCGTAATTCCATGTTTGTATTTTTTTACGACCGGGTACGCGTCGGACGGAGAATATGCTCCGTCCGACGGTTCGTACCCGGTTTTTACAGGATCGTAATTGGCACCTAAGTGTGCCTTGATGCACCCGAACGCTATCAAAGAGTGAGAAGCAAAGATGTACATCGCACAGCAAAAGTAGAGGTCGCCTTTGAAAAACTGGCGATGGTCCAGTTCCAAGTCATGGGGCTGCTCCCACTTTCAATTATGAGGCCAATCTAGTGCAAAGACTTGCTTTTGCTTAAAGTTCTCGGGTAAGTCGAAAACATGCCATGAGCAGGATTTACTTCATGCCACTACTCGAAATCAGGTGAGAAGTTGAGAGGGCAGTACGCGAATGATTCACTTACAGTGTTTTCTGACCTTGAACTGGTCCAGATGCACCCAAATGTACTTGGCCATTGTTGCAATGCGGTAGACCTTTGGGCCCCACACAGCTGCTGGGGGCCTAGTTATGCTCCCTCAGTGCTGACTGCCTACTTGGGTCCCATTTCCCATCTTGTACCAACACATGTCCACACGTCCCTACTGGCTCCAAGGTCCAAGCCAGTCTCTTCTGAGCTGGGGCCACTTATTACTCAGCTGTTGCCGTACCATACCCACCACAACTTCATTCTCAGGCCAAGGTCAATGTCAGCCCTCACCAGGCCTATGTCCCGCTATGAGCACACTAGGGCACGGCCAGATTAAAAGCCGTCCATAGCACTAGTATTATCAGAGGCTGGAGAACCTGTTCTAACATGGTCCCCAATACACTGATAGGAGTAAGTAGATGGACAATCTGCCACCCTCAGTACACTGATGAAGGACTCTGCCCTACGCCTACAAAATGCCAGGGACTTGGACACTGCCCCAGAGACAAAGCTGAACTCTCCACCTTGTTCATCAAAGGAAGAAAGCGCCTCATTTGTCGTGCGAAGAGCGGCATAGGTGCTAGGTTTGCAGGTGCGAAAGGCAATATGGTGACTGAAGGTCCACCTTTGTGCAAGCCTTTCCTGCCATTTAACAAGGTTCTTGAAGACACCATTGCAGCCACATGGATAAAGTCCTGCTCAGCTCCTCCAGTCGGCCAACCTGTGACCAGACGACACAGACCTGACCCAGTTGACCCTGACTTAATGACACATCCAACACCCAAAGGTTTTATTGCCCAGGCCTAGTAAGGTCAATCTGATGGAGTTTGCGTTGAACCCCATGGATGGGGAGACAAATGATATTGATGCCTTTGTCATGAAAATGTTTCCCTCACTAAACTAATCCTATGCTCCTTGAATGCGATGTGTCCTCTTGGAAGGCGCACTCGTGTCTTATGGGACACGGCCATCGAGATCTTGCCAGCTGTCTTGGAAAACATTATATCTTCACCTCCAAAAATGATTCGAGATGACTGGATGCAACAAAATATATCTTGAGAGCTGGACATCACTGATTGTATAGGCCGGGCTACCAGCACTAAGAAGGAACGCCTGGATGCGAGCAACTGAATCTTCAGAGGACATCCAGGCACCGTTCAAAGACATGCTCTTTTATAGATCTATAGTAATAATTACCATGGTCCTGTGCATCTATTTCTCAAATAATGGCAACCATCCTACTTCAATCGGCGGTACGCTGAATTAATCAATCTGTTTCATGACTGTAATTAATACAATGTCTGGGTCTTCATTATGCAACACGAATCATTTAAATACATTTTAAACATCAACTAGGTACAGAACATGCAGTTGTCATTTAAGGTCACAAAGTGCCGTGGCAGTGAAAGAGAAGTGCGTAACGTGATTATGTACAATTTAAAAAAGCAGCTGCAAGTGACAGTCTCTGGCCTCTGTACAAACTCACGGTTCCATATATCAACAGTGTAACGACTCGGTCCAGGAGGATCCCAATGCCGATGTTTCAACCCTGGAGCTACTTGCACGGTCTCATCAAGGAAGTCATCTGGAAAACGTATTGCCACATCAAGGTATTTGTAACGACTCATTGTATTATTCCAGAGTCCAACCATGAGAAATTCCACAGAAACCCGGTCATGTCTCAATGTGAGGGACTGAGATTTCCTGTAACAGAGGCAGGGGCGACCGAAGCGGCTAATGGAAGCGCGTCCTGGGTTCATGAACAGAGACCAGCCTTTGGTCCAGGGAACGTCAGTCCCTCACACTACGACAAGCTTCCAACTCTTTCTCCCCTGTTGCAGCAGCCCCCAAGCCACTTTGATTTGCGTTTGAAGGCCCTTAACCAGCTAGTGTGAGCAGCATATGACATTTCCTCTCTGGCTAAAAATCCAGTAGATTCTACTGATGGGTTTCACAGATGGATCAAAGTGGCTACGCCTTGCCTTTCATTTCGTCCATGCTTTTTAAAATTTATTACAAAGAACATCACAAAAGGGAGAAATAGACGTCAAGCACATACTGCGATTTTCGTCAGAAAAGGACACTAGGTCAGTTATAAAAAGAGAGTTCTGGCACAACACTCAAGACACAAGTATAATATAGTAAGATCTCCATCAGATCTTTCCGTGTTTGGGTGGAAATCCCTGAGCAGTATATATCGGCTCCTCTAGTTCAGCGCACCAGTCTATCGCTGCCCTCCATTCAGCCAGGGAGGAGGCCTGGGCTGATTTCCAGTTCTCACAATGTCTCTTTTGGCCATTATAATACCAATATCCACAAGTGTATTCTCCCCCATGCATGCTACACACATCATCTAAAATATCCAGCAAAGCTATGCGGGTGAGCTATTATCCTGAAAAGCGTGGTGAAAATCTTAGCACAAAAATTGATAATTTTCAGACAGTCCCAGACCATGTGGAAGAAGCTGCAGCCGCTGGCACATCTGGGGCACTTATGCCTGGCAAGCTTCCCCATTCTCTCAAGACGTCGAGAGGTAAGGTAAGCCAAGTGGAGATATTTCAGTATGATTAGGCTTCGGTGGAACAAGATGAACAATTCTCCCGGGCCTTCTTCGCATCTTGGCAGTCGCTCTCATCCAAGGGGCCCACCCAACCCTCCCATCGCTCTCTTAGGACTGTAATTTGGACTAGGGCATTGGCTATTAGGGATCGTATAAGCTTGAAATGGCTCCCCAGCCCAATGGGCCAAGAGTGACTTTGGGTTCCAGGGAATTGTGGTCCAGCAAGCTGGTCAATATGGTACGGTCATCAGGGCATAATTGTAGATATTTATAGAATTGAGCCTTGTGAAGTCTGTCTATAGCTCCATTAAGGATTTAATCTGTGAACCATTCCATACCTCCCCAGCTTGGAGATGCCAATAAGGTTCGACCGGCCAAAACCCTCCAGTCAGGCCATTTGTAGAAGTCTGGTGCCGTGCCATAAGGGTGGTCTCCTGCGCAGGTCTACAGTCCCACCTGATCTGTCGGAGGGCTACGCGTCAACACCAATGGGGCACCCGCTTTATCTCAGGGAACAGTCCTATGTGTTTGTGGCCTAGCATGGACACTTGAAGCCAAAAGGCTGGCTCTGTATACGATATTTGCCACTAGGTGGTAATACCGTGCACAGAGTCCAGAGGTTCCCCAAAAGTGCACAGGGCTCAATGCAAAACCCAAATTGCTCTATTAGTGGTAGTGTAGTCGAGCAGCCTTAGGCCTAACACAGAGGAGTGTAAGACATTATTGCACACACATGATCAATAGTGAACACACGACTCAAGAGGGATATCTAGACCAATTTTATAAAATTATACATTGTGCTTTATTTTAAGACCCAGGTCTTTGTAATCAGGTAAGTACGTTTTTGATTAAACATACATTTCACTTTAAAAAAATCAACACTTCAAAACTTTTTCAAACTGTCCATTGTTATCCTATGGGGGAAACAATATTGCGGTTAAACAGGTAAGTATTGAACTTATAATTTCAGTCTTTGGAGCCAAAAGTCAGCAAGGGCCAGGGGTCAGGTAGGTACCACAACTGCACCACCAGCGGCACAGGGGAGGCCAATAGTGGGGGGCAAAATTGGAGTTCGATCCAATGCTTTCCAAAAGAGATAGGGGGTGCCAGCAACCACACTGCTTGCAGGGGAGTAAATCGATTGCAGGGGCCAATCTTTGGGTGGTAGCACAAGCACAGGGGCGGCAACAAAGCAGCACCAAACATACACCACCAGAGGCTCCGGGGCAGCAGGTGCAGGGTGCAAATTCGACGTTGGGCGTCCAATGCTTTTCAATGAGGATTTTCTTGACGGCAAAGAGGCTGTAGACATGGCACCGAAGATTGCAGGAGGAAGACCACCGACAGCAGAGGTAAGGTGGGATGTAGGGGGTCGAGGGGGCACCATCAGTTCAGCTCACCAAGGCCCAGGGGCTTTGGGTGCAGGGGTACCTTTTGATCTCGGAGTCTTCTTACCGGAGCAGGTCGCGGTCAGGGGGAGCCTTCAGATTCAGGCTGCAGGCATCATTGTGGAGTCCAGGATCACTGGGAAATTACCCTGTAGGTGCCATCGTGGAGGGCAGGAGTGTCAGCCAACGCCGGACACGAGGTCAGGTTCGCCGGGGAGACTTCACTGCACAGGTGAGCCACTCAGACTTGGGCCGTGGGAGTTGGGTGCAGAGTGGGCAGGAGACGCAGATCCGCCTGCATCCGGAGTCTTTGGAGCCGGTTTCCTCTGGACAGGTCTGCTGCCCTCGGGAGATTGGAGTCTTTATTGAAGGCAACAGTTCTCTCAGGGGCTTTGGAGGTCGTTGTTGCAGACAGGTTGCAGGGTCATCGAAGCTGGAGACAGGCCGGTAGAGCTGTGGCCAATGCAGTTCCCATCTTCTGGCTTCTGCTGTAGGGTGTCTTCTTTCTTCTTAGGTCGTAGCAGATCTGGGTTCAGGTCTGGGGGAGCTATCTAAACACTAAATGTAGGAGGGTTTTAGGGGAATAGCAGGTAGGGCCAATGGGCAAATCACTATGCGTGACTACACCCTTCATTATGCCACCCTCCTGTGGGAGTGGGCATAGACCTAGCCCTGATTGGATGTTTCCCCCATACTCAAGATGGCGGGGACTGAAAAGTGTGCTTCACCTCGCTTCCTTCCACCTGGCAGAGGTGGGTACACCTCCTATCTTTTTTAATTTTCCCACACAAAGTGGAGGTGTAAACCAGGGGCTGCCATCTGCTGCTAGCAACAGAGGCTGGGGGTAGCATTACAAAGGAGGCAGGCCTTTGAAGCTTTCCTTCTTTGAGCACTGGCCCATCCTGGGGCAGGAGGCATGACACCTCTGCCCATGATGTGCATTTTTTCTGGTCCCAGAGAGCAGGGGCTATCTATCCAGGGGTCCAAAAACATGTCTGGTGGTGGCTGGCTGCCTACAGCCGGTCAGAGACCACACAGGGGTTGGTAGGGATTCAGGGGTCTCATCTGAGGTACATGGTACAATAAATCCCTCAGTGTCGGTTTGGTAAAAAAGAAACACTCCTGTAGTCAGTGCAGCCATCATGATGCTGTGGAACTCCAGTTGTCGAGTTTCCAGCCCATGTACTCTCTGTGACTTTCCTGGCACTTACAATATTAGGAAATGGTGCCCAATATTGTAGGGGCATGTCTGCTCATGCAGATATGCCTTAACCTGTAGTATAGTGCATCCTGCTTAGGGCTGTGAGGCCTACTAGAGGGGTGACTTACCTATGCAGCCAGGCAGTGCTATCTGGCATGGCACCCAGACAGGGTGCCATGTCGACTTTGTTGTTTTCTCCCTCACAGGGCATGTAGGATGCAGTGGCATGGCCCCAGGGAGGGGGGACCCAAAGGACCCTGTTCAGCTCTCAGGCCCTAGGTACCCAGGGTACCATTTACTAGGGTCTTACAGGGTGCAGATGTACCAATTGGGAGTTTGTTTTAGGAAAGGAGCACTGGCACAGGGCACCTGGTTGGCAGGGACCCTGTGCACTACATTTGAAAAAACATCAAAACCAGGCAAAAAGTGGGAGGCTTACCATACAGAAAAGTCACTTTCTCACGAATATATGATGTTACCCAGCTAACAAACGCTCCGCATACCATCACCACAACATTTTTACAATGCAAATTCAGTGACATCGCAAGTTATGACAACTTTTACCACTACTATACCTTTACCACACATGCCATTACAACGCAAAGGCATGCGTGGTAAAGGTATACTCATAGTAAAAGTTTTAAAGGTAAGTGAGAGTACCCTGCCCCACCCTACACCCTAATGTAGTACCCTAACATGACCCTCTCCCGACACCGTCCTCTCCCTACATTTACACTACCCAGCACGACTCCCGACACTACCCTAAACCACTACTCTGCACTACACACACACCACACCACAACACTACCCTAAACCCTAAAACACTACCCCCAGAATAATCCTCCCCTGGCCCCCAGTCCGGATCCTACATTCAAACACTACCCTGCACGACCCCGCAGCACTACCCTAGACCCCAAAACACTACCCTACACTACACAAACACCACAACACTACCCTAAACCCTAAAACACTATGCCCAGCATGACCCTCCCCCGACCCCCAGTCCGGTCCCTACACTCAAACACTACCCTGCACCACCCCCCAACACTACCCTAAACCCTAAAACACTATCCTACACTCCTCAAACAACACTACCCTAAACCCTAAAACACTACCCCCAGCATGACCCTCCCGCGACCCCCAGTCTGGTCACTACACTCAAACACTACCCTGCATGACCCCCCGACACTACCCTAAACTCTAAAACACTACCCTACACTACACAAACACCACAACACTACTCTAAACCCTAAAACTTTACCCTACACTACACAAACACTACCCTAGACTACACAAATCCTAAAAAATTAACCCCCACCCCAGGCCCAATCCCCCTTACCTCTCTCTCCTTGTGGGTCCTCTCTCTTCCTGGTTCCTGCTTCACGTCGTGTGCCTCTGCGGGGCGGTGCACGTTGTGATGAAACGGAAGAGCCTCTGTTTTCTCACGACGTGGATCGCCCCAATTTTTTTTTTTTTTTACAAGGCATGTGCATTTACCATACATACCTTTACAACGAAATTCGTTGTAAAGGTATGCATGGTAAATGCACACGCGTTGTAAAAAAATGCGGAGTAATGGTATGCGGGGTAGGTACACTATGCGGAGTAATGGTATGCGGGGTCAAAGTCCTCGTTATAAAACATTTGTTGTGAACAATATTTACCCATTCTCACACTTGGTGTGGAAAGCTAGCTTTTTATGTAGTATGCTAAAACGAGGTATACTATGTAGAAAGGCCAGACGACCCTTATTGGCTTACAAGGCTTAAATTAATAATCCCAAATCCTCTCTTTTGTGGTAGAGTGGGAAATCAGTTTAGGCTTATCAGAGGGTACTGTCAGGCATTTGTTGAACATACAGTCAATAAATAAGACAAAATAAGAAGAAATTCAAGACCAATTTAGAAAAATAACAGATATTTGTATATATATTTTAACACCAAGAACATCGTAATAGGGTAAGTACTTTTTGAGATATTAATATTTACAGGTAAGTGAAATTGTAGCACAAATGTATTTTTACACAGTAATGCTTTCCTATGGAGAATGAAACCCATACTGCATACCCGTACTTGTAATCGAATTCCAGGGGTCCCTTTCATTACGTAAGGTGACACGGGCCAAGCTCCAAAGATTCATCAGCAGTTCGTGTTTACCTGCCCTGGAGTGTTCAGGTGCTGAACGGGTTGCCAGCCTTGCATGCTACACCGTCGGCAAAGAGGGGGGGCCACCAAGAAACAGGCTGCAGAGGGGGACTTGGGGACAAGTCCGAAAGCTCCCAATGGGAGGCTTAGTTTGTGAGAGTCTTGGGACCAAGGGGGCATAGTTTGTGTTTGTGGACCTGGGCCGGGGAGCTCAGGTGCAGAAGGTTTTGGTCAGCTGTCCGCATGAATCGTAGACTCTCACGATTTTGGGTCAGAACTGCAGAGGGGGAGAAAAAGAGACAGCAAGGCCACTGTTGGGGTCAGCTTTGTCGGTTCCATCATCTCTCGGTGCATAGGTCGGTCTTTGCTGTGGTGGTGTCTGGACTAGAGATACAACAAGCCCCTGGTTGCAGAAAATGCTCCGGTACTCCAGGTATTGGTGCTGTGAAGCTCCTGGAGGTCCTAGCTCTCCAAACTCAGTAGGGAGATGGATTTGACCTTCTAGAGCACGTGACTTCTTCCTAGGCTGCTGCGTCAGTGGAGCCAAGGGTCACCAGATCAGTGCCCCGGGCAAATGTGGTGGGTGCCTGCCGACTGCAGGGAAGTGGCTCCTCCACTTGAAGGGAGACCCTCTGGGTGCATGTCATAATAAATCCATCACTGGCATCAGTGTGGATTTATTAATATGAGGTGTTTGATACCAAACACCATAGGTTTCAGTGAAGCCATTATGTAGCTGGGTAACTCATAATGACCAGTGCCCTGTACTTTGCTTAATTTGACTTCCCTGTTCACTTGCAATATCTAGTAATAGAATTAGACATCACAGGGGCATATCTGCTCATGCAGATATGTCCTCACATGTAATATAAAGCACCCTGCCTTTGGATTCCTAAAACCTGTTACGGGGTGCTTGCATACAGATCATGCAGTGTATTTTGGCCTTGTCCACAGGGAGTGGGCAAGGTCGTGTTTTCAGAAGGGTTTGCACCCTTAATACATCCTGCAATGACAGTTTGTATGTAGTTTTTGTGGGGGTCCCTTTGTGGGGTATTAAGAATGCCGCAGCCCATATGGACCCTCTTTAGTACCTATGCCCTGGGTACCATTTACGAGGGACTTACAAGGGTGCTAAAATCTTTGCCAATTGGGTTACAATTAGACATTGTGTTTAAGGAATAAAAAAACAGCATCTAGCAGTTCAAATCGGGGCAAAAAGTGAGGGTACAACTGATGACAGTTTGAGCGTCAGCACTGCGTTATGGCCATACCCAAAGAAAACGTGTGCATGAATCAACTGCAACTAAGATAAAGTTATAGGCAGTATCTGAAGAAAATGGACCGCAGTGATCTAGATAAACATATCCGGAAGGTTTATTAGAAATACACAGCGGTGTTTGTGGTGGGCGTGTTACCGCTGAAGGTTTAATCTGCTGACAAATGTCACAAGAAAGCACATAATTACGGGTTTGTTTATATAAACCACGCCACCAGTAACGCTGCTTTAAGATAGAAACAGTCGCAGACATGCCAGCATGGGCCGAAGCCATGCCTTCGTGTGCAGATGTCATCAGGGAAAGTCTGCGGTCTGCTTTAGGCATTAACCTGTCACCAACGTCATGAATTCTCACATAAGGAACGTTATCAGGACTTAAATGATAAGAGTATTTTAGAGGGAAACCCTGCGAGTATTTACCACCCTTCTTAGTAGCAGCTATTGCTGCCAAAATGTCATTATCAATCTAATTCATGGATCTCGTAACTGCTGCAACCGAACACGTGGCTACTGCTGATTTAGCTGCTTCATCAGCCAAACTATTGCCTACCACGTGTACTCCTACGCGCTAGTGGCCAAAAGTATGAATCACATGTGTGAGAGGAAGACGCTCTGTAAGATCTGCAACTCGAACCCAAAGCATCTTATGCTTAATTGCGATGCCTTTAGAATCACGATAGTCATTCTGAGACCAAAAGAATAAATTGTCATTGTAAGACTGGACACAGTAGTAAGAATTACTTACAATTAGTTACATTAGGATCCGCAAACTCCAGAGCAAGTACCAGAGCACGCAGCTCGGCTAATTGGGCGGTACAGTCACCTAGTGCTTGTGTGTGAACAACACCGGACCTGAACTCTCTGTTCACTATGGTACCTGCCACAATAGCGCAAGCCGTAGAATACAAATGCTTTGACCTAATCGCCGGTTGCGCCGAACCGTCAGTGTAAATGATACAATTGTAGTCTTCAAGTGGGCGCATTGATAGAGGATGAGGATAAAACAAATTAATTCTGTAAGAACTCCTGAGTTTGCGATGAGGAGTCAAAGATAAACGTGACATCCGGAGAGGTCAACGAAGTAGCCCATTGTATCCAACGTGGATGCAAAGCCTTTGAGTTTGGTACACTTGCTTTTGTTACTGCTTCAAGAGCAGGATATGGTGTCACAACTAAGATGTGTTTCCCCTGCGCCAGTGCGCGCTCCTTCAGGATCGCCATCTGGACAGCTGTCAATACTTTTTAAACTGTGGAAAACCGCAGCTCTGCCAAAGTGTACAACTGTGATTTGTAAGCAATAGGTACTATGTCACCTTCATTAAATGTCAAGTAAGTGAAACCAACATGGCCTGGCACGATTCGTATCACCAGGTTTGTATGGTTATCCCGTGTCAACAAGTATTTTGATTCAAGAAGATCGGACTGCAAAGATTGCAGGATAGTCGAATGTTCCGGAAGCCGGCAGGCTTTTGAAAAGTTTGGTTGTATCAAAGCATACAAAGGCTTGATACGCTGGGCATATTCGAGAATGTAAGTACGACCAAAGTTTAAAAATCCCAGCAAATACTGTAGTTTTTTCAGGGTTGTAGGAGGTCACAAACGTGCACATTTCTCCAAGAAGTGAGGTGCCAAGCCTCTACCTTCATTATTGAGCTCATAACCCAAGAACAACATTGTGTACTCTGCAATGTGTGATTTTGCAAAGTTAAATTTATAACCGTAGTCCGCAAACAAAACAATGATGCGGTCCTTGCGACAAAGATGCGCCCATAATTTGCCGTCCGTGAGATAAATTATCATCAACGTACAAGTACGCATCTGGGTCTATGCCGTCTAACAAAGAGACAACACGTGCAGCGAAAACTCCCGGGCTGATTTTGTAGCCCATAGCTAGTCGCCTAAATTGTTTTTGTTTTCCGCCGGCGGTAAAAGCGGTCCATTGACTGCTTGTAGGGGACAGATTGTGACTGAAAAAGCTGTTGAAAATATCAAGCGTGGTTTTATATTTTTTACGAACAAGACTGTCTACAAGAGCAGAACTGTTGGTATTCTGAACCGCAAAGGTGCGACAATGACAGTTCAATTGCCGGTAGTCCAATACAATGCGGTATGACCCATCGGGTTTGATTACAGTAAAAAGAGGGCTATTCATCGGTGACACACGTCTCAATTACTCCTGGATACCCTAATTGATTTAGAATCTCAGAAACGTGAGCTTTAGCCTCCTGCCGGAGGGGATACTGGGGTTGTGGCTGTGGCATAGACCGCAATGGTATCTCATGCGGGGTAGAATCTTTATCCCAGCCCACCTGAGTACGGTACAGTGCTGGTGCAAGCACCATAGCCCACTCTTCTGCAAAAGCCTTTGCTTGCTCCTTGGAGACGTTATATGAAAAAATCGCGAGTATTACTTCCTCCCCCTTCGGAGCGGCAAGAACAATCTGCCTCTGCCAACAAAATGTCATAAGAAGAAGTCAGATTTTCCCAAAAAATCCCTTTAACTACACGCTGTATGTCACCTTCAATCAGAAGAACAATATCATATAATCTGTAAGGGGGAGCCACTCGAGTGTCAGCCGTTTCAACTGTAATAAAAGTTTCAGAAGCTGTCGCCTCCAGAAATGGACGCAGTGCTTGCCGCACTATGGTAACTTGCGCTGCGCTGTCGAGCAGCGTTACTGCCCATGTTAGGTTCCGGAGCCGAGTTCTCACTGTCTGTGGCATATCTCGCTGTTAAAGCAGCAGCTTTCGTTTTCTGAAACTGTGGGCGCAGACTAGGAAAATCGTCTTGTTTCCCCTTACCATCAGTCTGACGAGGTTGCTTACGTCCTTGCGGGGCACCTTGACCTCTGCCGCGATCCTGGCGTTCCACTCCACTGGCCTGTGAGCCTGATGTTTCCTGTGAAGAACGAGGAGAACGCTGATCAGGAACCTGAAACCTGTCAGGAGACCTCATTCTTGCGCGGTTGCGCAAATCATTAGTGCGCTCAGAAGGCACAGGTACCGGTGACGCTGCATGCGACTCTTGTTTCTGTTGTTGCTTGCCCTGTTTTTTATTCTTCCAATTCTTTTTAGGAAAGATTGGACGGGCGTCGTTATCAGACTGCACCGTCTGTGTTTTCTGTTGTGCTGGTATTCTAGCAAAAGGCTTAACACCCAAACTATTGCGGCCAATGGTTTTATAAGTCTCTGCAATAATTTTTGGTAACTTGCGTGGCTTATCGTCCTCTGGGACAAGGCGTAAAGCATTGGACACCTGAAAGTTCACTGCATCTCCCTTGACAATAGCAAGGATCAGATTAGAAACTACATCGAACACTTCTACCAACCTCATCCATAACGCTACAGCCGCCTCCGGTCCGTGCTCGTCTTGAACGCGCTTAATCACGGAGGGGAGCACAGTCATAGAGGGTGTGCCGAAACACTTCGCATATACAGCCGCGAATACTTTACCCCAATTTTCACAATCGGTTTACTTCGGGTATTAAGTCTTTCTGCAAACCAATAGTTAAAATCCTGTGCTTTTCCACAGGAGTTGTATTTGGAAATATTGCTTCCACCTGGTCAAATTTCCCAGCAAGACAGTAAGGTAAATCATCCTTATTCTGTGGACTCTTGCCCATTACTGAATTAACCATGACAGGACTAATAGTTAGTCTGCAAGGTCCAGCTGGTTGCGCAGCAACCCCAGGTGCTCCCACCTGGAGATTGGGTGAGACGTATTGTACTACAGCTCTATGCACCTCAATTAAGGAGGTGTGCAAGACGCGGAGATCCGCAATCTGAACCGTTAGATAACGTGGATGTGGTGTGTACCCGGCTAAAAATGGAATAGATCAAGGTCCTAAATGGACCGGAGTCACTGAGTGGGGGAGGGCGCCATTAAACCAAACACAGTGTTGCCAGGCTGATATCGGAACTTCAAGAGTTCTATAAGGCCGATATACATGAGGAGTTTGTGTGTGAGTGTATACATGGAACGAGTTATCTGTTCCATCCACTGCTGGAAAGGTTACCCAATAATAAAACACCTCAAAGTGCAAAGCTGGATCAGCTCCCACCACAAAAAGAAGTTCGACACCCGCGTCAAGCACTCCATAAGTAGCCAAACGACGATGGTGTGTGCGCGGCTATGTGCCACAATATCGACATCAGCCATGAAGACAAAGAAAGGAGAACAACTCAATGCGTGGCAGCGCAATATAGGGTAGTAATTCAAAAGAAGAACAAAACCATTTAATTGTATTAAGCTTGAAAAAAACCTATAAAAACATCAAGATAGGTAGGTTATGCCGTCACAGCTGTTTCCGGAAAACAGAAGCGAGGGCATCGTGGACTACTAAAGTGCCTTGTATATGAGAACCATACCAAACGTTGGGTGCGCCATGTTGCAGGGATTCTGCACATACACAGAACTATGCGCAGGAAACCAGGACTTCAGTGTGTAATGGTGTACCAAAAAACCCACCTCGGTGCCCAGAACCCCAATCCGACTAGCTATAGTGTCTCATTCATTCTCCGTACTACAGCGAAGCTACCAATGATTAGACATCCTAGAACATGTCACTCCAACACTCTCAGGAATCGCGGGAAGAACACTCTTTCGTTCAAACACTCATACTTGTCCACAAAGTGAGTAAACAGAGACACTGTATAGCTTAAAATGTTTATTTTAACTAACATGCTCTATAATGCAGTACATGAGCTAATACTACCAGCAAAATGCATAAGAACAATATAATCAGCATTGTTACAATTCCATATAGTACAAACTGGGAATCATATTATAATGACAGTGGAAACAGCACCTTACCACCCTCCCTGTGTTAAGAGCTAGTTTATTATAATTATAGAAGACCTCTGGGCTTTGTCAGGGGGACCCCATACCTTCGAGTTTAGATGCACGGATTTAAATCTCCGGACAAGCACAGCTCTTCTGGAAAGCTTTTCTCCAAGTGCCTCTACATGCATGCAATGCCATATTAAAGCACTTGATTTTCAGTAGGTCTCTCAGTTCCTACTGGTCTGGAACTGTAGCTACCTAACTGGTAGCTTGACCTATCACTTAGGTTTCTCATAAAGGTTCGGAATATTTGTCTAATTGAATGAAGTCTCACATAAAGTCTCTCTTCCTGAAGTCTGGAACAGTTCTCGTTGAATTAGTGAAGGTAAATGGCTTCAGGGAGGTACGCGCAAGAAGGATCAAGGAAGGATAGAGTGGAAGGAAAGGAAAAGGGAAGAACGCTAGGAAGGAAGGGTACAGTGGCTAACGCGCTTCTCCAAAGTTGCAGTCTCCTTAACGCTGTAGCAGGATAAATTCTTGGCTTACTTGACTGTGAAGGTTCTCGGGCTCACCAGCTTAGTACTCTCGAAACTCCTGGAAGGCTTCAACAACTGGCCTCTCACAATGCGAATTAGTAATGTCCCAAATAAGAATTGGACACTTGAGTACTGAACACTTGAATGGGAAATAATTCCCTCTGTGAAATTATGTCTTTGAATAAGCGCCGCTTCCACTAAATTGCTTAAAAGGAAGCGCGCTTCGAATTCGAACTTCTCTACCTCAGATTCAAATTGAAGTGCGCAGTTGAGCGCGCTCGCGAGCCGCTTCATTCCGAAGTGCCTTCAAGACTAGAACGTCTCTTCTGGAGCCTCTGATGCTTCGCGGGCAACGTGGCGGCCATCTTGAAAGGGTCTTTTTCACCGGGTTAACATTAAACCAATAATTTACAGTAGCCGGTTTAATTACTACTCTATGTTTTTTGGGATAACACTGCCCTATGGTAAGGGCACTCACCAGGTTCCTGACATTCAAGATATGGCATGGGTGCAGAAGGAAAGAGATTTCCTCATTTACAGAAGGTCAGGCCCCCATGTAAATGAGGGAATGCCCTTTTGAGACAGTGCTGGCATTACACGCGCACCAGCACTATCAGTATTACAGCAGGGGCTGCACAAGCCTATTTGTCTCCTTCTGTAATACCAAAGTGCCCTGGAGAAGTACAAAGAAGGTGCACACACGCGTAGTGCCCCGAGGGTACTTTGTATAGTACAGTCCCTGGTGTGTTACTGGTGTTCTAGTAAACACTCTTGAGTTCTTCAAGACAGCTGCAGGGAAAAGTAGTGAAGATATGTGTAGAGTATTGAAAATTCACAAATTGCTTCTGAATTGTGGGCTTAAACTCCTGCTTACGCTGGTATTAGAATCATAACTGTTATGGTGGCCTGCTACATTCATGTTTTTTCAGTTTATGAATAAATACTTTTTTCTATTTTGGCTTTGTGATAATGTTTATTTTCGGTTCCATTTTATATTCACTGAAATTCCACTTACTTCCCCGAAATGGACTGGGAGAGCAAAAGTGCCATACATTTTTATGAAATTCTTTTGTTTAGGATATTTTTGCAGGTGGCTTATAATCAGCAGTGGAAAAGCCAAATTCCTGTCCCAGTACTTTGAATATCATCCTTTAATGTAAAGTTCATATGACAGTACAGTGAAATGGCTACCCCTGTGTGGATTTGTATGTGACACAGCAAGAACAACTTGCAATAGAGTCCGACTTCTCTATGGACTCCTTGGTGTATTAGCTGATCTGGATAGCAAAGGTTGTTTCTTTTTCATTGCAATGCTATGTATCCAGTCCTATGCTTTATTTCATTCCATTGAGGAAGTACCTTTCTGGTAACACTCTTCACACACTCAATGCAGTGCAAAGGTCTCACAAATATGAGGACCCTTGCGGATAAATCCTTTCTCATACACACTGAGCAATAACATATTGTCCTAGAAGATTTGTCTTTAGGTGAAGATCTTATTCAGGGCATGCTCTTTGATGGTGTAGAAGATTTCACATTTGAAGACAGCTTTCCCCACACTCACTACAACGATAGCGCCTTTCTCACACGTGCCATCCTTGGGGGTCTAGTAATGTTTGCTTTTGAGTAAAGCACTGGTCCCTCCTTGGACACTGATAGAGCTTCTTTGCTGCGTATATTCATTGATGTTTAGAAGAGTTTGCGTGAAAGTAAAGCTTTTCTCACACTTATTGCAGTAATTATGTCTCTCTCCTGTGTGTGTTCCTTGAAGATTTTGCTTATAAACAAAGCCTTTCTCACACTCTGTGCACTGATAAAGTTAATTCAGGTCTGTTTTTGAAGTACCACAAAATCATATAATTGAGTAAAGCTTTTCATACAGTCCATGTACGGAGTTTTCTCATTTTTTTCAAAGGTTTGGAAACCCTCCCTGTACGGGAAGCTTTTCTCACACTTAGAGCACTGGTAAGTCCTGTCTCCATGTGTGTTGTTTGGTGTGTTAGAAGGTTTTACATTTAAGTGAAGCTTTCCTCACACTCACTGCAAAGATAAGACTTTTCTCACATTTTTCAAATGTGCGTTCTTTGGTGCTCTAGGAGAGTTTGCTTTTGAGTAAAGCACTTGTCACACTTTGTGCACTGAAAGGGCTTCTCTCTTGTGTGTATTCGCTGATGGCTTAGAAGACTTTGCCTGAGAAGAAAGGTTTTCTCACATTCAGTGCACTGATGGGGCCTCTCTCCTGTGTGTGTTCTTCTGTGCCTTTGAAGATTTCGCTTATAAGCAAAGCTTTTCTCACACTCTGTACACCGATGTGTTCTTTGTAAACACATTGTGTGTGTTTTTTGATGTACTAGTACATGTGCCATTTGAGTAAAGGTTTTCACACAGTCTGGGCATTGATAGGGTCTTTCTCCTGTATGTGTTTTTTGATGATATAGCAGAGCATCCCTGTAAGCAAAGCTTTTCTCACATTCTGAACAATGATAGGGCTTCTCTCCAGTGTGTGTTCTTTGGTGCGATAGAAGGTTTTGCTTTAAATTAAAGCTCTTCGGACACTCATTGCAATGATATGGTTTCTCTCCTGTGTGGATAATTTCATGTCTTAGAAGACTTTGCCTTCGAGTAAAGCTCTTCGAACACACGGTGCAATGAAAAGGCTTTCCTCCTATATGAAACCTTTGGTGCCAAAGGAGACTCGACATTTCAGTAAAGCTCTTTCCACACTCCGAGCAGAGGTAAGGCTTCAGTTTTAGTTCAGGGTGGATTCTTTGATGCGCCAAAAGTAGTTCCTTTCTGTTAAATCTCTTTTCACAATCCGTACAGGTGAAGCTTCTCTCACTTTTGTAGACTCTTTTTAATGAGCATGCATTGGACTCCTTAGCCATCAAACATGCTGTGTCTGATTTGTGTGCTGAAGAATGAAAAGAAAAGTAAACATGATGTAAGGGAAATGTTTAATAAAATAACAATCACAACTGCATTATTACAACACAAATCGGAGTTGATGATATAGGGAAAGGTTGATAGCACAGGCCTGCATTTTGACGGCAATCACAAGAGGTGTATGGCATCCCCAAGTTGGAAAAGCAGGCAGAGGTGATGGGGTTTAAGGGGTGGCCAGGAAGGGACGAAAGGGGTGGGTAAAAAGGAGTGTTTATTGGGAGGTGTTAGACCTGGCACCATTGGCGTGGGTCTCCCTTCTATTTTTTTCACTTTTCGTCTCCTTCATGGTTGCTGGCGTTAGACGCTCTGGGCGCTGCCCCACTGCCATTCAGTGACACAGCGCGAATGCTCCTTATTATAAATTAACTGTATGAACTAGTATAGTCTTAGTAGTGCCAAGGAGCATGTTAGAAGAGTCGAACTTGGTATACTTGAGCTTCAAATATTAACGTGCATCTGGTAGTGGTGATTGCCTTTATATTCTGAGTGTGCAACTACCGCTTTTGGAAGGCAGGTATCTTTTTGTCTAAACCTTCCTGTGTGTTTTCTTGGTATGTGTATTGGCCGTCTGGTTTAGAGGGCCAGGGTAGGCTGAGACCGACCTGGGTCGAATGGAGGAATCTGCCGTTGAAGTCTGGGGAGGGGTGACCCCTTTGATCTGAGCAGGGCTGTGCCTGGCAAGGTGAATGATGGCTCCACCTCCCACTGGGTGTCTGATGGTGGGCCCCCTCTCCCTGAAAGGGAGGATGCCGCCTCGTAAATAAAGTGACCCAAATCAACACCAAACTGGTTCTGGCTGGGTCGAGTGATTTGTGACTTTCTCAAGAACAAAGACTTTTAGGGTATAAAGATCTGAGCTGAAACCCCTCCGAGGTGTGTAACTTCGGGATGCGAAGACGAACCTCTGTCCGCGTAACAAGAGGAAAAGGACTTTGAAACTATCATCCATCTACTGAAGCAACTACCCAAGGGCCTGATTTGAGCTTGCCTCCTGCCGAAGTCTCAGGGACATTAGACTTCATTCGTCCGCAGCCCGGATTCCTCTTGAAGGGAGTCCTACTCGCAGATGAGGTCTCTGTCGAGAAATCCAGGGTCTCTAGTTCTACTGTGGGGAATGCCGCAATTGACTTGCCACGGAAACTATTGCTATCGCCATTGTGGGCCGCTGCAGCTGAGGAGCTGTGCCGCTGAGTGCCCGCATCGGAATTGCTACGGAAACAATTGCTATCGCCATTGTGGGCCGCTGCAGCTGAGGAGCTGTGCCGCTGAGTGCCCGCATCTGACTTGCTACGGAAACTATTGCTATCGCCATTGTGGGCCGCTCCAGCTGAGGAGCTGTGCCGCTGAGTGCCCGCATCTGACTTGCTACGGAAACTATTGCTATCGTCATTGTGGGCCGCTGCAGCTGAGGAGCTGTGCCGCTGAGTGCCCGCATCTGACTTGCTACGGAAACTATTGCTATCGCCATTGTGGGCCGCTGCAGCTGAGGCGCTGTGCCGCTGAGGAGCTGTGCCGCTGAGTGCCCGCATTTGACTTGCTATGCAAACTGTTGCTATCGCCATTGTGGGCCGCTGCAGCTGAGGAGCTGTGCCGCTGAGGAGCTGTGCCGCTGAGTGCCTGCTTTGCCTTGCTATGAAAACCTTTGCTATCACCTTTGTGGGCCGCTGCAGCTGAGGAGCTGTGCCGCTGAGTGCCCGCCTTGGCCTTGCTACGAAAACCCTTGCTATCGCTAGTGTGGGCCGCTGCCACTGAAGAGCTGTGCCGCCGAGTGCCCGCATTGGTCCGACCACGAGGAGATACTACGAGAATCAGTGCTATCGCTATTGTGGGCCGCTGCAGCCGAGGAGCTGTGCCGCTGTGTGCCCACCCTTGTTTTGCTACAGAAACCATCGCTATCGCTATCGTGGGCCGCTGCATCTGGAGAGCTGTGCCGCTGAGTGACCACGCTAGTCCCTCTCACGAACCTTGCCATCTTCTGCCTGTGCCGCTGGGCGCCGCCTTCCAACCCCGTCCTAGGATTAGTGTGAGTGCACGCCGCGGACCGCTACAGCAGAGGAGCTGTGGCCGCTGTGAGTCCACCTGTCATCCCGCACCCTCCCCGCGGAGCTGTACGCTGTGCCCCCTTTATATCCCCGGTACATTGTGCATCATGGGGCCACCTAGGCCCAGATCTCGAACTAAGCTCGTTCCACCCACACGCACGAGTGCTTCCATTGCCCTGAATGAATCTGTAATTATGTGCATTGTGGTTCTTTGAGCATTTCTCAGTTTCATGCCTAACCTATATAAAGATAACTATTTTTCTATACTTGTTTGTGGTGTCCGTTTTGTAGCGTCTTTCCAGTGTTATTGTGTATGATCATAAATGCTTCACACACTGCCTCTGAGATAGGCCTGTCTGCTCGTGATACGTTACCACAGAGTTGAGCAGGGGTTATCAAAGGGTATAGCCCCCTTACTCTGACTTAGGAAGAAGGGTCACTATTTGACACCGGCGCCAGCCGCTGCCAACTAGAGGACCCCATTTCTAACAGGAGGGTTGCGGGTAGGGTGAAGAGAGTGGTGCTGAATGTATTACATGTAATAAAAAATTGTAGCCATAAATCCTAACAGTGGACTCTTTTTATAGTCAACATTTTCAGGTCTAAAAGATGACCTTCGCGATGCTTGGGGTCAGGGTTTTTAATTCACGCCAGATTCTACCTCTTAGCTCTCCAGTATTATTCAAGTGCTTAAATTAGAAAGCTCCAAGGCGCTAAATACAGCGTGGCTGATGGCTAGCAGGATTTGGATAAGGACCAGTACAGAAGGGCTTGCCTTTCCTTCAGACATCAGAAAAAATTCCCACTAGCCTGAGAGATTCTTACAGGGAATGAATCCTCAATCACTACTATCCCACTAATTTCTTCAAAAACATGTTTTTAATGCATTAGCTGCAATCATTCCCAAAATATTTATATTCTTGCTTTAAGAAACATTATGGATCTATACATCCAACATTATTACTTCTTTCCTTATTGCAATAAAGTCACATAATTCATCATAACAATTTCAGCACTACAAAATAAAACAAACTCCAATCAATTCTTAAATCCAGATCAAGCACACACAATCACAGACTCTCAAAAAACTCCTCCCTCCTCCCCCGGATACCTTCTTAACAGCACAACTTGGAGATTCTCATTTAGTCTTCCATCGCTGTGTCTTAGCCAGGGGACTCTACTGATGGTGAATTCACGTTTCGGTCACATAGGTGACTGATGACCACCTTCTTCAGGACATCTCATTTAATGTCCTTTCGCTCACAAAAATACATGGGGTTTCTTAAATTATAGAGCACTATAATCCCTGTGAATAGCATATACCATCATCTGGTCGCAGACTCCAAATTTTGCCAATGATGCTTGCACCCCTCCTATCCAGTGGGGGTTAATAAGGCACTATACATACAAGGTCCTCCACATCCGAGATTCGTAGGGTATATATTGGCTTCACTGACATCCTTTCAAGACGCCACACCAGGAGAGAGGCCATGCATTTACTCTTTTACAGAGACCTGAGACTTAATTACGCCGCAATCGTTCATGGCAGTAGTCCTACACTAGCGATTTCACGGGCTTGCCTTTGCCTACCTCTCTAATATATATTTGATGAAATAATGTGAGAAATAAAGAAGAATTCAACGTTACCATCTTTGTGGACTGCTGCCTTAATGTCCCCATACGGAATATATATATATATATATCTATCTCTCCAAACACAGTTCCAGCCCCGCTTTACAAGGTCGAGCGGGAATCTTCTGGCACGGACCTCTTAGCAAACTCCATTCAGGACAGAAACAGGAACACACCAGGATACCGTGCGAAGTGCATTTTTTATTCCAGCAAATAGTTCCAAAAACTGCTCTGGCTTACTGCCCACCACGGATCGCTCGCCTCATCAGTTCGTATGCTGGAGCAGGCATGTTGAAGGAACATATATATATATATATATATATATATATATATATATATATATATATATATATATATATATATTCCAGCATACAAACAGACGAGGCGAGTGAAACGCGTCAGTGGCGGGCACTAAGCCAGAGCAGTTTTTATACTTCTTCAACATGCCTGCTCCAGCATACGAACAGACTCCAGCACGCTCGGTCTCACTTACAAAGAGTTTTATTGTGGCTACAGACAACCAGGTAACGGTTTCAAACGCAGTCTTTGTCAATATATATCTTTTTTTTAAACTTTTGACAAAGATCTTCCTTTTTGCTGAAATCGCTCCCTTTTGCCGTCTTTTTCTATTGCGTCCTCTACTCTATTAACCCTATTTGGCACAATCTTGCATTTCAATTCGACCCCCTTGCTTTCATCCACCCACTAGAAGGTTTAAGGAAAAGGGCCCTAAAGGCAAGAGCACCAGAAGACCTTGGTATGGGGTTGTTTGAGGGGCTGTTGAGCATGGCATTTTAGGAGTAAATATTTCAATATATCGGCGTCTTTTAAACTCTAGAATACTTCTGATAATGCCATACCTGGCGGAAGCTATCGGACTAGGATTGGAATGTGTGAAATGGAGGTTAATCGCAGATCACTGCTATAGGTGACTAACCCGTTTAGCATTCTGAAGGGAATATAAGGCCGGCATGACATGCACAGCTCTCTGCAGTACTTCTCTTGACCCACTCTTTTTGCCTGGGGTTAGATCTTGTGCCCTGTAGACTAACTTAGATCTCCAAAGTTGACTTATTTACCTTCTGAACTACCTCACAAGAATTAGAACTATTGCCCAGCAAAGTACAAATACAATTCTGCAATTTTCAAATGAATCCCATGTGGTATCTGCATGACATTGTAAACTGCAGCATACAGAGCCCGTTCATCTTTTGATTTGTTTCTTATTTCATTCTTATGCCTTTCGCACACCTTCCATATGTCTGTAATCTCTTCCTTCATCTCTTTTCCTTGCGTGTTTATGTTATATTTTGCCGCTCTCTAACCCTTCATTGTTCTATTCTACTCTATTTTTTTTTAATGTTTTACGTGTCTTGCTCTAGTTCTTTGTTTTGTATTCTCTGGGTCTCATTCTAAACTGGACACAAAGCCTGCACTTATTTCGATTTGCGTAGATAAAACACAGCCGTCAGGATTATACTGTGAGCACAAACTGTTGCAACGACCGCATTTGCTTAGGATTCCCCACTCCAATGCTGAAAAAATAGCGACCAGGTGCAAAAACCCAACCAGCTATCGTGCACAAGACGCGGACTGTGCGCTTATTACTACGACCACTCCACCCAAAATAAGGCAGTAAGGCTCCTATCAGTCTTTGATTTTCTCTGTAGTTGGCTTTTCGGTACTTTCTCTACTGTTCTGGCATCTATTCTTGTGGATGCTTTCAATCTCTCTCTTCTTATTAGACTTGTTTCTCAGTGCACAATGACTGACTATTATTGTGTCGTTTCTTTTCTTGCAACCTTCACATTTTATTATCTTTGCTTCTTTTTTGTGTCCCACAGGCTCACCCTTTATGGTATAAACATATGTGTGGAGACCCACAGGAAGATGCGCTCTCAAAGACCTGGACCGCTCACCATGTCCATGTCTCCTAGATCATGCCACACGCCTCCTGCCCGGATCCTTCAAATTAATCTTGTAGTATCTGGCTGTAATGCGGTAAATGTTTCGCTTCTTCTTTTGGTTGTGTGGTGCAAAATGTGTCCTGCTCTATTCGAATTGCATCTTGCCATATATATAGGCACATTGCCTTAGTGTTTCCAATGGTCTCGACAAGTTCGCCTCCAAGGGCTGTGAGAACAGAGTCTTGTTCTGTGGAGATTATTCTCGCCTTGGAGTGACGATTTTAAGGGACACATGACTGAGCGCGTGGCAGGGCATCACACCATTCTTTTCAATCCGATAATTCATGTCATTCTTTCTCTACCGTCTTTAGTTTTTATGTCCTCCTTGCTTCTTTTTGTAGAAGGATCTTCTCCAGTTCGCCAACTGTGTGGCTCGGGTCTATGGTCCCACAGAGGTATTATCTGCGTGACCTTTGAAATGCGTCACAGAGAAGTGGATAAACAGTGTCAATCACAGATCAGGTGCCGCTACAAAGACCATCAGTCATAAACAGCGTCAGTTCGGCCTCAGTGGAACTGGCAAAAATATTATATAGGACAGAAATGAAAGATGCCCACAAAGGACGGTCTTACTCTAAAAGATCTTTCTTCACTAACAAACAGACTTTTTGATTTAATTGTCTTAACTGATTCTATTTTACATGATGGTGGGGTATAAAGTATTCCTCACAGAAATGTAGTATAACCACAAAAACAAATTTGTGTAAATCAGTGAAAGATGTACTAAGGGCTGTGCTTAATTTGCACCGGTGTTTGTCACTGCTTAGCTTCTATCCCTCAACGCCTTCACTTATTTCTAGCAGTCCACCACACGGTGGTGCTCTCAGTCCATTTGTGAACACAGGACATTAGCAGGTTGTTAAAACAAATTAATATATATTAAAATTAACATAATAATACTGCATCAACGCCATTCTTACAGCCTTGGTGTCACAGAATAATACAAATAGTCCCATTTATTGGGGTGTGATGGCTATTAGCTAACGGTGGCACTGGCATTTGGCGGCACTGGAGGGTGTTCAGGCAGCAATGGCCTGCCATGAGTAGCTTTGACCCTGGCACAATTGTTTAAACAAATTAGGCAGTTGGAGGAATTAGACTTTCACAGAATTCAAAGTGTGATCATGAAAGAAATGAAATAATAGTGGCGTGGTGGACACTCCTAGAAGTACGTCTGTTTGGTGTAACTCCTTTTCTGATGATAGCTATCTCAATCTATCGCTCAGAGAAGGTCTAAACCCCTTACCCGAATCACACATTTCATGTGCACCTTTATTACTGTGGAAACACGTGCATACATTGCAAACACTGAGTATTTCATTTTTGTAAGGACGTTTTAAAATGCAGCTAGCAGAGGTGGCCATGTTAGGGGCGTAAGCATTGCTGAAGTCAAATGAAGGCATGTACTCGGAGGTACTAATCTCTCTCTCAAACCCGATGCTGCCAGCTCCGAGCCATGCCCTCAAGCAGTTACTTCGTCTGTGGTGTGCACTGGTGCCTTCCAGATCTGGACCCAGTGCTGCTGCCATCGGACAGTGAGAGCAACTCTTTTTCTAAATGCCCCCCAGCCCCACAGAGCCCGATGCCACTCTAAGCGAGCCCCCTGTTCCTTGCTGTGCCATCCCCAGGCTGGTGTTTGGAGGCAGTGCCCAGGTCACTCTGTTCCCTCTGCTTCTGTCAGTCCTGTCAATGAGCTTCAGCCTGGCGAGGGGGATCGACAATTCCAGAGGGGACTCTCCTCACCGCGCCCTGCTTTGGCTCCAGTGTTTCCAATAACACCCCATCTTGAAATCCCTCTGTATTGCCTCTGAAGGTCACCTCGGCCCCACGGTGAGCCGCCCCCTTCCTCGGTGGGCTGGGGCATCCTTTAGCAAAGACCTCCTCTCCCTTGCTGCTCCACCACCCAAAAGCCTTTCTGCCCACACTCCCCCACAACCCTGTCCAGTCACCAGCGCCCCTTGAGTGCCTCCCACCTGCAGATGACGCCCCTGGTGCTAAGGATGAATGAGTGGGGACTGAGCTCCAACGCCCTGCGCTCCTGCACTGAGAGAGAGGTGGCCAGGGGTGGGTCTGAGCCACAGGGGCCGACAGGTGTTCACATCCACCTCAAATCCCCATCTTCAGGGCGCAGTGGACACAGCCCACAAGTGTGGGGGTGTAGTTGGGCCTACTTTTAGAATGATCAGCGCTCTCATTGTTTCAGAGCTTCGCACGTGAGCTCCCAACACCACTGGGAGGACGGGCGCCCGCAGTGTGGCACAGGGGCACAATGAACAACTGGGAGGTATGAACCCGAAGCCGCGCCCCTACAATGCCCATCCAGTGGCTCACTGACTGAGATACGGACATGGACTGCCTTCCCAGTCACCAATCCGACAAGTGCTAGAAGTGAAGGGAGGAGGAGGAGGAGGCGGGTGATGTGCGCCCCATCTACAAAATGGATGAAAGGGTGGGTGTGCCGTATGCCAGAGAGGAGGAGGCAGGTGATGTGCGCCCCATCTACAGAACGGATGAAAGGGTGGCGTGCGCTGTATGCCAGAGAGGAGGAGGCGGGTGATGTGCGCCCCATCTACAGAATGGATGAAAGGGTGGTGTGCGCCGTATGCCAGAGAGGAGGAGGCGGGTGATGTGCGCCCCATCTACAGAACGGATGAAAGGGTGGCGTGCGCCATATGCCAGAGAGGAGGAGGCGGGTGATGTGCGCCCCATCTACAGAACGGATGAAAGGGTGCTAGGTTTCAAGTGGGCGGGGCAGTTCTTCTATGATTGCTGCATGCCAATGGGTTGCGCAGTCTCCTGTGCCTACTTCGAAGCCTTCAGCTCGTTCCTTCAATGGGCCTTGGGGGACCTTCATGGGATCACGCAGGTGACCCACTACCTGGATGACTTCTTGTTCTTTGGCCCGGCTGGGACAGACGAGTGTGCGGTAGGGCTGAGACGCTTTGAGGAGCTGGCAGAGTTACTAGGAGTTCCCCTTGCCCCAGGTAAGACCGAGGGGCCGGCACAGGTCTTGACCTTTTTGGGTGTGGAGCTTGACACGGTGAAAGGTGAATCAAGGCTTCCCGCTGAGAAGGTTCAGGGCTTGTTGCAGGACATCCAGGCGCTGCTGGGCAAGGACAAAGCGACCCTAGGGGCTGTCCAGAGCTTGGTGGGCAAGTTGAACTTTGCAGCTAGGGTGATTCCAGCGGGCAGGGTATTCTCAAGGAGGCTGGCAGGGGCCACGGCAAATGTACTACAGAAGCACCATTTTGTAAGGTTGACTGCGGGCTTGAAAGCGGATCTAGCAATGTGGGCAGAATTCCTCGTTGGTTTCAATGGGACGGTGATTTGGAGGGCCCCGTGGGTAGCCAGCCAGGAGCTTTGCCTGTTCTCAGATGCATCTGGTAGCGAAGGTTTTGGCGTGATCTTAGGCGAAGAGTGGTGCGCTATGAGGTGGCCTAATGCATGGCGTAAAAAGAAGGTAACAAACAACATTGCAGTGTTGGAACTCTTTCCCATCCTCATTGCGCTGCACTTATGGCGGGCCAGCCTAAGCAACATAAAGGTAGTTTTCTGGTCAGACAATATGGCGGTGGTGCACGCCATCAACGGTCTTACTGCCTCGTGCCCGCTAGTTCTAAGTCTGCTGAGGGAGTTAGTGAAGGAAGGGCTGTGCAGCAATATTGAGTTTAGGGCGCGGCACATCGCGGGTGTCAGGAATGTGGCAGCTGACGCTCTTTCTCGCTTTCAGTGGCTCCGGTTTCGAGAGGCATGGCCGCGGGCAAGGGCAGAGATGACACCATTCCCAGACTACCTTTGGCGCCTGCTTCGGTGGGGGAAAGACTGAGGAGAATGGGGGAGAGGTCCCTGGCGCCGGCAACGCAGAAGAAGTACGGCTCCCAGTTAGCGACGTTCAGAGCAGTAGTGGAGGCGCAGGGTGGTCTAGCCTTGGGGAGCGAGGATCAGGTAGAGACCTTTGTGGTGTGTGCCAAGGAGAACGGCAAATCCCACTCATGACATGTGGTCACCTGGCAGCCGTGCGCCACGATGCCAAGCTAGATGGGGGTGTCGACCCAACGGGGTCTTTCAAGATTAGGGCGGCCCTGAAGGGCTGGGCCAGGGAGGAGGTTAGACAACCGGACACCAGGGCACCCATTGAATTCAAGGACCTACAGCGCATCCTGGACACCGTACCCCTGATTACTTTCTCCCCGTTCGAAGCAAGACTCTTTTCAACGGCATTCTGCCTGGCATTTTTTGGCGCCTTTAGGGTTAGCGAGCTGGTGGTGAAATCCAAGGTTGACCAGTCTGGCACAGCGCTGGGTATCGCAGACGTGGCCCTTAATGTATCCCTGGTACTCCGCATTCACAAATCCAAGACAGACCAAGCGGGGAGGGGAAAGACAGTTGTCCTACAAGCCTTGGGGGACAACAGGTACTGCCCGGTCCACACTGTCAGGGAATACCTGGCCTTACGCCCAGCGGCCCCGGGCCCCTTCCTGATTCATGCGGATGGGTCCCCCCTCACCAGGTTTCAGTTTGATCGCATTCTGGGTGCCGCCCTCGACAAGGGGGGTTTATCTGGGAGTGGGCGCAGGTTCTCCTCCCACTCTTTCCAAATTGGCGCTGCCACCTCAGCTGCCAAAGCCGGCCTGGGCCCAGAGGGTGTGAAGGGTGTGGGGCGCTGGGAGTCCGACTGTTTTAAGAGATATGTCCGACCTTGATGCTGCATGTACATTTCAGAGTTTTCCGACTTGAGTATTCCTTTGCGGATGAACATATCCGAGCGTCCTTAAACTGTGTTCTACAGCGGGTATCCCCCGAATAATTGTGTGTGCAAATAAAGATACAATTACCTAAAAGCTGCTTCATCGTTTCATTGGCAGGTCACCAGGTTTGGTTGATGGAACACTCCTACATCACGAGGTTGGAACGCTGGGCAGCGCACAGGAATTGGTCGCAGAGTTTTGTTAAAACACAGTTCGTGTGGTTGGGCTCCCCGGGGATGAAATGGAGTGAAGCACGGGGCTCAATTGAACAGCGTTTGGCGGCTGGGGGGGTACAGCCGTCGGTCATCATCTTGCACCTTGGGGGAAATGACCTTGTTTCCAGGGGAAGGAGGGCCCTGCTTCTGTCCATGCAAACGGACCTGCCAGCCATCAGCCAGGTTGTGGGTTCATGCGAAGTGTGGTGGTCGGAGATTGTCCCCCGCAGGACTTGGAGGGGGGCCAGGTCTCCGGCAGCAGTAGATCGGTCACGCAGAAGGGTCAATAGGTCCATGCAAAAATTCATGGAGCGCAGGGGCATGGGCTTCGTCAGACATGCATTGATCCAAGAGAAGGTGCAGGGGTTCTACGAGCCAGATGGGGTACACCTGTCCAGGGTAGGGATGGACATGTTCTTGCTGGACGTGCAAGAGGCGCTAGCAAGGGCAGGGCATCAGTAGCAGCTATGGGGGAGGGGGGCTCTGGCAGCGGGAGGCGGGTGATGTGCGCCCCATCTACAGAACGGATGAAAGGGTGGCGTGCGCCGTATGCCAGAGAGGAGGAGGCGGGTGATGTGCGCCCCATCTACAGAACGGATGAAAGGGTGGCGTGCGCCGTATGCCAGAGAGGAGGCGGGTGATGTGCGCCCCATCTACAGAACGGATGAAAGGGTGAGTGCGCCGTATGCCAGAGAGGAGGAGGCGGGTGATGTGCGCCCCATTTACAGAACGGATGAAAGGGTGGGTGCGCCGTATGCCAGAGAGGAGGAGGCGGGTGATGTGCGCCCCATCTACAGAACGGATGAAAGGGTGGCGTGCGCCGTATGCCAGAGAGGAGGAGGCGGGTGATGTGCGCCAGGGTGGCGTGCGCCGTATGCCAGAGAGGAGGAGGCGGGTGATGTGCGCCCCATCTACAGAACGGATGAAAGGGTGGCGTGTGCCGTATGCCAGAGAGGAGGAGGCGGGTGATGTGCGCCCCATCTACAGAACGGATGAAAGGGTGGCGTGCGCCGTATGCCAGAGAGGAGGAGGCGGGTGATGTGCGCCAGGGTGGCGTGCGCCGTATGCCAGAGAGGAGGAGGCGGGTGATGTGCGCCCCATCTACAGAACGGATGAAAGGGTGGCGTGCGCCGTATGCCAGAGAGGAGGAGGCGGGTGATGTGCGCCCCATCTACAGAACGAATGAAAGGGTGGCGTGCGCCGTATGCCAGAGAGGAGCAGGCGGGTGATGTGCGCCCCATCTACAGAACGAATGAAAGGGTGGCGTGCGCCGTATGCCAGAGAGGAGGAGGCGGGTGATGTGCGCCCCATCTACAGAATGAATGAAATGGTGGCGTGCGCCGTATGCCAGAGAGGAGGAGGCGAGTGATGTGTGCCCCATCTACAGAATGAATGAAAGGGTGGCGTGCGCCGTATGCCAGAGAGGAGGAGGCGGGTGATGTGCGCCCCATCTACAGAATGGATGAAAGGGTGGCGTGCGCCATATGCCAGAGTGCCAATTCGGGCTTCATGTATATTCGTGAGTGCGCTCGTGTTCCAAGACATAAAATGTGGTTCAGTGCGGTACCCCAGGATTGGAACAACTTTATTTAGAATGATATAGAACGAGATACCCTACCTAAACCTTCTATATCATCTATATGACCAGGAGAACGAGCAAGTCATTTAACCCAAAGTAGCACTTTGTGACGGATTAGGCCTTTTCTTGTAATTTGTCACCCCAGTAGTGGCACAGTGAAGCAGTTTCTAGTTTGCCTTATTAAAGCAACGCCACTTGTAATTTCATTAGTGGCTCATTTCTAAAACATGAAAGCCTCATTTACGATTTAGGGCAGCAGGCCTGACACCATTTTCAGCGATCCCTCCTCTGTGACCATTTAAACACAAGCAAATCACAGTGATTAGAATTGCCGAAGGCTTCCAAGGACCAATCACAGAACAGCTTTTCCTGAGGCTTCGATGACCGAAAGCTAAATCTATCCGATTCACTAATCATCAACAAATGTCCCCAGGGCTCCAACCCTCCGCCAATGACCGGCGCACATCACTCACCAGGGCTCCAACCCTCTGCCAATGACCGGCGCACATCACTCACCAGGGCTCCACCCTCCGCCAATGACCGGCGCACATCACTCACCAGGGCTCCAACCTACTGCCAATGACCGGTGCACATCACTCACCAGGGCACAACCCTCCGCCAATGACCGGCGCACATCACTCACCAGGGTACAACCCTCCGCCAATGACCGGCGCTCAACACTCGCCAGGGCTCCACCGCTCGCCACTGACCAGCGCACATCACTCACCAGGGCACAACCCTCCGCCAATGACCGGCGCACATCACTCACCAGGGCACAATCCTCTGCCAATGACTGGCGCACATCACTCACCAGGGCTCCAACCCTCTGCCAATGACCGGCGCACATCACTCACCAGGGCTCTGTTGCAGGGATTCTGCTTATACACAGAACTATGCGTAGAACCCCAGGACCTCAGTGAGTTGTGGTGTACCAGAAACTCACCTCAGAACCCAGAACCCAGTATCCGGCTAGCATAAGTGTCCCATTCGTTATCCGAGATTTAGCTCGGCGGTCCCAATGAAAAGACAACCCAGAACACGCGACTCAGTACATACTCAGGAATGGTGAGAATCGGAAATACCTGTTCGTATATTATTCTCACATCAGTCCACAACAAGAATCAACAGAGACACGGTGAAAATAAAAAGAGTTTATTTTTATAGACCACGTGTCCTAATATGCAGTACTTTGGCTAATACAAGCAGACAGATGATTAAAATCAAAACCATTAACATAGTTACAATTCCATAGAATATAAAAGGGGTGATCATGTTATAATGACAGTGGATACTACCACTTTCCCTTTACTAAGAAGCTAATATTATTATTAGTCTAACAGAAGGTCTCTTAGGCTTGAATAGGGGACCCCATACCTCAAAGATCAGCTTAGTGAAATCACATCACAGGAGCATCAGGAGACTTCTCGCAGGAAGGCTCGTCTTCGGTCTGAATAATAAACATGATGTCCGTGATATTAAAAGCACCAACTTTCAGGTATGTGCAGCTGCTCGTGTGTTATGACTAAATAGTGGGTCGATCAACCTAGAGTGGAAAACATGCATTGTCTAACAACTCAGACTGTTTGTCACATCGTGTGCAGACCAAGGTCGCTTCGCAGAGCTCGGGATGGTAACAACAGATTGCTCTCGTGTGAGGCAAAACTCGAGTCAGCAGTTCGTTTAAGCAATAACATGTAAATGCAGTGTCGTGTGCAAAAGCAGCAAGATGGCTTTCTAACTTCTAACGTGGCCATGCTAACCTAACAATGTATGTACGTATTAAGGGAGTCCTTACTACATGCCCCCTTGATCGAAGCACTACTTAGTATGCAAGAAAAGAGAGAACGCAGAGTTCAAGCGCGACAGAGCAGAACAAGGCGTATCCAATTGAAAAAGGAACTGGTCAGTTCAGGCAAAGTTCGAACAGGAAAAACATCAAAAATAGAGAGAAAAAACAAAAAACCCAAACGTGACGTGGGAGGTAAAAAAATGAAAAAACGCCTCACCGGGCAGTAGTGCAGACGTATAAGGACAGTTCAAGACACGTGAGGAAAACACTGTGGACAAAAGTTCACTCAATCCATAAAAGTATATGCAGCATATGTGGCCACTGCGTCCAGCAGAAAATCATTGGCACGGCCACTGAAGGTTTCAGCCATCCAGTTAAGTAAAGAAAAGGAACATACGTGTTCTTCTATCAGTGGAGCCTCTAGCACCATCAGAGGGCAACCAGCGTGTACTTCCAAGTAACTCATATTCAAGAAGTCATATGCCGCTCTCACGATGTCCCAATTACCCAGGATACCATGTGCCGCACCGCAGGCCATAATCCGAACACCAGAACAGGCAGACTCGTGAGACACTAAGGGCCTCATCAGTCGATCAAAATCCGGGTCCGGAGACACCATGTTGGTTAAACACAAATCCATAGGCCATTCAAAGGGACAATCTAGGCAGTGGAAGACAGGTTGCACGCAGGTGAAGTAGGAATACCGGAAGGATAATCCATATGCCAGGCTCAAAGTCGCCAACGGCAGGACACCATAGTAATCAAGCATCCTGTCACGAAGAAGCTGCAGACGGGACAGGCTGACGTGTGGCACAGAAAGAGCAGCCATTCCGCAAGATGAAAAGTAAAAGTAGCACACCTGCCACTAGAGCCAGAATTAACGGGACACCTCCAAAGACGCTGGAGAAAATAGAATGAAAAAATGCCGGAATCACACCAAAAATAGTCTGGAAAGAGGTCACGAGGCCCGAGCCCACAATTTTAAAAAAATGAGCCAGGCCAGTCGTGGACGAGGCATTGAAAATTGTTTGGATCAAAGCACCAAAATGCAGGGGGAGGTCAGTATTCAAAAGCGCCTGTACCTCGGTGCGCGTATTTGCTACGTGAAGGACAAATGTTTCCCGGGAGGAAGTCAATGGCACCTCCTTTTGGGACAATAGCGCTCTTATTCTGCTCATTTTGTCGAACTCTGCTTTCAAGGTTGGAATTGAAGGCCAGATAGAAGCATCCAGCCTCCCATGCGGGGGTGGAAACAGGACGTTATTGCAGCAGACAACCCTCTGTGTTACAGTTACTATATACGGGATCCCTACTAACATCCCGCAGCAAGCTTCATTGTTTAAAATTAAATAACTACCGTTTGCAAGCAGCGTGAAAGATGGCGTAATCACTGGTACCGGGATACCTTTTAGGACGCAGGCCAAATTCGGAGCGTGTACATTACAAGCACCGTGCAATTGAATGTGCCTACATACAACAGAATGATCAGGTGACGTTGTACATTCTTCACCCTTCAGATAAACCTCAGTACCGTCCCTTGTACATCTGTACGTAAAGGGGAGGGACCAAACTTCATGTATGAAAGCGGTACCCAGCTGTTCATATCTACCCAGAGCATAGTGCTTCATACAAGAGGTAAACTTAAAAAGCGCAAACGGTAGACTTATCAATCCGTGTAAGAGCCACACAGCGGAATCGACTTCCGCAACTGAAAAAGGTAACGGCTCCAATTTCTCAATATGGAGCAGGGAATATGTAGCATCTTTCATGGACATGAACTGCTGTTTGTCAGTAAGGTTAAAGGGAAGAAATAACGATGTTGTATTCAGATAGTCCCAAGGGACCTTCCCTGCCTTCAATGTCTGTAATGTCCATGCAAACTGCATAACAGAACGCAACTGGTTTTGACCATGATACAACACAGACACATCATCCTGCACAATATCAACAATTGAAGATACAATATTATCTAATGTATAAATGCGAGAAGAAAGAGTGTTAATGCTGTTATCAATAACTGCTAACACCTTTTCCATATTAGCCTGATCAATAGCTCTCAATCTCGAAGCTGCCTCAATTTGCGACAGTTTCCATACTTCGTTGTAAATAGCATACGCCCATCTCTTGGATCTGCCACCCACAGGACCTTTAACAAAATCATTCAAATCTATTTTGTCATGTAACTTTGATAAATGAACTTTGACAGATGCCAAGGTGGAATGTCGCAGCCAGGACTGACATAATTTCCCTACAGAGTATGTAGTTACTGTATGTGACGACTCAAACCGGGGGTCCACTCGATCTTGAGTATACCCCGGTTTCAGTCCTAGAAAACGACGTTGACAGGTATCAGAAATGCTTTGCCAAATTAACCATCCCTCACTATTACATTTCGAAATGTTGAAAGACGAATTGGAAACCAATAACTGCAAAGCAGGAAGGGACAGATCTGTGTGATTATTCCAATTTGGGTAAGCACCCAGATCCGGCACAGAAGGCGAATTTAGTTTTTTAGAAGTGGCCAATCCGAAACAGGTGGTTTGGAAGATGGTTGCATTTAAAAACAACATATGATTTGGTACTAGACAGGCACGGTGTAAAGCTTCAGTTCCCTGAACCTGCCACGGTTTGGAACCCCAAACCGACTTAAGATCAATAGTAGCCTTCCATAGATCATAACCTTTGATTGACAACTCATCCATAAAGGACTTAGAATATAGCAATTTGGTGTGTGTCAGTCTAACCTTGGAGGCAGACTCAGGCTTAACTTTAAAATAAAAGGAAGCCGGGGCTGAAACACTGAAATCAGTAAAATAAGTAAACTTATCAACTAATGTGTGTGAACTGCCAAATGAGGGGGTGGGACAATGTTCCCACTGGGTAAAATTTACAAAATTTCTAAACGAATTTGATTTATGCAAGAAGTGATTGCCATAATGTTGAAAACAATACTGTTCCGCATAATTAGCCGCATTCTCATACAAATCCTCTGCATCAAAGGCGGCATAATATTTCAAATCTGAAAACAGTGCTTCAATGGCGTGTACATCCCAATCATCAGAACGTATGTTCTGTTTAACTACATCACCCATAGAAACACGAAATACATTAGGCACATTAATGACCTCTGTAGGCCCATGAATTTGAAATTTAACAGCATCCCATGCGATTCCATCCATGACGGGCCAGGCAGTAATATTCACAAAAGTCTGGTCCCTTTTCATGATGTGGGATGAGGAGTGGGGGGCCAAAGTTCCATTGATAAGTCTAATTGTCGATCTCTCTTTGAGATAATGTCCATCCACCAAACGGAAGAACACTACAACAAATCCAATGGACATAAACAAGAAAATACCAAAAAGCACCAACCAGATGTATGTCCAAGGAGCTATCAAAAAATGCTTCTTAAACCAGCTCACAAAAACAGCAATGTTTGATGGGGGAGGTGAGGGCAAAGAGTTAGTGTCAAAGGAAAAACGGGACTGGCCAAGTGCTGTAGATTGTAAAACAGGCGAAGGTCCACGTGTAGGATAAGCATACTCAGTCTCATCGGACAAACCACCAGCCGGTGGTATCAGCAAGGGATCAGTAACTGAATGCATCTCGATTGCAACATCAGACAAGGTGGTAGTAGCAGGAACCATCATCGAATTTCTTTGCATTGTCTGGCATGAAACTGCCGGAGTCATACTAAGAAGTATCGGCCACTCGCTGAAGTTTGACATTGTCAATAGAGATGTACCTGTTTTCTTTGCGACCAGGAAGTGGAGGTAAAATGACTGTTCTTGTACCCTGCACTCCAAGCACTGGAACTGGTGCACGATAAGAGGGGCCGAACTCCTTCTTGTTCTCCACCTTCTCACGGACCAGATCACCAACTCGGGGTAGCGAGCCGACTACCGGAATCTGAACCTCAGCTTCAGACGTGGAGGGCAAATGTTCTTTCGAAAGAGAGTCTCTGGCTTCTTGTAGAGTCTGCAAAACAGCACAGTGATCATCTACGTCAGAGGGTGCGGTCGACGCCGCAATGTCTAGACCATCAAGGTCTGGAACAAACATTCTGATTCCGAAGAGCATCATGTACGGGGTCCGCCCACCCAGAGACCTTCTAGGGAGATTATTTAGTGCACGTTGAACGTTATACAAATGGGCTAGCCAGTTCCGGCCTGTGCCTAAAACACGTGCTGTCAATGATTGCTTTAAGTCACGGTTCATTCGCTCCACCACACTATTACCCTCAGGTCGGTAGGGAGACGAAAATTTGACAAGGACCCCCAAATTTTTCATAGCCTCCTTGTAAGCCTTAGAGGCGAACGCAGGGCCCTGATCAGAATGGAAGGTACCACACGCAAAAGTTCCCACAAAGACACGCAAATCCCTGATGACAGTCCGCGAGTCAGCACTCCTTTGTGGCCACACCCATAGAAAACGTGTGCACGAATCCACTGCAACCAAGATGTACTTGTACGCAGTATCAGAAGAAAAAGGACCGCAGTGATCTAAATAAACACAACCAAATGGCTTATTAGAGATGTACAGCTGTGTCTGTGGTGGGCGCGCAACAGAAGAAGGTTTAATCTGTTGGCAAATGTCACAATCAAGAACATAAGCGCGCGCTTGTTTATATAAACCAAACCACCAGTAACGTTGTTGTAGCAGAGATATTGTAGCTGACACACCGGCGTGGGCAGACGCCAACCCCTCATGTGCAGCCAAGATCAGTGCTGGTCTGCAGTCCGCGTTGGGAATTATTCTATCACCAACGTCGTTAATCCTCACTAACGGGACGTTATCAGGACTTAAATGATAAATATACCGAGAGGGAAAACCCTTCGGGTAATCTCCTCCCTTCTCTGTAGCAGCAATAGCTGCCAAGATGTCATCATCAATCTTACTTTTGGATCTTGTAACTGCTGCCACTAAGTATGTAGCCACTGCTGTTTTCGCTGCCTCGTCAGCTAAGCTGTTGCCGACAGCATGGACACCAAGCCGCTGGTGACCAAGAGTGTGTATAACACTTACGAGTGGGAGACGTTCTTTAAAGTTTGCCACTCGAACCCAAAGCGTTTTATGCTTAATTGTGCTACCTTTAGTGTCACGGTAATCATTCTGAGACCAGAAGTGTAAATTGTCATTGTAAGACTGGACACAGTAGAAGGAGTCACTCACTATAAGAGTAGTGACTCGGGGATCAGCAAACTCCAGTGCAAGCACTAGAGCCCGGAGCTCCGCCAATTGTGCGGTACAATCACCCAATGACTGCGTATGCACTGCATCAGATTGGAATTCACCATTTACGAATGTACCTACGACAATTGCGCAAGCCGCTGAATAAGCGTGCTTCGATCCAATTGCGGGTTGCGCAGACCCGTCAGTGTATATGACACAATGGTATTCTTCGAGCGGGCGCAAAGACAGAGGTGCCGGATGAACGAATTCATACTGCAAGTACTCTTGAGTCTGTAATGAGACATCAAAGATGTAAGTGACGTCTGGCGACGTCAGTGTTGTAGCCCATTGTATCCACCGTGGATGCAAAGCTTTAGAATTGGGTACACTTGCTTTAGTCACTGCCTCTAAAGCAGGATATGGAGTTACAACCAGAATCTGTTTCCCATGCGACAGTGCGCGTTCCTTGAGGATCGCCATCTGCACAGCAGTCAGAACTTTTTCGACCGTGGAAAAACGTAATTCAGCAGAGGTGTACAAGTGGGATTTGTACGCAATGGGGACTGTGTCGCCCTCATTAAACGTCAAATACGTGAACCCCACGGCGCCTGGTACTATTCTTATTACCAGGTTAGTGCGGTTATCACGTGTCAGCAAGTATTGTGAAGCAAGAAGGTCAGCCTGTAAAGACTGTAAAATAGCAGAGTGTTCTAGCTGCCAGCTAGACTTCGAAAATGAAGGCTGTACCAAGGCGTAAAGCGGCTTGATACGCTGGGCATAATCAGGAATGTACGTACGGCCGAAATTCAGAAAACCCAGCAGAGATTGTAATTTCTTCAGTGTCGTAGGAGCACTCAAGCGTGCACACTTTTCCAGAAAGTGGGGGGCTAACCCCTTACCTTCATTGTTGAGCTCATAGCCCAAAAACAACACCGTATATTCTGCGATGTGTGACTTCGCAAAATTGAATTTGTAGCCATAATCTGCAAAACTCACGATAATATTGTCAACGCGAGACAGATGCGGCATCAGCTCATCATCCGTAAGATAGATATCGTCAACATATGAGTATGCTTCGGGGTCTATTCTTTCCAAAAGAGAAACCACGCGAGCAGAAAAGACGCCAGGGCTATTTTTGTAACCCATGGCTAATCTTGTAAACTGTTTTTGTTTTCCGCCCGAAGTAAACGCTGTCCACTGGCTACTCAGTGTGGACAGGTTGTGGCTAAAAAAGCCATTGGAAATGTCAAGTGTCGTTTTAAATCTTTTACGCACGAGACTGTCAACCAAAGCCGAGCTATGTGTATTTTGTACCGCGCAGGTCCGGCAGTGGGAGTTTAGGTGCCGGTAATCCAAAACTAAACGGTACGAGCCGTCAGGCTTCGTTACAGTGAATAAAGGGTTATTCATAGGGGACACACATGTTTCAATAACACCCTGATATTCCAATTGTTCAAGGATTGCCGCGACGTGGGGTCTCGCGTCACGACGCATAGGATATTGGGGTTGAGGCTGGGGCATAGACCGCAATGGAATCTCATGGCAGGGGGACAATCTGTCCCATCCCACCTGAGTACGATACACCGCCGGCGCAAGTGCAAGCGCCCACTCCTCAGCAAACACTTCAGCTTGGTCCTTAGGCACTGTGTGCGCAAAGGACGGGAGGATTACTTCCTCCCCTCTAGGAGCCTCTAAAATGAAAGCTGGGGGCCAATCTGCCTCCGCTAGGAGGATATCATAGGTGGTGGTCAGATTATCCCAAAAAATCCCTTTTATTGTACGTTGTATGTCACCCTCAATTAATAAGACTATTTCATAAAGTCTATCAGGGGGAGCCACTCTGGTGTCAGCTGTTTCCACAGTAACCGATATATCAGTTGCTGTCACCGCCAGAAATGGACGCAGAGCTTGACGGACTATGGTAATTTCCGCTGCGCTGTCCAGGAGCGTCAGCGCCCATGTCCGGTTCCGAAGCTGTGTCCGCACTATCTGAGGCATACCTTGCCGTCAGAGCCGCCACTTTCTTCTTCTGAAACGGGGGTCTTTGTCGTGCAAATTCGTCCTGCTTGCCTTTACCCTCAGTCTGTCGGGGCTGGTCACGCTGTTGTGGAGCACCCCGACCTTTGCCACCGCCTCCGCCACCGGACTGTGTAGCCGATGTTTCCTGTGAAGAACGAGGAGAGCGCTGTTCAGAAACCTGAAATCTATCAGGAGACTTTATAGCAGCACGATCGCGCAGATCATAAGTGCGTTCACTACTTGACTGTACGGGAGAGGCAGGCCGAGAGCCCTGTTTCTGCTGCTGCTGCTTCCCCTGTTGTTTAACCTGCCATTTTTGTTTAGGAAAAAAGGGCCGGTCGTCCTTACCAGACGTTTCTGCCTTACCCTGCTGTTTTAGATCGGGATTCTTTATGACAGGCTTAACTCCTAAAGAGCTACGACCCAAATCCCGATATGCCTCTGCGATTATCTTCGCAAATTCCTGCGGTTTGTCCTCCTCAGGAATTCGTTTCAGTTCATTACGAACCTGGAAATGCAAAGCATCACCCTTCAGGTTACCAATTATCATGGTAGCCACCAGGTCAAATTGCCCGAGGAGCCGCATCCCTAACTCTATCGCAGACTCCGCACCATGGTTCTCTTGAACTCTTTTGATTACGGAGGGCAGCTGCAACATAGACGGAGTGCCATAGCACTGCGCGCACGTCGCTGCAAAGACCTTGCCCCAATTTGTACAATCATCAATGTGGGGGACCAAGTCCTTAGGCAAACTAATGGTGAGGATCCTGTGTTTCTCCACAGGTGAAGTATTCGGGTAAACCGCTTCTATTTGGTCAAATTTCTCAGCAAGCCAAAAGGGGAAATCATCCCTAGTTTGGGGGCGCTTGCCCATAACAGAATTGACCATAACAGGACTAATGACCACCGCGTGATGATCAGTAGGCTGTCCCGCAACAGCAGGTGCCCCCGCCTGCATATTGCGCGACACATACTGCACCAACGCCCTATATACCGTAATGAGGGCAGTGTGTAGTACACGCAGCTCAGCCACCGTCACCGTGAGGTAACGGGGATGAGGCGTAAATCCGGCTAGTACCGGCCAAGTGGCCCCCGCAATTGATAAAGGGCCCATTCTCGGCGGTATAACCACATGGGGAAGGGCGCCATTAAACCAAATAAGATGCTGCCAAGCAGATATTGGTATTTCCTGTGTCCTATACGGCGTATAGTTCGCCGGCACTGCAGCGGCAGTATAAGAATGAAAGGTGTCATCATCCCCCACCGCTGGAATCGTCACCCAAGAGTAGAACAACTCATAGGGATGAGCCGCATCGGCTCCCACCACAAAGATGACGTTCATACCAGTGTCCGGTACCCCATACTGCGTCAAATGACGTTTCAGTGCCGCACGGCTATGCGCCGCAATATCCACCGACATTAGGACAATACACGTGAAACTATCAGTAGCACAAGGGTTCACTAACCTTTTTAATTATCAAGCTTGAAAGAACCTATATCAATAGACCTAGGTAGGTTTAAATCCGTCAGACTTGTTATCCGGAAACAAGAGTGAGGGTGTTGTGGACAAACGCAAGCACTACTAAGGCGTTTCAACTCATAGACCAAACGTTAGGTGCGCCATGTTGCAGGGATTCTGCTTATACACAGAACTATGCGTAGAACCCCAGGACCTCAGTGAGTTGTGGTGTACCAGAAACTCACCTCAGAACCCAGAACCCAGTATCCGGCTAGCATAAGTGTCCCATTCGTTATCCGAGATTTAGCTCGGCGGTCCCAATGAAAAGACAACCCAGAACACGCGACTCAGTACATACTCAGGAATGGTGGGAATCGGAAATACCTGTTCGTATATTATTCTCACATCAGTCCACAACAAGAATCAACAGAGACACGGTGAAAATAAAAAGAGTTTATTTTTATAGACCACGTGTCCTAATATGCAGTACTTTGGCTAATACAAGCAGACAGATGATTAAAATCAAAACCATTAACATAGTTACAATTCCATAGAATATAAAAGGGGTGATCATGTTATAATGACAGTGGATACTACCACTTTCCCTTTACTAAGAAGCTAATATTATTATTAGTCTAACAGAAGGTCTCTTAGGCTTGAATAGGGGACCCCATACCTCAAAGATCAGCTTAGTGAAATCACATCACAGGAGCATCAGGAGACTTCTCGCAGGAAGGCTCGTCTTCGGTCTGAATAATAAACATGATGTCCGTGATATTAAAAGCACCAACTTTCAGGTATGTGCAGCTGCTCGTGTGTTATGACTAAATAGTGGGTCGATCAACCTAGAGTGGAAAACATGCATTGTCTAACAACTCAGACTGTTTGTCACATCGTGTGCAGACCAAGGTCGCTTCGCAGAGCTCGGGATGGTAACAACAGATTGCTCTCGTGTGAGGCAAAACTCGAGTCAGCAGTTCGTTTAAGCAATAACATGTAAATGCAGTGTCGTGTGCAAAAGCAGCAAGATGGCTTTCTAACTTCTAACGTGGCCATGCTAACCTAACAATGTATGTACGTATTAAGGGAGTCCTTACTACAGCTCCACCCTCCGCCAATGACCGGCGCACATCACTCACCAGGGCTCCAACCTACAGCCAATGACCGGCGCACATCACTCACCAGGGCTCCAACCCTCTGCCAATGACCGGCGCACATCACTCACCAGGGCTCCACCGCTCGCCAATGACCGGTGCACATCACTCACCAGGGCTTCACCGCTCCACCAATGACTGGCGCACATCACTCACCAGGGCTCCGACCCTCCGGCAACGATCAGCGCACATCACTCACCAGGGCTTCAACCCTCCGCCAACAACCGTCGCACATTACTCACCAGGGCTCCAACCCTCCGCCAATGACCGGCGCACATCACTCACCAGGGCTCCAACCCTCCGCCAATGACCGGCGAACATCACTCACCAAGGCCCCAACCCTCCGCCAATGACCGGCGCACAACACTCACCAGGGCTCCAACCCTCAGCCAATGACCGGCGCACATCACTAACCAGGGCTCCACCCTCAGCCAATGACCGGCGCACATCACTCACCAGGGCTCCACCCCTCCACCCCTCCACCAATGACCGGCGCACATCACTCACCAGGGCTCCACCCCACCGCCAATGACCGGCGCACATCACTCACCAGGGCTCCACCCCTCCACCAATGACTGGCGCACATCACTCACCAGGGCTCCACCCCTCCGCCAATGACCAGCGCACATCACTCACCAGGGCTCCAACCCTCTGCCAATGACCGGCGCCATCAGTCACCAGGGCTCCACCCTCTGCCAATGACCTGCGCACATCACTCACCAGGGCTCCAACCCTCCGCCAATGACTGGCGCACATCACTCACCAGGGCTACACCCTCCACCAATGACCGGCGCACATCACTCACCAGGGCTCCAACCCTCTGCCAATAACTGGCACACATCACTCACCAGGGCTCCAACCCTCTGCCAATGACCGGCGCACATCACTCACCAGGGCTCCTCCCTCCGCCAATGACCGGCACACATCACTCACCAGGGCTCCACCCCTCCACCAATGACCGGTGCACAACACTCACCAGGGCTCCGACCCACCGCCAATCACCGGCGCACATCACTCACCAGGGCTCCGGCCCTCCGCCAATGACCAGCATACATCACTCACCAGGGCTCGACCCTCCGCCAATGACCGGCGCACATCACTCACCAGGGCTCCGACCCCCTGCCAATGACCGGTGCACATCACTTACGAGGGCTCTGACCCCTGCCAATGACCGGCACACATCACTCACCAGGGCTCCAACCCTCTGCCAATGACTGGCGCACATCACTCACCAGGGCTCCACCCCTCCGCCAATGACCAGCCCACATCACTCAGCAGGGCTCCTACCCTCTGCCAATGACCGGCGCCATCAGTCACCAGGGCTCCACCCTCCGCCAATGACCGGCGCACATCACTCAGCAGGGCTCCGACCCCCTGCCAATGACCGGTGCACATCACTTACGAGGGCTCTGACCCCTGCCAATGACCGGCACACATCACTCACCAGGGCTCCAACCCTCTGCCAATGACTGGCGCACATCACTCACCAGGGCTCCACCCCTCCGCCAATGACCAGCCCACATCACTCACCAGGGCTCCTACCCTCTGCCAATGACCGGCGCCATCAGTCACCAGGGCTCCACCCTCCGCCAATGACCGGCGCACATCACTCACCAGGGCTCCAACCCTCCGCCAATGACCGGCGCACATCACTCACCAGAGCTCCAACCCTCCGCCAATGACCGGCGCACATCACTCACCAGGGCTCCGACCCCCTGCCAATGACCGGCGCACATCACTCACCAGGGCTCCATTCTCTGCCAATGACCAGGCGCATATCACTCACCGGGGCACCACCCTCCTCCAATGACCGGCGCACATCACTCACCAGGGCTTCGACCCTCCGCCAATGATCGGCGCACACCACTCACCAGGACTCCGGCCCTCCACCAATGCCCGGCGCACATCACTCACCAGGGCTCCAACCCTCCGCCAATGACCGGTGCACATCACTCACCAGGGCTCCAACCCTCTGCCAATGACCGGCGCACATCACTCACGAGGGCTCCACCCCTCTGCCAATGACCGGCGCACATCACTTATCAGGGCTCCACCCCTCCACCAATGACCGGTGCACATCACTCTCTGGGGCTCTGACCCTCCGCCAAGGACCGGCGTACATCACTCATCTGGGCTCCACCCTCCGCTAATGACCGGAGAACATCACTCACCAGGCCTCCACCCTCCGCCAATGACCCGCGAACATCACTCACCGGGGCTTCACCCTCCACCAATGAACGGCGCACATCACTCACCAGGGCTCCACCCTCCTCCAATGACCGGCGCACATCACTCACCAGGGCTCCACCCTCCTCCAATGACCGGCGCACATCACTCACCAGGGCTCCACCCTCCACCAATGACCGGCGCATATCACTCACCAGGGCTCCACCCTCCGCCAATGACCGGCGCACATCACTCACCAGGGCTCCACTCTCCGCCAATGACCGGGGCACATCACTCACCAGGGCTCCACCCTCCGCCAATGACCGGCGCACTTCACTCACCAGGGCTCCACCCTCCGCCAATGACCGGCGCACATCACTCACCAGGGCTCCACCCTCTGCCAATGACCGGCGTACATCACTCACCAGGGCTCCACCCTCCGCCTATGACCGGGGCACAGCACTCACCAGGGCTCCACCCTCCGCCAATGACCGGCGCACTTCACTCACCAGGGCTCCACCCTCCGCTAATGACCGGTGCACATCACTCACCAGGGCTCCACCCTCCACCAATGACCGGCGCACAGCACTCACCAGGGCTCCACCCTCTGCCAATGACTGGCGCACATCACTCACCAAGGCTCCACTCTCTGCCAATGACCTGAGCACAGCACTCACCAGGGCTCCACCCTCCGTCAATGACCGGCGCACATCACTCACCAGGGCTCCGACCCTCCCCCAAAGACCAGCGCACATCACTCACCAGGGCTCCGACCCTCCCCAAATGACCGGTGCACATCACTCACCAGGGCTCCAACCCTCCGCCAATAACCGGCGCACATCACTCACCAGGGCTCCGACCCTACGCCAATGACCGGCGCACATCACTCACCAGGGCTCCATCCTTCGCCAATGACCGGTGCACATCACTCACCAGGGCTCCTACCCTCTGCCAATGACTGGCACACATCACTCACCAGGGCTCCAACCCTCCGCCAAATGACCGGCGCACATCACTCACCAGGGCTCCACCCTCCGCCAATGACCGGCGCACATCACTCACCAGGGCTCCGACCCTCCGCCAATGACCGGCGCACATTACTCACCAGGGCTCCAACCCTCCACCAATGACCGGCGTACATCACTCACCAGGGCTCCACCCTCCGCCAATGACCGGTACACATCACTCACCAGGGCTCCAACCCTCCGCCAATAACCGGCGCACATCACTCACCAGGGCTCCGACCCTACGCCAATGACCGGCGCACATCACTCACCAGGGCTCCACCCTCCGCTAATGACCGGCGCACCTCACTCACCAGGGCTCCACCCTCCGCCAATGACCGGCGCACATCACTCACCAGGGCTCCAACCCTCTGCCAATGACTGGCGCACATCACTCACCAGGGCTCCAACCCTCCGCCAAATGAACGGCGCACATCACTCACCAGGGCCCACCCTCCGCCAATGACCGGCGCACATCACTCACCAGGGCTCCGACCCTCCGCCAATGACCGGCACACATCACTCACCAGGGCTCCAACCCTCCACCAATGACCGGCGTACATCACTCACCAGGGCTCCACCCTCCGCCAATGACCGGCACACATCACTCACCAGGGCTCCGACCCTCCACCAATGACCGGCGCACATCACTCACCAGGGCTCCGACCCTCCACCAATGACCGGCGCACATCACTTACCAGGGCTCCAACCCTCCACCAATGACCGGCGTACATCACTCACCAGGGCTCCACGCTCCGCCAATGACCGGCACACATCACTCAGCAGGGCTCCACCCTCCGCCAATGACCGGCACACATCACTCACCAGGGCTCCGACCCTCCACCAATGACCGGAGCACAATACTCACCAGGGCTCCACCCTCCGCCAATGACCGGCGCACATCACTCACCATGGCTCCAACCCTCCACCAATGACCGGCGCACATCACTCATCAGGGAATCACCCTCCGCCAATGACCGGCGCCCATCACTCACCAGTGTTTCCTTGTATATCCTCCGTCGCCTGCTGGACAAGTTCTTTACTGTCATCTGTAAAGCTCTGGGAAGCCCCAGAGGTATTAAGTGGATCACCTGAAGGAAATACAGAATAAATAGAAGAGTCATAGGAAACCTTAACACAGTATCATTCAGACCTGGATGAAATACTGAGTACTGACTGCTGAAATGTTGTCCAGCAGCAAATTCGAATAAAACGAACACAATATTGGTCATATTTAACCGATCATGTACTTCATTTATTAAGAAACTAAAATGTAGTTTGAGGTTCAGCAGGAAATGAGGTTCGAGATTAAATAATTCTGGGATGATCCGGCCAAATAGGAAATATATAGGCTGCAATGCAGAGCGTCGCCTGTACGAAATAAATAAATAAGTGCCTGGGTCCTAGGTTTGGCTCAGAATCCAGCAGCAGCGCTACCACATGCGGAGGCTGCTGAATACCAAGGCTGCATGGTCGATTCCACCTCATGCCTCATCAAACACCAGCCACTCCCTGCCTCTTTATCTCACTCTTGCAGGTTCGTTTTCATTCCTGCTTTTCCCCTCTGTCGCTTTTCGCTTCCTCCTTATTTCCGCCTTTGGTGTTTTTCTCTCTCTTTCTCTGGATAAAAATTTGTTGAGAAAAATAAGTGATAGTCCCTAAAAAATGAGTGCCAGTGGGCTCGACTGCAACCACCGGCTTAAATTAAGCACTGCTGCTCTGGTAGTAAAAGCTGGCTGACACGGTGACGCTGGGGCAGTGCTAAAGACAGTGAGGGAAGCAACAGAAACCCCTCTGGCCGCAACCCAATGGTACAGGAGCTGCCCCACCCCAGCTTATCTAGTGGCCTTAAGGGGAACCGTTGGGGCAGATATGTTGCTTGAGTGTTGAGTGTTGAGTTGGCGTGTAGTGTGAATATGCTGGATGCTGAAGCGAAGATGGCAGGCCCACGGAGGCCTGAATGAGTCTGCAGCCAAAACCGCATGAAGGATGTTGATGGTTACACCAGTCCAATGCCAGTAAAAGCCAAAGAATCTCATGGGTTACTGGGAGGCACAGGGCTGAATCATAATTTAAATATGTCAGATAAAAAGGCAACGACTTGTGAGGTGTTAACAACTCTGTTGATGGAACAGCTCTTGGGCGTGGAGCTGCGAAAGCCACTCACCAGACTGCAGTTTAAGAGCTACTTACTATAGAAATGGACAGCAACCTGAGAGGGACAGAAAGAAACAAACTTTGCAGCTGCTGACCCGAAGAGGCAGAGAGAACGTCAAGAAAGGTGGATAGCAACACATACAGAATGGCCATAGGAATTTCCAGGGATCCCAGAATAGATTCAAACCCAATGCAAGTGGGTCCTTTCGCTGGAGTCAACCAGGAAGTAGGACCTAGGATGTCCAGTGCAAGCAGCTCTAACCGTGGATGGTGTAACCGTGGAAGGCAAGGAACTCCTGGGCTGAACGCAGCCATCCAGATCAACAGTGTGCTCCTCCACATCGATGAAGAGCCTACACGTGCTCCTCTGAAACTATAGGTGACATTACAGGACGATTAGGAGACTGATCAACAGTGTGATCCTCCACATTTAATGAAGATCCTACAGGTGCTCCTCTGGAACCATAGGTGACATAACAGGACGACTGGGAGACTGATCAACAATGTGATTTATCCTTCACATCGATGAAGAGCCTACAGGTGCTTCTCTGGAACCATAGGTGACATTACAGGACGACTGGGAGACTGATCAACAGTGTGATCCTCTACATTGATGAAGTGCCTACAGGTGCTCCTCTGGAACCATAGGTGACACTACAGGACAATTGGGAGACTGATCAACAGTTTGATCCTCCACATCGATGAAGATCCTCCACGTGCTCCTCTGGAACCATAGGTGACATTACAGGACGACTGGGAGACTGATCAACAGTGTTAACCATCCACATCGATGAAGAGCCTACACATGCTCCTCAGGAACCATAGGTGACAATACAGGACGATTGGGTGACTGATCAACAATGTGATCCTCCACATTAATAAAGATCCTATAGGTGTTCCTCTGGAACCATAGGTGGCATTAGAGGACGACTGGGAGACTGATAAACAGTGCGATCCTCCACATCGATGAAGAGCCTACAGGTGCTCCTGTAGAACCATAGGTGACATTACAGGATGATTGAGAAACTGATCAACAGTGTGATCGATCCGCCACACCAATGAAGAGCCTACAGGTGCTCCTCTGGAATTATAGGTGACATTACAGGACGATTGGGTGACTGATCAACAGTGTGATCCTCCACATCGATGAAGAGCCTACAGGTGGCTCCTCTGGAACCATAGGTGACATTACAGGACATTTGGGAGACTGATCAACAGTGCGATCCTCCATATCGATGAAGAGCCTATAGGTGCTCCTCTGGAACCATAGGTGACATTACAGGACGACTGGGAGACTGATCAACAGTTCGATCCTCCACATCGATGAAGAGCCTACACGTGCTCATCTGGAACCATAGGTGACATTACAGGATGACTGAGAGACTAATCAACAGTGTGTTCCTCCACATTGATGAAGAGCCTATACGAGCTCCTATAGAACTATAGGTGACATTACAGGATGACTGGGAGATTGACTATAGAATGGTCTCCAGGCTACTTAACACCTGACCCTTCCTACAGACACTGTTTGTAGTGAATAAAACAGAAAAATGGGATAATCCGACCCGTTTTCACCAACCTTAGGGTCGAATAACCACAAAAATAACATACACCACCCACAAATTGAACATGCTTCCTCACATATAAAGTGGAATTACAAAGCACTAACAACAGGTGAGTATTGGGTGCTACCCCAATCTCATCAGTCCCTGCTTGCTTCCAAGTACATCATGTATGTGTGTGGGACAAAGTGACTGGCAAACCTACAACTTGTTCATAACACCAACAATCACCTGAAGGGTGAACGCTCACCGCTACGTCAAGTTTACTACATAAACATTTGAGCCAGCATAACTGATGGCATACTAATTTTTGCACATAAAATAACCTTTTTAAACCAACAAACCACTTTTGCGCAATATTTCCAGTTTGGAGAATATCTGGTATTCTGACCATTTGTGTTTGGCCTACCACACACAAAAATCCTGTGTCCACGCTGTGATGTTCCTATGAGTGGTGAGACCTAGGACTAGACTCTGCGGCACACCACGCACATCCTAGAGCTCCCCACAAGACAGGTATTTGTGTCCTGGAACATATACACTAAGCAATGGTGGCAGTATGCTGTTTGACAGGGATTCTTGCTGTTTATAAAGAGTGTGACACTTACTAGTTCCACTTTTGTAAAGTTTTGCTCGATTGTTATGCCCAGGTTTGTGACTGTAGCAACTGAGCCAATGTCCAGATTAATTGTGCACATGCACTGTGCGCATTTGGTGCCGTTAGGACTCCATGTCAATGTGCGTGTAGGCATGACCAGACCATTGAGATTCACTTAGGATGGCCTCTGATACAACACAGTACAGGAGGGGGCTAGGGGCTTAGTCTCCCCAGATAAGGAAGTCTACTACTAACACTGGGTAGGAGGGAACAGCTACAGACACTTAAGTGTAAGAGGATGGAGAAAGGGATGCTTTAGAAATACAACAGTGAACATTTGGTGGGAGGGCCTATAAATGATCTCTCTCAGAGCACTGCCCTCTGGACTGAGAATCAGCAGATTCTTCTCAGCTGTAAAGAGAATCTTTCAGGCAGGGCCTGTACTTTTGTCTTTTCCCAAGTGCTACTCCAACAAGGGCTGTGGACAGCCAGTTGCAGATCTTCACACTTGAATGTGCTTCTGTAGTGGATGTTTCGGATGGAGACATCCCTCATCCCCACCTGCAGAGTGGAGCTGCACCAGAGACAAACACTATGTCTGCTCCACGGATCTGGAATATACAAAGAACTGACCCAAACCGGGTACAGGGCTGTGGCTTGAGATCCAGTTTCTTCAAGGACCAAGGGAGGGGTACTCTACAGAGTACTCAAAGTTCTGAGATCCAGGGCTGGTGTCTTGTACCACCAGTGCCCAATCGGTGAAGGGACATCAATTGAACTCAGCAAGATTATGGAGACGAGCTGTGGTTCTACCTGTGACCTTGGAGTAGCGGGCCTGCTGAGTGAGGAAAAGGAGAGCCTTTTCCCTGCAGGGCGAGAACTGCCAAGAAGGAGAAGCCCCACTGTTGTGTAGGTGCACCCTTAGAAATCGCAAACTGAGTGGGAATTGTAACCAGCACCAACCCAAGTTTGGAGTGGGACTCCGAGCCTCCCCGACATAACCGCAAGTCACTTATTTATCCTGCAAGAGGTGCAATGCTGCTGTGACGATCCATGTGGGTGTTCCGCAGTAAAAAGCGACTGTGACTGAAGTACCTGCAGCTATGAGCGATAGTGGCCTGAGATATCTAGAGTTACAAGCAGCCATGACCAGCAATAACAACAGATACAACAGACTGTGCCGATCTCCCAGGAGAATCTCATCCATGCTATATACACACATGTTGTGCTTTCGTATGCGTGCAGAGTATATGATACTGTTTGGATGGGTTTATGGTCTGCGTATGTCAGTAGCTGTCACAGGGCAAGCATGCATTACAGACTGTGGTAGTTTAACACGTTCCACCTCTGTTGTACCTGCGCCTGGCCAAGCGTGATCCTGCAAACTGACCAACAAGTCCACTCCTTTAGCACTTGACCCTCAGTGGTAGCGAGGTGACCAGTCGATGGCTTCCCAGGGAGGAGTGTGGGAGGCGGAGACTCTGATCTCAACAGCTGTACAACAGCCACTCTAACTACTGTCCAGCCCTAGAGGATGTTTTGTGAACAAAAGTGCTCCAATATCCAAAACGCAATACTGGACACAGAACTAACGAAGGTATACATTTCTACCCATGTAGAACATGAGGACACCTAACCCACACGCTCCGTTTGATATCAATATGGAGAGAATCCAGGCTTCCATTTTTTTTGTCAAACCATTTTTATTGCAGGTCCCAATATACTGTATAACACTCAGGATAAATGCCATTAACGCAGATTTCTCGCCCCCCTTAGTCATACATCCGTGCGGTACACACAGCCGTACTGCCCACATCCCGGAGGCCGGGCGGCGCCACTTAGCCATATGTTACATCTTTACATTTCTTACAAGTACGGTCGTCTAGTGGGGAAATCTGCTGCCTGCTTTTAAAGTTAACCCCCCTCACCCCCAAGATTCTCATGGAAAGAGATTCCAGGCTTCCATGATGGAACAAGTGGCCAGATTTGTAGAACTTCTATTAATCCATGAATGTGCTCTGCACAACAGGTCATGCAGCAGTTCAATGCACAGATGCTTTTCACCTGCACAATGGCACATACGGCTCATTTCCACAGGGCTGTGCTTATTGTCAAATGTATAAAGAATTCTTCAAAAGCAATAAAGTTTCAACCTTTTTTATTTCCCCCAGGTATAGATAGGCAAACGTTTCTTTCCTAAGTGCCAAGGCCTCCTTCCTCCAACACAAGCAGGATCAGCAGAGGAAGGGCAACAACCTACTCCTCGCATCCCGCACCTTACAGAGATCCCTCGGATGCCCGAACTACTTCCACTGCTAAAGGTAATAGCAGCAAAACCTCCACAGTGCATGTCCTACGGATGAGAGGCCCTACGAGGCGGAGATGCGGCAACCTCAAACTCAATCAGCACGAATATATTTAGATCACGGTTTCGACTTCCGCGCAACGCCAGATACAACTTGAGTGTAGTTTATAAACCAAACAACTGAAAGGAAATGGGCCTGCATCAAAATATGGAAGAGAATCAAATCCCTGTCGGGCACCCAGCTATGACAGGCTCTCTGGCATGAAGTTCAAATGAACGAAACGCGCCTGCCTGATAGTACTTAGACTAGGAAACCGATGAATTGGCTGTTCGCCCATTATGGCAAAGCACTTTGCCCGTAGAGTCATTCATAAAAGCGGCTAATGGCGTTCTGAACAAAACATCCATGTTAAAAGATAAAGAGGCCACCTCATTCAGATGCCAGGAAAATACACATCTACCCCAGCCCTAGCTAGAAGAAGGGTGGCCCACGCAGTTGAAAGAGCTTTTATCAGACACCGCTTTGGGCTCCTCCCAGGTGTTGCCCACACAGCACCTTGGCTCAGGACCACTAACACATTCGATGCAGAGTGTGCAAGACAGGGGAGGAGGACATCAGCCACATAATGTGCCTATGTCCTGGTCTGCTGCTTGAAGGAGGGAGGCTTTTAAGAGTTCTTTTTAACCACCGAGGTATACGTTCTTGCAGGCAAGCCGGAATCGCCTTCTTTAAGGCAATGGACCCCACCTCAAATAGTAATTTTACTAAATTTGTAAAACGTACGGCAGAAAAACTAGAATTGAGAGCACCGCCACTACTTTTCACTGTTTACTAAACACCTGTTCTTAAAGGAGGCCTCAGACACAGCTGCTGCGCAATGCTTGTTTTTTACCAACATATTTGAATTTTATGTCTTCTTGGGGTTGCGCTGCGGGGTTTTCATACAGAAACTATGTTTGGAACAAGTTTATTTAGGTTACACCCATGAAGTTCTTTTATGCTAAAAGTCACTTGCACTGTAATCAGTACGCTCAGAGCAGCTCAGATTATTGTTTTAGATGCTGACCCCAGCAGGCCACCATCCTTGGGAGTGCTAGCCATTCCCAATAGGGTCGCAAATTACACCCGCCTCATGAATATTAATGAGGCATGCAATTTGCGACCCCATTAGAAATCGCAAACAGTGTTTGAGAAACGGTTGTAATTTACATTTTGCAAGTCACAAATTGTAAGGGTCATACATCTGGCACTAAATGTAAAATACGACCACAGATGCATAAATGAAAGAATACTGCTAAAAGTACACCAGGTTTTCAGAGGTGTTAAGTACCCATTTTTTGTTGTCATTTTCTCTTTTCACTTATTTACTGATGTAATATGTTATTAGAGGAAAGTTTTACATATTTTGCAAGTTGACGTCAATACGTTACTACAATTCTCAAAGCTGCAGCAGCTGTTAGTCCAAAGCTGTGTTTTCCAAACCCAAATTATGCAATGAACTAAGAATCCCTTAAAGTTCACACATTACTAAAAGAGCCACATACCAAAACAAATTAATGACAGAGCATTATTGCAAGCTGAATTAGACTCCAGCCTGCAGTGGAGACCCCAAAAGCAAGCTTAAAGGCACCAGGCCCCTGTTTTAACTACACAAATGGCCATCAAAAAAAGCATATAGCTCACTACAATACGGTACAAATCATTCTAAGTGTTAGATTTGGGGTTCTCTAGTTGGCAGAGGTAGGTACCTTTGACCAAATAGGGGCCCTTGCGTCTAGTCAGGGTAAGGGGGTACACTCCTAAAATAACCCCTGCTCACCCCCTTGGTAGCTTGGCATGAGCAGACAGGCTTATCTCAGTGGTAGTGTGTAAAGCATTTGTGAACACATACAGTAACCCAGTAACAACACTACAGATGGACACCACACAACTTGTAGTATAAAAATAAGTATTTTTTATATAGTTTTAACACAAGACCATAAACGACAAAAATCTACAATACTGTACTTAAAATGGTAGAATTAACTTAGTTCTCTATAGATGTTAAAATGCGACACTTTGCGCTCAATGTACCTTTGGATGCGTAACACTATACAAGGAAAGTGTTGCAGAGAAGGTGATGCGTCGGTTCCTTACACGCAGGAACGGTGATGCGTCGGTTTCGTACTGCGCTTCCGTGGCGATCCGGCCCGCAACGCCATGATGCAATGAAGATCCGGTGCAATGAAATAAAGATGGCGCCTTCTTCTTGATGTTACACGATGCGTGCACGCCCGACGGCCGCGCGACGACTCAACGATTCTTCTGAGCCGCGACAGGCCCTGCGACATGCTTCTCCGGGATGCGAGATGCTCTGCTGATGCGACAGCTGCCGCGGCGACACCCTTCTTCAGTGATGCGACGACAGCGGCTGCGGTGGCGACACTCTTTTCCGGTGATGCAAGTCGCTTCTGCAATGCAATGCGACAGCTACAGCGGCGACACCCTTCTTCAGTGATGCGATGACAGCAGCTGCGGCGGTGACGCGCTTCTCCAGTGGTGTGAGACACTTCTGCGATGGGATGCGACAGCTACAGCGGCGATACCCTTCTTCAGTGATGCGACGGCTGCGGCGGCGACACGCTTCTTCGTGAGTTGCACTTCCAGCTCCTTGCGAGACGCATTCCCTCAGAAAGCCCAACACAACTGCAGGCACTTCCAAATAACTCTTGGGGAGCTGGTGGTTGAAGTCTGTTGTCCCTGAGACTCTTTCTCAAGCCCTTGGAGATCCTTCACGAGTTGAATAAAGTACACACAAAGTTCCTTTCTCCTCTCTTTGGCAGACAGGCAACCACTGCAGGCCAATTCCTCAAGCTTAGGGATAGTCTCTCCTCAGTCTCTCTGGTTCCTCTCCTCAGCAAAGGTTTCTTGTTTCCCAAAAGTGATCTAAAGTTCTGGGGTCTGGGTCCCCCTTCTTATACACAGTTTATCTTTGTTCTCTGAAGGCAGAGAGGCCTTTGCCTAGTCCAAACCAGTTCTGGTCAGTCCTGGAGCACTTTGTTGACAAGACTCCTTCTTTCCTTTCACAGTGCAGGCCAGGGACATCAGACGCACCACAGGACGTGGAGCCAGCATTGTGGAGGGAAGGCACAACCCTATTCAGGTCCCAGGTGTAACTCCTCCCACCCATCTACATGCAGATCTCTCTATTCAGCCATATGCTGACTCACCCTGTCTCCTGGAATCCCTCAGCCCCTGTCACTCAAACTTCAGACAAGGAATACACAACCTAGCAGAGGCAGGCTTGGATGGTTAGACAAGAAAATACCTACTTTCTAAAAGTGGTATTTTCAAACACAGAATGTTAAAACCAACTTCACTAAAAGATGCATTGTATCATTCTGAGTTCCGGCATACTAAACTCGAATTTCTACCCAGTTCCCCGAGTCAGTTAGGATTATAAGATGTAATAATCAAAATGCCCATTCTGGCCTATAGGAAACAGGTAGCCTTGCAATAGTGAAAAACGAAAATAGCTGTAATTCACTATTAGGACATTCCACACACACCAGGGCATGTCCTACCTTATACTTACAATGCACCCTGCCCTTGGGCCTACCATAGGGGTGACTAATATGCAGAAAAGGGAAGGTTTAGGGACTGGCAAGAGGGTGCACTTGCCCAGTCAGCATGGCAGTACCAGACTGCACACAGGCTCTGCAATGGCAGACCTGAGACACCCTTTTACAGGATGCTTCTGTGTGTGGCAAACCCAGTGCTGCAAGCCCACCAGCAGCATTTGATTTACAAGCCCTGGGCACTGTACTAGGGTCTGACAGGTAAACCAAACTAGCCAATCATGGAATCACTAATCCATACATCAATTTACCATAGGGAGCACTTGCACTGTGGCACTGGACAGCAGTGGCACAGTGCCCAAAGCATCTATAACCAGCAAAAACACATGAGGCAACAACATGGAAGGGAGACCCACGCCAAGGTGCCAGGTCTAACACTAAGCATCTAGATTGGACTGTTTAAAATGGGGTTCGTGATCATAGCAGTTCTAAGGAAATATATTAGACAGTGAATAACTATTTTAAGTTGCACTGATTTGTGAGACTTTGACACTAAAGCCTCTTGTCAACACCAAGTCACGAGACAGTAATCCAGCACAGCATGGACCCAGTTTAAGCAGCGTCTCTCTACTCTGCCTCCTGGGTGAGGAGCGAGAGCCATGCTTGAGCACTTCATTGATGGCACTCACATTTGCACTCTCTCTCTGACAACAACATTTTAAAATCATTTTGACGACTACAGCTCACCCAGACTTATGCAAGCCTCAGATAAGCCTTGCTGCCTGACAATTGCCAGTTAACTTATTTGCTCAAGGCCTGTCGGCAAGAATCGAGCTGACTCAGAGCTGTCACCAGCAGAAGGTGATCTGCCAATACTGATCCTAGAGGAATATAAAAGCCTCCTCAAATATGCAGGTTTTCCGTTTTTTTCTTTTGGACAGCCAGGTTGTGAAGGTTCATTATTCATACACAGAGTTCAGACCCCAGGAAATAAACACGAATCTCCATCCATGTTTCTGCAATTGAACTTGACTTGCACATCCCTGTCTGACTTGCTATATTGGCAGGTCACAGATGGGTGCGTACAGTGTAAAGAGGATCCATAGATATTTCAGGATTATGACCCTCCTGATCCTTGAAGACAGTGAAGAAACGTTTGAATTTAATTCTCTGCGCCACAAGCAGCCAATTAAGATTTTTGAGGGCAGGCAAAATGTTATTCAATTTCTTCAGAATGAGGCAAAGTCTGGCTGATAGACTTTGTGCAGTCTGAAAATGTGGCTGAGCAGACAGCCATAACTGATGAATTTAGAAGAAACACTGACCTCATTTAGAGGTAGAAGACGTCACAGGCACCAGTGCTCGCGCAGCCAGAGACATTTTGTAGTTGAAAAACGGGGAATTTAAGCTGACCTAGGAATCTCACATGCTCGTGCGTGTGCGTTTCCTTTTCAGCTACCCCACTGGCCTAACGCGCGTCTTTTAATGAAAGACTGCACGCTATTGGCCAAAGCCAGGCACATTGCTCCTCCCACGGCCTATTGGTGTCTATTACGCACACCAAGCGCGTAATAGACACCAATAGGCCATGGGCGGAGCAATGATCGTGCCCAGACACGGGCGTGATACTTGAAATCACATGCTTGGCTGTGGTGAGCGCGAACGCACCACTCGCAGCCATGTTTTGTACATTTCCCCTGCGGCTTTGAAACTAGGAGATGTGTCTTAGAGCCTCCTCATCATGTCTTTCAGGCTCTTGCATCACCCTGGTGGTTGTGAGTAGTAATTCATTTATCTCGGATACAAACAATATAAATTGCCTCAAGTCACTGTATGCTGCCTTTCTCGTGGTTACATCACGTTAACACAGTTCAGTTCGAAGATCACACTCACTTTTCAGATGATAAAAGTTGTCGGGTCAGTGGTGCCACAGTTCACCTCAGGGACAACTTGCCCTACGGGCAGTTCCTGAGGGTCCGCTGTAACTGTACTGATCAAAATGATTATTTTAAAAATGCTAAAATTCTACAAGAAAAATTAGTTACAAGAGGGTACCCTAAACGTTTGGTAAGAGGGGCACTTAAAATAGCTTGGTATACCCCTCGGGAAAATCTACCTACCCCTAAAAGCAAACAAGAATCTGAACAATTGGTATGTGTACTTACGTTTAATCCTTAAGCATACAAAGTTAAACAGATCATTCTAAGGAACTTGAGGTTATTGGACCACTTGAATATTCCTAAGCCCTTATTTGCCTTTCGACAAGGTAGAAATTTGAGTAACCATCTGGTCAAAGCAATTCACCAGAAACCCACTCCAACAGACGTGAGAGGTCTGTTGGGGCTACCAAGAGTTATTGGGCACCATAAGTGCAATAATCGTGCTGCTTGTACCTATACCAAAGATTTGAAACTGGTGGTGATTCATAAAAAACAGCATAAACAATTGTGTTTTTCAAATTGCAATACTAAAAATATAGTGTATTGTGTGACTTGCCCGTGTGAAAAAACTTATATCGGATAAACGACACAAGCTGCCAAAATGCGGATCTTACAGCACAAATCCTGTATTCGATGCAAGACTGTAGGGGCTCCTATGGTCCAGCACTATATTGAAAAGGGACATGGAGAAAATGATTTGGAATGGTCTATTCTGGTGGTGGTGAAGGCACCCACTAAAATAACTTTGCAGAGTAAATTAAATAATCTTGAGGCACGCTTGATAGAAAGGTTTCAGACCTCAAGCGTGGGATTAAATGACCGAGATGAGGTTTGGGCTCTGATTGAGAATTAATCTGTGGTATCTTCTATACATATGTGGATGGAAAAGAGTTGCTCCCTGATCTTTATATTGTGGGGGGATTTAGAATTTCCCACTACTATTATTTGGCTAAGATGTACAGTATTTCTCTTGTAACTAAATGTATGTATTGTATGTTATAGATGTCACCACTATAGGGTTCTCTTCTATTCTCATTGTTTTATTCTCATTGTTATATATATGTAGATATTGTAGATATTTGATTGTTTAAGAGCGAGTTGTTGCTCTCATCCTTCAGTCTGAGGTCCTTCGGTGTGTTTTGTTGACTGCCAAGTAATAAGATATTTTTTATTTTTTTATTATTTATTTTTGTGTTATTCGCGCTTATATAATTGTTTTGCATTATTAAAATTATTCATTTATTATTTTTAGTGAGTAGGTGTAGTTGGAGTTGGTTTCACTCTATTTTAATTTTGATAATGGTGATCCTTTTCCCCTTTGGGATGGCGCGGTGCCTGACATTCATTATGATGTGTGGGTTTAGGCGATTTGTTTTAGAAGGTGCCATTCTCCAGTCCCCTTTCTATGTTACTGCTGTCGGAGGGCGGGACTGGCTAATGCCGGGATTTATATTTCCGGTTTGACGCGCGTCGCTTCATGGTATATACAAACCCGAGCGACTAAGGAGTTGGTGTGGAGCGAGGTTTTGTTAACGGACCGACCTGACGTTTATCGAGTAAGTGAATCTCCTTGTGTATTTTTCAGAGTCTTGTGACTCTGTTATGGGATAATTACTGTGAGGGACCCTCGTTCATATTGGGCATCATTATTATTATATGTTTGTTTGTACCATAGGAGTAATTGCGGAACCCGGTGTATGGATCACTTTGAAGTTTAGAGTTGAAGTTGGCGGGCGTTTATAGTGTTGAAGAGGTAAGCCCGATGCCCGCCCTTGATTGTGGTTTTGATTAATTGAGGTACTTGGGTCATGATTATGATGGTCTTTTATTGTTGGTTTTGTTTCTTTGGCTGTATTTATTTACTGTAGGCAGTGCATCAGGTTCGCTGTAAATTCTGCAGCATGAGAGAACTAGCGCCCAACTACTGTGGGAGTATGTAAATTTAATCTGGAGGGACTCCTTCGTTTTTGATTTTTTTGATTATTTGGTGAGATGGAATAAGGGATTTGGCTTTATATCTAAGGTTGATTTAGTTGCTTGTTATTATTCTTTTTAGGAAATTGTGGGCACTTGTTTGTAACAGGTTTATAGTTAGTTGAGTTATCTTTATTATTTATAGATTGTCACAGTGTGGTGTTTTATGTTAATAGGGGCGTCTTTTATTAATTTGTTCACTTTGGTGTGTTTTTCGGGGATTTTTGTGTGGCACGTAGTGGGCAGTCACCATTCATATCTGTCGTTCCTCACTCTGACCCCCTGGATGAGAGTAATTTTGTCGTTTTTTGATTTTATTGTAGTTTTGTATAACCCCTGTCCTGAAGAGGCCATCAGGAATAAGGGCTGAAACGTGGTCACGTCGACAGACATTTGACGGAGGAGTCACTAGAATTACAGTAATTCTTATATTGACGTTGGGTCACAGTAGATTTGGGCCACTCAGCCTTTTTTGCGTTGCCCTTTTGACTACCTCTAAGTGGTTCTCCTGAAATTATGAGGGGGACACTGTTGTGAATAACTTGTTTTGGGTTATTGTTATTTGTGTTATGTTTTTGTTTATTGATGTGTATAAGATTTACTGTGATACATGTCTTTTTGTTTCTCTTTGAATAAGCGCCTTTCTCTGTGTGTATTTGAAATTTATTTTGATGGACTCACAATTAATATTATATATTTTTGAAGGGGTAATTAAATGTGCTCTCTTCATTTACTTTTTCTGTATTGTTTCCTGGATACCTTTTTACTTGTAAACATTTATTTCCTTATACCCAGGTATTATAGGGTTAATTGGGTATACCCCTGTTGCTTATGACTACAGTTCACCTGCGTGTCACTATATCAGTGCATCGTAGCAGTTCACCAGTAGCTTGTGTTTGGAAGATTGTGAGTGCTTAACTCAAAATGTGAGGTTGTGTCAGGTTGTGCAAATAATGTGTGAGGGGCACGGGGAGAGAGATCTGAGAGAACGAACTACACTTTCAAAGGGCAGTCTGCGCTGACGAACATTGGAAGCTGGAGAATGCGGTGTATTTATCGGTTAGGAATGGAGAAGGGCGCTGAGAGCGCGGGGGAAGAAAGTGTGAAATATGTTTTTTTTTTCCTAGCAAGCACTGAAATATCTAAGCTATTTTCAAGCGCGAATAAGAGCGCAAGGCCACGTGAGGGATTACCGTCTACGGCCGCAGAGAAATTTAGCTGGACGGTACAGACATCAAGGGACTACAGCCCTCTCTAAAAAGAACAGTGGTCTGTTCATGACGTACTAGACATTCATAAAGCGCACCGAGAATGCTCTTGTGCATCGTGACTGCCGCGGAGACTTGGATCAAGGGCATAAAGGCGCCCCCCTAAAATTAATGCACGCGTTATGGTGGAGGGGGCTCTTTCAGTCCAAGACCTAGAAGTATTTGTGCATATGCGAGTCTCAGGGGAACTTCATCACATTAGTAGGGAGGCCCCATCATTTCGCGCTACGTCATTGGCTGTGTATCTATTTAAAAGTAACACGGACTGGGTGTTTATATTAAAGTGCCAGTGAGATCTCACGAGCGTTCTGAAAAACAAAGGCAGCGTTAGGGTCACGACAACAGAGAATAGAGGTCTTTAGGAAACACTGATTCTATTACAGGACCAGAGGCTCCGTATTATGCTTCTCTTTCTATTTATTGCTACTCCCAGCAGCCAATGAAAACTTTTCTTATGTAAAACAAACTACATTTTCCATGATGCATATACCGCATCACTTCCTGCAGGGCCCCATAAGAGCCAGTAACACCGGAACCAGTCCTCTTTCTTTGCTGCTCACGCAGACAGTTAAGTTGAGAGCTCCGTTCTTTGTGACATTATTGATGATTTATGTTCAGCTTATGGCAATGTGATTGCGATGTATTTAGCATTTTCAGACTTGCTGCGCAAGCGATTCAATGTGTATTGTTACCGCGCTTGCTTACAGTCCCCGGTTTCATTCTTGTGAGTGACGCGCCGATGCGCTACGCGTCCCCGGTTACAGCGGGGGAGTCAGGGGCATAGGTAGCAGCGAGGGCTGCTCTGACACAGCGCTTAGTCCTGCCGTGTGAGAGGCGGCGCTCGGAACGCAGCGCCGGTGTCCCCAAGCAGCGCGTGAGCGCGCGATCAGTATTTGACAGGTTTTAAGCAGGCACGGTACCGCCCCGCCTTCGGCGGGTGATTTTTAAGGAATATAGTGGCGCTCAGGCTTCCCTTATCTGCCAGTGACGCCGGGAGCCTTATTTGTTTATTTATTTCGGTGTTGATCGAGTTTCCACGTGCGTAGCCCAATTGGGCTATTTTTGGTAGGATTTGGGCTACGCACGTCGTAACTGCCCGGCTTTAGGCGTTTTGCTTTCGTTTGTTGCCATTCAGGCTGCGTTTTTCATCAGAGAGCACTGCTGACGCCTGGCTGGCTGCAAAAACGACCTGGGCCTGGAGGGAGCACTCCTCCTTGGATCTGATTCTTGCTCTTTGGCTCCACTACGCCCTGAGGGCTGTAATAATTGATCTACAGCTGCTGCTGAGGAGCTAGGTACCGGTGCTGCTGTGCGGTGGGTTGGCTGCCCCCTTTGGATTATCCCTCCTTGCTATTGCCTTATGAGCAAATACATTTACAAGTTTGGTTCCACTATGGATAATTGGGTGCATTACGAGGAGGATGATACCTTGTATGAAGAGGAGGTAGGAGGACCTGCCATTGAGGATAATATTGTTGAGGCCCTGGACGCTTCTGTGCAGGAGTCAGTCAACAAGGCCCTGGAAAAGGCAGTTCCGGGAACTGTACAGCAAGCTTTGGCGACTGCTTTAAAGCCTATTACTAAGCAGCTGGAGAGATTTGCGAAGCAGCATGGGTTCACTAAACAACCAGAGGGGACGTCAGGAGAATCCCGGGCTAAGTCTTGGCCGCATTCCGACTCTTATGAGTCACTTCCGTGCCCGGTTAGAGAGCGTGAGAGGGTACAGGATACTGACTCGGAGTCTACTTCCACCTCTTCTGACACCCCTGATGACTCCCCTCCTAGGAAGAAGTCTCGGAAGGTCAAACATGTGGAGCCTTCTCCGCCGGCCCCCACGCCCTTTACATTCAACCCCTCGGATATCGTTCACCCCAGATCCTCGGACTGGTTGCCTGCCCCCGAGGTGGCTGCGTATTTGCACAAGAATTTGCGCAAGGGCTTTGATAAGGAGGTGTGCAACAGGCTGCGGTCCGAATGTCCCAGACCGGACCTCTCGGACAAAGTGACGGAGATGCCGGACATTGATCCTAGTATGCTTACATTCCTGAAAAAATTCGCCAAAGACCCCAAGAAGAGGATAGATCGCGCTTGGCGAGGGTGCCAAGATAAGCTCCTGGACCTGGTCGGACCCCTAGCGAAAATATTGGAGATGGCTCTGGAGGCACAGGAATCGGGGAGCACGATTGATTCCCATGTGCTGGCAGGCTGGACCCAACGGGCTATCTGCCTGCTCGGGAATGCCAACTGCGCGACTTCAACGGAGCGCAGGAAGTCAATATTGATGCGCATGGACTCTAATCTTACAGAGTTGGCTGCGGCAACCTTTTTGGTGACCGATTCGTCAAGGACGTTGCAAAATACGGGGGCACGTTCACGACCCCGGACAAGGCTCAGGCCGGGATTAAACGCGTTTTCCACGCCGGTGTTTTCAACAGGGCCGGACGAGGTCGGGGACGCTCGTTTGGCCGTCAACATTCCTAAGGTCCTCAGCGAGGAGATTTCGGACGCGGCAGAGGAGACTGGGACTCCACCCGCGGTGGCACCTTCTACCCCACCAGGCAGCGCTTCAACAAGCGGCGCTTTAACAAGGGATCCTATCGTGGAGGATTCCAAGCCACCGAGTCTTCAGGTGAGCGCTCCAGATTTACATCCTCTTCCCTTGGGGGGGCGTATTCGGTATTTCTATCACAATTGGGTTCAGATCTCACAAGACGCATGGGTGTTACAGACAGTTCAGGGGTTCCACCTAGAGTTTTTTCAGACTCCCTGTCAGGTACATCGTCCCAGACAGCTTTCTTTTTCCCAACTCGAGTGCGATTTTATAGATTCAGAAATAGAAGAGTTGCTGCGGAAACGCGCGATAGCTCCTTGCAACGAGGGCCCTTGCGGTTTCTGCAGCAATATTTTTCTGGTGCAGAAGAAAGGCGGTGGTTACAGGTTGGTACTCAATTTGAAAGATTTCAACCACTTTCTGACCTACAAACACTTCAAGATGGAGGGCATCCATCTGCTGGCAGACTTACTAAAGCAGGGGGACTGGTTGGTCCGGCTGGACCTGAAGGACGCCTATCTGTCCGTTCCCATATATCGCCCCCATCGCCGCTTCCTTCAATTTCAATGGCGGAACCGATGGTACGAATATTTGGTCCTTCCTTTTGGACTTTCCTCAGCACCGTGGTGCTTCAGTAAGGTTCTGAAACCGGTCGTTGCTTACCTCAGAGTACAAGGGGTTCGCATGATTGTCTATTTGGACGACATGCTCATCATGGCACAATCTCAGGAGTTAGTAGCGCTCCACTTGCGCATGACCATTCATATACTTCAGAACCTGGGGTTTGTGGTCAACGAACCGAAATCGGTCTGGTCTCCCACACAGAAGATAGATTTTCTCGGGTTCGTCATAGACTCGCAGACGGCCCAACTCAGTCTCCCAACTTCCAAGCTTCGGGATATAAAGAAGGAGCTTCGCTCGTTCCTGACCAAACAGATGGTCTCACTCAGGGGGATTGCCCGGGTAGTGGGACTTCTTGCATCGTCCATTCAAGCGATATTTCCAGGTCCCCTGCACTACAGGGCCCTTCAACGACTCAAAATTCAGCACTTACAAAAGGGCCTTTCCTACACGGACGTAGTCCCTCTTTCTCAAGAAGTGAGGGAGGAGATGCAATGGTGGTTAGCCCACGTCGAGGCATGGAACGGCAGAGCAATTTTTGGCTCTCTCCCAGAGGTAGCCATAGAATCCGACGCCAGCCGTTGGGGTTGGGGAGCGCGCTGCGGAAATATTTCCACAGGGGACGTTGGTCCCTAGGGGAGTTAGATCTTCATATAAATTGTCTAGAGCTCCTGGCAGGTTCGTTTGCGATCCGGATGCTGGCTCCCAAACGGATCTCATGTTGCATCCTTCTTCGGATGGACAACATATCGGCGGTACGGTACATCAACAAACTGGGGGGCACTAGGTCCTCAATGTTGGTGGAGATAGCGAAAGCCTTTTGGCATTATTGCCTGAACCAACAGATCTCGGTGATAGCGGAATACATTCCGGGTCAGTCCAATGTGGTGGTAGATTGGAATTCTCGCCACCTCAGGGACTACAGCGATTGGCAACTTCTCCCACGAGTGGTCCTGTGGCTACAGGAGATTTGGGGGATTTGCGAGATAGACCTGTTTGCCTCCAGACTGAACCGTCAGATGACGAGTTTCTTCAGCTGGAGGATGGACCCTCTGGCGCTGGCAACGGATGCCTTTGCGCAAGAGTGGACTCAGAAATTGAATTATGCGTTCCCACCATTCATCCTCATTCCCCGCGTATTCACTCAAGTGATGCGCCAGAAAGCAGAAGTGATTTTAGTGACTCCCTTGTGGAAGTTGCAGCCTTGGTTCCCATTGTTGCTGGAGGTGAGCTGCGACGTCCCCAGGAGGATCCCATGATCCTCGACGATGCTCCAGGGCCCTCAGGGGGAGAGACACCCGATGGTCCTATCGGGGCACCTGTCCCTGATGGCCTGGAGACTTTCAGGCAACGTTGGCAAATGCCAGGATTTTCGGACCAGGCTGCAAGCTTTATCAATCAAGCGTGGGCCCCCTCTACCAGGAAGCGTTATGCTTCAGCCTGGGGAGGCTGGGTTCGTTGGTGCATGGGACAACATGTGGATCCCGTGGGGGCAGGATTACCCTATATTGTAAATTTTCTGTCAGAAAAGGCGGCGGAGGGTTTTGCGTATCGCTCGGTTAATAACTTCCGTTCCGCCATCTCGGCAGGCCACTCTCAGATTGAGGGCAAGCCTGTCGGAATGCATCCTTTAATATGTAAACTTCTAAAGGGTATCAGAGTAGCTAATCCACCTAAACCTAAGTACACTTCATTGTGGGATGTCTCACTGGTTCTGTCTCTGTTTAATAACTGGCCGGACAACAACAGGTTGTACAGGAAACAATTGTCGGCAAAACTGGCCATGTTGCTTTGCTTAGCGGCTTGCAGACGTTCCTCAGATGTTAAAGCACTGGATATTACAGGTAGAGTATTTACTCCGGAGGGAGTTTCGTTCTCTATTACAGCTAGGACTAAAACAATGTCACGTAGTGTGGATTATAATGCTTTTCCCGATAATACTAAACTTTGTGTGGTTCAATGCCTCAAGGCTTATGAAGAATGTACAAGGTCTATTAGGCCTGATGGTGTGGTGCAATTGTTAATAGCTCTGCAAAAAACGTATAAACCTGTGACTGCGGCTACCATAGCCAGATGGCTCAAAGATGTTATGCATGAAGCAGGGGTGGATACCCAAGTGTTTGGTGCACATTATGTTCGAGGCGCCATGGCCTCTAAGACTTTCATGCTGGGTTCTACGGTGCAAGATATTATGCATTCTGCAGACTGGTCGTCTGAATCAACGTTTAAGCAGTTTTATTATAAACCGGTGGGTGATATATCCTCTGTTGTTTTTAATCAGCGTTAAACTAGCATAATACGAAGCCTCCGGTCCTGTAATAGAATAAAAAATTAGCTAGCATTCGCGCCAAGAATTTTCAATTCTATTAAGGACACGGAGCCGAGGATTATCCCACCCGGTTAAATTACTGTAATGTAATTTTTGCCCACCCGTTGTGTATATATTCTGATTTTACAGAAGTTACGGGTTGTTTTATCCCTGTTCTTTCAGGATCTGACAAGAAGATGGATTAATCCGGTGTGCAGAGTGACGTTCTTCCCAGCTGGTCTGGTGTTCTTCCACGTTGGAAGCTGTTGTTGAACTTTAATACTTATTGGACTTTTGTTCGGAGCAAAGAAAGAGGACTGGTTCCGGTGTTACTGGCTCTTATGGGGCCCTGCAGGAAGTGATGTGGTATATGCATCATGGGAAATGTAGTTTGTTTTACATAAGAAAAGTTTTCATTGGCTGCTGTGAGTAGCAATAAATAGAAAGAGAAGCATAATCCTCGCCTCCGTGTCCTTATTAGAATTGAAAATTCTTGGCGCGAATGCTAGCTAATTTTTTACTTGTGTCTATTTTTCCTGCTACTATGTGCATTTAGTTTACAAACTTTTTTTTCTGGCAGGGGGTGTCTGGCAACACCCCTCCACGAGGATGAGGCCCCGTGCATGCATGAATCCTGTTGCATTTCCAACAATGTTTCTACTGTTGCTTATATGCGCCATCTTGTGGTCAGTGAGCGCAAGCGTGTATCTTTTGCACCTTCTCTCTTTACTAGTATGTGCAGCTAAAGTTTTATTTACTTAATTTATTTTTGGGGCTTTACATACCACAAACTGGACCAGCTGGGTGTCCGAGCACTACAATCCAAAAACTATGTAGTTCTATTACATTAGATTGTGTTACCATAGATTACAAATTGGAAGTTCCAAACGGGATGAATCATTATTTAAATAAGGCGCTTGCTGTGCTAGGTGCCATGTCTTCCCTTCCATTCGTGTGACTCTCATTGTTGGACCAGGCCCCGGGTCAGGTTATTAAGGGGCCTAAGAATAATAGGACAAAAACTGAAGGAGATGTAAAAACAAAACACGGGCCTACTTAGCTTAAGAGACATTGAAACAAAATTCATCTAGCGATGAAACCTTCTGAGTTGTTCCAGAAGCCATCTTGGTAATATGCCTTTCTTCTAGGTGTGTCTATGCATTTTCTCGGAGTGTCAGTCTGGTGATGGCGTGTCTTTTAGTGACGCACGGAGGCTGTATCTTTTCACTCGCCCCGAAGTCATTTCCACTGTGTTCCCAGAAACTAGAACCCAGAGTTGTTGAATAGCAGCATATCCGCAATGTCACACGACTGTGGAGTCCACTGTTGGCCACCTTGATTCAACTCTTGGAAGCACACATTTGAAGAAGTCTTTTCCTTCACCCCACAGCCCAAAGAGCCTTTTAGTGATGAAAGCATTATCCACATCCTAAGACTCTCCTGTAGTGGGTGCGTCTAATGGACAGGAGATCCCTCCTCCTGACTCCATCCCATTGGTCAATACAAAACTTTGCCATGCACCAGAAGTTTTTGGCTAAGTATACAATATATACTGAAAACAGTGAAGGGGAAGTTGTTGGGTAGACGATAGTTCAGGATGGGATTGTGGGAAGCGAATGATGGTAGTGCCTCATAGGTCTCGCGCCTAGCGTTGCAGTCCTCAGGATTTTACCACACCGAGTTCACAATGTTATTACTTTTTTCACCTTTAAAACAATCTCAGTTTGTGTGTTAATGGGGCGCCTTACTAAAGATGAAATGTTTCCAGTCGTCTACCTTTGATTTTCCTTTATTTCTAAAGCTACTTCTTTACCTTGAAAGTGTTTGTCGGGGAATTGGGGTGGGGGGGGTCGGTGAAAAGGATGCCTAAGTTTATTCTACACTCCCCTTTGATGTCAGTCCAGACTTGTGTGCTTTGGGTGCAAGCAGCAGGTTGTCATTAACTAGGAGGTGTGGGGTAGAGGCAGGGGCGGGTTCATCCTGCACGGAAGCATTTTCTTCCGGCACCAGGGTCATGCTTGATTGGTCTCCTGCAGGTGTCGCTTGTGCGCGTTGGTTGCTAGCAGAGGTGAAATCTCTTCTGTCACATTGCGCTCTCACCAGGTCTCCCACCTCTGCATTGATGGCGGGGTCTGTAGCCCCTTGTCTTGCAAAAGATCACAAAACATAGCTATACTGGGTTTACCTGAGACAAAGAGACCCCCTCCCCCCGCTCATCTCCTGAATCTGTCTCTTAATTGTTTCTGTAATTGGGAATCTTTGCAGATCTCTCCAAAATAAAAGCTCAATCGCGGATTTGCAAGTGGCGATGTGCAGAATTATCGACTTGTGTTCTCTTGGTGATGTATTTCTTGGGGGTTAGTTTGTGTGAATTTGATGGCTTGTGTTGTTTGTAATCCCTTCTCACTCCTAGATTTCAAAGGTTACCGGCTGAGACGCGGCGCATCGTGCAAAAATGACTTTGTACGGCTGGTGGTTCTAGTCTCTTCGAATAATGTCTGATTTTCAGGCTAGACGGAGCGCACATTATATTCTCGTCTGCATTGTAGGCATTAACATAGGGGACCCCAACTGTTGAAGTCAGGCACCGTCCTTGTTAATGTGCTCCATGAGTGTGCATGTGCTTCTCGCAAGCGGTCTCCCCTCCTCCCCGTCCTGACTTCCTCCTGCCTCCCACACCACTCCCACGTCGAGGCTGCTCCCACTCTCCCACTGCCCCATCAGAACACTTCAAATGCTTGTTTATATTGTTATAGAGCTTTCGCTTTTTTTTTTGCTTTTTGGAATAAATTATCAGATGTGCACTGAGGTCATTTTATTTGATTTCAGGGCTGCGGCTAGCTCTATAGAGTTTCAGAGTTACTTCCATGTGATATAATCTTACATTGCTGAATGCATCCTGTGTAGATTGCCAAGATTTATATCGCTTGCTTGACACTGTCATTTTTATTGAATCTAATCTTTATATTTTTCTTGTTTAAATAAACATTGGCCAGGGCAATATATTCATCCATTCCACCCACTCCTTTCTATTTTGCATGGAATCTAAAAGAATGCGCCTGTTTTGTGTAGTGCCAATAAATGTCAACCTTGAAGCATGGAAAGACAAGCATTTGCAATGCAATGGGTCTCGCATTATTAAACTTTAAACTATTGGCATTGCTAAATAATGCTACACCAATAGCTCAAACTTTATTAATGCGAGACCTATTGCATTGCAAATGCTTGTTTAAACAGGTGCCGGCTACTCACCATTAAGATCAAATTCCCATCCCATTTCATAATTCCACTAAAACCACCGCACTGCCCAAAATACACCTACTGCAAGTCTGGAAACACCTGGTACAAAAGATAACACTCTGTGAAACATCCCTCCAAGCCCATCAATGTCAACAATTTGACGGATATCAGCGGTCTGCTAAAGGCTAAGATCATAACTAGCTCTGTTGTTGTAAGTTAGCACCGCTGCAGATAACCAGTTATTCATGACACCGAGTTAGCCTTGGGTCCCCGAAGCGCTCGATGAGAAAAGACGAGGTCTGCAGTTTGGAAATCCCTGCTAAATTCCAGTTCACTGGTCAGTCAAACACTGCTCACTGCACCAAAGTGTTGTCATGTTCATCACTGAGAAATGTGCTAAAATTCTCTCCTTCACAGATTAAGTACTTTCTATCCAAGACAAATTCTCCTCGACCTCACACAGATCAACCACACTTTGTTCCTATCAACACTAAAGAGCTTCCCTCGACCATGAAACATCTTAAATCAATTACCTATTATTTGGATTTAACAGAAGTGAGCCTCTTCAAATCTAATTTTCATATGTTTTTATCAGTGAGGTTCATTCTGATTAACACGTCTATTAGAAAATCTTGCCACATGTGTAGAAAACTGCCATACAACTCCCATGCACAAAAAACCCAAACGAAGTCCCACTCTCCTCACCCATTATAGACCCCTTCCCATCCCACCTACACTTGCACACTAGAGAGATGGGATGGATGTCCACTCAAGGCATCCCTTATATTCATAATGGGCAGCTCCTAGAAGGATACAAGTCTGGTTTACAATGAAGCGGCAGCACCAAGAGGGTCACCTACAAACCCCATGCAGAGATATCCCTCTGTTTATATTGGACTCTACCCATTCAATCATCCCTCACTTTAACAAATACGAACCCGCCAACTTTCACCTTAATTCACTTAAAAATAATAAACACCTGCTTTTGCCTGCATACATAGAGCTGCAGCCCGTGCTCGGCTTCTCGGTCATCTGGATATTGGTAACTCCATCCTGGGTCCAATCCTCACTCACCGCTCATCAAGCCATATTACAATCTACAGCCAGATTCAATGTTTGACCAGATCACACCAATCCCAAAGACACGTACGTTGGCTAAACACTTCAAAAGAATACAATTTAAACTTGTGTACCCATAATATAAAAGTGTAAATCCACATTAACCTCCTTATCTATCTCAAAGTACTTGTGCATAGCGTTCAGACAATGAAGTCTCGGGAGCAGAAACGCTTTGAACATGGAAAAGCCCTTATTAAGACTTTTTCAGAAGCTCTCTTGATGTTTTCTATTCAACCTGGTCAGCTCTTTAACCTCTTCAGTGCCCATGACGAGATAGTCTCGTCATGGAGCACGGTCGCGCTGTGCCCATGACGAGACTATCTCGTCATGAACCCCACCCACTAATAAAACGCCCGGCACAGGAGGGGGAAAGGGCGTGGCACAGAAGGGGTTAACTCTCGCTCTCTACTGTTATGAAATAATTTGTGGGTTGTGGCTTACAAAAAGAGCCCTAAAAACATTGTTGGCGCAAAGTACTAGAAAGAAACTATAATAAAAAAATATTTATAAAAATGTGCTTCATATAAATCACATAAATAAGAAATAAACATGAGCTGCAGGGCTGCATTTACTTTTCCCTCTGTAAATTCATGGAACTTATTCAAATTTAAACACAGCAGCACAAACATGAATTAATAGTGATGCAAACATGCAATGGAAATCAGGAGAATGAACAACCCACACAGAAGCCCTTGTCAAACTGGATCTCCTTAATAAACCAATACAACAAAAGGAAAGGCACAATGAGGGAAAATAAACAAAGGAACCATAAAACGAGTGACCATGCAAAGTGAAGTCACAATGAACGAGCGGCCCCTAATGAAAATAGAAAAAATACCATTTTACTGCAGGGTCCGAAGAGTCAGAAAGATGCAATTTACCCACCTTCATGCTGGATGCTTCCCTCAATTTCAGACTTCAGTTGGTCCATGAAACAGGTCTCTGCCTCCTCTTTGATGTTCGATGAACTCGGAGATGCGGTGTCTGCCATCCCTTTGAGAGACGAACAAGTTACTTACCTTCGGTAACACTTTTTCTGGTGGATACAGTATCTGCCTGTGGATTCCTCACCTTGTGAATATCCCCTGCGCCAGCAACATTCGGAAACTTTTGTAGCAGTCCACGCCGATGAGGTCGAAGACGATGTCACAGAGACACGGCTCCGCTCGCGACTCCGCTGACGTCACCGGCTCCATAGTTTGAGTTTGAGTTTAAAACATTTGTAGAGCGCACGTACACCTGGCGGTTTCATGGCGCTTTGAGGTACTGGACCCGGGAGGATAAGGAGATCCAGGAGGAGGGGGAGAATATGATAGTTATAATGAGAAAGCTTTTGAAAAAAGGAAGGTTTTGAGCGCCTTTCGGAAATGCGAGTATTGAGTGGAAGATCTAAGGTGGACGGGAAGAGAGTTCCAGAAGGCAGGGGCAAGTGTGGAGAATTTCGTGCCCCCCCACTTTTTGCGCCTAAAGCGGGGAACTGTCAATAGATGTTGGGAGGATGAACGTAGTTCCCTGACGGGGGCGTTGGCTTTGATTTCAGAGAAGATGTAGGCAGGGGCTGCGCCGACCCGAGCCTGAAAGGTGATACATCCCATCTTGAACTGGGCTCGTTCTCGAATAGGGAGCCAGTGCAAGGACTGGAGAAGCGGCGTGACATGGTGGGATTTGGCCAAGTTGTAGACCAGGCGGGCGGCCTGGTTTTGGACCAGCTGTTATCGTCGCATACTGTAGGCGGGCATGCCACAATATAGAGCGTTGCCGTAGTCTATGCGGGAGATTACCATCGCCAGGACAATGAGTTTTAGGGCAGAAAAAGAAAAGAAACGGGAAACTTTACGGATGGTGCGCAGTGAAAGAAAGGAAGAGGAGACCACAGAACTAACCTGGGAGTGCAGGGTGAGTTGGTCATTCAGCTTGATCCCCAGAGTTCTCACAGAGGAGGAAGAAGAAGGGGGGAACCTAGGGAGGGGGGCCAGAAAAGAGAGGACCAGGGACTGGAGCAACCACCTGTCAGAACCAGCTCAGTTTTGTCTGGATTTAACTTCAGGTGGTTGTAATTCATCCAGTCCCGGATAAAGATCATAACAGACTGGAACTTCACCATACACTCTGGGGATGGGGACAAGGTAAAAATAAGCTGCAGGTCATCCGCGTAGTTGTAGACGGAGACCTCCATTTGCTGGAGGGCAAAAATGAGAGGGGCAATGTACAAATTAAATAAAAGGGGGGAGAGGGAGGAGCCCTGGGGGACCCCGCATTGTACTTTCCGGAAGTCCGCCGAGAAGTCGCCCAGGCGTACTGCCTGGGTACGGTCCCTCAGGAAGGAGGACAGCCAGACCAAGGCCGAGCCTCCAATCCCCGCCGCTCTAGCACGAGAGAGTAGGATGGAATAATCAACCGTGTCAAAAGCGCTGGAGACGTCGAGGAGGACCAAGGCCTGGAGGTGGTTGGTGTCCATGCCCTCTCGGAGGTTGTCAAGGACCGATAGCACCACGGACTCCGTGGAGTGTGCGGGGCGGAATCCAGCCTGGCGGAGGGCTAATATACCGTTCTCCTCCACAAAGGTACTGAGCGTTCTGGTAATATGGCGCTCCAGTACCTTCCCCAGAAAGGGCAATAATGAGATGGGGCGATAATTGACAAGAGCGGAGGGGTCAGCGCCCGGTTTTTTAAGAATAGGAACAATGGTGGCCGTTTTTAGAGATGAAATAACAATGCCCTGGGACAGTGAACTGTTGAGAAGTTTGAGGGGGGCTGCACACAAACAGAGTAGATGTGCCTAAGGATGTGGGTAGGGGTCCAGAGGTGAGCCTGATTTCATTACAAGACCGGAGGCTACCATTATGCTTCACTTTTAATTGCGTCACCAGGACAGCCGCATACATCACAAAGGAAGTATTGCAAATAGAACATTAACAACAGTAAAAGGCATGAGCCCACAGTATTCTGCCTCTTTTAAATGCGGCTCCAGGCAGATAAGTTATCCTTTACATTCCTTCTCTTACTACATTTTGACTGTATTTTATTGATATTGTGTTGATATTGTATTGATATTTTATACCTATTGTTCTATGTATCTGATCTTTTACATGCCCTGTTGTATTAGGACTCTTTTACATATTTTACCATAACATTTTTCTCATATTGCTGAAATCATTCTGGTTTTATTCACCATCTTGGCGCACTGCGTACGTTCTCCGTTTTCGGGACTTACCCCCACTTCCCTTCCCTTCGTTCCGATCTCCCTTCCTCCAATTTATGGAGGTGGGATGATGATCACGCGTCCTTCCGTTCATTCCCTACCTGATTATTTTTTTTTTTTTAGTTCAATTTCGATGTTTTTGGTTCAATTTCGACACAGCTTAAGTGCGTTTCTTCACTCACTATGCCGATCCCACCGTCGCATTTAAATCTGAGGAATGAACCTTGGCAACGCGACGCTAGCGTCGTCGCGTTGCCAGGGAACATTCCTCAAATCCTCCGGCTGCCTCTCACGCGTCTAAGATCCATGGCAACCAACAAGGAAATGTGATCGCGCTCGAGCGCATTTCAGTCACCGGAGGACGGTTGACCACTGCCACAGTTTCCTTATGTCTTCTTGCCTGCCTCTAACAGAAAGGCTGCTATAAACATTGGAATTTTTATTCTTCATTTACCAAATTATTATTTCAACCTTTTATCTTTAGCATAAAAAAAAAAAGAGAACAGGAGGAGAGAGTGAAATTAGATTTATTTATTAACCTATTTACAAAAAAAAAAAAAAAGTGTGAATAATAATAATTTACCTTTACCATGTCTGATTTTGACTCAGACGAAGCTGAGGCTAGCGCTCCTACCCCCAATTTTAATAATGAGACTATTAAAGACATCATCCATGAGGGGATGAGATCCTGTATGTTGGAAACCTTCTCGAAAGTTATCACTTCTAAAAGATCTTTCCTATCCGATGATGACAATACTACAGACCAACATACCAACGAAGATCTCACTAATATAAAGGGAAAAAGATCAAAAAAATGTAATAACATAGAGTTTTTCCCAAAGAGCACTGGAGGTCCTAGTACCTCTACTTTTACAAGAGGCCACCATACCTCCTTTTCAATGGGTGTCCCCAGCGGCACAACATATAAAGGTGCCCCCAGCGGCACAACGCATAAAGGTGTCCCAAGCGGCACACAATATCAAGGTGTCCCCCGCGGCACAAAATATCTAAGTGCTCAAAATGACCTCTCTAATACCAACAATGATAATGATGATGATGATCTTTACTTTGACGATGCCTCTAATTCGCCTGACGAATATGTGCTAGACTTAGATCATGATGATTTAGAGTTTAGTTCTCTTGACGACGACCTCACTCTCTCTTCCAAAGATGCCATCCTTGACCCTCTAGGGCAAGAGATGTTCTCTCCTCTTAACATCAAACATCCGAGGAGCTCAGAATGGATCCCTCACGACCATGTGAGTAAATTAATCAGTAAATGGCTTAGAAACCCGCTTGACAGGGATGCTAGAAACCTACTAAGAGCAGAATGTTGGCGACCCAACATCGGAGAAAAAGCTTCTCAAACCCCAAACCTCGACCCAGAACTTATAACGTACCTTTTCAAACTGGGAAGAGACCCTAGGAAGGGTATGGAGATATCTCTAAAAGGCTGCCAAGATAGGGTCCTGGACATCCTGGGCCCCCCTGGCAAGAATCATTGATATTTCTGAAGAAAGCCATATTAATGGCACTCCCCTCGACACGGAAATCATTAGAGGTCTTAGCCAAAGAGCCCTCGTTCTCTTAGGTAACGCAAATGCCAGCCTAAATTCAGAGAGGAGAAGAGTGGTCCTCACCAAAATTAGCCCCAAGCTCAGTGATCTAGCAGACAAAGAGCCATCTGTCAACCCTAAGGGCTTGCTTTTCGGGGAAGACCTAATTAAGACTCTAGGGAAATACGTTTCTACATTCACAGCCCTAGATAAAGCACATCAGAATATGAAGAGAGTGTTTAACTCTAATAACCTTTTCGGAAGGGCCGGTAGACGGGGCCAGTCTTCCGGCCGATTCAACAGAAGGCCCTATCCTAGAGGAAGAGGATATGGCGGAAGGGGCTTCTTCAACCCCAGCACTCCCCAATTCTTTCCGCAAAGAGGAAGAGGGTTTCGCTCTAGAAGCTTCAGATCCCGCGGAGCATCTACCGACAACAACAACCAAAGTGAGTACAATTTCAATTTCTTCCCCTTCCCCCCCTTTCCCCAAAGTGGGTGGGAGACTCAAACTCTTTTTCAACAACTGGAAGTCGATAACACAGGACCCATGGGTTTTAAATACCGTCAGGGGATTCAGGATAGACTTTACACAAACCCCTTACCAATCTTCTTTCCCAAAAGAAATGCCTCTTTCCCTAGAGCAGGAAAAGATTATAGAAGAGGAGATCTCTTCCATGCTTCAGAAGGGTGCTATAGTAGAAGTCCCCTTAGAGATGCTAAAATTCATCAGCACCCTTTTCCTTGTCAAGAAGAAAGACAAAGGGTGGAGACCCGTCATAAATTTAAGAGCCCTCAACAAATTCCTCGTCTACAGACACTTCAAGATGGAAGGAATTCACCTTCTGAGGGATTTACTTCTAAAAGACGACTGGCTTGTAAAGTTAGACCTAAAAGACGCCTACTTCACGATTCCTATGGCCGAAACTCACCAACCCTTCCTTCAATTTCTTTGGAAAAACCATCTTTTCCAATTCAAAGCCCTCCCCTTCGGTCTTTCCTCAGCCCCCTGGTGCTTTACCAAGGTAATGAGATCAATCGCCTCTTGCCTAAGAGAAAAGGGTATTCGCATGATACTTTATCTAGACGATATCCTCATCCTCTCTCAGGACCATTGTCAAATTCTCAAAGATCTAAATACTGTGATGGACCTTTTGGAAAACCTGGGGTTTATTATAAACAGAGAAAAATCCATCCTTTTACCTTCAAAAAAACTAGAATTCCTTGGTTTTTCAGTAGATACCACAAGTTGTCTTCTACTCCTTCCTCCAAAAAAGATATCCAAAATAAAAAAAGAAATAAGACATATCCTAAAACTTCAGAGTTTTCCCCTAAGAGAACTAGCCAGATTACTAGGTCTCCTTTCCTCCTCGATACAAGCCATCTTCCCAGGACCTCTAAATTACCGCGCACTTCAGAGGGTAAAGGCAAGGTCCCTTCAATTGGGTCTTTGGTACGGAGACCTTATCTCTCTAGACCAGGAGGCCAAGGTAGAACTGACCTGGTGGTTAGACAACCTAGAGGCATGGAATGGGAAAGCAATTTTTGGCTCAACTCCAGAATTCGTTTTGGAATCAGATGCCAGCCTTCATGGCTGGGGAGCATGCTTTCAAGGCCAGAACACTGGTGGAATTTGGTCTCTGGAAGAATCCTTACATCATATAAATTTTCTGGAATTGACAGCTGGTCTTTACGCCCTGATGAGTTTCAAACATTTCATTCAGGGCAGGTCTATCATCCTAAAAATGGACAATATCTCCGCCGTCGCCTACATAAATCAGCTAGGTGGAACCAAATCTGCCGACCTCTCCAATCTTGCCAAGAAACTTTGGATGTTCTGCTTGGAACACAAAATCGCCTTAAGAGCCGAATATCTCCCAGGCAAATCCAATGTATCGGCAGACTGGAACTCAAGATTCCTTCTGGACTTCAGCGATTGGAAACTCAATGTCTCCGTCTTCAATTCCCTCAACATCTCCTGGGGACCTCTAGATTTAGACCTCTTTGCCAGCAGACTAACCTTCCAAATCGTGAATTATTCCAGTTGGATGCCAGACCCGGGTGCGCTGGCAGTGAATGCCTTCCTCCAACCTTGGCAAGGCAGAAACAGCTACGCCTTTCCCCCCTTTTCCATGATTCAGAGAGTGCTTCAGAAAGTCAGACTCCACCAATGCTCAATCGTGTTAATCACTCCCTTCTGGCCCTCTCAAGCCTGGTTCCCAACTGCCCTAGAAATGAGCTTCGACCTTCCATTCCTAATTCCCTTCCTTGCGGACCTTCTTACAGACATAGACGGTCATCTTCACCCCATGGTTCAATCAGGGAAACTGAACCTTCTTGCCTGGAGAGTGTCAGGAGATCCAATGATCTCTCAGGACTTTCGTCAACAGCTTCAACTCTCCTCGGCGAATCTTGGGCCCCTGGCACACACTACCGATACAACAACATTTGGAAATCTTGGGTTCGTTGGTGCTTGGAAAGGAATCTGGATTCCGTTCAGGCACCTATCGTTGACCTAATCAATTTTCTAGTGGAACAATTTGAAAGAGGCCTTAGTTATAGATCTATCAATTGTTATAGATCTGCCTTCTCCGCTGGCCACTCCCTCGTCAACGGTAAGACTATTGGTAAAAACGCAATTATTTGCAGGGTCCTTAAAAGTATCAGACTCAGAAGACCTCCTAGACCCAGATTTCAATCCCTCTGGGATGTTAACCTAATCCTTGACCTTTTTTCAGATTGGCCCATTAATACTCTTTTAGACAATAAAAAACTTTCTATTAAACTGGCTACCTTACTTTGCTTAATCTCCTGTCGTAGAGTCTCTGATGTCAAGGCTCTGGAGATATCTAATAGATCTTATAACATGTTCGGAGTAAACTTTGAGCTCTTCAGAAGAACAAAGACCATGTCCAATTCTATTTTTTACCCTCGTTTTGATGATTATCCCAAACTCTGTGTGGTTGACTGTATGAAAGAATACGACTCTAGAATGAATTCTCTTCGTCCTCCTACTGCGAACCAGTTACTCATCTCCTTCGTTAAACCACACAACCCTGTTTCTTCCAGTTCTATCTCTAGATGGGTTAAAATTGTGATGAACCTAGCAGGTATCGACCTTAATATTTTTAAACCACACTCTATCAGAGGCGCTATGGCCAGTAAGTCTTTCTGGTCCGGAGGTAAGTTGGACGATATCCTCAAGGCTGCTGATTGGTCTAATGCTCGGACCTTTGCTCATCATTACTGTAAACCTATCCCGCATGTATCTGACGTAGTATTACAAAGCTACCAACAAGCATAATGGTAGCCTCCGGTCTTGTAATGAAATTGCGATTCTCCTATTAACATGACCAGAGAATCTGGATTTCATTAAAGACACGGAGGCTAACATTATCCCCCCCTCCTCTTTCCCTTTGTAGGTTGATATGCTTCTATAAGAAATTAATCTAATGTTTATTATTCAATTTTATAGATATTGTTGACTTGACTTGTTATCGTTGAATTGACATTTTCTTCATGCTTTTTATACATTGTTGTTTGACATCAGTCTTTTGCTCTTGTTATACTTGCACTAATTCTCTCTTTTTTGCAGATGCTCTCTAAAGAATTTTGGATTAGAGTTTCTTCTTCTTCTCCATCTTCGGTGTGTCCTTCCTTCTATGACGTCCTTCGTTTCATCAAGACGTTTCTCCTTCATTTACTAAAGTTCAAAGGATTTTAACGAACTTATCCTGTTTTTTTCGCGATTTAAAAGAGGCAGAATACTGTGGGCTCATGCCTTTTCCTGTTGTTAATGTTCTATTTGGAATACTTCCTTTGTGATGTATGCGGCTGTCCTGGTGACGCAATTAAAAGTGTAAGCATAATGTTAGCCTCCGTGTCTTTAATGAAATCCAGATTCTCTGGTCATGTTAATAGGAGAATCGCAATTTAACCATAGGGAGGAGGGAGAGAAAAGCCTCCTCTGTCAAAAGGGGGAAGGAGTCAAGGCGTGCCCCGACTGACATAAGAAGACCTCGTCGGCGTGATGACATCAGTTCCGCCCTTTTTTCGTGCCTTCGAGGCACACGGATGGACTGACAGCAATATATACACAGTATACACAGTACATAATATACAAATCAACACACAGTGTGGAGAATAAAAATGATGGCAAAAGAAACAACACAATGCCTTTGACAGTAACAAATACATTTTGAAACACCATCATTAAAATTATAGGTATACAAGGGTGGACAACGGGGAGGTGGGTGGGTCAGTGAGGAATCCACAGGCAGATACTGTATCCACCAGAAAAAGCGTTACTGAAGGTAAGTAACTTGTTCTTCTGATGGATACATCTGCCAGTGGATTCCTCACCTTGTGAAAAAATTCCCACAGCAGTCCCACACCCGGAGGAGGGTGTCCACCCTTCTATACTAGAAAGTCCTTAAGGACGGAACGAGCAAAATGTCCGTCCCTCCTCACCTCGGAATCCAAGCAGTAATGCTTTGCGAAAGTGTGAAGGGAGGCCCAAGTTGCCGCCCTACAAATGTCCTCCACAGGAACACCTCTAGACAAAGCAGTAGTGGAAGACTTAGCTCTAGTAGAATGAGCCCTTAAACCCTCTGGAGGTTTCTTACCGGCCAAAGAGTAGCATATCTTGATCCATCTGGAAAGGGTGCGCTTGTGCACCGCTCTGCTTTTCCTGCTGCCAACAAAGCCCACGAAGAGCTGGTCGTCAACTCGAAAGTCTTTTGTCCTGTCAAGGTAGAAGCTCACCGCCCTCTTAGGGTCCAAGCGGTGAAGTCTCTCCTCCTCCTTGGAAGGGTGAGGGGGAGGATAGAAGGTAGGGAGGGTAATGGACTGCCCCAGATGGAAGGGAGTTACCACTTTAGGCAGAAAAGCAGCCCTGGTCCTGAGTACCATTCTTTCAGCATGAATGGTCAAGAACGGGGGTTTTGAACTCAGCTCAATTACCCTCCTTGCCAAGGTGATCGCAATGAGAAAAACCGTCTTGAAAGACAACAGTCTCCAGGGACACTTGTGTAAGGGCTCGAAGGGAGAACCCATCAGATAAGTTAAGACAAAATTTAAGTCCCATTGAGGCACAATAAAAGGAGTAGAAGGAAACTTGTTTGTAAGGCCTTTCAGAAACCGTAAAACAATAGGAGATTTAAACAATGATGGTTGATCCGGCAAACAAAGGAATGCCGACAAGGCTGAAAGATATCCCTTTACAGTGGATACAGCAAAACCTTGCTGAGCAAGAGAAAGGGCAAACTGAAGAATGTCAGATAAACGAGCCTTCAAAGGATCAATTGACTTCTCCCCACACCAGAGCACAAATTTACACCACCTATAGGAATAGATAGATTTGGTGGAATGACGTCTGGCAGACAAAATCACATCTAAAACATCTGGCAGGAGAGAAAAAGAATTCAGGTTGCCCCGTTCAATCTCCAGGCATGAAGGTGTAAGCTCTGGAGGTGGGGGTGTAGAACCTGCCCCTCCGACTGCGAGAGGAGGTCTGCTCTCAGAGGGAGACGGAGCGGAGGGCACGAGGAGAGGTGGAGAAGATCTGTATACCACACCCTTCTTGGCCAATCCAGGGCGATCAATATGACTTGGGCTCGGTCTTGGCGGATCTTCCTCAGAACCCGAGGAATCAAGGGTATGGGAGGAAACGCGTAAAGGAGATGCGAGTCCCATCTCAACTGAAACGCGTCCCCCAAAGCTCCCTGCATCGGATACTGGAGACTGCAGAATGACGGGCAATAAGCGTTCTCATGAGTGGCAAACAGGTCCACCCGAGGAGTTCCCCACATCCGAAAGACGTGACGAACCAACTCCGGATGAAGCCTCCACTCGTGGTCGGCAGAGAACTGCCGACTGAGACTGTCTGCACGTACGTTCAGAACCCCAGCCAGATGATTTGCCGTCAGACAAATCTGATGATCCTGAGCCCAGGACCAGAGACGCAGAGCCTCTCTGCAGAGACAATGAGACCCCACTCCTCCCTGCTTGTTGACATACCACATCGCGGTAGTGTTGTCCGTCAGGACTTGAACCGACTGACCGCGAAGGGAAGGGAGGAAGGCCTTGAGCGCCAAGCGTATCGCCCGCAATTCCAGAAGGTTGATGTGAAGCAACCTTTCCTCTGGAGACCAAAGACCCTTGATCTCCAGATCCCCCAGATGAGCACCCCACCCTAAAGTGGAAGCATCCGTTATTACTGTGGCCACCGATGGAGGTAGATGGAAGGGCTTTCCTTGAGACAGATTGCCCTCCACGCTCCACCAAGACAGATCCGCCGCAGCTTCTCTGGAGATCCTCACAGACTCCCCGAGATCTCCTTTGTGCCGATACCACTGCCTGCGGAGGCACCAATGGAGCGCCCTCATGTGCCAGCGTGCATGGTTGACCAACAGAATGCAGGAAGCAAACAGACCGAGCAGGAGAAGGACCTTGAGGACTGGAACGACCGCTCCATTGTAAAACAAGGGAATCATCTCCTGTATGTCGAGAATCCTTTGTGGAGGTGGGAATGCTCGACACACAGTAGTGTCCAGTATTGCCCCTATGAACAGGTTGCGCTGAGAGGGCACCAGGTGAGATTTGGGCCAGTTTATTGAGAAACCCAATTTGTACAACAGCTGAGTTGTAACCTGCAAATGATGAAGCACCTTCTCTGGCGACTCCGCTTTAATCAGCCAGTCGTCCAGATAGGGGAAAACTGGAATCCCCGACCTTCTGAGACAGGCTGCCACCACTGCCATCACCTTGGTGAAGACTAGAGGTGCAGTAGTAAGACCAAACCGAAGAACCGCAAACTGATAATGTTGCCACCCTACCGTAAACCGGAGATACTTCCTGTGCGATTTCAGGCTGGGGATGTGGAAATACGCATCCTGCAAGTCGATCGACACCATCCAGTCCTCCTGATGCAGCGCTTGAAGAACCTGCGCAAGGATGAGCATCTTGAACTTCTCTTGCTTCAGAAAAAGATTCAAGATCCCGAGGTCCAATATTGGACGCAATCTACCGTCCTTTTTCGGAATCAGGAAATACCGGGAGTAGCATCCCTGACCCCTTTCCTGCTCTGGAACCACCTCTATCGCACCTTTTTTCAGTAACGTCAGGACTTCCTCCTGCAGGAGAAGAAGGAGGTCCTCTGAGCAAGCCCCTTGACAAGGAGGGTAATTTGGAGGGAAATCCCGAAAGGGAAGGGCGTACCCATTTTCTACAAGATCTAGAACCCAAAGGTCTGTAGTAACCGATTCCCAATCTTGTAGAAAATGGGTACGCCGGCCCCCCACAGGACCAACATGATCCAGAATGGTGGATCTAGGGCTGCTTTGCAGTGGTGGGAGGGGCTGAGGAGGAGGAGAGCTGTCGACCTCGAGTGCGACCACAGAGTCTGCCTCTGTAGCTCTTATACAGAGTGTTTTGCTGCTGTTGCTGCTGGGGCTGTCTATAAGAACGAAAGGTTGACCTTCCGAAGCCCCTGTACCTCTTGAACGAACCCCTTGGCTGAGTTTGAAGGCCCAAAGATTTAGCCGTGGCCTTACTCTCTTTAAATCTTTCAAGCACAGCATCCGCTTTCTTGCCAAAAAGTCCGGAGCCATCAAAAGGCAAGTCCAAGAGTGTTGACTGGACATCAGGGGAGAACTTTGAAGATTTAAGCCACACACTACTCCTGGTGGCAACAGAAGATCCCATGACTCTTGCAACCGAGTCAGCTGTATCCAAGCCACTTTGGATTACCTGACGTGCTGCCGCTTGGGTATCCGAAAGGACCTCATTGAAACTCATCCTATCCTCTTCTGACAACTTTGGGGCTAGCTGCTTTGCGGAGTCCATAAGAGCATGGATATATCGGCCCAAAAGACAGGTGGCATTCGTCGATTTAAGGGCCATGCTGGCAGAAGAGAAGGCCTTCTTGGCTGACTGATCCAATTTCTTCGCCTCCCTGTCACTCGGGACTTGGGGAAAAGAACCTGTTGATTTTCTGGAACAGGCAGCCTGAACCACCAGACTCTCTGGAGATGGGTGATATGTTAAAAAGTCTGGGTCCCCTGGAGCTGCCCTATACCTCCTAGCAACAACTTTTGAAACTGCAGGAGCAGAGAAGGGCTTACGCCACATCTCCATTACTGGTTCTATAATGGCGTCATTAAAAGGGAATAAAGGCTCCGATGCAGTAGAAGGAGAGTGCAGAACCTCCATTAGGATGTTAGGCTTGAACTCTACAGAAGGCAACTGCAGATCTAAAAGTTCAGCCGCCTTCTTAATAACAGCGTGGTATGGAGCCACATCCTTTGAAGGAGCATCAGAAGGAGGAGTAATCTCCCAATCGGGCAATAAATCCAAGCCACTAGCCTCCTTTAAACCATCAAACACATCGTCCGACTCCATCAGCTCACCTTCCTCTACTTCCTCCATCAGATACCTCTGTTCATCCAGCACCCTTTGGGCCTCCCTCCTAGACCTGATCCTCACAACAGGAGTCGGCGGCGCCGTGACCGAATCCGATGGCGCCGGAGCCGGCGTCGAGCGTGGATCCAAAGGGACAGCCGAGGTCGAGTCGGCGCCGGTGAAGAAGGGTGCGGCGTCGATGTCCTCGGCGCCGGTAGATGCCAAGACAGCGTCGCTGGGAAAAATGACATGAAGGGAGCCTGAGGATAAGCTTGGGGAACTCCCAAACTGAAGGCCATAGGACCCGAAGGTGCACCAGAGGAGTACATGGCTCTGGAGAAGACTCCATACATAGCATTAAGATAATGCGTAGGGTCCTGACCTGGGCCTGGAAACGCAGGATATTGCTCAGGCATCACCGGACTCGGACCGACCGGCGCAGACGGTGGAATCAGCGGAGCCGAAGGCTCACCCGGAGCTGGAGGCTCCTCAATCGGAACCGGAGACGAAGCCGGAGATGGAGCCGGCGTCGGAGATGGAGCCAGGGCTGGAGCCGGAGAATGCTCCGGTGAAGCCACAGGTGACGACAGGCCAATAGGAGAATCAGGAACAGGCGAAGGAGATACAAAGTCCTTGTGGCGTCGGGATGGCCATGTTGATCTCGGAGCCGTATCCCTTTCTGAGTGATGTCGAGATGAATGCCTCTTCTTTTTCTTGTGCTTCTTGGACTTAGAAGCATGCCCCGAAGTCGACTTCGACCTCTATCTTCTCCGGCCTCTTTTTTCCTTCTTCATCTTGGCAATGAACAATTTTGCTTCCCTCTCCTTAAGAGCCTTGGAGCTCATCTTGCGACAGCAAGAACATCCTTCCACATCATAGTCCGATGACAGGCACCACACGCAGTCTTCATGCGGATCCGTTATCGAAACGTGCTTTCCAGACTTCTTTGTCGACATTTCAGCTGAAGAAGAGAGAGAGAAACCAGCAGAAAACAAAGTAACAAGCACATCTACAGAGAGAGTCCCGAAATCTGTTGGCGTCGATGGCGCGGAAAAAAGGGAACCGACGTCATCACGCCGACGAAGTCTTCTTATGGAGCCGGTGACGTCAGCGGAGTCGCGAGTGGAGCCGTGTCTCTGTGAAGCCGTCTTCGACCTCATCGTCGTGGACTGCTACAAAAGTTTCCGAATGTTGCTGGCGTAGGGGATATTCACAAGGTGAGGAATCCACTGGCAGATGTATCCATCAGAAAGTACAATACATCTTTGGAAATAAATGAGACAGGAAGAAATGTCTGCTACATGGAAGGATCTCACATAACTCACCTGTGTTTACTTGAACATCCATCATCTCAGGCTGGAAATATATTTCATTGCCACTTGCAAAACTCTGTGTAGCAGGAGCTACTGGGTCACCTGAAATAAAGAAAAAAAGAATAGGATTAATTCTATGAAATGTCCGCAGAGAGCCACCCAGAACTGCATGAAGCCCTTGAGTGTAATTGTTGTGCAATGTCCTCTCTCAGTGAACTATCCACAAACTATCTTCATCAGGATGTTTCATGTTCTTTTCTCCCATGGGTCACCTCAGCAGTAACTACACAAATGTACGTCTGAGACACCAGAGCACACAGACCGGAAGGCTCACAGGTGGTAGAGAGAGTTCCTTCTGTGAATCATCGATTCCTCTAGTTAATGACGACAGCCTTCATTCCCAGCAGCGACAACACTGATCAGTCTTGAGTAACATTACTCAATCGTATTAGCTCACATCACCAGATAAACGTTTCAGCCACTAGAACCACAACCTCCAAGTGACAGCGATCGTCTGACATGATATTTATAACAGAGATCCGTGGAGAAATAGGCAAGAAAAAGATCAACAAACCAAGACATCCCTAAACCGCGCTACACACCAGGGGTGAGACCTATCTGGGAGGAGACATTCTAGCGATATAAAAGAGACACAGACATGGAGGGAGATACCTTTGTCATGAGCCTGACCATCCAATGTGTGCTATCAGGGACCCTGGGATGGTTTTCTACGACTCAACAAATGCTTAAAATAGTGCTAAGCAATGCGGATTTAAACCCACTTCCAATTACACTGTCTCAAAACATGCATGTTTGAGAATCGCCTTTGAAGGGAAGACGCCTCATTCAATTCCCGGATACTTTGAGGCTTAACACAGTACTTAAGAGCATTATTGTTTTGCACAAGTCAAGATACACAGGACAAATTGTGCCTATCGCATGCAAAGGTTTGTTACTACAGACAGAAAAGAACCACACAAGAGAGTCCATGGGGAAAGACGAAGGTGCCAACCCCCAGGAATGGCACGCATTAGTGTTAGAGACCACTGGTATGGCCCACATCAGCAGCAGTTGGGGGGTGGGGTGGGTGGGGGGGAGTTACTGGGGTATTGTTGTAGTGTTAAGACGAGTGCCGGCAGGAAGGATCCCTGATTGCTGACTACCGGGGAACGGGGCGCATGGGCAGCTCTCTTTGGGCACCTAGAAGGTGATGAGTGATAGGCCGTAGGCACTGCTAACAGGGGTGGGCGCCGATGGGGACGAAGGCTGTGGACACGGACAATACTAGTGTCAACCACTTCGAGGGGTTGCTTCTGGCTGGCGGTATTTGGTTTTGGGGAGGGAGTCTGATGGGAATAAATGCAGATACTATAATAGGATGTGGACCGGGCTTCGCTATGAGGTGATCGTCATAATAATATGAATCACTGTTTTAACACCCCGCCCGGCCCCCGGGATGTGGGCTGAATGGCTGTCTGCATTGTTATACCGCTGGGTGTGATTTGAGATTATAAGCGGGTACCGGTTGCCCTAATGGATGTTTTGTTCATAATGCAGCAATAAAAAAATGTTTAAAAAAAAAAAAAAAGAGAGTCCATGGGTTACAACTGTGACCGCTACATGACATCCAGCCATGTGTTAAAAGGAATGAAAACACAAAAACGGACGGAATGCACTCTGACATGAACTTACAAAAGAGCTGTGTACGGCCTGTTTCTGGTCTTTTGGCAGTCGGTGCTTATACCGACAGTGATACTATCAGATTCCAACTGGATAACCAGGCTCCTCTCTTTTCACTCTCCAGGGCCTCTCGAAGGATGTTGGGCTGAGAGGCAGAAGCACAGTGTATGAGATGGTGCAGGGTTTGGTGCACAAGTACCTGTGGCCATGGGACACCAGTGGGAAATAACGAGACCTCCTAAAACAGCTACTAACTACCGGCTGCCCCAGGAGCCCCAAGGCCCCATTTTGCCAGCAGTGGTTGTGGTAGCCTCCCTAAATGCCACTTAGACTGTCTGCCTCAAAGACACAAATGCATTGGACTGAGCTGCGAGCCTTCCTGAGGCTTGGAAGGGAGCACCACCGGTGGGACCGGTATTACACCCCAGTGCCTAACTCTATCAAAACAAAGTAACACAAGGTGTGATATGAGTCCTAATGAAAGAGACAATAGAGAGGCAGCCTCCCCATGTCATCAATAATGATCAAATCATTCTGAACTCATAAAAGACTGCAGATTATATCGATGCAGAACTCTGCTTATTTGCCAAGAACAAGCAAGAAATAGTGTAAACCTGGCTCCATGGCTTGAACTTTGACTGCTTCAATCTCCAACTTTCACCAAAAGCCAAGTCACTTAAATTTAGGCTCAACACCAACCCCGCCCTCGGACCAAACGGACAACAAACAAACCGTTTCTTCCAGAAAGCAACTTATGAACTGCTGTTCACACCCTTGTACTCTCGAGTGAGGCTGGTGGTAATGCCCTGGCTCATTGCCTCCCAGACTCCACAATGGCACTCCTTAAGAGAATCCTACACACTGCAGCACATCTTATCCGAAGCCTGAAGAAACAGGATTACATCACACCCACCCTGATGGAACTCCATTGGTTGCCTTTGCCAACCTGCACAATCTTCACAACTGGCTACAGCTTGTACTAAGCTGTTACAACCAGCATTACAAGCCATTATGACCCACATCGCAGCTTAACTTGCAGACAAGATCCTTCTCTGGTGTCTCTCGGCACACCCGCAGCCCGGGCACCATCAGATTGGAGATTAAGATGGGTACGAAAGAAAACATGCAGCAGTCCTTCTCCATCTAGGCACCCAGGATCTCGAACAACATTCCCGTCTTCATCATGACCACCCCAAAGCTATTCCGATGTAGGAAAGAGTTGAAGATGGTCACCTTGCATCACAATGCAGTAACCATCCACAGACCAGCTCCCATCACTCACCGACTCTATGCTTGCGTTTGACACTGTACATTGCTGTGTAACCGTTTGACAAGGTTTGTCCTACACAAATACCACCTACATGCACACATAACTACTCCAGCATGACAGGCCGCATGACAATCAGAGGATGGAGGAGTCTGATATTCTCCTGAGGAAGCTGCGTGTGGTCTAAACTTGGACACTATGTGAAGATATGTTCAAGATCAGGGCGATGACATCTACAAATAACAAACACATTAGGAGAGCGTGGTCCTCTACAGATGTATTTATTAGCATTGCAATTCCTAGAGCTGCGTTAGGAGAATATAAAAAGGGCCTGTAGATTCACAGCTGATAAGTACAAAGGTGCCAGGAAAGAGTGGGGAACTTATGCTAAGGAATCACTTGCTCCGCCACAGGTAGGTGACACTTAGTTCTTCAGGAGCTTCATAGATCAGGACACAAGAGACACAGACTCAGAGTTTAGGCAGAGGAAAGGCATGTGTGAATATGTGTCCGACTGCATAAGCGCATTTGTGAACTTAGCACTGGAGTTAGGTAGCTGCTCCTTGTAGGAAAGCGGGTTTCTGTTGCAGTTACCCTCCCACTTTTTGCCAGACTACGGATGCACTTTGACTTGATGTGCCCTGGGTCTCTGCCAATCAGGTGCCCAGGGCCGGTGTTCTTTCCCCAAAACTAACCCAATTGGCATCTCTGGCCACAGGTCAGCCCCTGGTAAATGGTACCTCAGGTACCCAGGGCACTGTGACCAGGGAAGACCTCTAAGGGCTGCAGCCTTTATTGCACCCCCTTTAGAGGCCTTGTACCTTTACACACACACACTGCCTTTGCAGGCTGCGTGTTTTGGCGCAGACCAAAGTGAAGAGTCGACATGGCACACATCCCTGTGTGCCGTTCCTACAACCCACTGCCCTGGCATAGATCAGTCACCCCTCTAGCAGGGTGCCCTATACCAGTGGTGAGGGTACAGGTGCATGAGCCATGTACCCCTACAGTGTCTAGACCAATTCCTAGACATTGTAAGTGCAGTAATGCCATTAAGAGTATATGGTGCTGGGATTTTGTCATTACGAACTCCACAGAACCATAATGGCTTACTAAAAACTGGAAAGTTTGGCATCAAACCTCTCAGCACATTAAACCCACTCTGATGCCAGTGTGGGATTTAATGAAAAATGCAGTCAGAGGACATCTTAGATATGCCCCCTGAAAAACAACCAGTCTCTGGTGGGTTCCCTGACTGGTACACACCAGCCTGCCACCACAAGACATGTTTCTGGACTCCTGGGGTGGGAGCCTTCGCTCCCTGAGCCCAGAAACAAACCCTTTCCTGGGCGGAGGTGTTCACACCTCCCCCAGGCCTGGAAGAGCCATCTGTGGCAGGGGAGCTTCAAAGACCTTGCAGCCTTTGCAATGCGACCCCCCAGCCTCTCCTGCTATCAGGAGCAGGCCCCCTGCCTGTCTCCCTCCTTTTCGGCGAGAAAGACAGGCGGGAAAAACTAGCCAGCCCAGAAGGTGTGCCCGCCTCTGCCAACCCCTCCCCTCAGGTGGGGGAGGCAAGGTGAAGCCCCCTCTTCAGTGCCCGCAGGCACCACCCAATCAGGATTAGGGATTGTGCTCACTCCCCCACGTGGGGTGAGCACACCAAGAGTGTAGTCACCCTAAAGTCAGTAGCCCATTGGCTACTGACCTTTAGACCCCTAAAACGCCCTCTAAATACAATATTTAGGGAACAGCCCTGAACCAAGAACTCAGACAAGAAAAGAAGAAGAAGAACCGAACAGCCGTGCCGAAGCTAACAAGAGGAGAACGCCTACTGACTTGGCCCCAGCCCTACCGGCCTGTCCCCACCTTGAACCTGCAGAAGCGAAACTCCGGTGTGTCCTGCAGCCAGCAACCTCAAGAACCCTGAGGACCTGCCCTGCCTTCCAAAGAAAAGACTCTATCTCCTGTGAACACCGGATTTGTGCACCCCCCAGACTCCAGCCCCGGCAAAATCAGGTAGTCTGCACCACTCTGCACCCAACGCACACGGCCCGAGTTAGAGTAGCCCAAAAACACGAGGAGGTCCCCCCGGCGACCCTGACCCGAGATCCAGAGATCAATGACCTCCCTCCAGCCAACGCCTGCAGCCTAAATACAGACGGTCCCCCCAACCGCAACCAGGAGCTGGTAAGAAGATCTGAACCTAAAAGACCCCCCTGCACCCGACACCCCACTGCCTTGGGTGGCCCGACCGACTGTGTCTAACCAACCCCCAGCATCTCAACTTACTTTCCACGTGGTGGTCGTTCCCAGAAGACCTTCGTCCCCGAGCCTGCAGTGGGTTTGCAAACCGGAGAAACCCCATTAAAATCTACAGGACGCCCGACGCCAAAACAGCACTCTGCACCCGGCAGCCCCAATGCAGCTGAGGGTGCACCTTTTGTGCTGGCTTGAACCCCCATTTGCCCTAAGCTTAAGTGCAGGAGCTTTACTCCCACAACCTTGTGGCCTGCCCGTAAGCAGCCACCGACTGGAGGCCCCCTATCCCCCTTGGATAACATTGGGCCTCAGCACTCTGCTGCTGCTGCGGGAGTAACAAGAGTGCATTTTTGACCCTGGGGGACCCCTGAGTCTACCCCCAGAATACCAACTCCCACTACCGAATACTTACCTTTGAAACGATAACCCTATTTTCCTCCATAGGATAACATGGACTGTTTTTTTGTGAAAAGTTTCTAAGTGTGGAGTTGGAAAATCTAAGAAAACCTTTAAATCTGTAACTAAACAACAAAAACGCTTTTACTTACCTATTTACAGGAAATGTCCCAGTGCATTATCCAGGTATACTACACTGTGTAAGAAAAGTAATCTGTAAAATAATCTACTTGACATTCTACTAAAAAGCCAATACAAAGTATAAGTACAGTATTCAAAAGCATTGCATTACTAGTAGCTCTACTGTAATCAAATCAAAGTGAATATACAATTGCAATTCAAACTGTTTACAAACTGTATTACTACTGCAAAGCATATACCACTTACCTGTGCCAGGCTTGCTTGGTTCTAGGAAATAAGATAACTAAAATAATATTTTTACACAAAACCAATTGGTCTGAAGTTTAGTCTTTGAGTGTGTGAATTCATTTGCTGACTGAGTGTGTACAACAAATGCTTAACAGTGTACTCTGATAAAGCCTTACAGCTCGACCACACTACCACAAATAGAGAGTGAGGTGCTATCTATGTTTACCTCTGCCTACCTTTGGGGTTCCACTGGACTCTGTGCACACTATACCTCATTTTGGTAGAATATATACAGAGCCAGCTTCCTACATGCACATAAGGTGGATCCTAACGACCCCACTTAATCCAGGTTCTTAATGACCAAGGATGGGAAAGCTCGCAGAGCGCTCAAAGGACTGCTGAGTGACCAGGGCTGGTGTCTTCCAGAGGTGAGGGGATCTCACCTGAAGTATGCACTTTATGCTGGATAAGTTGAATGTCGGCCTAGTGACTCGATGCCTACCTGCCTGCTAAGAAAGTGAAAGAGTATGCCTTACCCTGCAAGAGGAGAAATGCTACCACTGAAGACACCCACATGGACAAGATCGGCTTGGAGGCTGCACCTGCCAACCCACTGTCCACTCTGCCTGAGGCCACAACTACCGAGGACATAAGTCGCTGCGTGAGCTGTCATGGCGAAACCTCTCAGCCCTCAAGTTCAGTGTGAGGCCGCAGCCCCTGCAAATTAAGAGCTGCTGCCACAGAAGTAGGACAGCTACACGTGTCCATCCTGCACCAGGCAAATTCTAACAAGAGACCACAGATACCCACTGGGCCTAAAACGGAGAGTGAAATGAGAGACTAAGGAAGCAGAACATGGTATGTGGAATGAATTTAAGATTTTTACTAAGTAACCATAAAGTGGTGAAACCAAGATGAACTGTTGTGTGCATTTATACCTTGGGGATCAACTGAGAGAACAGCACATGTGCCTAATCACAGCCTTGTCCTGAGATATACACCAGGGAGTAAGATGCTTGTAAACTTTATCAGCAAGGAAAGGTACCGATGGATGTAGTGCGTTATGGAAGATCAAAATAGGATTACAACCCTGTGTCCGGTTTGCCTAATTGTGTTGTGTATTGTGATGTTATGCTCTGTGATTAAAGAACTTTCTTTTAATTCAAAGGAGGAGCAATTGGCCAGACAATACTTTATTGCGCCTGTCGGTTGCCAGGTGATCTCTGAGCTCCTACCCCCCACTGCACCCACACTACCTCCCTGAGAAGCTGTTCACTGCTCGTCCTCACTACCTTCAAAGTCAGAGAGGAAAGGATGTACTTGGCCAAGTGTGCAGAGCCATAGTAGGAAGGACTCCATAACAGCAGTGGCAAATGGCCTCAGTCCCCACAGATGGGGCCGAGTAACCCCCGCCCGTCCTGTATCGCCCTTCCCCAACCCAATGGGACCTGACACCAAGGAAACTGTAAATACTACTCTATGCAAAAATAGGCAATGTCACAGAATATTGTTGCTTCTCTTCTTTGGGTAGAGTTCAGACATTTCAGCTTCATTTATAAAAACACAATTATACCATTTTCTACTGCTGAAGGTTTGAGGTTCATATTTCGCAATAATAATATTTAAATCTCAGCCTCTAAGTCAGTCCTTCTGACCTGTACTGAATGCATTGGGGCTCTCCCTTCTGTGTGTCCCAAGAGGATCAGGGCTGTCCCTTCTGTCTGTGTTCAGAGGATCCTCGAGACCCTTGGTGCCATTCTGGTTCATGGTGACAATGTCAACTGAGGACATTTTTACAGCTGCAAAAAAACAAAAACATCAATAAGAATAAGATTTCATTCAAAATCAGCAAGATTTGTATGTAAAGTGTATTTCTTCTTTTGGCGAAGGGGATGCTTCTTGTTTTACGACATATATTCAGACTGATTACAAAACTCAGAGTACACTTTTCCAGAATTTCTGTAAAATACAAAAGCACAAATCTAAATCTGTAGTTATGATCCACAGTTTGCCATACAAGTTATTTTTCTTCTTTACAAGGACAGAATAGCAGGAAAGACCTTCATATAACAAAAAACCCTCAAGCGATTAACATGAACCTAGATTTCACTGTTGCATAACCCTGCTGGGGCAGGATTAACATCGCCCCTGGTTCCTCAACCTGTACAAGAGGAAGGAATGGGCACACATATTAGACCTCAGCTTCGTAATCAATCTTTTACACCTCGACTGCCCCACAGCACCAGCGTCCTTCTGTAATCCCTCCCTCCCATAGTGTAGTGCTGTTTCCACTACAGGATGCCCTTGCCAGTTGCATAAGAAGGAACGTGTGGGCAATGTTTGACAGACTGTGTACTCTCAGCGAGGTGTCACATATTTTCAATGAGATGTGCCCGCTACAAATGAGTATTTTCCCTCTGCCCGTTGCTCGGCGAAGGGTGCGATGCAGGTAACTCATCTTCAGATGGAAGGAGGAGTGAAAAGTTGAAGAACATATCTTTGCTCGAATCCATTTCTCAACCAGCAGCTCATGGGCAGTCACAACCTAGTTTTATCCATAGTAGTTGCTTTATGGGTCGCCAAAATTCACTCCTTAGTGCCAAGATGTGCATAGGCCCACAAAGCACTTTAAGAATACAATACAACTGCTGTCTGGAACTGACTTAGAAGCTTAAACTATTCATCATTGTGTACATTTCCATATACCCAAAGTATCTTCTGATATCCTGCAACTGGTTTTGATTGGAAGGCTTTTCAGGCTGCACAGGCCCTCGCCCACAGAAGTGGCATGCTTCATCATTGGGCCGTGCCCCTCGCTGGGCAGCGCTGCAATGCCCAATAGCCCCTATTATGGGGCTCATTGCCGGATGTCTTTTTTTCTAACTGTTGAGTGTTAAACAGTAGAGTATTGCCCTCTGCCTGGCTTATAAGAGGGACATGGTAGATTGGGATGTGAAATTAAAACTGGGAATGGGTTAACAGCAGCCAACCTTTATTATTCAGAGAAAACCCATGCCAAGATTAAAAACAAAACTAAGAACCGCTGAAGGGAACAATGGATCCAAGAGTCTTACAGCCACTTTATGGAGTGCAATCGAGCGCGTAGGTTCTCCACCTCGCTTCTCCACATCGCAATCTGCAAGCTTGTGCGGCATCGCCATGGCACTCTACGGGGCCTATCAACTGTTAGCAAATGGTCAGACAGATTCCTGATCTCCAATATGAAACCATTTATATTGACATGTTTGTGATTGTCACGCTTTGCACATGACCACTGTATTAGTGAGGATACTACATAGGAATACTCGACTACACTCGCACATGAACATATTCCAGAGGTAGATTAGGGCACTAGACTAGGGTCCTTATGAACTGCCATTGATTCGCATAATCAGATAAGGCATGAGACATGTTGACCCCTCTGTAAGAACCAAAGGTGCATTTTTCCCTTTGGTAGTTCTTCATCTTGGCCTGGGTTTCCTCTGAATAATAAAGATTGGCAGCTATTAACCCAAAGCCAGTGTTGAGCTCACATTCTAATCTAACATTTCGCTCTTAGAGCCAGGCAGAGGTCAATACTTTACTGTTTAACACTGAACACTTTGAGAAAAAGATCTCCGGCAAAAAGCCCACTCGTAGGTACCCACTGGGCATTGCAGTGCCCGTCCAGCGAGGGGCCTGGCCCGATGACCAAGCATGCCACTTTGGTGGATGAGGTCCTGTGTAGCCTCAAAAGGATGCATTTAGTGTCAGACCTGTAGTACAAGCACCAGTGTTGTGTTGACGTATCTAGGGAACAGCACGCTCATTTTGGATAATTCAATTAGGAAGGGGGGACGTGTGCTGGACCTCACAATTCCTCTCATACCCCCTCATTTTGTTTTAAAGGCGATACTTCCAACAAGCAGCCCAGAAAAGTGGCATACAGACCTGCTGTTCTTCCAGGCCTGTTGGGCCATGCCTGTGACTGAGAATGAATGCATGTTTGTAGCTGCAGGGAACAGCCTAATGATAACTGATGAAAATCCTGCACGCCGCTCACTCACTTAGGGAATGGCCATCAGGGCGTCTTTGGTCAGAGCCCTCATTGTCCCCTGGGCACTGACCTTCCTTTTCTTTTACCGTTAATGAGAAGACAGAGGTTGCAATCACAGGACCTGTATGAAAAATATAAAGGAAAGTGTAAGTGTTGGGACAGACAAAGGTAAACACCCTAAGGGCTTGGCTCTGGAGATCGCGCTCCCAGGCCTCAAATTCACGATAGCAAGTTGCAGCTTTCTGACCCCTGCCTCAGCACTCCAAGTCAATCAGATACGATGGAGGTACCTTTTGACACAAGGACTGAGACCCAGAGTAAGGATCTCTGTTTGGGAGGGCTCACCGGATGCACCTTTCTCTGGATGAGATTGAGGCTGATGTGACTCCTGGCTTCACGCCACTCTCAGTGGTGGCAGCGATATCACTCCAGCGGCAGAACATGTGCTTTTTATTGGTCACCTGCTAGGGCGAATGGCCTGCCTGTAAGATGTTTGTAAATGGATCTGTCAAACCCCTGCATCTGGGTTATTCACCCATCCAAGTGGGACATGATGGTGCAGGTGTGCATATTGTGTGAAGATAACATGTGTATGGAGGGTGTGTGACGTGGGTGGTCTTAAACCACACTGGGATCCCTTTGGTATCTGCTCCTTTATAGTAGTACCTAAGATTGAGGGTTGAAAAGAGAGTCCTCAAAGCAGTCGAGGATTGCAGAGCTTTTTCAGAACATCTCATGGATGCTTTGTAGTGGGTCAAACTCAGGACTGTTAAGAGAAGGAGACAGATGGAACCAAAGGAGCGGGGACAGATGGAACCAAAGGAGCGGGGACAGATGGAACCAAAGGAGCGGGGACAGATGGAACCAAGGGAAAGGGGACAGATGGAACCAAGGGAAAGGGGACAGATGGAACCAAGGGAAAGGAGGCAGATGGAACCAAAGGAGCGGGGACAGATGGAACCAAGGGAAAGGGGACAGATGGAACCAAAGGAAAGGGGACAGATGGAACCAAAGGAGCGGGGACAGATGGAACGAAAGGAGCGGGAACAGATGGAACCAAAGAAGCGGGGACAGATGGAACCAAAGGAGCAGGGACAGATGGAACCAAGGGAAAGGGGACAGATGGAACCAAAGGAAAGGGGACAGATGGAACCAAAGGAGCGGGGACAGATGGAACCAAAGGAGCGGGGACAGATGGAACCAAAGGAAAGGGGACAGATGGAACCAAAGGAAAGGGGACAGATGGAACCAAAGGAAAGGGGACAGATGGAACCAAGGGAAAGGGGACAGATGGAACCAAGGGAAAGGGGACAGATGGAACGAAAGGAGCGGGGACAGATGGAACCAAGGGAAAGGGGACAGATGGAACCAAAGGAGCGGGGACAGATGGAACCAAAGGAACGGGGACAGATGGAACCAAAGGAACGGGGACAGATGGAACCAAAGGAGCGGGGACAGATGGAACCAAAGGAGCGGGGACAGATGGAACCAAAGGAGCGGGGACAGATGGAACCAAAGGAAAGGGGACAGATGGAACCAAAGGAAAGGGGACAGATGGAACCAAAGGAAAGGGGACAGATGGAACCAAAGGAAAGGGGACAGATGGAACCAAAGGAAAGGAGGCAGATGGAACCAAAGGAAAAGGGACAGATGGAACCAAAGGAGCGGGGACAGATGGAACCAATGGAAATGGGACAGATGGAACCAAAGAAAGGGGACAGATTGAACCAAAGGAAAGGGGACAGATGGAACCAAAGGAGCGGGGACAGATGGAACCAAAGGAAAGGAGACAGATGGAACCAAAGGAAAGGAGGCAGATGGAACCAAGGGAAAAGGGACAGATGGAACTAAAGGAGCGGGGACAGATGGAACCAAGGGAAAGGGGACAGATGGAACCAAAGGAAAGGAGGCCCAAGGGAAAGGGGACAGATGGAACCAAAGGAGCGGGGACAGATGGAACCAAAGGAGCGGGGACAGATGGAACCAAAGGAAAGGAGGCAGATGGAACCAAAGGAAAGGAGGCAGATGGAACCAAAGGAAAGGAGGCAGATGGAACCAAAGGAAATGGGACAGATGGAACCAAAGAAAGGGGACAGATTGAACCAAAGAAAGGGGACAGATGGAACCAAAGAAAGGGGACAGATTGAACCAAAGGAAAGGGGCCAGATGGAACCAAAGGAGCGGGGACAGATGGAACCAAAGGAAAGGAGACAGATGGAACCAAAGGAAATGAGGCAGATGGAACCAAGGGAAAAGGGACAGATGGAACCAAAGGAGCGGGGACAGATGGAACCAAAGGAAATGGGACAGATGGAACCAAAGGAAAGGGGACAGATGGAACCAAAGGAAAGGGGACAAATGGCGCCTTTAAATCTAGGGAGTCCCCACCCACCCTGTCCAGGCATGCTGTTCATTGGAAGTGCTATCTGCACGTTTATTGGCACTTAAGTGGGGCAGCCTCCCTTGCCTTTACGCCATTGTTCTGGGTTTCTCCAGAACTAAACTCCCAGCTCACCCTACCAAACCGGTCACACTTTCTGACATATTTTGGCAGAACAAGACTGAGGGGAATAATCAACAGGGCAGAACTGCCAGGAGCTGGTCTCAGAGCTAACTTTATAAAGTTGCAGCAGTAACTTGCAGCTAGTGTGCCAAGATTTCTCTACCAGAAGCTCTTGTGTGTTCCAGAATTCGGGTAATCACAGCCAATGCCCCTTATCAGTTTCAGGACTGTGGGGAACTTCAACAGCCTAACAAGAGAAGCTGGAGGCGGCCAACTACGATACCACCGCGCACGATGACAGGTGAGGCCCAGGTGACCACAGTGTGAACTGAGAGCATGCTGCTTTGAGGAAGTGCGGCTGAGGTTGAGAGATCGCCTGAACATCCACTAAGTGGTGAGTGGGCGAATAGACTACTGAAAGCTAGCATTTAATGTGTTAGGCATTCATCGACCTGTGACGATTGGTGGTTGCACTGGACTGGACTGGACTGTGCCAATAAGGAGGTTTTCGGACTTTACCCAACTCATCATTGCAAGCAGAGTGGGCCCTTGTTTGTTTGGACCGGGAGTTTATGGCTGGGCCCAAGGAAGCAGAGCAAGAACAAGGCTCATCCGACTGCGAGTAGTGTGGCTTCTGTACAGCGACTCCTCGGCTTCTTTTGGCACGGTTTACGCTCATCCACCAGGACGCAGCGGCCATGGTTCACCACTGAAACTGACTGGGCCAGCGAGAAGAGCATGCGATTCCCGCTCGGGGGTCTGAGAGTGACCAATGGTTAGCAGGAAGCCCACACTGCACAAACTGTCATCCAGAGCAGAAATGTTCAATGGCATGGCAACCACAGAAGGGAGGGAGAAACAACCATTGCTTTGGAGACATAAAGGTTGATAATTGAATGATCTGAGCAGCAGGAGCTTCCTCCATACCTCCACTGAAAACCCTCCTTCAAAGGCAAACGGTCAAAGCACATTACCACTTAGACTGTTCCCTAGAGTACTGTTGTGCCACCTATGAATGCCCACTAATGATTAAGTGCCGTTAAAATGTTGTGTGTTAGTAGTAAATATAATTTTGTTCTTATAAACGAAATTACTGTCTGACAGTGATGTATTAATTGTTGTTAGATATTCTATTACATTCTGAGTCTGTAACTCCGCGCCATGCCCTAGAGTAAGCCTTGGACTGGTTAACTTCACTACCCTGAGGTCAGGTGCTAAAGATGTGAGCTTGGTGCTCTGTTTTGAGTCCAATATTGAGGGTAAGACCCAGGACACCAGTGGTAAATGCCTTGAATTTACACAAGCCAAGCCCAATCAGTCTAGGACTCCTGAAAATGTTCCCATGAGAAGGAATATCCATTGACAGTAGACTTGTCTCGATATAGGAACAGAGTATTTATGGGGTTGAAGGTCACAAAAAGTAAGTTTAGAGAAATTAAGAACACTATTCCTTCCAGTGTAATTGCAGCCACCACAACGATTGGGCGTTGTTCCTGTGAACTATAGGAATAGAAATGTGTCTACCTATTTCATCAATTATTGATAAATGAGGGTTGCAGGACAAATAAAGAGAATATTAGCTCTTACCAGATACTGATCAATGTATGTAATTGTGCTAGCATTTGTGGTGGTGGCGGATAAACATTCTATGCTAAGGTCGAGGGCATTTGTTAGGGGGGGGGGAGTGGCTGCCACCTGGCAGCATACAAGAGTGCATGTAAAAGCAGGCTAGGGAGGGTGTGATATGGGTGAGACTGCAATGGAAGGAGTGAGTAGAGGGAGGGCAGGAGTGGAGACAGTGAGGATTTGGGAAAAGTGCTTTGATATGCTGATGACACATTAGTGGAGCTTATCTGTTCCAGATAGAGCACTCCTAAATTGTGGCTCGTGGACAAAGCGCAGCATGGTAATACATATCCTAAAATCCAGCCCAAAAACCAAGATACCCACCATCAGGGCTTTAAGTGGGCCGGGTCTCACCGGGTCTGAGCACCAGCAGTTTTTAAAGGAGGCCTCGAAATGGGTCTCTATCAGGCTCTGTTTTGTGCCCTGGCACAGGCGGTCTGTTTTTTTCGGGACTGCAGTGACAGCAGGCACATGGATGTGCGCATGCTCACACTGCTCACTTATCACTAGTGGAGAAGTTGTTACGGTATGACGTCATGCCGGTGAGCGTTGTAGGAGAAGGGAAATCCTTTAAAGAGAATCATTTCTCTCTGGATTTCCCTTCTCTTTTTGAAACTCAGGAGCAGCAACATTGTCGTGGTGTCACCAGGGCTTTAAGAGGAAGTTTTCTCAATTTTCTATATAACAGACCATAGTTGCTGCTTATTTATCTTATGCAACTAACAACCATTGAAAAAGCCAATAGTCCTGACTTGTTGTAGGTATGATGTTACTTGTTGTATCATATATGTAGATGCAATGACAGAAACAGCAAAATACAAGTCGGGCGGCACACTATGCTAAGCACAGGTTTTTTTGCTTACCTGTTTTTAAGCCACGTCCTTAATGACATTGGCCACACCCCTTTGAGAGACCCCCCGCAAGTTTTGTCATCCCACTTAAAGCCCTGCCCACCATGTCTTTGATATTACAACTGAACTTCCAAGTAGTCAGCAAAACATGTAGTTTGGTCAAATCTGTTTGCAGTGCCAACTCTGTAAGCAAAACATTTACATCTCACATAGAACTTTAACTTAAAGCCTTTCATGCATCACTCCAATGCTCAAAGCTGCAGTAGGGGGCACTGCAATCACCTCCAGACAAGGAGACAAACGGCAGCGGTGCATTCTGGACACCATTGATTTATACCATTGCACCTGCCGGGCTCTGTAACTAAGCTGCAGGATACCCAAAATAATAAACTCAAAAACTACAAAGGTGAGAAGCTGGAACCATACTGTGGGCCACTGTATGAGGGTTTGCAGAATCACACATGGGTACGCTTCTACTACACTACAAGAACTCCAAAGAAAGCCCTTTCTTCCTTTTGAGTACATAACAATTAAGCAACCAGTCCTTTAATCATTTTCAGGAGTACATTTGTCCCTATATCTTGTATGAAACTGCAGCCAAACATGTTACAGGAAGACAGAGGCGTTCATATTCTATCCCGAGAATCATAAGATCATTCATTTCACATATTGTGTATTACCAAAATGGAATTCAAATATATTACAAGTATTGGTAAATTTATTAGGTTTCGCCTATATGATTTTTATTTTTTTTAGCTGTTAGTTTAGGATGAGCGATAACAGGTGGGAATAGGAGCAGAGAATGCATTGAAGGGGAACTAAATGGCAGAGAAGTGCCCATGAAGTAGAGGGAGGTAACAAGAAAGAGACCCAATAAAAGCAAATTATTAATGATAAGCAGTTTTTGGGTGTAAGTTGTAGCTTGGTACGCAGTTATGCAATGTAAGTTACTGAAACTCCGTTAAAGTGTTTTGACTTTCAGTGCTGCTTTTTAGGGCTGTTTTTCTGGTGATGACATAAAGCACATGACTGTTGCGCTGTGCAGCCAGACCTAAAACAAGACGACATTTTAGACAAAGAACTTTGTGAGCTCCCCCAACATCATCACTGAGAAAGGGGACATATTTCTGTCTCACTGACCAGGAAGCAGTGTAGGAATACCAGCTTGGTGGTTCTGGGGGAGTTCCATTTGTGAATGATAATAGCATTTTCACATAGCGCATCCTACTACACGTGCGTCTTTTGTAAGCGCTATACACAACATGCATTAATGTTACCCAGTCTGATGATACAAAATGTACCCTCCTCAGAAGGGTGATGTGGCGAAGTGAGTGTTCATGACTTGCTGCGTCTGCATAGAACATTAACTGGCCGAGCCACCTTGCTGGCTCCAAGAAGTTGTATCTGAAGACTGGCCCACAGTTTCTTGATACTAGTAAATAGAATGGAGTCCAGAATTATGTTACCCAAGTTTTCATGTGTGTGTTTTTATTGTGTGGGAGATCAGAAAACAAAAGAGAAGCAAAATGTAACACTATTTTTCAACTACAGAGGACTCCTGGTGCCAGATACACTGAACTTGAGAAGAGAATAGAGCTTTACAATGAAATATCCAAACAAGAACGAAGAAAAAATGAATGAACTAAGCAGTGCAAACAATATATACGGCAGGGGTGGTACTGCATTTCCCGATACTCCGGTAGTAAAACAGTCGAGAATGAACAATGTATTAGCATAAATCCACATTACAGAGAGCACATCTCAAAATAATGTGAGCATGCGATTAAAAATGCTCCACGAATGAAAAAGCAGCTGTAAAACAACAGATCGAAACTTGCAATTAAAGCGCAGGTATCAACCCGAGCATGAAGGATTACCGCAGTTATCAGAATCCACAACCGGACGCCACCAGTACAGGATTTGCAGCTAGTGCACAACGTGCAGCAGATACCGTATTTAAATAGCACACATTTCGGGAACTAAAAAAGTAAAACCGGATATTATTCCATCCAAGCCACGTGTAAACGAAAGAAAAGAGATCTGCCATTTGAGACAATGTATGTACCTGTAAATATTACATGCTCCATACTTAAAAAGAGAAGGTACGCGATGTGCATAAAAATGCTAAAAATAATGTTATCTATGTAACTATTTCCTCTTGCATGCTACATACTCGCTCGCAAAGTAAAGGAATGCAATGAAACAAATATGTCGGCTGCAATGTGGCTTACATCAAGGGAAAGGTTTTAATCACGCCTAAAACGATAAGGTGTGGCGGTCAAGTCCGTCGCCATATTGTAATGGCGAAACTGGATGTTAGTGCGAGTGGGTTTTTAAAAAACACCACAAATGCTAGACATCAATGTAGGAATAAAATTAACCAGAAGAAACATAGGCCAGGGCTCGAAAAATCATAACATTTTTACTAGACCTCCAAGTCTAGTAACTTTAATAATATACTCCACCTAACTGTAATGTACTTGACCCGTGACCTGGTTTCAAATTGTGTGATCCTAGTCAAATATGTTGTCTTATGGAGCTGCCTTTTTCTTTATTATCATATAAGAGAGCACCATCAAATATGCAAGTTCTCCATTTCTGCTGTACAAAAACTCTTTATTTACTAGACTAGATGTTTGCTCCATGTATAAGAAGAATCAAGCCCATATATAGGGTACACATAATTCCCTGGCCGGCTTCTTAGTTCACTAATAGCATTGTCATCTGGGCAGGAGCAGTAATAATACTCAGTTCATGTTTAAAAACTCACCTTTCATAAACAATTACCAAAGCATGATGTGGTAGTGCACCTTCATTTACAGATAGCAATTTTTACTGATAATAGCGCATAAACAATGTTTGGAAATTGGGTTTCACCAAAAATATTTACAATTTGCACATCACCAACTAAAGTGTTCTAATTTGTTTTCATCCTATAAATATTTTCTCACCACAGAATAACAAAAATGGGTCTTCATAACTAGTGAAATATATTTAAAATGTTCACTTAGCTATTTTAGTGTTCTGTTAGAAAAAAGCCTGACATCTTACAGCCTTTCATTTCACATGCTTTGATTTGGGAAAAAGGGGGGTGGTGATGGACAGAGTTTCTGAATGATGCAGAATACTCTTACCAAGTCAAGAGATCATGGTTTTAATCCATCACCGTTTTCACATGCTTTGCACAGTTCAATTGTCACACAGTTCACTTTACAAAATCCTCTAACTTTAGTCACAGAAAGAAAACTAAATGTAGGAAGGCAAACTGACTTTTGACCTCTGTCTCTGTAAGCCAGCAAATGTGACAAGATGACAAGATTTAAAGGCATCTTTATTGCTCTTTCACTGTGTGAGCAATAAATGCCTCTAAATCTTATCCTGTCACATTTGCTCTGCTTTCAGCAACAGAGGTCAAAAGTCACTGAACTTAAGAGGATTCTCAACTCCCTAGAAAGAGCGAGTAGTCCCTAAAAATAGCTTGTCCTGAATAAATCTTGCTCAACAATGCGAGTGGGAGAGTGGATTTTTTTAGCCCTGTAGGCGGTAGTCACCATTTTAGAAAGGTAAAAGTTGGCTTTCTCATGCCTTAAATATTATGTAAAACATGTTATAATGTAATGATTTAGTAAATTCTCAAAGACAGATGCGGTTATCATCATCATTTTTATGAATTAATAGGAGTCCAGCTAGGGCCGTCCCTCGGCTCGGAAATGCTTCATGGCAGATCGATCGGGGGGGGGGGGCTGGACCGAGGGGGGGTATGGTATTCCCCAAACCAGGGCTGAGCATTGGTCTATCTCAGGAGGCAACCACCAAGAAGGGGGAGAATCCTGTTAGGGATGAGAAGTCACTGCTGGGATTACAAAACATGTTAAAAAATGTGGGAAATGCATTGGAAGACTACAGATGGGGAATGATGGCTCGATGGCATAGAAAATAGTTCCGGAAATGCAGATGGAAACAGTACTTCAGGGACGAGAAAATGATAACAGAAACACACAGGGAACAACACAGGAACAAGCATTAGTAATGCAGGAAACTATGCTACAGCCAATAGAAATGAAGGAAAAGTAGGTGGCAAGCACAGGAACCAATGAAAAGCAAGGAAAGCACACAGGCGGGCTGTAATCCTCTTTTAAGATTTATATTAAATACAATAGATTTCACAAGCACAGCGCTGTGCAGGCGAACCCTAAAAATTGATGTGGAATGACCATACATATAGTGAACGCAAGCATGCATGAATAACATAGCATATTATGAGAACCATAGACCAGCAACTTATAGAATGTGAACATTTTGGAAAATACTATCAGTGCAAGTTTACCCAGCGCCATCAAGACTTGGTAAATTTCCTTCACACATTTTCATAAAGATCGTTTTGCCATTTGTGTAAAAGCTCCCACTCCTTTTGAGTGAAACAGGCAACCACATCCTGGAACGTAAGCAGCATCTACAAGAAAAATTGTAAAGTATTAATGTTTATATCACATTAAGTAACTGAATCTAGTTAGGCATGATATAGAACAGAATGTACTCATGTAACGCAGACTTTACTTTCCTCCAGCTCGTTGGTGACAAGTAGGAAGCTGGCTCTGTATATGGTATGCCACTAGGTGGATATACAGTGTACAGAGTCCAGGGGTTCCACTAAAGTGTACAGGGCTCAATATAAAAACCTAAGTGTTCTATTAGTGGTAGTGTGGACGAGCAGCCTTAGGCCTAACACAGAGGTGTGTAAGACATTTAGGCACAACATAGGCCAATAATGGACACATGACTCAAAAAGGTGATCTCCATCAATTTTAGAAAAATAAGCTTTGTTTGTGCTTTATTTTAAGACCAAGATCTTTGTAATAAGGTAAGTACGTTTTTAAATAGAAATACTTTTCTCTTTCAAAAATCGACACCTAGAACAATTTCGGAGCAGTTCAATGTTATCCTATGGAAGAAAACAATAATGCGGTTATATGGGTAAGTATCACACTTACAGTTCCAGTCTTCGGGACCAAACGTCTGCAAGGGCCAGGTAAGTACCAAAACTGCACCACCAGTGACACAGGGGCGACCAGGTGCAGAGGTCAAAATCGGATTTCGGCCCAATACGTTTCAATGAAGACTGGGGGTGCTCTGAGCCACACTGCTTGAAGAGGCGAAGCTTTGGAGGCTAGGTTAAGCATGGGGCACAAAGCAGCAGCATACGCCACCAGCGGTACAGGGGCGGCCAGAAACAGGGTGCAAATTCAGCATTGGACGCCCAATGCTTTTGAATGAGCATTCTTCTTTCGACAAACAGGCTGCAGGCGTTGTATCGGGGTTGCAGAAGGGAGACCAACGACAGCAGAGGTAAGTAGAGACACAGGGGGTCATAGGAGCACTGTCAATTCAGCTCACCAAGGTGCAGGGGCTCCAAGTGCAGGGGTGCCTTTCGACGTTGGAGTCTTCTTGCCAGTCGCGGTCGGGGGGGGCCTCTGGATTCAGGCTGCAGGCGTCATCGAGGGGTCCAGGAGGGGTCAGCCAATGCTGGAATTGAGGTCAGGATCGCTGAGGAGACTTTACTGAACTGGTTGAACCACTCAGACTCATACCATGGTCAGGAGTCACAGTTCCACATGGATCCGGAGCCGTTGCAATTGGTTTCTTTTGGACAGGGGTGCTGTCCTCAGGATATCTGGTCTTTGTTAAAGAGCAGGCAGTCTTCCTCAGGGTTCTGGAAGTCGCTGGACACAGGACAGGAGTTGTCTTCTTTTTAGAGTCTTTAAAATTGGAGACAGACTGGTAAGGCGCGGGCCAAGTCAGTAGTCATCTTCAGGCTTTGCTGCACAGTGTCTTCTTCGTAAGTTGCAGGAATCTACTGTCTAGGTCTGGGGTAGCCACCTAAATACTAGAATTAGGGGGGCATTCTAGGAGAGTAGTAGGTAGGGCCACTGGGCACCTTACCTGGGGTGACTAGACCCCCTTATATGCCACCATCCTGTGGGAGGGGCATAGATATAGCCCTGATTGGAAGAGTCCCCTCATCTTCAAGATGGAGGAGACAGAAAAGTGTGCCCTATACTAGAGACTTACAGGGGGCCTGAAATACCAATTGTGGTACAGTTTTATGGAAATAACAGTGGTACTGGGAACCAGGACTGCAGGGACCTAGTAATCTACAGTAAAAGTTGCATCAAAAGCCAGGCAAAATGTGTGTGGGAGGGAGGGGGTACTGCAACAGAACCCCATTTTGTCACATCACACAAGTCCTATACAATGATCTAACAACACTGATGCCAAAAAAAACCACATTGAGAAACCACCACCAAGTCCAACTGGTGGATCTTCGATCTTGGATAGGGGCATTCTATTGCAAGGGTTTCAGAAAGGAGCATTGGTAAGCCCCAGTGTGTTTTCTGAACTTGATAGGGGAGGCTGAATGCTATTATTGGTTAGGCAGACAGTGATGGGGCTTGTGGGCCCAATTTAGTGAGATGTGTCTTTGGAAAGACTGGAAACAAATAGAACTCTCTATTTTGTGCTTTTTGAATATATTTTAATAATTTCTGAGGGCGTACATGATATTGCAGTTTTCTAATATGCAGACAGCTGGATTCCAGTTGACACATCTTACGGAGACAGATGCAATGTTTCTTTGCTGAAAACTACTTGCCAAAACAATCCATTCATCTGTTGGAGCAGAGCTGGGTGAGTCAAATGTTCTAGTAAGAGGCCTACATTTACAGGACACGAGGACCCTGACTGAACTAGACTTGTGGTCAGGGATTAAGTGAAAGGCATGTTTCCAATATGAAGTGAGTAAAATAACAGGATTTAAAAGGTAGAGTAAAAATCACCACAAATATTACAGAATCTGGTGACTCAGAGAAGGTTGGAAGTTTGTGTGACCGATATATCCTCTTCAAGAGAGCACACTGGCATCAATTTTCTTAAGGCGCGTGGGCCTTCTATTCGATAATGAATAAAACAAAAGCGTCCTAATGCTGTACTGTATGAGCAGTGATAGCATGAAACCTTCTAGACTGATTACAAGACTTGGCAGTGGACACACTCTTCAATGGACAATACAAAGGGTAGTAAACATACATCTGGCATTTCAAAGTAGAGGCTCCTGCTTTATCTATAGTGCAAAATTGTGTACATTAAGTCTTAGAGGACTTAAATACAAAAATGTATCTTCCTCTATTAAAGGTCACTGCGCCAATCAGGTTTCCACAGTGAACAAAAGATAAGAATCCCCATCGTACTACATTAACAACATCCCGTGCAGGCGGCACATCTCAATGAGACACATGCAGGGCTTCTCTGCTGAAAGCTACTTGCCAAAAGAGTCCGTTCCACTGCTGCAGCAGCACTGGATGAGTCAAACTAAGAGGCCAAAAATCGAGAACAGTCAAAAAGAACATCACAGACACTAGGGCGAAAAGCAGCATCACTTCGCCACCGACTCCCAACGTGCACTGGACTTGGCTACTTCAACGCCATAAAGGTTCCTCCTGATGCTCTCGGGGGGCCTGCTCTTCCACAGCCTGATGTAGGAAATTCCAAGCAATGATAGGGAATGAATGCTCTTTTTATTGGGGGCGGTTAGGCACTCCTGCAGCAATGTGCAGTTTTGCGTTGAGCGCCTATAAACCTTGCACAGCTCCTGCCTCGCAGACTGTCCAAAGGACTATTATAATCTCAGGAGCAGCCTTTTGGATCCCGCCCTCAGAGCCATTATTTAAAACGGAAATAACAGGGAGAGTCTGCCGCCTGGAAGGTGACTCAGCGAGATAAACTACAGTAGCACAGCTCGCTGCAGAAGGCACACTGGGAGTTACAGCAGGCGTCCTATCCTGCCATTATCGGCCGCAGGCCCCTCCACTGTCTCCAACAGAGCTCTTTAGTATCCTCACACACTTCTTAAGGAGACCGTCGTTCTGACAAACGTACATATTCCGTATAAAACATCACTCGCCTTTTCGCCTCCCTGGTAGGACATTTCTTTCCAGCTCTGCCTTGTAATTTCAGAAGGAAAACGTACAGTTTGTTTATGAAAATGGACCGGAAGAAATGAACACCGGGGTCCAGGGAACCCGACACTCCCAATTAATACTCCAATAACCGAATTAAGGTAAGAAAAACGTCAATAACCGGTCGAGGACACGCCCCACTTGTCACATTAGGAAGCCACACCCTTGCGCAGGCATGGTATGACTGAGCATGCGCAGCAGAGGAACACTACTCTTAAGCGCACGCTCAGAACACACTATTCATTTCAGACATGCGCAGTAGTGAGACACTTTATTTCATTACGATTGCTGATAGCTCACTGATTCAGTTGGTTTTGTACTTACTGGCAGATAGTTCCTTCCCCAGATGTCTGGTGTTCGTCTCTTGCTGTTTCATTATTAGGTCTCGCCTGGCGAACGCAGCGCGAAGCGCTGTCGCCAGCGAGATCTATTGTTGCTGACTTGCCTCGGAAGGGGGACAGGAGATGGGCACGCGCAGGCTCTCGGCGGATTTGAGTTGGTGTACGCGCTTACAGCCACGCGGTGTGCACATCTCCTGTCCCCCTTCCCTCGCAAGCCAGCAAGCAGTTTCACTTTCGTCCTCACCAGCCTCATGTAATTTTTTTTTTAAATGCGCTCCAAGCACGTCGCGCTTTAAATGTACAACATGCAATTTTGTTTTTTTTAAATGCACACGTGCGCTCCAAGCGCGGCGCGCTTTAAACGTACAGCATGCCCCACTTACCAGCTCTTGTGGGGACTCCGGCTGGTCGTGAGTCTTCAGCGGCTCACTGCAGCACTACGCGGGGCTCCGTCTTGCTCACAGGAGCCCCGTCTGAAACCATGCGGCATTCACGAAGGCTGGGTGGGCTCCCGCAGGACTTCTGCTTTACTTTTTTTGCCTTGGCTGCACGATGCAGCACTCATTAAAGTACGGCGGCTTTTGAAGTCCGCACGCGTCGCCGTCCCTGTGCACGAGCCGCAGTCGCAGAACACGCAAAAGATTCAGTTACTGCGCATGCGCGGGCAGCCCTCCACCTCCCAGGTCTCCTCCCCGGCCCAGATATGGATCTGCTTTCTGGCGGAAGAGGCTCTAGTAACTCATTTTATTTACTATTTTTTTTACTTTTGGGTTCCGCACTTGTTGTTAAAGTGTTTAGAAATGGAAGAAGGGGCTGACAGGGAGGCCAGGATATTAGTCCACGCCCACGGTCTCGTCTCTTGTAAACAAACCGGGTACGGTGTTAGTTACCTGACATGTACCCGACACGGTTTACTTATAAAGGCCTTTGAGAGAAACCAGTCTGTCGGCAGTATTTTTACGTTTTAATGTCTAGCCTTGATAATATATCCCTGACTTTACCCATCTCTTCTGGACTCTCCAACCTTCATTCAATTTAATCTTGCAAACCCTACTGGCCTTTCAGAGTTCGGATTGTGACTGACTCTGTCCAGCCCTGTAAAGCTTGTCCGGCGACGATGTTTGGCCGGCCCTTCTTGACTAGAAAATTCTCAAAATCTGCCCAGAAGCTTCAGCCCGACAGAAAGATGATTCTGCCCCTTCAGTAGCTTTACATTCAACAGATACTCGTCATTCAGAGCTGGACACGTGAATGACTCCTCTGCTCTTCTGGCCTTTTGCCGTGCACCGGACCTGCCCTCCCTTACCTGTCTTTCAGAGGCGTGTCGAAAAGCCTTCGGATTTTATCCGATCTGATTCCATCGGCTACCCTGTAGAAATATAGTGCCCACTAGGGTCTAGCGCCTCGCCTCCAGGCGCATGCTGACTTTAATGTCCTTTTTTCCTCTGCCCTGCAGAACATCTCGTGCACATGCTGTGGAATGAAGCTCACCATGGTGTGAGTTTACATTTCACTGAAACCCCAGCAGTTCTAAACAGTGACACCAATCCGGCCTCCTTCCCGCCTCTCACACTGCTGTGTTGCCGTACAGATACAAAACAGAACACTGAGGCAGCATCATAGCTCGAAGGTCAATGCCCCTGCTGCAGACCACTAGACGTCATCCTCAAAATGAATTCCAACTAGTTGGACTCACTCAGTCTTTCATGCTTTGAGATCGATTAATTAAGCCTCACCAGGTTGGCTAAAAATGCCACCTATTATTTATTATTCAAGCGCCTAGAAACATTGCCATGTTAATGCTCTGCTCGAACCTGAGGTCCTTGCATAATAAATGGCATACAAGAATCATGGAAATAAAATGTATACCTATTGTGAAGCAAAATGAGACAACTGCAGAATGTAAAGACAAAAACGCGAGGGAGTGTGAAAAAGAAAACACTATGGCGGGACGAGATAACAAAATGCATTGGCAAAGCCAACAGGACCTGCTTCCTGTTGCCTTTACCTTTTAGAAAAGTTGGCTGCCCAGCATCATCCAACAAGCATTTGCAATGCAACAGGTCTCGCATTTACGCGAGTTTTAGCTATTTACAGTGTAAATGACAATGCCTTTTATTTATGTTTTTTTTTTTTTAAAACACATTGTCATTTACAATGCCAATAGATCCAACTCGCGTAAATGCGAGACCTATTGCATTGCAAATGCTTGTTTTAGGTCAGGCGTCAGCCAAGACCTTTCGATCTATTAAATGTGTACGTTTTAACGAGGTCACCTGCAGCAAAGATGTTGTGTTGGCTACAATGTTTGAAAATGCAACAAATAAAAGCTTTTTTTGTTTATTTTTTTTAAAGTATACGTATAGTATACGTACATGCCAACATTTTAGAAGAGATATAATGTGGGAGAGTAAAATAATCGGGAGCTTGACATTTCCCCTTTGACTTCTATTGAAGCAGAGGCGATCTGGTCTATTGGCATGTATGCTACAAGGGCTTTCACACAGTCCTCTTTATCCATTGGTGTTTTATTGTGTCATTCACATTTTTCTTCCTCCCACTTCATCAATGTGGAATTCACTTCGGCCGCTGGCTAACTTCACTGTGAGTGACAGCACTCCGTCTTTTGACAAGGCACACTTCCACATACAAAATACCTCTTTTCAATGACAGAGACTACAAAAGCCATGTGTTTTTGATCGGGGAAAAAAAAATCCTTAGGCAATGCTTTTTTAGGTCTCGCCTAGCGTTGCACACATGCATAGCTCGCTCGGCGAGATTTATTGTTAATGCTATACAATACCATTAGCAAAGCAAATGGCTTTAACTTAATCAAAGGCGAGACCTATTGCATTTTCAATGCTTGTTTTATATATACCCTAGCACATTTTACAAAAACCGTGACCTACTGGGCTTATCGATGCTTGTTCTTTATGCCCTTATTTTCTGATAATCTGGCATCTCCATCTAATAAAAAAAACATATATTGAGTAATTAGCCTCCCATTTCTTTCTGCTAGAAACTTCTAACCAGAAATTCCCCAGCCATCAGACTTGATCTAGAAACTTTTGAGCAGTACCTCTGGGTACCAGTAGGTGGCATGTGAAGCTTAGCACTGACACTGTTTCACTACTAAAATTAGGTGCGGGGCCCATATATGCGGTACTCCCAGGCACTGGTGTCAGTTCCTTTCTTTACAAGTCACCAGACCAGTGCTCAATTTGAGCCGGTGGTTTTCGTTGCTCGGCACCGGCACTTAATTGTCAACACCGGCTCTGGGGACAGTCCACCACATGGCAGCACTGTCTGTCTAATTTTGAGATGAGCACAACAACAGTGTTTAATAAGTCAATATACATAAGAAAATCTAATACCTGCCGCTCACGCCATTAATATAGCTTTGGGTGGCCTAAAATAGTCAGATTTGTAACACTTGCGGGAGTGCGATGGCTAGTGGTTATGTTAAGACTGTTAGATGCAGAGCTGACTGGGGCAATGGGTGGTGCAGGCTGCAGTGGCGTCACAATAAGGCCCTGACACTTACCTTTTTTTTTTTTTTACAAATCAAGCACTGCACCAGACACGAATCTGGAATTTCTTGACGGAAGTTCTCCAGCCATGGCCAACTACTACCGAGCTCATGTTACCCTTTAACGAGGCCTTCAGATATACCCTCTTAGGGTCATGGCCCAAACCTTGCTATGAACGCCCGGTAAACTGCCAAATTGAATGACCCCATCGACCTGCACAGGCATTTTTCTCTCAGGACCCTTTCCTGAGAGCTTAGTGGTACAGTCATCGACTAGCTGGACTGATCCATACACATTCCCAACTTCTACCCCCTATATGGAGTCCAAAAGAGTATAAACATTTGGGAAGAGGGCATTTTCTTCAACCAGTTTGGCCCTCAGGTCTGTAAATACCAACTGCTGATGAGATGCTATTCCCTAGCTCTTTGAGATTCGGTGGCTCAAGTCCTCCCGGGCGTCCCGGAAGATCACCGACCTGTCCTAACCCAAACTATACAGGACTGTTGTGATGCGGCCATGTTCACAATTCATTGTGGCTTGGATACCACCAATTCCATCAAGCGAGCCATTGGCACCAGCATCGCCATTTACCACCACGCCTGGCTGCAGTCAGTGGGTTTATCGGGTGATGTCCAAATGTCCCACATGGACATGCCATTTGACAGGACTCATTTGTTTGGGGACAAAGCAGATTCTTCTCTGGAGCAGTTCAAAGACAGCAGGATCGCAGCACGCTGCCTGGCATATATGTCTGCCTCACCAGCCACATCATCCGTGCCGTTCCTTTTGCGGTTTCAGTAGAGGCACACAAAGAAAGACGGAGGCCTTCCTCCTATTTTAGACCAGCACCCTCTCAACACCTTCCTCCAGATTAACAAATTCAAAATGCTAACACTGGCCCAGGTCTTGTTTGCCCTTGACCCTGGAGATTGGATGGTGGAGTTGAATCTGCAGGACACCTATTTCATATACTTGTGCTGCAGGTCCATCAGTGCTGCCTGTGGTTTGTGGTGGGGACAGGAGCGTTTTCAGTTCACTTTTCTTCCCTTTAGTCTCATCAGCACCCATCAGGTGTTCACAAAAGTACTGGTGGTGGTAGCAGCGCACCTTCAGCTGTCAGGAGCCCCAGTCTTCCCCTACCTCAATGACTGGCTGCTGAAGTCAGCTCACCCCAGGCAGATGTCAACCACCTTCAGACTACAGCGAACCCCCTGTCATCTTTGGGGTTCACTAGCAGAATTCCAGAGTCACAGCTGAGTCCTTTTCAGATCCTCTCCATCACAGCCAATTTTGGACACAGTTTAGTTTTGTGCCTAACCCTCGGAAACGAGAGTCCAGGATATTCAGGCTAAGATCTGGATCTTTCAGCGAGGTAGAGTCTAAGGCTTCTGAGACTGATGGCCTCCTGCATCCTGCTGGTCAAGCACACCAGGTGGCATATGTGGGCTCTGCAGTGGGATCTGAAGTCTCAGTGGACACAACATCAAGCAGACCTCTCCAAACAAGTACATAGTTCAGGGGAGACTGCAAAAGATCTGCAGTGGGGCTTACTGGACAAAACTTGGGTCAGTGGCAGACCGTCTACCTACCCCACCAAGAACTGACAGTGGTGACTGATGTGTCACTTCTGGGTTGAGGCAGCCACCTAGGAGAGGTGGAAATCGGAGGTCTTTGGTCTCTGGCAGAGGGCCTGCTCCATACCAACTTCCTGGAGCTGAGGGTTATCCGCTTGGTGTTGAAAGCCTTATTTCCATCCATCAAAGGGAAACTGGTACAGGTAGTATAAACAACACCACCATGTGGTTTTACAACAAGCAGGGTGGAGATGGGTCCTGTGCCAGGAGGCACTATGCTTTTGGAAATGGCTGGACCACCAAGGAGTCTTCCACACGGAGGATTTTTCATAGAATGTAGAATGCAAGAGTGAACTGCAGTAGGACTTGAAACTGTGTGAGACTGCTACTGGGAGCGCGTGGTTCAAACCCTGAACAATTTGATGGGGAGGACGGCCTGCCCCAGTTCCTGACCTACACCGTGATGAGGCAGTCAATGTACAGCCTCTCTTGGTAGTGGGCCCGGTGGAGCCACTCACGCACAATTTACTACAGATGCTGCTGAGCTTTGGCGGCGGACACAGATTTCATAGATCTATCGAACTCTGTTGTCCATGTTGACGGACCATGGGAAGCTGGCTGGTTTAGAACATCCAGGGGGCAGGAATGGGAGCAGGCTCTAAAGGGTGCATAAAGTCTCATGGAGCAACCACTAAAAATATACACTATTCAATTACTTACACCGTACATACCTCACTCCATACAAGCTAAACATTTCACTTTATAACAGACTCCTTGCTCTGCCCACACTGTAATCTGGTAGACGCTGACTTTACAGACATGGCATGGAGTTGGCCTATTGCAGCACAATCCTGTGACATGAGCACACATTGAAGAGGTGTGACCTGCAAATGCTAGACATTTGTGTATTAGGCATCTACCCACGACGGGATAAGAAAGTAGGCATTAGATTACCTAACCTGGCCCTTGGTATTGCCCATAGGGACATAGCACAACCCTGGAGCTCCCCAGAAGGGCCACCTCAAAGTAGATGGAAAAGGGCAGCGGAGAGTTGCTCCACTGCTGAGGGAGCTGCCATTAGGGGTTGAGGAACTGAGAGGGATCGGCAGGAAATCTATAGCAGAACTATGGACAGAAGTTCTTACCACTTTCAGGGATGCGGATGACTGATACTACTGTGATACTCTGCACTGTTGATGACATGAGGCTCCTGATCCTTCCACCACAGGCTTACGTACCATAATTTATATCTGTTTATTGATCACGTGATTTATATCTGGAAACGGCTACTGATACAACTATATGTGTGTCCACACATGTATCTCCTCTCCCACCCTCTCCTCCAGCATGGAGTGCTGGAACGTCCCTTTGCCGGGACAGCCATGCGCTCTATAAATTACATAACATATGTACGACCACGAGAATGTTATATTACCACTTAAAAAAAACAAATGAAACTGAATAAACACATTAATAATAAAATCTTGGCAGCCAGGCATCCCTCGACAAAAACTGCAAATGCCTGTCAGGGGACATTTGTGGTTTAGTGCATCACACGCCATATCCACCTCCCCCCAGGCCAAGTTATCTAACAGTCTTTTTTTCTCTCGACTAGCAATGCTTTGGGCACAGATAAAGGGTCTCTTTCTGTCTTTTGCAGGTGCCGCACCTGCCATTTTACTTACAGCACAGGTTGTGGTGAGATCTTTGAAAGGCCTACAGCCCTTGTTTCCCTCTCCTTTTATCTCACCACAGTGGGACCTTAACTTGATCCTCACTTATTTGATGTGCATCCCTCATAGGCCACTTCAAAGCTGCCTCTCGTGGGGCTTCTGATGCTCAACAAGATGTTCCTCATTGCCATAACATTTGCGCGGTGGGCGAGTGAGCTGCAGTCTCACTGTGTCAATTTGCTGTAACCACCTTCTTTCCAGACAAACTGGTTCTGCAGACGCGAGTATCCTTCTTGTCAAAATTTGTAACGCTGTTCCATGACAGTCAAACTATTACCCTGATAGCGTTTAATGCTGAGCCTCACCTCTCTAAGGAAGAGAATAGACTCCAAAGGAGTGCTGAAAGTTTACATCAAAAGCATAAAACAACACCGGGTGGAGAATCAGCTCGTTGTAGGGCTCACTGGTGCAACAAAAAGCAGGACCCTCTCCTTCTGGATTTTACTCTGCACCAAGATCTGCTATGCGTTGGCCGAAAAGCAGCCTCCAGAAGGCCGGCGGGCTCATTCACCAGGGTCAAAGCTGCTTCTACTGGCATGTGGACTTCCTGTTATTGACATCTGTCAGGCAGCTATGTGGGGGTCCCTCCATACATTCACGAAGCACTACTGTCTTGACTGCCAGGTTTGCAAACCGTGTCATTGTATCCACTTGGTCCTAACAGACTTTTTGGTTTGAGCCAATTCACAGACCCACCACCTACTAGGTACGATTCTGGTATATATTTAAGGTGAGGAATCTGCAGTTAAAAGTCTCTATCAAAAGAACAAGTTACTTACGTTTGGTAACCCTCTTTCTAATAGAGACTTTATCTACCTGAGCATTCCTTATCTAACATCCCATCTTTCCAATTCTGTGAATTGTTCCCTACCCATTCATAAAATCTCAAGTTTAGAAATCTGCACACTGGTCAAAGCCAGTTTGCTGTTGGGTCTCTATTCTGGGAGTGTTGGGTCTCTATTCTGGGAGCACGGACAGCCCAAAAAAGAAACTGCCTTCATCGCGCAGAAGTAGCGCCCATATAGGCCCCCCTAGTGTCATTTCCAGAGCGGAATGGCAACAGTGCAGAACTGAACGGTGCCATCTGCCGGCACATAGGGGTACTGCTAAAAAACCTTTTTGATCTAGTCTGACACCTTCGGAATATTTAAAAGGGTGGAATTTACAGTTATAAGGGTGAGGACGGTGCACCAGAAATGGAGTCAATGGAAAACCTCAAGTTCATTCAAAATGTCCTTTATTCTATAAATTAATTTTTAAAATTTCCACCACAGCCAACGCGTTTCGTTCCATAGTAACTTCGTCAGGGCTCAAAAAAGTGTCTCACGAGGGCTCAAAACAGTCCTATACCCATATAAGCAAGATCATAAACACCTCCATCCGATATTGGAGGTTTGTTCACCTCAGCCTGTATTTGTAAATAATATTACAGCCTCTTATCCGTCATTTAAAAGCAGCGCGGGGGAGGGGCCATGTCTCGCAGACAGTTCTGAACCTGGTGAGTGCGTCCGCAAAAGCTCGTGCTTATGATCCTGTCCGATTCTCAGTGGAGCAGAGGTGCGGCAAGCTCCGGACGGGTGTGCACAGACAAAAGACTCTCTTCACTTTGGAATTGAGGTGCTGAACCTTGGTCAGCCGCATTGATCTTTTGTATGGAATTTACAGTTAGATAGAGTCTCTTGGAAAGAGAGTCACCAAAGGTAAGTAACTTGTTCATTTAGCATATTTTTAGAATTGTAACAGGCTCCTGCCCCCTGCGTTCTTCCTCCTTCCAGTGATTTACTCTGAAGAGATTCCACATGAAAAGCTAAAACAGCAAAAAGTTGTTCTTTTCCCCCCTCAGGTCTGACTGTCAGCCCCACCACACCACACTTTTTGCCACCATTTTCCCCAAAGCCTCCCACCTCCCAGAGCCCCTCTCACCTCCAGGACCCACTTAACGGAGGCCACAGCATGGCTGCACAACAGATGCGCCGCCAGCCCAGGAACTCAGGTCCCGCCTACCTCCATCAGTACACCACCAACTGCTGCAGTGTTTCACCGAGAACGACAGAAGGACCTTTCACCTGCCAGCACTGTTGCTTTACGTGCAACATCAAGATCCTTGCATCTCCGATCCAGCCGATACCTGTCCACAGGTCAATGCTCCACTGCATGCTGCTCAACGTCAGGTCCCTCCGCAAGCAAGCCTTGGAAATCTGGGACACCATCAACACTCTCGCATCTGATGTGATGTTCATCACAGAAACATGACTCACTCCCTCTTCTGCACCTAAAATTACCACGGCAATGCCCACTCCTGGATGCAACATGCTTCACCTCAACCACCCAGGCTGACACGGCAGAGGTATCACCAACATCCACAAGGACACCCTACAATGCACCACTATGGAGGACCAGAGTATGCCGATCATGGAACACCTCATCTTTCGGATCGGAATAGACGGTAAAACGACCATCAGAGTAACGCTCGCCTACAGACCCCCGGCCCCCATCAACGTTTCTGCAACGCCATCCTGGACTTCATCACCCTCCTAGCTATTGACTCTAAATACTACATCTTCCTGGGAGACCTGAGCTTCCACCTCGAAGACCCCAAGGACACCAACTCTGTCACTCTCCTGGAGAACATGAGCAACATCGGGCTCTCGCAGCTGGTCACCACTCTCACGCACATTGCAGGACACAGACTAAACTGATCTTCTCCTCCAGTGACAGAATCACAGTCTCCCATGCAACTGAGCTAACCTGGAAAGACCACGGCATCGTCAACTTCACCATTGCCAACTCTCCATAACCCCCGCTCAAACCGCCCACCCAGCCTCGCTGAAACTGGAGCAGAGGCACGGAACCCCTCTGGAGCTCCGCTCTCAAAGAAACCAAGCTAGACCTCTCAAGACTCTCTCGAACGCTATGTTCAGAGCTTCTCAAATTGGATCGTCTGCGCTGCCAACTCCATCCACCCCATGAGGACCACTACCAGCAGCAGTCCCATCAAGCACACCAACTGAATCAATCCTGAACTACTGACCCTCAAGCGTAACTGCAAGAGACTGGAAAGACGTTGGCACTGCAACAATAACCCCACCAACCTCAGCACCTTTAGGTCCACCCTCAACAAGTACCACCACCACCTCCGGGAGGCCAAGAAGAACGCCCTCACCAACCACATTGCGTCGAGCATGAACCACGTCCAGGAACTCTTCAGCATCGTCAGAGATTTCTCCTCCCCAGCCACCACAGAGAATACAATCACCCCTCTCAGGCCCTCTACAACAGCCAAATGACATTGAAGCAACAGGTCAGTGCCATATCCTCTTCCTGCTTCCATACCCTCGGCAGAGTTTTCCAATGGATCCCCACCTCCACCAGGAAAAGAGTCCCCCAAGGCCTCGTACCCAGCTGCCTTGACTATGGCAACACACTCTACGCTGGAGCTACCAAACAGCTCCTCATCTGCCTCCAATCTGTCCAGAACACCACTGCAAGACCCATCCTCAACCTCCCCAGAAGAACCAGTGCCTCCCCGCTACTCAAAGCTCTACACTTGCTCCCCATCCAGAAAAGATGCCTCTTCAAACTCTTGACACATGCCTACAAAGCCCTCCACAACTCCAGACCAGCCTACATCAACCACCGTCTGACGTGACACCGACCTACCAGAGAGCTCACTCCGCCTCCCTCACTCTGGCACGCATCCCCTGCATCTGTCGGAGCCGCTGCAGAGGTCGTTCCTTCTCCTACTTTGCTGCCAAGTTCTGGAATGACCTCTCCCTCCACATGCGGACCGCCCTCTCACTGGAAGGCATCAGGAAGCAGCTCAAGACATGGCGATTCGACCAAGGCCCGCAGAACCCCAGCGGCTGGAGACCTCTTGGGGTGACAAGTCACGCTAGACAAGAACTGATTGATTTAAAAAAACTGTTAAAAGGTATGTGAGAGCTGTCTAAATCATGTTAGAGCGACTACCAGAGCAAACAATGTGAAAATAGTCATGTACAAAAGAATTCGGACAATTTAACTCACGTTTATTTTCATCTACTTGCTCATGTCAGTTCCAGAATAGCAAAAAAGAAACTAATGGCCAGTATTTGTTTCTCTGAGAATGTTGAAAACACTACAAGGAAGTCTTCTAAAAGAGAGAGAGAGATTACAACTCTCTCAGACCCTCAGTAAATTAGGGCTGCCGACTAGCCGCAGTGTTACTGGTCTGGCTTGTATGATTATGTCCTTACCAATAAAGAAATAGGAAAAGGAGTGAAATCTGGTATTTATTCATTTTAACTATGAGACTGCAGCGGACGTACCAGAAGGATTTTATTTATTTAGAAAAAGTTCAAGATCAAGGGATGAGCTCCACTCACAATTTGAGGTTTTCCCTTTTCCTCTTGTGTAACTATGAGCTTGGACTGAAGTCACACAAATGAAACTGAAAGCAGATAGTGCGTAGTTTTCAGTGTGATCAGTGCTTGGGGGGAATAACCCGAGCCGCCAAGCACCGTTCAGCGTGGAAGAGGTACCTCTCTCTAGTGGTTCCCTACCTAGCAATCACTCTCAGAGGGAAAACCCTAAGAAGGGATCCACCCACTGCTCACCAGGGATTCAATTAGGGAGATAAGCCCTTCCTAGACCAAAGGCAGGTGCTCCTTCCTTCCCCAAAAAAGCAATATTCCGCCTCACTGGGGAAGGTGATGGGAGAGAGGTTTACTGGACACCAAGGATATTATAAAAAAGAAAAGAAGGGTTGGGGGTCGCCCTCCGAGGCATCAGGCTGAGCTCCCACCCAGTAACAAGTCCAAGTCTTTCAGCCCCTTTTACTAGGGCCCGTTATGTTAAGTGCTGGTAACCTCAGACGCAACAAAAGAAGGTACATGAAACTTTAAAGGGTTCTGTTTAAATTTATCGAGACAACAATATCAGACACTTCCAGGCCCGACAAGAGATGGCCATCGGTACCAATGGCTATCTGTGCTACTATCGTTGCTTCAAAGTGACTGCACTGCCCATGGTGTCTGCGGATTACACCAAGTAGGAACACCGAATGACACTGAGACTTTGAACTTTACCCCAGGTTGACAATACAATTAAGGAACAAGGCAACCATGTTTTGTGGGAAACAACTATGTTGAATTGAAGGAAAAGTATACTACAATGTTACATGTATTATTCAATTTTATATCTGTGCACACCTGCTCCAACAGTGGTTAGTAGGTAATAAATGACGCATCAACTTTACCAACGACAGCTAAGAAGGAAATACACTGCCAAGGAGGTTCCATCTCCTGTCCAATAAGAGTTGTCATTAATAACAATGTATTATAGAATTCCCCTTCAAGGGATACGAATAGGAGGAGTGAGTTCTTCCTAGGTTGAGACTAGACCAACAAGTAGTGGCCCCACTATGCATCCCAGGTGCCCGATGCCCGATCTTCTTTTCTAAGTCCACCCAACAGGTAGCGCATGACTATCTTGGGTTTGTTATGACCAAAATGTCCCAAGTTCAACATTTGTTAACACAATGAACCACAAATAGTGGTATACCATGACAGCCACCAAAGACTGGCCTAAATGAAATAATAACGGTGAAATACAGCAATGCTAATTATTCCCCACGGTAGCAACAGCACATGTGCAAGACAACATCTAGCACTAAACAGAGATGGAAAGGGGCAGTTCCAGGAGAATTAGGAACACTGACATTATTGACTGTCAGAGGAGGGAACGTAGAAACCAATTTAAGTGACTTTTAATATTGAGTGTTTTTGTTGTTATTTTTTTTTTTTTTACAGCTCTGCTTGTTCCTGCAAGCTGAGAAGATGGAGATAACTGTACAGCAAACCTTTTATTGATGCCATCTTTAGAAAAAAATACTCTTTATTCACAGCACTTTTTTCCCCATTTTTCCAAAGGAAAAAAAGACATCTTTGCTACATTTCGGGGACTTTCTCAGTCCTGTCCAGGGGAATACACAAGCTCTATGCACCTTCAACACCCACAATATATGGTAAAAAAAAAAAGACTCAGATTTTGCCCACACACATTTTGTGGAAAAAAAGTTATGAATGCTTATGCACAAAGTACTGCAAACATTTAAAAGTCTCAGCAGAAGAGGGAAAGGCTCAGTAGAGAAGGGGTTACAATATATACCCAAAACATGTGAAGAAATCATTAAAAATATTTGTTAGCTGTCTTTATTTGTATGTTATTATTGAAGCAAAGAGAGGAATCAATCACAGAATACTGATCATTGTAGGCAAGTTCTTTTTGAACTTCCAGCTTTTGCTTCTTTCAGAATAGCAAAATTAAACAAGATGGCAATTACAAGAGGCCACTTAATCATGATAGGGCTGGTATTAGCAGTTACTGGCCCCATCAAAATCTTGAAATTATGCCCTCCCCTTTTCCCCCCGGCATTACTATACTTGGGCTTTGCCTGACTGGCCTCTGTCCCCTGCTCTGTTGTTCCATCTTCCCTCCCTTATCTCTCTGCCCTTCTTCTCTTTACTTTCTTCCTTCTACAGCTTTTTTTTTTCATCCCTCTCTTTCTTTTTCTCCCTTTCTTGTATATTAGCATGGTTTGTAATTGATGAATGTATCACAATCAACATTTGTATCACAATATGGGTCCAATCTGGACTTGCATGTCGCTGTATTTGCAGGTATTTTTTAGTACTTCATTTATGCCAATAAAAATAATTGCTACACAAAAAAAAAAAGATGCAACCTGCATCAACACCCTAGTTCTGTTCCCTCTTTCCCAGAGTGTTCAGTCGTTGGAAGTAGCTGACATCACCAGGTAAAAGTTCGGGAACAAATCAGGAATTACCAAAGGAATCAGACCCAAAATTATTTATTCAACTGGTCATTCTACGCCCGTACATCTCCTCAGTGAAACCGCTAAGATGCGGAGTACCCCAGGGCTCAGCCTTAAACCCGCTGCATTTTAATATCTACATGACTCCACTGGCAGCTCTCTTCGCTAGGAGAGGGGTCAACGGGATCTCCTACGCGGATAACACCCAGCCAGTGTTTTCCTTAAAATATCACTCTCCTGCAGCTTTTGATTTTTTCAAAGACTGTTTACAAGATAGCAGTCTGGATGAATGGAAACTGCTTAAAACTGAATGCCGATAATACGGAGGTCTTATTTTTTAATCAAGCTTCCCCACCTCCTGCGGGCCTTTGTTGGCCCTGGGAACTCGGCTCCCCACCAGTACCTAAAAAAATTGTAAAAAACCTTGGAGTCAGGTGGGACAAAGACTTAGCCCTATCGGCTCAAGTCCAGAAAGTTTTCGAAGCCTGCTTCGAATAGATGAGAACCATCCGAAAATTTCTGGGCTTCCTGCCGGAAGAAAGCCGGAGGACCATGGTTCATGCCCTGATGACCTCCCACCTCAACTACGCAAATGGCCTATTTCTGGGCATACGTGGGTTTTTGATCAAAAGGCTGCAAATAGTGCAGAACGCAGCAGCGCGGTTAATCCGCAAGGTGCCGCTGCAGCAGCACATGCCCCCACTCCTCAAACAATTTCATTGGCTCCCAGTGGCCAGGAGGATTTAATTTAAGGCCCGAACTATTGCGTTCTGCCCCTACCAGGGTAGGGGCCCGGCTACCCGAGGAAGAGACTTTGCCCGTACCGCCAAAAGCAGATCTTATGTTCCAACCTCTGAGGCTACCTTACTGTCCCCTGCTTTTCCAAAGCCAGGCAGGCGAGGTAAGTCTTTCTCGGTGGGGACTGCCAAATTGTGGAAAGACTTACCTACCCCCTTACGCATGTGGAACAGGTTTTCAGAAAGACGCTAAAAACCTGGCTCTTTAAGCAAAGGGAATAGCTGCTCAAGTTCTGCTTCTCTGCTGTCTGCTGCGCTAGTGCCAGGACACCTCGCTTAAGGTAGTTGTGTGCTTTATAAATGCTCTTTATTATCATTATTATTATTCCTCAGGTCTTTGGGCAGCACTCGAAATAGGCTGGATTTCTTCACTCTCCACCCCCAGGTCATACCGATAACCAAGGCGGTCCATTTTCCGGGCCACCTTTATGGGCTTCAGTGGTGAAAATGAAGAAAGTAATATCAAGTGACCAACATGTAGCATTATTTTTCCAAAGTCTGTACCAAAGAGAAAGACTAGCATACAAAAGTTCCCACTTACATTATAAGTCAAGTCAGAGCCTAGTTACAAAATCAGTATTTTGTCTTTACACTTACCAAGCAATAGTTCTGGCTTTCATGTGCTAATGCATGCGAGCACAGGGGTGTAGATGCTGTTTGCATGTCTTAGCACCTTGAAGCAAGACTTACCAAGCTTTGCCAATGCTTTTTAGACTTGGTCAGCTGTGGTCCGAAGAAGTGCTTATTTCATGGCCCAAAAACTGCTGGTGTGAAGACTTAAGACAAACGAGTGAGCAATTCATAGGTGCCAGAGACCCTTCTAACTTCTTTATTTATATATACAGTTTTGTATAGTGCACAGTGTATAACTGAATATCTTCTAAGCACTAGTGATAGAGAAGAGAGGCGGGGAATCGTTTTCTGAATGCCAGGTGGTTGTTAGATTTCTACAATGTTTTAGAAAAGTTGGAATGAGGCCGTTAGCCAGGCAAGCCATGATGTCGCCCTTGCAAGTGGATGATTTGGTGTGTGTGAGAGATCACCATCCAAGGAGCAAGTATAGACTGCCTTTTGGATCATCACTGTGAAGCCTTCTCTGAACACAAAGTGACTATGCAGAGAGGTGATGAGGAGGCACACAAGAAATGTATCCTTTTCAGGCGATTTAGGAGACCCAAAAGTCAACCCTATTTGACGAACAATGATCGAGAAACTAACAGAGGAGAAGTTACCCCAATTATTGTTGTCTGGCCGAATCTGAAGACTCTCTGAGGTTGAGAAAATCTGTGAGGTGGCCTTGGATGGTGCCCTTGCCTGGTCGAGGGGAGACCACCTCAGTATCGCCCTCTTGCTAATGCAGCACCGTCTCAGAAATACCGTGATTACGAACAGCGATCTGGATACCGCCTCATGTAATACAGTTTGCAGCTGTCTTAGAATAGATCCTATTCTGGGAAGAATGTAGTGTTTTGTGCGCAGCGCTAGGGAATTGATAATGGTTGCCCTGGTTGTCCACCCTCTACAACCGAGGGACTGGCTCATGCCAGAATTATGTCATGAAGTGAACATGAGGGTCCAGGACCCCATGTGTGGGGTCTTTATGAGTTGGTTTCAGCCCGCCCTGTGACCGTGCACTTTATGCCACCGCTAGGAGGCAACCCCCACACAACACCAACCTCTGATTTAAAGACAGGAATGTAATGAAGTCCTCTACTATGCCTGACAAGGAAGTACCGTGGCCTTCAGTGCTCACAGTGTACACGCTCAATCATCAAATCTGGACTTTATTAGAGGAATGGTATGTATGCAGGGAAACATCTCTCCCATATTAAGGATAAGGTATGTGCAGAGATATGAAACAGACACTGCCCTTCTCCTCCTAAGAAAACATTTTCAACAACAAGCATTTGTGGTTGTTAATAAGTAAAATGCATTCCCAGAACACTTTATTGGAAAATAATTTATTAGGACAGAATAGAGAACACAATTAAGCAGTGAAAGATAAAACTTAACAAACATGTCAATTCACACCAAATAAACGAATGCAAGTTCAGCATCTTGGGCCTCACAGGGGAAGTGCTTGCTTCCCTTTTGTTCTGCTGCCTCACCAGGTCTCCAGAGACCCAAGCATAGCGGTGAAATGGAGGTTGGTGGAGTCATCCATCTTCTTCCGCCTCTCCCTGGTCTCCGCCATACTCAAGGAAGACAGAGGAACACGGGTGGCGCTGCTCCTAACCGGTCCCCTTCTCCCTTGTCAGCTAGGGTCTCTACAGACTTGTGCCAAGAGGAGAAAAGAAGACACTGCCAATGCGGTGATGGCTCTCCCCACTCAGTGTGAGAGAAGGGAGCAAGGCTTTGGCCTTGGAGGTGGAAGGCGTGCACATACGGTGGAGGGGGTGTTTGGCAGGAGACCACGTTTTCTTTTTTCTTTATTTTGGAGTTGAGCGGGTGAGGGATTTTTCAGAGGGTCCTGGGGTGGATAGCAAGAGGCCTAGTATTTATTTTTTTATTGGTGAGGGGGACAGTATATGTAGAGGGTGGTGGGGGTGGGTGTGGGTGGAAGGAGGCCAAGGTTTTTTACTGTAATGTTTTTTTAAATGTAATATATGGTACCCCACTTACGCCTCTGCCCCTGTGTACAAGCTGGAAGCAAGAGCAGTTGATTTGGAGAGGGCCATGTACAACATAACATTTCAGATGCTTAAAATGTGAATAACAGGGATGTTCACATCAGAGTTCTGAGTCACATCACAGGTAACTCCAGCTTCCCTATTGTTATCAACCTAATTCTACTCAGAACCCCTTGGTGAATAACATCCCTGTTATTCACAGGTACCCATCCATAGATGTATAGGTTGGCTTTGAGAATATGTGGATAAATGATTTTTAATTTCACTAGGAGTCCAATGCAAATTAGCTAAAAATGACGAAAATATTTCTTCTAGGTAATGTTGTAGCACAGAAAAAATTTCAGATGTGCAAAGTTTCAGTTGTTAAAATGATTTCAGTCAATCTTTTGTTAGAGAAGGGAAAGAGGTTACTTTCTGTCTAAATATGTTGGTGGTATTTCAGCCTTCAACAAATAGCTCTGCATAAAAAGGGCCCCAGTTCACGTACCTTCCTAGGTCCCTGGGTAGGAGGGAGTTAGGAAAGACATTTTCTCATTTGGTGCGGTGAAAGTGATTTTCTCCAATATGTGTCACTTGTTGTATAAATTAGTGAGACAAAAGAGTTTTCTTTTGTCCAATGTTCTTCTCATGTGTAGTGCCGGGAAAGGGCCTCACCACCTATGGATTCCTTGCTGCATCATTACAACCGACTTATGAACAAAAATTGTCTCACTCTGTTACACAACGCTGTAGAAGTGCCTTTGAGTAACGCTCATTCAGTTGAAGGAAAGGGCCTGTGTGTGTTTTTGTTGATGTCTTAGGAGAGTTTGCTTTATTGTGAAGCTTTTCTCACACTCAGTGCAGGGAAAGGGTCTTTCTCCTGTGTGAATTCTTTGATGAGCTATAAGATTTTCCTTTCGTATAAAACTCTTTTCACACTCTGTGCATTGAAAGGGCTTCACCCCTGTGTGGATTTTTTCATGGTCTTGAAGATGTGACATGTAAATAAAGCTTTTCCCACACACTGAGCATTGATAGGGTTTCTCTCCGGTGTGCGTTCTTTGGTGGTATACAAGATGTGCCTTTAGAGCAAAGCTCTTCTCACATTCATTGCAGTGAAAGGGTTTCACCCCTGTGTGGATTCTTTGATGTGTTAGAAGATTTGACTTTTGAGTAAATCTTTTATCACACTCAGTGCAGGAAAAGGGTCTATCTCCTGTATGTATTCTTTGATGTACCACAAGATATGCCTTTCTAGTAAAACTCTTCAAGCACACAGTGCAGTAAAAGGGCTTCCCTCCTGCACGTAACCTTTGATACCTTAGAAGACTGGGCATTTCAATAGAACTAGTTTCACTTGCAGTGCCGAGAAAAGTTTCCCATTCAGGGTGCATGATTTGATGGTCTACAAGAAGTTCTTCCTTGTTAAATCTCTTCTTAAACTCAGTACCATTGAGACGTCGTTGACTCCTATGGACTTTTTGGTGTTTCTTCAATGACCATGTATTGGACTCTTTCCAAAATAAATGTCCTGTTTCTGATTTGTTCCCTGAAGAATGAAAACAAGTAGACATTCATGTAAGAGAAATGTTTTATAACATAAAAAGAACACAATTACAAACATACTAAAGGAATTGGAGCTGAAGATAAAAGAAAGGATGTTTCTGTTCTGGTGCATATAACCACGGGCACTGGTAGAGGATCTTGGGATGGATAGGTTGGTGAGGCGGGGAAAGAGGATATGGCTTGCTGTATGGACAGGGGCAGTGCGAGTGCTTCTTATTATATTATATGATATGCAATACAAAATAAACTTGTGTTCAGGAACCATACTTGTGGTTATGGAAGCTGAATGATCTCCCAAAATTCCATCTTTTCAGACCTGCTCCACGTTTTCCCCTGCAGTCGGCTCAACAATCTTTGGGTTTAGTGGTGGTGCTACAGGCTTTTGTAACACTGAGCAACAGAGCACTAGGGTGTGAGGGTCATGGGGTGCACCAAGAGTGTGATGCCATTCGTAGGTGAGTGCCTTTTGCCCCCTCATGCCAGGCAGTGAGCAGTCTGACACGTGGTGGCAGATGAATTCTATTCTTAGGAACACATACTTTGCCTTAAACCCTTGTGAAGAGAGGTTCTTCCAGACTATCCCCTGTAAAATATGTGCAGTCCCATGGAGATGGGGGTCCTTATTTCCCTAATAGTGTGTGTTGCAGCATGTTCCATGTATGAATTACTTGTATACATGAGATCAAGAGACTGGTGAGTGAATGTTGTCCATTCTTGGCACAGGGTACACTTGAACAAAACTTTGAATCAGTGACAACCGGAATATATTTGGTTCTTTTGTGTCTACCTGGACCTTCCTATGGTGCCTTGTGGACTCATGGTGTATAAGTCTGCTCACTGCCAAACCAGCTTCTTCCTTGTGCTGTACGCGAGCCTCCTTCCAACCTACATATGCTGTTTTATGCATTGCCCAGAAACCTTGAAAACCCTGGCTGGGTTTGTCTGGTTTCAAACACGGGGAATCAACAAAAACCTTGACCAAACAATGCAAATTGCTTCTCCTGGCCTGCAAATATCTAGGTAGGCACTCTAGTCTGATGGCTCACCATTTACATGGTTTGCTATGTGAGAACAGCCCATCGGCTGGTCCTCGCTTTCTGTTGATGGGCCTCCTTCAGCATGCATAGGGACTTCTGAAGGAGCTGATGCCTGCAGTGGCACAGAGGGACATTGGTCCTTCTCCTGCTGTTCACCTTTAAGGGTAGGGACCAAATCCTAAACTCCAGACAAATCCTCTTTCTGTTGAGACCTGGAGAAGAGGGAGCAGTACTGCCCTTTAAGAGGAGAGGAGATGAATAGACCCCGGAAAGCAGGAAGCCCAAGGTAACTGAGCATTGCATGGACAGTGCTTTAAGGAGCCATCCAGGAGCCAGGAGGACTTGGCCATCCAGCAGCCTGCAGAGGTACATTCCAGGTCTGGCAGGGGGCAAGCTCCATCTCACTAGACTGGATGGATTTATTGCTTCCTTGCTGAAAACAAGTCAAACCTTCTCCTCGATTTCATGTTTGATTGCAGACAATTTGAACGTTATCTCCAGCCCTTACAATTCCAGAGAAATTCACTGTTAAACCTGCAATGGCCTTCTGACTCTACGCCCAGTTGTCCTGCTTGAGGCTCAAATGTGAGACATACGCCCAGTAGGCAGGCACTCCCACAACTGAAACACTTCACTAATTCCAATTCTGAGTTTCTGAAGTTCAGTATCCCCGGGGATTACGGTGGGTGCCAGAGTCATTTCAGGCCCTGATCCCCCGCCATTTATCCGAGTTTTGTTGATTTCCCCATGAACTGCGTTCCATGCGAATGTTGCCTTCCGGACTGCAAATATCTCTGGTAATTGGAGACCAAGGCACTGCACGAGCAGGCGATTACCCATAGTGTGTTTCCTCTTTAATTTGAGTAAATGCAACATTACAAATGGCCATTTCAAACAATACATATCAAATATAATGTCCATTGTGTATTAATTATTAAATGTCAAGTTTATTACACCATAGATGCCACTATAAACATACATTAGCAATTCACAGCTCTAAAGCAATTAAGGCTTTTTTAAATACACAAGGCTAATGCTGTAGCCATCTTTGCATCATTTAAAGTAAATAAATAGTCCACTGCTTTTAATAACGGAGACCAATAGATGAGTACAAGTAGCAAATTACTAGAGCAAATCTTTACAATGTTTATTAAATACCTCTAATATTTCATTGATGAGTCACACTGAGTAACCCCTCTAGCTTGCCCATGTAACAATTATTTATTGAGAAAAGTAAGCCCATTCAGACTCTTAGTACGATCTCCCTAGATCTTACATCTGAGACTCTTTGACCTGAACTCTAAGGATTTTTAGTAATGCATAATCCAGATCGGATATACTACAATTAAAAAATAGTTTCCTTTAATTCATACTTGTTTATACTAACTGCAAGTTGTTTTTAAATGAAAACATAGGTAGGCATTGTAAATTATATCTAAGAGTTTTTTTATGGTGGAGTAAGACCACTCGGCGTTATTACTGCAAAGTTTCCCAAAACAAGGTTCACTTTTAGTTACACGGATGAAAAAGAAGATTGACTGCAGTTGAAGTACTGCATTTGGAGATTGTAAAGCCAATTTAATGCAAATCTTGAACAACAGCGGAAGCAAACAACCTCATTTTAGCAGCTTCCTCTCAAACTTGTCAAATTTATAGTATGGCTCTAGGGATGTCACTGGGTAACCATATGGCACACTAAGGTTTTTGTTTGCTTTATACGCTCTCAAAAATGGAATCACCGATTGTCCCCCATAGAGGGAGTTAAATTGTATAAAACCACCACAGCCCATTAGGGCTTTACTGAAGATTGCTTTCCCGGGGAATGTCCATGTAAGTAGACCTCCGTTATAAACCCCCAAATATTTATAATACTGTGCTTCCAATTTCACCCCCCCGAGATACCAGCTACACGTGATATTCAGTCTACATATTTATCTTAAATTTGCTATTACAGTTATCTAATACCAGAGTCAAGGTAATGACGTAAACAAATGTATGTCATATCAAGACTTTAAAATTGTTACCTGAAAGCAAGACTGTTGCTGGACATTTACTACCTTTGGGGGACAACTGCGTCCATTAATAATAACTCTCTTATTTGATTATTTCTCCTTTTATGTTGATTTACTTTCGTTTTTGGTTCATTTAAGTTTATAGCACCAAGATTTCGTTAGCAGTTGTGCTTCATAAAACTAGATAACATAACTATTCTCAATAGGAAATGGTGTTGACAAATCACTGAAGCAATTTAACTTGTCCAAAATGTCAAGTGCTGCTGGGAAGTCCACAAAACATGCTTACAACACCCCCTACTTGGGATAGTGGACTTCCATGCAAAATACCACAATGCAAACTTATAAAATTGTGTGTTACATCCAGTTCAAAGACCTGGTTGTTTGCTTTACCAAATATTCTCAACAAAAAAGAATCAGCTTTGCAAACATTTTCCCTCTATATCTGAAAGAGTAGTGCCAGATATATCTCCCTTTTTAAAGATGGGTTTAATAATGGAGACTGGGTGCTGGTAGTTGGCATTTTTTTACAAAAAGATATGAAGCTAGGGGAAGTCTAGTCTAGCTCACCAATTGAGATTTTATTTACTTGTAGCACTTGGAATACCATCTGGGCCTGGGGTCCTGCTATTCTTTAAAGACATGATGATGTGTGCAATTTTATTTGTACTAAGGTTTGCTTCCTTGTTTTTCAGTAGTTTACATGGGGAGGATTGTTTTGTTAAATAATAAAAGAAGGATTAAAATGTAAGAGAATTGTTTATAGTCACGGGTTTACAAAAACAAGTCTAAAAAGGTATCAAAAATATTTACAGCAGTTATATTTTACAAATTAAAATTGAATTATATTAGGAAGGCATAAACAGCGTTACTGGAACTATTGGCAAGAGAGGGCCAAATTATGTGACAGGGTTGAGTAAATAACGGCAAGCGCGGTCAACCTCGAATATGGGGAACCGAGTTTGAGTCTCGGAAGGGATGCTCAACAGCCTGCGAATCTGGGCAAATCACTTCATCTCGCTGTGAAAACCAAAATAAATGTGTCCATCTGTAACGTAACTGGTGCTTATGTAAAATGCTCCGATACCTTCAGGCCGAGTTCGCGCTGTCTAAAGCTTTCCCCAAAATACGACAAAAAACGGCAAATTATGAGGCATAATGCGGCACATTTTGTAATAGTATTACTTCAATATTTCAGCATTTTTAAACTTAATAACACTCTATGGGCATTGGTGGCACAATTATTAGTGCCAGTTTAACACCCAAATATAACAATAAAGCAACAGAAACGTGACCAGTCCAGCAAAGAGCCTTCCACTGCGCGGCAACATGTGTTGCTGCATTTTTAGTAACTTTTGAACCGTTTGAGCTCAAAATTGTTTTTGTTGTTGTTTAAACCTATAGATTATGCTGCAGATGATGGCTTATGCGGCAAATGCAGCAAATCTATAATTATGCAAAATCACTGCAGCCGCACAATCGCATAATCCAGTGGTCCTGGGCATAAGCAATTAGCTAGCAAGTTTCATTTACTTCAACTCCAGGGATTTAATTAATATCTGGTTATTCTAATGACATTTTGCAGTTTCGGTTACAAGCTATTGTAGCAGGAGTCACAGCCCTAAGCCCTATTTGTGATGAAACAAAGAGAGCGAAAGAACACCTAGAAGTGATCTAGCACAAATTCATGTTCAGTCTTCTGAGGAAGTTAAGTCTCTAGAGCACCATCTACAAGTAAAGCACTCAAAAGGGTAACATTTATAAACAAAATGTAAAAATAAAACCTTGGCAGTTTGAGGCTCAATCAGGTGGACATACTTTTCAAAGCACCAAGTTATTTTGAGCGGACTATAGTATGGTGTCAGAGGATGCAATATTTACTTTATTAAATGTTATTGCACAGGACCAAACAATAAAAATGCTTTCAACCTGCATAATCGAAGGCATTGTAATCATTAACAAATTGCTCCAAAACGTTCCTGGTCAAGATTTGCAGACTTTCACACACAAGTTAAAAGAATGGAGATGCTGCGTGCCAAAAAAAGTTCAAAAATCTTATAAACTTTGCTAACAAGTATCAACTTTAGGGAGATCCAAACAGCCAATCAGTATTTTTGTGGGCCAAACAAACCAGGCTGCGGTGAAAAAAACGTCACTTTTTAATTAAGCTACCGGCATAGTTAATAGCGGACGCCAGGTTGAGAAAATATTTTCTGTAATTCTCAAACCCAACAGGTAAACAATGCCTCATATTTCTGACCCATGTAATGCAGCTGCGACCGTTCTGACTTGATGGACTCTTAAAAATAAATGAGACAACTCTGACACCAGTGCAACGAGTCACAGTTAAGACGCTTTTCCTGTATCTGGTCCTTCCCTTTATAATCAATACTAAGGAAGATCCTCAGATAGCCAAAGGCGGACGCTCACTCTAGATGCTCTCCATGTAGATGAATATAGTCATTACATAGTTTATGGGAATAATACACAATATATTTATTTTTCTTCTTATTAATGCAAACACCTTAATCACTGCAAAAATAGGTAAGCCCCTTAAACAGGTTAGACAGGTCCATAGAGACGTAGGCAGTGTCATCTGGAAAAAGCAGAATGCTAAGAGGGGGCTAGACATGGTGGGAATACCATCAACTAGGAAAGGTAATTAGTTAATCCTAACTCCGCTCCCATTGGACATTTCCAAAAGTGCTGCCATGGATGTTCCTTATACCTGACAATAAATAAAGTTGTTTATCTAGTTTCTCCCGAATGTGCCAGCTTTCCATGCAGGACACTATTAAATTCTGATTTTGTCAATGAATTATATGTAAAGCGAACCAATTCTCAGATGAACATATTTAACAAGAAGTAGATGCTGTCTAAACGCCTAATCGATTGTGCAAATTGTTTTCAAGACACCAGCACAGACAACTGTCATTGGAGACTAAATTACAACGACATGGAACACCACTTTTTGTTTATGAAAGATGTCAGCATCATGTGAATTGTACCTGAAATGTTAAATGACATCTTTTCTTTTTGGAATTTGTGGGAAATGTCCAATTTATTTATTTATTTATGCAATTTATTAAGCGCAACATATGCCCTTAGGCGTCTTGGCGCTACGACTTCAACAGAATCGAAAGGAAAAAAGACTTTATCAGTAGTGGGGGAGGAAAAGGGAGAACCAATGGGAATCATTATTGGTTAAATAGCCAAGTTTTCAGTAATTTCCTGAACTGAAGAAGAGTTTGGCTTAGTTTAATATGTAATGGTAACATGTTCCACATTCTAGCAGCCGCTACCACAAAGCGTCTGTCTCCCCAAGACACGGTTTTTGTGCGCGGGACAGTGATTTGAAAACTTGTCGTCGATCTCAGGGCTCTTGTGGGTTGGTATAGGATCAATTGGTCTTGAAGAACTTGTGGACGTTGCTTATTTAAAGCTTTAAAAGTAAGACATAAGGTCTTAAATTTGATCCTATTCCTGACTGTAAGCCAGTGAAAATCCCTAATGGTTTGACTAATGGAATCAAATTTAGGTGTTTTAGAAAGCAGTCTTGCCGCTGCATTCTGAATTGATTGCATTTTTGCTATCACCCGGGATTGAGCATTTGCAAAAAGGCTATTGCAATAATCCAAGGAAGACAACACTAGTGTGCTCACTACTGTTTTTGCCGCATTGTCAGGTAGGAATGGAATAACCTTTTTAATAATCCTTAATTTCTGAAATGCAATTGAGGCGGTCTGATTTGCATGAGAGGCGAAATTAAGTTTATCATCAAAGATGATGCCTAAGTTCCTAACTTTAGATACCGGAGTCGGCAGTGTTCCCATAAATGGAGGCCACCAGACGGGGGACCACTCTGGGGATAATTTTCCAAAAATGATCACCTCCGTTTTCTACGAATTTAGTTTCAAGCAATTTCCTGCCATCCAATCTCTGATTGCCAGCATACCTTCCTGGAACCTTACTGCTACCTCCTCCCCATCGTTCTTAATTCGTAGTCAATAATTCCCGATAGAGAAAAGTACATATTTAAATGTGTTCCTCTTCCATGCCTATTTCCACACATAAAGAGAAACCTCCTCTAGCATGTTTGACCACCATTATGAATGCACTTTTTGCTATTTCCCACTCTTGAAAACGTTGGTTGTAGAGGTACCGTTCACCAATGGATTCAGTTCTTCCTTCGCAATAGATTTCAGTGTCCCTGCTCCTTCCTGAGTCTACAGCACTTACCTTTGGTGTTCCAATGGGCTGTGCCCTCCCTCATTTAATTCATAGGTGGATAACAGACACCTGATTTTCGCTCTTCCTCCACTAAAAACACACGATCTGCTTCCGATCAACCTGTTTGTTTGCTGAATTCACTAGTATCTAAGCACATTTTTGAGAATTGCCATCAGGGCACGTAAGACAATGTCTAATCACTGAGTTTTATTCACGTACGGACAGTTCTTAGCCATCGATTAGATTGGTTTTATATTTTAGTGATTTATTTATTATTGAGGACTCTTGTTTTATTCTGTCATCCGAATTTTATGATATTGTGTTTATACAACTGTTATTCTAACTATTTTGTATTGTTACTTTTTTCCCTGTCATTTTTAACCATTGTCGTACTTTTATGGATACTATGTTTATCCGAATAAAGTTTTGTGAACTGAACTGAACACTAGTATCTACAGTGCAATGGTAGATGTCAACTAACTTTCTAAATCCATTAAAAACAAAGATTTTCTGGCCCTTCCTACCCTCGCTAGCTGGGTGCAGAACATGGCTGACCCCCTTCAAAGTAGTTTGCAATCCAGGAGTTTATGTAGATGATGCTCTTTCCCTCGAAGTCCACAAAACCAAAATGGCTCAAGTTTGTTTTCACAGTTGTGGATTTTATAAAAGATTTTACCATTCATTCCTTCTGTCTCCGCATCTTGGTCCTAATGCTTTGGTACAGTCCAGATTGGACTGCGTGAAGGCCAAATGTTTGCTGCTCCTGAGAAAGTATTAAACTACCTACAGCTTGTCCATAATGTGGTAGTGCGCTTGATAGCCAAACCCTTCTGGACACGCCCACATTACGCCTGTATTGATATTCCTTCATTAGCCATCTCTTAGATCTGGAATTACTTTTATAGCAATGACTGTTATTCCAGCACTCTTTCAACCCAAAAAATGGCTGATACACCACTTGGTGTAGAATTCATAGACTAGCCAAGCCTCTGATGGTTGATGTTCCCGAAGCTTGCCGAGCCTCTTCTGGAGACCGTGCGTTCTCTGGTGCAGCAGTAAGGCAGTGACCGTACACTTGTGACCTGATGTGCCTCACTTTGGACAGCTTTTAGAGACGCTGCTCTTTAATCTTAGATTACGTTTGTCGTCCGATGTCATCCTCCTGTTCTCCAATCTTTTACCTTATGTTTAGTGCCAAGAAGCCCCATTGTATCTCACGCTTTATAAATACTCATAACGTAACAGGGGTGGTACATTTCAGGTTTTGTACATTTTATAGGGGACGGGGAATTGGTCAATTTATAGCACGCCGTGCACTTCTATCTGATTAAGATGTAACTAGTGGTAACTTCTTGCTCTGAGTGGTTTACAATCTGGGGGTTTCTGAAATGGACTGTCTTGCAACTTCGTGACAAACCATTGAGGGGCACGATCCCACGCATTCTAAAAGTGGTTTTCATTGGTAGACACAAGTGTTATGGTTGAATGGGTCATAGGCAATACTCACAATATTTATATCAAAAGGTAACATGAGCAAATTCATAATATTCCTACAGGTACAACATACCCTGCAGCTTATGCCCCTCACCAGTGGAACATCTTGGACATCACAGCTCCCTTTTTGGGGCAATGCATCAGACAGCTGAAAGGAGGCGGCCATCTTGTGCACTCTGCCTTGCAGCAGAGTGGAACAAAACCATCCAGTGCCTCTCCATGCAGCTGCCACTAAACCTACTTGACTGGCTTACAACACTATCACCTCTGCTACACTAAGGAAAATGAAATGGAATAGCTGGACTCGACGGAGGAGAAGGTTACAGAGGAACCTAGTTTCATGGGCCATCTCATGATGAAGACCGGACCCAAGGTTCGAGCCAGGCTCTTGAAGGAGATTATTACCGAAGGAGCCAAAGGTAAAGCAATATCCCCTCAGCCCGGTCAAAGTTGAATGTTACATACGTTTACGGCTATGAGGAGTATTGTTAGGCATCTGCTGCCCCAACACCAGATCAGAGGTTGGCCCCTGGAGGTAGCCCCACCTCTGAACCCAGCCTGGATGAGTTCCATTATATGCCTCACTTCCCTTGAAGACATTGCTATTGGTGTGAAGGGCCACAGAGTACTGAAGAGATGTACCACATCTGCCCCATCACGTGGAACCAGTGTCACAGTAGGCCTAAGAAGGATGTGGGCAGATCAGCTATTGGCCATATATCAAGGGGGTGGGCTTGGCCAAGCTTCATAACCTTAACATTTAATGCTAGCAACATTTAAGGCCATGTGTGATTTTCAAGATACATGAACCATGCTAAACAGACAGTGCCATCCTTGAGGGCAAACAGCTCACAACAGTATTTGACTAACCAACACCTTCCCTTACAAGGGACACTGCAGGGGGAAGCTGTGGGTGATGAGCAGCCTTCCACCAGCCATGCTCGCCCCCTCTGTAGATGACAACAGGCAGAAAAGGCGACTAGCATGGGTACAATGCTACTGTCGGACCCTACACCCATTCCTCCTTAGAGGCCTCAGGTTCTCCTGTAAGCGGTTCCTATAAAACGTGCCGTGTTCTCAACTATGGATAAATGCAATTATTGAGTTATCCCAAACTTCACTGCTTCTACAAATTAAATATTACATTATGTTGATATATTTATTTTATATTTACAAAGAAGCAACACACGAAAAAAACACGAGACCTTTGTCAATACATTTACTTGATTCATGATACATTATTCAATTTACAAAATATTAAAACCACATGTTTTTTACATAAGCACAACATATTGTATAGTCCTAATAAATGGTTTATCAACCTCGAAACACTATATTTACGAATGTGTTTCACTTGCCAAATAGAGGCTCGCTTTCACATGGCGGTGAGCCACTTGCCGGCACCTTTATCCATTGCATAGACTCCACAGCATTTTTGAAATAAGTGCCTCCCTGGCACATTGTCTGTAGTTCTGCATCCTCAAGGCAATCCTTGCAAGGGCCCATGGTTTACGTTGCTTGTGCACAATGCAGTGTTACATGTTTGTTCCAAACATTTGCCTGGTCCAATTTGCACAATCCTTCCTGGGTTTGTTAATCCCAAGTAAAGCGCGCCTTAAATCGCAGCACCACATGTCAAGGAACTATAAACTGGAAAGAACAGTAGTCAAGAATGGAGAACAAGTAAGAGCTGCTGCTCTAGTGAAGAGTCAGATATTTACATCATGCATGGTCCCTCTGTTGGTACCTCCATCACTGTTGCTTCTACTGTCTCCATCCCCCACAGGGTACCTCCAATCACAAAGAGGTGATGCCACCATCTCCATCCCCCATCGTGCTGCTATGCCCCCCCATTGCCCATGCTCTTGTTGTCACTACCTCTATCAACCGTCTTAGCTGCTACCATCTTCAGTGCCCCTGCCTATTCTACTGCCACCTGCATTACTCACACCTCTGCTGCTGCCGCCACCAACACCTCTGTGCCACCTCCAACTACTGTTACCTTCATCACCGCTGCCTCTGTTGTCACCTACATCACTCTTAGTGCTTCTGCCACCTCCTACTCCTGCCACCTCCATATCTCCTGCTGCGGGCACCTTCACCCTGCTGCTGTGGATGCCACTGTCCCTGTTGTTGCTACCTCGATAGCTCCTGTCACTGCTGCTGGCACCTTCAGTGCCGTCGCTGTCACCACCTCCACTGTCCCTGCCTCTGTGCCACCGCTCATGTCTACAATAGCACCACCTCCATCGCCACTGCCTCTGCCCCTTCCTCTGTTGCCGCCCCTTCCATCACCCCTACCTCTGCTGCGGCCACATACATCATCTTATTCTACGGATGCCATCCTCAATTATCTGTCTGCTGCCACCAACTTCACAGCCCCTCCAGCCACTGCCCATGCGTCTGCCACCACCTTCACACCTGCTGCCGCCACCACCAATGCCCCTGCCTCTCCTTTCACCACTCCAATGCCCCTACTACCACCTTCAACGCCTCTGAACCTTCACCCATATCTTCTGCCCTGCAGCTTTGACAGCTGGAGTTCAACCAGCTAACTTCGTCGCCCATGCCTATCCTGCCACCAGCACCTGCATATTCCAACTCATGTCCCTTCATCTGCTGCCACCAACTCCATCTCTTGTGTTGCCACTGCTTCCATCATCCCTTGTGCTTCTATTGCACATCCATCAAGCATGGTTGGTTTGTCATCACTTCTTTCTCCCCTGATGACACTGCCTCCACCGCCCTGCCTCTGCTTCCACATCTATGGCATTTGGATCTCCAACTACATCCACTGATCCTCCAGCTGTGGCAGCTGGCATAGCTGCCATGAGGTTAGCAGGGAGGGTGCAGCCAGACATCATCATGTCGTTCAACAGACTGGAGCCTTGGGGTCAGGACTTGGAACATGAGTGGGAGGATACAGTCTGTTGTGCTCATGTAGCGGGACTACTCTACCATTGCACATGTCGACATAGGCAAACTATGGCAGTCATGGAGGCAGAACTTATCTTATCACATGCTTATCACCTTCTGGGAGGCTACAAAGGCATTGTAGTACTCCCTGAAATTAGGAACACTCTCCAGAGGCTGATGAGTGTGCAGCTCTAGGAGGCTACGTTGGCACTGCCCCACTGGATATTGGCAGTTATCAAGGATTCACCATTCGCACTACACAGCAGCCAATATTATTCAATCGCTGCAGTTGCAGGGAAGCTGTTCTTAGGGCTGTACCATTTGTGGAGACAACGCCCCTTGGATTTACAATCCTTCCTACTTGCGCCATCCTACGAGTCTCATTGTACTCTGCTTTTTTGGGGCCACTCTACCATAGATCGTTAGCGTCCAGTGGTTGCACAGAATTGCCTACACCTGGTCCGGATGTCTTCAAACTGGGCTGCTGGCCCACCTGCAGAGCTTTAAGTTATCTCCGTGGTGCGCCAATCTGTGATGTAGGGAAACGTTTATTGGGCCCAAAGGAAACCGGTAAAACATACTTAAAATGGTGCTGTATTTTTAGTGGACCACTCTATAATGGACCATCAGTAAACATCTTTTGTCACTCATTTCTTAGCTGTGATTAGGTGTTAAAGTTGTGGAAGGGGGTTGGTGTTGATTGGGGCCTGCAGATAACCTTCAAAGTCTCCCCACAATTTATTTTAGAAAGGATCACACTGTGGCTTTTTACAATTTTAGGAAGTCCGGACTGTCCCTTGCATGCTAGACATCATGAATTTGATCACATTTCTAAAAGGGATAACTCAACAAAAGTCCAGTGTTTGAATTGTTAATTTTGTTTAGAGTTGCCAGTTTTATAGATTAATTATGAGTAACATTAAAATCCCCTTGCCCATGATTTTTAGGTCATAGCCTACTAGACAGCACAACTAACGACATCTTGGGGGATATTCTGAAAGCTTCCCTAGGAATGCATTCAGTGCTTACGATTGGCTTGGTGATCTGTAACTCACATTTACTTGCTTTCTACTTACTGCTTTATTTGTTTTAGGCTGTCCAGCTTGAGGTAATACCTTCTGTGGAGCAAAGCCTATTTACTGCATTCTCCTTCCACTAGTGCGTGCCTATTGTAACCAGGCCTTTAAATCTTGTTCTTATCTTGTCACATTTACTTTACAAAGACAGAGGTCAAATGTCAGGCTCGGTCTTCTGAGGAAGATTGGTGTTTACTTTTCTTTCTCGGACTTCAAAGTGAAAGGATTTATGTAACAATCTTGCTGTGAAAGGAAAGGCTTGTCTCTAGCACACAACAAAATGTAAATGTCTGTAAATGATCTGTGCAGATATTTCAGACTATACCAGAATTAGGATAGTACAAACAAAGCACATTTTGTTTGTAATTCAAGTGCTGTGGAAACTAATTGTTTAATATGATCAAAACAATACACTAGGTGATGACATTTACTCATATCGCTTGTGCGCAGTATACATTTATCAGTAAAACTGTATGTCTATGCAAATGTAATGGTCATTTCAATTGAAAATGTGTTGTCTGTAATGGCAGTGTGCTACCACCCTATGCATACGCCACACTTCACCACTCCACTCTACAACATTCTATGCCCCTCCATTCCATTCAAAGCTAATCCACTCTGCTCCGCTCCAACACACTACACCACTCCCCTACGCTGTACAACATAGCTAAAACACATTGGCTAAGTGAATAGCTCTTGCATAGGTGAGAACCTATTCACTTAGCTAATGCTTGTTTATAATGGTCTCTTCAAATAGTTAAAAAAACACCCTGTTCTCGTTTTGAAGTAAATAAACCCAAAGGAGCTAGAGTCTGCATAATACTGGACACAACAAATGTGAGTCACCACGATATCCCAGCAGTGGCTGGTATGTAGGGCAGAGGGAAACCATGCTACAGGAAGAGGGACTATTAAGCCAGCAAGTGACAATACAGGACCTAACCAAACACGTAGAATAAACACAACTGGCCTAGACGTTTGCTCTCAGGATGCACACCTGCCTCCTGGAGGTAATGGAGCTGCAACTCCCAGCAGCCACCTGCTAGCCTAGGGTAGCAGCAGCACCACTCCCAGCTCACACACCCACCTCCTCTACCCCTACTCATCGCAACTGGCCATGCAGAAGGACCTCCAGTGCTGGACAGCTGCTTGGAGCAGGGCAGAACCATGCTAAACAACCTGCAGAGGGGCACACTGCACATGAGTTTTGAGGTTAGGGTGGGTGTTTGAGGAGTGTATACAGGGGTACGTTAGTAGGGGTTTGGTGGAGGGAGCAAACAGCAGCTAGAGGATGGTTTACTTGGTGTCATGTGGGGGGCTACATGACCTGCCAGAATGGCAGGACTGTTTGAGTAAGGGTGGGAGGTAGGAAAGGCAGTTCGGGGATGCATTGGTTTGGGGTCAGGTGGGGGTTAAGATAGAGCAGCCATGAGTGTTGGGTTAGGGTAAGAAAGGATTTATTACTTAGTGTCTGCTGTGGAAGCAAAGTCTGCCAGGAGTAAAGAAAAGCATTTAGATGTTAGAGTGGTTGGGGTCAGGTGGAAGTAGGATACCGCTACCAGGGGACAGGGGCTGTTGGGGCTAGGGTTGGAGGTAGGATAGAGCAGCTAGGATGTTGGGGGTCAGATGGGGATAAAGTACAGCTTCCTAAAGCATGGTGATGGTGCTTTGATTATTAGAACATTTGACATTTGAGTTAAGCTTTTCACACAATCTGTGCACTTAAAGGGTCTTTCTCCTGTGTGTTTTGTGATGACTTAGAAGAACCTCCCTCTAACTGAAGTTTTTCTCACACTCTAAGCAATGGTAGGTCCTCTCTTCGGTGTGTTCTTTGATGTGTTAGAAAGGTTTACATTTGAGTAAAGCTTTCCTCACACACTGCAATGAAAGAACCTTTCTCACATGTGTGTTCTCTGGAGATCTAGGAAAGAGTGCTTTTGAGTAAAGCATTTGTCATACTTTGTGCACTGATAGGGCTTCTCTCTGCATGTTTTCGTTGATGGTTTACAAGACTTTGCCTGAGAGTAAAGCTTTTCTCACATTCAGTGCAGTGATATGGCCTCTCTCCTGTGTGTGTTCTTCTGTGCCTCTGAAGATTTCGTTTGTAAGCAAAGGTTTTCTCACACTCTGTGCACTGATGAGGCCTCATTCCGGTGTGTGTTTTTTGATGTACTAGAAAATTTGACAATTGACTAAAGCTTTTCACACAGCCCATGCACTGATATGGCCTTTCTCCTGTGTGTGTTTTTTGATGGTTTAGAAGAGCATCCCTGTAAGCAAAGCTTTTCTCACACTCAGAGCATTGGTAGGGCCTCTCTCCGGTGTGTGTTCTTTGGTGCGATAGAAGGTTTTGCTTTAAATTAAATCTTTTCGGACACTCATTACAATGATATGGTTTCTCTCCTGTGTGGATAATCTCATGCCTTAGAAGACTTTGCCTTCGAGTAAAACTCTTCAAACACACAGAGCAGTGAAAAGGCTTCCCTCCTGTATGAAACCTTTGGTGCCAAAGAAGACTCGACATTTCAGTAAAGCTCTTTCCACACTCCGAGCAGAGGTAAGGCTTCAGTTTTAGTTCAGGGTGGATTCTTTGATGCGCCAAAAGAAGTTCCTTTCTGTTAAATCTCTTCTCACACTCAGTACAGTTGAAGTTTCTCTCACTCTTGTAGACTCTTTTTAATGAGTATGTATCGGACTCTTTGTCAATCAAACATCCTGTCTCTGATTTGTGCTCTGAAGAATGAAAAGAAAAGTAAATATCATGCAAGGATTTTTTTTTATGAAATAAAAATCATACAGCTGCATTAATACAACAGATACTGAAGCGGATGATAATGGGAGTGGATGACAGTACAGACCTGCATTTCGATGGTGCAGAACTAGGCTATGGAAAGAGGTGTATGGATTGCTAGGTTGGGAGAGCGGGCAGAAGTAATGAGGTTCACTGGGTGGCCAGGAAGGGGCTGGTGAGGAGTAGGGGTTAATAGGGGTGTTTGGGGGGTATAGGTGTGTATGAGAGTGTTAAATCTATAATGTACCATACAAAAGTGTGCCCATAAATCCGATCAGTGGAATCTGTCCATTTTCCACGTTTTCAGATCTTCTCTGCATTTCTTACTGCAGTGAACACAACAATCTTTGTGTCCACAGGAGGTGCAACAGGCTTTTTTCAATGTTCACCAGCAGAACCCAAGGTTGTGAGGGTCATTCGGTGCACCCACAGTGTGCTGCCTTCCACAGCAGAAGGTGGGTACAGCCTCTACATGACAGGTTATGAAAAGGCTGACACTTAGCAGCTGAATTGTGATCAGAAGGGCCGAGAGCTTTTTACCAGCATTCCTGGACAAGAGGTACTTTCAGACTCTCTCTTGTAAAATATGCGCAGTCCCTAGTAACTGAAGTCCTTGTACATCCTCCTTACCTCCACATTATGTGCGCTACACTCAGTGCGTGTGTGGTATGTTTCAGACTTTATTTACTTAAATAGTAGTCATTGCCTTTGCCACGTGAATGATGTGAATGCATTCAAGGTGCTATCCCCTGCTATGCTGTGGAGGCGACAACCAATACACATTTAGTTCCTCAGTCTTCTACACCGGCTAACTGACGCGAGCCTTCTTCATAGGCTGTGCTAGGTATTGACTAGCAACTCTGAAGACCTTTGCTAAGCTTATTGGCTATCTGAAAAGGGAGTCTATGAAAACAGTCTTAACTAGTTGCTATACCTTTTCTGAAAACTTCACAAAATACACTCTTGTCTGATGCCAGTGTCCGAAATTTGGAAAAAGTTAGTCTTTTTGCTGGGCCCTGCTTCCTGTCACTAGGCCTCCTAGAGCAATTATTTGGACTTTTGAAGGAGTTCTTGTCTGCAATAGCATAAATAAATGTTTTGCAAGGAACATGATGCTGCTGCTACATTCCGTTAAGGGCTGGGACCAAACCCTAGAGTCCAGATGATCCCAGGAAAGGAGTGATTAATACTGCCTTTTGAAAGGATGTAATCTAACCCCCTGACTAAACAAGCCAGGAGAAAGCTCGGCTATCTGACCCCTACATGGGTTGCACTTTAAGGTGCTGAGTCGTCTAGCTCAGGAAGCAACTGAGTGACTAGAAGTCAAGGACCTGCAGAGATGGTGAATTCCAAGACCACAAAAGTGATTGCAACCTCTGCAACCAGTCTGATGCTCGCTGACCCCAGGTGTGCCCTTCTCGAGATCAGCTCCAGAGGGAGAGATGCTGTGGTTCTTGTTAGTGTCCAGTCGTTACTCTGATTTCTGAACCGTCTCTCCAGCCCTTACTATTCCAAGATAAACTCTGTTAACTATGTGGCTGATTCTGACCATAATGAATGAACAATTTATATAGTGCAAACAAATACTCTAAGGTGTCTAGGCGTCAAAGCAATTACAGCGATCTGGTGGGGACAGAGTATAAAAGATCAAGTTTCCAAGACAAAAAGCCAGGTCTTCAAGGCCTTGCGAAAAGGAAGATGTACCTCTAAGCCAGATATAGATAAAGGAAGAGTATTCCAAAGCTTGGCCGCTGTGACCGAGAAAGCTCTTCCTCCCTATCGTGACCTTCTGTATCTTGGAACAACCAGCCAATTTTTATTGTTCGATTGCAATTGTCTGATAGGGACATACTGGTGGAAGATGTTCCTGATTCCCTCTGGTCCTTAATTGTGTAGTGCCGTATGCACAATACACAAGGCTTTAAATAAAATTATTTTCCGTGCTGAAAGCCAATGCAAATTCTTGACGGCAGCCGAGATTGAATGGTATTTAACAATGTCTAGTACCAGTCTTGCTGTCGCATTCTGTACTTGCTGGAGTTTATTTATGGAAGCCCTGTTAGATTCTAAAAGAAGGGCATTACAGTAATCCAACTTTGACTGAATTAGTGATACAGCAGCTTGCTTCCGTGCGCCAAGGGAAACAAATGGGAATATCTTTCTGAGGGTCCTTATGATCCAAAAGCAAGAGGATACAGTCCTATTAACCTGGAGGCTGAAAGATAGCCTGGTGTTAACTATGACACCAAAGTGTCTTGCAGATTCAACCGGAGTGGAACATGACCCCAATGTTTCTGGCCACCATGAGTGGGTCCATTCGGGGTGATGATTACCAAACATCAAGACCTCAGTTTTGTCATCGTTTAACTGAAGGTAGTTGTCTCTCATCCAGAGAGCCACCAACTTCATACAGTTATTAAAATTGGCGGCTGAGGCGTCTATGTTTTGTGTGATTGACACAATTAGCTGTGTGTCATCTGGATAGGATATTACCTCCAGCCCAAAAGATCTGACCAATTTTGCCAGTGGGGAAACATATATATTAAACAGTGTGGGGCTCAAAGAGAACCCCTGAGGGACTCCACAACAGTTTCGAAACAGGTCTGAATTAAATTGATCCATCTTAGCCTTTTGTGATGTCAGTCAAGAAGGAGGCTAGAAGCTTCAATGCACATCCAGAGACCCCTATTTGTTGTAGTGGATTGATCAACTTGTTTTCAATTCCTAGTAGTCCGGCCTCTGCGTTATTTGTGGGTCTGCTGTCCTGTGAATCCTCCAATTGAAACTTGTCACTGAAACTAGTTCTGAGGTTCTTACTCCTGAAATTTAGGACACCTGGGAAAGTTGTTGTAGGCACTAATCCCAGAACTTCTCCGGGCCAATTCATTGACCTGAGACCAACGGAAATCCCTTTGAACTGGGTCTCATGTGAATATGGATAACCAGATTCCAGGTATCCCTGTTAACTGGAGACTCAATCCTTTGTGTGGCACCCAGACTCCAGTTTGGCCAATGGGATTTTAGAATTACTGTCTATTAACATTTACTGGAGGCTCCTCCGTGGGATTTGACAATTCAATCAATTAATCCATAATAGTTTATTTCGAATAGAAACAACTCACAACAAATATACATTACAAATGATGATTACAAAAAATTCATTCTATCCAAAATAAAGTGCGAGTGTGTCAAGAATTATTTTAAAAAATAAGGATACAATATAGCCATTTGTAGGGACAGATTTGCAAAAAATATCTTGAAAATATATACAAACATTCATAGCAGTTATGTTATACAATTCAGAACGTAATCACAGTACAGAGGCATGAAGAAATAGACGGCAAGCTTTACTAAATTCTCATGCCTCCTACATCAGTACAATAAATATTTGGTTAGTGCATTTAAGAGCATTCTGTAGTCACATTACAAGCTAGTAGAGAAGAGGTAAAAGTTCCGAGTCCTATTTGTCATAAAATTGAGAGTGACCCAGAAAGTCTAAAGTGACAAAAAAAAGGAGAACAAAAGCAAAAAGTGACATTTCATCTTCAGGGGAAGTTGTGTAGCTGGAGTGTTATCTAACAGTAAAGCTCTGTAAAATTCCTAAACAACATTTAAGAAACAAAAGCCCAAAATTATTTTAAACTGAATAGGTAGTTCAGTACAAGGGGTGCAGCTTTCTATTTTTTTTTATTCTGTTGCACAGGACCAAGCAAACCACAACCATTTAACCAGAAAGGTTGTAATTTTGAATGTATTTGACCAAATACTGATGCCATTTCACAGACAAATTTTAACCAATGGCGAAGCTTCACACCAGATAACATTAAGTGACATTTGCTTACAGATTTCAAAGGGAGAGCTAAAGAGTCAGCAAGAATTTTAGTGTGCCAAAGCGGGCTTCGTGACAATATCATCACATCCTAATTCTAAGTAGCTCAAGAATTACATGGTGGAAGCTGGGTTAACCAATGCAAGACAAAGTTGTGCCCAACTACAAAAGGTTAATATTTTCGCGATTTTGAAATGCAGATGAGTCAATTTGGCTTCATGGACTTTACGAACAATTGAGACCACTCTTCCATATTGGCTACTGCTTTTCGACTAGGTTCGCACAACAGAGATACATTTTTTTTCCCCCCAGAGATTTATATAGTGCGAACTTGACCCGAATCGGGTATTAGAGCGCTTTACATAGCACCAGTTGCATTACATGAGGACACATTCATTTTTGTTAGGCACAGGGAGATTCAGTGGTTTGCCCAGAATCACAGGATGTTCAGCGTCATTGCAGAGATTCTAACCCAGATCCCCAGATACGGGGTCGACCGCCCTAGCCATTAGGCCAACTCCTCTCCCCTATAATGAAATGGTTACTTACCAATAGGAGTAGTTTTGCAGCTTTAAGAATTTTCTGAATTCACATGCTGTGCATTATGCAGCCATCTAGTAATTGGGTCCGGAAACGTTTGTGTTTTTCTTTTCATTTTGTTTTCCGTCATGGGTGTTGGGGACCACCGTTTTGGTGGTAAGCCCATCCCTTGTCTGATGTCAGACGGTACCCCTGAAGTTCCTGTATGTGATTGCCATCTTCAGATTCTTCTTTCTTTTCTCTTTCTCTTTTTGTTTTCTGTTCTCTTTCCCACCTGTTTGTTTCCTCTCCCATTTCTGGGGAGTCACGAGGATTGCATGTGAATCCAGAAAATTATTCAATCTGCAAAACTACTCCTACTGGTAAGTAACCATTTCGTTTTGCAGCATGCATCCTTCTCTGGATTCACATGCTGTGCATTAGATTACATTGTATTATTCTGTCCCTTTGATTGTTTGGGATGAAATGTGGATGTGTTGGCAAATAGGAGTTGTAGTACCTTCTGTCCCACCTGTGACTCTTTGCTCATTTGGATGTCCACACAGTAGTGTCTATGTAGGTGTGTGGAGATGACCAGGTTGCTGCTGCGGAGATTTCATCAATGGATACATTTGCTAGTTATGAAAGTGTTGTGCCCTTCTTTCTGGTTGAATGCACTCTGGGATGCACGGGTAATGTCTTTCCCACTCTGGTGTAGCATATTTGAATAGTTTCTACTATTCACCTTGCGATTGTTCCCTTGGTTACTGCTGATCCCATGTTCACCTTTTGTTTGCTAAAGGTAGTACATTAGTGTCCTCTGCACGTCCAGTGTGTGAAGGTCCCTGTCTGCCTGTTTCTTTGGCTCTTGGAAAAAAGCTGGTAGTTGTATGCTTTGGTTGACATGGAATTATGACATCACCTTTGGTACGAACTGTGGATTTGTTTTAAGGACCCCCTTGTCCTTGTGGATCGGCAGGTAAGGTAACTATTATTTGAGCTTGCAGCTCGCTGACTGCGTAGGGATGTGACCGCTACTAGAAATGTTGTTGTAAGGGTTAGAGACTTTAAATCAGTCTTGTGTATAGGTTCAAAAGGGTCTGTCATCAATTTTGTTAGCACCTTGTTTAGGTTCAACACTGGGGCTGGTACCGTTCTTGGTGGTGCAACCGCTTTTGAACCTTCCAAGAATCTTTTCATTATAGGAAGTGTGAAGAGCCTGGTTCTTCCTGTATTCTGGTAGAAGCTACTATTGCTGCTAGATGTATCTTTAGTGATGTGTATGTTAGTCCACTCTCTAACAAGTGTGTGAGGTATGTTAGTACAGTTTCCTGTTCTGTCCTTGTTTCCATCCTCCTGTTGCTTGTGCACCAGTGAACATATCTGTTCCATTTCTCTATGAAGCATTTTATTGTGCTTGGTTTTCTTGCTTCCCTAAGTATTTCCATTGTCTTGGGTGGTAGATGTAGGTGACTAAATTCTAAGTATTCAGTAATGAGCCACGCTGCTAGGGTTGTGGTTAGTTCCGGATGGTACACTCTTCCATTTTGAAATTTTAGCAGTTCCTGTTCAGCCTTGATTGGAATCTGGCGCCCTATAACTATCTCCAGCAGGTCTGAATACCAGGTCAGTCAGGCCCACTATGGGGCTATGAGAAGGAGCATTGTCCCCCGCTGTCTGGCCTTCTCCAGTACCCTTGGGATAGGCAGAGGCAAATTCCCCTGACAAGCTTATTGACAGGGCATTCCCCTTGGAAGGGTGGTGTGCACCACCTGGAGGCAAAGTCTTGGCATATTGCGTTTTGCGGGCTTGTGAAAAGATCTATGCTTGGTGTGCCCCAAACTTTGAAAATATTATTTAGTACCTCCTGTTTTATATTCCATTAGTGGGAGGTGCTGTCTTGCCTGCTCAGTCTGTCAGCCTCTGTGTTTAGTGTCCCTGACAGGTGAACTGTTTGAAGTGTGATTTGTCTTTGAATGGGCCATTTCCATATCTCCTGAGCTAGTTTGGACAGGGTGAATGACTTTGTTCTTCCCTGCTTGCTGAGGTAGATCATGGTTGTTCTGTTGTCCGTTCAGATCAGTACAGTCTGACCTATTACATGAGCTTGGAACACTTTTAGGGCAAGAAAGATTGTCTTCATCTCTAGATAGTTTATGTGTTTTGCAGCATCCGTGTTGTTCCATAGTCCTCTGATCTTCAGGTTGCCTGTGAGTGCTTCTCAAGCCTTGTGGGATACGTCTGTCATTCTCCCTATGTTCACATTTCTCAAGTTCCACCATTTTATTTCCCTTTGTACCTTTTCAGTGACAACCACTAAATCCTCCCAACTCCCCGTGGCTTGTGACCATCCATTGCAGATTCATTCCTGTATGGGGCTCATATGTAATCTCGCATGCGGTATGAGTGGGATGCATGATGCCATCATGCGCATCAGCTTCATGACAGTTCTCACCATCAACGCCCGCCCCCTCCGGTAAAGGCCAGCTTGCTCCGCCATTGCCTCTGCTCTCTTCTGGACTGGGTATGCTTGCGCTGTCCTTAAGTTTATGATTGCTCCCAGGAACACTTTCACTTTCTCCAGTTGTGGTGAAGACATCTTGTGGTTTATTATGAAACCAAGGCATTGCAGTGTGACGATCACTGTTTGGATGTCTTTGTGGCATTTTGTCTCTGATTGTGCTTTTACATGGATTCCTTGTCTACTTAGGTGGGCTGCTACCGCTGTTAAACACTTTGTGAATACTCTTGGTGATGATTTTATGCCGAAGGGTAGCACCCTGAGCTGGTATGTACCTTGTGAATAAAAAACAGAGGTTCTTTTGTGTCTTTTGTTCATAGGCACGTGTAGGTGTGCCTCCTTTAAATCTAAGGTGGCCATGTAGTCTTCTCCGTGCAGTGTTGTCATCTTAAAATGTTCGTATGCACTTGTTTAGAGATATGAGGTCTTGGATTGGTCTTGCTTTGGAACCACCAAATATGGCGAGTACATCCCGGTGCCTGTTCCCCTGGAGGGAATCTTTTCTTTGGTCCTCCTTTGTAAGAGCTATTTGACTTCCTTTCTGAGTTGCAAGATCACTTGTCTGTTGATCCTTTCCCTCTGGGAGGATGGCCTCTTCTTGTTTACCCCGACTAGGATGCCACGCTGGATCTTGCAATTGATGTTGCAGCGTGTGTTGTGGGTTTTTGGGGCGTGGTACTTTGGAGCTGCTTTTGCTGCAGCCCGGAAGTTAAAGCCGCCGTGCCTGTGGGTCTTCTGTTTTGGGGCCCTACTCTCCTGAAGGATCCTCTAAACTGGAGTTCCCTCATGGTCTCCGCAGTGTTGGTATCCTTCTTTATCTGTTGTAGGGTATCATCTACTGCCTGTAAAAACAGAGCATCGCCTGTAAAGGCCATGTTGATAATTGAGGCTTCTACCTAGATTTTGAACCCTGATACCCTGAGCCAGGCATGTCTCTTGAGTGTTGTTCTGGTACACATTTGCCTATTGGCTGTCTCTGCCGCATCCAAGGCAGATTTAAGGCAGGTGTTGGCAATGTTCTTGCCTTCCTGTATTACGCTTTTGGCCTTCTTGCGGTATTCCTTAGGAAGGTTCTGCATTAGGCCCTCTATCTCATCCCACTGCTGGTTTCCATAGTGGTAAGCAGCACGTTGGAGTTCGCTATCCTCCATTGTGTGGCTGCTTCTCTTCCCATCAGATCAAGCCTCTTGCTTTCCTTCTCTATTGGTGGCGCCGGTGATCTGGGGACATGGTTTCTTTTCCTTGTGTTGGAGACTATTGCGTCCGCTGCTCTTTATATATATGGAGTCTCAAGTGGAATGTTTGTATTTTTTCTACACTGGTGTTACTGCCCTTGCTGTGGCCAGTTCTCAGGAGGCCTCTTTCCCCTGGTCGATGATGCGAAGGATAATTGGTAGATAAAGATTAGTCTTCTGAGGGCATTAATGTCTCAAGTAGGTAGCATGCTTCTTCCTTCTCCTCTTCCAACTGTACCCCATAAGTGTCTGCAGCCCTTTTGATGAGGCTGTGGAAAAAGAGATAGGTCATTTGGTGGTGAAGGCACAGAGGGATAGCTTTCTACGCCTTCCTCTGGCGACTCGGCATCAAGATCCTGCCATATGTCCTCAAACTGGTTTTGTTTGAACACTGCCTTTTCTTCTACCTTCTCGAGTTCGCACAACCTCGAGTGCTGTCTGCATTCTTTTTCAGCGTCAGAGGTCTTCTCCCTCTTGAGCAGGTGTCTGCGTCAAAGGTCTTATTGACGATTTGCCCCCATCTGTGTCCTTTGGTCAGGACCTGTGTTGCTCTTTCTGTTTGCACTGAACTTTGGTCGTTGGTTGTTTTGAAGCCAAGGCCATTTTTGAGGACTTGGAGTTCGAGGGTTTATTCTCCATGCCTTTCGGCAGTTTGTTTACCTTAAGTCTTTTCTTCTCGACGTGTTCAACGCTTGCCTCTTTTCGGCGCAAGCTGTGTAGACTTGAGTGTCCAACTCCTCTCCTCGCACTGTCTCGCCTCATCAACATTCTCTTCATCATCATTGGATAAGCCAAAGTCTTTAAGAGATTCCTGAGTCTTGTGAGAGCTCGCCCTGGTGTAAGGCTCTAGCCTCAGTCAATGTATCTTGAATGTTTTCGGTACAAACTCTGCGCAGGCCTCACAGTTCTCTTAGTCCTTCGGTAGGGAAAGGTTTCAGACTTCACGGGGGTCTCTTTCTGCGAATTTGTGATGGTGGTTAGGCCAAAAGTTAAAGGGGGTATTTTCCATGACCCCTTTCACCTCTCCCCTCTTCATTTGCCGACCACTTTGTTCTTACCAGCGGGGTCACCCGTCAGGATCGAGAAGGCTCCCCTTCTCTGGTTTAAATTTTCTTGTGGTTTTCGGCGATTTTTGTTGATTTTCTGACTACTAGTCTTCTCCTCTCAAAATTTCTTCAGAGCTACTCAGTCGTGCTTCCAAACCCAATGGCGGAAAAAAGAATCTGAAGATGGCAACCACACACACAAACTTCACACAAGAGATGGACTTATCAACAAAAATGGTAGACGACGACACCCACAAAAAGAAAAAGAAAAACATGAATGTTTCCGTACTCAACCACTATATGGTAGAATAATGCACAGTATGTGAATCCAAAAAAGGATTTATGCTGCAAAACATACATACAAATATTTTTATAATGTTTGGGGTGGTGAGTCACAGTTAAGGCATTTTTCTGAACTTGGTCTACCCATTTACAATCATCACCGAACAAAATACCCACTAGTAAAGTAAAATAGTAATAATATCACGTTCTGTATCAGGTCCAGTTAGGCTACTTTAATTTAAGCCTTAGCTCTGTCCTGAATAGATGTGGCACAAAGCAGTCAGGCTTAAGTAAGTGGAAACAAGTGTAAAGCATTTATCAGTATATATTTTTATATTGAAATAGACACCAAAAGGACAAACATCTGATGAAGTTCAAAATGCAGGTCTACCACCAGGGGCCAGATTTATCGTGGTGAAACGTTTATCTTCTGACTTAGTCGTTCTACTGGAGGAATTTTCTTGTTGGCAGGCTGGGCTGCCAGATTGATTTAACGTAGGGCTCGGGTGACAGCGGAGTGGTGCTCGGCATTGGTCCTGGTAATATCCTTCCCATTGGGACTTAGAAATGTTTCTGAAGGTAGAAGTGCTTTCAGCAGGGATACCAGCAAGTTGAATCCTACCAGCAATACGATGGTCATGGTTTGGTGGGGATCCCATGGTAGCCTCTGGTTCTTTTATGAAAAAGTTCATAAAAAGTTCTCAAGTTTCCACTTTTGCAATCTTGAGCGGGAGAGAGTACACTCTAAAACCAGCCAAGGGTGAGGAAAATCCAATTGGAACTGGTCGGCTGAGCTCCTCTTTGTTGCAGGCTTCTTGCAGCTTTTGTGTTCCTGGAGCTTAACAGGAGGCTAGCTAACTAGTCATTGGAGTCCACTCTAAGGGGTAAAGGTGGGAGCATGTCCAGTCCTTTGGGTGTCTCTCCAGAGGTACAACAGGAGGCTTAGTCCTTTATCTGAGTTCCAGTCCTTAGGTGCTCTCCGCAGGTTCAGCAGTGTTTTGAGGCAGGTAGCCTAGAGTACCATCTTTATGCCTGGCCCTAGCTTGTGGGTGGGGCAGACACCCTGACCAATAGGAGTAAAATTCCCATGGGCAATCCTACCCACTCTTATATCACTTTATAGGGGTTTCACTCTAAGCAATCCCAAGATGTCTGTATCTTCCTTTCCTGGTTCATAGCTCTGGGCACACCCCTGTCCAGGGAAATGAGGAACGCTCCTTGCAAAACCAGTACTGGGAGAGGGCCCCCCCCACCAACATTGGTGCCACTCTGGCTACTTGGACAATGGCAGGGATAGGCCTAGGTGTGAGTTACATCTGCCTGTGACGGAGGCTGCCCCTTTGAAGCTTGTACAGTTGATGGCCTAATCCCCAGGCCACCCTGTCAGGAAGAGATCACACCTCCTGCTAGCCAAGGCCCTTTTTTCCTCTTACTGAGAGCAATTCATACCTCCCAGCATGCTGCCAAGTGACAGCTGGGGATTATCTCTGAAAAGGCTACTATAGGCTTTAGGCTTTTTCAAAACATTCTTAAACTGATGTTCACAGAAAATGTTTACCAAGAATAGTATGTAATTACGCAAAGTGCCGTCATTTCGGGAGTTTTGTGAAACAAACGTAATTTGAAATTCCCCAAAATAGAAAAATTTACCCAGCTTAATATAAATTTCGCCCATGCCTACTCACAATTAACTTTGGTGGAAGATTGTGTGTTTAAAGGCCTTGTCTCTGTTCAAAGGGATCACAGCAGTAGAAAGAGAAAGACTATAAAACTGAGGAAAATGGAAGTTAATTATAAGAGGAATAAATGGCTCAGTGGGAAGTGAGGTTGCCATATCTCTTATTGCAAGCCAGGGATTTGCCCCCATCCCCGCTAGACTCCACCAATCCCACAGACTGCCCGAGAACATGGGTTCTTGATGTTTTTATTTTAATTTCCTGCAAGTTTTCAAAGCCCTTTGTTTAGGGTCTTTGTTAAGTAAAATTAGTGGGAACTTGATTTTGAAAGAGATATTTAGTTGCACGATGTTAACAGGTCTACATCAGAGTCCAGTCCTTGCTAGTAGCCAACAAGATCTATGCCAGAACCACTCACTGTAAGTGGTGTTTCACTCCCAGAACAGCACATCAGCAGTAATATATCTCTCCCAGAATCACACTGGCACTGAGGTACATCTCCTAGAACCACACACTGGCAGTGATGTAATACTCCAAGAACAGTACATCAGCAGTGATACACTTCTCCCAGAACCACACACTGGCCCAGAGGTACATCTCCTTGTACAACACACTGGCAGTGATGTAACACTCCAAGAACAGTAAGTACATCAGCAGCAATACACCTCTCCTAGAATCACACACTTGCACTGAGGTACATCTCCAAGAACCACACACTGGCAGTGATGTTTCACTCCCAGAACCACACACTGGTGATGATGTTCGTCTCTTAGAACAAGACACTGGTGGTGATACACCTCTCTCAAGAAAGCACACTTTCCTTTAATTCACCCACTGCCAAGTTTAAGGTAAAGAGTCCCGACGGTAAGAACGAAAGAAGATATTGGTTTAGGGAAGGTCTTGCATAGGGACAGGGCTTATTGTTTTGGGAATATGAGGTGGAGTTGGACATGGTGTTAGTGCATTTTAGAAATAAATGTCTCAATGTATTTACGCCCATCTTCTTTTCAACTGTGATGTGTCTTAGTTAGCCCCAGTGGGAAACACAGCCATTTTACATGCATACGTTTTTCCTAAGTTGGCTTCCCCCTCACACAATGACTTTTGACACACATTTGCGTGCAGGACAGTGTAGGATTAGTTTCCATGAAACTACACTCGCTTACAAATTCCACTACGTAAGAACACTATCACAACACTTTGAACATACAGTACAAGGTCTGAACATACATTTTTCTAATGTGGTTGTTTGTTGTTCCTCCATGCGGCAACGCAGCTCTCTATAGAACATAAACAATGGAGGCCTGACTAAGGACCGGTCTCGGAGCAAGGATACTGTTGTATAGATGAGCGCGACATGCTTGTTGCACTCATGCTTTGTTTTATGAAGTAGATATGAGCGGGACATTGTGTGTTGTGCTCGTGTCTATTTCATATGATGCTGGCACATGGGGGTTTGGGCACCCACACAAGTGAGGTGTAATTTTTATTGGGAAACTGAGGGGAATGCTGCGTGGGCGGACATTTGTGCTGGCGCAGTGATCTCACAACCTTCCCACACAGAAATGTGAGGGAAAATTGACTTTTTAGCTACATTTAATGTGTGCAGGGTGTTCTGGGTAAGAAAACATTGGGAATCCACACAAACCACACATCCCCGGACTCCCCGGGTGTCTAGTTTTCAGAAATGACTGGGTTTGGTAGGTTCCCCTAGATGACCGCCGAGCCCAAGACCAGAAATGCAGGTGTCCTCCATCAATCACAAAACAACCTGTTTTTGCAAGGGGGGCACCTGCGTTTTTGGTTCCGTACTCAGCGGCCATCTAGGGAAACCTACCAAATCCAGACCTTTCTGAAAACTACACACCTTGGGGAGTCCAGGGAGGTGTGGCTTGCGTGGATATGCCAATGTTTTCTTACCCAGAATTCCCTGAAAACCTCAAATTAGGCACAAAAAAATTATCATTTTCTTCACATTTTTGTCTGAGATCACTGTGCCTGCACAAATTTCCAATCACCCAGCGTTCCCCTCGGTCTCCCTTGTAAAATGATACCTCACTGGTGTGGGTGGGCCAAGTGCCTGTGAGAAGGAATGGCCAAAAACAGAGACTGAGGGGCTAACACAGCGAGCTCTAAGAGCTATATTTTTTTTATATACGATTTTAGGCTGACTCTGCATTGGACACCCACAAAAGTGAGGTATCATTTTTATTGGAAGACCAAGGGGAATGCTGGGTGGTAGGAAATGTGTGCCAGTGCAGTGATCCAAGAAAAAAATGTAAGGAAAATGTGATTTTCTTAGCTAAATTTGAGGTTTGCAGGGGATTCTGGGTTGGGAAATGTTGGGAGATCCACACAAGACACACCTCCCTGGACTCCCCCAGGTGTCTAGTTTGCAGAAATGTCTAGGTTTGGTAGGTTTCCCTAAACATGTGCCCCCCCCCTGCAAAACCAGGTAATTTTGTGATACATAATTTTAATGTCTCCACTGCACTGCACATAAAATCCTATCCTCTCAAGGGCCTCCCATTTTGTCCAATTTGTTTCGCCCTTATCTGCCTGCATGGGCTCTGCGCTCAGCCAACCTCAACTTGGCACGCGTCCCACGTGTCATAACAGCAAGCGCAGGAGGCCACACTTTTCACGCCAAACCACCTGCTCTCTGGAGTTTACTTCCCCTGTCTATCAAGATCATTCAAAACCATTGGTCTTTCAGGAAGGCACTGAAAACCTGTTTGTTTTCTGCTTAACCATGCCTGTGATTCCTTTGCTTGTCTTTTACAGTGGCCCTTCTTGAGAACAGCACTGGGATGCCCGGTTGCTGGGGCAGCCATGCTCTTTACAAATATGTTAGCATAACATAATAGATTTTGGGCCCTTACCTGTCGCGTGTACCCAGCCCACACACAAGTGATATACCATTTTTATCAGGAAACCTGGGGGAACGCTGGGTGATAGGAAATATGTGTTGGCCCAGTGATCCCACAACTTTTCCACACAGAAATGTGAGGAAAATGTGATTTATTTAGCTACATTTGAGGTTTGCAGCGTATTCTGGGTATGAAAAGATAGAGGGATCCACGCAAGCCAGACCTCCCTGGACTACCCCAGGTGAGTAGTTTTCAGAAATGTCTGGGTTTGATGAGTTTCCCTAGATGCCCATTGAGCCCGGGGTAAACACCTAAGGTGACTCCCTTGCAAAACCAGGTTGTTTTGTGATAAATAATTTTGATGCCTCACAATATATTTTGGGCCATTTCCTGTTGCAGGCATTAAGCCTACCCACACAAGTGAAGTACCATTTGTATCGGCAGACTTGGGGAATGCTGGGTGGGTGGAAGTTTGTGGCTCCCCGCAGATTCCAGAACTGCCCATCACAGAAATGTGAGGAAAATGAGTTATTTTTGACAAAGTTTGAGGTTTGCAAGGGATTCTAGGTAGCAGAACCTAGTGAGATCCACACAAGTCACCCCTGGGTGGCTAGCTTTACAAAATGTACAGGTTTGCTCAGATTCCCTAGGTGCTGGCTGAGCTAGGGCCCAAAATCCACAGCTAAGCACATTGCAAAACAAGCATTGGCATAGCCAATAGGTCTTGCCTTTGGGACCTTAGAAGTGCTTAGCCATGCAACACTTGATGTTGTTGCACCAAGGATATTGTACTGGATAACTAAACACTTATAAGGTCCCAGAGGGGAGACCTATTGGCAGTGCTATCAGGTTCCGGCTGCCACTTAGTCCACCGCATCCCACGTAGACGCTGCAGCCGTCTGGGCGAGGTGTAGAGAGAGGTGTTGAGAGGTAGAGAGAGAGGTAGAGAGAGAGGTAGAGAGAGAGGTAGAGGGAGGCAGAGGGAGAGGTGGAGAGGTAGGGGGAGAGGTAGAGAGGTAAAGCGGGAAAGAGAGAGAGAGGTAGAGAGTGGGGTAGAGAGAGGTAGAGAGGTATAGAGAGAGAGAGGTAGAGAGAGAGAGGTAGAGAGAGAGAGGTAGAGAGAGAGAGAGGTAGAGAGAGAGAGAGGTAGAGAGAGAGAGAGGTAGAGAGAGAAAGGTAGAGAGAGAGGTAGAGAGGGACAGGGAGAGGGAGAGGTAGAGAGAGAGGGAGAGGTAGAGAGAGGTAGATAGGTGTAGAGAGGTAGAGGTAGAGAGAGAGGTAGAGAGAGAGGTAGAGAGAGAGGTAGAGATAGAGGTAGAGAGAGGTAGAGAGAGGTAGAGAGAGAGAGGTAGAGAGTGGTAGAGAGAGAGGTAGTGAGAGGTAGAGAGGTGGAGAGAGGTAAAGGTGTAGAGAGGTAGAGAGAGAGGTAGAGAGAGAGAGGTAGGGAGAGAGAGACGTAGAGAGAGAGAGGTAGAGAGAGAGAGGTAGAGAGAGAGAGGTAGAGATGTAAAGAGGTAGAGCAGTTCATCAAAATGCTCAGGTGCCAGGATCAGTTTTTAGGCCACAAAGCTACGGGTTCATGTTTAATACTTTATTGGGCGATTAATTAAAACACATATGATATACTCAGTAATGCAGGCAAGCTGGTCCTTTCTATGTAAACAAGGAGGCACTGCACGCTCCTGCAGGCAAAACGCCGTGTGATGCGAGGAATGCAGCTGAGAGGGCAGGGGTGGGGGGAGTGCGGCCGAGAGCACAAAAAAGCATTTCCCTTGCGGGACCGAGCAGGGGCACCATCTGGTTGCAAGTTAATTACAAACAGATGGTTTTAAAGCGCGCTCCCGCAAGGGAATCGCCAAACGTGCACACGTTGCCATTGAAAGCAATGCAAAGCGTGCACGTTTTTGGCCCAAAAAGGGAATCGATTCCTAAAGGTCTCCTCCTATGCACCGCATGCGCGCTGTGTAGGCGAGACCTAAAAAAGGGTCAGTTTACAGTGGAAAAATGTGATGTGCCATGTTGCGTTTTGGGATGTTTTGAGTCGCAAGCACTATGCAGACCCACACAAGTGAGGTACCATTTTTATCGGGGGACTTAGGGGAACACAGAATAGTAGAACATGTGTAATTACCATTTGTCTTTCTCTGCATTTCTGCCTTTCCAATGCAAGACTGTGTGTAAAAAAGAATTCACATGCTAATAGGGGTACCCACAAATTCAGAGAGGCACAAATAACCACTGCTTCTAAACTCCATATTTTGTTCCCATTTCAGCAATAAATAGGTTTCCTTGATACCAATTTTTCACTCTTTATATGTTACCAAATGAATTGTTGTATACCTGGAATACAATGAAAAACCATTGCAAGGTGCAACTCAGTAATTGGCTCTAAGTACCTCGGATTCTTGAGGAACCTACAAGCCCCATATATCCCACAACCAGAAGGGTCCCGCGGACGTAACGGTATATTGCTTTAAAAAATCTACTATAGTTAGAAGTTACAGGTGAAAATGTAGGCACAAATTGGTGTTTTTTCAACTCAATTTCAATATTATTTTTACCTTCTATAGGAAAACTGAAGGATCTACACAAATGACCCCTTTCTGAATTCGGAATTTGTTCTACTTTTCAGAAATGTATAGCTTTCTGGGATCCATTATTGGTTTCACACCCATTTCTATCACTAACTGGAAGGAGGTTGAAAGCACAAAAAATAGGAAAAATAGGCTATATCCCAGTAAATGCCAAAACTGTGTAGAACATTTTGGATTTCTGACAAAAGTCTGCCTGTTCCTGAAAGCTGGGAAGATGGAGATTTTAGCACCACAAACCTTTTGTTGATATTATTTGAAGGGAAAAAAACAGAGGCTTTCTTCGGCATCTCTTTTTTCCCCAGAAAAACCCAAATGTAGCTGTATTTTAGCTAATTTCTCAGTCTCCGCCAGGGAAATCCACAAACCCTGGGTACCTTTAGAAACCTCTGGATGGTGAAAAAAATTGACACAGATGTGGCATGGATACCTTATGTGGACAAAACGTTATGGGGCTCTTAGCACGACCTACCACAAATAGCCAAAAAAGGGGGTGGCATGGGGGGGAAAAATTCAAGAAAGGTTATGCACCACTTTGGACATGTTACTAAATGCAGCCATAGAAATTGCTAAAGCGATTGAGCATTCGGAAAAGTTTGTACAAGAAATAAGGGGGAATGATGAGGGTGAAGTCCATGTGGTATCTAAAGAGAAGTCTAAGAAATTGCCTGTGGTCAAAACCGAGTCATTGCATTAACCGGAGGAGAAAAATAAATGGCAATGGCCAGAATGGAGAAGAGGGATATTACTATGTTTAAGGTGTCGTAGTTGGACAATTCGAAGATGTGTCCTGCAATGGATAATGTTTGTTCCAGGTGCAATAAGAAGGGACATTTTGTATGCAGATCTGAGCCCAGGAAAGTGAATGTTGTGCAAAGTTATGATGATTATGATTCCCTTTATGACAATAATGATTAGGATAGCAACACTGTTTTGAATATTAATGGAGGCGCATGTGCCACAAAATTTCCGTCATGTGACGTTACCAGTAGATGGTGTGAGTATTCGGGTTTTAGTGGACTCGTGTGCTTGGTATACCTTCATTTCCTACGATTCGGTCATAAAGAAATGGCCTGCCAACATTTTTTTGCCTCCAGATATCTCTCCAGGTGGTTACACGGGATATAGAATTGATTTAGTTGGATATTTTTGGGCCAATATTGAATTTGGCAGATGCTGCACTTTTCGGAAAACTAATGTGGCAAAAAATGGGCATAATTTACTATACTAGGTTGGCCATATCAAGAGGAAATGAACATCAGATTAGACCCAAGAGCTGATCCTCCCTTGTACACTTTTGGACCCACTTAAAGCCCTGTTGCAGGATTTATGTGAGAAAAAAATTATTAAACCTGCTGAATCTTCACCATCGGTTTCTACGGTGGTGATATCAGTTAAACCTTCTGGGGAATTGAGGCTCTGTGTCGATTTACGTAATCTTAATAATGCCATCGGGGTGGATGCTCATCCCCTTCCTAATTTCCATTAAAGGGTGACCACTTTGGCAGGGGAGCAGAGGTTTTCTTGTTTAGCTCAGGCTAGTGCCTACCATCAAGTGTCTGGAGGAGAAATCCCAAAAACCTCCCTGCATTTATTAGGGATTGTTTAGCTTTTTTTGCATGCCTTTTGATTTAGCTAGTGCAGCTGCTGTTTGCCAAAGACTAATGAAAGAGACATTGGATGGTTTAAGTGGCACTGTTACATTTCAGGATGACATATTGGTATTTGGCAAAAATGTTGATGAGCACGACTGTAGGTACACGAGCACGAGCGGCAGCAGACGAGCTGCAGAGGAGCGTAGCAGCGAAGCGAAGCATGACCGGACCGGTGCGGCGTAGTGAGGCTTAGCGAGGCGAAGCGGAAGCGGGAGCTTGAGGAATCTGAGGAGACGGAGAGACCGGGTGAGTCTTGCCTGGAGAGCCGTGAGCTACGAACCGCCACCATTGCCATTACCTTTTCCCCTGTCCCCGCCATTGCCGCTGCCCCCGCCACCACAGAAGATCGCTAAGCAGGAGCGGAAGCAGTACAGGGGCAGCGGTGTAGGAGCAAAGCAGTTGCGGGTTTTGCGGATCCCTAGAGCCCGCGAGTCCCGCAAAGTTGCGGGAGTTGCGGATTAAAGCCAGAGAGTCCCGCGAAGCGGCAGGACCGCGGGAGGATTAGGGAGGCCCGCGGGAGCATCGTAAGGGCACTTCAAGGCCCATTAGAAACTGAAGCTGTAGCCGCAGCTGGGAAAAGTGTGGGAGCACCGGGAGGCAGCAGACCCAACAGGTCCATTTCCAACAACCCCTGCTAGGGTGCAGGGGGCTGCAGTGGCGGCAGGGACCACATCGAGAGGCTGAGGCAGTTTTGGAGGAATCAACTGCAGTAATAACGGCAGGGTGCAACCATAGGTAATAGAGCAATAGAACCCGGCAGCAAGCAGTCATAAAGGGAGACCAGTAGAGGGCTAGTTGAATTGGACTCGGTAGGTGGCACCGTCATACTTGGAAGACAAAGAGCCAAACAGGAGCACACAGGAGCAGAGGAGCACTCAGGGGATTAAAGGAGCCTCAGTGCACCCAAGAGGGAAATTTACAATCAATTTAGTCCCTCCAACACCCAATATCAAAACTCTTTATACATTCAACCTACCTGCCCCAGAATGAGATCGGGGAAAACCGGTCAAGCGGCAACAGAAAAAAAAACAAAGAAGAAGGTATACCATCAAGCCAAAAAGAAAAGGCTTCAAGACCGAGAGTGATGTTGGTCTCTGCACCAACCCTGGAAACAACAACGCTGGGCCCGGGAAGTAAAACTGGGATTCACAAATTCTTCTTTTTAAAGGACCCAATGGCGGTGATTTACGCACCGGCAGTTGAGGCCACACAACTGCCAAGCCCTATTTTTCCAGACAGAATACACGTTCCTCCCCTACAGGTATTGGCAAATACCCACGACGCGCCAACAGGGAACCTAGCATCACAGAAATTATTTGCAGATTCACCAGCGAGCAAGCTGGTATTTGACACTGCTCAGGTGCATCAGTCAAAGTCTACAATAAATGTAAAGGAAACGACTAGAAGTGCAGTAATTGGCGGAAGCACAGAGGAACCTATGGAGGAAAAGTCCATGATAGTCGGCTCGCAAAAAGTAAGGCCTTACTTTTTGCGAGCGGACTATCGTGTTACCAGTTGTCGTGGACAATCTTGTTTTCGGGGTACACTCTTATCATGGACTTGTGCCTATACTTTTGACTTTTCTCCGGAGCACTCGCTCTTATCGACTGACTATTTTGCCGTAGCCAGAGGCTTTTTTCCTTTTTGAATGAGATAACTACGCTGCATTTATCGGGCTGTGTGACAACACGTGACTCATCCACATGACCAGCTGCATATTATTGTCTTTTTTGATATACGGGAAATCATCAGTACCACCACAAGATACTCCATAAGCAGTTTTATGCATTCCTGTGCCTCGACGTTATTTGAATCCACTGTTGCCATATTCACAAACCGCCTTGAAAAAGTCTGAGTACAGACGAAACACGTGTCGGCTAGATCGTGTGCTGGGAATCTTTTAAGAAAAGAACCAATAAAGACAAGAATCTGTAAATGACTTGACTTGGTTTGGACTGTCTGTTGGTTTTCAACAACAATTCATCTGGGAGCTTCAGCAAGGCAACTCCAAACGGGATCTGACGACATTCTATGTGTCCTACTTGACTTGCCTGGGAACAAATTCATAGCCCTTTTAAATGTCTATTCAAGACCCTCCCCAGGAGGCTGTGAATCCAGGGTCATTACAGCTCTGAATGATTTTATTCTGACTTTGGATTCAGAATATTCACTCATAGTTGGTGGTGACTTCAATTGCCAATATGAGCCACTAAGCCTCTCTGCACAGAATGATCCTGTGGCGGAAGATGCTCACTCGAATATTCCTGAGCCTATGATTCCCAAGGTTAGGGCTTGGACCCCTATAGTGCTGCAAATACTCTCTCTGGCCCTTTCTCTATCGTTGAGGGCTTGTAACGGACGATTTAAATCTGACCAGCCTGGACAAACCACTTTTAATAGAGGTGGGCATTTGTCGATCTTGGATTACAGTCTGATTGACATAAAATCCTGGGATAAGGTCATAGATTTTAGGGTGGTCGCTCGAGATGATAGCGACCACAATGCCCTTACTCTGGAATTAAAACCAGATCACTGGGGATTTACAACATATGTTAATGGACCGTCATCTCCACCACAACCCTTAATCCTACACAATAATAAACGAAGAGTAAGATGGTCCAACATCCTTGTGTGTCCCGACAGATTGGCTGAAACATATAGATTGGCACTTCCCTGTCTCATTGAAATGGCCGGAGTCGAGCTAAATTGCTCCTCTACTGAGAGCTTACTCAGCCCTGTCACTATTCACACCCAGCTATCCACAAAACTTGTGGAGGTTTTCTCCAGGTCAGAGGCTCCTAAGGCCCATGTGACCAACAAACACGCCTGGTACACTCCTGAGTGCAGGAAATTAAAAACTGAATTGATTGGGGCAATAAAAATGAAGGACAAAGCTAGGACCAAATTACTCCGAGCCCAGTATAAACAACAGACCAATAGGGCAAGGAAGTCTTGGGATGATGATAAGTGGGAGGAATTGAGAACATCATTGCAGAACAAGGATTTTAGAACATTTTGGGCCATTTTTAATAATGGAAGGCTGAATCCTGATACTATTACTGGCTCCAATATTGCTTCTGCAGTATGGGAAGGGCACTTCATGGCCCTATATTCTATACCAAATTGCAACTCATTTCCCCCGATTGATCTTCCCTCCAGTCCAGTTTGTCATGCTGACCCCATTCCACGAATTGTAATCAAAGAGGTCCAAAACGCCATTCTTATGCTCATATCTAACAAAGCGCCGGGTCTGGACAAAATTCCGGGTGATCTTTTTAAGTCTGAACCTTTGATATGGGCCCCATATTTATGTGTCCTATTTAATGCTATTCTATTCGGTGCAGATCCACCAGCAACTTGGCGAGGTGCCGAGATAGTGCCTATTCATAAAAAAGGTTGTCCTTTACAGCCTTCGAACTACCGCCCGATAAGTCTAATTGATACGACTCAAAAATTATTCGGGCGTATAATTCTGAATAGACTACAGGCCTGGGAAGAAGAATGCAACATCCTAAGCCCTTTGCAGGCAGGCTTCATGAAGGGTATTTCAACCCTCGACCAGATCTTTCGTCTCCAGGTTATATCCTGGAAATTTGCGAGTGTAGAGGGTGGCAGCCTCTACCTCGTTTTTGTTGATCTACGATCAGCATTTGATCTGGTCCCGAGGGAAAAACTGTGGGCCGTCCTGCAAACGCTCAATGTTCCCCCCTATCTTCTGGATGTCCTGAAAAGCTTACACAAGGCCAACTTCGCTCGGGTCGGATGCGGAAAATATGGCGAACTTTCTGAACCCTTCCCTGTCTCTCGAGGAGTTCGACAGGGATGTGTGTTAGCGCCCACGCTGTTCTGCCTCTACATCAATGGGCTTGTAAACCATCTTTTAGCCCTCAAAGACACTGATGTTCCTAGGCTGTCCACGGGTAAGGTACCGGCCTTAATGTTTGCCGACGACACCTTCTGTTGTCACGCACCCCCATGGGCATTCAGCGCATATTAGATGGCTTTGTAGACTTTTGCAGTGATAGGGGTCTTGAGATCAACCTGGCCAAAACGAAATTTATGATTCTTAATCCTCCTAAACGTACCCGCCCCAACCCAGTCTTGAATGGCACTCCCCTAGAACGGGTGAAAACTTTTACCTATCTGGGGATTACTCTCCAGGAAGACTTGGGCTGGGGTGGCCAGGCTCTTTATTCCACTCTTAAGCTGACACAAACTTTAGGAGGCATGGCCCGATTGTTCAATGGATCGGTTTTCAAACCAATTCTACCAGTGGTAGAAATCCTTAAAACCCAGGCAAGACCTGCTTCAACTTATGGAGCAGAACTATGGGGTCACTCGAATATAGATAGTCTAGTGAGGGTTGAAAATTCTATTATAAGAAAATTATTAAGTCTACCCTCTAGTTCTCCTTTGGCCCCCATTAGATTTGACCTAGGTCTGCTTCCTATTGAAGAGGTGGTGGCAGCTCAGCCTGTCCACTATTGGAAGAGACTATGGTCTAATCCGGATCTCGGGACCTATAGAGATGAATTTATAGAGATTTGGCCCACAATCAAACATATGAATATTCCTTGGTTGACTCATGTCAGGGACACCTGTTCCAAGATTGGACGACAGGAACTTTGGGATACCCCAGGAAGTTCCTGTTTAGCTGTTTCCAAAACCAATCTGGCTGATGAACTTAGAAATTTCCATTTAACACGTCTACACATGAACTCTAAAATAGGTAGGCTGTCTGAACAGTTTCTCCTGGTCAAACCAAATTATGGGAGGGAACCATTCTTGGATTTGATTTTTCCCAATGTGGCTAGGAAATTATATGTACAATTCAGAATGGGTACTTTACCACTCAGGTCTTTTACCTCTAGTTGGGGCACCACTAAGACTACTTCATGTCCTGCATGTGGCTACAAGTTGGAAGATGAAAACCATGTGTTCTTCTTCTGCCCAACGTACCATATCCATAGGAAGCGTTGGGTGAAATCAATATGCAGGAATCTTGGTTTTAGAGACTGTGTTACCGCCCTGCGAGTTTTAAAATATGACACCCATCCCCCCATTGTCTTCGCAGTTTCACGTTTTTTAAATGCTGTATGGTTGCAGCGTAGGAAATTTTCCACCAATTGTTAATCATTTGATTATTTTAAACCCAATTCGATCATTTTATACTGTTTTGGTGGTTTAAATGTGTTCTGCTTTTTGACATGATTATTGATGAAATGTATTGCTGCTTTTATGGCCCTTGTGGCCGAAATAAAGTTTTCAAATGGAATGGTTTTCAACAACGTTGATTTATCCAAATTGATTGGACTATTGTATGAATCCTGCTTGTGTTTTGAATTCATCGCATACCAGTGGTGGACAGACCAATATACATAAGGGTGTGCTGTATTAGCTTGTGTTTCATGTATATGCATGTTATAATTTAATGTGCTGACAACATCTCTAGGTAGTAGGTGTTACAAGCTGCCCTAGCACCCCGTTCTAACCTTTGGAATATAAGGATACATGCTGATGAATATGAGATAAAACATACAGGATCATTATTTGAAGTGCGGTCTTTTCCTTCGGGGAACAATACTACCTATCTCTCTTGTGTATAATAAGAAGGTGTTGACAGCCTCATCTTCAAAGGGTCTAACTTTACCTTCTTAGAAAGGCAAGTTTTAAAAAACCGAAATGGAATACTTAGGGCATTGCATTAATAGTGCAGATATTAAGCCCACGAGCAACCATGTGAAAAACATTTCCAAAGCACCATTTACTTTTTGTTATAAATAAACAATATTTCCTGGTTGAGGTAGAGGAGCACTTGCTGTCATTGAGAGGCAAGTAGACGCCGAAACCTCAGCTCAGCTGCCTTCTGATCCCTCTGCGAGGAGGGATGTCCAACTTGTGAGCCAAGACGGGGACCTACATACTTTCCCTTCAAATAACGGGGTTGGGTCATTCGATAGCGGATTCTTGGCAGAACGCGCACACACCCTAGATGCTTAGGTTAGGGATCGCATAGTAGGAGTACACTATCTAGATACATATATTGTTTTTAGCAAGATGCTGGAAGTGTTCACTCTGTTCCCTGTCCATATACTGTTAATTACTCTGATCTGCTTCTGTCTATTGGTCATCGCAGCTTATATATTCTATAGAAGAATCACAAAGGTTCAATAAATATTGAAAATGACCCTCTATGTATTCTTTGTATATTTCTCAGTGGGAGAGCACAAGTGACTGAACGAAAGGGTTCTAGATCTGAAACCAGGGAGAGTCAGGGTTGTCTTGTTCTGTGGTAGCCCAAGCCATTTGCTACCTGTCCAGGTTTAGGGGTGCTTATAGTGGCACTCTGAGGTAGCCAGCCTATAGGACAACATATCCTGCGGCGGTGCACTGAATCAGTTTGGCACCACCCCAAAGTTTATATTGCCCAACAAACTAGCAATTCCTACTGGAAAGTGGAAACTACACGACATAACTCTAGGATACTTCTGGTCCTGCACTGTCAGTGCTATGTCTGGCGGGAGGTATCGGGCTGGGGTTGCATAGCTGCCAAGGTTTCAGATTGTGATGTGTAACATTTTCATATTTTCAGTGTATTTATTAGTGACATTTCAACAACTACAAGTGACGTGACACTTTCTCACGAACAAAATCAAGCAATAAAGATGAGGGAAACAAATATCAGAAATTACACCCATGAGCGGTAGAAAAATCATTAATAGTAGCTCATGCTAAGTGGCAGACCACCCTGGTGTCCTGCACGCCACCAGCTAGTAGCACCAGTCATGGCTCTAGCAATTTAAATTAACAATACATATAGCACTGGCACAACGAACGGAAGCCAGACCCAGAATGTCAGTGCAGAGAAAGCAAAGGACTGATCGCAGAATGAGACATACGTGTGGCGGGACGCCATATACATTGATGAAGGACACTCGGTTGGTGACCATGCCCCAGCTAAGAACGGGGTCAACGCTGGGTCCAGATCACAGGACAATCACTCAGAGGAAACCAGGATGTTCTCGGGATCTGAAAATATGCACCCACTGGCTATTGAGTTTTCCGCCCTGGAGCAGGAATCAGAGTCTAGATTGCAACTACTGCAGGACGAGTCTCCAGATCTGGACCCCACAGAAACAGGAACTGGTACATGAATGCTGGTCGATGGAGCTCTAACTGTGCATCGAATGCTCCAAATACCCCTAGCCTAGCGCTCGGGACCTTTATTGAGGGACTTTGCTGGTTTTGTTTACAAGTTCTAAGTCCTTTAGTGTTGGGCACGGAGTAGTTTCAGTGGGGGTGGACGACCGACCTCTCCCTCTTCTCTGGCACACTGCTGTTTCTCATGGATGAGGTGAGGTGCTGTGGGGGGGGGGGGGGGTCAGGAGAGGGTTTGGTTGGTGGGAGAGAGGGCGATTAAGATTCAGTTTCCATTGTTCTCTTTTGTTGGACGCATGGGTCAATGGAGGACAGATACCCCAAAGGGCACAAGAAGTCTCCAAGAGATATTGGCACACAGGTGACACATTGAGTAACCATACCCTATGGCCATGCCCACCGCTGCAGTGAATTCAGACTTTACGGTGATGACATGGAATGTCGGAATGTCAATGGGTTTGGGTGATAAGATTATAAGGGGTTTGGTGACACAATATTTCAAAAGGCTACACTCAAATAATAGTGATGCTCCAGGAGACATTTGCAAGGCACAAATTGGAAATTCCTTGGCCCGGGCGCTTACACAGTGTTGGCACACGCAGGCTTTTCCACAGAGTCACAAGTCATGGCCATACTAATCAAGAGATCCCCCCTTTCAGGTGACGCAACAATGGTTAGATTCCCTGGGACGATACGAGGGAGTCACAGGAAAGTGGGGCAGATGAGAGGTAAATCCTAAATGTACATATGCTCCCACGCTGAATAAATTGTAGACATCCTGCTCGAGACATATTCATCCCTCCACTTGATAGCGGGTGACTTTAATGATGTAATTAATCAGTCGCTTGATCACTACGGATATAGCGAGGGTTCGCTGGGCACCACACCCCTGTCACGATTTGCTAGTAATCTTGGACTTACTGACCTGTGACAGCACTGCCATAGCCAAGACAGGCACTATTCCTACTTCTCTGACGTGCATAACATGTACTCCAGGCTAGATTCCATAGTTGTACCAGGAGATGAAATGAACAAAGTGGGGCAGGCAGAAAACCTGGCGAGAGGTTTCTCCGACCACTCCCTTCTCCTGGTGAGACTAGGGACTCGAAGCCATGACCACTGCGCAGTATGGAGTCTTAACGCTTCGGACCTCCGGGATAGTAAGGTACTATGGGGAATACAGGCAGACACAGAAATCTACTTTCTTGAAAACAAGAATATCATCTCTTCTGGGGTAACAGTGTGGGAGGCCTATATGATTGCTGCGCGATAAAGCTCAGAACCGAATCGCGTGAAAAAAGAAAAAAAGGGTTGATATAATGAAACGGCTAGAACAACAGATACTACTGCTTGAGAGGTGGGTGGCCAATGATAAAGACTCCAAGATAACCCATCAACTAGATACACTAAGGCAAAAATATAGGGATCTGGCTACGGATAATGCCAGGAAACAAAGATTGGTAAAGCCACACCAACTCTACGAAGTTGGAGATAAGGCAGGGAAGTTACTGGCCAGTCTCAGTAAAAAAGAAATGCAGGCCAGGAGGGTACAGGACAACGTGGATAATCTAGGAGTAACACACACCGCCAACACACACATCCCTAGAGCATTTGCAGATTACTCTAGAGAGTTTTACGAAGCACACCCACTTAACGATAATGCAGAGATCAGGGACTACTTGGCGGCTGTTTTGACCCCTTTGCTGGGAGATGGGGACGCGAAAGAACTAGAGGCAGACCTAACATTGACAGTAATTCAGGAAGCAGTGACTAAGGTAAACATGGGAAAATCCCCAGCCCCAATGGAATACCAGCAGAACTAAATAAAAGGTGCATAGACCTCTTAGCCCCCCCCCCCACTGCGTCTTTATCAAGATGCACACAAAGATTACATTTTACCCCCTGATCCGAGGACCTCCACAATTGTAGTCATACACAAAGACGGTAAACCCCATAATAGATGCAACTCATACCGCCCCATCTCCCTATTAAATACCAAGGTAAAAATACTGGCCACAGTTCTGGCGACTTGCCTCCCGAAATGTATCACATCTCTCATTCACGATGACCAGTCCGGATTCATGCCAGGCAGCGCTATCAGGCTCAACCTTTGCAGGACTCATAACTGGCTGATGAGGGTCAAGGACAATGGTACACCACACATTTTTTTGTCATTAGACGCAGAAATAGCATTTGAGGTAGTGCACTGGCCATTCTTTAACTGCACGCTAGCCAAATTTGGAATAGGACCTAGATTCGGGAGCTGGGTGGCACTACAACACAACATGCCAATCGCAGCAGTTAGGGTAAATGGGGAGCTGTCTTTGGCCTTTCCTACTGGCCGGAGAACGAGGCAGGGCTGTCCTTTCTCCACTCCCTTTTACACTCACACTGGAATCACTGGCTTGTGAGATCCAGAGTCACTGAAAAAGTTGAGGCTTCAAAACCACTCCCTCTAAAGTGGCATGGAAGCTTCCAGATTATTGCCAGCGACCCAGGTTACCCTGGAGGTGTGAGAAAGAGCAATAAGAGGAATAAGATGGACACATCGGGTCACTGCGGGGATGCCGCTATTGAAGGTGGTTGGTTCAAAGACTTGGATAAACTGAAGGGTTTTGGGGTCTGGGACCTGGTGGGCATCTCTACCATAGGGGATATTGTGGACAGAGGCAAACTTAAATCTTGGTCCACTCTAAGTGAAGAATATGGGCTTCACAGGTCCCAGTTCATTAAATATGCACAGCTATGCCATGCACGGTTGGCAGAGGGTATACCGTGTGCTGATTTACCAGAATATGCACCACTGAAGGGGAGGCTACTACAGGAGGAACTTACAGAAAAAGTGGTTTCCTTTACATATAAAACAATAAACAATAACATGAAAGATAACCTCGGGAGGCTACGCGAGAGATGGGAGAGGGACTTAGGGGCCTTGGAAGATGTTGACTGGGAGGTGGCCCTGATGCGCCCTAGAGAAGTGGCCATCAAAGCTAGATTACACGTTGTTCAATACAAAATCCTTCTTAGAATATACTTAGGCTTTCCTGTTTTCAGTTTCTATCTTTGGTAAATTCTGGTGGGGTTTTTTCAATACTTTAAAAAACAGTGGTTACACATTTTCGTGCCATTAAAAACAACAGAAACAGTGTTTTTCTGGTGATTATGGAATTTTAATTTGATTTTGTTTATTACCTGCTTTCTGCACTGAAAGTGCATGTGTATAGATAGCGTGTGCATAGGGTATATGAGGTCCGGAATACATTTTTACTGCACCAGAATGGACTACAAAGTCAATAGCATTCTTCATTAACTCTGAAGATGCTTTCAGCATACCATCTAGCAAGTGACAAGGATCTCTTACAGGGAGGCTGTTCAGCTCAGGTATTGATTTTGACAGACCATCATACGACTTTTTCACATACGTAGCTGAATTACTGCAAATACAAACAATATCACTCCAATCTTCATTGAAATTGGTAGGACCTTTTTTCAGCAGCATTCCAAGTGACACTGCATTCAATTTTTATCAAACGTCTGGTGTCATGTTTTCACCACTATCTCAGATGCTTGGTGACAACATTCTTTTCACATATACCTGTCACTACATCTTGCATTGAATGTTTAAGGCCTGGGGTATTTGCTAATTCACTTGCAATCAATGCTGACTCACTAGAAAAGGGGGCTGATGTATCAAAATATTTCACCCATTCTTCCCCTGGGTAAATGTGATGGGTACATATCAGGAAAGAGTCTTATGAAACTAGCCATTTTACCTATCAGTGAAATCAAAAGTATCCAAAATATCAAATATGATTTTGATATTTCCAGATTCTCTACAGTTTACAAAATAACTAAATAAGACCTAAAACATGCTTCTAAACACTGCATCTTTAGACCAAAGACCACAAAACCGAAGAAAGCAGAAGAAAGATGAGACAATGTTTTCGTGACATCCCTCAACAACAAAACTCAAGCAGAATAATGTTAGCCACGTCTTTCTTGATGCTACCTTGTATAACAAAGTTACATTGTATTGGCCCCTTCAGGAAGAAATAAAAAGGCCTCTTTCACTCATCTTTTCCTTTCTTTGAATGGCACATAGTTTGTGGTTGCAAAGGTGTTTTTTCAGTGTTTATATGTTTACACCGGTGATGGCTATTTTCCTTTCGGTTGGGGTTTTATCAGTTATTATAGGTTTAAGCCTAAAACCAGCTAGCCTAAATAAACTATGATAGAGAGAAACTACACAAGATGGGCAGGGTAGAGGCACCATACTATCTTAAATGTAGAGATGTTAGGGGTGACGTTTTTCACACAATATGGTCTTGCTCCGCTATACAGGCCTATTGGCCGGCAATCATTGGGAAGCTGGGTGCGATTATGGAGGTACCATTGCCGATTGACCCTGGGTTTAACCTTCTGCGGATCCCGAATGATGGCGACATCAACAGGGCTCAGTTGCTCTTTAGGTCTGGTGGTGGCCAAGCGAGATGTGGCTGAATGGTGGGGTGCAGAGGAGGTCATCACGATACAGGAGTGGAGGGGCATGGATCTTTATATAGCCGCTGAATGTACCACATACACTAGCAGGGGATGCCCCCGAAGGTTTTGTAAAATATTGGGTCTATGGGCTAGACCTGTTGGAAGAAACGCACAAGCCCGCGTCATGAATAAATATATATGTGGACCCCACCACATACTGCGGTAACCATTAGATTAGATCCCATTACGTTGTCACTGTCTTTGGGTCTGGATAAGGAACTGGGAATCACCTAATTTTTCACAATATTTACTATTTGTAACTGGACATATTGGAGTCGATTATACACTGTCCGTGATGATTGTACTTTACACGACAAAAGTTGTCATGAAGACTGTATGTTCATGTTATCTAAAACTTGTAAATAAAAAAATAGTTACAAAAATCATTACAGATAACAGTACAGAAGTGTTTACATTAGGACATCCTTTTAATACGGGCTGAGCTCACTGACAGTCTCTCTGGCACTTGCTTAGGTCTGGTGGGCCTCATCAGCTTGGCCAGCCCACAAAATGTACTCGCTCCTGGGCCCCCGGCAACGCACCTGCCGCACAGATTCATGATTTTGTGGTGCCACTACAGACCGTGCTCTCACTCAGGGGGTCGCCAGCTCAGGAACGCCAAAGGCCGCCTGGGTCCGTACTCCCTTGGAAACATCATGATGATGTGTGGCAGGCAGCTCTAAGTACGGCTGCAGGCGCTGCAGCCTGGTGCGCTGGGGTCGGGTCCATCCCCACTCATGAGAAGGATGTCATCCAACACCACGGGCCGCTGACAGCGAGATTCATCCACCGTGGCCAGCATTGCCTGGGTCCGGTGTGTCGCAGGAATCGATCCTCGATACCGCCTGCCGCGGTGCAAGCAACGAGGTCAGAGGAGATGCAGCCAAATCTTTATGAAATGCACCTGCTCGCACCGCGGGTAGCAGCAGGATGGCGTCGGACCCGTGACTCACCCCCCCCCCCCATCTATAAAACGGTAAGTCTCAGAGAATTCACTCACTCTTAGTTACTAGTAGTCAGGTCATTAGGCATTGACTCTGTGACGTCATATGTGCTTCTGTCGGGCCCAGGCGTGTCTGTTTTTAAACTAGATACATTAAAGCAGAGTACTCAAACTGCGAGCAGATCTTGAGCCAGGCCCAGCCCTGCCCCTTAGCCTCCCGGGACAAGCGTGCACAGCGCTGTGTGCTACTGCAGCTCAACAGTCATGGTGCATTACACCAGCGCTGAGGAAGTGCTATAATGCATGATTTTGCATTTTAGTGCGGTGATATGGATCACCACACTGAGAAGCGTTAGTGTAACATCTGATGCATGGTACTTGGCAAGGTTGGGGTTGGAATGTGTGAAATAGAGCTTAAGCAGACATCACAGTTGGAGAAGATTAACCCACTGAGGTTTCCCAAGAGAATACATGGCCTGCATGATACACACAGCACTCTGCACGACTTCTCTTCACCCACTCTTTTTGCCTGGGATTAGAACTTGTGACCTGTGGACTACACATAGATCTCTGCAGATAATTATTAACCCACTGAACTATCTCACAAGAACTGGAACTAGGGCCCAGAAAATTACACATGAAATTCTGCTATATGCAAATTAATCATGCGCGGTAACTCCCTGACACTGTAAACTGCAACATATGGAGCCGGTTACTTTTGGACTACTTTCTTATTATTTCATTCTTCTGCCTTAGACACCCTTACATTTTACTTCTAATCTCTTCCTTTGTCTCTTTTCATTACATGTTTTATGTTATATTTTGCTGCTCTCTCTCTTCCTTTTAATTATTTTCTGTTTTACGTGTCTTACTCTATTCCTCTGTTTTACATTCACTGGGTCCGATTCTAAATTGTATGCGAAATCCCAAATCGGATAAAATTGATTTCTGCACCAATTATTAAACTGCGTGGATAAAACATAGCAGTCAGGATTATACTGTGATTGTGCACCTATTACTATGGCCACTAAAATCAGAATGAGGCTGTAGGGCTCTTACCAGTCTTTGATTGTTTCTGTAGTTTCCAATTCTTGTATTGTTTTTCCTTTCTCTGCTTTTCTGCTCTTGTGGATCCTTTTAATCTCTCTCCTCTTATTCGATTTTTATCTCACTGCAAGATCTCTTCCACTCCTTTAATTTGAGTGTTCTTTTCGGTCTCTCCTCCCTTTTCCCCCTAGTGTGTCCTGCAGTTATATCATTTCTGCCACAGAACCATGTGACCCTGGCACCTGCTGCCTGGTGCTGCTCTTACTGAAGTGTTTCAGATGCCAATGCAATGGGTGTCTTTGTGCGCAGACCACCGCGACCCTGGCACCTGCTCCCTGATGCTGCTCTTGTTAAAGTGTTTCATGAGCCCGTCCGGTGGGTGTCTTTGTTCCACAGACGCACGCAAACCCGGCACCTGATGCTGCTCTTGTTAAAGTGTTTCAGGAGCCCGTCCGGTGGGTGTCTTTGTGCCGTGGACCCCCGCGACCCTGACACCTGCTGCCTGGTGCTGCTCTTGCTGAAGTGTGGCATGAGCCCGTGCTGTGGGTGTCTTTGTGCCACAGACCCGCGTGACCCTGGCACCTGCTGCCTGGTGCTGCTCTTACTGAAGTGATTCAGATGCCAATGCAATGGGTGTCTTTGTGCAGCAGACCTCCGCGACCCTGGCACATGCTGCCTGGTGCTGCTCTTGCTGAAGTGTTTCGGCGCCTGTGCAGTGGGTGTCTTTGTGGCACAGACCCGCGTGACCCTTGCACCTGCTCCCTGATGCTGGTCTTGCTGAGTGTTTCAGGCGCCTGTGCAGTGGGTGCCATTGTACCGCAGACGACCGTGATCCTGGCACCTGCTCCCTGATGCTGCTCTTGCTGAAGTGTTTCAGGAGCCTGTGCAGTGGGTGTCTTTGTGCCGCAGACCCCCGCGACACTGGCACCTGTTCCCTGATGCTGCTCTTGCTGAAGTGTTTCAGGAGCCTGTGCAGTGGGTGTCTTTGTGCCGCAGACCCCCGCGACACTGGCACCTGTTCCCTGATGCTGCTCTTGCTGAAGTGTTTCAGGAGCCTGTGCAGTGGGTGTCTTTGTGCCGCAGACCCCCGCGACACTGGCACCTGTTCCCTGATGCTGCTCTTGCTGAAGTGTTTCAGGAGCCTGCGCAGTGGGTGTCTTTGTGCCGCAGACCTCCACGACCCTGGCACCTGTTCCCTGATGCTGCTCTTGCTGAAGTGTTTCAGGAGCCTGCGCAGTGGGTGTCTTTGTGCCGCAGACCCACGCAAACCTGGGACCTGCTCTCTGATGCTGCTCTTGCTGAAGTGTTTCAGGAGCCTGTGCAGTGGGTGTCTTTGTGCCGCAGACCTCCGCGACCCTGGCACATGCTGCCTGGTGCTGCTCTTGCTGAAGTGTTTCCGGAGCCTGTGCAGTGGGTGTCTTTGTGGCACAGACCCGCGTGACCCTTGCACCTGCTCCCTGATGCTGGTCTTGCTGAGTGTTTCAGGCGCCTGTGCAGTGGGTGCCATTGTACCGCAGACGACCGCGATCCTGGCACCTGCTCCCTGATGCTGCTCTTGTTAAAGTGTTTCAGGAGCCCGTCCGGTGGGTGTCTTTGTGCCGCGGACCCCCGCGACCCTTGCACCTGCTCCCTGATGCTGCTCTTACTGAAGTGTTTCAGATGCCAATGCAATGGGTGTCTTTGTGCCGCAGACCTCCACGACCCTGGCACCTGCTCCCTGATGCTGCTCTTGCTGAAGTGTTTCAGGCACCCATGCAGTGGGTGTCTTTGTGCCGCAGACCTCCGCGACCCTGGCACCTGCTCCCCGATGCTGCTCTTGTTAAAGTGTTTCGGCGCCTGTGCAGTGGGTGTCTTTGTGCCGCGGACCCCTGCAACCCTTGCACCTGCACCCTGATGCTGTTCTTGCTGAAGTGTTTCAGGCACCCATGGAGTGGGTGCCTTTGTACTGCAGACGACCGCGACCCTGGCACCTGCTCCCTGATGCTGCTCTTGTTAAAGTGTTTCAGGAGTCCGTGCTGTGGGTGTCTTTCTGTCACAGACCCCCGCAACCCTGGCACCTGCTGCTGCTCTTGCTGAAGTGTGGCATGAGCCCGTGCAGTGGGTGTCTTTGTGCTGCAGACCCCCGCGACCCTGGCACCTGCTCCCTGATGCAGCTCTTGCTGAAGTGTGGCATGAGACCGTGCAGTGGGTGTCTTTGTGCCCCAGACCCATGCAAACCTGGCACCTGCTCCCTGATGTTGCTCTTGCTAAAGTGTTTCAGGAGCCCGTCCGGTGGGTGTCTTTGTGCCGCGGAACCCCGCGACCCTTGCACCTGCTCCCTGATGCTGTTCTTGCTGAAGTGTTTCAGGAGTCAGTGCAGTGGGTGTGTTTCAGTCGCAGACCCCCGCGACCCTGACACCTTCTGCTGCTCTTGCTGAAGTGTGGCATGAGCCCATGCAGTGGGTGTCTTTGTGCCGCAGACCCCCGCGACCCTGGCACCTGCCCCATGATGCTGCTGTTGCTGATGTGTTTCAGGCACACATGGAGTGGGTGTCTTTGTGCCGCAGACCTCCGCGACCCTGGCACCTGCTGCCTGGTGCTGCTCTTGCTGAAGTGTTTCAGGAGTCAGTGCAGTGGGTGTGTTTCTGTCGCAGACCCCCGCGACCCTGGCACCTGCTCCCTGATGCTGCTCTTGCTGAAGTGTGGCATGAGCCCGTGCAGTGAGTGTCTTTGTGCCGCAGACCTCCGCGACCCTGGCACCTGCTGCCTAGTGCTGCTCTTGCTGAAGTGTGGCATGCGCCCGTGCAGTGGGTGTCTTTGGGCCACAGACCCCTATAATCCAGGCACTTGGTGCTGCTCTTGATGGAATGTTCCAGGAGTCAGTGCAGTGGGTGTCTGTGCCACTGGCCTCCAGGGCACTGCCTTAGCTGCACCATTGAGAGCTGCATCTCTCAGACAGGGTTCGTACTGTTGAAAGGATAACAGAAAGACAAGGCCACGGAGAGAGGTCGATTATGCTGTGACAGTTGAAAGGTCTAAAAGAGAGGGTTCAAAAGTGGTTTTTCAGGGGCAATAACCCAAATTCTGATGAGGGTAGGAAGGGCAATCCCTAGACACCTTCAATATTTCCCGGTTTTTTACCCAACATAACTTTGAATATTCCTGCATATAAATGCACGTAATAATGAAAGTGATAAAAGCCAAAGAAGGGAAAACAAATATTGGTAGAAGATTACAGAACTGGAAGGAATGCTTCCCAAGGTATGAGGCATGAGGCAAGATCCCAAGTCACAGCAATGACTGGAGAAACTTAAGTATTAAGAAGCAACTGTAAGGAGCATGTTGGAGCCTTCAGGGCCTGGCTGAGTTCAGCTCTTTCTGCAACACCTCAATGCATGATGAGATACAGCCTGGCTATATATGGCCCATCAGTAGGTAAAGCTGTTTTGCTCACTTGTGCACACCTTTGTTCCGCGCACTGCTCAACAGCTTTGTGGTCTGCCCTGCAACAAGAAGTGATACAGGAATAGCGCGTCCAGTCTCTTTTGTCCTCTCCATAGAGTGTTCTGCATACGTCTCAATCCACGCTGACCAAGCTCTCCTCAAAGAAGCCGCGCACTTAGGTTAAGTTGGAGACACACACACAGGAGAACACACTCTCAAAGAACTGGACCTCTAACCATACCTAGGTGTCCTACATAATGCCACAAGTCTGCTGCCCAGATCCTTTGTACTTAATCTTGCAGCGTCTCGTAAAGCGATACATGTGTAGCTTTTTCTTGTGCATTGCCTATATATACAAATGCATTGCCTTAATATTTAAGTTGCTGTTGACAATGTCAGTCAGGGTCCAAGGCAGCCTGCGTTTTCGAGCCTGTAAGAACTCAGTTTTGCTTTGTAGAGGGTTTTGTTGTCTTGAAGTGACAGGTGTGCTAAGGGCAGGGCATTGAACAATATTTTTAATTAAGTTAATTCATTTAATCCTTTTTTTAAAACTAATTTCAGTTTCTTTTGTAGTTGGATGTTCTCAATTTCCACATCTGTGTGGTTAGGTTGCACCATCTTATGTATGGTCTAACGGAGGACATTTTCTGCATGACTTTCAAAACGCATCAAGAAACTTAATGAATGGTGGGTAAACAGAATCAGTCACATTTCAGGTGGCTGCTACAAAGACCACCAGTATTAATTTGTGTCAGTTCAATCTCAGAGGAGCTGCGCCAAAAAAATATGTGGGATACAAATGAAAGGTGTACAAAAGGGAATGTCTTATTCGAAAAAATCTCGCTGTACTAAGACAAATATGTTTTATTTAATGGTCTTAACTAATTTTATGTCACCTAGCTTGGATTCTTTTTTTTGTTCCACTGTGCCTGTAATGCTGTATATGTGATACATCTGGTGATATAATCACTACCTGAAATTGCTGTGGTTTGACTCTCTCCACACTGACTCGCTATAAGTACCTTCAATTTTGTAAACATTGATGTGTACTGAGCAAGTGTTTAATAAAAAGACTAGCAAAAAAAAAATATGATTCAACAAAAACTAAAAACAAATCTGTGTAAATCGATGAACGATGTGGTCGGGGATTCCAACTGTTTCCATAAAATTTTAAAAAACATTGCCTGAGAGGAATACTATAATAGTGGGCGACACTCCTAGAATTAGGTTTCTGGGTGTAGCCCTTTTTCTGCAAAGAACTACCACAATCTATGGCTTAGCGAAGTTCTCTATATAGGTTAGGTTGTTTTATTGTTCAGAGGCCCCACATTCACCAAACGTAATGGGACAACCCCCTAACCTGAATTACACATCTTAGGTGCACCTTCATTACAGTAAAAATGTGTGCATCCATCACAGAAATACAGAGTATTTCATTTTTGTAAGGACACTGAAGATGTTTGGTGGCCATGCTAAGGCCACATACATTGCTGCAGGCAAATTAAGGCATCTGCTCAGGTGTACTAATCTTGTGTGCGTCTCATCATGGTGGAAACACAATGCTGCCTGGTGCAAGCAGGGCACTCGAGCAGTTAACTTTTTCTGTGTTGTGTACTTGTGCCCGTCCAGATAGCTACGCAGTCCTGCTGCCGATTGAGCAGTGAGAGCAACTCTTACCTAGACCACCCCCCCCCCAACAGAGCCCAGTGCCACTGCCCCTGTAAGTGAGCCTCCAGCTCTATGCCGAGCCATCCCCAGTTTGGTGAGGGAGGAGCAGTCTGTGAGATTCTCTATGCCCATCAGCACTCTCCCCTCCCTCCATTGCTTCTGCCAATCCTGGTTCCAGTATGTGAACTTAAGCCTGGTGAGGGGCAATGACATTCATAGAGGGCACCCTACTCACAGCGCCTTGCAATAGCCAGCTCTGGTGCTTCCTGTGTGAATTAGGCTAACCTTCTAAGAGCCAGAAATGCATTGGCATTGCCTCTGAGAAACCCACTCCATCAATGGATTGGTGCATCCTTTCAGAAAAGACAGCCCTCTCCCTTGCTCTTCACCCAGCCAAACATCTTTCTGCCCACACTCAACTACAGTCCTGGTGTCCATAGCAGTGCAGTTGCCCCTTTCCTTTAATTCTCCCCTCCAACAGAAGGATGATCAGGGTGCTTAAGCTGAATCTGTCTGCAGGAACTTCAGTGACATGGACTCCTGCTGCACTTTGATGGCTCCTGCATAGAGAGAGATGGCCATGGGCAGGGGTGAGCAGCACAGGCTCAGATATGTTTACATCCAGCTGTATTTGCTCATCATTGGGACACTCTGAATGAAGACCACAAATGTGGGTGGAAGCAGTGGCGGCTGCTACTTAACAGCAAGGGGGTGAGTCACGGGGGGAGGGAGGGTTGCCGGTTATCACGGGCTGGTGGGAGGTTAGGTGAGGGAATGGAAAAAACATTTTAAAAAATCACCTACCTGTCTGCCAGCCATCGCCTCTCAGTCCTCTTTACCTGCTTCCAGGACTCCAGGGGCAGGAAGCAGGAACAGGAAGCCCCCAGGCTTCCAGACTCCTCTAGCCAATAACGACGCTAATGTTAGCAGCGTCATGATTAGTCTGAGCACCGATGGTTTGGCGCTCACATGGGGACTGGGAGCCTGGGCATGTTCTCCACCCAGGCTGTGTAACACAGCCAGGTGGAGAACATGTCAAGTGCGCATGACAGTTTGGCCGGACCGAGATGGCGAGACAAACCGCCATGCGCACTTAGGAAGTGCCTACTACTCCTCCCCCTACTCTGTGGGCAGCCCAGCATGCCCCGCCTCTACAGAAGAGTACTGAAACATAAAATGTTAATATCATGCTGTTATTATCATTTTATTTTTCCTGTGGGGCCACGCTCCTCAGCCGCAGCAGAGAAGCCGCCCCTGGGGAGAAGTGTTCAAGGGAGAATGGAGGGTTGGATGATAGTGTGAATTCAAATGTGGCACCTGTCTGCAGCAGTGATTGGTGGAATGTTGCTAAAAGCTCCCTCCTTCGTCCAACTTCACTCATTGTCAGAAACTGTTCCTTCAATAACAACAAGCATTTGCAATGCAATAGGTCTCACATTTGCGAGACTTAGAACAATTGGTTTTGTAAATATAAAAGCGGGAGCCGTGCTCATACATAAAGTGTGGCGCCCGTGCACATAAACGTTATGCGCTTGGCGGCCGAAGAAGTGCCCACCATGGTAATTTTTTTTAAAACATCAAAGCGGGCGCTGTGCCCAAACATAAAGCGCGATCCCCCGTGTTGTAAATATGAACGGAGGCACCATGCTGAAACAAAAAGCGTGCCACCCATGCACATAAAAGTAATTTTAAAAAAACATGACAGCAGGTGCGGTAGTGATACAATATCATTAGCAAATAAAAGAAATAGTCCCTAAACGAAACACATACCTTTAGCCCACGTAAACTGCTGTTGGCCGGTGCTCCTTGCCATGATGTATTGATTTATCAGGAGCACCAAGCAAGAAAGAGCCAGGAAAGAAGAGCAACACTGGAGTGAAACAATGGCAAGCAACAGGAGGGATTGCACTCTGGATTATAGCAAGTCCTCCAGACAGCGCATGCGTGCTGCCTAGGCTCGACCTAAAAAGGAAAGAAGGTGTGCTGCCTTGGTTTGCCACAGGTACATCCAGGATCCCTCCACAAGCTGTAATTGGGGCAGGCTTCTGGCGCAGTTCTTTCCAGTTAGATGTGCACACATTTATCAGCAGCCGTCTTGCTTGCGTGAACTAGGAAGGTTCAGCTCTTACGACGCGTGTGCATTCACAAGTGGCCGTCTTTTTCATTTATACAAATGTGCAAGGGAGTAGACTTTTCGTTCCTGAAAGATGTCAGAGCAGGTTCCTGGTGCTGCTTTTTCAGTTACACATGCATGCAGTCACAAGCGGCCATCTCTCTTCTGCTTATTAGGAAGGCTCAGCCAGTAATGTCAATACATTCCACGCACTGTCAAGGGAAAGACGTGCACGCTTATGTAGCGCCCATCTTCCCTACCAATCATGTGACTCTCCCTAGCTGCCATTGGCCTCCACGCGCGCATGAAGAATTCACTTTGAGAAGAGAGTGATCCCACGTGGGAAGCTCCAGTGCCCAAATTCATTTAAAATTCTGTTATCAGGTGATGACTGAAACAAAAAGATACTTTATTGAAGATACTCTGTTTATTTTCTCTTTAGAACTCTTTAGAACTCTCTGGAGACTCCACAGAGATGAATTAGATTCTATCTCAGGACTGGAGGTGAGGATTATGCATTTCTTTCTTCACTTTATTAAATCAGCAGCCTTTAAAGAACATATTACACAAAAAACAACACAGAATACATATCCCATGAACCATAGAGAAATGAGTCTCCATAGTAACCATAGTCCAATCTGGTGTATATAATTGTATGATGTCCCTTCCTGTTCCTCTTTCTTCACTGCTCGTCAGTTAAGTCTCTGTCTTTTCATAACTGTTTTAAACATACTTTTTCTCCCGACTTGTGTAGATTTAGCGATTTACTGTAAAATTGTATCTGCCTGTGATATGCTACTAGCGTTTGGTCATTAGCGCTTATTTTGCGCAGTAGGCTCATTAGCCCGAGTGTCTCGCCTGCTCGGGTCTTGTGGGGGTGTTGTTGCGCGCCGTCTTCAACCTTGTCCAGCACATTACTGCCGTGTGAGGTGGCTTTTTCTAGCGCTCCCACGGGCAGCACACACACGCTTGAGGAGAAATGCTGTGAGGCACTGCGTAGCTTTTAGGCTCTTCTCCCCAACCAACTCTTGCATCAGACACCGCTTCAGGTGGCTGAGTCCCTCCTGTGGCCGGAACGCTATAATGCCACTTAGTTGTAAATTTGCAAAAATACAGCGGGTTACACAGCAAAACTGAGCACTTGCAAGGGGGCTATTCACAGAAATTATTTAGGGCAATTGATTCATTGTGGTGCTCTCACACTCAAAAAAAAATTATTAACTCAGCCAGGGATCACAAATATTCCTCCTTTTAGGAGGCTGAGGAAGAATCCCCTCCTAACGCCTTCCTGGGGCTGTGAACCCAATACTGTCCCAAGCTATATCCAGGGCACTGGCAGTCCTTAGGGACCAGGCGGATAACTTAGCCAAATGTACTTCTAGGGTATTCAGTGACTCTCAATGTCTGGAGGCAGGACCTAGTGGTAGTGCTACGGGGAAGCAAAACGGCCTTCAAGCAGACACAAGCTTCTGGAAGGTTTTGATAGGATTAGGTAAACCTTCCGTAAGAGGGCACGCACGCTTAAACACATACCCATCTGGGAGGAAGAAGAATCCAGAGAAAATGCCCAAAATTTAGACCCAGATTGTGGGGTTCCATATAGAGTGTATTGGAGGGAGACTTTTCCGCCGATAAGGATAAGGACTCAGGTAGACCATGGCACCCGGGATCCAATTCCTGTGAGTCCCCGGACGGGGATGGCAGACACTCCGACATGTTTGACCCGTCTGTCATAAATCAAACTAGGTCAGCAGAGTGGAACCTACACCAATAAGTTGCAGAGTATGTTGCCAGCAAAATCCGCCAACCTCTGGAAAAGATGGTCAGGGCAAGACTTTGGGAAGAGTATCCAAGACCATCACTGAAAGGAAAGGTAACGGCCACCTCTGAAATTGATGATGAATTTTGCACCTTCTTTGGCAAATATATGAGACCCCAGGAATGGCATTGATCGATCCTGGAGGGCCTGCCAGGATAAACTCTTATATAGTGGGACCTATCACCCAGATCATTCAGACGGCAAACACACAAACTGTGCACTAGTGGTGGAAAGGAGGAAATCTCTCCTCATTAAGATCAACCCTAAGCAGGGGGAACTGGTCACATCCGAAGCACGGACCATAGCACAGGGTAACCAAATCGGGGAACCTTTCGTCAAGGAGCTGAATAAATTCATAACAACGTTCTCCTCCCTTGACAAGGCTTTTTCCCAGGAAGGTTTTTGCAGGGGCCGGAAGAGGCAGGGGCTACTCCTCCTGCCGACCATACAAACAGCGTCCTTCTAGAGGCTAGTCCAGGAAAAAACAACGGCTGAAATGACGGCCAACAGGGCACCTTCTACCCCAGCAGAGGCTACGGCAGAGAAAAGGGTAACCGAGCCGACAGAGGAGGCAACAACACCCCAAGACGAAACTCTGGTAAACATTACCCCTTCTTCCACTCAAGAGCTAGGGGGGAGAATCCTGCGATATGCACACAATTGAGGGAAGTTTACATCGGACCCGTGGGTCCTACAAACAGTGAGAGGGTCCCACAAAGAGTTCTATGGATCCACCCCATTCAGGGGAGATGTCCGAAACCACTGTTTTTCTCAACCAAGATCATGCACCAAAAAGATTCTGAGGTAGCAGAACTTTTGCAAAACTGTGCCATTTATAGGTCAGCACTTCACCCAAGCAGGGTTCACAGCAATCTATTTCTCGCAGAGGAAAAATACAAGGGCGTCAGGCCCATCATCAACTTGAAGGAGTTCAATGAGTGGCTAGTGTATTGCCACTTCAAGATGAAGGGTATCCATCTTCTCAGGAATATTCTTCATACAGGGAACTGGATGGTCAGGCTCAAGGATGCCTACCTGGCAGGTCCCATCTACCCTCCACAACGGAGATTCCTATAATTCGCATGGAGGTGACAAATTTACGAGTTTTGGGCTCTCCTCTTCGGCATCTCACGGCTCCTTGGTGCTTCACCAAGTTACTGCTGCCAGTGGTACTGACCCTCCACATGGGAGTAGTATGAATGATTATTTACCTGGACGACATCCTCCTCATGGACAAGTCACCAATGCAACTCCGACACAATCTGAACACAACGATTGCGCTATTTCAGGATCTTGGCTTCATCATCAAAAAGCAGAAGTCTGAACTGATACCTGCAAAACAGATCACCTTCCTGGGGTTTCTCATCGAATCGACACGGGCTTCCGTGTGCCTACCATCCACAAAGGTCTCCAAAATCCGTAAAGAACTTCGAACAGTCCTAAGGCAGGACAGAATCTCCCTGTGGCAACTGGCCCGGAGTGGGACTACTCTCGTCATCAATCCAAGCCATCTTTCCGGGCACGCTGCACTACTGGGCCTTACAGAGACTGAAGGCAACACACCTACGAAGAGGACTAACCTAATCGTAAGTATTATCCCTGACACAAGAAGCCAGGACAGAACGCCAGTGGTTGATTGGCCACACAGATGCTTGGAACTGGAGCGCGATCTTTGGGACGTCGCTGGTCATATTCATAGAATCAGAGGCTAGCTGGTTGGACTTGGGAGCCAGATGTGTTGATGGGGGGATGATGCTCAGAGGAGGAGCACAGTTACACATCAACTGCTTAGAAATCTGCTGTGGTCAAATCTCTTACCAGAGACAGAGTATCCTGTTGCATCCTGTTACAGATGGACATCTCGGCGGTCCAATACATCAATCGGCTGGGGGCACCCACTTGAAGACACTTTCAAATTTAGCGAAGGGCTTCTGCCACTACTGCCTACAGAAGCAGATTTTGGTGATGGCAGAATACCTCTCAGGAGTACAGAATGCGGTAAAGGACTGGAAGTCCAGGAACTTCTCGGACAGCAGCGATTGGCAGCTGAACCACACGATCTTCTTGGCGCTGATGGACAGACGGGGTCCTTGCAATTTGGACCTTTTTGCATCATGGCTGAATTATCAACTACCACAATATACGAGCTGGAGACCTGATCTGGGAGACATACCGGTGGATGCCTTCCTCCAGGACTGGGCGCCATTCATGATGATCCCCAGGGTAGCAGCTCAAATCAGATGTCAGTCAGCATCCCTGGATTTGGTCAAGCTGATCTGAATGTCACAGGCATGGTTCCCGATGCTGCTGCAGCTGTCCTGGGACCTACTGATAGAACTGCTGTCATTCCCTTAGGTATTTTGGGACCTACAGGTTGCTTGCACCCTCATGTTCTACAGGGACACCTCTCTCCCATGGCATGGAGGATTTCTGGGGACGCTGGAAAGTCGACCAACTTTAAGCAAATGCTGCAACCTTGGTGTTTGGAGAGACATCTGGATCCCTCAGGGGCAGAAGTTAATCACATTCTATATTTCTTGGCAGAATTGGAACAATCAGGGCTGGAATACCGTACAGTCAATTCCTTCAGGTCAGCCATATCTGACTGACATAACATTATTGATAACAAACTGGCTGGAGAACACTCTTGGGTCTCTAAACTGATAAAGGGTATCAGACTCTTTAAGCCCCTGGAGGCAAGATACTCGGGACTATGGGACGTTAATGCTGTGTTACGACTTATCCTGAGTTGGCAGGATTACCAATACTTGTCACAAAAGTCTGCAAAACTGGCCATATTACTATGCCTCATTTCATGTATGAGGGCTTTGGATATCTCCGCAAGAGTTATCACGCCAGAAGGAGTCACATTCACCATATCTACAATACTAAAACTAATACCAGGTCTGTTTCTTATGATTCATTTATGGAGCACCCTAAAATGTGCGTGGTCAGATGCGTTAAAGCGTATGAAGAAGCGACAGCAGAGATTAGACCAGCAGGTGGGAGACAACTTCTAATTGCCATGCAAAAGCCGGTCAAGGAGGTATCATCAACTTCTGTTGCCAGGTGGGTAAGGTGGATTATGGCCGAGGTCAGTGTGGATGTGCATCACTCCAAGAGAGGCGCCATGGCATCTAAGGTCATACATGTAGGTGGCAGACTTGAGGATATCATGAATGCAGATGGCTGATCATCAGAGTCAAGCTCAAGAAGTTTTACTTCAAACCCATTTTGGAGGCTGCAACTCCAGTAGTAAGTAAGCTTTGAACATGCATAATCCTCGCCTCCGGTCCGGACATAGAATTAAAAATGTCCTAGCCAACGAGAAGGAAAGTTTCAATTCTATTAAGGACAAGAAGGTCAGGATTATCCCACCTAGGGACATCATGAAATGGTTTTTCGGACCCACCCGAAAGTACTTCACTATCAGTAAGTAGGGTAATATCATATCTATTTAATTGAAAGTTCATGGCGGTGAGGTAAATGTTTCTTATATATCTATTTAATTGAAGGTTCATGGAAGTGATGTAAATATTTTCTCAAAATGTAATGAAATTGAGGTGTTAAAACCATGTTTGTGATTAAAGAATCTTATAAGGATTTGGATAACGAGTTACCTCTCTGTTGTAGGGAATAATCAGAAATTAGAATAGGAAAAGCGTACACGGTTAACTTCCTCCAGTGAAGAAGAGGAACAGGAAGGGGTGTCATATAATTATAACACCAGATTGGACTATGGAGACTCATCCCCTTATGGTTCATGGGACATGTAATCTGTGTTGTTTTTTCTTTAATATGCTCTTTAAAGGATGCTAATTTAATAAAGTGAAGAAAGAAATGCACAATCTTCGCCTCCTTGTCCTTAATAGAATTAAAACTTCCTTCTCGTTAACTTGGAAATTTTTTGATTAATCTACATTCTAAATAGTGGATTTTGACATTGACTATAGAACGGTGAGTTTTTACAGCTCTTAGCAATAGGCACATCTCCTTAGGTCTTGGGTGAGCTTGGTATTAATATACACATATCTTTGATTTATAGGCAACATTGGGAATTCATACCCCGTTTCCTTGAAAAGAATAATTTGTGTTTTAATCTGGAGATTTTTCCACCTGCGTACAGTGGAATTGGACACATAACGGTGAGTGTTTTATGTCCCACTTGGTTACATGCACAATTGCTTGTGCACTATAAAACATGTTAAAGGAAGTAATCATTATGTTTCACCCACATGGAAACACTTAATTTAGAATTCTCTCCCTCCTTGGAAGATAATTGTGGGATACTGGTGGATACCTGGCAGTGGACTCCATCCTAGGGTGGAGGAGTCCCGCTCTATAAGCATTCCAATTACAGCTTGGGGAGTCACTTTAGCGTCTTCCTTTTTTTCTTTAAATCATGTTATTGGACAACATACACCATTCTTATGTGAGACTTTTGGTCAATCATCCCCTAATGGAATTAATGATGTGATAAGGTGCATGTTGAACCAGTAGATACAAGGACAGACTAACATCTTTCTATTTTTTGTTTCATGTACATTTTTTGTATTATGTTATGTCAAGCACTTTTGCACTTCTTCACCAAGTCAAGTTGTGTTATTCATTTCTGTGTTTGTGACAGTCTCATACGAAGACATTTCTGTATAGTATCATTATATATAATTGTGAATATACGCAATAAGTAATGGTTATGTTGAGTGTTGTTTATTTCTTCACTGATTTGTGCTATAGGGTGTTAAACATTGGTCAAGTAAAGGACCATACTCCACTTATGTTGTGGATATTGTCTACTCAACTTTCCAGACCATAGATTGATCTGCATAAATTGGATGATCTATTTATACATAAACACCATTTTTATTACGCAAAGCAACTCAGATAGCCGACAGAACACATTGTAGCTTTTATCATTATAATTCACTTCAGCTCGGTCATGTTCACCTGGCAGCCCATGCATATATTAACACTGCAGTGCTGTCATGTTCACACGGCAGTCCCCACATATATTGTCACTTCAGCTCTGTCATGTTCACGTGGCAGTCCCTGCATATAATATCACTTCAGCGCTCTCATTTTCACCTGGCAGTTCCGGCGTATAATATCACTTCAGCTCTGTCATGTTCATGTGGCAGTCCCGGCATATCATATTACTTCAGCGCTGTCATGTTCATGTGGCAGTTCCTGCATATAATATAACTTCAGCGCTCTCATGTTCACGTGGCAGTCCCGGTATATCATATTACTTTAGCGCTGCCGTGTTCATGTGGCAGTTCCTGCATATAATATCACTTTAGCGCCGTCATGTTCACGTGGGAGTTCCTGCATATAATATCACTTTAGCGCCGTCATGTTCAGGTAGCAGTCCCTGTGTATAATATCACTTCAGCGCTCTCATGTTCAACTGCCAATCCCTGCATATAAAATCACCGCGGTAAAAAAACAATGGTTCGGGTGTGGCCAAAAGGTCCAATAATAAAGTGATCCTAAGGAGAGCACTTATGGTTAGAGAGTTGAAGATTAATTATTTTAAAGGAGCAAAAAAATTAATAATGTATATAGGGACATAAGTCAGTTCATGTGGAACATTTATTATCACAAGAATAGAATTCAGGTGCTCACACAATAAGTGAAAGAGGCGTGGCATGCAGAGTGATGGTGAAGTTTAAAATAACGGCATCGCATTGACAACAATAGTGTAAAACTCCTCAAGCAACTTTATAGAATAGGAAGAGTTTTGTTGTAAAGGGTCAACGGCGTTTCGATCTCAACTGTTCGAGATCATCATCAGGACATATAACGGGTGAGCAAGCTGAATTGATGCAATTATTCGTAGCGCAAGGAAGAGAAATTGAGGGCTTCAGAAAACAGCTGAGGGTAGACGAGTTCACCCAGATTAATTCGCTGAAGGTACGAGTGTGAGAATATCACGTGTGTGTAAACTTGAAAGGCAGGGTCAGCTGTATAAGTTGCGCTTAACGATTTGCTGCCCATATGTTTAGTTAAAGTCACTATTATACTCACAACAGGTAACCTAATGGAAATTGTGCTAATATGTGAATCACAAAATGCAAAAGACACACTCTAAAAGTAAGGAAATGAGCATAAGCTTTTTAAAGACCAGAACCCTCCACCACTTGGGTGACATGCTTCATCATTGGGCTCCCTCTTACACACAGTGCCCGCAAGGTGCACTGTGTGGGCTACAACTCTCCCTCTGGAGAGGAGCATGGTTTGTTTTTCACTCCAATGTTTACGGTGAATGAGGGGCAGAGTGCACAAATTATAATCAAAAGTGTATTAAAACCATCTCAGCAAAACACACAAGATGATGGACGGAATGTTGCACATTGGCAAAATATTCATCCCCAGTCACAGATCTGGGTTTAATCCATAGTTATTTTGCTCACCACGTCACCCCAGTTCAGACATGGCAATATGCAAATCAGTCTTGACCCTGTGCCTCATGGGAACAGTCCAGCCCGAACTGCCAAGCCATGTCTTCCCTGGACCGGAATCAAGCATCCTAGGACCGGTTTCGGGGTTTCACCCCTCTTCAGCCAGGATAGCTTGAATCCAGTGGCGTAGTGAACACGGGACCCACGTCTGGGAATACCCTTCCCACATAGGGCAAACAGCAAAACACACAAGATGATGGACGGAATGTTGCACATTGGCAAAATGTTGTTTTTGCATTTGTCACCCCGAGTGGGACTGGTATGCTCAGACATGAGTCCCGTGCTCTCCATGCCACTGGAATAAAGCTATCCTGGCTGAAGAGGGGTGAAACCCCGAAACCGGTCCTAGGATGCTTGTTTCCAGTCCAGGGAGGACCTGGCTTGGCAGTTCGGGCTGGACTGTTCCCATGAAATAGACGCGTTCCCCGTTCTTGTGGCCTTTACTATGAAGGAGTGATGCAGGGATATTTGGTGAGTCTGTTTATAATGGATAGCTGTAACACGCATATATCGTGCATGTTGTGTGATGTAGCCGGTTTGAGGGCACTGCGCAGAATGTTCGAGCCTTTGGAGAAAACGCATCGTGTAATACGATGATGTGGATATTATAGGACCAGTGCTTTATTTATAATTTAGACACTACGTGGTTGTGAGAGGCGCGTGTGTTTAGCTAACACGTTAGATCCATTAAGAAAGAGGAATATCAACGGGACATATAATAACCTATTCGAGATATTCTTTAGATCCAGTGTATATCTGAAAGACGCGTTGTGGTGATAGTGACAATACATTAGTTTATGTAGTCACTTGCAATAATAATTTCTTTTTTTTTTTTCCAAACATTGTCCTGATATCGGCCTTTGATGTGATTTAATTTGACCTGCAGGTACCCGCATACAGATAAAGGACCTGTACAAAGTAGAGGCAGACATTGTATCTGCTATTGGTGAGAATAATGATTTATTCATGTGGTTTTCACGTTGGCAGTGTTATTAGGCACTATTTTTCACAATACACGTGGGTAATAGTTCATATTTGGAAAGTCTTGGGAGAGGAGCTCAGCGCGTCATGCTGCTTGGGCTGTCCGCGTTTAGTGCACTAAACGGGCAGTTCCTGCATATAACGTCACTTGAGTTCCGTCATGTTCACGTGCCAGTCTCTGCATATATCACTGCAGCGCTGTCATGTTCACGTGGCAGTTCCTGTATATAAAGTCACTTGAGTGCCGTCATGTTCACATGCCAGTCCCTGCATATATCACTGCAGCGCTGCCGTGTTCACGTGGCAGTTCCTGAATATAATATCACTGCACCGCTGTCATGTTCACGTGACAGTTCATGCGTATAATGCAACTTCAGCGCTGTCATGTTCACATGGCAGGTCCTGTATATAACGTCACTTGAGTGCCGTCATGTTCATGTGCCAGTCCCTGCATATATCACTGCAGCACTGCCGTGTTCACATGGCAGTCCCAGAATATAATATCGCTGCAGAGCTGTCATGTTATAGTGGCAGTCCCTGCATATAATGTAACTTCGGCGCTCTCATGTTCACCTGGCAGTCACTGCATATAATATCATTGCAGCGCTGTAATGATCACGTAGCAGTCCCTGCATATAATGTCCTTACAGTGCGGTCATAATCACCTGGCAGTCCCTGCATATAACGTCACTTAAGCGCTGTCATGTTTATGCAGCAGTCCCTGCATGTAATCTCACTTCAGCGCTGTCATGTTCACGTGGCAGTTCCTGCATATAACGTCACTTAAGCGCTGTCATGTTTATGCAGCAGTCCCTGCATGTAATATCACTTCAGCGCTGTCATGTTCACGTGGCAGTCCCTGCATATATCACTGCAGCGCTGTCATGTTCACGTGGCAGTTCCTGTATATAAAGTCACTTGAGTGCCGTCATGTTCACAAGCCAGTCCTTGCATATATCACTGCAGCGCTGCCGTGTTCACGTGGCAGTTCCTGAATATAATATCACTGCACCGCTGTCATGTTCACGTGACAGTTCATGCGTATAACGCAACTTTAGCGCTGTCATGTTCACGTGGCAGATCCTGCATATAACATCACTTGAGTGCCGTCATGTTCACTTGCCAGTCCCTGCATATATCACTGCAGCACTGCCGTGTTCACGTGGCAGTTCCTGCATATAATATCACTGCAGTGCTCTCATATTCAACAGCCAGTTGTCTCACATGATGGGACTACTCTTATAATGATCAGCACCCTTGTTCTATTTCATTGTCTCGCGTATGTGCTTATCGCCACCACTGAGCTCACGGTCCCCCAGGGGTACACTGAACAGTTCTGAATCCACAGGCTCCTCCCCTCCAGTGCCCAAGCAGCGGCTCATCGACTGCGATATGGACATGGACTGCTTTCCCAATCATCAATGCCAAATGTGTTAACTGTGCCAAAAATCCGGTACTAATGGTATGCATAGGTATTTTTATAGCGCAATCTTTACTGGCTGGAATCCAAGCACTAGCACTAGCTGGGAGACATTAAAAGTATATACATTTGGGATTTATACGTTTGAAGTTGACAATAACATGATTTTCCATACATTTACAATTGCATTACATTTCATAGCGAAGTAGAATTATAGGCTCAGGGAGATTAGGTGATCTGCCAAAGTCATATGATTTCAGCCACCTAGAGATGGCAGCCAAGCCACTAGACAACATCTCCTACCCTGAAAGTCACAGACCTGCCAACCTTGGAAAGATTCCACAGTGTGATCCTTCCGCTGATTTACGGGAGTGGGCCTTGCAGTGCGCAGAGCAGTGTCGCAAGAGTTAAAAAGAAGAAACTTGAAATGCTGATTCTGGGAATTACCAGGTAGTTTATTAATTGCTGCATGTGCATTAACTGCTTTAAATTATAACATTATTGTAAACATCGAAGTACTTTATACACATTAGCTGCTTTGCAGTCTTTCCTTTGCTAGCCAGTACTGGTCTGGTAAATAAACTGACAGTTCTGTTCTCTGCCCAACCCCAGCCTAGGGTTTCGGGTGCAAGCTGCTGCTTTTCTATATTGGGAATGAACAATGCGAGACCTTACGTTTTAAGGACTCGTTGTGAGGCTTTACCATTATAACTGCCGAACAGAAAAAATAGATATCAGCAATTCCTTGTACAAAATGAACATGCCCAGATCCTACTTTGAGGAATGTTCCCTATTATAGGACTTAGCTGCGGACTTGGCGTTATGAAGTTACTCTCTGGATGGCTCCCAGCTACACTGTAGAACACTACTTTCTGGGTAGGCATATTGAACAGATAAAATATTAAACAGTGTCCCATCAAGTTTTAACAATGCTCTAGAGTAACTTTTAGTTTTACCAACAATGCTACACACGCTCTCAAGTTCTGCGTTTGAATGAGGTATTAAACGTACCAACTTTGCAACCTTAAAAAGCAGTTTGAATCGCTTTACATTATTTGTACAATCATACGTTGCAAGTGGTACCATAACATATACATCTGATGCTGGCACCGGCCATCTCCCTCATTCATGAGGGCCTCTGTGAATGCGGATTGTCCTATTTCCTCATCGGAAACGCTTTGATACTCTGAAAACTCATCAAAAAGCTGCAGGACCTATTCTGAAAATCTGAGAAGGCTGGAAGACCTTATTACAAAGTCCTCGACATTTGACCAAGCAGCATTAACCTGGTTTGTAATATTAACCCATTTTGCATTGACAATTAAAGGATTAGTAAGTGGAAATGTATTTTAGTATACTAAAGGCTTCACCTAAAGTACTGTTGTGCTGCCATGAAAACTTGCTCATACTCTGCTTCTGAGATGTCTCCATCACTGAGAAGTTGAAGCAGAATAGTTTTTGTAGACAACCCTAGGAAAACATCATCTGGTGACTTGTAGATGTTTTCATCATGTAAATCAATGTCCCACAGAGGAGTTGTCTTCAGGATGTCTGGCAGTATGACAAGCTATGCAAACCTCTTGTCACGATCCAGCATGGCTTTGTGTAAAATATAGATCTGTGGTTCTTGCCGCTGCAATAGAGTGTTGAACCACATGAAAATTGGTAGTGCTGAGGAATGCAACAGTAGGTGGACCTCTGTTAAAGGATCTTCATACAACATTTGAAGATGTTGAAATATTTCCTCATAGAAATTCTGACTTAGAAAGTAAGACTTTAAACTCTTATGTTTTGTTAGTGCGCTTTCATTTCAACACAGCGCACCAGCGATAGCCATCTTGTTTCTACATGCTTTAATACTTTTGCGTACCCCAAATCACAATATTCCATGAAGTCTACTAATGCACCTTTTATTTAAGAGCTTTTTTCAAACCAATAAAAAAAAAGGTCTACCTTCATATCCTTGACATTGTGCCCAGTAACATATGTATAGCTATATTTGCCATAACAAGCCGTTATATGAGCAAGGTGGCAGGGAGAGCCAGACAAAGATACTACCGACTTCTTTGCAAGACTGGGAGTCAGCGAATTTCTACAGCCAGAATGAGTAGCTGTGTTAGCAACACTCAAAGAGACACTGCTTTTAAATGGTATCTGATCATGCCTTTCAATGCAGTAAATATGGATTCCGCAGTTGCTCGATGTTCTCCAGATGTAAGGCACATATCATGAAAATGGTTGTGACAGCATGTGCTCTTTCCACGTCAAATACATTTGAAACCACAGCATTCATGTTCTCTACCTCAGTGTCATTGGAGCCATCAATTCCCATGCTAAAGGGTTCATTACGACACAAAGTTATCAACTAATTGTGGCATTCTGGGCCCATGGCACCATTCGAAGTACAGGTTTCTTTTGTCTGTGCTGATGTATACTTTTTTGCAATTGCTGAATCTGGAAAGATTGATTTGAATAAAGGGCCAATATGGTCTGCAGTAGAATGCGGTAAATTGTGCTGCACCAAACATTGTGCAACTTTTACTTCCGAAGCCCGAAGTACTTTGTTATCTATGTCACTGGCAGCCGTACTCGCACCAAATTGCAGTGTTTGCTGTGATGTCACTGCATTTACTCGCTTCCTGTGACCCTTTGTACTACAGTGCAGCTGTATGTCTCTGACTCCTTGATGTTCACATTTCATTATCTTTAAGCAAGCAAGACACTTATATGAAAATGGATCATTATTCACTCCACAGACAGGGTACTCTTTACTCCAAGCTGGTTGAAACTTTGTTTTGTACTTTGCTGCGCCATCCAACTTCCTCGACTTAATAGCCTGACCACTTCTTTCCTGGCTACTCTTTCTCTTTTTAGGTGTCCCTTTAGTAGGACACCTATTCTCACCATCAATCGAGATTTCAGAACTGGGCAAATATCCTCCTGCCGTACGCTCTGCTACCGACATTCTGTGCCGAACTGAAATAAAGTTAAAAAGATATTGGTCACACTCCGACCGAAAGTCATCCTCTCTTTAAAACATGGCAGATGCTGTAAGCAAGCACACTGTCATCAAGAAACTGTACTTATTATATAAGAGATAAAGTACCCCTACTGTACATTATTAGAATATTGCAAGTCACTGAGGCGTTTCATAACCATATAGAGGAGCGAGGCCGAACATGTATGCCAGGGGGTACATTATCCCATATAATACATAGTCACACTATCACCTTTTCAACAAACCACTTAAAACCATGGTGTGAAAGAGCGAGCATGTTTAAACATGAAGAAATAAAACGTGCCTCTAGTTCAAAATTAAACACATCAAAAACCTGTTAGATATTTGTTGCAAACAGATATTAGAAACACTTCAATATGAGTACAGTTCTACATTTTTTTTTTTGAAGGTCAGCTCACACACATCCACATCTTCCACACTCCACCGCTGCTGGTGGAGGGTCTTTTGGGGATGCCTGATCTCATGCTTCTCTGGCAGAACCAGAGTCGCCTCATTAATTTTTGTCAGATAGGGACCTGCCCACTATTCTGTGCCTCGCAAGATAGAGTAGCAAGGAGTACAGACGGGTGCACCTGCAGAGCAAAGTCAACCTCAGAAAGATTGCAACAGGAACTCTAAAAACAACAGAAACAGACCAGAGGCTGCTGGGACCAAAGTGTTCAACTGACAATTTGCTCCAAGACTTTTCACTGATGGTGGGCTGACTTACAGAACTTAAAAGTAGATATGGCCTTTTGCAGGCCTCACCTGGACAATACGTTTTTTTCTGATGCAACTCCAACAGGCACGAAGCACACTTGAGCTCCTGAACAGCAAACGTTCAATGCTATGTACAGCGGACGGCAGTGGCAATTGTAGTTTGTGTTTACTTTATCTACTGGACACCAACTCAAGAGGACACAAAGGGTGGGGGGGCATCAGCACTGGGAAACAACCTCAATACCATCATTTTTCTTAAGCAAAACATCAATGGAAGAGATGCCTCTCTGGACATCTCTGCCAAGTGCACCATATTTTCTTTGTCAATTAAAAAAGCTTTGTAGTATTCCCTAGCAATTTCAGTCACTATTTTGCTGTTTAAAATAAATTGTTTGGATGGGCTCATTAAGATCACACTGATTTTGACATCCCAAAAGGGGGAAGGAAAGACGTTGGCCCTCAGAGGCCACGGTTTCTACAGCAGCGAATGCACAAGGCTTTAAAAGAACAAGCAAATCACATTAATTGCAACATGGGTCAGGGATTTATTCCTCTGACTCGGGACGCGCTTCCGGAGTAGGTGCAATGTTTGCACCGTTATCTAAATTTAATTGCCAATTATTAGCAAACTCAATTATATTGCTTTTTGTTACAGGTCACGGCCACGTGTTTCGTGCCTGACACACTGTTTAGTATCAGTGTCTTAAAATGAACTGAGGCCGTGTGTGCAGTGCTGCAGTGCACGACACACAGTGCATGCTTCTGCGGACGCTGGCACACTTGCGGCGCTCTGAGCACTTAAGCTGTCTGGCCCGTGAATGGCCGATTGTCTTCGGCAAGGCCCTCTTCTTGGGCCCTTTCAGAGTCATGGCCGACATTCCTGGGTGTTGGCCATCAGCTTGCGCCATTCTGGAGCCCGTGACTGTGGGAAACTTGCCTTCGGATATTCAAGGGGCCTTGTTTGCCGTCTCTGAAGAGTAGAACCTGAGGGGAGCCCAGAAGCACAATTAATCAAAAGGCAGATTTCCATAGACAACAGGTGACAGTCTGCCAGCTTTTTGACTGTTTTTCTCAACAGCTACCTCTCCACCCGAATCGAGGTACATCACCACCTTCTCAACTCACGCTGGACTGCGGAGGTATCGCCACCTCAACTTTGGCATATCCAGTGTCGCTGAAGTCTTTCAGAACATGATCCAGGAGATCCAGGAGATGCTCAGCAGCTTGTCGAGAGCCATCAATGTCAGCAATGACATTCTAATATATGCCAAGTCAGTTAGGGAACATCACGTACACCTTGCCGGAGTTGGGGAAAGCCGTGACCGCAGATGTGGCGGACCCCTTGTCCGTGGCGGCTCTGCCCCCCCCCCCCCCCCCCCCGGTGAGACGGAGGGCCTGAGACGTGCGGGGTGGATGAGCAGGCCATCCCTGCCGATTGACACGGAGTTCGGGCCCGTTACTGCATGCAGCCGGTCCCCCTGCTCATGTGGGGGATCGGTGGAAGAGACGGTCGCTGACTGCCCAAAGGTATTGGGGGCGTCATCGCCTGGAGCCACCGGAGGCGGGCGTTCGTCCCGCTGCTGCCTACCTCAGCTGCTCAGGAGTGACCGGGAGGCCGTGGAAGGGGCCAGATGAAGAGGCCTGTGCGGATGCTCCGGAACAGGTGAAGAAGTGCCTGGAACGCTGGTACCGAGTCAGACAACGGACGCGGGGGCCATCCAGAATCCGAAGTGTATATAGGCAGGCAATCGGTGCAGCCCTTCCCCCCTCCCTGAAAGACTGGTGGTAGTGCGAGGGGTTGAGCAGAAGAGTACCGCAGACAGGGTAGTGATCACACCTACCTTGGGAGGCCGACCGCGTGGCTGGCACCAGGAGGCGGCTTACTAATACAGGAGGGCCTGTGTCTGACTCGCGGCCCACTGTGTGAGCGGGAGGGAGGACTGCCGCCGGGGCTGCTGGGGGCCCGCTTGCTTCATTGCTGCCACCCACTGCCCCGCAAACACCGAGACGGTGCTGCGGTGGTTACTGTGGCCCACAAGAACGGATCATAAGTGAAGCAATGGAGTGGGAGAGTTGTGCGCCTGCAGCGGCGTAGGAGCTGGCACACCATCAGCAAGAGAGCGAGGCCGACACCACGGCGAGGCCCAGCTGGAACCCCCTGAGGGAGTTGCTGAAAAAAACTGGAGAGATCGCAGGGGTGACTAGCACCCATACGTACTCGACCACAAGACGCCCGCCACCGCTTTTTTAGGCCCAACCTAAGGCTGGCAGGATCGCCTGATTGGGGCCCCATGGCACAAATATAAATATTATGAGGACAACAGGATTATTGTCGCGATTAGGGGGTGGCGAAAGCAGTGAGTGACACATTGCCCTTCAACTGTTCACTCTTTATTAGGAACGGAAAGTACCTAGCTTGACTGTTTCCTGCACCTGCAGACCCCCCAAAATCTACTATTCGCTCGCGGACCCGAAGCGAGGACTCTGGCCCACTAGAGTGAGAGGCCTAACTTGACATTACCTAGTGCCTCCCAGCCCCCCGATTGAGATACCACGCAACACCACAATATGGGCAAGGACAGGCCACAAAGAGGGGTGCAACAGACAAAATTGGACCAATACATTGCACGAGGGGGGCATCAAAACCCAGACCACCAGTGCGACCCCCCCGCGTCGGACACTGATACATTGCAGTCGGGACCCTCAGGGACTCAAATCCTTGCAGGCATAGAGGCCTCGAGCACAGCTGTACAGGCCAAAATTGACGCAATATCGATGGACATTGGGTTACTGATTGTCGACCTATGCACAGTGGCCGAGAGATCCCTGGCCACAGAATGTATCTGAGCTAGAAAAAGAAGTCTCCACCCTGAAAACAATCCTTGCAGAGTTAGCTTCAAAAACTGCCATGCTGGATCGCAGAGCTGAAGAAGCGGAAGGGAGATCGAGAAGAGGCAACCTCAGATTTGTGGGGTTCCTGAGGGCAGGACTCCGGAACTCTTCTTGGAACAATGGGTCAAGGACGCCCTTCCCACGGCTCGATTGTCGGCCATCTTCGTAGTCGAGGGGGCCCACTGGGCACTCACGCCAAATCCTCCAGCAGGCGCACGTCCCAGGACACTCATCGCCAAAGTGCTAATACGGGGTCTTTCGCCTCCTCTAACTCCGCTATTGACATTCCCGCTATTTCCCCTGACCCGGACAGGTAACCCAGGGCCAACTCCAGATCTGTTATTAAGGAAAACCTACTCCAAATAACTACTGCTCATATTGAAGTGATTTACATCTCCCCTCACATTAAATCGATGCTGCTCAATTACAGATCGGCTGTGAAACATTCTGCTGACATTTCTGCACTCATCCTAGTGCAAGATTTGGACTTATTGATTCTAACGGAAACATGGCTCAACGATGCCTACTCCCGTTCGACATTTTAGTACCGCCCAACTATGCCATTATCCAACGTGATCGGCCGGGGGAAATGGGGGGTGGGGGTGCATTGCCTGCATTCATCGCTCCACCCTAACCATAAAGCAATCTCAGAAGGCCCCGCTATCTTCCTGTGAGCTACTTATGACTGAAATTTGGAATAAGGGCAAGATTGTCTGTGTGTTTCACACAATTTACCATCCTCCGGGTGACAACTTGATCTTCATAGAACAAATCACGGAGCTCATTAGCTCATGCTCGGATCAACTATACCATATCTTCCTTGGAGACTTTAACCTCCATTGGAATGACACCAATAATCTTTTAGTCAACTCCTTTAAGACATTCCTCTCCGATCTCAACTTCTCTCAGTTCTGTAAAGGACCAACACACAACAAAGGCGCCACCCTCGACCTCATTCTTGCTAGAGACAATCTCATTCAAATGACTGACATCCTACCTTGCGACTGGTCGGATCATCATCAAATTGCCTTCCACATACTGGAAAAGACCACTAGCAGAAAGGGACAACCTCTTAAAGCGAAACAATGGTCTTGCAACTTTAGAGACGTCAACATTAATGCTCTTACTTCCATCACTATGAATAGACTTCAGCCTCCCTGTAACACGACTAACCTGGATGATCTTTCGGATCATTACATTAGCACTGTGGCTAATATCTTTGACACCATTGCGCCGAAACAACTTAAAAGGATTCCTCTCAATCAATCCAAACCTTGGTTTAATAGTTCCCTAAATGACGAACGCCGTAAACGTAGGCTTTTAGAGAGGACCTGGAGAAACGAGCCTTCCACCACCAGCCTCTATAGGCTAAGGAAAATGAGAAGCACTTACAATAAAAAAAATCCTCATTGCTAAAACTGACCATTTCAGGGCGCAGCTGAACGGCGCTAAAAACAGACCCAAGATGCTATTTGAAATCATCAAACAGCAAGCGAACCACACTTCCAGCCCAAACCTGTCTTCGTGACTCCGCTTCCTAGCAGGGAGGACTTCACAGTGCACTTCTCTGAAAAAACTAGGAAAATTGAACTGGAGCTTCAACCGGTCACTCCTATGGTGCAGACCCTAATTCTCACCACATCTCCAGAGGAGCTTGGGGTTCCCTTGGCAGTCTCCTCTTTTCTCGGTTGTTCTCCCAAAAATGACGCCTCTTGGAATTCCTTAATCCTACCAGATTGCACAGAATTTCTCCACGATATGGCAACTCTAAAACCGGCCAATCACTTCAATGATCCTCTTCCTGCTAAATTTTTCAAAGACCTCAACTTGCCCATTCTGCCTCTTTGGTCGCGGATTATTCATGAATCTCTCCTGCAGGGGAGCATCACCGATTGCCTCAAAGTTGGGCAAGTCACTCCCATCCCTAAGAAGCCCAACTCGGATTTATCTTATCCCAACAACTTCAGAACTATGACTAACAACAAGCAGCTCTGCAATCATATAGAGAAATTTCAACTACTGGACCTCTCTCAATCTGGTTTCAGAGCAGGGCACAGTACTGAAACTGCACTAACGCACATTGTGGGTGACGCCCTGAAAGCCCTGGATCAAAATGTCCCTTGTCTTCTGATCCTTCTGGACCGGTCTTCTACATTCGACACCATCAAACATGAAACCTTGATTAATCTTCTTCATCGTAGGATGGGTCTAGTGGGACCAGTCCTAAAGTGGTTTACCTCGTTCTTACATAACGCACACAAAGGATTAAACTCAACCAGTCCTTTGCTTCCAGTACCCAGTTCAGGATTGGAGTTCCGCAAGGATCCGCACTCTCGCCCATGCTCTTCAACCTTTTTATGGAAACTCTCACTGTCATTCTGAACCAATCTAACATTCACTACCACATGTAGGCGGATGACACGCAACTTTACTTGAAGGTCTCCTCTCTAGATGACATTAAAACTTTAAATGAGGCTCTTTCGCAAACAACCATCTTTTACTGAATACCCACAAAACTGAATTCCTGTTGATTGCCCCACACAATCCCTCTGCACCTACCCTGGACTGGCTAAGGCTAAAGCAAATCACAGCCCTGAACTGCACCCCTCACTTGGTTGACTGCGCTAAATCGTTAGGCATTACTTTGGACAAATACCTTAATATGCAAGCTCACATCAGTGCCACTATTAGGGGTGCCAACTTTCATCTGAACACCATCAAGAAAATCAAACCTTTCCTTCCGACTGAAGACATACAGCCTGCAGTACAATCCCTGGTGATTTCTCGTCTTGAATATGGTCTGGTGACACTTGTGGGGCTGCCTAAAGGGAGCTTGGCTCCCCCAGAGCCACTCTCAACACATCGGCCAGGCTCATCACGGCTCCAAAAAACACGATCAAATTACACCGGACCTTGTGCAGCTTAACTGGCTTTCTATTGAAGCGAGGATTAGTTTTAAAATAGCTTGCCTCACGCATAAAGCCATGCATCCCAACACTCCGGCCTATCTGGCGAACAAGCTTGTTCTTTCTGGCTCGGGTCGAAACTTAAGAAGTACTTCCACACTTCTCTTGAAACCTCCCAAATTCAAGAAGAAAACAATGTGAAAACGTGCTTACTCCAGCCTTGCACCTAGAATTTGGAACGCTCTTCCTACTGAGATTAGAGCCAATCCTTCCACTGCCTACATCAAGAAACAGGCCAAATTGATTTTCCTGAATGATCACTAACTGCACCATCGTGTTCTTTTTTAAATGTCCCCATTTTGACAGACTTGACATTTATCCCAACATATCGTTCTCCATTTATTTTATATTTGGTTAATAATTGTTATTTTACCCCAGGGCCCTCACCCTACAGTTTTGTCACCTATTTTATTATATTGTAAATATGTTGTCAAGCTCACTTTTGTTTGTTTTGCTGAATGTCATAGGAAATATTTTACAGCCTAGGAGAATTTTTTCTAGTGTGGCCCTCTACCAGGTCCCTGATCTTGATTGTGTACTCCTTGTTGCTTCAATATGTTGGCCTCTATTGTACGGATTTTATTCATGCTTTATACTTTTGTACAGCACTCTGATACCCGCAAGGGTCATGTTCGCGCTTTATAAAACTTTCTTAATAAATAAATAAATATAGGGACAGAGACTGCATACTAAGAGCGGCCCGTCAAGAAGGTGACCCCACATATGCGAACGATGTCATTCGTATCGTCCCGGATTAGACAACACAACAACAAAGGGCATCCTTCGGTGGGGTAAAGCAGAAACTCAGGGCGATGGGCCTGCAATATGTGCTACTCTATCCAACCAAACTAAAAGTGATGCACAATGATCGAGCTAATTTCATTACCACAGCTGAGGCCGCATGGGACTGGCTAGAAGTGCGAGCAGAGGCTAGGGCGATCTACAGAGCGACAGAAAGTTAGAACACACCAGGTTCAGGAACAACGAAAAGAAATTCATTGAGGTCAGGAGGCGGTGAGGGCCCTGGTGGAGGTGGTCACAGCATACAGTTCCGATGCCAGCACAGACGACATGGTGGAAGACATGCCACAACCAACGAACATTGAACTGGCCAAAATCCGGACAATATAAGTATAATCTCGAATGGGAACTTTCAATGTAATGATAGTCAGAATGTGCGTCATGCGACAGACTGAGGAGATGGCTGTGTGAACTCGCAAGGCTACTGTAAGGACTGATATGGGACGTGCCCTCTATCTACCTTCCACCTTACCTACCCTGCTCTCACTATTTTCTATCTCCTCTACAGTGTTATATCTCTTTCCTTGATCTTAACGGCATGTGTGGTGTGGTTGCGGTATAAATGTGTGGATGATATGATTGGTAGTTGAGTGATGAGTCTAGCGGTATGCCTGGGTGCCAAGAGACAAGGTGATGTGCTAAACGATCCACAGCTGTGGCCTGACGCACTTAAATCCACTCTGGCTGTCATTTCGATATTGGACGACCGAAAGTATAATTGTATGTGTGATAGTTGGGAGAACTGAATAGCGCTGAAATTGCGAATGCCATCTTATCAGAACATAACAGCAATTGGATGTTAAGTGTTCTAACATACATGCTACAGATGTTGCTGTGGATTTAATGCTATTGTATGTTGGTTGGGGTCTGGGAAGAGGGGTGGGGATCTCGGGGGTTACAGCAATTGGGAATGCACAAATTGTTGGTACAGTGTCTCCCCAGGGGGAGGGAATTGTTAAAACGTTACAGAGGGGGAATATCAAGTTTTTAGCAGCAGTGACGGTGGCGGACCAAAGAGGGGTAATGCCAGGGCCAGATAGGCAGTTATATGAGCCATTTTGAGATAACATGGAATGTGAGGGGGCTGAACATGTACACAAAGCGATACCGGGTAAAGACTTACCTGTGCAGGCAAGGGGCACAAATAACAATGTTGCAAGAGACCCATTTATTAGATCCGAAATTCAGAAACTATATACGAAATGGAGGGGGCAATTATATGCTTCCACATATGCAAGGGAGTATTAGTATGGGTCACACCCCAAATTTCCTTTCAGATGCACAATTACATAGCGGTCATTGAGGGCAAATACATAATAATACATGGCACGCTAGATGGAAAGGAGGTATGCCTCATCAACATATATGCCCCCAACACGGATGATGGCGGCTTCTTCCTGGAGCTAGAAAATCTCATTACATACGCAGCAATACTCATCATCTGGGCCACAGACTTCAATTGCATAACTGATGGCAGAATGGATAGACACCCCCCAAAAATGCACACCAAGCCTAACATGACTGCTACACTGCGGAACGTGATGCAACGCCTGCTGTGTGTGGATATCTGGCGAGAGACGCATCTAGAGGTGCAGGCATACACCAGCTTTACACCAGAGGTCCACAGTAGACTGGATAGATTCCTCCTCTCCAGCGAAGCCTTACCAGCTACCGTACAGACTTTTATCCTAACACGTATCCTTTCAGACCACGCTCCGGTCCTGCTCTAATGGGGCCCAATTTGTGCTAGACAGAAGCTGCTTATTTGGCGGCTAAGACCCCGATGTGCTTAGGGACCCTATGGTATGTACGGAACTTAAAGAGTCAATTGCTGGATTCATTAACTCGACCTGGTCCACTGCTAACTCTAGAGGAATAGAATGGGACACACTTAAAGTGGTAATCTGTGGGGAGTGTCTCTCTAAAGTTGGAAGGACACGACGCAAGCTAGAAAGGGAACTAAAAGAAGCAGAAGATAAGCTTTCCCGATTGCAAAATGGACTACAACTAACGTCATCATTCAATGCCTCCCTGCTGCAGGCCCTTTGCCAGGTGATTAAAATATGGGACAGACTTGACTGTCTCACCAGGCGGGAATATCGCCAGCTTTTACACAAAGAATTGGGAAGACTCCTAGCATGGTCACTGAAGAGGGAATGCACACCCCCGCTAATCCTAAGGTTAATGCATTATAAACACACAGACAGGAATTAATAGTCACATATACGAGCACTTAACCGCAGTATACCTTGCACCCCCAGAAACTACAGAGCCCACCATTCTCGAGTTCCTTAGGAGCATACCTCTCCCTCACATTATGGGAGAACAGGCACAGGCTGCAATTCAGATAGATGAATTACGTGAGGCTGTGCAAACGTTGGCTCGGACAAAGCCCCAGGCCCTGATGGCCTACCAATAGAGCTCCACAAAGACGTACAGCGGCTTATTACTCCCTAGATTATTGGAAACCCTGCGAGAAGATAAGGTAAATGGAATCCTCCCACAATCTATGAGAGATGCCCGCATAATTATGCTTCCGGAACCAGGTAGGGACAAGCGAGATCTGGGATCGCATAGGCCCCTGTCCATGCTGGGAGTGGATACTGGCTAAGATCCTAGCCACTCGCCTTAGCCGTGTGGTATCCCATCTAGTCCCTGAGGCCCAGTGCGGATTTATTCCAGGAAGGGGGACGCACATGAAGATAAGCCACATCTTGCACATGCTGCATTCAGGGTCAGGCTGAGCAGATAGGGCGGCGGTTGTCACCCTCGACATAGAGAAGGCGTTTGACACTGCGGTGGAACTACTTGTGGGAGGTACTCAAAATAATGGGTCTTGCCGATGAGTTCATCACCGTTGCTCTTCGCCCTGGCAATCGAGCCATTGGCGATCTGGTTGAAGAGAGATATGGACGAATGGGGAAATCACAGTCGATGGCTGCACTCACGTAGTATCCCTATATGAGGACAACACATTACTCTATATCCGGCACCCGGAGGAGGCAATGCCCGTTCTATTCGACTTACTACACTCATTCAGGCAGTCATCAGGCCGCTGTATAAATCATCGTAAGACTGTCATCTTCCCGTTAGCCGCTCATACACAAGCGGGTAAACAAGACCTCCCGCCGGTAGAGTTCAGCTGGGAAATTAATCATCTTAGGTATCTTGGCATACCAGTGAAAAATAGGCCTGAGGCACAATATGCCCTAAATATAGAGACAGTAATCGTTAATCTGACGGAGTTAATCTGGTTCTGGAACAAACTTCCCCTCTCTATGTTGGAGCGTGTTGCATTGGCTAGAATGGTCATATTGCCTAGGTGCCTCTACACCCTACAGAAAACACTCTGCCATATCCATGATACCACATTTGTTACTTTGAATAGATTGTTGGTTTCGCTGGTATGGGCTGGAGGACGCAGTAGGGTAAAATTAGACATACTCAAACTGAACACGGACCTGGGTGGACTAGGTCTCCCGGACTTTAGACTATATTATTTTGCTAGACTGCTTCAATATGCAGCACAGTGGTGTATGGATGGACGCAATATGGATAATGCATTACTAGCAAGCTGCAATAATGGTCCGATTTACCCAAATATCTGATGATGAGCACTCGGGCCCCCAACTCATGCCCATTTATAATCCGGCATGTAGCGGCGATCTGGGAACAGGCAGTCACCCGGTCCGTAAGGCGCCTTCCACGACCTCACTCCCCCCTACAATGGTTGCAGGGGTTTTGTCAAATTCGGTCAGTTATGGACATCTCTAAATGGGTAGATGCTCGACGGCCGGGGATCTATTAACTAATGGTTCCTTCCTGATGGATGAGAAAGAGAAGGAATGGTACCAAATACCTGAAGGACATTTCTTACAATACACCAAGATTGCACATACCTTCAGGGGAATGTGGCCCTCCTTTCCTGATGAGCTGACAGATTCACACACACTGGCCCTCCTGCTAAACCCGGGGTCAACTAGAGGGCTAATCTCCTACTATATAAGGCCCTTAAAGAAGACCGCATCACTGAGGCTTCACAGATAAAAGACAGGTGGCCAGCTGACCTGACAGTCCCCCTTACGGAAGGGGAATGGAAAAGGGCGTTCGCGCAGGTCCGGGAGGTGGCTAGTAATGCTAGGTTTAAACTTACCCCGTTCCACTACTTAAATTGTACATATTTGACCCCTCAGAGACTAGCTCACTTTAACTCAACGCGCACTTCCCACTGCCCCAGGTGCGACTCTGACCCTGCCACATTCCTGCATTTGACTTTGACATGCATCAGGTTACAAAGGTACTGGCATCAAGTTATTCAGAAGCTCCGTGCCACCACAGCAGTTCGCATAGCACAGACGGGTAAACACTGCCTAGTGGGGGTACTCCCGACACCAAAAAAGGGAACACGCACCAGACACAAATTTGCCCTCGTAGGCCTAGTATTGGCTAAACATCGCATTGCGATACACTGGACTCAAACACTCCTTCCAAAATTTTATGCATGGCTGTCAGACATGCAGGAGTGGCAGAAGAAAATTGTCTTAAAACACTGTGCACAGACAAACATGCTGAGCGAGATTTAGAGTACTGGGGACACATGCTGGAAGGGTTACTAATACCGGACTTGCAACAGGAGTCGGAAGCGGATAATACACAAAGAACGCAAACAAACACCTCTTTCCCACATACAGGGATAAGGAATAAGGGATAGTCCGGACACCCGTGCTCAGGAGAGTCAGATACTGCTAAGCACATCAGTCAAATAGCCCCAGAATGATGGGTGGTCGCCCAGTCCCGCGAAATGGGCAATTAACGGATTGGTAACCTCAATATTTAAAGTGAATTCCGTAACCAGTCACTGCTGCGCAACGTTATAGTTTTTTTTTCTTTCATACTGTATGATTCTAATTATTGTAATTACTGCACGCGGACTGTAGGCATAAATGATGAGTGAGTGAGTAAACCCTGGTGCACCACGCATATTGCAATGTAATCCTTGTTGAGCCACCATGGGCAGATTACAAGTAAATGTAAAATGGAACAATTTCTGTGCTTAACAATGAAGTAATATAACAAAAATAAGTTAGAAAATATATATATATATGTCCTCAATAACAGTGGGCATGGGTCCGAGGCGAGTTACTAGGGTTAGCGGGAGTTGTGCAAACATACAGAAGACAGGTCAGACTCTAAAGAGTGCATTTGGGAGGATATATGTGCATAATTGTATTTTTGGTTCATTTAAAAAATGTGAATTAACATACATCAGGGATTTGTCTTCCATATATGGGTTCTTACTAGCTAACCCAAAAGCACAGGTCATGTTTTCGAATATCATTGTCTTTGTATTTATTCACAAGCAAATCAAGGTGATCAGAATTACTGAAGGCTCTTAAGAACCAATCAGGGCACAGCTTTTCCCATGCCTTCAATGACAGAAAGCAAACTTTCTCTAATTTACAAATTATCAACTCCACCTCCCAGCCAATGACCTGCACATCGCACTCACCCGTGTTTCCCTGTTCATCCTTTGTTGCCTGCTGGACAAAGTCTTTACGGTCATCTGTAAAGGTCCGAGAAGTCCCAGAGATAGCAACTGGATCACCTGAAAGAAACATAGAACAAACAGAAGAATCGTATCAAGTCTTTGAAGAGTATTGTCGCTCAGAAGTGAATGAAACATTGACTACTAACTATAAAAAAATGTTTTCCATCAGCAAATTCTAGAACAACTAACACAGTATAGGTCCTGACCTGCTTTGTTCTATGGTGTGCTATTATGTCTCATTGTTTACGCTTTCGTGCTCTTCATTTATCAGAAACCTACAAAGTAGTTTGAGGGGCACCAGGCAGATAAGGTTTAAGAAGATACAATTTGGCGCAGACCTGGCCAATCAGGAATGCTCGATGCTGCTATGGTAGTAAAAGTTGGCTAATACAGTCAAGCTGCGAGAGTGCTTAAGCCAGTGAAGTAAGCCACAGAATTCTCATGTCCACAGCCAGACAGCACAGTGCCCCCACTCCAGGGTTTGGCCTTTTAGAGAAGTACACCATTGGAGCAGTCATGTTGGCATGGAGCGTGGCTGTAAATTTTTGATTTAGCATGTAATGCGCATAAGTTGGATGCTGAAGTTTAGGCAGCAGTGCCACTGAGCCATGAATGAGTCATCAGTCATTAATGAGTCATTTGTCATGGCTGCATGAAAGATGCTGCAGCCTAATACTACAGGAGCATTAAAATTGACAGAAACAGCCAAGGATTCTCTTGGGCTCCTTGAAGGCACAGGGTTCAATGATATTTAAAATATGTTAGGGAAGAAGACTTCTGAGGCATTACCATCCCTTTGTTCTCTACACCAAGTCCCTATTTCGAAAACTCAAGACGATACAGAACACAGCCGCCAGACTCATCCTAGGCATCCCCCGGCAAGAACACATCAGCCAACACCTACGAAGACTCCACTGGCTCTCCGTGGAGCAAAGAGTCACCTTCAAAATCCTCACCCACGCCTACAAATGCCTACACAACACCGGACCCAAATACCTCAACGACAGAATCAATTTCCACAAGCCCAAAAGAAACCTCCGATCTTCCAACCTCGCACCGGCCGAAACCCCGCGCATCTGCAGAACGAGAGCAGGGGGAAGATCCCTCTCTCACATTGCGGCAAAAACCTGGAACGAGCTCCCGGCAGACATCAGACTCGCCCCCTCCCTGAACAACTTCAGGAAGGCCCTCAAGACCTGGCTCTTCAGCTAATCGGATCTCCCCCCCCCCCGCCCCTATCCCCCCCAGCACCTTGAGACCCTCACAAGTGAGTAGCACGCTTAAAAACCCCTGATTGATTTTGTTAACAGAACTACTTCCTGGATGAAGGTTCTCACTATATTGAAGTTCCCAGGCTGCTCACAATATCTGCTGACAAATGGGGAGCAAACTGCGAGGGAGAGGTACACGCTTTGCAGCAGCCGACCAAACAGAGAGAGAGAAGACTGTCCAGAAACATGGCCAGCAACATGTAGAGAATGGACATAAGAAATCCTAGGGATCCTAGAGTAGAGCCGCAGGTTAATTGTTCCCTTCACTGGGGTCAACCAAGGAGGAAGCCCAAGGATGACAAGTGCAGGCAGCTCTAACCCTGGATGCCGACAGAGGCAAGCAAGGCACTCCTGGGTTTGAACGCAGCCATCCAGGTTTCCACAGTGTCTTCCTTCACATAGATGTAGAGCCTACACGTGCGCCTCTGGAACCAAAGGTGGCATTAGAGGACGATTGGGAGCCTGATCAACAGTGCGTTCCTCCACAAGGACTAGCAGCCTACAAGTAAGTGCCTCTCTGGAAACATAGGTGACATAACAGGATGACTGGGAGACTGATCAACACATAGATGAACAGCTCACAAATGCTCTTCTGGAACCACAGGTGGCATTACAGGACAATTGGGAGACAGACTACAGAGTGGCCCGAGCATACCAGTGTCGCTCATCTCAGCTGTTTATGCTAAGTCTGAGTCTCCCTCAAAATAAAAAATACCTAGCAGGACACAGCAAGTTACATACTTGCAGGTTTTCTTCCCTGGCACCTACATTGAAGGGGTGGGAGTTGGAGTGAAAGGACAGTAGAAGTTGGATCAAGACATCATGGGCGAGACCAGCTGAGAAAGGGGAGCGGCAACTGCTAGGCAGAACAGAGTCGTAATACACAGGGTTGGGGAGTGCAGGCACTGTTGGTGGACATCATATCACACACAATGTGACAACATAGTCTGAATGACTGTGTTAGACCCTTGGTCACCCAAAGGTTTTGAAAACTATGGATTAGCAAAACTCACCCACACTTTTATTTTTTTGACATGGTTAGCCCCATTTTGTGCCTGGAAATTGATGTGGTTTCGATTGTAGTGCACACAGTGTAGGAAAGTGGCTCTATATATACTATTCCCAAATAGGTACAGTGTGTATAGAGTCCACAGTCCCCAGAGGTTTGGCAGAGGCTAAAGTTAGATATAACCTTACTCTCTAAAGTGGTAGCTTGGTCGAGCAGTAAGGTAGTATCAGAGGACAGTGTAAAGCATTTGTTGTACACAGCAAATGGTCTCACACACTCAAGAACTGAACTCTAGGCCAATGGTTTGTTAAAAAAATATATGGTTGTTTTATTTTAGAACCAATAATAGGTATCAAAAATATACTTTCTCAGAATGAGATGTTTTAGTTAAATACTTTGCAAAAGACAATTGACTTTGAATGCAATAGTTACAGTTTGTTGCACTAGGCAAAACAATTTCAAACACAATAATACATTGAGCTCAATGGGAATTTTAAGTTGTATGCAATTGATTACTTTCAAGATTACTTTTCTAACTCCAGGACTGGATCCTAGATTCAGTCCTGGGACAGTTCTTGGAAACAAGTGAATAAATACTTTTTAGTTACTGTTGTGATTTTTAAGCAATATTTTGCTATTTTAAAAGTTGACACTTAAAAAAACTTTTTCTGATCTAATTACCAATGTTATCCTATGGAAGGAAAATCACTTAGCAGGTAAGTGGGGTTATGGGTACTTTTTATAGGTCAGTGTTGGATCCTGGATCCAGCATTAGTGTATCACCTGTAAGCACTTGAGAAACTGCGTTTAAGTTATACAGGCGATTTTTAAGGAATATTTATAAGTTTGCAAAATCGACACAAAGAAACAGTCAATGGTTTCCTATGGGAGAAAATTTGAGTTACGCGTAAAGTATGTTCTTTGTTACTTTTGTAATCCAGTGCTGGGCTCCTAGGCTCAGTGCTGGGGCATCTATCTAAAACAGGTAAGTATTTACGTTTTCACAGTTGGTACGATTTTTAAAGAATGTTTGTAGTTTGCAAAAATCGACACTTTGAAGAAATTTCACAGAAAAACAGTCAATGGTTTCCTATGGGAGAAAATTGAGTTAGTGGTAAGTACGGTTGGGAGTACTTTTCAGGGTCAGTGCTGGGCACCAAGATACAGCACTGGGATCTCGCCTAATACCAGGTGAGTATTTCAGTTTTCGTTACTCGGTTGATTTTAGGTGAATATTTTAAAGTTTAGAAACTCCACACTTAGAAATTTCAGAAGAAGCCAGTCAATGTTACCATAGGGAAGAAAAGTGAGTTATCGGCTTTTGGGTAAGTACTCGACTGGCAGAGTTAAGGTCCTGGGCACAGACTCAGGGTCTCCCAGGGTCAGGTAAGTACAGTTGTTACACCCTCAGCGGCACTGGGGCAGCCGGGTGCAAAGTGAGTTAGGCCCAATGTTATCCTATGGGAGGCAGGGGGCCTTGGTTGGTGGCTGCTGACTAGCAGGCCACATGGCTGTGAGTGCTGGGCTCCTGGTCACTTGCTCAGGGCAAATGGGGAAGTAGGTGGGAGTAGAAGTTGCACTGCCAGGGCCACTCGGGCGGCTGGGTGCAGGGTGCTTTTAAGCCTTCGGGCGCTCAATGGATTTCAATGGGAAAGCTCAAGGACGAACAAAGGCTGCAAGCTCGGGGACGAAGATTCTTCAGGTGTGCCCACCACTTCGAGAGGTAAGTCGGGTAGTTGGAGGATGGGTAGGTACCCAGGAGTCAGGCACAGGGGGCCACAGGGCGCCGGGGTGCCTTTTGGTGTCGGGAAATCTTACCCTCCGTTGATCGCGGTAGGGGGGGTCCCTGGTTCTGAGGCTGCCGGCGTCGTCAGGAGCGTCGAGGTGGGTCCTTGGGTGCCGGATTCTGGGTCACAGTCGCCAGGGGGACGTCCTCAGGGTCTTTGTCCACTCCAGCATAGGCCAGGCTTGGCGGGTGCAGAGTGTGCAGGGTTTGCGGTTCCGGGCTGATGCCAGGGGTTACATACTTGCTTTGAGCAGAGCCACTGCTCGTGGGAGTCCCAGGTGCTAGGTCCTCCGGGGTTTGTGAGGTTGCTGGCCACAGGAGGTGCTGGGATTTAGCAGGAGTAGGTTCGAGGGTCGACAGGCCGGTAGGGCTGGGGCCAAAGCAGTTGGTGTGTTCCTCTTCTTAGCAGCTGCACGGCAGGTCTTCTTTCTTCTTGATCTTCTTTGCTGTTTTAGAATCTGGAATTTGAGGAAGGAAGGTTCAGGGTGCCCCTAAATACTAAATTTAGAGGCGTTACAGGTAGGTAAAGGCCAGGGACCACTGGGTCCCTGCCCTGGGGTGGGTATACCCCCTATCCTGCCACTCTCCTGTGGTAGGGGGGCAGTGGCCTAGTCCTGATTGGGTAGGGCTCCTCATCTTCAAGATGGCGAGGGCCCGGAGATGTGCTTCACCTCGCCTCTCACACCTGAGGGGTGGGGTTGGCAGGGCTGGCACATCCCCTGTCCTTACTTGGAGTCCGGGCAGTCTTCCCGCCAGAGTGGGGGTCAGAATCGGTGGGGGCCAGTTGCTGGGTACAGCAAGTGGCCTGGAGAAGCTCACCAAGGCAGCATGCCTTTGAAGCTTCCCCCTGTCCATCCTGGGGGAGGAGACCTAGCACCTCACCCAGGATGTGCATTGTTGCAGGCCCAGGAGGGCGGGGGCTCTCCACCCAGGGGTCCAGCAACATGTCTGCTGTGTGGCAGCCTAGGCAGCCTCTCAGACAAGAGGTGGATTGTAGGTTAGGTTTCAGGGGGCATCTCCAAGATGCCCTCTGTAGTGCATTGTACATTAAATCCCACACTGGCATCAGTGCGGGTTTAATGTGCTGAGATGTTTGATACCAAACTTCTCAGTCTTCAGTGTTGCCATCATGGTGCTGTGGAGTTCGTGTTTTACGAGCTCCCAGCACCATATACTCTTAAATGGCAGCACTGCACTTTCAGTGCCCAGGAATGGACCTGGGTATTGTAGGGGCACAGTGCTCATGCTCCTGTACCCACACCACTGGCACAGTGCACCCAGCTAGAGGGGTGGCTGATGTATGCCAGGGCAGTGTAGGTTGTGGGCATGGCACACAGGGATGTGTGCAATGTCGACTCTCGGTTTTGTCTTGCACCCAACACTCAGCCTGCAAGGGAAGTGTGTTTGGGTTAGGGTACAGGGCTTCTAAGGGTGGCACAATAAGTGCTGCAGCCCTTCGACGCCTTCCCTGGTCACAAGGCCCTGGGTACCTAGGGTACCATTTACCAGGGGCTGACATGTGGCTAGGGTTTGCCAATTTGGGTTTTAGGGAAGGAACATGGGCCCTGGGCACCTGATTGGCAGGCGTCCAGGGCACACTCAGTCAAAGTACATTCAGCAATTCAGCAAAAAGTGGGGGCATGCCATGGAAGAAAGATGGCACTTTCACACACAGGGTCCCTGCCAACCAAGTCCCCTGTGCCAGTGCTTCTTCTCTAAAAACATATCCACAAGTGGTACTTCTGCCCCTTGTAAATCCATAGTAATTGGTTCCCTGGGAACTTGGGGCCTGGAAGCTGAAGAGGGTCCTCTGGGATACCCTCACTGGAACCATGCCCTTGTACCTTTCATGCCCTTGTACCTTTCATGCCCTTGTGAGGTGAAAAAAGACAAAGACGACATGGTCCCCTGCCTGGGTTCCATGTCAGCCAGCACTACCTGAAGGTATAGGTAAGTCACCCCACTAGCAGGCCTAAGGCAAGGTGCACTATACCACAGGTGAGGGCATATCTGCATGAGTATAGAAATGCCCCTACAATACTTAAGCCAATTGTTAAATATCGTAAGTGCCAGGAAAGCCAAAAGGAGTACATGGGCTGGAAGCTCGACAACTCGAGTTCCCCAGCACCATGATGGCTTAACTGAAATCAGAGTGTTTGGTACCAAACAACTCCTTGTAAAAAAAACATTTAAAAAATCCCCACTGATGCCAGTGTGAGATTTATAAAACCATGTACTTAGAGGGCACCTAAGAGGTGCCCCCTGAAAACCTACCAACCCTGGTGTGGTCACTGACTGGTTTTAGGCATCCTGCCCCACACAGACATTGTTCTGGACCCCTGGGTGGAGAGCCTCTGATCTCTCGGACCAGACACAATGCACATCCTGGGCGGAGGTGTCACACCTCCTCCCCCAGGATGGGCCCAGTGCTTGCAGGGGAAGCTTCAAAGGCCAGCCGCCATTGTAATGCGACCCCAGCCTCTGCTGCTAGCAGCATATGGCAGCCCACGGTTTACACCCCCACTTTAGGTGGGAAAATCAGTGGGGAAACTTAGAAAGACTAGGAGGTACACACCTCCACCCCTCAGGTGGAGGAGGTAAAGTTTAGCACACTTTTCAGTCTCCTAAATCTTAAAGATGAAAGGACTCGTCCAATTAGGGCTAGGACTATGCCCCCTACCACAGGAGAGTGGCAAAGTAGAAGGTGTAGTCACCCCAGGTGAGGTGCCCATTGGCACTATTACTCCATTAAACGCCCCCTAAATCTAGTATTTAGAAGGCTCTGACAGACTTTGAAACTAGGTACCTGCGACTTAAGAAGGACGAATAAAACGCCATGCAGCAAAGCCTGAGGACGACTACTGACCTGGCCCCAGTCCTACTGGCCAATCTCCAGCTTTAAAGACCGTGCGAGAAGACAGCGCCTGTCCTGCAGTCAGCGACATCCAGAAACACGAGGAAGACTGCCTGAACTTTGACAAAGACCAGATCTCCCGAGGACAGCGGTTATGTCTCCAAGAATCCAACCCCAAGGGCCACGGTGCCAGCTGGAACCGTGAGTCCTGACCACTCTGCACCCGACACCCAGAGCCAGTGGCCAGGTGGCCCACTGACCCAGAACAGGTTCCACAGCGATCCAGATCTCAAATCCAGCGTTGGCTAACCCCTCCTGAACTCCACGACGACACCTGCAGCCTGAATCCAGTCTCCCCCTAACCGGCTCCGGTAAGAAGACTCAGATATCTAACCCTCTGCACCCGAAGCCCCTGAGCCTTGGTTAACTGAATTGACTGTGCCCCTACAAACCACGGCGTCTCTACTTACCTCTGCTGTCGTTAGTCTTCCTCCTGCAACCTCCGGTGCGACGCCTGCAGCATGTTTGTCCGAATCAAGTTCTCAATTAAAAAGCATTGGGGGCACAACACTGAATTTTCACCCAGCCGCCCCTGTGCCGCTGGTGTTGTATGTTTGGTGCTGCTTTGTGCCCTCCCCCGTGCTTGCTCTAACCCCCAAAGCTTGGCCACTGCAGCCAAGTTACCTACCTGCAAGCAGCGTGACTTTCAGCACCCCCAGTCTCTATTGTAACGCATTGGGCCGAACTCAGATTTTGACCACTGCACAGGGCTGCTCCTGTACCAGTTGTGGTGCAGTTTTGGTACTTACCTGCCCCTTGCTGACCTTTGATCCCGAAGACTAGAACTGTAAGTCGGGTACCTACCTGTATAACCACATTGTTTCCTCCATAAGATAACAACAAATTCTTTGAAAATTGCACTGTCGACTTTTGAAACTGAAAATAATTCTTATTTTAAAACATACTTACCTTATTGCAAAGATCTTGGTATTAAAATAAAACACAAACAAAGCTTATTTTTTTATTAAATTTGTGTGGATCTCCTTTTTGAGTCCGGTGTCCTTTATTGGTTAGTTGTGTAATAAAGATCCCACACTCCTCTGTGTTAGGCATAAGACTGCTCGCCCACAGTACCACTAAAAAAGCACTGTGGGTTTTGCATTAAGTCCTGAACACTTTTGGGGAATCTCTGGACTCTGTGCACAGTATAACCACCTAGTGGCATACCACATACAGAGCCCGCTTCCTACATTGGTGGTGCAGCGGTGAGGCACAAGACTTTGACATTTGCTGTACCACTTGACCAATAAGTGATTTCACAAGAGGAAATCCAAAATTGTCTTTAGCTAGAATATTTTTTACATATTTGATTTTTTTCAAATTTGTTAAACTAGTGTTAGGGCCTTGGTTACGTCCCCCACTGTTTATGAATTAAAAGTCTGTAAACTAGTTTGGTCCTCAGTAGTCCTCTTATATTTAAAAAAAACAAAACAAATGTTTATAATAAGATCCCAATTACTTTAAAAAAAAAAAAAATAACGTCTGATACTCCAGGTACCAGCCAGGATCTCAACCTGGCCCCCTATGCACATCTGAAAGTTTCTCAACTTAATGATTTGTGCAGAGCATGGAGATGGAGATGGAGATGGAGATGGAGGAGATGGAGATGGAGGAGATGGAGGAGATGGAGGAGATGGAGGAGATGGAGGAGATGGAGGAGATGGAGGAGATGGAGGAGGAGGAGATGGAGGAGGAGGAGATGGAGGAGGAGGAGATGGAGGAGGAGGAGATGGAGGAGGAGGAGATGGAGGAGAAGGAGATGGAGATGGAGGAGATGGAGATGATGGAGATGGAGGAGATGGAGATGGAGGAGATGGAGATGGAGGAGATGGAGGAGGAGATGGAGGAGGAGGAGATGATGGAGGAGGAGATGGAGGAGGAGATGGAGGAGGAGGAGATGGAGGAGGAGGAGATGGAGGAGGAGGAGATGGAGGAGGAGGAGATGGAGGAGGAGGAGATGGAGGAGGAGGAGATGGAGGAGGAGGAGATGGAGGAGGAGGAGATGGAGGAGGAGGAGATGGAGGAGGAGGAGGAGGAGATGGAGGAGGAGGAGGAGGAGGAGGAGGAGGAGGAGGAGGAGGAGGAGAGGGGCAGTCCATGCGCCTGGCCTGAGGTAGTCACTACACACTCGCAGTGCAGGGTCCGCTCCCTGAGGCGCTCTTGAAGACGGGCAGCGCACACACCTCTCCCATTAGCAGAAGTGTCTGTGCATGGACCAGTCCCTCACGTCTGCCCTGCACAGGTGCAGTGCATGTGCCTGAACCCCCTCTGTTGCATGCACCAGTCGCAGTCTCTTCCGCTCCTGCCTCATCCGTACACAGAGGCACAGTTGGTGTGCAAGCAGCTCGCTCCCCCTCCATCCATGCAGCAAGCAGATCCGTACCAAGCTCCTCGGACCCGTGCCCCGCTCCCCTGGCTGCAGCAGGCAGCGCTGTAAACAAAGGCGACCCGGGGAGTGAGAAGCAGTAGGCACGGGCGCAGCAAGCACGAGCAGGGAAGGCACGGGGAGGGCGGAAGGGACCTGCAGCAACCACGGGGTGCAGTGAGCAGGCAGGGGTGGATGAAACCACCGCGAGGGGTGAAAATAGCAGGCACAGGACGTGCGGCAACCTCAGTGGGTGTAGCGAGCAGGCGCCTGGAGGTGAAGTAGCAGGCTCAGGATCCCAGAGGCGCCAGGACCAGGCACAGGGAGGTGCACCAATCACAGGAGGTACAGGGAGCAGGCACAGGAGGTACAGGAACAACAGGGTACAGGGAGGAGCAGCAGTCATGGGAAGAGCTGGCACGGCAAAAGTGAAAGCAGCTGCAGTGGTGCACGCGTGCTCGGCTCGACCTACAAAACGCGAGCACCATCTGTTTCCAATTACCACCAACGTGATAATTGGGCACAGATGGGATTAAAGCTTGCTCCCGTGGTCCCTAGGCCAAGGACCAGAGAAGGCAGGACATGCACCCGCCTTGAGCCAATTGCGTGCTGTCTTTCTTAGAAACATCTCTGTAAATTGTCTGGAAATGACCTGGAGACTTCCCCTTGGGCTGAAGTCGAACTGAGAACCCATGCAACCATGATAGGACTCTCAGAATTGGGTTTTGTAACAACCAAAGCACAGAACAGAGATCAAAGTGAAAAAGAGGTGCTGGACTCTGAAAGAGTGAATCAGTCCTCCAAGAGAAAGAGCAAGAAGACTGGGGGACCAGCTTCTAAACAAGATCCCTAGTCAGAACCCCTCTTCTCAGGAAGTGGACTTATTATCCACAGAGGGAACTGAGCCTGAAGAAGTTGGGCCTTACCAGACAGATCTCTTGGGCACAGGGGACCCTCTAGGATGCATCTGTGCCAGTGATAAACCTGTCCCAGGCTTGAAAGCCTGAGGCAGCAAGCTGCTGCACAGGAAAAGGGCGATCTCAATGGCACCCACAGTGTCTACTGGGAGGATGGGCTCCTATACACTGAGGCTTGAGACCCCAAACATGGTGCATTCAGAAGGGTGGTGGTGCCTTAGAGCTTTAGAGAGTTTCTCCTTACTTTGGCCCATGATATCCCTTTAGCTGGGCACATTGGTCAGGTTAAACATGAAGTAGATTGGTCAATCACTTCTACTGGCCAGGGATGTCCCATAAAATGAAGGACTTCTGTCAGTCCTGTGTCACCTACTAAGCCAGTGGCAAGGAAGGCGGCCACATGAAGGCCCCCTTTATTCCACTTCCAGTGGTTGGGATACCATTTGAAAGGGCAGGGGGTCGACATTGTTGGCCCCCTTGACCGTCAAACAGTCTCAGGGAACAGATCTATTCTGGTGGTGGTGGATCATGCCACAAGGTACTCTGAAGCGATTTCCCTAAGGATCACTACTGCTGCAGTAGTGGCAAAGGTCATACTTGGTATCTTTACCAGGGTAGTTTTCCTAAGGAGGGAGTATCGGATGGAGGTACAAATTTCATGTCTGTATACTTAAAACACATTTGGGAGGCATGCAGAGTGACTTATAGGTTCACTACACCATACCACCCACAAACCAATGGCCTGGTGGAGAGATTCAACCAGGCATTGAAAGGCATGATTGGTGGACTCCCTGAAAAACTCAGAAGGAGATGGGATGTCCTACTTCCATGCTTGCTTTCTGCCTACAGGGACGTGCTACAGAAGGGAGTGGGGTTCTCACCCTTTAAATTTCTGCTTAACCCTGTTAGAGGTCCTATGTGCTTGGCCATCAGTCCAGGATGGCTGAGTACATGGTAAAAGCAAGCCAACACCTTTAGACCAGCCAAGAGCTTCAAAAGCAGTGGTATGACCAGAAGGCTGCCATGGTGGAGTTGAAACTAGGGAAGAAGGTATGGGTATTGGAGCCTTTAGCCCATCGGGCCCTCCAGGATAAGTGGAGTGGGCCGTACCCTATCCTTGAAAGCAAAAGGGAGGTCACCTATCTAGTGGGCCTTGGTATTTGCAAGCACCCCAAAAGGGTGACACATGTCAACCGCCTGAAGCCCTATATGACAGAGCTGATGTGACCATGCTCATGGTTAAGGATGAGAAACAGGAAGCTGAGCGTGAACCTCTCCATGATCTCCTCTCCAGCAATCCCAAAGATGGGTCTGTTGATGGAGTGGTCTTATCAGCCACCCTCAATGACCAACGGCAAGCTAACTGCAGGCAAGTCCTAAGTCAGTATGTTGAGCTCTTCTGTCTGCTAGCTGGTGTACCCGTGATGTGGACACCCGTGACAGCATACCTGTAGAAAAACAAAATTTACAGGCAGTCTGATCACGTCAGAGAGAGTATCCAAGCTGAAGTAAGCAAAATGCTGGAATCCCTCAGAGAGCCCCTGGGCCAGCCCAGTTGTCTCAGTCCCCAAATCTCACTCACAAGGGTGAACAGAAATAAATTAGGTTTTGTGTGGACTATAGGGGCCTCAACGCTTTGACAAAGACTGATGCCCATCCAATTCCTAGAGCAGATGAGTTGATTGAGAGGTTAGGAGCAGCCATGTATCGGAGTACCTTTGATCTCACTTCAGGCACATACGTCTGACCCCTGGAGCAAAAGAAAAATCTGCATTCTCCACTCCAAATTGGCACGTCCAGTTCACTTTGATGCCCTTTGGATTAAAGAATGCTGCCTGCCACCTTCCAGAGATTGGTGAACAAAGTCCTTGCTGGACTGGAATCCTATAGTGCAGCGTATCTAGATGATATTACTGTCTATAGCTCCACTTCGCAGGATCACCTGATCCATCTGGAAAGGTCCATGAGACTCTGAGAAGTACAGGCCTCACTATCAAAGCAAGCAAGTGGCAGATGGGGCAGGGAAAGGTTGTATACTTCGGCCACCTGGTAGGAGGGGGTCACGTTCAACTACTCCAACCCAAGATCCAGACAATTCTGGACTGGGACAGCATTTCTTGGCTTGACTGGGTATTACAGGAAGTTTGTGAAGAATTATGGTTCCATAGTGACCACCCTCACAGACCTCACTTCCAAGAAGATGCCAAAGACAGTGACTTGGACAGTGAGCTGTCAAAAGTCTTCTGACACTTCGAAGGGCTCAATGTGCTCCGCCCCAGCCCTGAAAGCTCCAGATTACTCCAAGCAGTTCCTAGTAAGATGCATCTGTGCATGGGATAGGTGCAGTCCTAGCCCCAACAAATGATGATGGACATGACCAACAGTTTCTTTCATAAGCAGAAGAATACCCCCCCAGAGAGAAGCGTTGGAGTGCCATAGAGAAGGACGCCTTTGCTGTGGTCCATGCCCTGAAGAAGTTGAGGCCATACCTGTTTGAAATTCACTTCCTAGTTCAGACAGACCACAGGACTCTCAGGTGGTTACAACAGATGAAAGGTGAAACCCCCAAACTGCTAGGGTAGTTGATCCCCCTACTGGGAATTACAATGGAACACAAACCTGGGACTTCCCATGCCAATGCAGATGGCCTTTTCAGGTTCTTCCACTTAGAAGATGAAGACTCTCCAGGGAAAGTTAGTTTCATCCTCTTTCGCTTGGGGAAGGGGTCACGCGAGAAAGTCTTTTGACATGGTTAGCCCCTTCTTTTTGCCAGGAAATTGATGGGGTTTCATTTGTAGTGTACAGGGTCCCTGCCAACCACGTCCCCTGTGCCAATGCTTCTTCCCTAAAACAGATGCACAATTGGTACTTCAGCCCCTGCAAGTTCCTAGTAAGTGGTATCCTGGGTACCGTGGGCCTGGAACCGGAAGAGGGTACCCTGGGATCCCCTAACTAGGACCATTCCACTGCCTTTGCAGCCTGCATGCCCCAGTAAGGTGAAAAACAAAAAAGTCGACATGGCACACTGCTTGGGTGCCCTGCCAACCAGCACTGCCTGAAGGTACAGGTAAGTCACCTCTCTAGCAGGCCTTATAGCCGCAAAGCAGAGTGCACTATACCACAGCTAAGGGCATATCTGCATGAGTAGGTATGTCCCTGAAATACTTAAGTCAATTCTTAAATATTGTAAGTGCCAGAGAAGCCATAAGGAGTACATGGACTAGAAACTTGACAACCCGAGTTCCCCAGCACCATGATGGCTTAACTGAAACCCAACCAGGAGTGTTTGGTACCAAACAGCTCCTTGTAGTATATCCCCACAGATGCCAGTGTGGGATTTATTAAACTATGTACCCAGAGGGCACCTAAGAGGTGCCCCCCAAAAACGTAATGACCCTGGTATGGTCACTGACTGGCTTTAGTCAGCCTGCCACACACAGACATGTTTCTGGAACCCTGAGTGGAGAGTCTCTGCTCTCTGGGACCAGAAACAATTGACATCCTGGGCAGAGGTGCCACACCTCCTTCCCCAGGATGGGCCCAGTGATCAAAGGGGAAGCTTCAAAGGCCTGTCGTCTTTGTAATGTGACCCCCCTCCCCCCCCAGGCTCTGCTACTAGCAGCAGATAGCAGACCCCAGTTTACACCCCCATGCCAGAAAACCAACGAGAAAACATTGGAGAATAGAAGGGATGCCCACCTCTGCCAATTCCACCCCTAAGGTGGAGGAGGCGAGGTGAAGTACATAGCAGTCCCTGACATCTTGAGGGTGGGAAGAGCCCTCAATCAGGGCTAGGTCTATGCCCCCTCTCACAGGAGGAGGGCATAATAATGTGTGTAGTCGCCCCAGGTAAAGTACCTATTGGCCCTACTTGCTACTCCCTAAACCGCCCCCAAATTTAGTATTTAGGTGGCTCCCACAAACCTGGAAACTAGATCTGCGACGACCTAAGAAACAGGCAGACAACCCTACAGAGAAGACTGAACATAACTGCCTTGACCCCAGCACTACCAGTCTGTCTCCAGCTTCTGTGTATGCTGTGTCCCAAATCGCATGTACATTATCAGCAATGAGACAAGTGGCAATGAGGGATTTTATGGCTGTGCTCCCTTCCGACAACACTTTCTCAACAAATTAGTCAATTTCTTCAGACTCCCTATTGGAGGTGGTGGTAGGAAAAGTGCTTGTTGGTAGCTTGGAGGAGCAAGAGGCTTGAACCACAAGGCTTCCCAGAGACAGATTTGAAGACAAAACTGCTGCACCCCTAGTGGGCAGTCTGCAGCACACTGCAATTGATCTGTGCATTGCAGTGCAAGTATTTGCTTTTTCCTAAACCACAAGTATTGGTTCCATTAAGGCTGGCTTTTGTTTCTGTTGAGTGTAGCTGAAGTTCCAACATCTCCCTGCCTTTTAATTACTGAATGTTAAGAGGTAACCTCAGGCGTAGGAAGTCCAGTTGGAGAATACAGATCCCACTCGAGGGAGCTATTGAGATAACTGGCATTCTTCACTCCTGCAAAAATCAGGGTCCACAGTAGTGGAAAGCCCATACTCATCATCATTCTGCCTGGGGTGTTGTTGAGGATCTCTGTCTCCAAAAACAGAATCTGCCCTCCTCGACCAGGTGCTATGCTTCACTAAGATCGCTGGCATGGAAACAACTACAAGATCAATCTAGATGAGATAGTTTTGACGATGGTGAAGTCATAGGCTATGGCGCCGTTTGTGACAATCTGCAGCACCGGTGGAGTTGACTACAGTCGGGGAAGTGATGGTCAAAAACACCTGCGCTGGTGTGTGCACTACAGAGGTAAGAGAACGTGCACCATTTTGACTTGAAAATTCTATATCATTATTAGCCCATCCACACTAGACATATATAATTCTCCCCCAACACACTCATCTGAGATTTTTCCAATCAATTATACAAAGGAACTGCTGTATCAAGCTACACTCTAAGTCTAGGTCCGATTATCTGCTCCTCACAACACATTCCGTGTTGCACTAAATCGCAAATTTCCACCAGTATATACTTAGCACCCCCTCCATAATCGAAAGGATGCACATTCTCTTTTCTCTGTAGCACATATACCAATGCAAGTGGTTTCGACAACACTTCCCAGCAGTCCGCAGGGAGCTTGTCTTGATATCACGCGCCACGCCTAACATCCAACATCGTATTTGCGCTTACCTCCATACGCAAGTGAGCACTACAACAGCCACATAGACAGACACCCTGACCATCAGTGAATAGACAATTACGGTGGAAGGAGGGAATAGTATGCTAATATGTTGGAATCTTCTACTGAGGAAGAAAATAGGCAACATTTTGCTGGGCACGGGTGGCCCACCTGGGCAGCCACTGTACCATTTGTATTTTGTATCTATAAAGCAGTGTTTGTGCTGCTGAGATTAGTTGTTATGAACAAAATTTTACATGGTATTATCAGAAAGTGTATGACTATCGTTTTACTTTTCGTTCATGAATGGCCACAATACTTAACTCTGATATATACCATGCAATTATGGTTGCAAGTACAAACCACCTAGATGTCCTTCACAGCTATTACTACAAAGCTTGTCTGACTGAGCCCTTCCTGATACAAGCTCCTGCAATGTGTGTGGAGCGATACGATTCTGTAGAAGGATATGCACATCCCAACTTCAACAAAGTGCAACCCTGAAAGGGCACCAGTAAAGCCTACATTTAGTCAAATATACGTATAAATAATGTCTTTAATTGCAAGAGTGTGGCTACCTAGAGTGCACCCTCTTCACGGCCATGCAGTGGATAGAACTGCAAGTTAGGGTAAATAGAGAGTGTAAGAGAGTGTACAAGCATTTCCCTCCTGTGTGCAGTGTGAGTGTTTCTTTGAAGTAACTTTACGGTTTATCACTTTGGGAAATCACTGTGTGTGATTGGTTTTTTTTTGTTTATGTCATAGCAGTGTAGAATAAATCTATAAGCTATAATGCTCCCTTTATGCATCTCATCCATAGGTAATACCTACTGCTACTTTCAACCAACAGAGGTAGGGGAGTGTTGACCAAATTGGACCATGTATACACATATATAAATGCTGGCCAGGGAGGTATCAAATTCAGCCCTACTGAATGCCGGGAACCCACGTGGGCATTGAGTATGGCAGAAACAGGTTGGCACTGGATAGTGGATGAACGAGCCTAACCTTACCCTAGGTACCCACCTAATAAAGAGATCTCTTAACACTAAGGTAAATTTATCAGTCATGATCCCTACATCTATCCAGTTAATTTTTATTAAGAACTTCCTTAACATCAAGGTTGCCTCGCTACCACTGAGGGTCAAATACTGAAGAGGGTATTTTTGTTGGTCAGTTTGCAGGATCAAAGTTGGTCAGGCTCTAAGACAAGAGAGGTAAAAAGGCCTTCTACTACTCAGTTGGAGGCCAGTAACCTATGTTTGCCACATGAACCCATCAAAGGCTTCTGACACAGCAGCACAAAATGTATATAAATACATACTGAAGGGCATACTACAAATACATCAAGCTAATATTCAATTTATGACATTTCTAAGTAAAGATGCTCTACAGAAAAGATACAAAAACGTTGAAAAGCATACAAAATTCAAAGATTTAACCAAATGCAGAAAATGTAAAGCACTTGGAAAGCTGGGAAGTAATAGTAACCTTCTCCCAGGACCAATAGTCTTACTGCACTGTTACACCGTTCACAACAACACCAGTGAAGAACAATAGGGCAGTTCTATTTCTGTATCCTACAGCCCCAGTGTTAAAGATGCCTTCTATAACCTTGAAATGCACTGGGTTCAGCTTTATCCCAGTTGACTTCCTGCTCTTTCCCCAAGACGTTGCTTCCATCTCCAGAGGAACAATTATCAAAAGTCAAGAATGTTTGCACCTCCATGGAAGCACTCCAACTTTAAGAGTTCCCTTCATAGTCAATGCTGATGAGAAACACAAGTGCGGGGACATGTGCAGGTATATCTCACCTCAGGCTTTCTTGAAGAGACACGCTAGCTACAACCAGGCACACAGTGTTCCAATATTGCTCAATGTGCATGCAGTGACTTCTCCAGCACACGCACTCTGCTGGTCTCCCAAGTGCTTATCAAATAGCGGAGCAACCCTGGACTACAGAGTGCTGGAGTGATATAACAGCGCAGAATGTTTTTAACTGCTGTACAACTGCACCAATTGCGTGCTCAGCAGGCTCCTCTTGTGCCGTTTCAGAGCTCAGCCTCACCCTACCTGTCTCTGCGTGCTAAGGCACATCCTAGCTGAGGGAAGCCATAATGCTTTGCATGTGTGGGTTTGTATCCCATTCTCATCGCCAACGTTCTATCAGGATAATGTTCATGCAAGGGAGGAAGTTGCTTCCAGATGATTTTTTCATTAAGTATGAAATATGTTCCATGTATAAGTACAAATCTAACACCCCAGCAGTTGTTCTTCCTTGCACAATCATTTTAGAATCAACACACATTCCAACTTATATCATACACTCCGAAGACTATTCGCAACTAGACTGCAGAACACAGTACAGGATCACAGTTCAAAGATCAAAACACAGCCTTTCTGGATCAGAGTAAAAAATGCTCTAAACTGTTTCAAGCTATAGGTTTCAACCCGGAGCACAGCGCATCAAACACTGCTTTCATCAGTATACGTGATCCCCCAACTGACTCCTACTTGATCATTCTAAATGGAGAATAGAGAACATAGAAGCAAGAAGCACAAAATAAATAATGCTACTAACACTACACATCCAGTCCCCCAGCAGAAAACAAAAAGAAAAATCAAACAACACTAGAAACATAAATTACAAGAATTTAAGCAAGATATAAACAACGCACTATTTATAACAAGACCATGATATTAAATTAACAAAAGTATACAAGACGATTGCTAACACAATCTTCATATTTTCTTAGTGTAACAATAATTCTTCCAAACCTTCCCACCTTAGTTTTCAACTTTGTTGAGCAGAGCATTTCTGATTCTAGGGAAAGGTCTTCACTCACTGGCCTTATCTACCTAGGTCAGGCTCAACTGAACCATGCTTTTCATATATTTTCCCTCACTTAGTCTTCCTGGATAGAACCTTCTCATTGCACCTCTCCTATAAATTCATCTTCACCAATTCTACCTTCACCACCTAAACTGCTTTCACCATCCAACCACCACAAATTCTTTTTACCAATGGAACCCTCCTCGTTGGCTGCATAAAGCCAAACTGCTCATCTGCCAAACTCTGACATCATTCAACTTCCCAGCACTATCCAAAACCTGAACAATTCTGAAGGGATCTGAGAAAACATTTCCCCCTTTTACTACTTTGGAGGAAACTTTAATATAGCCCACTGCATTCCTTACTGGAGAAATTTTCTTAAAGCCATGCGTAAGACAGCAGAATGGCTGTGTATTTTTAATCCAAAACCATCCTTTACTTGGACATCCCACTCAAACTATCTTTGGTAAAGAGTATATGGGACCTGTAGTTTCACATGGCGTGATGACATACACCCATGCCATCCTTTTCACTTCTCCTTCCTAATTCAGTTTGCTGCTAAAAGCCAAATGGATTACCCCTTTTATCACCCTATTAAGCCTTTGAACAACAGCTTTCCAGCTAGGATGATAAACCACAGTGGTGGTGTCATCTTGAGAAAAAAAATAACCTGCTTTTTCTTAAAAGGGAAGCAGTCTGGTGAATCCCTGCTGACACATGCTGCTAATTAGCTCTATTCTGACTCATTTTTAATTCTATCTCAGCACGTTCGCGGTTTTAAATTGTTTTAGCCAGTGTTTCCTTCAAATTGTTTTTCTATCGGGGGCATTCAGGGACTCGGTTTACTATATTTACTGTGTGTGGATGTATTCGGGGGCATTTGAGTAGGTACCTCCTGGTCCTACTCTTACCTTCAGTTCCCTCAGGGCCTCTCCGGTCCGCCACGGGTTTTCCCCGATTGTGCGGAGAGAGCCCCATGCACCGGAACTTGCTCCCGGCTGGCCGCCATTTTCAGAGGTTGGTGGTCCAGCCTCGCTTTCGCTTCCGGGTCAGGGCATATATGCCAGGATAACCCCGGGCGCGCTGCTGGCGTGCCAAAGGTAGCCAAAGTCATGCCCGTCTGCGTCCGTCCGCACTTGGACGGCACCAGGGGACAGGTACCCTGCCTGTTTCTCCCCAGGTAACAGGGGTAACCAGGCCAGAACCTACTCCAGGGAAGAGCTCCTGGAGTTACATCCCAAATGCCATCTCAGAAAATACTGGACCCCTCCTTGGGAGGCCCAGCATACTGTCATCTTAGCAACCTCAGACTTACCATTGAAATGGTGTCTGGGTCCAGCTCCTACGCAGCGCCCTGAATAATGGGGAGCGACAAGTTTAGTGTCAGGACTAACATTCCACCTGGTCAGCTAAAGCTATTAAAGGGGCACTGCTAAATGCCCGCTCCATGATTAAATACACAACAGAAATTGCACTGACTATCCAGACTCATAATCTGGATTGTCTCTTTGTTATGGAGACTTGGGCCAATGATAACTCAGGCCCAGACCTGGTGGATGCTGTTCCCCCTGGATATACTATCCTCAGATGTGAGCCCACTGAGCGTGGGGGGGGAGGCCTCGCCCTGGTAGCCCGGGACTCTCTTAAATGCACCATGACCATGGTGGAAATGTATTTTGCTTCTCCTGGGGAAGCTGCCTCTTTTAGGATTTTGCTGTCAAAAAATTACCTTCTCTCCGGCCTACTAATGTACCGTCCTCCGGGCCCTAGACCCGGGTTTTTGGAATCATGGTGCAAAATTTTGGAGCCACTACTTCTCATACTACCAGTCTTGGAGATTTCAACTACCACCTTGAGAAGGAACAGGACACTGACTCACGGCACCTCCTGGAACTTATGTCATCTCTGGGCTTTGAGCAACTTGTTCAATCCCCCACCCATAATGCTGGCCATACCTTAGACGGTACAAAAGGGGGTGGTGAAGGACGGAGCGTCAGAAACAAGCAAACACTCACACCCAGTCAACAGATCTGGGTTTGAGCCATCACCGTTCTTTAGCCCACTCTGCCACCCCAGTTCAGACATGGCCATATTCAAATCAGTCTGACCCTGTGCCTCATGGGAATAGTGCAGCCCAAACTGCCAAGCCATGCCTTCCCTGGACCGGAAACAAGCTTCCTAGGACCGGTTTCTGGCATTTCAGCCGTCTTCAGCCAGGCTTGCTTGAATCCAGTGGCAAAGTGAGCAAGGGACTCACGTCTAAGCATACCCTGCCAACTTATGGCGAACAAAGCGGTACAAAAGGGGGTGGTGATGGACGGAGCGTCAGAACCAATCAAACACTCACACCCAGTCAACAGATCTGGGTTTGATCCATCACTGTTCTTTAGCCCATTCTGCTTCCCCAGTTCCGACATGGCCATATGCAAATCAGTCTGACCCTGTGCCTCATGGGAACAGTCCAGCCCGATCTGGATTAGAGAGAACTAATGCTGTTAGCTGTGGGGGTTTTAGATCTAAGGCATTTAGCCTACCCTGTGGCGTTCCCCAGGGCTCATCCCTGAGCCCCACCCTCTTTAATGTGTATGTGCCCCCGTCGGCCAAGCTAGTCAGATCTTTTGGGTTCCAGGTGATTTCCTACACCGACGACACCCAGATCATTGTTTCCATCTTTCATGATCTACAGTCGGTCGCTGGGAAATTTAACGAGTGGCTGGGAGATTGCGGTCCCCTTCTTGGGGTTATTTTTGACGTGGGCCTGACCTTTCGAATCTCAGGTCATTCGCACTGTCAGCACTTGCTCTTACATTTTGAAAAGTCTCAGAAAGGTGCTCACGTATATTCCATCAGCACTCCATCGGCCCACGATCATTGCACTGGTTACCTCCCGGCTTGACTACTGCAATGCCTTCTACCTGAATATTAATACCGCCTCCCTGAACAGGCTTCTGATTGTACAAAACATGGCTGCCAGGCTGATCCTTAATCTCCCTAAACGGGAGTCAGCAAAGGAAGGGCTGCACACTCTACACTGGCTCCCTATTAAGAAGCGAATCTTTTTCAAAGCCCTGTGCATGGTTCACAAGTCTCTGCATATTAAAGGTTCGCAGCAGCTTAAATCCATGTTTAAATGGTACATGCATGGGAGGGCTTTGAGATCTTTCTCAGAGTCCGCAAAGCCAGATGGGGTGGCCGCACAACTTTGGAATACCCTACCTTCGTCAATTTCCCAGGTAGAATCGCTTCTGGTGTTCTAAAAGTGCTGAAGACTTGGCTTTTTTCAGTTTAGTCAGCAGCCCGTCTCTCTCCTCTCTTCCTCTCTATCACCCAGCGCCTTGGCACCTTCGGGTTTTAGTGCGCTTTATAAATCCTCATCCTATCCTATCCTTATATAATTGGTACAAGAGCCTTTAAAAACTAGAGACCGCTGATACTGACACGAACAGCATAGCAAAGAATTAGTGTGATGAAGGCTGCCAGTTTTCTACTCTTGGCACGCAAGGGCATCCGTGCTGTGCTTCAGCAAAGTTTAAAGTAAAAAAAAAACACCTCTCTTCATTTGTTATTGACAATAATTAATCAGCCAGTCTTTAGAAGCTAGAATGTATCCATTAAAGTATTATTAATTAGGTCTCTACGGTCAACTCAATTTCCAGTCTGAAGATTCCATTAGTTCCTTTAGGCCAGCATCATGCAATTTAAGCTTGTGACTTCCTCGTGCAAAATCATGGGCATTTTGTAGTTAGGGTTGCTCTTCTATTTTGTGGGACAGTATTTTCTGAAAAACGTTTGAAAAAATCTTCTATATTCTTCTTTCTGTATAAACTCTATCACAAGAACCTGTTCTGGACTACTGGGGTCAAGAATTATGTAGAAGATTGTGACTTCATCCACCCTACAACTGACAGTCCTATTCCTGCTAAACATGCTTTTTTATAAGGTCTTTCTATTTTGAAATTCAAAACTCAATGGCGTAGATTTTCAAATAAAGCAACCTGAGTTTATGTCAGATGGTTCCAATAGAAGTCTTGAATTCTCTACAAATGTACTCTTCCTTATATATTCTGCAACAATGTATACGGCAACCAAGAAGCTGTAATGCTGTACAGTTTTAAAGTAGCAAGTTTCACTTCATAGAGGTTTACATATAGATTCCTTGTTCACTCCTAACTCATTATCGTCTGAGCATAGTACACAATTATCACTTCCTGCAGAATAAGACTCACATGAGCCATTTTCAGTTACACTTACTTTTGATTTCCTACTTTTCATTTTGCAAGCCCTGACAGAGTGACCAACTGTATACCACATCTGAACACTTAATTTATCACTAAATAGTTTTTACTATATGCCATGTAGCTTGAAATCCCAAAGAGATTGGATAAACAATAATCAGTTGAAGCTTAACTCTGACAAGACAGAGATTGTTGTCACAAACAACAAGCTTAACCACTGGAATTATTGGCCGCCTGAGATGGAACTCCCCCTCCCCCCCACCACCATCCAATAAAGCAGTAAAAAGTCTGGGTATCCAAAGTGATGAGGAAATATCCATGGGATCACAGAAAGGAGCTGTGACTTCCTCATGTTTCCTTCAAATAGGAAAATCAGGAAATATTTCACAGTTGAAGCAGTTATCTAAATCGTTATTGCTTTAGTTCTATCAAGAATGGACTATGCAAACACCCTCTATCTGGGACTTCTAATTGGCCTTAATCACAGACTTCAAATGGTGCAAAATCAAGCGGTGAGACTGGTCTTTCGACAGCCCAGGCATTGTCATATTAAACCTCTGATGAAGAAGCTGCATTGACTCCCTGTAGTTCAACATACCATTTTCAAAACAGGCGGCATCATTTTTAAATCAATTCATAACAAAAGCCCGAAATTTATATCCTTGACAATCCAGAAGTATCCCCTGAAGTGTAACCTCAGATCAGCCCACACGAACCTTCTAATTCAAGCAAACGAGTTTGGGAGGGGCAAGACTTTCAGTGATAGGTCCTCATACCTGGAAGTTACTACGGCCTGAAATTTGATCGTCAGTAAATCATATGACCTTCAGGAAGCTAGGCTATTTAAACAAGCATATGGCTAAAATTCTGGCTAGATGTTGCTACCTCTCTACCATGGCGTCAAGAAACCATTTTGGTGTATGTACGCTATACAAAGATGGTATAATATAACATCAATAACGTTTAGCAGAGGAGGAGCCTAGCGCGCAACCAAGATGGCCACGTAGGCTTACGGCTCTCGAGGGCCCCCGCAACCTCCCACGTCTATCCTGACTTAATCCTGGTTTATTCGACGGGCGTTTGCAGATGAACTTGCGCTGAGGTGCCACCAGTTTTCCAACTCCGGATCGGACGCCGGGAACCGGAATGGTTGCACTCCGAAGTTTGCGGCCTGCTCTCGCCTTGGTCCCGATCTCGAGCTGGTGAAGTGCCCGGGTACGAAGTGAACAACAACAGCTGGTTGGGCTCGACCTGTCACGGACCCCGCACTTTCACTTTCGTTTTCAAGCTCGTTTTCTGATATCGGCTGAGATACTTTGGTGTTTCAGAGGGGCGCGGACAGCGGAGGGTCTGGCCTGACTCTCGGACTATACATGGGCTTACTGTCGGCGACGGCTGTGTTCAATTGAATCAGCTACCCAGTCTCTTTTTCCTGGTGCGGGCGGGTGCCAACCTTGGTGGCCTCCGGACGATGGCGGCGAGACTAGACGGAGACGAGTCGAAACCCAAGTCAACTTGGAGGGGCGCCTATACCCAGGTCAATAATATGGATTGATATGCCCAGGCAAAGGGATCCCCTGGTGGCTCGCATAAATCGCCTGAGAGGTCTAAAGAGGTCTCAGACCCATCGTCAGAATTGACTTTGCTGGACGTCATGGGCGCCATTGAGGAGATGAAGACCGCTGTGGGTCAGCAGTTTGATACCTTGGCTCATAAATTGGACGCAGTCCTGATCGATGTGAATTTGGTCAGGGCAGACCTGTCCAAAACTAACGAGCGGGTCGACTCCTTGAGTCAAGCGGCGTCGAGTCTAACTGTTGACGTGGCCGCCCTGCAGACAGAGGTCCGTAGGTTGCGGCTAGCCAGTGATCTGACGGACCGTCGACTCGAGGACTCCGAGAGCAGGGCTAGACGGAACAATGTTCGTATCATTGGAGTGCCGGAAAGGTCGGAGGACTCTGCTGCGGATCTTTTTGTGGAGGATCTGGTGATCAATCGTCTCGCGCACAAGGGACTGAGCAAGTTCTTCGCGGTGGAGCGGGCCCACAGGATTCCGGGTGGTGCGCCCAGGGTGGGTGCTCCCCCGCGGCCTATAATCGCCCGACTCTTTAACTTTCGGGATAGGGATGCTATCCTTCAGGCGTCGAGGGTGCCCGGGCCGCTGAAGTTTGAGAACTCTAATGTTAGCTTTTACCCGGACTTCACGCAAGCGGTCCAAAAACAACGGCTGGGATTTTTGGGCGTCAAATGGCGCCTGAGGGACATGGAGCTTAAGTATGCGATGTTATTCCCGGATAGGCTGCGGGTTGAGTTCCGGGGTTGCTCACACTTTTTCGACCGTCCGGAGGCGGTTGGAGACTGGTTGGATGCCCTGCCTCGGGGACAGGATCGAGACAGTCGGACGGCGGAGCGCGGACAGGATTTGGTGGAGCAGGCCTAGAACTTGGTGATGGAATGGACTGGTGTTGTTTTGTACCTTGGCTCAACTGGACCCTAGTTTGGCACAATATGCCCTCCAAATGCCTGGGGGTTGTGGGGAGCTTATTGGGGTCCTTTCCTCCTTCTGGGGTTCTTTTTGTGGTATATGTCAGGGCGACAGGCACACTGCGAGTTGGGGGGGCTGTTTGGGCTCAAGCAGGGGTGAAGTGAGGGGTGCGAGTTGTGGTTTGGGGATTGTGGGGGAGGGGGGTTGTTGGGGATTGTTTGTTTGTTTCGCAAGGCAATGTGAAGTTCTCTGCTGACTTATCCGGTTTGTGCTTTCCGGGATGTGGGTATCATGCACGGGAGTGGGATGGGGGGTAGGGGATTGAGAATCCTTTCGTGGAATGTAAATGGACTGGGGGACAGGATCAAGCGTAGGGTGGTGTTGCAGTTTTTGAAACGGACTTCGCCCGACATTGTTTTCCTGCAGGAGACACATTTGATTGGGAACTCCTTCCATGCCCTAAATAGGAGGGGCTATCGCCTTGCCGCTCACTCTGGTTTCACTTCTGGCTCTATGGGAGTGGGCATTTTGGTTAGGGCCTCTCTCCCATTGGAGGTGGACGAGGTGCTTCACGATGATAGGGGGCGCTATGTGGCACTGGTGGGGAGGGTAGGACTGTTTCGCTCGTTGCTGTGTATGTGCCTCCGGGGTTACAGACGGCTACATTTGCTGATCTGGGGCGTTTGGTCCTGGGACTCCCTGGGGGGGTTCTGGTGTTGGGGGGTGACTTTAATGCTGTTGTCTCCGGGTTGGAGGACCGTCACCCCCCCAGGGATCTCCCTAGGGCTCAGGCCTGGTTGGGTGGCTTTTTGGACACCTTGGGACTTGTAGATTGCTGGAGATTGATGCACCCGGGACAGGCGCAATATACCTTTCACTCGGGGGCCCATGGGAGTCTCTCTAGACTTGATTATATGCTTATGCCGGCGATCCAAGCTGGTATGATTGGGGAGGTGCGTCATTTAGCCCGTGGTATTTCTGACCATTCCCCTATATGGTTGCAACTGAAGGTTGTCCCTGGGGCAGAGGGGAGAGTAGCACCCGTTAGCCCTTGGTATATACGTAACCCTAAGATCCGCATGGAACTGGTCAAGTCCACTGATCACTACTTCAATGATAATGTGGGGTCTGTGTCGTTGGCCGTCTCCCTATGGGAGGCTTATAAAGTGGTGATCAGGGGGCAGGCCCTGTCCCTTATCTCCCATGCTAAGAGGTGCGAGAGAGCAGAGGTGGTTCGACTGGAAACTGAAATAGCTGAAATGGAGGAGGACTTGGAACGGGGAGTTACTGATGAGAAATTGCACGTTTACAGCCTCAAACAATCAGATTATAGAGCGCTAGTCACGGAAGCCGCTAAAGGGATGAGTAGAGAGCAGCAAGGACGACTGTATGATGTGGGGGATAAGGCCGGAAAGTTGATTGCTTGGTTGGATAAGAAGGAGAGAGCGAGCAGGGTGGTGCCCGTTGTGGAGAGAATGGATGGAGTGCGTGTGACTGACCCGGTGGAGATTGTGGACTGCTTCGCGGATTATTTCCGCGGGGTATACTCTCCGGTTTCTGTGCGTTCGGAGGAGGATTCTCATCTGTTGCTTAGAGATATTGCATTGCCAACCCTATCGGAGGCTGATGCAGTATTGATGGAAGCGAAGTTGTCGTCAGATGAGATCGTTCTGGCCACTCGCTCGATCGCAACGGGTAAGGCTGTGGGTCCTAATGGTCTCCCCATCGAACTATATAAGTTGCATCCCGATAAGATAGCGCCGTATCTTCGGGACATGTTTTTCGCAGCACGTGCGGCGGGCTTCCTGCCCCCTAACCAACGCCTCGCCAACATAGTTGTGATACACAAAGAGGGGAAGCCGCGAGATCGCTGCGCCTCCTATCGGCCCATTTCGCTGTTGAACGCAGAACCCAAAATTCTGGCTAAGGTATTGGCTAATTGACTGGTTCGGGTCGTGGGCGACTTGATTCATCAGGATCAGTCCGGTTTCATACACCATCGGAATACCGCTCTGAATTTGAGGCGGTTGCACGGCGTGCTTGCTAGAGCGGAGTTTATACGTGAGCCAGCCATCTTGGCATCTTTAGATGCCACTATGGCGTTTGACACTTTGGAGTGGCCGTATATTTGGGCCGTGTTGGCGAAATTTGGATTCGGCCCCGAGTTTATTGGTTGGGTAAAATTATTATATGCTGACCCACTGGCTCAGGTGGTGGTGAATGGTAGGGTGTCGGCTCCCTTCGCACTGGGGAGAGGTACGCGGCAGGGATGTCCGTTGTCACCCCTTCTCTTTGCACTTTCTTTGGAGCCTCTCGCCGCCTGGTTGCGTTGGGAGCCGTCGCTGCGAGGCATTAGATGGACGCCGGAGTTTGAAGACCGTGTCTCCCTTTACGCGGATGACATCCTTCTGTATCTCACCTCTCCCCGACAGTCGCTAATTGTATTGGTGGACGTACTGAATTCCTTTGGTCGCAATTCTGGCCTGGTCATTAACTGGGCCAAGTCATGTGTTTACGTCCTCTCGGGCGGGTCCCCCCTCCTACCACGGGATTGCCCCATCCAGATTGCTACACTGGGGTTCGTGTATTTGGGAATCTTTATCTCTCTGGATCCCGCGGTCCGCTATGAGCGAAACCTTCTCCCCCCCCTCCAGCGATTAAAGGCCGACGTCGCGAGGTGGCGACGACTTCCGCTCTCGCCGCTCGGACGGGCGGCATTGTTTAAAATGATGTCGCTGCCTCGTTTCTTGTATGCTTTGCAAAATACTCTAGATGTCGTGCCGGCCCGTTATTTCCGGGAGGTGGAGGGTCTTCAGCGCCAACTGTTTTGGGACGGGCGGCCGGGATATATGGTCCTGCCTTGAATCCGGCCTTCGAGATGGATACATTTCTGCTCCAGGGTGGGGATTATAATAGGGCGCTGTACTCGGTGACCCCGGACACGCGGTTGACAGGACCCACGCAGGTTGCGGTACGTGTGTGGCACGCGGCGAATGCTGCAATGGGGTGGAGGGATCGCTTGACTCGGGCGACGCTGTTGTATGCCTCCGGGCAGCTGGGCTGTTTGTGGAGATCGAAAGGCTTTGAGAAATGGGATATGATTGGTATATGTAAGGTGGGTGATCTTTGGGCGAAGGGGTCTTTCAAAACGTTTGAAATGCTTAAAACTGAATATAAATTAAACGATAGAGAGTACTTCCGGTATGCGCAAGTTTACCATGCGCTGTGACGTTGCTGCTATCCCCGAGTATTCCCCACTGGAGGATAGAGTGTTGGATGGCTACGTGCCCGACAGCACTATTTCTCTGATTTATAAGAAACTCATTAATGATCGCGCGGACTTGCTGCTCCGTCTGCGGGAGGCATGGACGGGCGATGGCTTGGAACTGGACGATGAGGACTGGGTTTCGGCGGTGGCCTCCCCGAAAGAGGTGGCGATCCCGGCCCGCTTACGATTCGTACAGCTGAAGATCCTTCATAGAGTGTATGTCACGGGGCCCGGTCTGCTGCGTATGGGTTACTCGATGGATGGACTGTGTAAGCGTGGATGTGGCCTGCCGGGTACCTTTCTTCATATCTTATGGGAGTGTTCGGAGGTTGTGCGATTCTGGAATGGTATCCACACCGTAATGGAGGAGGTCACGCACGTCGCTCTGTTGCCAGAGGCTAGGAGGTGTTTGTTGAATGTCTGGGAACCGAATGATTATAATGCGGTACAGACGCAGTGGGTGACTCTGGGGTACATGGTGGCTAAGCGTAACATTGCACAGCTATGGGGCTCCCCGAGGCCGCCCACGATCGAGGTATGGAAGGAGAATATGGACTGGTGTATGTTTAGGGAAAAGACGGTGTATGTGGCGAGAGGCAAGCCAGGGAAATGGACTAAGGTATGGGGTCCATGGAATTTATATCGTGGACGTATCTGCACCCGCCTCTGCCATTAGAGGTCGATATTGCTTTGTCCCCCTAGCCATGCATTCTGCGGGATGGTGTGAGGTGTGTTCCATGCTTTGTCTTCCCGTTGCCCCCCATTACCGCTTCCAGACAAGAACTGCTTTGGACACTGTACGTTGCTCCCCGTCCTGGGAAGGGCACGCTGCTATTTCGGACTCTCATTGCCTTGAGTGTGTTTTATATTTAATAGAAAATGAAACTGTTTTTTCCGATTGCTCCTGGCCTATGGCCACAGCCTGTTACATGTGCTCACGAATTGCCGGGAGCTTTGCCTCTGGTTCATTTGAATGTGTGGCGTTGCACTGCGGGCCCTCGGGCTCTATAGCGGCCGGCCCTGGTGGTTGTAGGCCCTTGTCTGTATTTTATCGTGTACCTACGGTTTCTAATAAAAAAATATTTAAAAAAAAAAAAATAAATAACGTTTAGCAATTGCAAATTATTCAATCCATCCAATCTTTTTATGACCTAATGTATCTTGATCGTTCGTCGCAAGACTTACTTACAACTGCTTTGGTACACCTGCCCAAAAGTTCTGCCTTTCTTACAATTGAAATAACTTTCTGCAATGTTCCATTCCAATTTACTCAAAACAGTTGGTGTTGTATAAGCTCATAATGCAAATTGCCAAAGTGACAATTTAAAGACATTTTTTTGAAGCAGAGAAATAGGTGTCTATTACATCCACATTTCCCCGATTACTTTGGAAAAATATAGGGGGCCATCCAGTGAAGAGAAAAAACTATTATCTTTACCCAGCATCTCAATTCCTTAATAAAAAGCATCCCCTTAGCCCGCTGCTCTATCTTTATTCATATATGCACAAACACTTTGGGCCACGTTTGCACTACATAAACACAAAAAAACAAAAACAAGCGAAGGCACATATTACTCAGCAAAAGAATAATGTACGTGTACCAGAGGTGTCTGAAAGTGTATGTACAAATATGCCAGTAATTTAATCACAATATACCTTTGCCGAAAGTGACAGTATAGGTCCTTCAAATGTGTAAACTATACCTTTGAGTCTTCAATATTTTGCATTAAACACATTGTCAGCTGCCAGCATACTTCCATGTGCTTTCAGAACTTTACAAATTGGTGGTTCTCTTGAAATAAACCGAATGGCTCTGAGGTACTGCTACTCCGAGGTACTTTAGTGTGATCTTGTAACACACTTTAAGTATGTCGGCTTCCTTATTCTGTACATATAGTGCGGGAAAGGCCGGGGAAGCATATGAGTGGCTAAGCAATTGAAGGTGAGGTAACTGGCCATGGAGGTAAAAGACCTTAAAACAGATGCAAGCTGTCACATGCAAAATAGGCAGCAGTTATGGAAACGGGGAAGGTGGCTGACTATTCAAGACACTTAAGTCTCTTGCTTCTTTCAAAATCAATATGAAGAAATATATTAAGCTGGCTATGTGATATATAAAAAATCTGATATACCTCGTAAAGAGTCCATGGGTTCCCTTACTAGTGGACAGGGCCTTGCTATGCAGTTCCAAAGCGCTCTATTAGGGGGTAGTGTGGTTGAGAAGCCTTAGGCTTAACATAGAGGAGTGTAAGACATTTGCCATTTGCAAATATATAATGATCAATAAATGACAACACGACTCAAGGAGGAGATCCACACCAATTTATAGAAAAAGCAAGTATCTTTATATATGTTTAGGCAGCAGTGAAAAATTGTTCAGGTAAGTACGTTTTTAAATCTAAATTCTTTTCACTTTAAAAAGTGGACACAGTGCAATTTCTGAGTTCTGCAATGTTATCCCATGGAAGGAAGAACAAGTTCTGCAAACATCGACTTACAGGAGCAATCTCCAGGAGTTAAGGTGAGTGGTGGGCATGGTCCAAAGCACCACCAACAGTACACCACTTGCAGCATGAGGGCAGCCGGGTGCAGGGTGCAAATCAGCGTCAGGAGCCCAATGTGTTTCAATAGGGATCAGTCACTGCAGGCTTTGGCTAGGAAGCCAGTCGGGCTGAACCAGCAAGTGAGCTCAGGTCTTGTGATGCTTGGGGATGGGGGACACCTTTGGTCCTCTTTTCCAAGGCCCAGGGGCGATGGGTGCAGCAGTGTCCTTAGAAGTTGGGTTTTTCCTTACCGGAGCAGTCGGGGTGATGGGGCCTGCGTGCAGAGGCTGCAGGCCATGTCGGGGATACCAGGGGGAGTGAAATCACGATGGACTCAAGGACTGAAAGGCTAGGAAACCTTGTTGGCACCGGTGGCCCACTTCAACTCGAGCCGGAGGTGAGGGCTACAGTGGTGGCTTTGGGTGTCGGGTTTTGGTGGTTCCGGAGGTGTCAGTCTTTTCTTTTGGAGTTTCCACAGGATGCAGGGAACAGTTCCGCTGTTCTTCAGGGGGTCTTGATCTTTATTGAAGGAAGGCAGTCCTCACGGGCACAAAACAGCAGGTTTAGTCATCTTTCGCGCAGGTTCGACAGAGAACGGCAGACAGGACAGCGGGGCTGCACTCTCTTCAGTCTTCTGCAGATCTTTATAAGTCATCAGGATCTGTTGCTCTAGTGCCAGAGACACCCCTAAATTCTGAATTGAGGGGCGCTATGGGAGTGTAGGGTAGCAGCCATTGGGCTACTGACCCTTGGCTTCACTACACCCCTATATGATAACGTCCTGTGGGAAGTGGGCATAACCCGGTCAGATAATTCCGAAGTATGCCATCACAAAGATGGCTACTTCTGAAAAATCATGTCCATCTCACAGTAGCCCACAATGGCTAATCAGCAGGTTATCCTGTGGGAGGGGATTACACCCTCTTCCCAGGAAAGCTTTTGTTCCGAGTCTCCTGAGATCAAAGGATTTCACCCTAAGAGGTCAGAATAGCGTTTTGGGTGAAAGGCAGGCAGAAACCAGTTAGCAAGCACACCAGAAAGCGGTAGGTGCCCTCTGGGTGCATGTCTTGGTAAATGCAAAACTGGCATCAGTGTGGGTTTACCATACGAGATATTGGATACCAAACATCCCTATTTTCAGTGAAGCCATCATGTAGCTGGGCAACTCGTTTTCACCAGTGTCCAGCACATGTTTTAAAATAGCTTCCCTGTCCACTTGCCCTGACAGTAGTAGGACTGACCAGGCATATCTACTCCTGCAGGGGTGCCCTTGCGTGTAATATTCCGCTCCCTGCCTTGGACTTTTAGGCCTGCTGTACGGGTGACTTACAAACATGACATGCAGTGGTAGGGGACATGGCACACAGGGATGTGCGACATGCCATGTTTTCACTTTTGTCTGCAACAAGACAAGCTGCCTGCAAAGGCAGTCTTGCATGTGTTTGGTGAGAGGTCCCTTAGGGTGGCACAATTTGTGTTGCAGCCCTTAGGGGCCCTCCTAGGTACCTCAGGTCGTAAGAGGTAGGGTACTATTTACTAGGGACTTACAGAGGGTGCTAAAGGTTTTGGCAATTGGGGGGAAAATGTACAGCTTTGGGAAGGCGCTATGGCAGTGGGGATCTAATTAGCAGGAACCCAGAGCACTTTCAGTCAAAATCACATTATTTACCAAGCAAAAACTGGGGGTGACCATGTCAAAAAGGGGCCCTTTCCTATAACAAAATAAAAACTTCCATGCCTGAACAAGTACATAGATTCTTAGAACTTAATAATCCTTGAATGCACTCTGCCACTGTTGAAAAGCACAAATCCTTTTAATTTGCAGAATGGCGCATTTGGTTCCTTTTCATTGAGCCATTGTCAAATTTTTTTTTTTTTTTTATTAAACATTTTATTACCACATACAGAAACATAAATGCACCTTGCCTCATTACAACATATTCCAATGCAGTATCACCATTAGCATAGTGTCCGTTCCAGACAAGCCACCAAAATCAGCATCTCTGCACACCCCACCTGTGATAGCCACCCCCCCGTCTCCCCCTGCCCCCCCATCCATCCCCCATCACGCCCCTCCCCAGGCCGCGAGAATGGTACAACTTCAGCCTCAGTCACTCAGCTCGGACTCTGAGTCCGCCACCGCATTGTCAAATTTATAAAGAATTCTACAACAGCTATAAAGGGTCAAGCTTTATTTGCAGCCCCACATACAGCAAGGCATAAGAGCCACTGGTCACCACTTGACCTGTACTTGAATTTTAACACTTAAGTTGTAGAATGCAGAACACAGAAGCAAGAAGCAGAAATGGAAGAATACTACTAACAATACACCAGGTTATCCAGCCTATACCTTGTAAAACCAGGCTTTGACACAAACGACATTCCCAGGCAACTTAAAATAGAAAAGGATGTAATAAAATACTTGGGCATATATGTTTCCGCAAGCAAAACAGAGAGCCTTAACCATAACATCAACAGGGTTATTTCAGAGTTTAACAAGAACATGGAACGGTGGAAAACTCTACCATTGACACTGCTTGGGAAAGCGGCATGGTATAAAATGATAATGTTGCCGAAGCTATTATATGTCCTCCAAAACACATACCTCTCACTCCTGGAAGAGGTCTTTAACAAGATAGAAGGGGCACTTAGAACGTTCCTATGCGCACCTAGAGTGGTCCTCGACACCCTGCAAGGAAACCAATACAATGGGGGCATATCCCTTCCAGACATTAGAGCGTATTACTGGGTGGCACATCTGATTGTGATCAATGACTGGGAACCTTTGCCGACACCACCTCACATACGCCCTGGAATGCACCTAATTTGGTCCACGCACACACTATTTATACGGAGGTAAGGGAGTGAGGAAACTGTTGCCGGCAACGCAGGTGACCACAGATATTTGGAAAGGAGCAGAAAGGCAAATGCGATGGAATGACAGAGTAACACGGGAAACTGCTTTGTGGGAGGGTGGGGAGGGGGGTTGGGGGGCGGAATTGCGGGAGTTTGCCAAACGGAGAGGCTTTAGGACATGGGATATGCTGGGCATCTCAAAAGTGGGGGACATAATAGAGGGCAAGGATCTTATCCCTTTCACCTCACTGCAAAAAGAGTACGATATGCACACAAACCAATACTTCAAATACATACAAATGGCCCACATTTGGAAAACACAGGGGCAGTGGCACAATGAAAGCTTAAGGGGCCTCCCTGCAATGTACACGGAGGGGCCCCCACTCCGGATTTAATCCAGAGCGCTCAGACCTGAGTACTGCGCTGAGGGGGCCCCCTGTAATTCGGGGGCCCCCGCACCGCATGGGATGCCGGGGCTTGTGTTACGCCCCTGCACAGGGGTTAGACATGGATGAAATTCCTGAATATGCACCACTGGAGGGGAGACTCGTCATTGGGAAAATTGGCAAAAAGGCAGTCTTATGGACTTACAAAACACTTAGAAACATTAAGCCGGACACCCTGAAAAGATTAAGGGCAAAGTGGGAAACAGAAATAGGACCCCTGGAGGACCTTGACTGGGAGGCAGCATTGATGCACCCTCGTGAGGTGGCCATCAAATTAAGCCTCTGCTTAATACAATTCAAAATAATCCATAGGGTTTACTACAACAGAGCACGCTTACACAAAATGTGGAGGGCAGAAACACCTGAATGTCTGTGCTGTAAGGCAGAGAGGGGAACCTACTTGCATATTTGTAGGAATGCCCAATTATCGGGAGGTACTGGAACACCCTAATGAAAGAACTTAGTGAGATACAGGGGGAGACAATACCTCTAGACCCCAAGTATGTGCTACTGGGAATACCCACAGAAGTGGACCTTCCCAGAGGAAAGCTATTATTGGCAAACCTAGGTACGATAGTGGTTAAACAAGATGTGGGATGACACTGGGGGGCACTGGACCCACCCACAATACACAAGTGGAGAGGGGGGGATGGATTTATACATGATAGCTGAGAGGAAGACATACATGGCTTGTGGGTGCCCAAGGAAATGTAGCAGAATATGGGGCCCCTGGATGCAATATTATGGACGAAGTTACTATAGTGAAACATGGACGGAAACGGGGATACCACAGGGGAAAGGGTCTCGATAGGTACACTGACACAACCTGGCCAATTTAGAACCCATACTATTGCCATATGGCGATTGCTCTATGTTGGTCTATCAAAAATCTGTGATTGTGATGCTGTAACTGTACTTTAAAAATAATAAACACAGTTTTAAAAACAAAACAATACACCTGGTTTTAAGAAGTGTTAAGAGCCCGTTTTTCTGTTGTCATTTTCGCCTTTGGCCTATTTATTGATGTAATAGGTTATTAGTGGAGAATATTTGCATGCCCTTACATAGGTTTTAATACACCGGGATGTTGGCACCTTGGATTCTGATTAGCTTCTTTTTTTAGTATGAATAGGGGTTGTCTTTAGTGTGAAAGGCAATATAATTATGAAAGTCTGACTGCTGGAACCAACATTTCTTTATTTTCATTATCTGTGACCCCACCTGTGTTGTATGGTTTTCTTTTAATTAATAATGACTAGAAAGCAAAGCCTTAGCTGCTTATTGCTTATTCAAATGATGAAATTACAAATTTGGATACATTTCTACCAGAGAACTATTTTATGAACATCGGCCTGGAAACTATAATCCTAGCAAACTTTTGTGAATACCATGTGAGCATATATGAATGCTGAAAATCAGCAGTGATTTCAAATTAACATTCCCTACAACCCATTCTTTCCCCACCCTGGGGAAAAAAGGTTTGCTCCTGTCCTTGCCTTTTTCAAGGGTGGAAAGAAGCTGGAGTAGAGTTGGTGGAACCCCTTAAATATGTAAGTTTCTAGGTGTGCACAGGCATTCCCATCCTAGAACTAACACTTCCAGGCTAATTCCAGCCGATGTATGTCCATTTGCAGAAAGTTGGCAAAACCAGACACTTGACTGAACCTGAACCCCGATTTAAAAATCAGAGAGGCTATAATAAGAGCTCTGATATAATGAGAACACTGGCGTCATTTATGACATCACAACAAGGCTCCAAAAGCAACGAGTACACATATTTACAGCACAAGTCAATTTTTGAAGCATCATACATTAATAAATGCTCCAAGCTGACCACAAAAGCGATTTCTGATCTGGAGGCAGTAGGAGCCTGCCACCTTAAAAATCTCCTGAAATGTTTATGTTTTAAATAGGATTCTACACTTTACTGATTCCTCACATCACCAATATTGTAAACCTATTTTCACCTTCATTGTCTCAAAAACAAAAAAACTTCTGATTTTGCTTGCTGTAGCCCACACTTCTCTCACCTCTTGCCAGGATACTAACAGTGTCATCCTTACCTCAATCCTCAGTCAGCCTACTTTGGCTACCCATAGGAAAAAAAACATCCATTTTAAAATTGGATTCCTATTATACAGCAGTGACTGGTAAAGTGTTAAAATGGTAAGGCGTAAAACAATTACTTTTAAGCTTAGTGAGCAAACATGTTTATTTTCAGCTTGGGAAATGCTGAAGTTGCATGTACAGGATGCAGCCTTGAGAACAGTGCTTCTCAAAGAAAAACATTCTTAACATTTCCTTACTCTGAAAAAATCGTGCCCATAGGCTTAGAATAAAAGTATTTAATTTACGCTCAACCACTTTAACAACTCACCAGCAAACAGAGCTCATAAATAAAGCTACTTAACTGTCTAAGCTACTCACCATAATCATCTTTTAGAAGCAGAAACCCGCTGTACACAGAAAAACCACAATTTAGGTTGTGTAGGCTCAAAATGCATTTTTTACATGAGCTGCATCTAATCTCTGGATTTCTCTTCTATCCTTTAGATGACATTTAAAAGCCCACCTGTTCTGTTCTCTTGAAGGGTGTGTTCTATTCAATCTTGCAACCTTTTGAGCTGTAGCTCTCCATTATTATGAAACAATGTGGAGGTTTTGTTCTTACAAAATGAGCCCTAAAAACATTGTTAATGCAGAAACGCTAAGTAGAAAAGGTAAAATTAACAAAATGATGCAACCTGCTTTATAAATCCCATAAATAAGTAATAAACATGAGCTGCAGGGCTGCATTCCCCCCCCCCCTTAATCTCGATAATTAATTGAACTTGTTCAAATTTAAATACAAAAACGAACAATATTAATTATTGATGAATAAACGCAATGGAAATCAGGATAATTGGCAATAGTGGCGGAGGCATCTGTCAAAGTGGATCTCCTTAATAATCCAACAAGACAAAAAGGATAGCGCAATGAGGGAAAATAAAACCAACAAAACAACCATTAACAAGTGGCTAGGCAAGGTGCAGTCACAATGGAAGAGTGGACTGCTAATGATTATAGAAAAAATACTACTACACAGTATGGTTAGAGGAGGCTTCTTGCATATCTTTATAAAGCGGGTGCCATTTACTCACCTAGATGAGTGATGCTTCCTTCAATCTTAGAGTTCAGTTGGTCCACAAAGCTAGTCTCTGCCTCCTCTTTGATGTCTGATGAAATGACACATTCGATGATAGTCATTCCTTTAAAAGACATGTCAAAAAAATCTTTAGAAATAAAGGCGCCTGGAAAGAAATGTCACTTGATGTAAAAGCTCTCATATACTTAACCTGTATTTTCTTCTACGTCCTCCGTCTCAGGTTGGTAGAGTGATTTGTTGTCATCTGTAAAACTCTGCTTAGCAACTGGATCACCTGAAAGAAAGAAAAAAAGGACAGGATTTATTCTATGAAATCTCAGCAGAGTACTGTCAATAAGTGGATGAAACCTGCAATTCATGCCTTAGTGACCAAACCTGTGTTCAGGCAAAGTGAACTCATGGTGGATGAGCAGACTACCTAAACTGAAGGCTATAGAAGAGAGACCAACCTATTTTACTGGCATCGTTTTGAGGCAGGAGATACCTACTCGCCTATAAAATCAATTTCCCACTACAACCACTGCATTATCCAAAATCCACTTACTGCAAAACAGGAAACTCATGTAAAAAAAAAAAGAAAATACACACTGGGTAAAATTACTCCAGGACTATTAACGTAACCACAAATGGCCGGTATCAGCAGTCTGCTAAAGGATTAAAACATACATTTCTCAGTTGTTGGTAAATTGGCATAAATTCAACTAAAGCAGTTACATGTGGGAACAAGTGAAGCATGGTTCAGTAAGGGTCACATTGAGAAAAAAAGAAAGGTGGTCTGTTTTGGAAATACTCGACACACCAGGCCTCGAAAAATCTACACGCCCACAGCACCTATGCGAATGAGCAATAAAGACGCCTTTAAATCTTGTTTTTATCTTGACACATTCGCTGTCTGTTCAAGGTCAAAGTTCAAATGTCAGTTTATCTTTTTAGGTCGAGCCTAGGCAGCGCACATGCGCTGTCTGCAAGACCTGTTGTTATCCCTTCTATCAACTTTTGGCATGCCCATGAATTGCCATTTGTTTGTTGTTGTGCCATCTACAAATACAGGGTTTTTATTGGTGCATTGGGTCTGATTCTCCCGCCTTTGCGTGCTTGGGTCACGCCCAGGTGATTTCACTCATTGTTTGCTCGCGTTGGCCATCCAAATCCCTCCGTGGTTCCTCCTGGTCATCCTGATCTGCCTTTTTATTTTGTGGGCTATCAACATCGTTTTAGGCTTTCAGGCCATTTCACGGAGCAATGCTTTGTTCGGCACCTGAAAAGTGGCAATTTCTGTCCAGTAGCTGTTGAGCTATGCCAATAGCTTTAACTCCAAAAAAGGCGAGACCTATTGCATTTCCAGTGCTTGTTTACTAATTGTTCCAGTTTCTTATCCTGGAAAATGGTGTTTACCTCTCTCTTATTATAGTTAAAGGTTTTTGTTAAGTCAGCTGTCTGACAATCATTGTGATACAAAAGGCTGTAAGATGTCAAGTTTGTTTTCTAACACACAGTATTTAAACAGATTGTGAACTCAAAATTTCAAAATATATCAAGAATTACAAAATAATATTTTTTGAAATTCAAAGTGTGATGCAAATGAAGATTTAAAGAGGAGCAAAAAAAATCTCAACACTACTTGGTAATGTGCAAATGACAAATATTTGCAGAAACTATTTCCAAACATTATACACTACATAGTTTTATCAGTAAAACCACGTCAGTGGGAAATGTTGTGGCTATTTCAATGGAAAATCTGCAGACTGCAAATAAATGTGCTGCAACTTCATGCTTCAAATATGTATTTATTAAAAGTGGTCGTTTTTAAAAATGATTTGAGAAACATTCCTGCCCCTGCCCGGATGACAATGCGGTTTATTTTATTTATTTATTTATTTATATGGCGCCTGAATCAACCCCCGAAGGGGTATCTCTGCGCTCTGGACGGGCAGCATGGATATAGTGCAACTACAGCTGGATCAAGAACAGAAAAGGGTAGTCTTGAGCAGCTTCCTGAAATGCAAATGATCAGGGCATTGTCTCAAGAGTATAGGGAGTTCGTTCCAGTAACGGGGGCCAAGATGAGAAATGGCCTTTCCTCCTAATCTAGCCTTCCTAACTCGGGGAACCACAAGAAGATGTTTAGAGCCTGAACGAGGGGGTCTGGGAGGTAGGTGCGGTGTAAATTTCCCTGAGAGGTAAGTAGGGCCTAGATCAAACAACGCCTTATGGATGGTGCAGCAAACTTTGAATCTTACCCGTTGGCGAATAGGAAGCCAATGAAGTTGCAAGAGAAGAGGGTGAGAGGGAATCCTAGGAGGACGCTCGACAGAGCAGGCCCATTGTGTGGAAACAGGAGCCAGCTGTCTGAGCAGTATGCTCCTTCAGAGTAAGGGCTTGGTTCAATTGGTTAATGAACTGAGCAGCTGTCATATGTATCCTACGTGCCGCGAGACCTGCATTATATATGGGGCAAAGGTTTAGTCTATTAAATCAAACAAAAGTGTTAGTTTTTATACAACAGACATGCTGAACTCACGCAACTGAAGGTGATCTCATATGTCATAAAGAAGAAAATGGCAGTTCAGTGAATTAAAATATTTGCCCAGGATCACATCATTTGAAACCAGTTTATGGATCAAGAGCATTATAATTAGGTTGAGTAGATTATAAAGTCATTTTTATGGTTTTTCGAGGCCTGTACACTCCTAATTACCCAGTGCTTTAGGCTGATTCATTCTTTGCAAAATTAATTTTTCACTAGTCACTTAAACATTGTTTACTTCGCCAAAGACTTGTCGTGTTCATCAGCTGCAACTATAATTCTCGCCTTCTTCACATATAAAATAATTTCTATCAAAGACAAATCCTCCCACCAGATCAACTACTTCCACAATCAACAATACTTTAGGGGTGATTTGGAATGTGGCTGAGAGGGCACTCCATTGCAACAGAAACAAAGTCCCATCTCCGACAATCTCTTGGCTCGCCCACCGATTTACAGGTGGGTGAGTTACCAGGTTTACGCAGTCAAAGTAAATTTTACTCTGTCGATGTAAAGCTTTCTCAAACAGCCAGAGGGAGTTTAGGCTGCTTGTGGTAAGCCACCGGTCTGTCCGCTCTATTAAAAATGGGCGATTGGATGGCTTTTTTTGTTTTTTACTGTCCGCCACTGCCTGGTAAATGCTGCCAGCTGTAAGGGACAGTAAAAAAAAAAAACATTTAAAATGATCCCCACAACATGTGAAAAAACACTTATGGTTTGGGGGGTCATTAGTTTTTTATTTTTTGTAGGAAAGTGGATAATTATGCAGTGTGGTTGGGTGACCTCACTACGTAATAATTTATCAGGTCTTGTTAGGTTCTTTAATAAAACCTTTAGCTCAGTCCTGGGTAGCTGTGGCACAGAGCAGTCAGGCTTAATCATCAAAGAACATGTGTAAAGCATTTAGACGTACAAAAACAGTCAATAAATGAGAAATGCAACTCAGCAAAAATAAGACACCAATGTATAAAAATAGATTATATTTTTATCTTAACATAGACACAAAAACAACAAGAATCTATTGAGGGAAACCTAAGATGTTTGTTCAAAGTTAAAATAAATAATGCAATAGAAAGGTGGCTGGGTGGACTTCTGCACAAAATCGTATTTGTAAGTTATTATGACCAATTTCAAATTTGCTCAAAGAATAAGAAAACAGCAACTCAACGTTTCCAAATCGGAGGCAAAACCTCAATAAGATACAGAAAGGTTGTCCTGAGCAATTTTCCAATATACAAATGTCCACAAGTAGGATGCTATGCTCTTCTCTTTATTTTCAATCTTGCAACGCATCCAAGGTGATATCGTAGTCAGTCTTCTTCTCAGTCTTGTAAACATCCAAACAATGATAATGTAGTCAGCCAACATGTGTTTTGTCTGCATGTGTATCACTGACTTTCTCAGGGTAAATTCAGTGTTTTAAAAAAAAAAATGTGTTGTTGCCCCATATATTAAGGAGACCAATTATCCCTGCATCTCCTAGCACCTGTGGCCGCCACGTATATCAATCCAGTATTCCATATGAAATATACAGTACCCGTCTTTTCGTAATGCTCCAAGGAGAGAACTCCTCATGGGTCATGAATAAGACGGACTACAATATCACCTTGGATTGAAAATAAAGAGAAGAGCATATCTACAACAGCCTACTTGTGGACAGTTGATAGTTTGTACAATTGCTCAGGATAACCTCTGTGTAAAGTACAAATAAATCACTGTTGTTCAATCTTTAAAATGGAGAGGACTCCTCGATCTCTTGTTTGAATTTCTTGGGGAATTAGATACCTCAAGTGACTGGCCTAAACTTCCAAAACGATTTTTAACTAAAAAGGGGCCCCATGTCCCATCATTCAAGCCCCCTAACAAGAATATTACACGTTAAATTGTCTGCTGCCAGCGGAGGTATCAGCATACAGAGCTAATACTCTCCTACATGTGTAAAAACAAATCACATCTCATGGAATGGCCACAAAATATTCATTTCGCAAGACTATTCCAAATCCACCATGGAAACTAGGAAAGGGTTCCTTGCCCTCAGGCCCAGTCTTAGGAATGCGAATCTTCAGTTTCATGAGCCCTGCAAAATGCAAGGTCCTTGCCGATGGCAAACACCATAGCTTAAACAAATACAGTGCTCTACAAACCTTTCTAGACGAAAGAGAGAACCATCTAATGGATACTCATCAACCGTCCACGTCAAAACCATGAGACTTTTCAACAACCATCTTTCTTCTGTTATGGCACAAGGTGAGCTCTTTTCCACAAGATGGTACAGAAGGCACAGTCTTCTTTGAGGGTTCAACAGGTGCAGTCCAGTCTATGGTGCAGACTGTCATTGCTGGGTCCAGACAGCAGCAAGGCAGTCCTTCTGTCTTCTTTCCAATCAAGTAGTGATCTGTGGACTGTGTGTCAGGGGTGTCATTTTTTATAACATCTACATATTTGCGGGAGGGGAGGAATCACTAGACAATGGGCCAGAGTAGGAAGTTGGGTTTCTGTTGCAGTAAGCCCCGCACTTTTTGCCAGACTACTAAGGCACTTTGACTTGCCGTGCCCTGGGTCCCCGCCAATAAGGTTCCCAGGACCTGTGTTCTTTCCCAAAACTGTACCTTGTACCCCCTATTGGCCCCTGTCGGGTCACGTCTGTCCCTTGTAAAAGGTACCATGGATACCAAGGGCACTATGGCCAGGGAAGGCCTCTAAGGGCTGCAGCACTTATTGTGCCACCCTCAGAGGCCATGTACCTTTACATCCACACTGCCATTGCAGGCTGCGTGTTTTGGTGCAGAACAAAGTGAAGAGTCGACATGGCACACATCCCTGTGTGCCATGCCTTCAACCCACTGCCCTGGCATAGGTAAGCCACCCCTCTAGCTAGGTGCACTATAGCAGTGGTAAGGGTACAGGTGCATGAGCCCAGTACCTCTTCAGTGTCTAGACCAATTCTTAGACATTGTAAGTGCAGTGCTGCAATTAAGAGTATATGGTGCTGGAAGTTTGTCATTACGAACTCCACAGCACCATAATGGCTGCACTGAAAACTGAGGAGTTTGGAATCAATCTTCTCAGCACATTAAAACCACACGGATGCCAGTGTGGGATTTAATGAAAAATGCACTCAGAGGGCATCTTAATGATGTCCCCTGAAAAACAACCAGCCTCTGGTGGGTTCCTTGACTGGTACAGACCAACCTACCACCACATGTTTCTGGACTCCTGGGATGGGAGCCTTCACTCCCTCAGCCCAGAAACAAAGTCTTTCCTGGGCAGAGGTGTTCACACCTCCCCCAGGCCAGGAAGAGCCATCTGTGGCAGGGGCGCTTCAAAGGCCTTGCCTCCTTTGCAATGCGACCCCCAGCCTTTCGTGCTATCAGGAGCAGGCCCTCTTCCTGTCTCCCCTCCTTTTTGTCGGGAAGATAGGCGGGAAAAATTGGCTAGCCCAGAAGGTGTGCCCACCTCTGCCAACCCCACCCCTCAGCTGGGGGAGGCAAGGTGTAGCCCACTCTTCACTGCCCGCCATCTTGCAGATGGCAGGCACTCCCTAATCAGGGTTAGGGATTGTGCCCGCTCCCCCACGTGGGGTGAGCACACCAAGGGTGTAGTCACCCCAAGGTCAGTAGCCCGCTGGCTACTGACCTTGAGACCCCTAAAACGCCCCCTAAATACAGTATTTAGGGAGCAGCCCTGAACCAAGACGGCAGATTCCTGCAACCTAAGAAGGAGGACGAAAGAAGACGCCCAGCAGAGGAGACTGCAGAGAACAACTGACTTGGCCCTAGCCCTATAGGCCCGTCTGCAGTTTCCAGAGATCCTGCACCAAAAAGCGCCTTGCCCTGCAGCCAGCATTCTCCAGAACCCTGGGAGGACTGACTGCCTTCAAGAAATATCTGGATCTCCTGTGAACAGCAGCACTGTTCAAAAGAAACTCCCAAGACAGGCTTTGAGCCTGCGGAGGACAAAGAAATGCGACACCTGGAACCACCCTTGCACCTGCCACCTACGGCCCAAGTTCGAGTGGCCCACCGGTCCCAGAAAAGTTTCCAACTGCTCCAGAGTCTGAGTCCACGGTGAGTTGACCCCTCCAGGAATCCCCGACATCGCCTGCAGCCTCTGCACGGAGACCCCCAAACCGAGAGTCGCCCAGTAAGGTGAAATCCTACCTCAAAAGACATCCCTGCATCCAGCCGCCCTGGAGAAGAGAACCTACTTCTCCGAGCCCCCCAACTTACCTACCCAGCTGTTATTTCCTCCTAGAAGTCTTCCTGGACCAAGCCTGCAGCTAAAACCCAAAACTTGCAATCCCCATTGAAAACAACAGGGCACCCGACGCTAAAACAGCACCATGCACCCAGCCACCCCAGCGGGTGCACCTTATGTGCTAACTCAGATCCCCCTTTGCCCTGAGCCGAACACCAGGAGCTTTGCTCCCACAAACCTGTGGCCTGCTTGTGAGCAGCCACCAACCGGAGGCACCCTGTCACCCATTGGATAACATTGGGCATCAGCACTCTGCACCCGGCTGCTCTAGTGCCGCTAAGGGTTTTTCAAGGGTGCATCCTTGACCCTGGGGGAACCCTGGTTCCAAACCCCAGAATACCAACTCCTACAACAAAGTACTTACCTGTTAACCGATAATATTGACTGTTTTCCTTGCAAAATGTTCTCCGTGTGGAGTTGATTTGTATGAAAACCTGAAAAACTGCAACTGTACAAAAAGTGATTTACTTACCTTTTCCCTAGGAAATGTCCTAGTGTGAAATCTAGGCATATCACACGGAGTAGAAAAAGTTACTTAAAAAGTAATCTGAAAAGTAACGTGTCAAGTAATCTGTAAAGTAACTAAAAAGTAATTTCGACATTTTGACTTACCTGTATTTCAATCAACTGCATTTGAACCTGCATTCAATTGTAAAACACTGCAAAAGATTTTGCAAAGTATTTATTTCACTTACATGTGCCAAGCTTGGCTTGGTTCTAGAAATAAGATAACTTAACAATATTTTTATACATAAACAATTTGTCTAAAGTTCAGTCTTTGAGTGTGTGAATTTATTTGCTGACTGAGTGTGTACAACAAATATTTTAACATTATCCTCTGATAAAGCCTTACTGCTCGCCCACACTACCACAAATAGAGAGTAGGGTGCTATCTACTTTTACCTCTGACTACCTTTGGGGTTCCACTGGACTCTGTTCACACTATACCTCATTTTGGTATAGTATATACATAGCCAGCTTCCTACAGTCAGAAGTTCCCACGGGGCATCCCTTTCTACTTTACACCAGTTCCTGGGAGTGTGGCCAGAAACAATCCTAGAGTACTTTTCTTTGCCTGAAACCAAAAATGCTCAGGTCTTCCTCTCCTGTATGGAGTTCTGAGCACACCCCCAAGGTGTACACAGCATAATGAGTAACTCCTACTGGAAAACCACTGCTGCAACAGGTGTCTGCTGACACAAAGGAGCAGGTAGGCTAAGGTGTAATCGGAATTTGCTACGCCGAGGCAGTAGCCTCATTGAAGCTGGGCCATCTGAGCAGAAGAACAATGGATTCAACCATCATCTTGCTGTGTTTGCGACTTTCTAAAGTTACCTTTGCCTTAAAAGTTATTGTAAATCAAATTTCATAAATATTTCGGGTTTAATGCAACAATTATTTTGTTACCTTGAAGTCCCATATGGAGGTTGACATTCAGCATTTGTGCTAGTGAAATTCTATGTTAGTCGATGGGGCTACCAGCCTAACTACAGTAAAAGCAACCATCCTTCTTTATAATATCAGCATCCTGCCTTATGAGCTGATAAGGTTTTTCTTAGGGGTGACTATTAGATAGTAGCCAAAGCAGTTTCTTTGCCATGTCGAGTTGTAGTTTAGAAGCTGCCCGTCGAGGCTGCGATGGCAGACCTAGAGCCAGGTTTTCACTTTACAGTGGCCACCCAGTCTGCCTTTACTCCCTCTGCCAAACCCTGAATCAGATCCTTTGTTTCTATCAACACAAAAGAGTTCCTCTTAATTTACAAAAGATATAAAACTTTCCAACTATTAATGGGACCTAATAGATGTGAGCAACAACAAAGCCAATGTTCATCTGTGTGGTTCTTCCCGATCAGTGCAGAAACCCCAACCTAAATCCTACCCTTACAATAGACCCTTTACCAACTCACCTTTGCCTGGACAAGCAATAGAAAGAAGGGTGTCCAGTCAATTAATCGCTTCCATTAACACAGAGCAGATCGAAGATGACCACAAGTCTGGTTTCCACTCCAGCGGCAACACTGAGACTGCCACCTTCAAAGCCTCTTGTAGAGAGAGTCCTATGTTTAATACAAAGACTCTACGCTTTCACTGATCCCTCACATCAACAAAATTACTAACCCATAAATATTCATCTTTATTGTCTTAAAAAAACACATATCTGCTTTTGCCTGCACACCTGAGAGCTGTAGCCCAAGCTTGACACTTCTCTTGCCTGGATATTGACAATGCCAACCAAGCTTTAAGCTACGCTCACCCCTCACCAGCCCATACAACATTCTATGGCCACATTCAATTCTTCAAAAAAACGTCTGAACACATTACACCACTCCTAAGCAACCTACATTGGCTACGGATCAGAACAAATGCAATATAAAATTGGATATCTATTATATATAGCCTTAAAGCAGAATAAATCTACTCATCAATATATGCCACTCACCGCATTGATAAGACAATGAACTCTCAGGAGCAGAAACTCGCTTACAAAGACATTCCTTTTCTGTTCCATCCTTCAGACGAAATTTAAAAGCCCACCTTTTCTGTCTATATATAAAATAAAAGAGTGTTCTCTTGACGGGTGTGTTGTTTTCAATCTTGATATTGTTTGAATTGTTTCAACTCTCTATTATTATGAAACAATGTGTTGGTCTTTTTCTCACAAAAAGATCCCTAAAAACATTGCTGATGCAGGAGCCCTAAATAAAAATGTTCAAATAAACAAATTAAGGGAATGGGCATTATAAATCCCATAGCCAAGTAATACATAAACATAACCTACAAAAACTACATTTATTTCCCCCTCTAATTCTGATCTATCTATGGACCCTGTTCAAATATAAATGCAGGAGCATGATCAATAACAAGTATTGATGCAGAAATGCAATGAAGAATGAACATAGGTAGATGCATCTGTCAAACTGGGTCTCCTTAATAATCCAATGAAACTATTCCGAATGGGAAGGAGTGATTCCGACCTATGCTTGAGGGGTGCACTACTTCACACACTCTGGGGCTGCCCAAGGATTCAGCCATTCTGTGAGGGGTTGCGCCGTAGGACCTCAGAGGTGCTGGGCATAGCTCTAGAGCTCTTGCCACAGATGGTAGCCTTGGGTATTTGGGGACAGCTACCCCTGGACAGATACACAATGATTTTCTGCAATGTTGCTCTGATAGTAGCTTGCTGAGATTTGATAGGCAAGTGGAATGGCAAATGCGGGAATGGGAATCCAACACAGATTGGTGCATGAGGGCCGAGCAATTGGTGTATCAGTAATTGGGCTGTCCCAGAAAATTTGACAAAGTGTGGGCCCCTGGTGAGCAGCGGCGGATAGCTGAGCATAACTAAGGGCAGTGGGCCAGAGTGATATTGCGCGGGGTGACACCAGGAGTGGGGTCGAATTGTTGCACAAGATCTAAATGTTTGACATTTAGGTTGATTGCCTGCCAGAAACTGTACTCATGGAAATGCCAGCATGTATTGTATCAACAATGAAACCACTAGATGTCTGCACAGCGTAATAGGACGCAAACATACTGTTCAATAAGAGGCCATTATACTATCTCTTGATGTGCGCATGGCCTTTGACATAGTCAAATGGCCTTTCCTCTTTGCCGTTCTCACACGTATGGGGTTTGGACCTAAATTCTGCTCTTGGATATGACTACTATATACAAAACCACTCGTGCACGTAGTAGTAAACGGGCACATATCCAAAGAATTCCCTCTGGGATGTGGAACAAGACAGGGCTGTCCGCTGTCGCCGCTCCTTTTCGCCCTTGTACTGGAGCCTCTGGCAGCCTGGATAAGGAAAGATCCGATTATACGCGGGCTCCGCTGAGCAGAAGAATGGGAGGATCATATATCCTTATATGCAGATGATGTTCTGCTATATATGGCATCCCCCAAACATTCATTGCACAGACTTTTTAATATATGTGAAACCTATGGGAGGCATTCTGGGTACACTATTAACTGGAAAAAGTCAATTATCTATGTCCTCAACGGCCCACCACTGATGCTTCCTAGAGGATGTGAGGCGAAGGTAGTGGAAGATAGGTTTAAATATCTGGGGATCCATATTACTGCAGACTCAGAAGATTTTATGACCCAAAATCTTTTAGAGCCCCTGAAAAGACTGCGTAGAGATGCCAAACATTGGCAATCCCTACCACTGACGTTGCTAGGAAAAGCAGCCCTTTTCAAAATGATGGCACTTCCTAGATTCTTATACGCCTTACACAACACCCTGTTCTTAGTCCCCCCCCCCCCCCCCCCATCATACTTTCGAGCAATAGAGGAGGAGGTAACCAAGCTCCTTAGGAATGGAAAACCGGCTCGAATAGTTATGACTAAATTGGTTAAGAGTTGGTATGATGGTGGCATTGCGCTCCCAAATATACAAACGTACTACTGGGCGTCACAACCGATTGCAATCAACCAGTGGCTCCATGCCCCTCACACTGACCCGGCTTACCGAATGGATAGGCATGTCCTGGAGGCGGGAGGAATCAACCAAGCACTCTATAATCAAAACCAGAAAACAGCCCTTCTAGGACCTACTGTGCACACAATCCATGTATGGCACACAGCCCTTAGAAAACTGGACTGGAACAACAAGATAACGCAATCAACCCCCCCTTTGGGAAACCGGCAGGCTGGGCAAATTGTACAACCGCAAAGAGTTCTAACAATTGGACACCATAGGAATATCAAAGGTGGGAGATCTCTGGGCCAAGAGTAAAGTAATCACATTCACTCAACTTCAAGACCAATACGAGATGGCATCCACTGAACTATTTCGCTATCTCCAGATTAAGCACGAATTAGAAGCACTCATCCCATCCAACACTATCCTTCCTGAAGCCTCCCCATTGGAGGATAGACTCCTAACGGAGTATATGGACAAAAAAGCCATATCACTAACCTACCGTAAAATTATTAACAACCAACGTGACCCTACACAGTCTCTCCAGGAAAAGTGGCAGACAAATATAGTAGAGTTAGATGATACAGATTGGCAGGAGGCGTTAGAATTCCCGAGGGAGGTAGCGATATCCTTAAAATTACGACTAGTAAAGCTTAAAGTACTCCATAGGACCTACTTTACTAGGGTAACAGTATGCAAGATAGGAAACACTGATAGCCAACTCTGCCTGCGACAATGCGGTGCAATAGGCACATTCTATCACACGATATGGGAATGCCCAGAAATTGCGACATACTGGAAGACAACTAGGAGCACAATTACACGGGTGAGTGAGGCCCCTGAGCCTAAGCGCGGTCTACTAAATATATGGGTGGCAACAGACCTTAGTACCACAGCACAAGCCTGGGCGATACTAGGCATGATAATAGCCAAACGAAACATTGCCAAATGCTGGGGGGCACAAAACACTCTCACTGCTGGAGAATGGTGTAACAACATGGATATGGCAACGGTGGCCGAAAAGGCTGTTTATGTACATAGAGGATGCCCCAAAAAATGGGAACAGGAAAAGAGGAAAATGGAACACATTTAGGGGAGGCATATGCACTTTGCTGCTAGCGGGCCTTCTTTGGAAGAGAGTTGACGAACCAATAAGCAGAAAATGGAATAACTCAATAAATGTATTCATGTAGCAAGATGCATAGTTATTGATGTGAAGATGTATCGTGAAGTTTTAACGCAACATGTAAAGAACACGATAACTGTTACAGATATTGTCACAAGTCATGTACCTAATAAAAAGAGTTTTAAAAAAACAATGAAACCACTGGTTTCGAAGTTTTTCGTTTAAGCTTCCCAGATATGTGGGAGTTATGTCAAAATCTTCAATAAAATGTTTAAATAAAAAAAAAAGAATCCAATCAAACAAAAATAATAATGTAATGAGGGAAAATAAAACAAACACAATAACCATAAACATAATGACAAGGAAGGGCACAATCACGATGGATGGGCAGACTGCCAATGAATAGAGGGAAAAGGCTGTCATACAGTAGGGTTAGAGGGGGCCTCTTGCATGTCTTTTTAAGGCAGGTGTTATTTACTCACCTAGATGATTGATGCTTCCTTCTATCTTAGAGTTCAGTTGATCCACGAAAATAGCCTCGGCCTCCTCTTTGACGTTTGGTAATCTAGGCGATGTGATGACTGCCATTCCTTTAAAAGACATGTCAATAAATCTTCAGCAATAAAGGAGAAGGGAAAGAAATGTCTCTTTCAAGTAAAGATCTCACATAATTCACCTGTATTTACTTGTATATCCTCCGTCTCAGGATGGAAAAGTCTTTTGCTGTCATCTGTAAAAGTCTGTGTCGGTCGAGGAGCAGAAACTGGATCACCTGAAAGAAAGGAAAAAAAGAATAGGATTAATTCTATGAAATCTCAGCAGAGCGCCGTCAAGAAATAGATGAAACCTTGAATTCAGACTGTTCTTCAATGTCATCTTTCAGTGAAATTGTCCACAAAAAAATTTAATCAGCATGTGTCTAAAGTTATTTATCACCCATTTCCCACTTTAGCAGTACCTTTACATAAATGTGTGCATGAAACATCATAGCACACTTTTAATTAACATGGAGACTAGAACGCACACGAATATTAGTCTTTTTTCTCTAACTCATCTATTTCTTTCTTGACATGGGGACTCATGTACGGGGCAGGGAAAGGATACCCTAAACCTTAGGCCTGTGGGGAGAGGTGGGAGCCAAGATTTTAAAGAAATATTTGGGGGGCATTCATATAGGCTCCTCCCCAAGGTGGAAGAAGCATCAGGACCCATCATGCTGGTGCAATACTTAAGCATGGGGACTAAGCATGCATTGTCCCCCTCCCTGAGTTACTTTAAGCCCCTGGGTGCCCTCATTTCCCTGGGGAATCAGGAACATCTATAGTGGGGCTCTGTGATGCTGAAGTGAAGAGGAGAGGGGGTACCGTCATGCCTCCCTACCGCACTGCGGTGTGCTGCTTCCTATCACCAGGGGAGTGGGAGGAACATTGCATCACCCTGCTCGCAAGGAGAAGTGCTGGCTCCCACCACAAGCAAGGCTTATGTTGGTAGACGGTGAGTCGGCTCTGCAGAGCAGGAGTGGGCTCCCCACACTGTGAATATTGTAAATAAAAAAAACTAAATGTTGATGGGTGCCCAGGGTGAGTGGTGAGGACACAAACCAGCAGCGTGACCTTCCTGTGCTGCCTTTTAAAAAACGAAAAAAGGCTATATAATAGTAGAGATAAATAAATTCACACCTCCCAGCAGGGAACAGGTTGGTATGAAGACAATAAATCTGTCAGAGACCATAGCAGGGTTATTTTTGGGGGGCCCAACTTTGGTTTTGAGAGGTCAAAGAACATGTAGCATCTTTAACTCTTTTTTTTTCATTGCTTGGTGAGGCAGGCCCTGTCCTTCCGTCGATCCCTGATTATTGCTTCATGAAGTCTGATGACGCGCAGGCGGAGAGATCTTACACTTTTTCGTGCCCTTGTTGGGGTTAATACTGTTTGGATCCACCATCACTGCTACCTGCTGTGAGAGCCATCACACTGCGTAACAGCTGTGTCTGAGGAACAGCCACAAATGACTTATGAAAGCGCAACCTGCTTCTGAAAGCTTGGTCTGAGGATTCACATCATCTAGCTGAAAATGTGTATGGAAGTAGGAGCCAGAACACCAGACTTGGTTTCAGTTCTAAGTTCCAAGAACTGATGTGTAACCAAGGCTGGAGCCACCATGATAGCCAGTCTCTCAGAAGTGAGGAGACATCACCTTAAGTCTGCAGTTTCTACTGGAGTGGTTGAGGGTCTGCTAGAGCCTCAAAGCCTGCCTGCTGTGAGAGGTAAGGACCAATCCTGGCTTGGGGCACTGTCAGAGAAAGGAAGTGACTACAAGAGAGTAAATTGCTGAAGACATCTACACGGTCAAGAAGTGCAGGCCCAAACTGCACTAGGACTAGGGCCGCAACAACTGCTGACGAGCTGCCATGGCAAAACATTGCAGCTATTCACTTCGACAGAGGCTGCACCTCTAGCTCAAGAGCAGCCTTCCTGTACCATTCACACAGAAACAATAGAATGCAGGTAACAGCTGAGCATAAAACTACGAGAGGAAAGGGAGACTGTGTAATGAACTTAAGACTTTTACCAAGTAACTAAAAAATATGTGAAAACAAAATGAACTCTTGGAGGCATCTATGCCCAAGGGGTCATTCTAAGTAAACAGCACCTAGTGATTAGTACATTGTCCCGAGGAATTATAGATGCTGGAGAGCTTCATTAGCAGTCGGAGGGCAGCAAAGGATGTAGCCCCTCAAGGAAGACCATAAACATGATTACAACCCTGTGCATTTTCCGCTCAATTGCGTTCTATAGTACTTTCATTCAAAGGATAAGCGCTGGTGTGAACAATATGTTATTGCCTTACGGTTGAGTTCCAAGCTATTGTCCTCCACATTACCTCCCTGAGAAGCTGCTGAACTGATGATTGCTTACTCTCCCTCCACTAAGAGTCAAGTGCAGAACAGAGCAAGAGTGCCATGGACTGCATGACACCAATAGCAAACAACCTTGACCTCCACGGTTGTGGCCCAGTCCCCCCTGTGTGCACTGTCACCACCAGAACAGGGTCCGACACCATGGAATTTGGAAATGTTGCACTATACAAAAACAGGCCACACAACATTATCCCTGCTCTTTGTTGGACAGATTACAGAACTTTCAACTTCATTATACAAAAATATATGTAATTTTCTATAGTTGAAGGTTTGAGGCTTATTTTTACAGTATTAATCTGAAAATCTTAACCTTGAGAATAGTTCTTGTGACCTGAACTGAGCTTGTCTGGACTCTCCCTTCTGTGTGCGGCAAGCGGAGCAGGGCTCTTTCTTCTGTCCGTGTCCTGAGGTTCTTCCAGACACTTCATGTTATTCCTGTTCATGTTGAACATGTCTAAAGCAGGCATTGCCGCACCTGCAAAAAAAATGAAAAACATCTTAATCAAAATAAGATACCATTCATATTCAACAAGACATCATTTCAATGGAAAGCTTGTATATTCCTTTAGAGATGGAAATATTCATAGGAAATATATGTTCAGGCTGATTACAAGACTCCAAGTACATATTTTCAGACATTCTGTAAATATAGAAGCACAAATCTAGAGTTCTAAACCAAGGTTTGTCATCGTAAATATTTTTCCTCTTCATTTAAGGGGACAAAAAGAGGCACTATTCACTCAATGATATACCTTCCGATAACACAAACTCTAAACTGATTGCCAGCATAACTCTGCTGGGGTCGGATTAACATCATTCCTGGTACCTCAGTCTGTTCTGATTGTAAGTGGAAGAGATGGACACCATTATTATTTTAATTGTCAGCGTCATAATCATTCAGACGTGACTGGACAGCAGCACCAGGACCATGCTGCAATAGGATGTCTATCCAGTGACACAGTGTTGTTTCCACTGTATGATGTGTTATTGGTAGTGTAATAAGGAAGGTGCTGGCACTATTTTAGCATGGTGCCCTCTCAGCGAGGTTGCCCATGAGTTGCGTAGAGGTGTGCCCCCACAGATGAAGTGTTTGATGCTGGTTACTCATGTTCCTGTGGCCAACAATGTGAAAAGCTGAAAAGAGACCTTTGCTCCTCTCGAATTCATGCGTCAACAAGCAGCTCACAGGCAATCAGAACCCGATTGTATCCACACTAGAGATTCACTGGGTCTCGGTAATTCATTCCTTAGTGCCAAAATGCCCATATTCTTGTAACGCACTTTAAAAATTCACTACAAATGCAGTCTAAAACCAATTCAGAAGCCTTCATTAACACGTCAACATGGTATAATTTTCCACATATCCCACAGGATCTACTGCTATCATTCATCTTAGCCTAGAAGGCTCAGAAAATATTAAATCATGTAGTGATGGCAGAGGTGATAATTTCAACCTGCCCCTAATGAAAGTGCATGCCATGCACTGAAATAAAGTTCTGGTTCTCCTCTCGGCATGTGTTTGGTTGTATCTGGGAGTCAGCAATAATGCACGCTTGTGGTTGCAGGAAAAAGTATTTTCTGATAACTGATGAGAAATCTGAACCCTTTACACTCACTTGGGGAATGGTTGTCACTCTGTCTTCTGTTAGGGTTCTCATCTTCCACCAGGCACAAACCATCCTTTTGTTTTCCTCTTAATGAAAAGACCGAGGCTGCAATCAAAGGACCTGTTTAAAAAACATAAAAGGGAAATGTAAGTGTTGGGATGGACAAAGGTCCCTTGCATGGCCGAGGAGATGATGCACCCTGGCCTCAAATTCACCACAGCAAGCTGCTGCTTTTAGACCTGTGCCTCAGCATACAAGATAATAATGTATCTACAGTGGTGGTAGCTTTTGTAACAAGAATTGAGACACAGAACAAGGGTCTCTGGTTGGAAGGGATCATCATGTACACACATCTTCGGATAAGGGTGAATTCTGTCAGCTTATATACTCTATAGCACTGTCAGTGCTGGCAGCGATATAATTCTAGTGGCAGAACAGGCCTTCTTCACCCGTTAGGGAGAGTGGCCTACCAGTCTCGTATGAGTCTTTAATTGGACATTCCATCCATCCAAGTGGGACATGGATGCTGCATGTGTGTTTACTGTGTAGAAGATGCATGTATGGAGACTGTGATAAGGGCGGCTATAGTCACGCTGGGATCTATTCTGCATTTTCTGCATTGTAGCGGTACCAAAGGTCGAGGGCCCAGAACGAGAGTCCACACAGCAGATGTGGATTGCAAGGATCCCCAAGTAAATTCTAGGGCTCCTATGAACTGGCTCAGACTCAGGAGACAGACATTACCATTGAAGCTAGGGAATTTCCCCATATCCTTTCCTGGCATGTTGTTCTCTAGAAGTATTATCAGCACAGGTTTACAGATACTTAAGTGGGACAGTCTCTCTTGCCTTTGCGCCCCTGTTGTGGATTTCTTTCTGTAAGGAGATTTCCACCTCACCCCACTGTTCTGCTAACAACTTATATCAAAGACTTAGTCAGAGTGCAATAAGCAAAAGGGCAGAACTGCCCAGAACGGGTCTCAGAGGAAACGGTTGGAATATACGAAGATGGAGCATAAACTTAAAGCCAGTGTGACAAGATTTCCCTACCAGAAGCTGGGGTCGTACATCACTGGTAACACAAAGCTCTTTTGTGCTTCCGGTACCTACTGCCAATTCCCCTTGCCTGGTTCATGATCAGAACCCCGAGTAGTTCAACAGCCTTCTAGGAGAATCTCCCTTGGAGCCTGCCTTGAAGGAAGGAGCTGAATGACTGCTGAAGAGAGGCATCGGAGGTGCCATAGCAAAAGACATAAGCGGTTTAAAAAAGGATTAGAGGAGAGGCCTTAGGCGGTTTGGCATCCACCACAAATGTCTCTAATGGATTACACTACTGTATACTTCTCCGACAGCACGGGCACACACTGTTGCTCACACCACGAAAGCCTACACCATACAACGAGGCGCAAGAAAGGCGTGCACACTCTCACCGTGCTATTTGAACTTGCATTGGAGTCACTAGCAAGCAGGCTGCGTCATAGCGCTCAGAAGTGGGGTATCCCCATTGGACATACGATCCAAGCACTTTTGCGATATGCAGACAACATAGTAATATACACGAAAGACCTCCAAGAAAACATGCTAACTGTTGCCCACACCTTTTGGCAATTCGAGTCCATTACTGGGCGACCAATAAATATTGGAAAATCCTGTGCATTTTTCTTTAAGGGCAACCCTCAAATGCAACCCATCCCATTTGGAGAAGTGGAGATAGATGGAGCTCCAGACACATTTAAATACTAGGGGATCCAGTTAGACAGGGATTACAAGATCTAGTGGAAGGGATCCTCCAGATAGAAATCACCTCTATGCGATCCAGAATCACCCGTTGGACCCTACTTCCACTTTCAGTAGCGGGGCGACTTGCAAGATCTAAAATGGTATTGCTTCCGCGCATCCTTTACTTCTTCACTAATCTGCCAGTAGCCATTCCAATGAAGTGTTTTAAAACAGTGAACACCATCTTAGTAGACTTGATATGGGATAAAGGATGTTGACGTATCAGCCTAACAAGACTGCAACTACCTTCAGACGCCGGCGGTATGGGGGCGCCGGACTTTAGGGTTTACTGCTTTGATGGCCAACTGCAGTGGCTCTCCTACTGGCTTTCTGTCCGCAATCTGCAGGAAATAGCCTACATGCCCCGTATGATAGCCCAAGGGGCATTACATAAATTGCTGTGCCCGGAGGTGTGTATTCCAGCACTGGTCCACTGCTGCTCGAGGAGGCACTTACATATTGGATATCAGCCTTAAAATACACCGCTCAGAACACTCCTTATGCCCCCAATGTACCACTTCTAGGCCTTCCCATTCCCACAGGCACAATAACACAACGTAGTCTGTCTGCATGGGAACAGGCAGGCATGACCACTGTGAGCGCACTGTTTGGGGATGGGACATCACTCAACCATACCGATTTCATAAACAAACAAGGGCTTACAGAAACACTCTTTTTAACACATGCAAGCTTTGTAAGATATGTCAAAGGCCATTGGGCTCCGGACAGGACTGACCCCACAACGCACAAGCTACTCCACTCGATATATTTAATGGGCACTGGCAGACTTTTAATACGTTGGTTATATCGAGGTATACGTACACACCTATTCTCGCCCCTGTTGCCTGTACGTGCACAATGGGAAAGGGACGTGGGCAGGGCTCTCCTAGATAAAGAATGGAGCTTTATCTTTGAATACCCTACAATACATGATAGTACAGCAAGCTTATCTTACACCACATAGACTACACTAAATATTCCCCGCTGTTGCGGTTGCATGTCCAAGATATCCTGAACAGGACACTGGTTTGTTGCGCATGCTATGGGTCTGCCTTACTCTTTACACGTACTGGGTGTAGATTAAAATGGCACTGAGAGAAGTGGTTGGGGGAAACACATGGCATATGGCTGAAAGCTAAAGTCAAGGTCTCTACCCATGGCCAAAAGGTTATAAAGTGCAAGCAAGGTTTGCAGACTTGGTGCAAGGTTCGCAGACTTGGTGTAAAGCGAATTATAACCAGAAAGTGGATATCAGCAACTCCACCTGCTTTACTCACCTGGAAAGAGGAGGTGGAACGATGGGGGTTGGCAGACAGCAGAACACTATGCAGGTAAGAATATCGTGGGCTACGGAAAAAGCCTATAGCTATGAGCTGGGATCTCCTCAAGGAATTCTTCAAAGCTTTAGATATGTTTACAGCCTCATAATCATTGCCACTAGCTCGCAGAGGGCTAAGGCCACAGCAGACGAGGATGGGACTTACCACGAGTTTCTACACTGAAAGTACCTAAACTAATACTGCTATTACAGATAAATGGAAGACTAGGATAGTTCACTCGTAAATCTTACTGTATGAATGCCCCCATACTGCGACAAAATTGGTAACTACACACAATACCTGAAATTGGTAAATGATGTTCGAGCGGGCCACGTTCTACCCAATAATTGATCAATACACCTATCTGTTGGGGGGGGATGAGGGATTGTATTCATGGTTCAGTTGATTAAATGGGGTTTGATACTCAGACACAGTTACCAACGTATAGACATGTTATGTTAAACATCACGATGCTGCCGCACCCTATACAGACTCATACCTGGCGACCATAATGTATGTAACCTCAATGTATGAAACTATCAATCATTATGTCTGGCCCCATGGAAGAATGCCAATAACAATACACAACTGACTTCGAATAGCGCAACTCCTTCCGCTCTTCTTCTGGCTTTGGCACTGCATATGATCACTCGGACAGAGTAATGGGATGCATCTGCCAGGAACCACAACTGATGCTGCCTCAGCCAAGGAGAAGAGCAGACAATTCCCACCCAGTGGTCAGTGTGCAACGTGCACCCTTGGGAGCAGCTGGGCCACCGGCCAACAGAGCTGACGCCCACACTGCACAAACTGACAGTCAGGACAGAAAGGTTCTATGACATGGCAATCTCAGACAGGAAGTAAAAATAATTGTGGCAGTGGGGACAGAAAAGCTGATGTTTGAATAAACTGATTTGCCACACACAACTCCACAGAAGTGCTCCTCAGCAAAGAGCCAATGTACATTTCATCTAAGTCTATCCCAAGGATTTCTGAGGGTACTGTTTTCTATTAGTGGCACTTATGAATGCCTTTTTTTTAATAACAGTTTTCATTTAAGTTTTTTTTACATCAAGCAATGGGCATGTTACAGGAGGTAGTACACAATCATGGATCATATTCAAGCACTTAAGCGAAGCAGTACACTACATGACATTTCAGTTCAAAGGGCAGTGGGCACATCTTTCAAATGAGTTTTTCATTAGTAATTTACCACTAAAGATTACGATAGCAGCGGGCAGTCTAATGGCACTAGTGGGCAAAACACGGGTTTGGATACCACATCCATTGCTATCACCAGGCCAGTGTTCAATGCATGGAGTTGCTGGTATCCAAAGGTTCTAGTCCATAAGATTCCTTCAATTGCCACCAAACATTCTCAAGGTTGTTGGGACATTCTCTGCTAGCATAAACCACTTTTCACCGCCCATGCATACGTCAATCCCTGTGAGCCATCTCTTGTCAGTATTGCACAATTGTGCAATATCTTGCTTTGCCACCACCAAACCCAGCATACAGAAGAGTATTTTTTTCTGTAGGAGGTCAATGTCACCAGGGACACCCAGAGGCACAAATTCTAAGTTGAGTGGGATCTCGCTTTCTACATGCTCTGCTGCCTCATAACTGTGTTGAAATAACTTTGAATCTTGGGACAGTCCCATATTGTATGACAGAAAGAGCCTTCTGCATCACTGCATCTCAGACAAGTGGGTATTTGGGACTTCCCCATTTTACACAATTTGGCTCAAAATATATTCAGTGAAGGACCTTAAATTGAATAAGGCAGAACCTTGCCCCAATGACCACTTCCCTTGGATGCATCAGTGCAGCTTCCCCGTCTATGTCTTCAAGAACTTCCAAATCTCCCTCCCACCTTTGCCACACAACTTTAAGGTTGGCTAGAATGTTGTTAATTATTGTCCTATATATGGAGGATATGGCCCCTTTCGCTAACACACCCTTCAAAACATAACATTCAAGTGGGGCATAAACGCATATGTCCTTCCAGTCAATATGCAGTCCTGGCATGGCATGGGCATGTAGAATATATTGGTAGACTTGTGTGCATCAGATCTCGTGTTCTGTCTGAAGTTGTTCAAGGGTTTGTTGGTCTCATCTCCACAGGGGTGTTGAATTTAATAAAATACCTTCTTGTCCATGGGACAAGTTGCTTCAAAAATCTACTTGCCCTCTAACAAAATCCACTTGTCTCTTTTGTGCCACATAACGTGGTGACAAATTATGGCAGCAATCTCATTCTATAAGAGCTCTGAAATAGCCTCTGATTATTCCAGCGCCCCTTCCATAGTATGGTTTGAATACAAGTAATTCCCTTATGTTGCCACGTTTCTGCAGATCAGCATCCTGGGGCTGAAGGTAATGGTAACCAATAGTTACAGGGTAGGAATGCCCTTTTGAGTCTGTGCAAACCTACTAACTTGCATGTTTTAAGGGTTTTCACTAACTCTTCTCTCATTTTTTCCCATATTGAGAAAGGTTGGAAATGTACTCCTGACAATGGCACACATATAACTTCTTCCAGGGTTGGGGAAAAAAGTGGATGGAGGGAGAGTGAACTTGCAAACACTCAGATTTTTGCATGAGCGAATCTACACCTGCATATTTGCTCCTGCTAAAATGCAGTTCACAAATATTTTCTAGGAGTAATTCTGTAAAGTCTTGTGAATTTATGAAAGCCGTTTATCTACACTTAATGCAGGGACATGGGTGCACTTTCGAGACTTTATTGAATAATTTGGTCCCTAATTAGTTCTGGCGTTAACCACGACCTTTTGTGTTTATTAAAATTCTGTCTCTCTTTCTCTCGGCTAGCTTCACTGTGAGTGACAGCATTCTATTCTTTTCGCAAGGAGCTGATCAACACCGTCGTTTTGTTCATTGCTAGGAACTACTGTGGCAATGTGTGCTTTTTGAGACCTAAAACAATTTTTGCTTTTGCCAATGTTTATAATTGAGGGCATGGCAGCTCCCACAACAATAAGATTTTACAAAAACCATGCCAAAGCAAGTCACGCATTGACAAAACCAAAAGGCTGACCAGCAATTTCAGACCTACTGGCTTTACCAATGCTGGTCCATTTTTGTTTCACGTAACCTTATTAAAACTGGTTACACTGATTTTCCATCATCAATATTTTTGGGAAATACTAGCATAATCAACACATTTTACTAGATGGTGCTGCAAAAAAGGTACCTTTTTGTGAACATTTTATTTTGAAAGTAAAGAATTGGTTATCTTGCTTTCAAGCTCCTGTAAATATTTGCATCTAATCAGAGAGCATTCTGGGAGCATTATACATAGCCTCGGATTGCTAAACATTGAAAGCGTGTGTATACATTTTTATACTGGAACCACGGTCAGTAATGCAGTCTGAGCTTACAACATTTGATTAGAGCGCTCACCCTAATAATAAAGGCTTTGCATTAATGAACCATAAATACAAGTTTTAACGACATTAATACATGGACACAAACATTACCTTAACTGCAGTCAATGCCGTTCTCTGATCCATCATGTGGTACTGTACTCTGGCAGCCAAAGGGTTTGTGCTGTAGGGGGTTGGACCTACTTGTCCCAAGGACAAAATACACATGAAAACTTGTTGCCCTTGACCCTAAATAATATGTCCTGGGCGTCAGGCTATAGGAATTCCACATCTCTGTCTCCATTATGTCCCCCATTTTAGATAAACTGATTAATCCCACGGGTGCAACCCTGTAGTTTGCTCACCTCCCTAAACATGTTTCCTTTCCTTGGGGTCGTCTCTGTGTGATCATGTACTTCCATCCTTTGTGTGTCATTGCTCTATCCTAGGCTGCTAGGGCAGCTTGTGTAGGGATATTCTTTTCCTCTTTCCCTCCGTTTAAGTAATGCATCTAGGTGGGTACGATTATACTATGCCTGTCCAGCCGCACCGCTAGATCAGCCAAGGCATTAATCCAATTATTCTCTGCCTGCAGCTGGGATACCAAATAGTATGCCTCCAATGTGACAAAGCCAGCCTCCGATTGTATGTGGATCTGCAAAGCGTTTTAAGTGCCACTCTTGATGCTGCCCCATTCCAAAGCAGTTGTATCTCCCATTCGACACATGGTTTCGGGTAATGGAAAAGGAGTGTTCTGCATGATAAATAAAAGCTTGGGGGGGGGAGGGGAGTTATCTTGAAGAGGGTTGCTCACCCAAAGAGTGTTTGTGGTACTTAAAGCCATTTGGTAACATCTCCTTGAAAAGTCTATAAGTAGCCTTTCCAGGTTCTTCCACAGGAATCAGTCAGGTCGCAGCGTGATGTATATCCCAAAGATTTTAAATCGGTCTTCTACTGCCTGAATGGGGCAGAATATTTTGTTCTCTGGGACCCATTTGCCAACTCCATAGAGTTTTGACTTACCCAATTTTACCCTATTCCCTGAGTATACCCAAAAGTCCTTTATTGAAGTAAGGATGGGTGTCAGTGTTTCAAAAGGATTAGCCACAGACAGTAAAAATTTGCCCGCATATAGAGATATTCTATCCTGCTTTGGGCCCAAACCGTCCTCAAAGCAACCAGCCTTTTATTCGATCTAACCCAACACGTCAACAGTCTATACCTAGGGGAATCAAAAAAGAGGTGAGCGAGGACCTGTCTAGTCCCTCTTTCCAGTAGGAATGCTGTGGCCATTGGCCCATTGACCTGCACTGACGCACTCGGCTCCTGATAGAGGGTTAAGAATGCCTTTTGATTATGTAGAGTGATTATGTTTTGTGTTAGTAATAAAGAACTTTTGGCATATGTACAAAGCCTTTTTTGGAGGTTGTAAATGGTCCAATTCGCAGATTCGTCCGTTTGAGACAGCAAAAGGCATTTTTAAATAAACAAATTGGGATCTGGTAATTTGTTACCGAATCACAGTTTGGGTTTGAGATTCGGTATTTGGGTGGGGCATGTTTAGGGAGTCCCTTCTAAACACTAAATTACAGGAGTAAAACATTAATTTTTTACTGACTACTGAATGGTAGTGGTAACTATTTGCAAATAAGAGGGGTCCCCATGGGCCACATTCTCCTTTGAGCATTAAAAAAAAAAATCTTTTTAAGAGCAGGCAGTGATCCTACTTTTGATCAGGGCCAGGTTGGTTATTTTCTCTCAAGGTTCCAGCACTCCCCAGGCTCGAGCAGGTGTCCTATGGCTGGGAGTGAAGTGTCCTTAGGGAATGAGTCTATAGTTGCAAGTTCTGTGGTCTGAAGGTTGTGAGGGAAGACACAGAGACATGCTGTATTGAAAAATGCTTTTTTTAAAGTGCTATTCAAGATGTTAGTTGACAATGCTTCATTTAAAGAATTGTTAACGCTGACAGTAATTCATATGTCCATGAGGTTGCAGTGTTTTATTATTTATTGATGCTAAGCACCTTATTGCAAATGTTTGATTAATCATATTAAGTGCAGAGGGATTTTGGTTAGCAAGGTCAGTGACTGATGAACAAAGTAGTACTGTGACTATAGCCTTGAACTGTGACAACATTGACCTAATGCAACGGACGCCCCCATATATGGTTATGTGTTATATTGTATATGAGTGGGGGAGTAGTGTGAATTTTGGGGTCATGGCCCTTTAGAGGTCAAATGTAATGTTTCCACCAGCCTTATGTATGTTTGTAAAAACATGCATAGTATCGAGTAGTGGGAGTGTAATAAATGTACTTTTACTTATCTAGGGAAAAGCAGAGAATGGACAATCCTTTATTGAGGGCTATTACTGCGCGTCAGCGAATGGTCTTTACTAGCCCACACAACCTCCCTTGAGTAGGCCTTGGACTGCTGTGCTTCGCTACCCTGACGGAGTCAAGCGATACAATGGGGTGCTTGGTTTCCAGTGAAGGGCGAACGTGGACCCATTGCTTGTGCAGGTCACACAACTAATGGCATGTTTCCTCACAACATAGGACTCCAACTTAAAGCCTTTCACGCATCACACCAAAGCTCTAAGCTGCAGTAGTGGGCACTACAATCACCTCCATACTGGACTACTCAAAATTATATTGTGCTGCACTTCCAACTTCTAAATTACATAAAATGTTTAAAAACAGCAACACAATGTTGAGGGACAGCGAAATGCAGGCAGTTCTCCCACACCCAGCTGAAACTTCACTGGCTTTCTCATGCAAGCCAGAATAAAATTCAAATAGTCTTCTCAGTACATAAGGGTTTGGAGTTTATAATTCCAAAAGAAAGTCTCCAGGCCACCAGCCAAATACTTCTCTCTGTCCCACTGGAAATGAATTACAACAGGAAAGAAGAACCCACATCAAAGGCCTCTGCTTACTGATCTCTTCCAGGAAAGGACTTGAGGCACATTTCTTTTCAGACCAAGAGAGCCAACCTGTCACACTTCATTCTGGCACCCCTTTTTTTTTATAACAATGTACTTATTTGAACTCTGTAACCCTACATCAGTACAGTCCAAAAAATGAACCCAAAAACTACAACCATCGGGAACTGTAACCATGAAATGGGCCACAGTTGGAGAGATTGCACAAGTTACGATTGCACCACATTACAATTCCTCTAACCCCACTCTTCGAATAAATAATAATGCTGCAAACAGTCACGTAATTGTTTTCTGAAGCAGATCTGTTGCTAAATCTTGGCCAGTTTAAGGCCTCCACCCTAGGAGATGATCCCCTGCTCACCTATTCTATTGATACTATTTTCCCACAAACATCAGTTCTTGCCACCCCTCCGGCTGTGTTGCCTTTGATGCACTGCCCAGAACAGAAATTCAGAAATTACACCACAAAATGATTGCATGTTCATGTGTTCCTGTCCTACCGTGAGGATCATAACATCTTTCATTTCGCATCTTGTATAGGTCTAAAATGGAATTCAAATATATAAACAATTAATGTGCAATGACCATACATATAGCGAACTCAAGCATACATAACAGTATTATGACAACCATAAACCAGCCACTTGCAGGACATGCAAACTTTGGAAAATACATTCAATGTAACTTTACCCAGCGACATTAGGACTTGGTAAATTTCCTTCATCAAATTTTCATAAAGATCATTCTGCCATTTGTGTAAAAGCTCCCACTCTGTTTGTGAGAAACAGGCAACCACATCCTGGAATGTAAGCAGCATCTACAAGAAAATTTTTAAAACAATTATGTTTATATCACATTAAAATCTGAATGCAGCCAGGCATGATATAGAACAAAATGCGCTCATGTAATGAATGCTTTTATTTCTCTCGATGGGAGGGAGGGTGGGGGTTTACAGAAATCACAAGTAATGAATTTTACTTCTCGATAGGTTACTGCGAGAGCTTGAGGAAGGAGTACTGTAAGCTCCCCAATTTGCTTTCTGGACTTGATAGGTGGATTGAATGTTATTCTGGGTTACATGAGCAACCACTGAGGGGCATGCAGGCCTGATCAGGTATGCTATGTCGTTTGTCAAGACTGGAATAAGGCTGAGCGTCCTGTTTTGTGTCATTTGCATATTTTGTTTTTTGCGAAGAAGAAGTTGCGAAGAAGGAATGCTTTAAAAGCTGAGGACATGAACTGTGATCCATTACCAGTTAATATACATTTTGGAAGCCCTTCTCTCGTGAAAAGTTTGTCTAGAAATTTGAGGACAACTGTACAATTGGCATTCTGAACTATTTTGATTTTAGGCCATCTTGTATTTTGAAATGGTCAACAAGCAACAGTATGCATTTATAATTACCGTTCTGACCCTCAACTGGTCCCACAATGTCTAGTTCAACTCATTCCCAAGACATGCTAGGCGCTTCAATCGGACTCAAAGGGGTTCTGAATGTTTTAGGTCTCTTGTCCGAATCATTACAAGCCACACATTCCCTAACTAAACGTTCAATATCTTTGTCCAGGCCAGGCCACCAGTAATTACATTTAATTCTTTGTTTGGTCTTGGAAATGCCAGGGTGTCCCTCATGGCATAATCGAAGAATCCTATTTCCTAAAATGACTGGTGGTATTATTTTCCAAGATCTAAATAGTAAGCCTTCATCAACAAACAACTCATGTCTGATTTCCCAAAAATTCCTCTCTTCATTTTTTAGACTTTTTTTTTTGGCCAGTATCCACCAGCGAATTCACAAATTGTCAGTAATGCCTGGTCTTTGGCTACCTCTTCTTTCCATTCGAGGAGTGCAAAACCTTCAAGTCCTTCACTGAAAACTGAAACTGCTTCATCAAATTCCTCCATAAATTGCCCATCATGCTCTTCATGGGGTAACGGTAACCTGCTAAGGAAATCTGCAACCCTGTGTTTTTTACACCAGGCCAGTATTCAATCAATCAAACAACATTTGTAGAGCGCACTACATACCCGTGAGGGTCTCAAGGCCTGGATGGGGGGGCAGCAGGTCTTGGGTCTGTCGTAGGTTCAGTGGGAGGGTGTTCCAGGTCTTGGTGGCGAGTTGGGAGGAGGACCTCCCGCCGGTTGTTGTTCTTCGGATGCGCGGGACGGTTGCGAAGGCGAGGTTGTCAGAGCAGAGCTGGCGGTTAGGAGTGTAGAAGGAAAGTCGTCTGTTGAGGTAGGCTGGGCCGGCCTTGTGGAGGGCCTTGTGTGCGTGGGTGAGGAGCTTGAAGGTGATCCTCTTGTTGACGGGCAGCCAGTGCAGGTTTCTTAGGTGGTGGGGGGGGGGGGGGGGATGTGGCCGTGGCGTGGTATGTCGAGGATCAGTCGTGCCGAGGCGTTTTGGATGCGTTGCAGTAGTTTGATGAGCTTGGTCGGGGCTCCCGCGTAGAAGGCGTTTCCGTAGTCGAGTCTGCTGCTGACGAGGGCCTGTGTGACTGTTCTTCTTGTATCTGTCGGGATCCACCTGTAGATCTTGCGGAGCATGCGGAGGGTGTTGAAGCAGGAGGAGGAGATGGCGTTGACTTGCTTGGTCATGGAGAGCGTTGAGTCGAGGATGATTCCCAATGTCACAGTTGTAATCAAGCAATTTGCTTATTCTGGGGGGGATGCATTAGATAGACCTGCCGTTAATAAAATTTTCATCATCATCATCATCATCAAGCTTTATTTTCGGTTAAAAACCATAAAAGCACATATATGCAATACTTATTGCACATTAATAGGGGTTCATAAATCATGCTATTCCACAATACATTAAAAATACATAAAATATACTAAAAAGATAAAACATTAAGACAATCAAGGGCCAATTTGAGTACAATAAATATCAGGGTAAAGCGTCATAGAACTAGACACTTTTTAACTCGATTATTGCACTTCTTACATACCACATAGAAAGGAGGAATCTCGAAGTTGCGAATACAAACACAGGGGTCGTGTCATATTTTAATAATCTGTAAACCTCCCTGTAGTCCCTGAGGCCTCTCGATTTACCGAGGGGAACAATCCATTTAGTTTGTGCCCCGATGTAAGAGGGACAAAAAAGCATAACATGCAGATCGGTCTCTTCTACAGAGTCACAACCAGGGCAAGGGCTCCACATGGAGGAAGAGCCCGACCATTTGTTTAACAGGGCCCGCAGTGGGAGAGATCTGTGTCTGAATTGAAGGTATAATTTTTTTGCTAGCGAGGGCTGGATGTCATCCAGAAATTTTTCAAAAAACATAGTGATCTTTCACCTCCAGAAATCGGAGGGACAACCTGCCCAAGCTAGAATTCAGATCACGGAGATTCAGGTGGTACTGTTTAAGAATAACCCCAACACCCTCTTACTAATCAAAGGACAAGATGTTCCAGGCGAAGTCCACAGATCTTCCCTATGCAAATCATAGCAGAGCGGTTTTACATGTTTGAGCCACAAGATGTTGCCCGATCCCCTTAAAGACAGTAGATCGATTAACTCCTCCTTATAGCTTAGCAGCTCTGGAGTGGACCAGCGTCTCCTCCAATATAGCAAATGTCGGTGTAGGATGGTCTCCTGGATAGGAGCCAATCCCAAGTCCAATCTTAGAGAGGTCAAAGGAGTACTCTTGGGAAGGTTTAAGAGACGCCTGATGAAGTTATTCTCAGTAATAGACATAGAGGTGGCGTTAACATGGCCCCAAAGCTCTACGCAATATAGAGTCGCTCCCCTAGCCTGTGCCCTATATATTTCAACTGGGGGACCTAGAGGTTTATAGGAACATTCATTAAAAACCTTTAGGATTCCACCTGTTGATTGAGTCAGCTTAAGATTGGCCTTAACCATATGGGAATCCCACTCCATCCTATCATTCAGGGTGACTCCCAGATAATCAAAAGTGGAGACTCTCTCCAAAATACATCCCTCTAAGTGTGGGTGGGGATAAGTTGATGATTGAGAGTTGAAAACCATGAATTTGGTTTTTGAGAGATTTATCTCCAGATTTCTAGAGCGGCAGAAAGAACAAAAGGCCTCCAAAGTTCGCTGGACACCCACTGGAGATTTTGAAAGTAGAAGGGTGTCATCAGCGAACATTAGGGCAGGTATTCTGCGCGCTGCTAGAATCGGAGAGTCTAGATCTTTTGCCCCCAATAGATGTGAAATCAGACCATTGATAAACAGGGAAAAAAAAGTGGGAGCCAACACACACCCCTGCCTTACACCCCTGTCTACCGGGAAGGGAGCAGAGAGCTCACAATTAATACCATAGCGGACCCTCGCATACGTTCCAGAATGGAGACGCTTAAAGAGGTCACAAAGGTATGGGGGAACACCCATCTCAAACAAGATTGACCAGAGCTTGTCCCTCTGAAACAGATCGAATGCGGATCTAAGATCCACAAAGATCAGGTAGAGGGAACCCTTCCCCAAAAGCACCATCTTCCAGTATACCAGCTGTAACCTGAACAGTTGGTCAGTTGTTGAAACCCTAAAGCGAAAGCCTGCTTGAAGGGAGGATAGGATATGATGTTCATCCATCCAACTTTCAAGCCTAGTTAATAAGAGACGGGCAAACACTTTCTGTAAGACGTCAATAAGGCGGATGGGCCGATAATTTGCCGGGTCTAGTGGAGATGCCTTCTTGTGGATGGGAATAATTTCTGCGCCTTCCAAGTATAAGGGATGTCCATACCCAGGAAGATTGCATTAAAATATAACTGTAGGTATGGTACCCAAACCAGCGGTTCACTTGTAAATAAATCCCCGGGAATCCTATCTAAGCCGGGAGCTTTACCAGGGGAAAGACTCTTTAAGGCAGCCTGAATTTCACAAGAAGTGCAGTGTGGTGGGTCAGACACCCATACTTCATTAAGCACTTGGGGAGATAAACCAGTCAAAATTGGTGCTGATTCAACTACGATATCACTTGTCGGGAGACAAAAAAGAGGCTTAAAATGCCTCAGCCAAACCTCTTCATTCAAGCCGGGAGTTATAGCAGAAGATCCCTCTTGTCTACCACACCTAACTAAATTCCAGAAGGTCCTGGAATCATGGTTATCCAGGGCGTCCTTTATACTAGCCCACCTGGCAGCCTCCCAGTCTTTTTTAGATTCCGATGTTATGGATTTATACAAGAGTCTGGCTCCTCTAATACTGTGCGGGGTACCATTTTTCACCTCCAGCGTAAGTGCCCGTTTTGCATCCCTGCAACTAGAATTAAACCAATTAACTTGTTTCCTCACCCCATTCGGCTTGGAGTTGGCCGCAACATAAAAAAAACTGGCGGCCATAGTAATGAGTTTAGTGTGGGTAATCTCTAGCTCTTGGAAGTATAACGGATCCTGTCTACCCTCCGTGAGGACAAACGCTTCAGCTAGGAGGTTGCCCACATGGGAGTAAAGTACGGTGATTTTATCTGGGGTAGTCAAAAACTTTGACCACCTGATACGACGACCGCCTGCCGCCACTGTTAGATTAGGTGCTATAGATTGGTCCGGGATCCCTGGAACTCGTGTAGGGCCCAAGTAATGCAGTAATTCCAATCTAAGGAGGTTGTAATCACTATCAGCCCTGTCCACTATGGTAAAAGACTTGAGATGGGGCCAAAACTCCACGTTTACCAAAATGTAGTCAATAGTTGAGCTTTTGCCCAATCTATTAAGTACACTTCCCCGGGGCATCAGGTACAAGTCTGCCATTACAAGCTCGAAGAGAGTGAATAACTAAGAGCTTGTTGATCTCAATAGCCAATGGTGTTAAACATATAGCAGAATACATAAGGCAGTCCTGAATATCCCAGGTTGAATCCTCCTCAGAAGTAATAGAGGGGATACCAGCCAGGGGTTCAAAGTGGCAGTTAAAATCACCCCCAATGAATTTGTAGGCAAATGCAGAAAACAAAGTCAACAGGTCATCAAGGGCGTTGAGAATAGAAAGTCCCAACCGTAGTGGAGTGGGCCGTAGATAGATATTGATTACCAGTACCGAGGTACCGTCCCCAAATTTCAAAGTAATGCAAAGAATATCTAGTGAGTGGGAGTCGATCACTCTCACTGTACACCCAAAGTGGGTAGCCACCCAGATACACAGACACCCCGAGGGTCGCCCCCTGGGGCCCTGCACCGCCGGAATACTATAGGAGGCGAAACCAGCCCTAACCGGAGAAGTCGTCATCCAGGTCTCTTGAAAGAGGCATAGGTCAATCATCTACCAATGCTTCCCAGTCAGGATTAGAGAGTTTGGTGCCCAACCCTGCTACATTCCATGACCCATTTAGAGAGCCTGAGTTGACATCCCCGAAGGAACTACAGGGTACAATTTCAGGACCTGGAGGAAGGCCTCGGTGAGTCACTAAGGTCAAACCTACGTCATCGGAAAGAATACCAATACTTGAGCCAGAGGAAGTCATAGATGTATTTAGATAACAAGCAGTGGGAAGACCAGCCTCTACACTCTCCCCCACCATCTTGGTGGCATTGGCCCGCCATGTATTAAACCTGTAACCCCCACACAAGGGACTAGTCAAACCTCGCTGCCCAGTATGCCAAAGGAGTTGGCAACTGGAACATTATAGACAGCCGTCTGCAGGCCAAAATGAGAATTCCTTAAAGCGGGCCTGGCCAAACCAACCGGCCGTTCATAAAATTGTCCCAACGGGAGAGGTAAAATCGGGCTCTGGGAAGGCGAGCCTTGCCATTCAAGAATGTAATTAACCACTCTAGGATCCCTGAAGTTAATGATAACACAATCACCTCCCTCATCTTTCTGATTCACCCCCAACCAACTCACCCTTCTCACAAACAAATTTCCCCGTGGCCCCCTCTTGGCAAAGATCTAAAGGTGTTCAACCAGTGGGTAACCTTGTTCTTCAACTCAGGGAAAGATTCCTGGCGTGCACCAGACAATGGGGGGGGACGCCTGATAGAACCACCACATATGGCGAGGCCTCCGGAGGCAGCTGGGGAAGAAGTGATGGTGGTAGTTGCCCAGTGCTATGGTCATTCCCATCTATAGAATGGGGTATCAAATCACAGTCCACTCTCCTCTTGCCAGATGCTAAAATAGAAAAAGAAGAGAGGGGTGGGGGCAAGCTAGAAACGGACACAGATGGCCTGGAAAGTGGGGGAAGATCGGGTACATTAGAACTTATAGTGGGAGGAAGTGTATTCGTAGTAGCTGATACCCGCGCCCCAATATCATTAGAACTAGGTACCGATACAGTAGGGCAGGAGCCTTGATGAATAGGCATAGAAATCACAGGAACCATATGAGTAGTCCCAAGGGGCAGATAAATGCCCAGCAGTTTTGCTATTAATTAAGGAAACAACTCTATCGATTTTGCTCATCAGGCTTTTGAATTGAGAAGTGATGAGTTGTTCCAATTGGGTTTGCAGATCAATTAGTAGGTGGGTAGCCCATACCAGAGGATCTAGAGAAACAGACGGTTGTGTTGGTCCAAGATTTGAAGATACTCTGAGTGCAGAGCTATTTATAGAAGGTTTATTAGGTGGCTTTACCTTCTTATTTCTGCCACAAGGCTTTTAAATCCTGGGAGTTTCTTGAGGGACCTGGAATAATGATATATTATTGGGCGAACTAACCACTGGGCTGGCCGCTGAGTTTGCTTGAGCACAGGGAAGCTCAGCAAATGAGGGCACAAACAGCGAAACCTGGTGGTTATCCGTAAGAATGGAAACATTCCCAGGTAATGGAGGAGAGAGTAAGCTTAGAGTAAGAGAAAAACGTCTCTCGGTATTCTCTATTGCAGTTGCCACCACCCCTATAGTTTTTTGCAACATTTTGTCAATAGCAGTGAGACTTGGGAGAGGAATGTTAGAGACTACATTTTGTCTAGTGCAGGGACGGTTAATCACTGGCTTAGTTTTGCCCATCGTCTTTAGCCTGAAAAAACGAAGTGAAGACTAATAAAGAACCCCCAAATCAAGAACAGTAAAACACTATAACATCCCTCAATAACAATACCAATTTAACCAACAGGGTTGCCCACAAGAGAATGAGACAAATTGTACAGTCACCCTGCTTAAAGCACACAACAATCCACAATAGTAACTTTACACAACCTGAATCAGTCCATACTTAGGCAGCCAGGAGAAGTTGCCCAGCCCGGCCTCCTTCGGCCTCAGACGGCCCGCCCTTGTCCCGGGCTTCTCCCGCACGACCCGCGGGACGAGGTTCCATACAGGCCTTTATGCGCCTCGAGATAGCGTCAGCGGCGTCCTCGTCACAAGCGGGATTGCTGGGGGATGTAGTCCCGACCACACCATACAGCGAAGCCAAGCAGGCTGAGGGAAAAGTCACAAGGAAATGATCCCCTGCAACAGCGTATGGCAGCATGCAGCAGAGCCAAGCCCGGCTAAAGAAAGAGTCGCAGGGGAAATCGGGGAAAAAATCCCCCACAGCAGCATATATCAGTAAATAGCGGAGCCAAGCCCGGCCAGGGATAGTTGCTCAGGATAAGTTGCACAGGGGCCTTGGCCCCACACATGCCTTTATGCGCCTCCTGGCACCTGGAGATAGTGTCAGCGGCGTCCTCGTCACAAGTGGGATTGCTGGGGGATGTAGTCCCGACCACACCATACAGCGAAGCCAAGCCCGGCTGAGGGAAAAGTCACAAGGAAATGATCCCCTGCAACAGCGTATGGCAGCATGCAGCGGAGCCAAGCCCGGCTAAAGAAAGAGTCACAGGGGAATCAGGGAAAAAATCCCCCACAGCAGCGTATATCGGTAAATAGCGGAGCCAAGCCCGGCCAGGGATAGTTGCTCAGGATAAGTTGCAATAAAATTTGAAGAATGAAGTGGAATCCCCAAACATATAGCGGAAAATTATTAATGACCCATGTACATGCTAACGCTTCATATTAGATGACTGAATATTTCTCCTCAGCCGCCATAAGCGAATGTGAAGCAAAGGCCACCACCCATTCATTGCAAGCTTTGTCTCGTTGTGACAATACCTCACCTAAGCCTTTGTTACTGGCGTCAGTAGTGAGGATGATCTGAGCCAAGGGATCAAAACCCTTTAAAAATGGTGCCTCGCTGATTTCCCTTTTAATGTTAGTAAGGGAATCCTGGCATGACCTGGACCACTCAAATTAATTTTTGTTTTTAAGCAGCTGCTGAATGTGATAAGTTTTCCCTAAGAAATTTTTTATGATTTTAGAGTAATACTCCGTTAATCCCAGGAATGCCCTCACATCATCTTTACTAGTTTGACTGGGTGCATTCACTATTGCAGAAATGAGAACTTGTTTAGGTTTTAACCCACCCTTGCTGATGCTTTGTCCTAAATACACAACTTCATTTTGCGCAAACTTGCATTTGTTATAGTCCACTGTTAAGCCCTTTTCTCCAAGAATCTCTAAAACCACCCATATTAACTTTACACCTGGGTTTCTTAACCTTGACATGGTTTACATCCAAAATATCATAGTCAATACAAAATACATAGTTCACATCAGACTTAGCTGAATCTTCAGATGCCACATTAGTTCTTTCCTCCTCACCCCGAACACATTTAACATTCATACTGGAATTGTAATTCTTCCTCCTGCACATTTTGGCGAAATGCCCATTCATTCCACATTTCTGATATTTTGCTGGACGTTTCTGGAAATTAGCCAAATGCTCACATGAACCACAACGGGAACATTTTCTTGAACCCTGTTTACTGCCTGATGTTCCCCAAGTGTTCTTTTTTCATATACCTTTTTTTTTCTCCTGGTTACATTCTGAGTTATGTTTAACCTTACATTCAGCTTTCTCGTTTCTGTTATCCCAAGACTTACTAAGAAGTTTTACTTAATTTGGTTAATCAAGTACTGCCTTAGCACATCTCCCTGTAAGCTCGTCTTTTTTGACCAAAGCTACTACTTCCTTTAATGGGGATTCACCATTAACCCACAATTTGTTTTGTGTGTTTGGATTGCTAGTGTGCATAATTATTTAGTCTCGCAAAAATTCTTCTTGTAAAACCCCAAATCTGCATGTTAAAGCTAGCCCTCTTAGTGCAGAGACATACTCATCTACACTCTCATTTTTGCCGTTTACTTTGGAAGAATTTATATCTGTCCACAGCGACACGTACAGTAGGATTAAAATGTGCATCCAGGTCTTCCAATGCGTGGGAAAACAAATCATCTCCTTCTCTAGGTTCTTCTCTATCTGACTATAAGGTTTGAGACCACCAGGACCTAAGCAATACAACAAAACCTTTTTTAGGTCTCGTCTAGCGTTGCAGCGCGAATGCGCTGCCATCGCTTTGTGAGGCATGCAGTATATACTGTAGTGTGGAAGCTTCGTGGAAACTCCGCCCACTCTCAACCCAATAGCTTTTGTCTTAAATGCTGCCTTACGATTGGTTTGAGGCTTGTTAGTCCCAACTCATTCATCATTTGTATCCTTCCACGGCTATTGGCCCTTTTACTCCTAACATTATTTTCTTCCCTGTCTCCCCACCCCACCGCCCCCTTTCTTCAGTCTGTGACTTCTCACCCTCCACCCCCCCGTCCGTGTTTTCTTGCCTGCCGGCACTTCCGTTTTCATCTTTATTATTGCCACCTTGAAATATGCTTGGTCAAGATGCGTGCTGTACAAAAACTTCTCATGTTTAATGAACTAGATTTTAATGTTACTCTAAATATAATAAGACTCTAGGCAACATTCGGGGTATGCATGACAACTGACACCTCTTAGTTCACAAATGGCATTGTTGTGAACAGGCGGGCTTAACTCAAGCTTAAAATGAGCACTTTTAATAACTTCCTCTCAATTCAGTGCTATAATCTTGTGTACTGAGGTGACGCGCTAAAGAAATGCTCTTATTAAGTCTCGCCTGGCGAACACAGCGCGAAAGCGCGGTCGCCAGCGAGATCTATTGTTGCTGACTTGCCTCGAAAGTGGGCAGGAGATGGGCACGCGCAAGGCTTTTGGTGGATTTGAGCCGGTGTACGCGCACGTGAACATGCACGTCCACACACGTACATCTCCTGTCCCCATTCCAACCACATGCCAGCCCCGTTGGAGCGGCTCGCTACAAGACGGGGCCGCTCAGAATGCCAAAAGGACAGCATCGGAGCCCCGCGTTAGCACGGCACGCCGGTTTCTGTTTTTGCCGGAGCAGGCCCCGCCCACGTCCCGGGCAAGGGCGCCTGACTTCTGGCTTGTTTAAACTGTAGTTTACTGGAACGATTCAGGAGACAGTTGTTGAGAGAATCTGTCCACCATCTAAGTAGGTCCTTGGGTTGTAGCTGTGTCTTAATAAAAGGAAATCGTCCAGATGTCTTTTAATATAACATGTTTAAAAAGTCTTTCGTTGAAAATTAGCCCATTACATAACATTTATCCAATAATATCCTGGAGCCATCTGGAGCTCAAGATGCAGCAGATGAGCTCTTTCTACAGCAGACAACTTTGTACATATCTGGACAATAGACACACTCCATTTTTTTTTTTTTTTTAAATTATTTTTATTGCAGGAATTAGTAAATCTTTACATAATCGGCCAGCATTACATCTCAAACCGGAGCGTTGAAACCCAACCCTCCGATCCCCCCCGGAAATTGCTTACACAGCCGTTCAGCCCACAACCCTGGGGTCGGGCGGCGAAAGTCCGTGGGGGCTCAGGAGGCTGTCGAGGTCGGCCCGGAGGATTCGTTGTCCTTCATCTGCTTTTCTAAACAACCCTATAACTCCAAAAACACCCCCCCACCCTTAAAACCCCCCAATCCCAGAAAAACCCTCCCCCCCCCCGCCATCAGCGCGCGGCATCAACCGCAACCGGATCTTCTTGGGGACCCATGGGGAAAGCAATAAAGCTGAGCAGTGCAACCGTCTAACGGGACTCAGGGCGCGCCGCTTCCTCTCGTTCGGCATCGCCGGGGGCGCAATACTCCCTAAGGGCCTGCACGAGCATCTCCCACTCCAGCGCTGTCTCCTCGGCCTTCTCGTTACGCTGCCTCCAAGCTAGCTGGTATCTAAGCGTACTCTCCCCCGCTGCCCACTTCAAAAATTCGCTGTGCCACCGGCTCCCCGTCGGGCCGGTCCGTGCCTTCCAATTCCTGGTCACCTCCCGTTTAGCAAGGAGCAGCCCCAAATCGATGAATTTACTAGATATTTTATTCTTGGGGGTATGAGGGAACCAATGCAGGAGACCCACCGCCGCATCCAACGAAAGGGATCTCCCCGTCGTTTTCTCCAGGGTCTTCCCCACTTCCTCCCAATAGGCCGACAATCCCGGGCAGGCCCACAGCATGTGGAGAAGGTCCGCCTCCTGGGCCGGGCACCTGGGGCACTCTGCTGAGGCCGCCGCAAAATATCGCCTGATTTTCACCGGGGTCAAATATGCTCTATGGAGCACATAATAGTGGACTAATTGAAAGCGGGCGTGGCGTGTGCCCTTCCAGGCACGCCGCACCAGCTGAGCCCAGGTCGTTTCTGGGATCTCCTTGCCAATGTCCTCCTCCCATCGGTTTCTCAGGGTGGTGAGGGGAGCCAGCCCCTCCTTGAGCAGTCTACCGTAAAGGCATGTGACCGCCCTTACCGTGCCCGCGGACATCATCACGTATTGGCACACTGGGGATAAAAGGGGTTCTGCCTGCCCGGACCTCCAGTGCGCCTGGATCGCTCGAACAAGGGCCGAGTGCAGCAAAAAGTCGCCGCGGGGAATCCCGAAGCGATCAATGAGCTCCTGGAATGGCAAGAGCGTCCCGTCCTCATAGAGATCACCGATGAGCTGCAGGCCGGCGTCCTCCCAGGTCGCCAGCCGCGACCAATCACCCCCATGGGGCAAAGCCGTTAGCATCCCCAGCGGTATTTCGGGTGCATACGGTGTTCGCTGGTGGCCCCGGGCGTGAGCCCGGTTCCAGCACAGGCGAACAGTCCGCTCCTCCATGGACAAGTCCTGCAAGGCCAATCGTTGCCTCATCACTATGAAGGAGAGAACATGCCTGGCCATACCCGTTCCCCTCCTGTCCTCGGGGCCCCGGAACTCCCGAGCGATCTCCTGGGTGAAGGTCTGGAGCTGCGCCGCTAAGTAATATTTTTCGAAGTCCGGCGCCGCAAGCCCACCCTCCTCCTTCGGCCTCATCAGGGTCTTGAGGGCCACCCGCCGGCGGCCCGAGCCCCAAAGGAATCCGACTATCATGGACCGTAATAGTCGAAACGTGGTCGGTGGGATCCAGATCGGTAGTGTCCGGAAATAGTATAACAGCCGGGGGAGCGCCACCATTTTAAGCAGAGCGATCCGCCCTGCCACCGAGAGCGGCAGCGTGGCCCAAAAGCCCATACTGCCTCGAAGTGCTCGGATGCCTCGGGCAATGTTCCCATCAAGGAGGCCAGAAGGTTCGTGGTAGACATACACCCCTAGATATTTGAAGCAGTCGGGTTCCCATCTAATCTCCCTACTTAAGGCAGGTGTAGGGGTGCCCCTGCGAATCGGGAAAAGACAAGTCTTAGTCCAATTCACTCGGAGGCCCGAGACCTCCCCAAACTCCGTGAGCGCCGTCGCAGCTCCACGTAGGGCAGCAAGCGGGTCTTCTAGGAAGAGCAACAGGTCGTCTGCGTATAGCGAGACGTAGTGCGGGCCCGACAGGGTCCACAGGCCCGCGTAATGGGCTCCCGACCGGAGATGCAACGCAAGAGGCTCCACCGCCAGCGCAAAGAGCAGTGGGGAGAGCGAGCAGCCCTGCCTCGTGCCCCGTTCCACCGGGTATCGTGAGGAAATCAGCGGTCCCGCCCGAACCCTGGCTGACGCCGAGGCGTACAGCACCCTGGTCCAGCTGACGAAACCCTCCCAGAGGCCGAACCTCCGCAACACAGTGCAGAGGTAGTCCCATTCCAGGCTATCAAAGGCCTTCTCTAAATCCACTGAGAGGACAACCGGGCATGGGGCGTCCACAAGCGGTTCCCCAAGCAAGCGGCACAACCTGCGAATGTTCATGGTCGTGTTACGCCTGGGGATAAAGCCAGCCTGGTCCTCATGCACTAAGGAACTCATGTGCCCAAGCAGCCTCGTGGCCAAGATGCTGCTCAGTATTTTATAATCCACCGTCAGCATCGATAAGGGACGGTAGGAGCCCGGATCGGATGAGTCCCTGCCGGGCTTGAGGAGCGGGACCACCAATGCCTCACACATCGAGCCTGGAAGGCGCCCCAGCCTCTTCGCCTCTCTATATACCACCAACAACCTAGGGGCTAGGAGATCGGCATAAGCCGCATAGAACTCTACAGGAAGCCCGTCCAGGCCCGGGGTCTTATTTCTCGCCATCTTTTTAATGGCGCTACGGATCTCTCCCAGTTCTATGTCGGCCCCCAAGGTTTTAGCCACCTCCTGCTCCATTGCTGGAATCTCTAGGGGCCGCAAATAATTATCTAGCAGGGCGGGGTCTCGGACAGAGCGACTGCGGTACAAGCGCTCATAGTATTGCCGGTAGCAGCTCAGAATCGCAGGCTGAGTATACACCTGGGTTCCGTCTGCTCTACGCATGGACGTCGTCAGTGAAGTCTGCCGCGCAGGGTTGGCCAGCCACGCTAACAGCGCGCCCGACCTATCCCCCTCCGCGATGGACCGAACCGTATAGGCTTTATAGTCAAAACAGCGGAGCCGTTCGACCTCTGCTGCCACCGCCTCCCTCGCCTCCGCCGTGCGCGCCTGTAAATCTGGGTGCCCTGGGCGGCGTAATTCCAACTCGCGGAGTTTCCGATCCGCTGTCTCCAGGTCCGCGAGGATAACTCGCCGCACACCGACCTGTTTAGATATGCAGTACCCTCTCACCACCACCTTAAAAGCGTCCCACTCTAGCGCTCTCGTGCTCGCGGTGCCACCGTTGGACGCGAAGTACTCCGAGATCGTGTCACCCAGGTCCGCCTTGAAGACACTGTCCTCAAGGGTCTCGGGACGTAATTTCCAGGTGGGCACCGCCGGCACCCCAGGAAACCAGCGAAGGTCCAACAGGAGGGGGTTATGATCAGAAATGGTTCTGGTCAAATATTCAGACCGGACCGCCGCCGAAACCAATTCGGGCGAACCAAGAAAGCCGTCCAATCGAACGTGCAATTCATGGAGGCTCGAGAAGTAGGAGTAGTCCCTAGTTGTGGGGTGTTGCGCCCTCCAAATGTCCGTTAGGCCCCAGTGAGTCTGCCAGTCCCGACGGTCCCTAGCCAGACGACGAACCGGAGAATCAGGGAGGGGTGGGTGCGAGCGGTCATTGTCTACATCCACTATGGAATTGAAATCTCCACCCAGCAGGATGGGCCCGGAGAGGCAGTGGGCCAACGAGCCCGATAACCTGGAAAGGAAGGCAGTCTGGTCGACATTAGGAGCATACACACAGCAAACGTTTAGGTCTCTCCCTCCCAAAGTCCCCGAAATGGCCACATAGCGCCCCTCTGGATCTATCACTGTGTTCGTGACCTGGAAGGGGACCCCAGCTCTAACCCAGATCAGCGCCCCTCTAGCATACGCGGAGTACGAGGTGCAAAAGACCTGCCCCCTCCATCTACGCTGTAGCGCCGCCCCTTCCGCCTTGTTCAGATGGGTTTCCTGCAGCAGCGCCATTTGTATCTCCCTACGCACTAAATAAGCGTGGACCTTGTGACGCCTGGACATTGTATGTAGCCCCCGTACGTTCCAAGTAACACATTTCAGATTGGCAATCTCAGCCATTGTCCCATATCAGTCTCGCAAAGTCTCCCCAGCTGGGTCCCAACCATAAAAGGACATCGATCCTCATAGCACTGATGGCGGCCATTGTCCCCAAACAAAACTGAACAACCCAAATATTAATCAACTCCCCATCCACCCTCCCCAGAACAGGACCCAAATAGCACCATCTAGTTCCCATCCAAACCACACTCCCCAACAACCCACTACACCTTACTAATCCTGCAGTCGCCACCACAGGAAGGCCTTAAGGGCCAGGTGCGGGCCGGACGGAGGCAATGGGCCCTCGTCGCCTAGGCCATCAGGACTAGAGCAAGCCCACAACAGTGTCACGAAAAGACCCCCTGGGGGCCAGTCCAGGGCACCCCGCCCATCCTACCCCGGTAGACAACCACTCTTACCATCACCCGCCATCCCCCCGCCGGGCCCCCACCCAAACTGAAGAAGCACACCCAGTTACCCCTGTCCATCCAGTATGTCCTCCACCGATTGTGGTGTGATCTCCGGCGTATGGCCACTGTCCGGTACAGATCCCTCGGAGTCCGTTGAACCCCCCTCGTCACCCGGGATCCCCTCCTCCGCCGCGGCATCGTCCCGCGACCCAGACAGCGCCGTCAGCACCTCCAGCACTCCCCTCCGCTCCGTCGATGTCTCCACAGTTGAGGGACCCCCCGATCGGCCTCCGCGACCTCTAGTCCTCCTGGATCTCCGCCTCTGTCCCGGCTCTGCCATCCGTCTAGGCGAAGAGCCGGATCCACCTTTCCCCGCTCTATAAAGTTCGAGCCAGTGACAAGCGTCCTCTGGGGTGTCGAAGAACTGGGTTTTGTCATCGACAATTACGCGGAGTCTCGCCGGGTAGAAGAGCGAGTACTGGATACCCTCACTCCGGAGCTCGCGCTTGACCGCCATGAAGGAAAACCGTCTGCGTTGGGTTTCATAGGTGTAATCCGGGAAGATGTTCACCTGACTATTCGCCACTTTGAATGGTCCATTGTGTCTGGCGGCATTGAGGATCAGGTCCCTATCCCTGAAGTGCAGCAACCGCGCCACCACCGGCCGCGGGGCACGGCCCTGCTGCGGCGGCCTCGCCGGGACTCTATGGGCACGCTCCAGAGTGTAGAAGGAGGACAAACCCTCCGGGGCCACCGTGTCTCGGAGCCAGGCCTCCAGATACGCCACCATGTCGCCATCCTCGACCTTTTCCGGCAGGCCAACCACACGAATGTTGTTCCTCCTGTTGCGGCCTTCTGCATCCTCCGCTCTCTGCTCGAGGACCGTGATCCGGGATAAAGCCTCCTTCATTTCCGCGGCCAGGGTGCGCTGCGCCGGCTCCAAGGTTTTCACCGAGCCCTCCACTTCCTTGACCCGGTCCGACAGTTTGCCGTGGTCCGCTCTAAGGAGACCCAGGCTCGTCGCCACCTGGGCAATGTCCTGCTGGAGGGCCGAGCGCGTGGTCGCTATCGCCTCCAAAACGCGGTCGAATTGCTGCTGCAGAGGTGCACCACCGGCCTCCTCTGGACCTCCGCGTTCCTCCTTGTCCTGGGTCTCCACGTCCGAGACGACCGGGGCAGTCCCCTTGGCACCTCTAGGTTTCCCCATGTCGCCGGCCGTTCTCCGCCCGGGTCCCGGAGCAGGCGTCCCCGAGTGTCGGCACCGGCTACGACTCCCTCGGGTGCTAGGCCTCAGGTCAAGTGCCGGAGATCTCCGTCTCCAAGGCCCGTTGGATCGTCCCAGCCGCGGCCCGTGCCACCACCTTGCCGTCCGGGGGCACCGTGGAGGAGGCGGGGACAATCGTCGCCGGGTCGGGCAGGCCCACACGGCCAACCGAGTGTCACCAGCTCTACCGGACGACTCGCGGTTCCAAAGGGTTGCGCCTCCCATGGGAGTGGGTCAGCCAGGAGAAAGTAGCCAAGTACGATGCAGGGAGTGGGGCCACCGTCGGGATCTCCAGTTGTCCCAACGTGGGCTCCGCTATGGTGTGGGCATCCGTTCATCCGAGTGCAATCCCCAGTAGAAGAGACCACTCTGACCGATGTCCAGTTTCAATCCCCACCGGGAGACCACCGAGCTGGGGGCGCCCCGTCGTCGGCGACGATCCTCCAGTCTATCGGATCCGGTCACGGGGACAAAGAAGTCCGGGCGCCATGTTGGGTCACACTCCGCAGTTCCCTTAACTGCGATTTGCACCGGGTCACCGCTCGTGCCGATCACGCTGGGGGCCCCGGCAGGTCTCCCTTGGGCCGGTCACCAAAACATGGGGGTCGGGGTGCCCCGTAGCCGCCGATTTACAGGATAATCACGGGCTCAGTCCCGGAGCCGAGCTCTCAGGCGACCATCGCCATCGGCGCCCAAGCCACGCCCCCCGACAATAGACACACTCCATGATAAACACGGCAAATTCGTTTAAAAGGATAGGACAGACGGGCGTCTGGCTGCTTGCTGGCTCAGAGCTCACGCAATGACCGTCACCTACGTCTCACACAATGACCGTCACCCACGTGAGAGCGCCTCAGAAGCAGTGAGAAGGCGCAATGACCGTCACCCACGTGAGAGCGCCTCGGAAGCAGTGAGAAGGCGCAATGAAAGAAGAGTGGCCGTGCTATTCACGCGCATCCTTTTTATTCTCCGTAGTCCAGACACTTAAGGGCATCATCTATAAATAGCGCCTCAAACAAAGAGCGGCACAGTGTTCCTTTTGAGACGCTCCCTTGTGCCAGGACAAAGGGTCCCAGAAGGCATTTGTTTATGAGAAGTGTGTCCAGGAAGGGGCCGGAGCCCATGAATAACTCGCCTCATTAGCATCCCAATGCCTTCTGGAAAGGAATGTTGGCTTTTGCCTTTCCTCCCTGGCACTAATCTCTTCCCTGCGTGACCCGGAGCCCTGGGCAACCACGATAGCATGGGTGTTAATTCTGTGATGTCATCTGGGTCAAAGGTGGTTTGATTTCCCTTCTACTCCTTTGTGAATCGATTTTCATGTCTGCTCCAGCATCTCGTTGCTCGGTGACTAGCACCCGTCCGAAGGCACGTTACTTTTTATAGTATTGAGGCAAAGCACTAAGGGTAAGTTTCCTTATAAAATGAGAAAGATTAAACTTAGGGGCATGTTTACTAGAAAATGACGTAGCGCAATGCTGCAAGTCATCTTGGTTCGCTGAGCTGCGTCATTAGTAAAGTGCAGGGCTGCGTCATATTTACAGCAGTATGACGCATCCCTGTGCTCTCCTCTGCGCTGGCACACAATTAGCTGCCATGCGCCAATGCAGGCCCCCTTGCACCATGGTGCAAGTGCAAGGGTGCCGGTGCAGGGATAATTGTTTTTGTGCAGTAAGAGACACCTTCCAGCACAAAAACAATAATTGATGTTGTTTTCATCCTATGTGTGCTGCAATAGAAAAAGCAACAAGCATTTGCAATGCAATAGGTCTCGCATTTGCGAGAGTTTGAGCTATTGGGATTGTAAATGACAATGCCTTTTATTTATGCGTTTGAAAACCTGCAAGCTGTGCGTAAACAAGCACTTTGTACTTATAGTCCTTGCTTATGAGAAGCAAGGCTGGCAGTCTCTTTTACTGCCAACTTGCTTCTCATAAGCAAGGACTATACGTACAAAGTGCGTGTTTATGCACCGCTTGCAGGTTTTCAAAACAAAGGAATAAAAGGCATTGTCATTTACAATGCCAATAGCTCCAACTCTCGCAAATGCGAGACCTATTGCATTGCAAATGCTTGTTTGAATTCTGAAGAGACATTATCGCACATTTACATCATGTTTACTGTATGATTAACATGCTGATCATTTTCACGGCTCGCCCACTGGCTCGTATACGCTTGGCTCGTCTCCGGCTGGCTCTACCTGCTAATTAATATATTGGCTCGCGCACCTCTAACAAAGAGAGATGAATGGATACATGACAGTGAGCCCGGTAGATGGTAGAGAAATAGACTGGTGCAGACAAAGTCAGTCTCCATTGCCTCAAGTAAGAATCATCACTTTCAATAACCTGGAAATCTGCCGCCAACTCCCGCATGCCCCAACCTCATCCCCCTCACCTATTCTTAGCAGAAGCGGCAGATTCTGAGCTGTACCCTGCTGGTGCAGATGAGTCTGTAGAAGCGCTGGGATCCCTAGCCTCTCCGGGCGGGCACCTAAGCCTTCCAGGTGCCTTCACACTCAGGATAAATGAATACATTTTGTTCTGTGCTTTAGTCGCCCCTCTGTGAGCACTGTCTGGTAGATGGAGCTCTATGTTAATAAACACATTCAGAGAGGTGGTTGTGTACAAACAAACGTCACAATACCGTATGTTTAGTTAAATACCTGCTCATCGAGTACCTCATTGGCTGATCATTCCATGGCACCACCAAAATTACATTTGGACACATTTGCTCAACTGTAAAACACTCCCTTCTATGGGTCATTTAACAACTCGGGGCTTTGGGGTTAGGTAACCTACTTTGGATGCTGTGTAAAAGGGTAAATACAAAAATTAATGCAATGAAACTAAGCAATCAGTACTGTCTAAAACACTATGAAAACGGACACGCATTCTGGCATTTTGTTTAGTTAATGTCGATTTTCTCATAGATACGAGTAAAGTACTCTTAATATCTTAATGAAATCTGCACACTTTTAACTAATAGCACCGGGCGACCTTTGACAACCAGGCAAATAATACATTTTCATGTACCCTGAAGCCCCCCTGGCCCCGTCCCCTTGGCAAACTTCATTGCCTCCCAGTGTTTGGGGGATAACCAAGACGCAGGAGAGTGAGTCAAATAGTCTAGAAAATGAAAGAGAAACCGGGATTCGGTCCCATGCTCCGATCCCGATTGCGTTGGTTAGTCTGTAAGCACTACTTTTCTTAATGAGTTTCGCATTAGTAAAGCACCACAGTGTGCATGCGTGGCGACACTTCACCCATGAGGTACGTGCAAAGCAATTTGTTGACACAATCCACACTTTGCCTATTTTACTATATTTTTATTACGAAGTGCAGGACCTTTCCAAATGATTTTGCACACTACATACAGTTACTCCAAAAATAAAACGTGTAGGTAAACAAGCATTTGCAATGCAATCGGTCTCGCCTTTGGGACCCTATAAGTAATAAGCCATGTAGCACATTATGCGGGGTGCTGTAATAGCTACTGTTGTTGCAGCGGCTCTGTTAGAGTGGAAGCGACCTCGTTGAACACATCACCACTTAAGGCCCTTAATTTCAAGTTTATGCTAGCAGCCGACATGTGTATCAAGTTAGTTTTAAATGCTGTAAAGCACACAATACTAAAACAATGAAACCATATAGTGGGGCCTTTGTTTCTGGTTTATAGCCAACAAACAGGCATCCAGTCAAGTCCAACATAAAAGGATGGCACAGACTTATTTTTTTTACAAAACATATCCGTCTCAAATCTTTTAATATGTAACAAATCTGAGCATACAAAGTGTAAACAAACACGGCATAATATAGGCCTGCTCAAAACAATCAAGAAAAAAAGCCACTGGGGCCAGCAACCAGGCTGCGCTGCAGGCAGCCAGTCCTGTACACAAAATGAAAGATGAAGCCGTGCAGCTGCGCATTGTTGGCAGAAACGAAAACATTTCATCTTCTTCTTTGGTCACTAAAAATAAGCAATCAGTGGTTTCCAGTCGCACAGGCTTTATCTGCGGGGTAATCCCGAAAGACTTTGATGCACTGTGGCGTCTACAATTCTATGTCAGTCCACGGAGGCTCGGATTATGCTTCTCTATCTTTACTGACATTTACAGCAGCCAATAAACAAACTTTAAACTGGCATGAACCCAGAAGGTCAACCCCTTCCTGTATGTGCACCAATCATAACACAGTCCATAACATAAGAACGTCTGACCAAGCCATAACTTCCTCTTTCTTTGCTGCTGCAGCAGCAGATAAGTGCCTTTCCTTTATTTTTATCGTACCTGGTAAAGATTGTGGGGAGGTAGCAGTAACGGTTGTATTACGGATATTTCAATGTTCTGGCATTGTTGAGTTGATTACCGCGATAATTCGCTCCCTCGTTCCCTCAGGGATTTGCGTGTAGTTTCAGCGCACGCGCGCGTATTGCGGACGGTGCGCGGGTATCGCTAGGGGGCGGTGGAGCAGGAGGAGGCAGACGCGAGACTCTCGTGCACAGAGAGCGGTCGCGTCGTTGCCCCAGACGCTGCGCGTGTGCGCGAGGAGCCGTTTTCTCACATTACGAGTGAACGGCTCTTCGCGTGTGACGCTCAGACCAGACTGCATCAATCTCTGGCCTCAATTTAACGCTTACCGGAGCGTGTTTCCGGATTAGAGCTCGTCTCTAGGGGAGTTTATAAGGGGTTTCTCCTTCCACCTTGACATTACAGTTTTTTCAAAACTTTAAAGTGGGTTTCTGTCTGTTTGAACACTTTTGTGATCAGTTCTGAGACACCCCTGGGCTGCTCCCCCCCTTGAAAACCTCCTCCAGACCTCTCTGCTTAGAAGCTATGGCGTACTACGCCGAAGAGGAAAATCAGTGGGTAGAGTGTGATCAATATGAAGAGTATGAGGAGCCAGAACACGAACAATTGGAGGAGAATCTGGTAGAAGCCCTGGATACCCACGTCCAGGGTTCAGTTAATAAAGCTTTGATTAAGGCATTGAAGCCTTTTACAAAACCCCTTCACAGATATGGTAAGAGGAAGATGAAAGCTCCTCATCCTGGCGCGGAGAGCACGCAGTCTTCTGCCCAGGTTTTGGCGCGCATGGCTAGAAATGTCATGAAGGACCATGGCTCCATGGCTACATATACTACTGACGAGTCTTTCCCGTCCACACCAGCTACCTCAGACTCAGAGGTGGAGTCGGTGATGCCAAAAAAGAAGGCGAAAAAGTCCAAGCATACTGCATATAAGGCAGATGACAGTCAGGCGCTCTAGAATCTTTTATTTGACCCCCAGAGCTTGATTCACCCTAGGTCCACTGAGTGGGTGCCTTGCCCAGAGGTGGCGCATTACGTGGGTCTCAATCTGCGGCAAGGTTTTGAGAAAGAGGTGCGTGCCACCTTACGATCGGAACGTCCGAGACCCTCCTTGACTGGCAAAGTGGCAGATACGCCAGAATTAGACCCGAACATGGCCACTTTTATGCGAAAGTTCGCGAAGGACCCTAAAAAGGGTTTGGATAGGGCCTGGCGGGGGTGTCAGGACAAACTGTTAGATGTTTCTGGTCCCCTTACGAAAATACTGGATGCGGCTTTCAACACCAAGAACCAAAATGTTCCGTTGGACACATCGGATGTTATGGAGTGGGCCCAGAGGGCCTTGTGTTTTTTGGGCAATGCCAATGTGGCGCTTTCGACGGAAAGGAGACGATCCTTCTTAATGCGCATCGACTCCTAGTTGGCGGAGATGACCACTACCAAACCAGGTTCCCTTGCCAACGGCATGTTGTTCGGCGACAAATTTGTAAAAGAAATGGGGAAATACGTGGCCACGTTTTCGGCGTTGGATAAGGCGCAGGCAAACATCAAATAAGTTTTCCACACGGGTGTTTTTGACAGGGCCGGCCGCTCACGAGGTCGAGGGTTCGGCCGAGGATTTAACCAGACCTCGCGAGGAGCAGAGCAACGAGGCAGAGGTGGCCAGAAGCCACGGTTTTATCCCTCCCGCAATCGGGGAGGAAGAGGTAGAGGCCACAGAGGAGTCTACAGAGGGCAGCAAAATTCAGCAGGAGATGGCTCCTATTCAGGTAAAGATCTTGAGTACCACAGAATGTATGGTGGGAGGTCGTATTCAATTGTTCCTTCCCAGGTGGCAGGAGCTCACGTCCGATCCCTGGGTTTTACAGACAGTGCAGGGTTTTAAAATAGAGTTCTATGCCTTTCCGAAACAGAGTCAGGTGCCCGGACCCCTACGTTTTTCCCTACTAGAGCAGAATTTCATCGACAAGGAAGTGGAGGCGTTGCTCCACAAAGGAGCGATTGTGCGGTCTGCCCCCCATCAGCGGGGTTTTGTAAGCACTATTTTCTTGGTTCCGAAGGAGGACAAGGGGTTTTGTTTGGTGTTGAATCTCAGAGAATTCAACGCATGGGTGGTGTATCGCCACTTCAAAATGGAGGGCATACACCTACTGCGGGACATCCTTCTAGAACGCGATTGGCTGGTTCGCTTGGACCTGAAAGACGCCTATCTGGCGGTTCCCATTTTTCCGCCACACAGGCGGTTTCTCCAGTTTCTGTGGCACGACCAGTGGTTCGAATTTTCCGCGATGCCCTTTGGTCTGTCATCCGCCCCTTGGTGTTTCACCAAACTCATGAGACCGGTCGTACAATGGTTGAGAGAAAGGGGGGAACGTCTGATCATTTATCTAGACGATATTTTGATTATGGCGCAGTCGAAAGAGCTCTTGGTAGTACATCTTTCATGGACGATTCAACTACTGCAGGAATTAGGTTTTCTGCTGAATCTAGAGAAATTAGTGTTGACCCCATCGCAAACGATGGATTTTTTGGGATTTCAAATCAATTCGATTACAAGTCAGTTACTTCTTCCTCTGAAAAAGAGGGTTGCGATCAGGAAGGAGTTGAGGAGAGCGCTTGCCTCTCCGACAATCTCATTGAGGACGCTGGCTCGCCTGGTAGGCCTGTTGGCAGCTTCCATTCAAGCGATCTTTCCGGGGCCGCTACATTACAGGGCCCTTCAGAGATTGAAAATCTTGCATTTGCGCAAGGGTCTCTCGTATGCGCAACAGATAGTCCTTTCTACAGAGGCTCGTATGGAGATGAATTGGTGGTTAGAGCATATGGATGCCTGGAATGGCAGAGCCATTTTCTCAACCAGCACAGACGTAGTGATAGAGTCGGATGCCAGTCGATGGGGCTGGGGAGCTCGTTGTGGGACTCTAGAAAAAGGGGGTCGGTGGTCCCAGGAGGAACTGAAAATGCACATAACTTGCTTGGAACTTCTTGCGGGCGCATTTGCGATTCGCACTCTGGCCCCTCAGAAGGTCTCTTGTTGCATTCTCCTGCGCATGGACAATGTGTCCGCGGTGCGTTACATAAATCGGCTCGGAGGGACCAGATCTCGCCTCTTGACGGATATAGCCAAGGACTTCTGGCACTATTGCCTGGACCATCGTATTGCGGTGACGGCGGAGTATATTCCCGGGTCATCCAACATGATTGTGGACTGGAACTCACGACATTTGCGGGACAGCAGTGATTGGAGGCTGCATCCCAACAGTTTCAAGACGTTGGACCTCAAGTGGGGACCTTGTGTATTGGACCTGTTTGCGTCCAGACTAAACAGACAACTTCCACGGTTCTACAGTTGGCAACCGGACCCTCTAGCGGTCGGCTCGGATGCCTTTCTTCACTCATGGACGACGGGCATTCTATATGCCTTCCCACCATTTGCCATGATCCCGCGGGTGTTGGCACAGGTGCGCAGACAGAAGGCGGAGCTTGTTCTAGTTTCACCATGTTGGAAAGCACAAGCATGGTTTCCGACCGCCTTGACATTGGCTTGCGTGCCTCCGGTTCGACTTCGATCGTTTTCGGATATTCTCACGGATCCGCAGGGGCTTCGGCACCTGTTAGTGTTACAGGACCAGTTGGTTCTCATGGCCTGGAGACTTTCAGGCGTCGCTGGCAAGTGCCGGGAGTTTCGCAAGACACTCTCTTTTTCTTATCACAAGCTTGGGCACCCTCCACACACAAACGATACGAATCCGCTTGGAAGCGATGGGTTAATTGGTGTGGTGAACGACAGAGTGATCCCGTGGGATCCGACATTCATCTGATTGTAAATTTCTTGTCAGAACTAGCCAAATCTGGCTTGGCATACCGAACGGTGAATAACTTCAGATCTGCAATTTCAGCGGGACACCCGCATGTGGAAGGCAGACCGGTGGGGGAACATCCTCTGGTTTGCAAGGTGGTGCGAGGTATTCGTTTGGTGAACCCTCCTCAGCCTAGGTACACCGTACTTTGGGATGTGTCGGTGGTGCTGCGTTTTTTGGTAGACTGGCCGAATAATGAAGCTTTTTGACAGGAAGCAATTATCAGCAAAATTGACAATCTTGCTGTGCCTAATCTCATGTAGGCGAGTGTCAGATGTACGGGCCTTGGATTTGGCAGGTAGAGTATTTACTCCTTCGGGAGTTTCCTTTACGATTTCAAGGCGTACCAAAACGCATTCACATTGCATTTCGTATCCTGCTTTTCCTCATCACAGTAAATTGTGTGTTGTCAAATGTTTGAAGGCGTATGAAGATTGTACTAGGGAATTTAGAACTGATGTGTTAGGACAGTTATTAATTGCACTTCAGAGACCTTTTCGCCCGGTCACTTCTGCAACCCTGGCCAGGTGGGTCACTTGGTTACTGGGTCTTGCGGGGGTGGAAACTTCCATTTTTGGAGCTCATTCCGTTAGAGGAGCTATGGCTTCCAAGTCATTGGGGGCGGGCTCCCGGTTGCAAGATATCATGACTGTGGCGGACTGGTCTGCTGATTCCACATTTAAAACGTTTTACCATAAACCTATTGTGGATGTGGTTTCGGTGGTGGTGGATCAACTTTAAACTAGCATAATCGGAGCCTCCGTGGACTGACATAGAATGAAAAATTGTCTAGCAAGCGCGACAAAGAATTTTCAATTCTATTAAGGACACGGAGGTGAGGATTATCCCACCCAAGCTACAATACCGATAACAATATTGTATAACTGATATGTGTTGTACCCACCCTGGAATTCTGTAAGTTTAATGCAGGTTCATTATTTCGAATGGAAGTTACGATGTCGGTTTCCATTCCAGGTGACCAGGACAAGCAAACTTGAGCTTTTGGAGTTTCGGCATCTGCAGGGTGCAGCTCGGCGACAAAGGATGAGGTCGCTTCGGACTAGGATCTACATCATGTGGAGTTTTCCCGTTTGGTTGGACTGTTGGAGATTATGGCAAAGAAAGAGGAAGTTATGGCTTGGTCAGACGTTCTTATGTTATGGACTGTGTTATGATTGGTGCACATACAGGAAGGGGTTGACCTTCCGGGTTCATGCCAGTTTAAAGTTTGTTTATTGGCTGCTGTAAATGTCAGTAAAGATAGAGAAGCATAATCCTCGCCTCCGTGTCCTTAATAGAATTGAAAATTCTTTGTCGCGCTTGCTAGACAATTTTTCACTCAGATACACATGACCCTCACAAGATATAGACTTGGGGTCTGCTCGGTCTGTAGACAGGCAGCCCGGTACAGAGCTCTCTACACATGCAGTCCTGTTCAGGAACAGGAACCAGGCAGAGTAAAGTCAGAGGCAGTCCGGTGCAGAGCTCTGCACAGAGATAACACGGTACAGACTCAGGCAGCCAGGTTCAGAAGCTCTGCGAACAAGCAGTCTGGTTCAGAGCAGGCAGCCCAGTACAGAGTTGTGTACAGAGGTAGCCCGGAATAGCTGTGAGATAAACGGACTGTAAGTACAAAAACAAAGTGAATCACATTAAGACATCCAATTCAGAAGAAAAGTTTGCCGTACCTGAATGGGACTAATGAAATGGAGTAACAAGGAGATCTATTCAGAAAAGTGTCCATAATGATATTATCAATCAGGGAGTTGTAACTAGTGGTGCAAAGTTGTGTCAAATTGACAAAGTGATCTAGGAGAAATACATTATAACAAGCATTCGCACACATTTTAAATGCAAATGCTGGACTGTGAAACACAATCGCGTCTCGGCCAAGATAACTCCTAAAATTCCGAAATAGAAAGATGTATTTCCACGCTGATACGTTTTATACAGGAAAGAGATAAACCACTTTTACCGGAAAAGTTCAGATTTTGACTAAAGTCTTGCTTGCGCCTTTTTCCCATCATGAAACACAATTCTCCTTTGTCTGCCCCCAAAATCAACCTCCTAAAGGAGTACCCTTCTGTCCTTCAGGCACACAGCTTCAACTTGAATCAACCTGCACGAGCAAATAGTTTTATTCTGAAAAAAAACCAATTAAATAAATTGTGAAAATGAGGTTGGAGCCTGGAGATCAAATCGTCAGTAATAAGAACAATTAATCAGGAAGCCCAAACACACCTGAGAAAAAGACGCGACTTACTGGCTTCTTTAAAGCAAAATCATGTTACAACAAAAACAAAACGTAGACCTGCGCCCGTTGCACTCACCTTAAATATTACTTTATTTGCGACGTAGTAGATACCCCTCATATCACTAAGCGTACGGATAGCGAAAACAGGAGTTTCAAGGAATGGCGCCGTTCTCAGCTAAAATGACTCGTAACGTTGCAACTCCTGATGCTAAAAAGAGGCAGAGGCAGACTTTTGACGCGCATGTGTACGATGTATAGCATCGTAAGCATGCGAGAGGGTCAGGTCAGGCAAAACAGAGTGGGAATGCAGCCAGCCAATCAGAGGGAAAAAAGCATTTACAAATGCAATAGGACTCGTATTTATGCGAGTCCTATTGCATTGTAAATAAAAATTCAGGCGCCCAAGAAGGCAGGAACAGGAGTGGGTGGGGGGAGTGGGGGTATCCAGAGAGTTACGAACTGCGGGAGGGAACAGGGGGAGGCAGGGGAACAAAAGAGTTGCTGAAGTAAAGGGGCTGATAGCCATGGAAGGATAAACATGACATCATGGCAGTAAGGAGCCGGGACTAATACGCTGGCAACCAATCAGAATGCAGCATTTCAGATTTGAGCCAATGAAAAGCATGGGCAGAAAGTGGGCGGAGCTTCCCCCACAATACTGTATACAGCATCTCTCGAGGAGACAGCGCATGCGCTGCCTAGCCGAGACCTAAAAACATTGCCAACGTCAATAGCTCTAACTCACAAATGCGAGACCTATTTGCATTGCAAATGCTTGTTCTTCTCAGGCGTGAAATTCTCATCAAATGTTTCCAAATAATTATAAAAATATTCTTTCCACTCTTTCCAAGGCAAGCATGGTTCACCCTTAGCTGCCAAAAATGGCTATGGGCTTGTTTAGTTCATCAGATTCAAAGCACACATGTTTATACACCTGTCGTCAGCTAACTTCGCAATTAGTGTTTTACTATAAACCACTCTGTGGTTACAATGGCTGTAAATTGTCTATGTTTCCTATACCTCTGTAAAACAAAGCACCAATATAAGTGCAATATATCCTCAGAATATTTAAACAAAGTATTTCACTAAAGTTAGCACTAAGAGTAAATGCTCTCAAAATCCATTTCCTTTTTTTGTCATTGTAAGAGAATTAGAAGAAGAAAGGAGGTGAAGAAGCGATTCGATTAAGATAGCTATGAAATGAATGATTAACTGTAGCAGAACCACCAGATTTAAAAATAAAATTAGGTCACTGCATAAATCCTCTGTAAATATCAGGATTTTAGGATATTCCATGACACTCTCTCTCTTTGCAGCTAAGGTGTTTGCTGCCACCTGCTATTGTCCCGATTAGACTTTGGAACTAACACAGTGAAGAATGTCCGCACAGTCAGTTTCGTTAGGAAGTGCACGTGCGTGCATCCGCGTTCTGTTCCTCGCACACGTTCCGTTCTTCACACAGGCGCGATCTCTACAAACATCTGATGAAGTCCCGACATCAAAGATGGCTGCCATACGTATGGCACGTCTTTTGTTTCAGCAGCTTGTTGGGCACGATACTCAGCGTACAGATGCGTCTGCTCGATGACGTATGTTAGCAAACGTCATCACAATCTTCCGCCCTTCCAACAACAGGCAACATTCCTCGTGCTCCCGAGTGCTGCTGAACCTTCGCTATGTGCGCCGACTCAAATCGCTTGTCAGCAGTGCTCCACTGCATTTCGGCTACTCTCAGGGCTTAGTGGTGAAGTTCCCGTCTTATTTTATTTAAGTTTTCTTCTTCACTCACACTGTGTTCCAGGTAAGATTTTGCACCTGACGTGGGTCGGTTCCTTCGTAAGGTGACTAGGGCTCAGCTCCGCTAGTCCCCACTTTGTAGTAATAAGACGTAGGCGTAGTTGCAAGAAAAAGTAACTTATTAGTATGGCCCCAGGCATGTCCTAGTGAGGTGCTGGCTCAACAGTAACTGCCTTAACACACATAAGTAACTGTCAGGTGTGAAATGTGGGGATGGGGTGACAGGGAATATCAATAGGAAGGGGTGGAATGTGGTGCATCACAATACAGTAGGGGATGGTGCAACATGACGTAGATGTAATGTAATGTAATGAGGTGCTTATATAGCGCTCTATCACCCGACGGGTATCCTGGCGCTTAAAAAGGAGAGTCCCCACCAGAAGTTAATGGGGGCAGCCGAGGTGTGACACAGGAAGGGAGGAAAAGAGAGATAATATCAGAAGGAAAAATTACTCCAGCCTAGGGAATAAAAACGGTTTCAACTTTTTCCTGAAACCCATAAGACTTTGGACCTGACGTAGATCCAAAGGGAGAGTGTTCCATAGCGGAGAAGCAGCGGCAGAGAAGGATCTGCCACCTGTTCTGGACCGCCTGAACCTGACTACATTCATCAGAAATGCAGAAGCAGAATGAAGGTTTCTAGTTGGAGAATACCAGCTGAATTTTCTTTGCAGGTTCTTAGGGCCCATTCCATGAGCTGCCCTAAAGACAGTGCATAGAGCTTTAAATTGAATTCGCTGGTGGATCGGCAGCCAATGCAAATCTCGCAAGGCTAATGTGGTGGAGGTCCCTCGCTGCCTATTTAAAGCGAGTTTCGCTGCAATGGCCTGTATTCTGTACAGTTTCACTATAAGGGTGTTAGGCGCACCCAGATATAGAGAGTTGCAGTAATCAAGTCTGCTGAGAATTACGCATCTCACAACCTGCGTTCTAGCAGAGTTAGGCAAAAAAGGGAGGATCTTTCTCAGCACTCGGATTAGCAAGAAGCAAGTGCCAACGGTTTTGTTAACCTGAGAATTCAGTTGGAGATCCTGATCCACCATCACCCCCAGATTGCGTACTGTGCTAGAAGGGGTAATAGGTGCGCCAGTAGGGGACAGCTGAAAGATGGGTAAAACAGGCTGATCAGATCTTCTGGAAGAACACAGGACCACTTCCGTTTTAGAGCTGTTGAATTGTAACAAGTTCTTCTTAAGCCACTTTGTGGTGCTAGTCATATACTCGTGAAAGCTTTCCAAGGAAATGGAATCGATCCCTTCCAAGGAAAACACGAGCTGGGTATCATCCACGTAATTCACCACCTCCACGCCAAAAGATCTAATAAGCGGAATGAGAGGCTGCAAATAGATGTTAAAGAGCACAGGACTAATCCCTGAGCCCTGCGGGACCCCCTGTCGTAAGGAAGACTTGTTAGCGGAGAACGGCTGAAGGCACACTGTCTGTGTCCTGTCTGTTAGATAAGAACAAAGCCAGTCAAGGGCGCGACCGGTCACACCCTGGTCTTTAAGTCTCTCTCTCTGTGTGTTTGGTTGTGTGAGTGTTTGGTTGTATGTGTGGTTGTGTGTGAGTGTTTGGTTGTGTGTGTGGTTGTGTGTGTGTGGTTGAGTGTGTGTGTGTGGTTGAGTGTGTGTGTGGTTGAGTGTGTGTGTGTGTGGTTGAGTGTGTGTGTGGTTGAGTGTGTGTGTGGTTGAGTGTGTGTGTGGTTGAGAGTGTGTGTGGTTAAGTGGGTGTGTGGTTAAGTGTGTGTGTGGTTGTGGGTGTGTGTGGTTGTGGGTGTGTGTGGTTGTGTGTGGTTGTGGTTGTGTGTGGTTGTGGCAGTGTGTGGTTGTGGCTGTGTGTGTGTATGTGGTTGTGTGTGTGTGGTGTGCGTGGTTGTGTGTGTGGCTGTGGTTGTGTGTGTGTGGTTGTGTGTGTGTGTGGTTGTGTGTGTGTGGTTGTGTGTGGGTGTGGTTGGGTGTGGTTGGGTGTGGGTGTGGTTGGGTGTGTGTGTGGTTGGGTGTGTGTGTGGTTGTGGTTGTGTGTGGTTGTGTGTGTGACAGGCAAACATGGAATGGGCATCAATGGAAGGGTTAAAGGTAGTCTCCTGCAGACAACAGAGCCCTTCCTTCAGTATGGTTCTATTTCGAGAGGCGGTCCTCTTTCTGTTATTGTTGTAGCAATAGTCCTGCAAATACGTGTGTCCAAACATGCATTAAAGTTGATGACTTCAGCACTCACCTATGTGTCTGTTGCATACCAGCCAGCCCCCTGAAAAGAGCATTTATTAGGAAATGGTGAATCAAATGTAAATATTGGATGCACGCATTATAATCTTACTTATCTCCAGACATGCTGTTGGTGTGTTATGTCCCGATTAATTATTCTGGCAAGCCTGTTTGCTACATAATGCCTGTTTATTCAATTTTGCTGTTTGCTACAGGAAGCTCTTGTAACATTATGCAAGCTCGTGACAGCATTCTCGTGTGTGGCCTGATTCCGGTGTTTACATACTGTTTGCTACCTGAACCTCTTTTTTTGTACAATGCTTCTGTTATATCGCGCTGTTTGCTACAATAAAATAATCGTTAGCATTTAAGGTGGGCGTGATATTGCCCGACGGAGATGTACCCACTGGGAGAATCCCGAACGCTTGTAAGCGTGAAGGCGAGGGGAGGGGCGGAGGCAGGGAGCAAGTAAGAGGAAAGACAGATGGCGCTGAAGGCTGGCGGTTGACGCGTGCACGCTCGCGTGAACGCAAGCTTGTCGCCAGCCAGCAGCACTTTGAAAACTCACCTACTAAAGTCTCTCCGAACAGCGCATGCACGCTGACTCAGCGAGACCTAAAAAACTAGCCCACCAGTCGGGGTTTGTGTTATAATAATTGCTGGTTAATTGTCAGGACCTGCCACCATTGTCAAGTTCAGGGAGGATATTATCCTTTTCAGGGGATTTACCTTAACAAGTCCTCATCTTGACTTACCCAAATTCCTCCACATCATTATTATAAGCTGATTTATAAATATAGCATAGGTCAGGTTCCTAGGCGTCCTCTGGTACTTTGCACTGTGTCGCATCATTCTCTTTCTTGCACCCAGTCTACACAAGTTTCCAGAATGTTTTCATATTTTTTGCAGATACCACTCCCATCCTTTCTTCTCAATTTGCTGTACAACAGCTTTTCCTTGCCTTTACTAGTGCTACATATTCCTCTTTTGCGCTTTCAAGGATTTTCCAACCATCTAGGTTTTGTGAGAATCCTCTTTCTTATCTTAATTTCTTGAACTTTGTTTTTTAAAGACTGAAACTGGGAATCATACCAGGTTTTACTATTTACAGGAGGAGGCTAATGGAGCAATTGCATTATAATTCTTTGAGATTATAAGTATGTGCTACATTAGCACACCGTCATAATATTTAACTCTAACAGTAAGAACCTGGGAGGCTTGGAATTGGGTCAACATTTCTAGATGCTTATTGTCTATCTGCATTGTCCTACGCTTATGGAAGGAGGTTTCTAGGGGGGAATCACGCATTGCCTTTGCTGAAAATCGAAAGACTTCGAGCCCCATGGTCACTCCATCTGAATTTCAATACTGTAAAACTATTCCAGAACTCAAAATACCATGCTTAAACAAATATGTAGTCTATTGGGCACTGCTGAATCCCATCAACAAAGTTTGAGCCGCTGGTTCTTTCTGATGGCAGATTTAATACTCTATGATCCATCGCTTCTTCTGCCGGTGCAGCAATTGAAGAAAGAAAACTATTGTGGATGAAGCCTTGGCAACTTGAAGCAGACCAAAGGTCGATGGTACCAAAGCAGCTTTTTAGGAGTCCAAAACTGTTTGGTGAAGAGCTCAACAATCCAGTGCAAAAACCGTCTAGGAGAACATTCCAAGACCATTTAAATGTTATCCTTGCAAGAAATCAGCCATCCAGAAGAAAGTAGTGCACAATCAACAGTAGAGTAGGGAGTCCCTTCCGGGGATGAGCTCGGGCCACGGGGTGGTGGTGATTTGGGGGAGGACAGGGGGTTTTGAGTTTGTTAAATCCCAGCTCCACTCTTCTCAAGACTAAGGTCAGAAATGATAGATGATATGAAAGTTGGGGGATGGTTAAAGAGATTTATTTATTCCACTATTGTCTAGTATGCATAGGTACTTTTCATCATTAAAGAAGTTCAAACAGTTTCTTCCAACACAATGGTTCCAAGTACACTTCTACCAAAAGAAGGAGGAAAGCAACGCTTCAAAGTATACAAGATCTACTGCAGAATTTAGGAGACATATTGGTGTTGGCAGTGATTATTAGCACAATAAATTGTCTCGAAGTCTATATTATTACTAAGTCCAAGGCTCAGTGAAGGCCGGGGTACCGACGGATAGAGCGGTGCCTCACGTCCTGAGCAGTGGTCAGGTGAGGTGAGGTTTCTTACCCGTACATTTTGGGTTTGCAGACGTACCTTGAAATGATATAATTGGTGCGATAAGTTATATCTTTCCATTTTCTTCTTTTACATATGTTCACCCTGAACATTTTTGTTGTATTTTTTCACGCAGTAGCTTATACTTTTTAGGTCCTGAGGAAAGCTAGACACTCTTCTAGGTCACAGATAGCTGAAACATGTAGACCGACCTACCCTCTAAAACTAGACAGTAGTAGTTTATTCTTTCAAAACTGCCTTAGCACTGGTTTTAACCCTAACACTAAGGGATACACAATAAACACATTTTTCTCTTAGTAGCCAGTTTTAACTTCACTAATTTTCTGTTTTTTTGCACTGCGTCCGTCACCGAATAATAACCCACAGCTCATCATATCGTGGATTTTAGTATATCCTATGAGACCATTCCAATAAAACATCCCTGTGCTCCTCCCTCACAGTGAGGGGGTTGTAGCCCTCGGCTCTGCTAGGAGTTACTGCCGGGAGGAGAACCCAAATGATGAAGCATGTCACCCGTGGGTGAGTGATGGGACTCCGTTTCCCTATGAGGGTTACCCATATGGCATCTTATATTTAGTTGAGCTTAGGTACTTATGAGTAGTGCAGGATGCCAGTAGGCACCTAGTAATAATACAGACTTCGAGACAATTTATTGTGCTTTCAGAGTTGGTTGGGAAAGTGTCTTTGGAGGTCGTTAAACTTTTCCCGTGGACCCTCTCCCTCACGGTTTTTTTACAGGCAGCGATTGTTAGCCATGGTTTATAGCAGCATAGCTGAAAATAATGTTTAAAAAAATGGTACTATGACGTAGTCCTCGTGTTGTTTTGCAGACAGACACCAACATGGATGCTTGTGCCCACAAATAAGGTAAGCATGTTTTTCCTTTTCATTTACCAAACCCTGATGGAATACAGGCCTCAAGAAATATACTTGCCAACTGGCAATTGCGAGTCAGAGTTGATCAGATCAAGCTATTTCTAGGACCTACTAGCCCAGTCTGGTAAGGTGGTAAAGAACAGGTGTTCTGTTCATTCGGAAAGTGAACTAGCAATAAAGATAACTTTATATCTTTTTTGCATCTAGTCACATTTGCTGTGTGTCTAAAGTCAGAGGTCAAATGTCAAGCTATTTCTTCTGAGAAATCGCTGCTTATTTTTATCCTGGAGATTAGTGTTTACTTTTCTTTCTCTGATTGGAAAGTTAGAGAGTACTTTGCAAAGTAAACTTTCTGACAAGAGTACTGAGCACACAACATTTAAACAGCTTGTAAATGAACAGAACAAACATTTCAAAATAGATTTCAGTAGTTTGGAGAGCAATCGTTTGTAACTCTGAAGAGAGACGCAAGAAAAGATTTTAATTTGGTCAAAACCAATCAGAATACCTTACTTAGTAATGTGCACATGATAAATATTTGCTGAAACCTGATTTTGGCACATTATTGTTTGTACCTATATACTTTTATCAGTAAAAATGCATGTCAGTGGGAAGGTTTGAAGCCATTTCAATAGAAAATGTTTGTCTGTAAATGACAGTGTGCTACCACATCATGCTTTAGTGATATACATAATGAAAAGGAAGAGGATTTAAATACGAACTGAAAAACAATCCTGCCCTTTCCTCTACCCCGCCATGATGACAATTCTTATAGTGAAATAAGATGCAAGTCAAGGGTTATTTGTAACGTATACGTGGGTTATATTTTTGTTATAAACAGAGCAAAACTTTAGCCTATAAAACAAGTTTTTTGTACAGCAGACATGCTGTACTTTCTAATTTGAAGGTGGTCTTGTATGTGGTAATGAAGTAAAATGTGACTCCGAGAAATAAATATTTGCATAGGAACACAAGACGAGATGAGTTTAGGGGTCAAGCGCATTACAGTTAGGTCAAGGAGATCACTCAAGTCACTAGACCTGCAGGTCTGGTAACATTCTTCAATGCCTGGAATACTAAATACAAGTTGTGCAAAATACACTTACTTTAGATAGCGCTAATGCACTTTTTGATACAGCACCAATGTGCCTTTTAAAAAAATAAAAAACACGGGGGTGTGAGTTGGCAGTGTGGAGTGCCACAGCACAGATACAGCTCTCTGGGACACCCCAAACTGTACTTTTTGGCCTCCCAGAAAATGTGTGTCAGTACCCATGCCTTAAAGGCTTGACTCGGGTCAATCCTCAGATAAAAAGTTTGGTTCTGTCATTATTGATTCAGCAATCAAGTAATTGTTCTTAAATACACTTTTTTCTTCATTAAATTATTTGTCTCTCCAAATGTTATGCTTGGTACTTCCTCAATATGGGAAGGACGAAGAGGACGGATAATTACTTGCCAATAATTTTCATTACCCTGAATCATAGTCCTCCTGGCCCCAGTTCAAATCCCTCCCATGTTTGCACCCTTATATTTACTTGTTATTGAAAAACACCGGTAAATAATTATTTAATGTATTCGTGTTAAGTCTCTGCAAAAGCCCGGACATGATACGTAGCCCGAACTCTAAATAAAATCGTCTATTTACATTTATAACATGACCTTTCTGTCCTTGGGTGCTTTCATTATCAGTCAAGAGTCATTTAGGTTTCCTGTTTTAAGCAAGTACTGCTAACGGGTCAAATACCGGATTTGAGAGATTTTTCTCACTTTATATCGGCTGGGGCAATAAAATACTGGTCATGTCGGTAAAACCGGCAAGGTGGCAACCCTGGAGCTGTAATCCCCACAAAGATGTATCAGCCTTTCACCCTGCGAGGGCAGGTAGAGAGAGTACCCTGGCACTTAGTGATATAGCAGCTGCTGACGGCAGTGTCTTTGCAAGAGTGTGGCACTGGATGCTGGGAGACCGAGGTAAAGCAACCACACTTACAGTATGGTGTATGCCACAGGGTACAGAAGGGCGGAGCCAGGGGGCGCTCCTTAGATACAGGAAATATTCTAATACAATACTATATATCCCACAGCCACCGTCTCCCTGACAAATGTACATAGTCTGTATAAATATTACTCACGTTTTCAGCTCCCCGGTGGGACATTTTCCTTCCAGCTCTGGTTTGCAACTTCACAGGTTAAAAATGGAGTTTGAAGGGCAAATGGGTATGCAGAAGACGAACAACACGGATGTCCAGAGCCCGCAATTAAATATATGAAATATAGACCCTAAACCCGACGCCAATGTGTTCTTTCTAAGACGTTAACAGGACTTCGATGGAAACCTGACTGTGTACACAACTGACGTCCGATGATGCGCATGCGTGGGACAATCATGTATGAAAGAGCATGCGCAGTAGAAGAACACCACCCTATGGCGCACGCTCGGCGCACGCTCAGTGCACGCTACTGGTCTCAGACATGCGCAGCAGCGCATTGGAGAAACACAGATCTCCATTGTCCGACCATCATTACCAGGAGAGCGCTCTATAAACAAATGTTGGTTTTGGAGGTTTTTGAAGCGATTACTTGCCCTGGAGTCATTAGAGCGCTTTATCCGAGCGTCATCTTGCATTTCTTAGCTAAAATTACTTTGTCCTATGTGTCCTCGTTGTTTTATAAGTCTGGCATCTCAAAAACAGTCTCACCTCCCAGTCACTCTGTTTGTTTCTCACCGTTTTATTTATTTAGTGCATTTTATAAAGCGCGGACATTACCCGAAGGTGACAGAGCGCTGTACAATAGCAGACATGCCAACCCTCCCGATTCAGGCAGGAGACTACCGATTTCAAGGCTGGTCTCCCGCCTCCCGATTCCTGCAAGTAATAACCCGATAGTGACCACACCGTCATCCGCTCCACTCAACACGCATGCACAGACGTCACCCATAGATTACACTGACACTTTCATTGTGGGTGAAGAACTGCTGCAGGTTTATTTCATACAACATAAGTATGACGTTATCTTACGGGCTGTAATATCGGGCCCCAGGCCTACAAATGAAACGCTCGTGGACACAGGTGTACTAGTGGTGGTCAGTGTAATGCCTGCCACGCCCAGAGCCATGGGCTTTTTATTGACATTTGTGCGTGCCGTCCGAGGGGACGTCAGGCTCACCCAACTCCGGCTACGCTAGGGGGGGGGGGGGGGGTGTGACCCTAACACACGCACGCGGACCCTCGGGCAATGGTTCGGTCCGTCGCGCAACATTACATTCCTCCTTTACCCAGAATTGAAACCCAACGAAACTAGTCGCCTATAGCGACCCAACAGTTTAACAGTCTCTAACAAAAGTCTTATGGAAAACAAAGGAACAGTCTTACTTGGTTGTCCGTTGGAGGGGCAGCCTTCCCTCACTCCCACAGTTGACAGCGAGCCACAAAGTCTCTGTACCTCTGGGATGGTCGCGGGCGTAGGTGATACTGGCTCTGGCTGCGCCCATCTGATTGGGTGAGAAACATGTCCTCTGAGCCGTCCGCCACCACCGGGTCTGGGCGGCTCGGCGCCGCTTGTGGCACCTCCTCCCTTTCAGTTGACGCCGAAGAGTCCTTTCCGGCGTTCTCCGCCCTCTGGGGCTCTTCCGCTCCTGGGGGGTTCCGAGGGCTGTGAGATGGGGTTGGGTAGTAGTCTTCAAACTCCTGGAGGTCTTCCTCCTCTTCGCGCGGGGTTTTCTTGAAAAATGACACGTTTCTAGTTACTTTATCGCCGCCTCTGACGGCCGTGACCAGGGTCCCTTGTACATTGGTGACAGTCCATGGGGCCAGCTCGAAGGGCAGGCGGAATTTTCCCCCGGGGTGCCGGTCTTTCACTAGCACCTGGTCGCCGACCTGGATTGTACTGTCCGCCGCTCTCCGCCGCCGGGAGGCTTCTTGGTTCGTTTTTAGTCGATTTTCTGTGGAGCGATTGGGTGGGTCTGGTGATGACTCCCACACAGGGTGGTGCGGGATAGTGTCCCGGATCGCTCGGCCCAGACATAGGTGGCTCGGGGGAACCCCGGTGGTGCAGTGGGGTGTCAGCCGGTACTCCCGCAGGAATTGGTAGAGAGCTAGCTCGACGTTGAGGCCGTCTGCCAGGGCAATCTGAACAGTTTTGTTTAGAGTCCTCATCAGTCTCTCAACCTCTCCGTTTGCTTGCGGCCACCGTGGGGTTATGCGGCGGTGTTTGATGCCGTGGGATTGCAGGTACTCGGCCAGTTCTGTGCCGTTGAATGGTGGACCGTTGTCCGTGCGCAGCTCACTTAGGAGTCCGTGGGTGGCCATGACCTTCTCCAGTTTGGGGATCACGTCTGCTGCTGCTGTTGAGGGGACAATCTCTACCTCGGGGTACCGCGAGTAGTCATCTACCACAACTAGCATGTGTCGTCCTCCAGGTAGACTGCCGAAATCGGCGCTGGCTCGCACCCACGGCGAGGTCGGGCCTTCTTCCGTGATCACGGGTGCTGGGGGGTCGGGTAGGCTGGTCGCCAAACACACCGGGCACCGCTGGACCGTGTCTTCAACCAGCTTGTCGAGTCCCGGGAACCAGAGCTTGCACCTGAGGCGGTTCTTCGACTTGACAATGCCTTGGTGAGCGCCATGCGCCAGGAGGGCGGCCCGTTGGGTGAGGCTGCCGGGCAGTACCAGGCGGGGGCCTCTCAGGAGACATCCTTCGGGGGACACCGATAATTCGTTCCTGACGATGTAGAGCGCTTTCAGTGACGCCTGGGCCTCGGGCGTGCGAAAGGACGACGGGCTTTGGAGCGGCTTCCAATCTCCAGACGCGACCGCTCTGATGGCCATCTGCAGACAGTCGTCTCCTTCGGTAGCCAGCGCAACCTCTTTGAGGGACATCGGCAGGGGTCGGGACCTTTCCACAATCATCCGGACATACTCCTCGGTAGCGGCCGCCTCCGTGGCTTCCACGTCCGTGGCCGGGCGGGCGTGTCTGGACAGGAAATCTGCCGGATTTCGGGCGCCTGGTCGGTACTCAACAGTGAATTGGAACTCTTGGAGCTGGAGGACCCATTTCTCTATCCGCGGGGGAGGGCGTGATGACGAGCCTTGGAACAGCGGGACTAGGGGCTTGTGATCAGTGATCACCACAAACGGGTGTCCATACAGGTAGATGTGGAAATGGCGGCACCCCCACAGGATCGCAATGGCTTCCTTCTCGATCTGCGAGTACCGCTGCTCCGTTGGCGTGAGTGTTCTGCTTGCGTACGCGACGGGGGCCCACTCTCCGCACCTCTGCTGCTGGGCTAGCACGGCTCCTAGGCCTGTCGGGCTGGCGTCCACTATGAGTTGTGACTCGAGCCGGGGGTCGAAGTATGCTAGGGTGGTGTCAGCCGAGAGCGCCTCTTTGGTTCTCTGGAACGACTCTTGCTGTGCGGGGCCCCACTCCCAGGTGGCGGAGGCTTTGGTGAGGTCGCGGAGGGGCCCCGTGAGGTCAGACAGGTCTCGGATGAACCTCCCGCAGTACGTGACCATTCCCAGGAAACTGCGGACAGCCGTCACGGAGGTAGGCGCGGGGGCCGCGTGTATGTCCTTAACCTTATCCGGGTCCGGGCCTATCCCTTGGTCGGAGAATCGGTATCCGAAGAAGCTAATGTCTTTGCGCAGGAAGTCACATTTGTCTCTGTGGAGGGTAAGGCCTCGTTCCTGCAGCCGGGAGAACACGGCTCGGAGGCGTCGGATATGTTCATCCAGAGTAGGGGCATGGACGAGGATGTCGTCGCTGACGTTCAAGACTCCGTCCAGCCCCTGCAGGACATTCTGGATAATGTTCTGGAACACCTCCGCTGCGCTCGAGATCCCAAAATTGAGCCGGGTGTAGCGCCAGAGGCCGGCGTGCGTGGAAAATGTGGTGATTGGGCGGGAATCGGGGTGCAACGGGATCTGGTAGTATCCCGACCTCAGGTCCATCTTGGAGAACCATTTGGAGCCTGATAGCTCTCCCACGATGTCGTCGATGGTCGGCGTCAGGTGTAGCTCGCATCTGATGACCAGGTTGGGGACGCGGATGTCCACACAGATCCGCACTGCGTCCGGCTGTTTCGGTTTTTTCGCCACCACGATGGGTGACACCCATGGGGTGGGTCCGCTTACCCGTTCGATAATTCCCGCTTGCTCCAGTGTCCGTAGTTCGGCTTCCACTTTGGGTCGTAGGTGGAACGCGATGCGTCGATGCCGGAGGGCTACTGGGGCGACCGTCCTGTCGATGTGGAGGTGTACAGCGGGTCCTCTGAGGCACCCGATTCCGTCGAATAGGGCTGTATGCTCCTGCACCAGATGGTCGAGGTTGCTTGTTTGGACGGTGAGGGCGAAGTGGATCAGGCCCAGGTCTTGGGCTGTCCGGCACCCCACTAGGAATCCTGTCCCTTCCTGTGACACGTATATTTTGGTGGGCAGCCGAGTGGTGTCGTGGGATAGGTCTGTCCTGAAAGCCCCGCACAGGCGTAGGGGGCGATGGGTGCCGTAGGCATACACTTGCACCCTCGTTGGCCGGAGTGGTGGAGCGCTCCTCAGCGTCCGGTATACGCTGGCCGCCATCAGGTTGATGGAGGCACCGGTGTCGATCAGAGCCGGTACGGCCTGGTCCTGTACTGAGACTGTGCACATGGGTCCGGTTGACGGGGTCGCGGCCAGGGTGTTGAGCATCCGCACCACGTGCACCGAGGCGACATCCGCTTCGTCGTCGTCATCCATGTCGCTGTTGGCGGAGGTGCTGGGTAGGGGTGCCAGCTGTCTCACCCTCCTGGGCGGGCCTCCTTGCTTCTTCCTTGATGTGGACAGGCATACACTCGCAAAGTGGTTGGCTTTGCCACATGCGCTGCAGATTTTGCCTTGGGCCGGGCACGCCCCTTTGTGTGGTGTCGCTCCTCCACACCATACACAAGCTCGGCTGGGAGAAGGTTGGACAGGCCTCGGGCTCCTCCGCTGGGGATGCTTCGTGCGGGTGTCGGCTACCTCTGCCGTGATGGCGCACACCGGTTCTGTTTTGATGGTGACCGCCGGTTTCGGCTCCATGTGCGCGGCTCTGGCCTTGGACAGTTCCTTCGAGCGGCCTAGCGTGAGGATGTCGCGCATCGGCATGTTGTCCGCCTCCAGTACCCTTTCACGGAGCTTGGACGACGCGCAGCCTTGGATGAACTGTGCGCGGATCTCGTCGTCCGCATCGGGGAGTGTGCACGTGCTGGCAAGTTTTTTGAGCCTGGCGTAGAAGACGTCCATCGACTCCTCTGGGAGCTGGCGGGCTTGGCGGAGCAGGAAACGTTCATAGTCTGCACTTGCAAACGGTTCAAAGTACGCTGTGATGGCGTCGCGTAGCGTGGCGTATGTCATGGGCGGCCCAGCTTCCACCACGTCTTTAGAAATGTCATGGATCGCCTCACCTCCCAGGTGCAATAGCATGGCGCGCCTCCGCACCACCGCGACTTCCGCCGCCACGAAGTAGTTCTCCAAACGTTCCACCCATTTCTTCCAGCGTGCGGCTTGAGATGTCGGGGTGCCCGTGACTTCGAAGGGCTCGAGGGGGGGCACATTGGTCATACTCGCTGAAGGCGGCAGCTGGGGGTGTCACCGACTCACCGCTGGGGCTCACCGCACACCCGGGCGTCGTCTGCAGGCAGGTAGGGCGAGTGGAGGGCCGGGGGCCGTCCAGGGAGGGTGCAGGGCCAGCCAGGGGCTTCCTTCGCAGCCAAAACGGGCCTCACGCGAGATGCGTGGGGAACGGCAGGGCCGGGCCACGAGTTGCACGCGAGATGCGTGAGAGACGGCAGGCAGGTCCCAGCGTTCCGCGCGCGCAGGCCCCGTAGCAGAGGCAGGCAGCCGGAGGAGGAGGAACCAGTCTCCGCAGGCCTGGAAGGCAGTCGGGAGCGTCGGCACACAGGTGAGGGCCAGCAGGGGACCTCGCAGGGCTGCCAGGGGGGGCCAGGGGCAGCGCAGGGGCCGGGCCAAAGCAGGTGGCAGGAACCGCTCCTTGGGCAAGAGCGAGGGTTCGATAGCACTCGATGGGGTGGCGAGACCACCTCGTCGCCAGTGTAATATCGGGCCCCAGGCCTACAAATGAAACGCTCGTGGACACAGGTGTACTAGTGGTGGTCAGTGTAATGCCTGCCACGCCCAGAGCCCTGGGCTTTTTATTGACATTTGTGCGTGCCGTCCGAGGGGACGTCGGGCTCACCCAACTCCGGCTACGCTAGGGGGGGGGGGTGTGACCCTAACACACGCGCGCGGACCCTCGGGCAATGGTTCGGTCCGCCGCGCAACATTACACGGGCGATCCAGGGCAAGCAGCCCCTCGCTGCTCCGCCCGCCTGGCGAGCCAGCACGCACGGTGGGTCGATGCCCTGCAGTGCGGCACATATTTTCAGATCATCCTTTGGGTCACGTGATCTGTCGCATACTCCCATCCCTTTTGACGGGGGCGGAGCGTGTTGTGGCACTCCCCCGGTTGGTCAGGCCCCCCAACCGCCCGAAGGACTAACGGGGCGCCGTCGCGGTCTTCGCAGAACCTCCTTTGGCTCCCGGACCTTGGCTCGGGCACCCTTACTGTGCCAGACAGGGGTACCCTTACTGTACCGCCTGTCGCAGAGGTACCCTTACTGTACCCTTCTGCCTCCAGATCGCCCTGTAACTCCGCCTGCAACGCAAGAAAAAACATTAAAACATTCCAATGGCGCGCTACCTCCGCTGCGCAGGGTAAGAGGAAAGGGTGGGAATGCGCGTGGCCAGGAGGAGCGGCACAGGAAGCAGAGGAAGAACAGAAGGGGTGAGGTGCCTAAAAAGGGGGGCTAGCCTCGCCCACCCTAGTGGCACGCCTCCCCCAGACAATCCCATTGGGGGCCTCCCCTCCCCGAGGTGCGGCCTCACGCGAGGCGGAGCAAAAGGGGGGGGGGGGGGGGGGGGGGAGGCTCCGACGGGCGGCCACTAGAAGGCTGCCCTGCTGAATGTCCCCCTGACGGGGGCGGAGCATGTTGTGGCACACCCCCGGTTGGTCAGGCCCCCCAACCGCCCAAAGGACTAACGGGGCGCCGTCGCGGTCTTCGCAGAACCTCCTTTGGGTCCCGGACCTTGGCTCGGGCACCCTTACTGTGCCGGACAGGAGTACCCTTACTGTACCGCCTGTCGCAGAGGTACCCTTACTGTACCCTTCTGCCTCCAGATCGCCCTGTAACTCTGCCACAGCTCTGGGGAGGCTTCCGTCGCTGCCAGAGCCCCCCTTTCCCTACCATGCTGCTACTGATGCCCAGCCCTGGCGAGCGCCTCTTGCACGTCCAGCAAGAACATGTCCATCCCTACCCTGGACAGGTGCACCCCATCCGGCTCATAGAACCCCTCCACCTTCTCTTGGATCAATGAATGTCTGATGAAGCCCATGCCCCTGCGCTCCATGAATTTTTGCATGGACCTGTTGACCCTTTTGCGTGACCGATCTACTGCTGCCGGAGACCTGGCCCCCCTCCAAGTCTTGCGGGGGACGATCTCTGACCACCACAGTTCGCATGGACCCAGTGCCTGGCTGATGGCTGGCAGGTCCGCTTGCATGGACAGGAGCAGGGCCCTCCTCCCCCTGCAAACAAGGTCATTTCCCCCTAGGTGCAAGATGATGACCGACGGCTGTACCCCCCCAGCCACCAAACGCTGTTCTATTGAGCCCCGTGCTTCACTCCATTTCATCCCAGGGGAGCCCAGCCACACGAACTGTGTGTTAACGAAACTCTGCGGCCAGTTCCTGTGCGCCGCCCAGCGTTCCAACCTTGTGATGTAGGAGTGCCCCATCAACCATACCTGGTGGCCTGTCAATGAAACAATGAAGCAACTTTTAGACAGGCAAATGGAATTTGTACACGCGGCATCAAGGACGCACATACCTCTTGAAACAATCGGAGTCCCACCGCCCCACACCCTTCACGCCCTCAGAGCCCATACCAGCTTTGGCTGCAGAGGTGGCGGCGGCAATGCGGAAAGAATGGGAGGAGAATCTGCGCCCACTCCCTGATAAATCCCCCTTACCAATGGCGGACCCCAGGATGCGATCAAACTGAAACCTGGTGAGGGGGGACCCATCCGCATGAATCAAGAAGGGGCCCGGGGCCGCTGGGCGTAAGGCCAGGTATTCTCTAACAGTGTAGACCGGGCAATACCTGTTGTCCCCCAGTGCTTGTAGGACTACCGTCTTTCCCTTCCCCGCCTGGTCTGTCTTGGATTTGCGAATGCGGAGTTCCAGTGTTGTATTGAGACACACGTCTGCGATACCCAGCGCCGTGGCAGACAGGTCAACCTTGGATTTCGCCACCAGTTCGCTAACCCTAAAGGCCGCGAAAAAGGCCAGGCAGAATGCCGTTGTAAAGAGCCTAGCTTCGAACCGGGAGTGGGTAACCAGTGGTACTGCGTCTAGGAGGCGCTGCAGGTCAATGAATTCAATTGGCGCCCTGGTGTCCGGCTGCCTAATCTCCTCCCTGGCCCAGCCCTTCAGGGCCGCCCTGATCTTGAAAGACCCCGTTGGGTCAGCCCCCCATCCAGCTTGGCATCGTGTCGCACGGCTGCCAGGTGGCCACATGTCCATGAGTGGCTTTTGCCGTTCTCCTTGGCCCAGACCACGAATGTCTCTACCTGATCCTCGCTCCCCAAGGCTAAGCCACCCTGCGCCTCCACTACTGCTCTAAATGTCGCTAACTGGGAGCCATACTTCTTCTGTGTCGCCGGCGCCAGGGACCTCTCCCCCATCTTCCTCAGTCGTTCCCCCACCGAAGCAGGCGCCAAAGGGGGTCTGGGAATGGTGTCATCTCCGCCCTTGCCTGCGGCCATGCCTCTCGAAACCGGAGCCACTGAAAGCGAGAGAGAGCGTCAGCTGCCACATTCTTGACACCCGCAATGTGCCGCGCCCTAAATTCAATGTTGCTGCGCAGTCCTGCCTTCACTAACTCCCTCAGCAGACTTAAAACTAGCGGGCATGTGGCGGTAAGACCGTTGATGGCGTGCACCACCGCCATGTGGTCTGACCAGAAAACTACCTTCATGTCGCTTAGTGTGGCCAGGAGGAGCGGCACAGGAAGCAGAGGAAGAACAGAAGGGGTGAGGCGCCTAAAAAGGGGGGCTAGCCTCGCCCACCCTAGTGGCACGCCTCCCCCAGACAATCCCATTGGGGGCCTCCCCTCCCCGAGGTGCGGCCTCACGCGAGGCGGAGCAAAAGGGGGGGGGAGGCTCCGACGGGCGGCCACTAGAAGGCTGCCCTGCTGAATGTCCCCCTGCGGGTGACGCGGGCAGCGGCATTCCTCGGGTTTCAGCTGACAGGGCTTGGTATTGTGTAAAGTGCTAATTCTTCCAGCAATAGTCAGAGTGGTGATGCAGGGTCTCTAGAAGGGGTGAAAAACCAACAAAGCCCCATTAACAAGCGAATGGTCTTTTAAAGATCTGTGAAGTACTCGGGGACGGCTCGGGAAGCTGTTTCAGCCCGGGCTGCCACACATGGAGGGGGAGGGGGGGGAAGTTATGCAATGCCAGGCCAGTGCACAACACTTGCATCACCCTCTCTTTGCCATTGCGCCCCATGCTTCTGAAAGGTAAGAAAAAAACGTGCATTTGCGTTTCAAATGTCCAGTCCTACAGCAGCACACTTCCAAAGCCCATACATGACAGTAACCCGATTCAAGGCCCCACTCTCCCGATTTGTTTAAAAAAATCTCCCACTTTGCTCTTCTGAAATGTTGGCATGTATGCAATAGAACCAGTTACGTTACAAGAGAAAAGTGTTACATAATAGAACATTACAAAGATAAATAGGAGACTTAAAAGGAAGAGTACACAAACACAAAATCCAACACAGCACGCAAGGGTGAGGAATGTACAAGAAAGAAAACAAATTTACAATCAAGAGCGTACTTCCTAGAGGGGCCTGAGAATGAAAGTCTTAGTTCTGAAAGTGTCTTTGGAAGAGAAGAGATTTGAGTTCAGCTTTGAAGATCCGGGTAGACAGGGTGGCACGGAGCAATGGGGGAAGCGAGTTCCAGATTCTCACCGCATTGCCTGAGAAAGATTGCGCCATCGATCTTTCCCTTTTGAAGGAGGGGGGCTCAAGCAGAAGCTTTGCCGCATTGCGAGAAGGTCGAGAGCCTCCGGACAATTTCAATGTATTCGCCAGGTAACGAGGGGAGGACGTGTGCAAGGCTTTGTGGGTGATACAAGCCGTCTTGTAGATTGATCTTGCCTCGATCGGAAGCCATCGAAGAGAGTACAGGATAGGAGTGGCATGGTTGCTTCGTTTAGACCCTGAAATGAAGCGAGCTGCTGAATGGAGGATGGATTTGAGAGGGTAAAGGTGGGATTTGGGTAGTCCCGTTAGAAGAGAATTGCAATAATCCAGTCTAGAGAGAACCAGCGATCAGACCAAGGTTTTAAGGTCTTTCTCCGGGAAGAACCGACGAATTCCCCACAGAAGGCGCAACTGGTAACGTGCGTTCTTAGCAATAGAGTTGATATGGGAGATTAGACTGAGTCTTTTGTCAAGTATGACACCTAGGGATTTTTTTTTTAAACAAACTTATATTTGTCAAGTTGCACATATATTGCAGGGCTCTGCACTCCGGAGACAACTGCACAATCCAACTATACAATTATGATGACTTTGACTTTTGTACTTAATATCCAAACACATCCCAACATCACCTCCCACCCCACCCCCACCCTGATCGCACCAGATCCACATAGTCCTGTCCACCGCATAGAGATACAGCGGGAAGGGCAAGCCCCACAGGGCCCCCCGTAGCATGCCCCCACAGTCTAAAAGTATGCATACGCACTATCAAACCAGATGGACCTCTGTCACCGATGGCGGGTCCAAGAACAGTCCCCGATAATCTGCCCACCGCTTCCAAATCTTGTAGTGTTTGAGTGGGCACCCCCTACCAACAAAAATAGGTTGTTCTAGCCCCATACAGAAGTCGAGCCCATTCTTCCATGCGGCCACCGATGGGGTCCTTGGCGCCTTCTATGCCTTGGCAATTTTCCTTATCACCAGTGTAAAACCCAATTGCATGAGGTGTCGCTTATAGATGTTGCCACCTATTCCCTCCGTAACATGAAGTAAGGCCAGCTGCGGCATCCGGGGGAGCTCCCACCCCAGAATCTCCGAAAGACAAGAATATACCCCTCTCCAAAAGCGATCAAGAGACGGACAGCTCTAAACAGTGTGACTGAATGTACCATCCTCTCGGCTACAGCGAAGGCACACAGGGGAGGCGATCAGCCCTGCCCTCCACAAGCGCACACGGGTAAAATAGACCCTGTGCAGATATTTGAACTGAACTAGGCGGAGTCACATCGCTATGGCTGCCCCTCGCGGGGCCGCCAAGGCCTCAGTCCAGTCCTCCTCCTCCACCAGTGTGCCCACATCCTCCTCCCACGCCCTTCGAAGCCTCTGAAGTGTGGGGGAGCAATGAGTGACCAGGGACTGATAAATTTGAGAGATTTTCCGGTCGGTCAGATCTCCCATAAAAACCTTTGCCTCTAACGGGCTGAATTCCGGTAGCGACTCCAAGCCCTCTAAACTAGGGGACAGAGCATGCCTAAATTGAAGGTAGCGATAAAACTGGGATCGTGGCATAAGGAATTCTTTCTGCAGGTCTTGAAAAGATTTGAGCGTCCGGCCCCTCATAACATCACCAAGGACCGATATACCTATCGCGTCCCAACCCCGGAAGCCCTGTAAGGCCGCCAGCTGAGGCAAGCGCCTGTTGCCCCAGAGGGGGGTTTCCCGAGTCAGAGTGGTCCACCACCCCATTCGGTGCAGAGCCTGCCTCCAGAGCAGAAACACCACCCGCGTAACCGATGGCAGCGACCCCTGCAGCGGCGCCGAATATAATATAGTATGTAGAGAATGGTGTTCCATGAGCTGGCGCTCAACTGTATATGCCGGGTCTCCCCTGTCACCGTACCACCACTCGTTAAGGACCAGCAAGTGTGAGGCTTGATAGTATGAGAGAACATTAGGGGACGCCAGCCCCCCGCAATAGGTGGACAGGAAGCATGTGCGCAGAGCAACCCGCACTTTCCTCCCTCCCACAGGAACCGTCTCAGTGCTGCATTCACCTGTCTGAACCATCAGGGTGGGATCTGGTATGGATGATTCTGTAGTTGGTAGAGGAGCCTGGGAAGTGCCACCATCTTAAATATTGCTGATCTGCCATATAAAGACAGAGGCATACGGGACCAGGACTTAAGATCTTCATGAGTCCGTTCTCACACTGGGACCAGGTTACGTTCCCAGGAGACTGCAGGTATATCTGATAAAAACACGCCCAGATATTTCAGCCCCCCCGCCGCCAACTGAACCGAGGACGCCCACGCTCCTACCACAGTCCGATCCCCTAGAACCCAAAGTGTTGATTTATGGGGGTTCATATAGAGCCCCGAAGTTTCCCCAAAAATGTGCATAATGCGCAATAGCCGCGTCCCCGTCCTGTCTATAGCTGTAAGAAAGAAGAGAACATAGTCCGCATACAATGCAATCCTATCAGACAGACCTGGCGCCCATTCAAATCCCCGGATCTGCGCGTCAATGCACACCCATGCAGCCAAAGGCTCCATAGCTAGTGCAAATAGGTATGGGGACATGGGGCAGCCCTGCCGCGTACCCCGCCTGATAGAAAAGGATGAATAAAGTGCCCCCGCCACCCGCACCGACGCCGTTAGATCTGTGTACAGTAGCGTTAGGTAGGAGAGAAAGCGTGGGCAGAAGTTGAGCCTTCGCAGCAGGAAAAGAGGTACACACAGCTCAGGGAGTCAAACGCCCTGTCCATATCAGCCAATAACAGTGCAACTGGTTCCCCAAATTGCCTGATGGCCGCCATTGCCATGAGCACTCGCCTAATATTGTGTCTGGTCGCCCTCCGGGGCATGAACCCAGCCTGGTCGGGGTGCACCAGGGTGGAGATGTGGGGCAGAAGGTGATTGGCCAACACCTTGGCCAAAACCTTCGCCTCCACATTTAAGAGGGAAATAGGACGGTATGAAGCATGTTGCTCCGGGGCCCTGCCCAGTTTGTGCAATACCACCACCTCTGCATGCCTCCAGTCAGGGGGAAGCAAGCCCCGCTCCGAGCCTCTTCTATCACCGGTCAAAAGTGAGGGGCCAATTGTATAAAAAAATGCCTAAAATATTCACAGGGGAACCCGTTGGGTCCCGGCGCCTTCCCGGGGTTAAGTTTTCCCAGAGCTGTGCCCAACTCCTCATCAGTCAGTGGTAGCTCCAATTGTTCCCGCACCTCATCTGACACGGCTTTTGGCGGTAGGTCAGCTATGAATTTATCTATGACAGCAGCCGAGACACCTAGGGATTTAGCGCTATCGACAATGATGGATTTGTTGTTGAGTAAGTTCAGCTGATCCATCCAAGATTGAGCAGGAGGAGGGGAGAGAGAGGTAGAAAGGAGGAGGAATTCCGTTTTGGCAGGATTTAGAATGATTTGGCGAGCTAACATCCAGTTGTGAATAGCGTTGAGTATTGAGAGATCGTGTGCAGAAGAAACCTTGAGGTAGATTTGGGTGTCATCCGCATAAAGATGATAATGGATCCCAGATTTACTTAGGAGGTTCCCTAATGGTTCCAGGTAGAGATTAAACAAAGTGGGTGCCAGGATAGAACCTTGAGGGAAGCCTTGACCTACAGCCAATGGAGACAAAAGACTGTTTGCTATCTTGATCATTAGGGATCTGTCCGAGAGGAATGAGGCAAACCATTTAAGCACTGTGCCATCCAATCCCGTTCTCTGTTGAAGAGTGTTGAGGAGGGTGTTATGATTAACAGTGTCAAAGGCTGCAAAGAGGTCTAGAAGAATCATAAGACACGATTCCCCAGAGTCAAGTATATGCAGCGCACCAGCAATCATTTGCAGCAGGGCTGTTTCAGTGCTTCAATTTTGGATGAAGCCAGACTGGAAAACGTTGAGGAGATTATTGTCCATAATATGTAGGGAAAGTTGTTTTGCAACACATTTTTCAGTGATTTTTGAAAGAAAACGGAGGTTGGTGAAAGGACAGAAGTTGTTGAGGTCATTCGCATCAGCGGAGGGTTTTTTTTTTTTTTAGAAGAGGGGTAACCTGTCCTGATTTGAGGGCAACAGGGAAGGAGCCTTGACTGAGGAAGAGATTAACTAGCCTGGTCCAGTAAGAGAGGGTATGGGTGTAGAAATCGATGGCGATGACACTAGGGATGGGGTCAGAGGAAAGGTTGGAGGGTTTAGTTTCCAGGATGCATTTGAGGAGGTCATCTTCCGAGATGACGTCAAAGTACTGCCAAGTGACTAAGGATTTCCGCTCCTCAATGGGGGTGGGGTGGGCGACCTGATCCACCAGTGCTATGACCTTTTCATCAAAGAATATAGCAAAATCTACTTCTTTCTTTGTGGAATCCTCAGGCTTAATGGTTAGGGGAGAGCAGTTTGGGTTTTTGATGAGCTCAAAAATAATTTTGGGTCTGTTTTTGGCTGAGTCAAGGAGGGATCTGAAATGTGAAGCTTTTTCATGGAAGATGTGGTTGTAGTTTTTAGATCTTGCTGAACATAAAAGAGAGAGATTAGAGTTGGATGGAGATTTTCTCCAATGTTTCTCCAAGATTCTAAGGTTCTTTCTTTCATCATTAACAGCTTTATTGAACCAAGGTGCTGAGGAGGTGAGTCTTTTCCAGTTGCTTTGGAGTGGAGCGACATTATCAATTTCGACTGCTAGGACTGAGAGGCATTGAGAGGTGAGATCGTTGACATCCACATTAGGGTCTAGTCTAGGAAGTGACCGCATAGCAGAATCACGAAGAGTGTCAAGATCAATGTTTTTAGTGTTGCGGAACCAGGTAGTAGCTCTTTTAGGTTGGGTGAGAGTTATAACGTGAGAGAGGTGAAAACGGAAGGGAATGAGGAAGTTGTCAGACCAGTCTACATGAATGGGGGAGCAATAGTCAGCAGGTCTGCTTTGGAAATAACAAGGTCCAGAATTGAGCCCTTAGTGTGTGTAGTTTCCGAGCAATGTTGGAAGAGATCATTGGCTGAGAGAAAGGTGGCAAGCTTGTTGGCAGCCGAGTCTTCCAAAGAGCCCCAATGGAAATTAAAGTCACCCAGGAAGATCTGTTTGTCACTTTGAGAAAATTGGTCACTGATAATGTCGGTGAGTTCCTCCACAAAGGAAGAGCAGTTACCGGGCGGGTGGTATATGTCATGGAATCTAAAAGGTGAGCCGTGATGTATTTGAAGTTCTAGGAATAGGCATGCGAATGTACCGAAGAAGGTGGTGGGGAAGGCTGTAATTTGAATGGAGTTTCTGAAGATGATATCAACACCACCCCCAATTTTGTCTGTTCTGTCATTTCTGAGGATAGACTAGTCAGTTGGTACCAGAAGATCAAACAAAGTATGAGACGAGTCATTAAACCAGGTCACAGTGAGGAAGAACATGTCTAGATTATGGTGGGTGATAGTGTCAGAAATTTCCAGTTTGTGTTTGATTGCAGATCTGCAGTTGTGGAGCAAACCGTGCAGCACTGACGCAACTGTTTTGGTGATGGGGGTGTTAGGGCTGTTAAGGGAGATAGGGATAAGATTCTTGAATGAGGGTGCCCTGTGAGAGGGAGGCTGGTAAGTTCTGACAGAGGAGATGGTCTGAATAGCACTGCGTAGAATTAATAGGAGAGGAAGGTGGAGGGGGAGTGACGTTGGTAGTCTTGTAGCTGTCCAGTAAGTTGGTGATGTCTACAGAGGACAGACTGTGGTTGGCTATATTGGGGCGCTGGAGCAAGGAACTCCTCGGGAGGATATTAGGGATGGGGGGCAACTTGATGCTTAAAAGTGAGATGGACGCTACAAGCTGGGAAATGGAAGAGATGAGAGAATCAAGTTTATTTTCCAGGGAGAGGAGGGCTGAGCACAGAGTGTTGAGTGGCTCGATGGATAAGGGAGGGAGTGCAGAGGGTGAGGGAGGACGGGGAGGGGTGGGGGAACGGGATACAGGAGGGAGTGCAGAGTTTGGGAGGACAGTGCGGGGTGGGGGAACAGCATAAGGAAGGGAGTGCAGAGGGTGAGGGAGGGAGGGGAGGGGTGGGGAGTTGGGGAGCAAGGGTAGAAGGTGGGGAAAGATGGTGGACGAAAGGGGTGGATGGTGATACAGTGATGGGAAGAGAAATATTTTTACTGGTGTTGAACAGAGGGGAAGAGTAAGGATCATAAGTAGCAGGAGACAGTTGAGGAGTAGGACGGGGTCAAATGAAGGCCAAAGGTATTGGGAGAAGAGAGGAGAAGAGGCTGAACCGGTAGGGGAGGGTGGGGGGTCAGATGAAGGCCAAAGGTACGGGGAGAAGAGAGGCGAGGGGGCTGTACAGGGGGGGAGGGAGGGTATTCCAAGGAGGGCCAGAGGTATGGGGAGAAAAGAGAGGATGGTGCTGGACAGGTGCTGTAGGCTATGAAAGGTGAATGTAGGGGGAGAGGTAATAGGTGGAGTGGGGGGGTTGGGCTAGATGGCAAATGAGGGCGGAGTAAGGGACTGTAAGGTCAGATGGAGAGAAGAGGATGAAATTACCGAGGGGGGAGACATGGTTGGGAAGCCAAGGTTGAGGAAGGGAAGGTTGGAGATGTGAGGTGGAAGAGAAGAGTTTTGGGGGCAGGGGATGAGGGATGGGGAAGAGCGGAAAGGGATGAGGTGAAAGGGGGAGGGAAGGGGGAAGGTAAGGAAAGTTGATCGGAAGACCAGGTTGTAAGAAAGGTGGATTAAGTAGGGGGAAGGTGGGTTGGATTAGGGGGAGGCGAAAACGTTGGAGTATCAGGCAGATACAGGGTGGAGAGGGGGAGTGGAGGCCAGAGGAAAGGCAGAAGAGATAGGGGGAAGAACATATTGGGAAGAGGGTAGAGTGGGAGAGGAGGGAGAAAGAGCAGGGGGGAACAAATGGTAGGCCTGTGACTTCCGGGAGAGCGGCCTGATGGAGTAACGGGGGGTCGGGGGGAGAAAGGGAGAAAGGAGAGGAGCTAGAAGAAGAATCGAGTGAGATCATAGTTGTATGGGTTGGACGAAGGGAGTGGAAGAGATGGTCAAAGAGAGAGAGACAGGAGTCTGTAGCTTGAATCATGACAGTGCCACTGTTAGACCTCTGGCTTCTTGTACAGTTAGCTGGCAATCCTAGGTTACTCAGGTGCCTGTTTTGTAAAGAGTAAGACACTTTATTGAGAGCCCCTTACATGTTCTGGAGGCGGAGTTTGAACATGCTCCCTACCTTTTAAATACAAACCAATCAAGGGAACTGGTGCTTGGCTTTTGGACCCCTGAATCACTCCACGCCCCTCCCTTTTTCTCCCCTAACGTCTAGTTCCTTTACCGTTTGCTGAGCTCTGAGATACTGTTTGCCTGCTTTTAGGTATCACATTCACTAGACTTTCTTTTTGGAATTCATCTTGCATCTCGACTTTCAGATAAACTCTCAAGAAGGTTTCACATCTGACTACTACCCCGACGACGCTGACAGTTGACGCTTTCAGGTTAGGTATTTCCTTATTCTGATTGTTTGTGTGTTTCCTTCGCACTCAGTACCGTTAATCTCTATTCATACGCGACCGCGTTGACTCTTCCCTTATTTGAACTGCTTCCTCTCCGTTGAGTATGCGGGTCGCTAAAGGCTTCCCTTCTCTGCAGACATAGAATACTGTTACGCGGGGTGCACATTTGAATTTCCTTTTTGTTTCCTAAACGCGTGATTCGTGTTTGCAGTTTCGGTTGGCTGCCTTTATCTTTCTTTTCAAACGCGTGGTACGCGTTGGCGTTTGCTTTAAGACTGGATACATTGTTTATTTTTATGCGCGAGGAGCGCGTCTTATTTTTTGAGCTGGATACATTGTAATTAAATGGGAACCATTGTTTATGTACAAGCACGAGGAGCGCGTCTTATTTGTTGAGCTGGATACCTTGTAATTAAACGGAAATATTGTTTATTTATAAGCGCGAGGAGCGCGTTTTTATTTTCTGGGCTGCAAACATTGTACCTAAGTACATATTATGCACACTAAACTTTTACATACGCAGACAGATAAGGAGTGTGCATGAGACAGTACTGAGCGCATTTAATGGACTGCTATTATCCGTCACTTGTGAGACTCTATGGCCCTCCCCCATTTTTAAGAGTTAAGTATCAGAGTCCTGCTAAGATATTTATTTACATTATTGACTCCAGCCTCGGAAGAGTATCCAGTACTCACCACACAGCAACTCCTAGCTGTTCCTATTATACTTTCAGAGATGTCCAGCCGGTAAGAAACTGTCTACCATTATAAAACAGGCACTGAGTTTTCCTTGTATACATGAGGTGAGAGGACACTCGTTTTATGGTTATTCTGTTGTTTTCCCACAGGTTCTCATCCACCCACTTCCACTGTTAAGGGAACCAGCTGGGGGATTGAGACATAGTCACATCTGCGCAGTCTCTCCCCACATCTCCTTGGGTCAGTTCCTAGGTATATAGTGTGTAGTTATATCGGGTCTTGGCCTGGGGAGTGTTGGGAACTTCTCTTCGCTCCTGTGGATTGGGCCATGATCCCTGCAACAGGTTAGTGGCACCGGCAACAGCCATTATTGTAAAGTGTAATGATGAGAGAGCCATTAAAGCTAGCGGAGGGGGAACATTTTAGCCGCTGTCCATGTGGGATAGATGAGGAGGAGGAACGTTGAAGGAATTGAAGAAGCTGGTGGACCAGGAAGTGATATCTTGAGTGAAAAAAATAAAGTCATTTTTGAGCTTCCCTAGGCGCCCATTGTGGAATTGGTCAACAAAGAGGGAATCAGGGAATTGTTCAATGGTGGTGTGCTTGAACCGTTTAGCTGCTGCTTTGGACAGATTAGGGGGATAAATGACTTTGAAGTAGTTAACTCCAGACTTAATTCGAATGGAAGCCATGATAGGGAGAAGAGGAGAGGAGGGGTGTGGGGGGGGGGGGTAGAGAAAGGGGCCACTAGGGTCGCGATAGCGCAAAGAAGTATAATAAGAGGAGGGCGCATATTCCGGAAGTCGAGTGAGGATAATCCAACAAGATTGTGGTCATTAGGTGACTAGAAATGCAGGGCCAAGGACTATGGTCCAACTCCCCTATAAAACATCATACTGATGGGATAGAAGGCTAGCTTGCCTCCAGTGGCAGAGAGGGTGAGGGACCATTAACGAGGCAAACCCTACCACCAGGGATTAGGCCCTCCACGTATGGAATCCAGCATGGAAATGAGTGTCACCTAGTGGATCACAGTGATAGGTACAGACATTTATCCTGACCTGGATTGAAACTCCATGCGAAGGCAGCTCTCCGGGCAGGTAGATGGCCGCTGTAGTAGCAAGGCCAGTGGGGAGGCTCGTGGGAGGCCTTACAAGTTAAGCAGAGACACAGGCGGTTGGAGGGCAAACAGAATAGGACCAATAAGGAGAAACTATTGGCCACCAGAGGTGGGCCAGCTGACCAGAGTGAAAGAGAAGTCCAGGACCGGCAACTGACCCCAACCGATCCAAGATGGCTATTTCATTAGCTCAACCAGAGATTAGGTTCATGGGAGTCCCTTCTTTGTTTACATGAAGCCATAGCTATGGTGCTTTTCAAACAGTCCTCTTTCACTTTCTATGCGGAGGGGCAAGTGAGGATGTCTTCAGTTTTCCAGGTGTTTATAACAGCAGTAGCTTTGAAATGGCTGAACCGGAAAATGCAAGAAATGGCTCAAAACCCACTGCCTTGGGGTCAGGCAGCACTCTGCTAGAGTGAGACAGCTGCATTAGTCAGGATTGAGTTAGTGAAGTCATACGGGGGGGGGCGACCATACCTGCTGGCAAGATCATAGTGGGCAGCTGATCACAGCGTTTGCTGCTGATTTGGTGTAAAAATGCCTATCCCTCCTCTCAGCTGCCATCTTAGGGTCAGGCACTTAATGGTGCACGATCATGGTCAGGCTAAGAACAAAGTGGCAACACACATTGTCTTGCAAAAAGAGGGGGAAAAGGCCGGTACGGTCGCTGTACCTTATGGGCAGGTTGGTTGAGATCTCTCTTCATCCGCCACTTTGCCGGGTGAGGAGGCAGTGGGCCTTCGACCGGGGAGGTCACACAAGGCGAGGAGGGCACCCCGCAGCCCCAAGCAAGCCAGGTGGGAAGAGCCAGATAATCCACAGGGGATCCTGCGGCAGCCTGATCGCCGCGTGGGTAGGGGAGCGAGAGAGCCGGCAGCAGAACCAGCGGTAGCCCAGTTATAGACATAGCAGCAGGGCCGCTGCGGCGTGAGCGAGCCGAGCCGCTGTAGCGAGAGAGCATGTAAGGAACAACAACAAATCTCAACTGGTATCATTCAAAGACAGTTATACATGCATGTATGTAACATTGCAAGCAAGAAAAGGAAGACTCTCAAACTATAAAGTTGTTTAGCAAAAAGCATCATGTATTAAATACGATTCATACAAAAAAAGGGGAAGGGGGGAAGGGTTGAGCAAATGTAACCAATCAATGGGAGAATGTTACAGTTGTATCAGCACTGCAAGCGAGATCAATTGGCATAAAACAACCCGAAATTGTACTTGGTGCTCGGAGATGTACGTGACACAAAGAGACAGCGACGCAAGTGACAAGGTGAAGTCAGCAAGGGACGGCGCAAAGTGAAGTGAAAGTGAATATATACAAAACAATCAGAGGTTCTGGTCTCAGTTTTAACAGTAGAAATAAGTATTTCTCATTATTCGTTGAACCATAAGACAAGGTTGTGCCATCAATTAAGCTAACAAGTCGACGGCGTTTCGATCCACGTAATTTAGGATCATCATCAGGACCGGGTTGAGGAGTTCAGGCGGTGCTGAAAGGGTATGGCCGGTATATTCGAGACCGTGATAGCGTAAATGCAGGAAAAAATCCGAAATGAGGGGTCAGGATCTTGATCAAGTCATACTCCAATCGCAAGCGAAGCGCAGAACTTGGAAAATCTAGTAAATAGAAATTAGGCAAGAGGCGTCTGAATCAGCCTGGGTCCGGGAACATCAGTAGCGAGAGAGCAGGCAGCAGAATCAGCGTCAACCTGGACAATAAACAACGGCGGAAGAGCCGCAGTATCGTCGCAGCACCCTGGTCAGCAAGAGTCAGCTGGGATTCTCGGATCGGGAGCCAAGAGCAGTTTCCCCGCAGGCTCAGCTCGTATCGGCTCGTGTGAGAAGTGTGTTCGCCTGGCGGGAGGCCCGGTTCGCTGCTCACTCCAGCCGCGAGGGGGTCGATGCAGGTGTCGGGACTAGGCACCGACTCACAGCGGGCTCGGCTGAGTCCAATCCGCATCGGATGTAGAGGCTTCGTTCCAGGTAACCGATTATCCCGGAGTGGAGGGTGAAGGACATGCAAGCCGAGTGGTGGCCTTCCAATATTGGCAAATAGGTCCTCGTACCTTCATCTCCTCGGCAGCCGGTCTCAGTGTAGCTCTGGGGCTGCAAGAAGGAACAGGCACAACATGGCTGCGGAGCTCAGATGGTCTCTGAGGAAGCCGACACCCCGCTGGTCTCCGAACGGAACGTCGATCCTCCAGGCACGGTGGGGGAAGATCTTTTGACCGAGTGCGGGTCTCTAGATGAGTCCTCGGGGCTTAAGTTTGTTGTCGTCCCGGGTCGTGTATGGGCAATACAAAGGCGTCAGAAGTAAGGGGCTTTATTCCGGGTGACCGGCATGTACAATGCCCGGGGAGTCCAGCAAACAGACGGTTTCATCGGCGGCTTGTAGCGGTGGATGTACCGTGCACCAATGTTTAGCCTCCCGCGTTGAGCGCATTTGTAGAAGCATAGCAGGCCCCAGCCCTGCCGGCCACACCCCCTCTCAGACCCTATCAGGCTTGTATTTTACCTGCCTGAAAAAAGCATTGACAAAGCCAATAGGGCTGCCTTTTAATGTGCGAACATAAATACACAGAGACTATTTAGTGTCTCTCTGAAAGTAACTACTTTATGTATACCTCCTGTGTATTGTATTGTATTGTAATTGCATTTGTATAGCGCTTACTACCCCATACGAGGCATCAAATCGCTTTTTCGGCGAGTAGCACGCTACTCCGGGACCCATAGAGTATTAGTGTTGAATTAGTATGGTGAAACATGAAATTAACTTGAGTGGTGGATATGTTAGTCAGTTATTTGGGTTGGGGAGGGGGTAGAAAAGGGAAAAAGGTTTGCATTGATATATCGCTTGTAACCCTGATGGGGTGTTGAAACGCTTTATTGGCGAGTAGCACACTACTCTGGAACCCACAAAGGATTAGTGGTGAATTAGTATAGTGGAATTTGACATGTTAGTCTGTTATTTTGATTGAAAAGGATAGAGGAGGGATGGAAGAGTGAAGGATTTTTTTTTATGTCATTGCAGTAGGAGGCGGCTTTTGGATGAGTAAAAAGGGTTTTTGGAGGGGAAGAGTCTGAGGGAAGAGTTTAGAAAGGTTTGTTTTGGGGGATCGGTATAGTAAAAGAGGTGGCAGATGATGCAAAGAGGGGTAGAGTAGGAGAGAGTCTAGAAAGGGTTATTTTGGGGATCATAGTAGTGGTATGGGGTTTGGGATAAATGAGAGAGTGGATGTAGAGGGTAAATTGATAGATGTATAGGGTGAGAGATAAGGTAGTGCAATGGAAGTTACAAATTAGAAGAAAGTGATAAATATATAGATCCATAAGTACATTGAAAGTATATAGATGCATAAAGGAGGTAAATATATGTAGATTAAAGAGATTGATAGAGGTACAGGATGAGAAATAGGGCAGTGCATTGGATATGCTTTTTTCAGGAGAAAAGTAACAGACACACAGATCCAAGTACATGGAGGTACATAGATGCACAATAGAAGCAAGTACATGTGGACCTGAGATGATTTTCTTTTAACAACATAAGATAGGTACATATCTATAGTGAAAATAAATGCTTATATACAGAGGGATATGTTGTAAATTTCTGTTTGCGTATGGTGCTAATGTGGGGAAGAGCCAATTCTTGAGTAGTTATCTGAAGATAAGGGGGTTGTCGGTGGATCTTATGTTGGGGGGTAAAGAGTTCCATAGTGTGGCTGCTTGAACAGAGAAGGATGTGCCACCCATTGTTTTTTTCTTGTATCTTGGGATTTTGAGGCGAGATGCCCCTTTAGAGCAGAGGTTCCTTTGTTGAATGTGTTTGTTGATTTTATTCCTGATGAAGAGCGGTCCCATTTTATGTATTGCTTTGTGGGTGATAGATACAAAGCAGCTTGAACGTGGATCTTCTGGCAACCGGTAACCAATGCAGGGCTTTCAAGGCAGGTGAGATGTGGTCTTGCGGTTTGATATGCAAGAGTAGTCTGGCAGCCGAGTTCTGAATCTGTTGTAGTCTTTTCATGGTCCTTAAAGGTGATCTGTGGTAGAGGCTATTGGCATAATCAAGTTTGGACAGAACAAGGGAGATGGTAGCTTCGACTTGTGTGGAAATCCGAAATGAGAACAAATTAGTGGCAGTGTTTTTATAGTGACAAAGCTTGACCTTGCTACTTTGTCGACTTGGGCATTCATCGACAGCTTGGAGTCCATGGTCATTCCGAGGTTTCTTACTTCCTCCGATACTTTAGGCAGTGATCCTAGTTCATCAGGCCAGGCAGCAAGTGGGTCATAATGTTTCCAATCACCACACATGAGTATTTCCATTTTGGAAGCCTTCAATTTGAGATGGCTCTGAGTCATCTACTGATCCACGGCTCTGAGACAACTGAAAATTGGGGATTTTCCAATGTCTATGGGACATTCTAGTTGAAGGAGTATTTGCGTGTCATCTGCATAGTTATAGCACGTGAGGTGAAATTAATTGATCAGTACCGGTAATGACTTCATGTAGATGTTGAAAAGCATGGGCGAGATGATAGAGCCTTGAGGGACCCCTGCTTTCTGGAGTATGGTTTGGACGAGAAAGGTGGGGTATGGATGACATTAGTTCTGTTTCGAAGGTAGGACTCGATCCAGTCTAAAGCAGTTCCCTCTATGCCGGCTCCATAGAGTCTTTGTTTCAGAGTGTCATGGTGAACCATGTCAAAGGCAGCCAAGAGGTCCAAGAGGAGTAGCACAGCAACCCCGCTGCAGTCTACTGTATTATTCAGGTCATCCCAGATGGCACGGAGGGCAGATTCAGTGCCTTTTCCCGGACGGAATCCTGTTTGGAAGTCTGAAAGTATGTAATTCTCTTTAATGCATTGTGACATCTGGGCGAATGCTGCCCTTTCTATCAGTTTGCCCAGGAAAGGTCCATTTGTAATGGGTCTGTAGTTGTCAGGGTTCAGCGGGTCCAAGTTTGTTTTCTTCAGTAAAGGGCATATGTGTGACTTTTCGAGTTCTTCTGGAAATATTCCGGTAGTTAAGGAATAGTTGATGATTCTTCTTACTGGAGTGGCAACAGAGGTGGTTAAAAGAATTGTCTGGAAAGTTTGTGGTGGACAGGGTTCAGAAGGGCTACCGGCAGGCCTGCTTGCTTTGACCAGGTCCATAAATTCATCGTGTGAGATATGTTGGAAGGAAGGGAGAGGCTGGGTTAGAGTATTTTTGGATTGTTGTTTTGTACAAGGGTTAGTGCTGGTGCTTTGCTTCTGTTTTAAGTACGAGTCCAATGTGTCTGCTTTGTCCGTGTAATGATTTGCCAGTTTGTCTGTGAAATCTTGAGTAACAGGATGAGTTCCTTCTAGGCAATTTGGTTTGCGAAATTCATTGAGTATTTTATAGAATTCTTTATTTGCACATTTAGCATTTTGAATTCTGTCTGAATGGTACCTTTTCTTAGCTTTTTTGATAGCTGACTTGTATAATCTGTTAATTAATGTGTATGTACCCTGTGTGCACTGCAAGCTTGGAAAATGAAAATCGGGGCCCAAAAATAGGAAGCACTGAAGGAGGCTGGTTGCACAAAAACAGAGCACAAGAAGTGAACGTGAATTTGTGCACGCCTATGTGTGCATGTTTTAGCACATTTAAAGCACCAGAGCTACAGGCTTTGCCAATGCTTATTTCGATTTTGGGGCGAACAAGCACCCTACAGACTTTAAGGTTGCCAAAAGAACTAGCAGGCATAGTAGGGCTGTATCCTTAGGCCTGTTGTTTTTTCTCAGGTAATCCCCTTACCCCTAAATGTTATTATTGCATTTTGTTGCAGTTATGTTAATGTGGCAGTTGTAGCGCTTACGTGCAGTTAGGAAATGTTAAGCTGCACAGCACTAGCTAAATGCACCACACATTTGAAGATCACCAACACAGTACTCCATACTACTCAGTTCCATACTATAAGCCAGCTGGACTGATTTTGGTGCATGCCAGGGAGTCCTTACTGGAGTTAGAGGTAGGCCATATTGAAAAAGTACCAAACGTTGTGGCTGCCCCTTTTTCCAACGGTCCTGAATTTCCTTATGTAGCGTAATTCCCTGCTTGGGTACCCACCAATGACAATGCCACACACAGAGCTTGGTGTTACACCTATTTATTCATCTGCGTGTAACAACGAACTCAACATTCTAAACCTGCATTTACTTCCCTACGCCCCAACACCTATGTCACAGTTCTACGGAGTCCATCCATAGCCAAAAGGGTTCCATCATTGCTAACTCGTAAAAGACTACATCTCCCACTCTATTAAATAAAAAAAGATTTTTTTTAACAAACAGATATACAATCATAGCTCTTCAATAAGTCTTCGTGACTCTCTGATCACATGTCTTGATCGTGTCGTCGGAAACGGGGGACAAGCAGTAGAAGTGTCCGAGATCTGTGTTGGTGCTGTAGGAACAACAGCAGTCAAGGGTTTTTCAAATGTTCTTTCAGACCCAGTCTTGTACATTGACATCAATGCCTGATGAGTGTTGAGCCACAGTCAGACTTCCCAGGCCGTTGGGTGGTCACCATGTGTTCCTTGCTGGCCACAACACGAAAGGGCTCAGCATCAAAGGGATCATCAGTACTTCGCTTTCGCATGCAGATATGTCCACACATGTAGTATAGTGCACCCTGCCTTAGGGCTGTACGGCCTGCTGTAAGGGTGGCTTACCTTTACTGCATGCAGTGTCTGTAGGCATGGCACACAGAGATGTGTGCCACTACTTGTTTTCACTTTTACCTGCACCAAGACACGAAGATTGCAATGGCAGTTTTCATGTTGGTGCTGAGGGGTCCCTTAGGGTGGCACAATACATGCTGCAGCCCTTGGGAACCCTCTTTGGCTTCCCTGCCCTAGGTACCAGAGGTACTACTTACTAGGGCCTTACAGGGGGTGCTAAATAGAGGGAACAATTGTACAGTTTAGGGAAAGAGACCCAGCACTGGACACCTGAATAGAAGGAACTCAGTGCACTTCTGTCAAAATTGCATCAGATACCAGGCAAAAACAAAAGAGAATGAGACTAACCTTTCCCAAGAGAGTCTTCATCATCTTTGTGGAAAAACCTGGAAAGGCCTGCTGCATTGGCATGGTCAGTCCAAGGCCTGTGCTCCACTATAAAGTCCCTGGAGGGAGATGGGCCACCACAACAGTTTGGGGTTTTCACCTTTCATTTGCATCACTCATCTGAGAGGCTTGTGATCAGTTTGAACAATGAAGTGAGAACCAAACAATTATGGTCTCAACTTCTTCGGGGACCAAACCACAGCAAAGTGTTCTTTTTCAATAGCACTCCAACGCTCCTCTCTGAGGAGTAACTTCCTGCTAATGAAAGCAACAGGCTGGTCATGGCCATCATAATTGATCTGGGATAGGTCCGCTCCTATTAGATGTTCAGAGGCATCTGTCTGCACTATGAACTGTTTAGAATAATCTGGAGCTTTCAGAATGGGTGCTAAGCACATTGCTTCCTTCAAAGTGTCAAAAGCCCTTTGACAGCTAACTGTCCAGTTTACTTTCTTTGGTATTTTCTTGCAGGTCACTTCTGTGAGAGGTGTCACAATGGTACCACACCCCTTCACAAACTTCCTCTAGTACCCAGTCAAGCCAAGGAATGCCCTGACTTGAGTCTGGGTGGTTTGAGCTACCCAGTCCAGAACTGCCTGCATCTTGGGTTGTAAGGGTTGAAATTGGCCTCCACCTACAAGGTGACCCAAGTATACAATAGAGCCCTGCCCTATCTGGCACTTACTTTTGGATCTCCCCTGACTCCAGGAAAACAGTCACTCACGCACTCATCACCAGCAGACTGGACTACAGAAATGCCCTCTACGCTGGAATCAACAAAAAGCTCCTCCGCAAACTCCAGACCATGAGGAATGCCGCAGCCAGACTAATCCTCGATATCCCACGGCACAATCAACACCTCCGTGACCTCCGCCAGCTCCACTAGCTCCCCGTTGAAAGAAGAATGACTGTCAAGCTGCTCACGCACGCCTACAAAGGCCCTCCACAACACCGGACCCCAATACCTCAATGACTGCATCTCCTTCCATGCCCCCAAGAGAGACCTCCACTCAGCTGACCTCTCCCTAGCCACCGTCCCACAGTTCTACAGGACCAGAGTGGGTGGAAGGTCCTTCTCCTACCTTGCAGCCAAGACCTGGAACGATCTCCCGCTTCACCTCTGGCGAAGCTCGACACTGCACCAATTCTGGAAAGACCTCATGGCCTGGCTTTTCCAATGACCCCAAATGAGCTGCGTACACCCACCCCTCAGTGCCTGGAGACCCTAACGGGTGATTAGTGTGCTTTACAAAACCCTGATTGATTGACTTGCCTTGATAGTGAGGCTTGCATTCTGCAGGGCTTCAAGGAACTTTCCAAGGTGGATCAGATGATCCTGCCAAGTAGAGCTATAGCCAGCACTATCTTCAAGATATGCTGCACTAAAAGCCTCCAACCCAGCAAGGACTTTGTTCACCAACCTTTGGCTGGGGCATTCTTTAGTCCAAATGGCATTACTATAAATTGTTAATGTCCATCTGGGGTCGAGAATGATGATTTTCTTTTGTTCCAGGGGTCAGATCAATCTGCCAATACACTGATGTTAAATCAAAAGTACTGAGGAACTTGGCTGTCCCTAACCTGTTAATAAGTTCATCTGCCCTTGGTATACGGTGTGCATCTGTCTTAGTGACAGCATTGAGACCTCTGTAGTCCACAGAAAACCTCAGCTCCGGTTTACCGCCCTTGGAATGAGGTTTGGAGACTAAGACAACTGGGCTGGCCCAGGGACTTTCAGAGGGCTCTATCACCCCTAACACCGTCATCTTACTGACTTCAACCTTGATGCTTTCCTTCACGTAGTCAGACTGGCTGTATATTTTGCCTTTTGACAAGCATACTGTCACTAGTGTCCACATGATGGGTACGTCATTAATCAAAGTGGGGCTGTAGGAGCATAAAGGGGTCCACTCAGCTCCCAGAGAAAGTACTTATTTAATCAAAAGAGAGTGAACAACACCGGTTTCTATGCCAGAGTCTCAATTTTTTATCCAGCGGTGTACATCATCTCCACTAGGACGACTTAAGTGGGTGGCATCATCATCCGGTTCCGCACCTGGGTACTCGCTTCCCCAGGAGAGTAATGCCTCCAAATGGAGCGAGAGTATCTGGTAAATGATACTGGTGAGATCCTTGCAATTTATAAAATTAACTCCTATGCCTGTACAGAGTCTTTTAATAGGAAGATGAAGGAATAGGGATAAGGTTAAAAGAAGGTGTGATGTTGTTTGGACAAATTACTTATCTTTGACATCAACATAGGTGATCAAGATGTTTCGGCCATAAGTGCCTCTAGGGGTCAGCGCCCTTCGTCAGGACCTTTTGTGATCAGATCCCTTTTTTTCCTCTTAGTATTGAGGTAAGTATATTAACTTACGTTGCTTCGTTATTTGTTCATTATCAAATTGCTGTTGCAGGCATATTGGCCTGCAACTTGAGAGAAACACAAAACAGGAGGAGATAAAATACAGACATGTACATACTGTTCCTCATCTTATGAATATTTTGTCTGTTCCCAATGGGTAATGGTATTAGCATGCAGTGATCACCTTGGTAGTGCAGTGTTTAGTTTGCTGCACTATGGCCATCTTGTGTAGGGGATGCATGCATCCTTTTTAGGTCTCGCTGAGCCCCAGCGCTTGCGCTGGCTCGAATAGACATTTTGTATATGGGATTTTCAAAGTGCTGCTGGCTGGCCTAACGCTTGCATTCACGCGATCGTGCACGCGCGCAGCCGGCCGCCAGCAGCACTTTGAAAACTCGTGTGCGTCATTGCGATCACTTTCGCTTTCAGAGCAATCGCGATGACGCACGCTTTCAATGCTTGTTTTTAATTGCAGGAAGAGTGCTTCAGAGGACAGCGTGTTCTTTTAGCAGCTCTCCCACAATTGTTTTTCCACCATGTGGCATGTGTATGCAAAATAAAAAAAGCATTTTTTCTCATTAGCACAGGTGTAGTTTTTGACCTTCCACCTGTTACAGTTAGTTTCGATTGCGCCGCCCTCTCTAACTATTCTGGAACTGCAGTAATGGTGCTCGTGCTCGCTTATCGAAAGCAGAGCTATGGCTGAGCCACTGCCGCTCCTCTGTTGCAGTCTGCAACTCTCTTGCCACGGAAGGGTCCACCACATTACTGCCGCCCTTCATTGCACAAACCAGCTGCTTCAGTCACGGGGCTTCCTCCTTCTCTCAATAAGTGACTGCATCCTACGGATGGCAAAAACAGCCTGGCACCGGCGCTGATGTGCTCTCAGTTTCTCCACATTGGCGGGTGAGTGCATTTAGTATTGCTCATGTTGCTTTTGCCTTCCGCCCGTGACTGTTTATCATTTAGCCGGGTACAGTTTACTTTAATTTACACGTCTCGCCCGCTGCTTTTCATTAGTTTTTTTTTTTTTTTTAACTTATGAGGGGTATTGTACTTCCAACTAACTTTGCAGCAAGCACTTTGTCGCTTGCTTATTTAAAATAATGGTCCATTCCGGAGAGAATGAAAATAACCACATGCGTTCTCGATTTTATTATGCTATTTTACTATTACTCCCGTTCTAACTTTTATTCGCCTCCACTCGTTGGCTGTTTTTCTTCAGATCGTCATTCCTCTTCTTCACCACCTGCACTGCACTAACTAGCCTTAGTATTCGTTTTGTCTTCCTGTCATGCCGCCTTTCTAACACATTTATATTCTTTGATCAGTCTTTGGTGTAGAGTGAAGCAACACGACGTTGAGAGCATATGTGAAAAATGCAGATGCATCGAATTAATAGTTTGTTCAGTGGTGCGTGTTTCAGAGCAGTAATTGATTCGTGAATTGCAGTAGGAAAATAACCTGTCACGGATTCCTACGTGAATAATTATGAACCTGTAAGCAGGGCCAGAGTGTACGCCCGGGTCCCAATTAAGTGTCCCTCATTAGCAAATCAGTTCGCTAAAAAAAGCATCACCCATTTGTAAATCAGGGCAGTTCTAAAATCATCAAGACCCCACTACATGTTGTAATGGACGACAGATCAATCAATCAATCAAAGGCATTTATAAAGCGCACTACTCACCCGGAGGGTCTCAAGGCGCTGGGGGGGGGGGGTCCGCTACTGCTCGAACAGCCAGGTCTTGAGCTTCTTCCTGAAGGAGAGGTGGTCTTGGGTCAGGCGTAGTTCGGTGGGGAGGGCGTTCCAAGTCTTGGCGGCCAGGTGGGAGAAGGATCTACCTCCTGTAGTCGCTCTGTGGATGCGGGGGACGGCTGCGAGGGCGAGACTGGTCGAGCGGAGGTGGCGTTTGGGAGCGTAGAAGTTGAGGCGGCTGTTGAGGTAGGTCGGGCCTTGGTTGTGTAGGGCTTTGTGTGCGTGGGTGAGGAGCCGGAAGGTGATTCTTTTGTTGATCGGGAGCCAGTGCAGGTCTCTCAGGTGTCTGGAGATGTGAGTTCGTCTGGGGACGTCGAGGATGAGTCTCGCCGAGGCGTTCTGGATCCGCTGGAGTCTCTTCTGGAGCTTGGCGGTGGTACCGGCGTAGAGGGCGTTGCCGTAGTCCAGTCGACTGGTGACGAGGGCCTGGGTGACTGTTTTCCTGGTCTCGGTGGGGATCCACCGGAAGATCTTACGTAGCATGCGCAGGATGTTGAAACAGGACGAGGAGACGGCGTTGACTTGTCTGGTCATGGAGAGGGAGGAGTCCAGGATGAAGCCCAGGTTGCGTGCGTGGTCTGTCGGTTTGGGTGCGTTGCCCAGGGCAGGGGGCCACCAGGAGTCGTCCCAGGCGGAGGGTGAGGAGCCCAGGATGAGGACTTCCGTCTTGTCTGTGTTCAGTTTCAGGCGGCTGGTCGTCATCCACTCGGCCACGTTTTTCATCCCTTCGTGTAGGTTGGCTCTGGCGGTGGCGGGGTCGTTGGTCAGGGAGAGGATCAGCTGGGTGTCATCGGCGTAGGAGATGATGTTCAGGTTGTGTTGGCGTGCGATGGCCGCAAGGGGGCTCATGTAGACATTGAAGAGGGTGGGGCTGAGCGAGGAGCCCTGAGGGACGCCGCAGGTGACTTCCGTGGCTTCTGATCTGAACGGGGGCAGGCGGACTCTCTGTGTCCTTCCGGTGAGGAAGGAGATGATCCATTCCAGTGCCTTCTCCTTGATCCCGACGTTGCTGAGGCGCTGCACTAGGGTGCGGTGGCAGACAGTGTCGAATGCCGCGGAGAGGTCCAGGAGGATGAGGGCCGCTGTTTCTCCGTTGTCCAACAGGGTTCGGATGTCGTCTGTGGCAGCGATGAGGGCGGTCTCGGTGCTGTGGTTGGCCCGGAAGCCTGACTGGGAAGGGTCGAGGGAACCAGTCGTCTCGAGGAAGGCTGCCAGTTGCTTGTTGATGGTCTTCTCGATGACTTTGGCTGGAAACGGGAGGAGCGAGATGGGGCGGTAGTTCTTGAGTTCGGTGGGGTCCGCCGTTGGTTTCTTTAGTAGAGCGCTGAGTTCGGCGTGCTTCCAGCTCTCAGGGAAGGTGGCGGTGTTGAGGGAGGTGTTGATGATGTCCCGCAGGTGGGGTGCGATGACAGCGTCGGCCTTGTTGAAGATGTGGTGAGGGCAGGGGTCGGTTGGGGAACCGGAGTGGATGGAGTTCATCGTGCTGATGGTGTCTTCGAGGTTGATCGGTGTCCAGGCGTTGAGGGTGGTGGTGGGGGGCGTTGGTTTGGTCGTGGGGAGCGTTGGTTGTGTTCTGAAGCTGTTGTGTATGTCAGCGATCTTGTTGTGGAAGTAGGAGGCGAGGGAGTTGCAGAGGTCTTGCGATGGGGTGATGTCGTTGGTTCCGGCGTTGGGGTTGGAGAGCTCTCTGACGATGTTGAAGAGTTCCTTGCTGTTGTGTGCGTTGTTGTCCAACCGGTCCTTGAATGCTGTTTTCTTGGTGGCGTGGATCAGTTGATGGTGCCTTCGGGTGGCGAGCTTGAGGGTAGTCATGTTGTCCGGCGTTGGGTCTCTTCTCCATGCTTTCTCGAGGGCTCGGCAGTTCTTCTTGGAGCTCTTGAGTTCGTCGGTGTACCAAGGGGCCTTCTTGCTTCCGGGTCTGCTGGGTGGGGTCCTCAGAGGGGCGAGCTCGTCCGCGCAGGTGGAGATCCATTTCGTGAGGTTGTCGGCGGCTTGGCTGGGGTTCGGTGAGCTGGCGGGAGGGTGCTGGCTCAGGGATGTGGTGAGTTGTTCGGCTGTGATCTTGTTCCAGCTTCTTCGTGCGGCCTGTTGCTGGTGGTGGTGGACCGTGGTTCTTTTGAAGGTGAAGTGGATGCAGCTGTGGTCCGTCCAGTGGAGTCCAGTGGCGTGGCTGAAGGAGATGTCTTTGCTGGACGAGAAGATGGCGTCGAGTGTGTGTCCGGCGAGGTGGGTGGGGGTGGTCACCAGCTGCTTGAGTCCGAGGGTGGCGAGGTTGTCAAGCAGGGTGGTGGTGTTGCGGTCGTTGTTGTTCTCCAGGTGGAAGTTGATGTCCCCGAGGAGGATGTAGTCAGCCGAGGGGAGGGCGTGCGGGCTGATGAAGTCGGCGATGTCTTCGCTGAATTGAGTGCGTGGTCCCGGGGGTCGGTAGATCAGGGTGCCTCTGAGGGTGGTCTTGGGGTCGGTGTGGATCTGGAAGTGCAGGTGTTCGGCGGATGTCAGGGTGTTGTCGGCGTTGGTCGAGATACGGATGGTGTCTCTGTGGATGATGGCGATGCCTCCTCCAGTCTGGTTGTCGCGGTCTCTCCGGATGATCTTGTAGCCCTCTGGGACGGCGATGGCGATGTCGGGCGCTGAGGAGTCGTTCATCCAGGTTTCCGTGAGGAAGGCAACGTCAGGAGCTGTGGTGTCGAGGAGGTTCCAGAGTTGAACGGCGTGTCTGTGGACGGAGCGGGTGTTGAGCAGGATGCACTTGAGGTGGTTGCTGCTGGTGTTCGGCTTGGCGGGTGCTGGTGCGGGGCAGGTCCGGATGCAGGTGAACTTGCAGGTGAGGCAGCTGAAGGGTCCGTGGGTGCGTCTCGGAGTGGCTCGGTAGCACCCGGGGGTTCGGCCGGTGTTGAGTGCGTTGAGGGTGGCGGCATCGTAGGTCCTGCGGGGGGGCTGGCAGGCGCGGGGGCCAGGGGGTCTGGCGCTGGGCGCGGTCCAGGCGCGGACGGGCGCAGACGGGCTTACCTTTGGCGCACCTTCGGCGCTCATTCGGTGCTCCCGCTGCGCGCGTCCGCTGCGCGGTCGCTCTGGGGGCGTCATAAGAGGGGAGCCGGGAGGGAGGGTCTGCGGGGAGGCGGGGAGCGTGGGAACCAATCGGCGGGCGGGGGGGCGGGGTCTCGTGGGCAGCGGCGGGAAACCAGGGGGCTCGGTGGCGGCGCTTGGCGGCCCTGTGGCGGCTGGGGCGGCGCTCGGCGGCCCTGTGGTGGCTCAGGCGGCAGGCGGCAGCAGGAGGTCCAGCAGGTAAGGAGCAGGCGGGAGGTGTGTGAGCGACCAGGCCGAGGGCACAGTGGTCACACCTGGGACGGGGGAGAGGGTCCCCTTAAGAGGGGAGCCGGGAGGGAGGGTCTGCGGGGAGGCGGGGAGCGTGGGAACCAATCGGCGGGCGGGGGGGCGGGGTCTCGTGGGCAGCGGCGGGAAACCAGGGGGCTCGGTGGCGGCGCTTGGCGGCCCTGTGGCGGCTGGGGCGGCGCTCGGCGGCCCTGTGGTGGCTCAGGCGGCAGGCGGCAGCAGGAGGTCCAGCAGGTAAGGAGCAGGCGGGAGGTGTGTGAGCGACCAGGCCGCATTTGTGCTTGCTGCAGGCAATGTTTGTTGCAGTTTCAGATTGATCGACTGGAAAAACGGCCTCGATCATGCCACAAACAGCCAAAAAATACAAACTTAAAAAACAGCCCCAACACTGATCACCCCAACACTGATCACCCCTTAAGCCATTGCCAGATTGTCCTAATTGCCAATATGTCGCTGTCTGTAAATTGTCGATCTAACTTTGTCTGGTTACGTAAAAAAACAGCCTATTGTCCATGTTGCTATTCGCTCATTGCTTATGGGGAAGATTCGCTTTGACTACTGGCTTCGCCAAAGCTGTTTGAGAATGAATTTGCATTTTTGCTCGCCTGTAATGCTGGTGTCAGGGTACTCTGAGTGGGAAGTCTGCTTCTGTGCTGGCGATGGGCAGCATAGTACAGCAAGTTAGACTCTCAGCATCGGCTCAACATCCTGGGATTCTGGTCAAATCATGTAATCTCCCCAGTGTAATGGGTCTCGCATTTGCAAAAGATTGAGCCATTGGCATTGTGAATTACAATACCTTTTATTTATATGTTGTTTTACAAAAAAGATAAATAAAAGGTATTGTCATTTACAATGCCAATAGCTTAAACTCTTGCCATTGCGAGACCTGTTGCATTGCAAATGCTTGTTTTATTTGTTATAGAATAAAAATAATATAACAACAACAAAATACAGCACACTGGCTGTGTACAAATCCATCCAGTGGTACTTGTAAAATCAGGAGGGAGGGGTGTGTTTGGCAGTTTAAAGGTTAAAATCCACAGAGTGTGTTGCGAGGATAGGATGTACAGGTAATATTTTAAGTTGTGCATGCCTGTCGGTGAGAGCATGACTTCGGTCTCATATGGGTTGGACAGGTCGTATAGTCCCAGGGTGAGGTAGTGTTAGGGAGACTCAGTGTGATACTCTGTTGTTGGCCTGTCAATTATTAGTGGTCATAGTAGCATTTAAGTAGGCGCTGCCTGTATGGTGGGTGTCATTTTAAATTAAAGAAAGGGCATCTAGGGACTAAGTTGGTCTAATGTTGGGTGGCACTGTATTGTAAGCATACGTCATAAAAATTAAACACAACAAAACTAGACAAAAGGGTACCTTTCATAAGGGACACTGTTGCCTCATAGGTATCGGGTGAGGGCACAGATACATATATGGCACATTTTTATTGTTTTGATAAAAAAACATCTAGATGCATTCGTCTACAGTTATACAAGTATTTATGAGGACCAACTCATTCTGAACTTACATGGTGCAAGGTGAATATCCTCGGACTGCAAAGGTGTCCTCCCCGTCCTGGATGTAAAAAAGAACTGACTGGTCACTGTATTAATTGGTCGGCGTTAGGCTTAATTGCTCCATAAAAAAATTAATTGAAGATTGGTGTTTCATGCTCTATTGCGCTGGGCAGCCTGATTACTAATTGAGGGCTCGTGCGGCGTGTATAGACCTACAAATTCCTTTTAGGTGAGTCCCAATTAGCCGGCTCAGGTGGCGGGGGCTGGGACGGCGTTTCATGATTGAATGTATGTATCTAGCTGGTTGCGGACAGCCCTGGTCTACTGTTTTTGTGAAAGGGCACGAATGTTGGCACAACAACTTGAACGGCATACACGTCATGGTAATGGGCTATCGTTTTATGGAAATAAACAACAGCGTCGGCTAAGAAGTATCTTTAAATCAGAAACACAATTAAATATCAATTGTATGTGCAGGTGCTTGTAATAACTATTTACAAAATGCCCTTCGTGGTGATCTTCAGATTTTCAAAGAAACATTTACATATAATTTCCCTTGATGGGACACTGTGCTGTCAGCAGTTTCAGCCTTGAAGGTTTCCACCTCATCGCTAGATTACATATAAAATATGTGTTGTCATGTGGGTATCGAGGCAAAAAATAAATCATTGAATTGACAAGCAGTGTTCTTTACTAGTGAAATATGTTCAGGTCCCAAGGGAGTGTGCACTATCCTTGCATTGTCCTTTGATTAAAAGAGGAGTTATGCTATGTATGGTTTTGGGAAATTTAACAAATGCTGCTGATGGTAGGGATGTTGAGGAAATTAAGACAGGATAGCAAGATTTCGTGGAGGGCATAGTATGTTAGGACCAGGCCGGGCTTCCACGATGATCAATATCTTTGCAGGATTGTTTTTGATGTTGTGAGTTCTTTCAGTGGAATAGAATCTCAGTTTTTCCAGAGGGGACTTTTCAGAGTTTGATCTAAGTGGCTACCGGTTAAGTGCTAGCCATGGTATATTGTCATTCAAGACTGTATGGAAGGTCCTCAACCGGTAGACCCATCTTTGTTCTTTCTGCCCTCTCCGCATCTTTACCAATGTGGTCTAATGTTTCTAGGACAACCCGTTCCATTTAGTTTTCTGTGTGCTTCTCAATGTGAAAATGGTGACTCGTCCATGTCGTTATTCTTCCACATCTGATGTTGCAGTGGTCTTTCCCGAAGCGAGTTTTGATTTTCCTACACGTCATGAATAAGTACTTAAGGTGACATGGGCACGTGATCATATAAAATGACGCGTGTCAAGTTACAGTTGGTGTGCCTCCTTAGGACCCAGTTGACGTTGGTATCAAGGTTACGCTTTTTTTTTTTTTTTGAAAAACCTTTATTACAATTTCAAAGAGATACAAGTATGGGCCTACAACCAACAGGCCGGCCGCTAATACGCAGTGGAAGCCTAGGCACAGCTTAACATTCACATCGATGAAGCAATAAAAAAGTTACTGGAGTGCTAATCATCGCAGTCGGCCGCAGCCGCAGTCCATAAACAAGCAAGAAAGGTTTCATATTTTTGAGAAACGAAAAACATCAAACACACAAGGCAGAGGAAGTTAATGACAGTAACATGTGCTCCCCGTATCGAAGGAGTAAACCAACTCGGGTAGACAGAGGGGGGGGGGGGGCAAGGCAGAAGAAACAAATCCGCATGTCGCAGGAGCATACAGGAATGCGCGGGCTAGGGAGACAGAGCGGCATCCATCTCACGCGTCTGGGGCGGGGCGCAAATATCTCCACGATAGGAGTTCCAGGGACCCCACACCTTAATCCACTTCCCAGGCTTGCCTCTCGCCACATATACCGTTTCCTCTCTGAACATACACCAGTCCATGTGTTCCTTCCACGCGGAGACCGTTGGTGGCCTCTGGGAGCCCCACAATTGTGAAATGTCACGCTTCGCTACCATATATCCCAAAGTCACCCATTGCGTCTGCGTCACATTGTAATCAGTCGGCTCCCAGACATTCAACAAACATCTTCGTGCCTCCGGCAACAAGGCAACATGCGTGACTTCTTCTAACACCGCATGCACTCTGCACCAAAACCGAGTCACCTCCGGACACTCCCACAGGATATGGAGGAAAGTCCTCAGTAGTCCACAGCCTCGCTTACACAGACCATCCACCGAATACCCCATACGCATCAAACCAGGCCCGTGACATACACTCTGTGGAGTATCTTAAGCTGGACGAACCGCAATCGGGCCGGGATAGCCACCTCTTTCGGGGAGGCCACCGCTGACACCCAATCCTCGTCGTCCAGTTCCAAACCGTCGGCAATCCATGTCTCCCGCAATGAGGCCAGCAAACCCATGCGATCATTGATAAGCTTCTTATAAATCAACGAGATGGTGCTATCTGGCATATAGCCGTCCAACACTCTGTCTTCCAACGGGGAATGCTCCGGAATAGCCGCCACGTCCGAGAACACGGAACACAAGGCATGATGGATCTGAGCATATCGAAAGTATTCCCTATCATTCAACTGATATTCAGTTTTCAGCATGTCGAACGTCTTAAATTTCCCTTTCGTCCAGAGATCCCCTACCGTGCTGATACCAATCGTATCCCACTTCTCAAAGCCTTTCGTAGTATACAGATAACCCAAACGCTGGGAAGCGTACAATGGCATAGCCCGAGTCAAGCGATCCCTCCACCCCATCGCCCATTTGCTGCATGCCACACTTGCACCGCGACCCGCGTCGGGCCCGTCAACCGCGCATCAAGGGACCCCGAGTATAGTGCTCGATTATAGTCCCCGCCTGGCAGTAACAATTTGTCCATCTCAAAAGCCGGGTTCAAAGCAGGCCCATACATCCCGTGATTGACGGCAGCCAACTGGGAGGCCCAGTAATATCGCTTAATGTCAGGGAGAGCGACCCCCCCATCATACCACGGTAGGGTTAGTTTGGCAAGAACAATCCGCGGCCGCCCATCCCAAAACAATCGACGCTGGAGACACTCCACCTCCCGAAAATAACGGGCCGGCACTACGTCCATAGTGTTCTGCATGGCGTACAAAAAACGTGGCAGCGACATCATTTTGAACAATGCTGCCCGGCCGAGCGGCGAGAGCGACAGCCGCCGCCAACCCGCCACATCCGCCCTGAGGCGCTGAAGGGGGGGGAGAAGATTCCGTTCATACCGGGCCACCGGGTCCAGGGTTATAAAAATTCCCAAATACGTAAACCCCGACTGCGCAATCTGGATAGGGCACCCCCGCGGAAGGGGGGGGGGCCTCCCCGGAAAGAACGTATACACAAGACTTAGCCCAGTTGATGACCAATCCGGAATTGCGACCAAAGGAGCTCAACACATCCACTAATACAATGAGCGATTTGCGCGGAGATGCAAGATACAAGAGGATATCGTCCGCATATAGGGAGACACGATCCTCGTATTCCGGCGTCCATCTAAAGGCACGGATCGAGGGGTGCCACCGCAACCACTCCGCAAGGGGCTCCAAACAAAGCGCAAAGAGAAGAGGCGACAGCGGACATCCCTGTCGGGTGCCCCTACCCAAAACAAAGGGAGCCGACACCCGTCCGTTGACCACCACCTGTGCCAGTGGGTTGTCATAAAGCAATTTCACCCAACCGATAAACCCCGGGCCAAACCCAAACTTCGCCAATGCTGCCCAGATGTACGGCCATTCCAAGGTGTCAAACGCCATGGTAGCGTCCAGGGACGCCAAGATGGCCGGCTCACGAATGAATGGCGCGCGGGCAAGGACGCCATGCAGTCGCCGCAGGTTCAAAGCGGTACTGCGATGGGGTATAAAACCGGATTGATCCTGATGAATCAGGTCACCCACAACCCGGATCAGACGATTGGCCAGTACCTTGGCGAGGATTTTGGGCTCCGCGTTTAACAAAGAGATAGGCCTGTAAGAAGTACACCGATCCCGCGGCTACCCTTCCTTATGGATAACAACAATAGTAGCAAGAGGTTGATCAGAAGGGAGGGAGCCCGCCGCCTGAGCCTCAAGGAACATGTCCCTGAGATACGGCGCAATCGCATCTGGGCGCAGCTTATATAATTCGATGGGAAGTTCGTTAGGACCCATGGCCTTACCAGAGGCAATAGAGCGAATGGCCAGAGCAATCTCATCTGGCGACAGGGCCGCATCCATCAATAATTTATCCTCATCAGATAGGGAAGGCAGAGTAATGTCTCGAAGCAGCAGTCGAGAGTCTTCCTCCGATCGCTCTGAGACCGGAGAGTAGACCCTTTGAAAATACTCCGCAAAGCAATCAACAATATCACCGGGGTCCGTCACACGTACACCATCCACCCTCTCAACCTCCGGTACCACTCGACTCGCTCTCTCCTTCTTATCCAACCAGGCAATCAACTTCCCGGCCTTATCACCCATAACGCCCCTGTTGCTCCCTGCTCATACTCCTAGCAGATTCAGTAACCAGCGCCTTGTAGTCGGCCTGCTTAAGCTCCAGCACATGCAATCTGTCATCCGTAACACCTTGCTCCAAATCACTCTCCAACTCGGTGATCTCATTTTCTAGCCGAACAACCTCCTGCGCCTCGCATTTTTTGGTATGGGAAATGAGAGATAGGGCCTGGCCCCGGAGCACCGTCTTAAAGGCCTCCCAAAGGGAGATGGCGGAGGACACCGACCCCACGTTGTCATTAAAGTAGTGTTCCAGAGACTTAACCAGGTCTGCACGAATCGTGGGGTTTCGTAGGTACCAGGGGTTGATCGGCGCCACCCTCCCCTCCGCCCCCAGGGCGATATCCAGGTGTAACAAAAGGGGGGAGTGATCAGATATACCGCGTGCCAAATGTCGCACCTCCCCGATCATCCCCGCCTGGGCCGCAGGCACTAGCATATAGTCAAGCCTCGAAAGGCTACCGTGGGCCCCGGAGTGGAAGGTATATTGCGCCTGTCCACGGTGTTTCAACTGCCAGCAATCTATCAGTCCCAGGGTATCCAGAAAGCCCCCCAGCCAGTTCTGGGCCCGAGGGAGGTCCCTAGGGGGGTGTCGATCCTCAACTCCGGAAACCACAGCGTTAAAGTCCCCCCCCCAGGACCAACACCCCCCCCGGGAGCCCATGCAGCAGGCGCCCCAAATCAGCAAAGGTGGCCGTCTGAAGGCCTGGCGGCACGTAAACCGTGACCAGCGAAATCAACTTACCCTCCCACCTCCCCACCAGCGCAGTGTAGCGCCCTCTGTCGTCGTGGAGCACCTCATCCACCACCAACGGGAGAGAGGTCCTGACTAAAATGCCCACTCCCCTCGAGCCAGAGGTGAAACCAGAATGGGCCAGAAGGCGATATCCTCGTCTGTTCATGGCATGGAACGAGTTCCCTATGAGGTGCGTTTCCTGCAAGAACACAATGTCAGGCGAAATACGTTTCAAGAACTGCAGGACTACCCCCGCTTTATCCTGTCCCCCAGCCCATTCACATTCCAGGAAAGAAGTCTCAGCCCCCTACCCCCCATCCCTCCCAACACAAACCATCCCCCTCCCGGGGAGCACAATCATAATAGCACAGCAGAAAATATTACCTCGCCTTGTACCAACAAACAAACCCCAGCCCCACCCCATCAACCCCAACGAAACTCCCCCCTCCCTGCACCCCTGCGTGAGCCCGAACAGCCCCCCCAACATGCAGTGTGCCTGTCGCCCCAATATGAAATTCACTACAAAAAGGACAAGAAAAACCCCAGAAGGAGGAAAGGGCCCCAGCAAGCCCCCCGCAACCTCCAAATACCACAGGGCAAAGCGTCACAAACTGGAGTCCAGTGCAGCCACAGGTGCCAAACGTTACCAGTACAGTCCATCGCCAGGATCACAGTTCCATTCCTACTCCGTCAAACCCTCTCCGCTCTCCGCCATCCGACCCTCCCGATCCCGACTCTTGGGCAGGGCATCCAGCCACTCTCCCGCCGCCTCCGGCCGGTCGAAGAAGTGTGAGCGACCATCTAACTCGACCCACAGCCTAGCCGGGAATAGCATCGCATACTTGAACTCCATGTCTCTCAAGCGCCGTTTGATGGCTGAGAATCCCATCCGTTGCTTTTGAACCGCTTGCGTAAAGTCTGGGTAAAAGCTAACATTAGAGTTCTCGAATTTTAATGGCCCAGCCACCCTCGACGCCTGCAGGATAACGTCTCTATCCCGAAAATTAAAAAGTCGGGCAATGACAGGCCGCGGGGGGGCACCCACCTTAGGCGCACCCCCTGGAATCCTGTGGGCCCGTTCCACAGCGAAGAACTTGCTCAGCCCTTTGGGTGCTAGATGAGTCACCACTAGATCCTCCACAAACAGATCCACAGCAGACTCCTCCGACCGTTCAGGCACGCCGATAATGCGAACGTTATTCCGCCTGGAATCCTCAAGGCGACGATCAGTCAGGTCACTGGCGAGCTGCAGCCTCCGCACCGTCGTCTGCAAAGCGGCCACATCTACCGTTAGGCTCGACGCCGCTTGAGTCAATGAGTCGACCCGGTCATTGGTTTTTGACAAATCCGCTCTGACCAAGGTGACATCAATCAGCACCGAGTCCAATTTATTAGCCAGGGTATCCAATTGCTGGTCCACAGTCACCTTCATCTCCTCAATGGCCCCCATGACATCCAGCAGAGTCAATTCGGATGATGCGCCCGAGGCCTCCTTGGGCGGCTCAGGCGATTTACGTGATCCACTAGGGGATCCCTTTGGCTGCGCACAGCGGTCCATATTGTTGGCCTGGGAATAGGCTCCCCTCCGGGTAGATTTGGGTTTCAGTTTGTCGCCGTCCGCTCTCGTTGTCATCGTCAGCGACCAGCAAGGTCAGCACCCTCCAGCACCCGAAGGAAGGCCAGGAGATCAGGGCCACTAACTGAAATAGGCCCGTTTACAGTTCAAGACTAGGCTTTGCACTCCGTCCTCGGCGCAGCTCTCCCAATGTCCCAACATCAGTTTCCGCAGCTCAGCTCGAAACCGAAAGTGAAAGCACGGGGTCCGGGGCAGGGCCAGCCTGGCATGCCGCTGTTGTTCACTTCGCGGCCGGGCACCTCACCAACCCGAGTTCGGAACCAAGGCCGGAGAAGGCCGCAAACTTCAGATCGCCAAAAAACCGGTTCCCGGAGTCCAATTTCGATTTGGAAAACGAGTGGCACCCTGGCGCAAGATCATAAACAGAAGCCCATCGAAAAAATCAGGATTATGACAGGATAGACGTGGGAGGTTGCAGAGGCCCTCGGGAGCCACAAGCCTACGCGGCCATCTTGGTTGCGCGCTAGGCTCCTCCAAGGTTACGCTTTTTGGTTGTCTTTGTCAGGTGGAACATCGAACATGAGCCACATGGCTAGTGGCCAGTCACTGGTTGTACGCCCAATGCCATTGGTACTGTGTGAATGTTAGACCTGGCACCATTGGCGTGGGTCTCCCTTCTATTTTTCGCTGTTATCTCCTCTGTTTTTGCTGGTATTAGATGCTCTGGGCGCTGTGCCACTGCCAGTCAGTGCCACAGCGCGAATACTCCCTGTGTAAATATGACATGTGAATTGGTATATACATGATTGGCTTATTTGGTTTACCTGTTAGTCCCAAGGAGGGTGGCCTGTGTGTGCCCAGGGCTGGTAAACAAAATGCTACTGGTGGGCCTGCAGCGCTGATTTGCGGCACCCACAGAAGCAGCTTGTAAAGTGTGTCTCAGACCTGCCAATGCAGAGTATGCGTGCAGTCCAGAACTGCCATCTTGGCTGTGAAGTGCACCCACTTCCCAGCCCCTGAACCTTCCCTTAGCATCATGTGAGTCACCCCTATGGTAGGGTGCAGTGAATGTGTAAGGTAGGACATGCTCTGATGCGTGTAGCATGTCCTGGTAGTGAATTACACCCAATTTCGTTTTTCACTACTGTAAGGCTACCTGTTCTCCATAGGCCAGAATGGGCAGTTTGAATATTACACTCTATAGTCCTAACTGACCCAAAGAACATGGTATAAAAACGAATTTAGTATGCCTGAGCTCAGAATATTAAAATACATCTTTTAGTAAAGTTTATTTTTATATTCTGTGTCTGAAAATACCACTTTTAGAAAGTAGGTATTTTCTTGCCTAAGCCTTCCAGTGTGCTCTGCTGTTATGTGTATTGACTGTCTGGTTTTGGAGGGACAGGGCAGGCTGAGTCAGACCTGGGTTGAATAGAGAGATCTGCATTGGAGTATGGGGAGGGGTAGCTCCCTGACCTGAATAGGGCTGTGCCTGGCAAGGTGAATGCTGGCTCCACCTCCTACTGTGCGTCTGTGTCAAGAATTCCTGTCATGCGTGGGGAGGAAAACGGTAACCAGCGACAACGGACTACATCTCCCAGGATGCTTAGCGGTTGAGAGGTTATGAAAACAGGAGAGCTGTTACAGAACTCAAGGAAAACACGCCCTATAAAGGGAGGAACCGGGAGGTACAAGGCTGTCGGATATTGTGTTTACACCGACGTACCTGCTTCGTGAAGAGCAGTGTTCCGGAGTGGTGCTCCAGTAAGGCAAGAACGGAGGTAGGTCGAGTCGTTACTCCCTGGGCCGTGTCTTGCCCCATCGTCACCTGTGAAGGACCCGGAAGCTCTACCGGTCAACCATTGAGCTTCGCTTTTTGACTCGGCTGAGTCAAAGCGCAGTGGCGCTTTTGCTGGTTGGAGTCGTAACTCCCAGCCCGACCAGAGATACAGGGACTGCCAGCTGTCACGCACACCAGGAGGTGTTTGCCGCGTTACAGACTCGGAAGTCCACAGGATCGATCGAGCGGCTGCTCTCGGTTCAGTCTTCTTACTATTTGATTGGGGTATCGGTGACGCATCACCAGGAGGTGACTCCGCGTCCCGGTGCAGTCTGAGGAAGAGGTTGAGCGGCTGCTCCCTTCAGGTAGAGACCCCGGCTGGGTGTTTCCCTGACTCCTCGATTCTCCCCAACACTCTTCGTGCCCCTCACAGCCTACCGATTGGCATTGTCGGCCATTTCATTTCTGCCCTCTGTTGGCATACGCCGGGACCGGCGTATATGCAGAGGACGGTTAGGACCATCCGTGCGGTGGGCTGGTAACGTACATAGCCTGGAGGATTCCAGTGACTATAACTTTTGTTTATTCTTTGTGTTATTTGTGCCTTCATTAAAATAACTTACCCTTCACAAGTGGTTGCGTCCTCATTATCGTGTCTGTTAAACGATCCTGAGACGTTCAGGGCGTTACAGTCTGATGGCAGACCCCCTCTTTCTGAAAGGAAGGATGCATCCTGGTAAACAAAGTGCTCCAGGACTGGGCAGAACTGGTTCTGGCTGGGTTCAGTGACTTGTAGCTTCTGAGAACAAAGACTTTTGGGGTATAAATATCTGTGCTGAAACCCCTACAATTTGTATTGCGACTGGACAACAAGGGGAACCTCTGTCCGTGTAACTGAAGGAATCTGCAGGAGATGACTGTCCTTGTGCTTGTGTGCGGTTTCTTGGATTGGCCTGCAGTAGTTTTCACTGGACTTGGAAGAAGAGGAAAAGGACTTTGAAGAGAACTTTTATTTTAACTTGCTAAAGCAATCACCCAAGGGCTAGAAGAGAGCTAGCCTCCTGCTGGAGTCTCAGGCACATCAGACTCCACCACCAGCCTCCTGTTTCCTCCCAGCGAGGATTTCTATCTGCAGGTGAGGCTTCTGTGAGTTCCAGGGCCTCTAGTTCTACTACAGAGAAAAGAGTGCTGAAAATCGTCGCTAACGCCCGATTGCGAGCCGCCGCAGCTGAAGCGCGTACGAAAAATCATCGCGCTGCTGCCGCTGAGTGCTCGCTACCGGAGATCATCGCATCACACGTTTGCGGGCTGCCAAATGCTCGCTGACCTCAAGATTATCGCTTTGCACGTTTGTGGGCCTCCAAGTGCTCGCTAACCCAAAGATCATCGCATCGCACGTTTGCGGGCCTCCAAGTGCTCGCTAACCAAAGATCATCGCAACGAGTTCATCGCTTCACGACATTGCAGCGCAGACACCGGGCACCTGCCATTTTCATCGCACCCGGATCGTTGCTCCCTCGCGGAGCGCCATTTCTTCTCATCGCAACAGAGTCACACATGCAACAGGCTCGGCGCATCATCCTCCCTTGCGGCAAGGATTTCAACGCATCGCCGGCTTAGTGTGGAGAAGTTTGTCGCTTTGTCCTCCACGCATCTGTAGATCAGCGCATCATCCTCCCTCGCGGCAAGGATTCAACGCATTGCTGGCCTCGCGTGAGGAAAATCATCGCTACAGCATCCAGGTACTTTGTAAGTAAAAGGGTCGCAGAGACCACTGCTTTGAACTGAACTCCTCTTTGCACACTTGAACTATTTTTGCAGCATTTCAAGAGTAACCCTATTTCTCTAGTATTGTGGCTTTTTACTGTTATTGGTCTTGTGTTAAGTCTATATATAAAGATACTTATTTTTTATAACTACTTGTGTGGTGTTCCTTTGTGATGTTCCTCACTGTGTTACTGTGTATGGTCATAAATGCTTCACACACTGCCTCCGAGATAAGCCTAGCTGCTCGTGCTACGTTACCACAGGGTTGAGCAGGGGTTATCAAATGGTGTAGCCCGCTTACTCTGACTTAGGAAGAAGGGTCCCTACTTGGACAGTGGCCAGCCATTGCCAACTAGAGACCCCATTTCTAACAGTGAATTTTTGCTTTCTTGGTGGCCGTGTATGTACTATGTAGTCTTGGATATTCTTGCCCCTTTTGTGGGCATATCTCGGGCTTGTCCAGTTCAGGGATCCCAACGCGATTATGTCATGACATAATTTTCTGTACTCCTGTTGGATTGTCTCTAATCCGATTTTTGACACATTTTTGACATATGTTGATGATGTGTTCTTGATATTTTCTATGCTTTAACTTCCAGGCGAGGTCTCGCGCCTGATCATTGAAGTCATTTTTAGGTCTCGGGACCATCCGGTCGGCAGACCGGAAGTCCGGAGATTTAATGTCATTGAGAAGAGGGGCTTGCACCCGCCCCTCTTCGCTCCTGTTCTCCATTGGCTGGCCTCTTAAATGCTGGCCAGCCACTGGAGAAGAGGTCCAGTCACTCCGTTGAAGCCCCGTCTTTTTCGGATCGGGGGGCGTGTTTTTTGCGAGAAGTCTCAGGGAGGAGACAACAGCAAAACACGCCCCCAGATCCGAAAATGAGGCTCCCTTTCTCCGAGGCATTTTCGCTGTGCCTCGGAGAAAGGCGGTGGTGTGCCTTTTGCTCTGCCTTGTTTTCTTTTGCTATAACATATTGCCGTGTTTGTTTTTGATTTGCCTCCTGGCAGCTCCGAGCTCTGCTTGATATACGCTCGTCTCTTAAACTCTGGCATGTGGCCGTTTGATATGCTTTAACTTTACACAGTCCATTTAGTAGGAGAGGCTTCGTCACGCCCGGGGTCAGCTGAGATTGACCGCAGAAGGTCTCTGGGGGATAGAAGGGATGACAAGACCAGGAAGGGTTGCTGCGTGGGCCCCACTGTGGTTCTTAACAGGGTCTGTGTCAGGGGCGCTTTCTCCTATATGCTGGGCGTCGGCCCTTAACAAGGGCATCAGATGCATAGACCGGAAATCTTTTATTTTTATTTGTCGAACCTTGCATTGCTGATTCATTGGCCCAGCATTCACGGCTTTCGGCATGCGAGCATTGCTACTACTTCAGGCATTCTTTCGGTAGAAAGTTTTAAAATATGAACTTAATTGCTCTACTCTAACATTCCAAGTTGCAAGGACAATCGGCTGAGTCTGTAAGCTGCGCATGCTCCCTGCTAACGTGGGTACTTGACTCCCAGCTGCAACAGAAAGTGAATGTATCCAGTTTCCTAGACTTTCATGGCAACTATTGACTAACAGTTCAAGCTTAGCTCAAAAAGGGCGTCTGTGTGATTCAGGATATAGTACAGCACAGTTTTCACAAGTCCGGTAAAGATATGAATTTCCATTCAGAATTTTGTGTTTTCTTGCGTTTTTTTTACCGGCAGGCTTCAGCTCTGCCTCTTCTCTCGCCCTTTCACTGTCTCCCCCGCCGCCCCCTCCTCAGCCTCTTCCTCTGCAGTCTCAGCTGGACCCGATCTCCCTCAGCATTGGTATGCACAGCGCCCTCTCTCCCCCAGTCCCTCCGCCTCTGCCTCTCTGCCTCCCTCCCTCCTCCTCGCCTCTCTCCCATGACGTCTGATCACATCTCGATGCCTTGAGAAGGATGCCCGTGCTATCACCAGCAACAAACAGCCTCAACGCTGCATCAGCCCTATAGTCACCCGGAGCTAAATTTAGAATTAAACAAATAAACGTCGAGGATCACATGTTGCCGCTGGTCGCCAGAGGTTTCTGGGATTCAAACACAACACCCTGCAATACAGTATGAAGCCACTTAAGCAGTATTTTGTTGCCATATACAGCCTGACATGGAGTAAATTGACGCATTGCATTAAACCTCACAACATATTCCACTTATCACTTCTCGTCTGGCTCTACCTTGTCTGCCCCGCCCCCCCCCCCTCCCTACATTCCTAAGTTATGTGCATGTGAATAGCGCTTACTACAGCTTGGAAGTTCCGTGGCGCTTTCGGAATCTAGGCGCCCGGACCCCTACTGTCCCTGGCTAGTGGGTGACAGGAAGAGGTCTGCTGATATATGTTTGTTTACGTCTCAGGCTGTTTAGAGATGAGTCACTGTGGGTGGTGGTCGGTGAGGTGAGCATGGGCCGGAGTCTGGACAGTGGTTGGACGTGTGCACTGAAAGGCTAATGCTCTTGTTAGGAGGCAGACATTAGCTCCAAGGACAGTTATATTGTAGTGGCTTGAAAATAAACACACGCAGTGCCAGCGGGTCTACTAGGCGCTGAAACAGGAGTGCAGAGTCTCGGACCTGATGGAATTCCCCTCCCCCACATCTCCTGCTCGCTGTCTGTAAGGGTCACCCTACAACTGGAAATGCCTGTGCAACCCTCTACTTAACAATGGAAACAGAACACAATTACCAACAAATTCAGCACAGACTGACCTTTGTGCTCAAGAAGCTCGTTTCCAGCACCCCTTCCCCTCGGATGCTTTAAAACTGCTTAAATCAAGCCATATGGCTCAGTGAGTTATTCAATACTCTACTACACAATAAACCGCGCCTGAGCACTTCACAGGTCTTTAAAAAGACCATTTGCATGTTAATGAGGCCTCGCTGTTGGTTCACCCCTTGTAAGAACCCCCGCAGCTCCACTCTGCCTAGATTCAGCCCCCCCACCCCCGAAATCAGCGCCACTCTGCCTACTGTTTAAAGATTCAGCCCCCCCCCGAAATTTTTGCTTAGCCCCCCCCCCCCCCCCCCAACATTAACTAGCAAGTGATTTCGCTGGTCGCTTTTTCACAAGCTCTGAACTTTGGCAGTGATGTTTCCCCTTGATAGAGAAGTTTCAGTTTCTGTATTTAGATTCCATGCCCATTCCTTCTTTGTCCTCTCTGCTGAAACTGCTCTCTGAAGTGTCAAATTTTATTAATACTAAACAAAAAACGCACTACCGTGCCAGGGCCAGACTTGGCGTTGATAATGATTGTTTGAAAAGGGAACTTTGAAAGGATACGAACTTGAACAATTCTGGTTTCAAAATATAAGAGAACACTGTAGAGGCATGCGTCTACCGACTGTTATATATAATTTGGGATATATTTCTTAATCTTTCAGTTCAGCCACTGCATGATTATATTGTTGTCTCTTTTTGAAACTCAGGAGCAGTAACATTGTCGTGGTGTCACTAGGGCTGCAAGTGGATGCTTTTTCAATATTCTATACAAGCCACAGTTACTGCTAATTTATCTTATGCAACTAACAACGATTGACAAAGCCAATAGTCGGTACTTGTTGTAGGTATCATGTTACTTGCTGTATCATTATGCCTGGATGCAATGACAAAAGAGACAGCAAAATACAAGTCGTATAGACCCCGCGCAACACCGCCCCCCACCCCCACCCATTTTTTTTTATCCCACTTAAAGCCGTGGGTCGGATACTCAACAACAGGACCGAACTGGAACCCCAAAGTAGGCCTGGCAATTATGTCGGAACAGCTGGAGGGTCATGGGGGAGGTTAACTGGGAAGCACTTTTGCTTCAGGAAACGCCCGATGCCCGGGCAAGCCAGCCCGGCCCTGCTCAACAACCCCGTTCTCTCCCGCATTTACCTGTGATCGGGCGCGCATCACCAATTGGGAGTTTTGGTGCTTTGGCGTCGGGCTGTATATTTCCGTTTGTGTCCGCAAAAAATCACTGTAGAAGATTAAAACTGATAGAAAGAAGAGTTGATATAGCAAGAAAACCAAAGTCCATGGTGGAGCAACGGACAAACGGGAAAACATCGCCCTTTCACTCTTTTCCCTGGAGGGGGCGCGTGTTCCGGTGTTAATTTCGAACATTTTCTAAATGAGTGTAGAACACGTATAACAAATGGCTGAGACAACCGCTGAGGGGTTAGATAAGGCAGAGCAAAAGGCACACCACTGCCTTTCTCCGAGGCAGAGCAGAAATGCCTCGGAGAAACGCAGCGTCCAGGACGGGGTCTGATCGGAGTGACGGCACCTCTTCTCCAATGGCTGGCCAGCATTCAAGAGGCCAGCCAATGGAGAACAGGGGAGAAGAGGGGCGGATAGCCATGGATTTCCAAGCTATTGGCATTGCTCATGACAATGCTGTTTCTTTAAATGTTTTAAAAACGAAAACATAAACAAAAATAATGTCATGAGCAATGCCAATAGCTCTAACTTTACCAATGCCGAGACCATTGCATTGTAAATGCTTGTTGTTACTGCAGTTGCTCAGAATTCTCATGAATTGCCTGTAGGGTACATTTTTCCTCAGGGGACATGAATGGAATATGCTGAAGGAGAGCAAGCTGTTCCTGTCCATTGGCTTGTAGTAGGTCTTGGTGTTCAATCCGGTTCCATCTGTAAAGATTATTACATCTAGGAAATCTAGTTGTAGCCCGTTAGTTGAACACATGAATGTTAAGTAGTTGTCTTATGTATTCAACCAGCCTAAAAACTCCTAGACTGTATCTTCTGTTCCATGCCAGATAATAAGTATATTGTCAATATATAGTTTCCAGAAGCCTATCCTCTGTTTGAAGGGGTTTGAGATGTCAAGGATGTGTGTTACTTCGAATTTGCTGACATACAATTCTGCTAAGCCGGGGGCAAAAGTATTGCCCATTGAAGTTCCATGGGTCTGGAGAAACAGGGAACCTTCAAATTCAAAGAAACGTTCTGTCAGCGCTAGTCTTCAGCACTCTAGGATGAAGTGTCGAGGAGTATTGAAATGCTAGTCTTCTCTGAACAGCATACTTTCCACCGTCTCCAAAGTGGTTTCTTGTGGGAGGCTGGTGTACAGGCTCTCGATGTCTAAGCTGACAAGAAGGTGACTGGTTGGGTCATATTGTTGGTCTTTCAGTAGATTAAGCAGGACTCGGGTGTCCATAAGGTAGATTGAAGTGCATTGCACAATTGAGCGGAGGAAATGGTCTGCAAATTTTGATAGTGGTTCCAGTATGGAGCCAATGCCCGGTGGTATTGACTTATATTTGTGCATTTTGGGGAGAGAGTAAAAATATGGGGTTTTTGTTTCTGTTTGGAGTAGGCATTCTGCTTCCCTTTTGGAAATCCAGCTGTTTATTTCTGCTTCTTCAATCATGTTCCTGATGTATCTTTGCAGTCTGGCTGTGGGGTCTACCATCAGTGGTTCATAGTATCTTGTGTCATTGAGGAGTTTAAAAAAGACACACAATTGATGGACGGAATGCAGAACAAATCAAATCATTCACTCCCAGTCAAGAGATCTGGGTTAAATCCATCATTCTTTTGCTCACCATGCCACCCCAGTTTAGACCAGGCCATATGTTATGTTATGTTATATTTAATTTATACAGCGCACGGCTACTCGAAAGTGTCCCGGCGCTAGCTTCAGAAAAAGACAGATGCACACAAATCAGAGACTAAAAAAGCAGCGTTTTTAGTTTTTTCTTGAACAGTAGTGGGTCCTGGGTGCCCCGAAGTGCCAAGGGCAGCCTTTTCCAAGCCAGGCTGGATTTTCGCACAAAGCAATTCCCACCAAGTCTTTTGCGATTAAACCTAGGCGTCTGTATCAACAGCTGAGCAGACGAGCGCAGCTGTCTCCCTGGTGTGTAAAAGGCAAACCTCTTCTGCAAATAAATGGGGCCTAGCCCATAAAGGGCTCGACGTGCGATAGACAGCATTTTGAATTTCAGACGAGATTCAACTGGGAGCCAATGCAAGGAGCGCAGGTGGGTGCGAACACTATGCCTTGATGACAGACCCAGAAGAAGTCTGGCAGCTGAGTTTTGGACAACTTGCAGTTTCTTGGCAAGAAAACCCGGACTGACGACCAGAAGGGCGTTGGCATAGCCCAAGCGGAACAAAATAAGGGCACAGACCAAAGCAGGTACCGGCCAGATTTTCATTGAACCAGACGCCAAGGTTTTTTGCGGCGCCTTTGTCTGCAGTTGGTCTGGGAAAACCAGGAGGCCAAAGCCTTTCTTTGAAATCCATCGTAAACGAGCCATAAAAAAGCACTTCAGATTTTCCTTCATTACATTTCAGCTGTGCATTCGCCAGCCACTGAAAAACCGAAGACAGACAATGTTGCGCAGCCACAACCGAGTCAGCCTCCTTGCTCCATCAAAACAAAAGCTGGGTATCGTCAGCGTATGCCATCACTTTAGCCCCTAATGACTCTGCAAGATAGACCAGCGGAGTCACATAGATGTTAAAAAGCAGGGGGCTAAGTGACGACCCCTGCGGCACACCAGTAGTCACCTGCATAGGCACGGAGGCACACGGAGGAAGCCAGACCTGCTGCGACTGACCTTCCAAGAAGGACCTGATCCACTGCAGAGCCGAGCCAGAAATACCTATTTCTGATAGACGGTCAAGGGGCAAGGAGTGGGGTACAGTGTTGAATGCCGCTGAGAGATCTAGCATAACCAAAGCTGCTCTCCCGCCGGCATCCAAACACTCCCGAATCGCCTCTGTCACCTTTAACAGTGCTGACTCCGTGCTATACGAAGCACGGAAGCCGGATTGTGCCGAATGAAGGAAGCCTGACACATCAACATAGTTGGTAAGTTGGGATGTAACCACCTTTTTTGCATACCTTAGCCAAACTTGGCAGAAGCGAGATCGGGCAGTAATTCTCAGGTAGCAGAGGGTCAAGTGATGGCTTTTTGAGGAGGGAAAGAATCAGAGCCTGCTTCCATAACATTGGAACATGCGCCTCGCGAAGCGATTGGTTGACCATTAAATTCACTTCTGAATTAATAGTATCCGCCACATCAGACAGAAGCCTGGCAGCACACGGGTCGTTAGGTGAACCCGACTTTAGTGCCTTAAGGATTCTGAGAGAGCTGGGCAGATCGACCAATCTAAACGTGGAAAAGGTGGAGGCAGATGCTACCATCGGCCACGCCAACAAACCACCTATGAACTTCCTGGGAGAAGTCGAAAACGTCTCTTGGATGCTAGTTATTTTGTCCTTGAAGAATTTCACCAAAGTATTGCACCAAGTCTCCGAGATAGGAGCCCCCGCCACCTGGGCGCTAGGGGCTAAGAAGCTCTGCACAATAGCAAAGATTTCTTTTGAACTGTTGTTGGCCCGATCAATGCGAGCGGAGTAATACTGGCCTTTGGCCACTCCATTAGCCGCATAGTAGAGTTTTAGTTTGGCTCTAAGGGCGTGTTTATCAGTAGAGCCGTAGCCACTGGAGCGCCATACTGTCTCCAAAATTTCGCACGCATGTTTCAGAGTCCTCAGCTCAGGAGTGAACCAAGGCTTAGAGGGAGACTCTCTCCTCAGCCTAGGCTGACATGGTGCCGACAGGGTGGCCACCGAGCTTGAAATCCAGTCAGCGAATTGTGACAGATGTTCCTCCAGGTCCCCCAGAAGGGAGGGCCGGGAGGCTGCCAGGGAGCTACTAAACTGCCCGGGGTCCAATTTCCTAGTGGAAGGGGGGGCGGTGGCAATTAACTGGTCGTGAAGAGTGCTTAATATCCCATGAGAAAAATATGGGAAAATGATCCGAGCAAGCGATCCTCCTCGGCCTCACCACTGATATGGGGAAATTTGAACAGATAGTATCCAAGGTATGGTCTCCTTAATGAGTAGGGTACCTAACCCATTGTGAAAGGTTGGCCAAGTGCAAGGAGTCCAGAAAAGCTGCAGAGTTGGTCGTCTCAGTATGGTCAAGGTGGAGATTAATATCCCCAAGAAGCACATAAGTCTTGATCCTGTGCCTCATGGAAACAGTCCATCCCAAACTGCCAAGTCAGTTCCTCCATAGGGCGAGACAGCAAAAGCGACACAATTGATGGACAGAATGCAGAACAAATCACAACATTCAAGAGATCTGGGTTAAATGTTGAGGAGTTTGATGCATTGGATACAGTAGTCACCTTTATTAGAAGGACCATGTTGCCCCCTTTGTCAGCCAGTTTTATTATCAAGTCCAAATTGTCAGTGAGTTCTTTTAATGCCAGCCGTTCTCTTCTAGTGATGTTGTGGTAGGGTGATGTGGGGTAGAAAACGTGTCAGTCACACCACACTCATTCCACATGGCCTTTAGGTAACCAGACATGAAGTTATTACCTCTGCCTGACACTACCTCCTTAGGAAAGCCCACTCTTGTAAAGATACTCATGAGGGCCTCGACAACTGCAGGAGTTTTTAGGCAGTTTACATGGATGGTCATGTGAGGGTTCTTGCTAGTGCCTAGGTCAACCAGATGGGTGACATCACCTTTCCTTTCAAGGAAAAGGTAAGGGCACTTCACTTGTCCTGGAGAGCCCTGGGTTCCGCAGGCTCTAGTACCCATACTTTCGGCCCTGGTTGGAACTCCACCAGCTCAGCCTTTGGGTCATAACAGGGCTTCTGGAGCTCTTGGATTGCCTCAAGGTTTTTGGATTCTTTCTCCACGTACTCAACCATCCTTGAACGTCGGCCAAGTACACAGTACTCAATGTCTTGTTTAGGTTCTTTGAGAGTTCCCTCCCAGCCTTCTTTCACTAGACATAATGGTCCCCTCACACAATGACCAAACAGAAGCTCAAAAGGGGAAAAACCTACTCCCTTCTGTGGTACTTCTCTGTAAGCAAAAAGCAGGCATGGCAAGAGGACATGCCATCTCCTTCTGAGTTTTTCAAGAAGTCCCATGATCATGCCTTTCATGGTTTTGTTTACTCTCTCAACTAAACAATTGGTTTGTGGATGATGTGGGGTAGAAAACTTGAAAGTCACACCACACTCATTCCACATGGCCTTTAGGTAACCAGACATGAAGTTATTACCTCTGTCTGACACCACCTCCTTAGAAAAGCCCACTCTTGTAAAGATACTCAAGAGGGCCCTTACAACTGCAAGAGCAGTGAAATTCCTAAGCGGAATAGCTTCAGGGTACTTAGTGGCATGATCCACTACCACCAGTATACATTTGTTTGCTGATGCTGGTGGAGGGTCCATGGGGCCAACAACGTCAACCCCTGCTCCTACCCTTTCACAGGTGGCCCTAACCACTGGTAGTGGGAATAAGGGGACCTTCGGTTGGTTACCTGCTTTGCTACTGGCTTGGCAGGTAACACAGGAGTTACAAAACTCCATCACCTTCTGGGATATACCTGGCCAGTAGAAGTTGGTGACTAACCTACTTAAAGTTTTGATCTGCCCAAGATGCCCAGCTAAGGGGATGTCATGAGCTAAAGCAAGTAAGCACTCTCTATACTGTTGATGCACTACCACTCTCCCAGTGGCACCAGGTGTGGGGTCTCTGGCCTTAGTGTACAGGAGTCCCTCCTCCCAATAGGTTTGGTGGGAGCCACTTACATCTCCCTTTTCCTGGTCAGCAGCTTGTGCTTTCAAGAGTAGGACAGGTCCTCTTCCCTTGGCACAGCTCTTCCCTAGAGGGCCCCCCTGAACCTAGAAGTTCTGCTGTGTACAGCCCAAGTTCCTGGGGTTCAGTTCCTTCTCGGGCTGACAGGTCTTCTCCATGAGAAGAGGGGACCTAAGCTTGTGGCTGATCAAAAGCTGGCTTACCAGACTTCTTGTATTTTCTCTTGGAGGATTGGGCCATTATTCCAGGCTCTTTTTCACACTGGGCTCTGCACAAACACCTATTCATGTATACCCAGCATGGCTGCATGGGGTTTTCTTTTGACCTCAGCCCAGGCTGAGGACTCCAGACCATTTCTTAGCAGACAGGCTACTGGAACTGCTAAGGATACCACCACCATTTTTTGGCCATTCTAAGGACACCATTGCCGTGGGATGACCCTTAGTCTGGTTGTCAGCATTGTGGACTGTGAAGGTCTCACCAGTCAGATACTGTTCAGGGAATATCAGTTTTTCAGTCACCATATTGACACTTGCACCTATATCCCTCAGGGCTTCAACTCTAAATTCATGAATATGTGGCTGTTGTCTGTATTTCCCCAGGTTACTGGGCCATACAGCCAGGGCAGCTACATCCACCACCCTCTCAGAGACTAGAGTTGCGTCAGTGAGGTCTCTAACATGGTCATAGCCCACTTGGAATCCCATTTGGAAACTAACCACTGCATTAGGGTACTGCAGGTGCACTAGGGGGGCCTTTTTTGGGACAGATAGGGTCTCCAGTTCGGTGCCTATTGGCTTTGCGATTAAAGCACCAAGCCTTCTTGGGATCCCAGTTTTTACCCTAGTACCCACCCTTGGTCTGTGTTTTGTCTCAGGACACACCCTCCGGAACAGGTTTTTGGGAGCCCTTAGAAGTCTGTGTTTTTTGTCTTTAGACTGTTCACCATATTTCCCTTGGGGTTGGGGGGGGAGGGGCTTAGCAACGCCTTTCCTTTGGTCACCTCTACCAAGTACTGATGCAATTGTTCAAAAAGTTACTTAACAGATGCTCTTTCATAATAAGATTATAAAGACCATCATAGTCTTGTGCCTCGTTATCTTTTAACTAGCCAACTAATGTTTTGACAGAAATCAACGAAATCTACCTAGGTCTGACTCAAGGTTTTGCGAGTTTCCTGAACCTGATCCTGTACTCCTCAGTGGTGAGTCCATAGCCCTCAATCAAGGTATCTTTCATGAGGTTATAGGACTCAGCATCTGTCTCATCCAGAGTCAGGAGTCTATCCCTACATTTTCCTGAAAACAGCTCCCAGAGTAAAGAGCCCCAATACTTCTGGCTGAGTCTCCTCATCTTACAAGCCCTCTCAAAGACTGTAAACCACTTGGTGATAGCATCACCCTCTACATATTTAGGGATAATCTCTCTGGGGATTGAGGCCTCGAAAGCTTCTTATTTCTCCCTGTTAAAATTCTGCTGCCACCTGAGAAGGGTGCTAGGCTCATCCCAGATCTCTCTTATTCTCTGGCTAATGAAGTTCAGGATCCTCCTCTTCAACTTCCTCTGTGGTACTACTATTCGTACTCACAGTAGAGGTGCTGCCAGTATGGGGGAGGGGCGAGAGGGGGTCCTAGGACTCATCATCACTGGCATCTGCGTTCTCTTGGTCATTTGAATTTCCCTCCGTTGCCATGGCTCTATCACGCTCAGCAAGTAGAGTCTGCAGATGAGCCTTAGCAGGCGGTACTTGTAGGGAGCCAGGTTGAGCGCCTGACTAATACCCTCTGCCTCAGACATGTTTTTAAAACAGTTGAGACCTTATTAACAAGGCTAATGAAAAAAATCTAACAAACATTTTAAAGGAGTAACTACTAGTATGCTTTAAAAATTCTAAACAGTTTGAGCCGGGGGGCTTAAAACAAGGCCCGAATAGTTATTTGAAACAATTTAGAAAAAAATATTTCGTTTTTTTTTTTTTTTAAACTAAAGACAATTTTGGATTCCTTAGTGGAATCCCCTATTAACTGAGTGGTCCAGCAAATGTCATGTCTTGTACCCCACAGCTTCACCACCAATGTAGGAAGCTGGCACTTTATATACTATACGAAAAAGAGGTATATTGTGTAGTGAGTCCAGGAGTCCCTTAGGACTAGACATTTGCTTGCTTTAACAATCCCACGGTGCTCTTTTTGTGGTTGTCCTGGCGAGCAGCATTAGGCTTATCAAGGGGGAGTGTTAGACATCTGTTGCATACATACAGTCAATAAATGATACAAACACATCAATAAGGAGATCCACAATAATTTAGAAAAATAACATGTATTTTTGTATCATTTTAGACACCAAGAACTTCGTTATTGGGTTAGTACATTTTAAAATAGCAGTTTTGAAGAAAACAGGTAAATGCACTTGTATTGGCTATAATGTAGTAATGTTATCCCACGGGGAAAAACACATATGCTGCATATGGGTACTTAACACCAATTTACAGGACCAATCTTCTGGAGGTGAGGTAAGTATGAGGTAAGGTCCAAGGCAGCACCAACTGGTCACCTCAGAAGGCTCTAGAGTGTCCGGTGCAGAAGTGCTTTTCTGCGTCGGGTGCCCTGTTAGTTTCAATGGGAAGCGGTCATGGGAAAAATGAGCTGCATGCTGGGACTGGGGCCCCAGTCCAGTTATATTCACAGGGGGGCTCAATTATCCATGAGATGCTCAGGAACTTAGGGACACTGTCGGTCCACTTCTCCTCTGGATGCAGTGGTGTCTTTAGGCATCAGGTCCGTGCTGGAAGTGTGTGTCTGGGCAAACTCAAGGTGGGGTTCAACTCTGGAGGATCTCAGGAGCTCATTGGGATTGTTGGTCCACTTCGACTCGGGCTGGAGGGTACGGGTACAGTGGTGCTTTCCGGTGTCAGGGCTTTCGGCAGTCTGGAGTCCTCACGGTTCTTCTTGGGTACCTGCAAGGTGCAGGGAAGAAACTTCACTACTCCACAGGAGATGCTGGTTGCTCCTTGAAGTGCTGGCAGTCCTCTCAGGATTTTAGAGGTAGAGCAGCTGTAGAATGAGTCATCTTTTCTGCAATTGTCGGAGACAGCAGGCAGGCCGGCGGGATTGGCGCCAAGTCAGTTGCTGCTTCTCAGTTCTTGCTTTTCACGGCACTTCAGTGTCCTTCTGTAAGAAAGTAGCTCTGTAAATACCGCACCAAAGTAAGGTTCAGTGTGCACAGAGTCCACAGTCCCCAGAGGTTTGGCAGAGGTTGAAGTTAGATATAACCTTACTCTCTTAAGTTGTAGCTTGGTCGAGCAGTAAGGCAGTATCAGAGGACAGTGTAAAGCATTTGTTGTACACACTCAGTCAGCCAATGGTCTCACACACTCAAGAACTGAACTCTAGGCCAATTGTTTTGTATCTAAAAATATGTAGTTGTTTTATTTTAGAACCACAAGTAGGTATCAAAATACTTTCTTAGAATGAGATGTACTAGTTAAATACTTTCAATAAGCGATAGACTTTTAAATGCAATAGTTACAGTTGTTGCAATAGGCAACACAAGTTAAACACAATTATAACATTGAGATCAATGGGAATCTTCAAGTAAAGGCAATATCAATTACTTTGCATAGGTTTTCCTTACTCAGGGCTGGATCCTGGATTCAGCCCTGGTGCATCTCCTATAAATAGTTGAAAGAAATCGTTTTTGTTACACAGGCGATTTTTAAGGAATATTTGTATGTTTCAAAAATCGACAGAAGAATTTCTGGCAAAAACCAGGCAATGTTATCCTATGGAGGAAAGTTTGGTTATCGTAAAGTCGCAGTTATAATTACTTTTCAGGGTCAGTGCTGGGCACCAAGATCCAGCACTGGGATCTCTCCTGGTAGCAGGTGAGTAATTTTGTTTTCGTTGATCGGGTGAGTTTTAGTGAATATTTTAAAGTTTCAAAACTCGACACTTAGAAGAATTTCCAAGTGAAAACCAGTCAATGTTACCCTATGGAGAAAAAGTGAGTTATCGGCTTTCAGGTAAGTACTCGACTGGCAGAGTTAAGGTTCTGGAGTTAGACTCAGGGGTCTCCCAGGGTCAGGTAGGTACAGTTGTTACACCATCAGCGGCACAGGGGCAGCCGGGTGCAGAGAGAGTAAGCCCAATGTTAGCCTATAGTGGGCAGGGGGCCTTTGGTTGGAGGCTGCTAGCAGGCAGACCACGCGGTTGTGGGAGCGGAGCTCCTGGTCACTTACACAGGGCAAGTAGGGAAGTAGAATAGAACAGATGCTGCACTTCCAGGGGCACTCGAGCGGCTGGGTGCAGGGTGCTTTTGGGCCGTCGGGCACCCAATGTATTTCAATGGAAAAGCTGCAAGGTGAACACAGGCTGCAAGCTTGGGAACGGAGATTCTTCAGGTACGACCACCACTTCGAGAGGTAAGTTGGGAAGTTGTAGGTTAGGTAGGCACCCAGGAGCTGGGCACAGGGGGCCGCAGGGTGCCGGGGTGTCTTTTGGCGTTGGGAAATCTTACCCTCTGCTGGTCGCGGTTGGGGGGGTGTCCCTGGAGTTGAGGCTGCAGGCGTCGTCAGGAGCGTCGAGGAGGGTCCATTGGTGCTGGATTCTTGGTCACAGTCGCCGGGCGGACGTCCTCGTGGTCTTTGTTCACTCAGGCACAGGCCGGGCTTGGTGGGTGCAGAATGTGCTGGATTCGCGGTTCCTGGCTGGCACCTGGGATTGTTGCTTGTTTGAGCAGAACCACTGCTCGTGGGAGTCCCAGTCTTTGGACGAGCATGGCAGCTACGTCCTCCGGGAATTTGTGGTTGCTGACCACTGGAGATGCCAGGGTTTAGCAGGAGCAGGTTCGAGGGTCGACAGGCCTGTAGGGCTGGGGCCAAGTCAGTTGGTGTTGTCCTCTTGTTAGCAGCTGCACGGCAGGTCTTCTTTCTTCTTGTTCTTCTTCTTGTTTCAGAATCGGGATCTGAGGAAGGAAGGTTCAGGGTGCCCCTAAATACTAAATGTAGGAGTGTTACAGGTAGGGAAAGGTCGGGACCAATGGGTCCCTTTCCTGGGGTGAGTACACCCCCTGTCCTGCCACTCTCCAGTGAGAGGGAGGCAGGAGCCTAGTCCTGATTGGGAGGGGCTCCTAATCTTCAAAATGGCAAGAGCCTGGAGTCGTGCTTCACCTGAGGGGTGGGGTTGGAGGAGGCTGGCACACCCCCTTTCCTCCCTTGGGTTTTCCTGCCAGTCTTCCCGCCAGAGTGGGGGTCAGAACCGGTGGGGACCAGTTGCTGAGTACAGCAAGTGGTCTGGGGAAGCTCACAAAGGCGGCAGGCCTTTGAAGCTTCACCTGCCCATCCTGGGGGAGGAGGCTTGGCACCTCGCCCCAGGATGTGCATTGTTGCAGGCCCACAAGAGCGGATGGCTCTCTTCCCAGGGGTCCAGCAACCTGTCTGCTGGGTGGCAGCCTAGGCAGCCTCTCAGTCAGGACACGGGTTGTGGGTTAGTTTCAGGGGGCAACTCTAAGTTGCCCTCTGTCGTGTATTTTACATTAAATTCCACACTGGCATCAGTGTGGGTTTAATGTGCTGAGAAGTTTGATACCAAACTTCTCAGTCTTCAGTGTAGCCATCATGGTGCTGTGGAGTTCGTAATGACAACCTCCAAGCACCATATACTCTTAATGGCAGCACTGCACTTACAGTGCCCAGGAATGGACCTGGGTAATGTAGGGGTACAGGGCTCATGCACCTGTATCCACACCACTGTCATAGTGCACCCAGCTAGAGGGGTGACTGAGGTATGCCAGGGCAGTGTCTTTGTGGGCATGGCACAGATGTGTGCCATGTCGACTCTCTGTTTTGCTCTGCACCAGGACACTCAACCTGCAAAGGCAGTGTGTGTGTGTCAGGGTACAGTGCCTCTAAGGGTGGCACAATAAGTGTTGCAGCCCTTAGGTGCCTTCTCTGGTCACAGGGCCCTGGGTACCTAGGGTACCATTTACCAGGGGCTGACATGTGGCCAGAGATGCCACATGTCCGCTTCAATACAGTTTTAGGGAAGGAACACATGCCCTGGGCACCTGATTGGCAGGAGCCCAGGGCACACTCAGTCAAAGTACATCAGTAATTCAGCAAAAAGTGGGGGCAAACCATGCAAGGAAGATGGCACTTTCTCACACAACTCCCCCCCCCCCCCCCAAACGAAAGATGATGAGACTAACCACTAACCTTGCCCTATGGAGTCTTCATTGTCTAAGTGGAAGAACCTGGAAAGTCCATCTGCATTGGCATGGGCAGTCTCAGGTCTGTGTTCCACTTCAAAGTCCATTCCCTGTAGGGAGATGGACCACCTTAGTAATTTGGGATTTTCCCCTTTCATTTGCATTAGCCATCTGAAAGGTCTGTGGTCAGTTTGAACCAGGAAGTGAGTATCAAACAAGTAGGGCCTCAACTTCTTCTGGGACCAAACCACAGCAAAGGCTTCCCTCTCAATGGCACTCCAACGCTGCTCTCTGGGGAGAAGCCTTCTGCTTATAAAAGCAACAGGTTGATCTTGGCCTTCATTATTGGTCTGGGATAGGACCACTCCTATCCCTAGCTCAGAGGCATCAGTCTGCACTATGAACTGCTTGGCATAATCTGGTGCTTTTAGAATTGGTGCTGAGCACATTGCTTCTTTCAGGGTGTCAAAAGCCTTTTGGCAACTAACTGTCCAGTTGATTTTCTAGAGGAATTTCTTGGAGGTGAGTTCTGTGAGGAGAGTCACAATGGACCCATATCCCTTCACAAACCTCCTGTAGTACCCAGTCAAGCCAAGGAATGCCCTGACTTGGGTCTGGGTTGTTGGAGCTACCCAGTCGCGGATGGTCTGGATCTTGGGCTGTAAGGGCTATACCTGGCCTCCACCAACAAGGTGGCCCAAGTACACCACAGTGCCCTGCCCTATCTGGCATTTGGATGCCTTGATAGTTAAGCCTGCAGTTTGCAGGGCTTTTAAAGCCTCCCCAAGGTGGATCAGGTGATCCTGCCAGGTGGAGCTAAAGACAGCAATATCATCAAGATAAGCTGCACTAAAGGACTCCAACCCAGCCAGGACGTGATTCACCAACCTCTGGAAGGTGGCAGGGGCATTCTTTAAACCAAAGGGCATCACAGTGAACTGATAATGCCCATCAGGTGTGGAGGATGCTGTTTTCTCTTTTGCTCCTGGGGCCATGCCAATCTGTCAGTACCCTGCAGTTAAGTCAAAGGTACTGAGAAATTTGGCTGCCCCCAATTTGTCTATCAACTCATCTGCGCTTGGGATCGGGTGAGCACCTGTCTTGGTGACAGAGTTGAGCCCTCTAAAGTACAGACAAAACCTCATTTCTCTCTTTCCACCCTGTGGATGAGGCTTGGGGACCAGAACCACTGGGCTGGCCCAGGGGCTCTCAGAGGGTTCAATAACCCCTAACTCCAGCATCTTGCTGACTTCAGCTTTGATGCTTTCCTTGACTTGGTCTGACTGTCGATAGATCTTGTTCTTGACAGATGCACTGTCACCAGTGTCCACATCATGGGTACACCAGTTTGTCAGACCAGGGGTCAGGGAAAAGAGGCTAGAATACTGTTGCAAGACTTGCTTGCAGTCAGTCTGCTGTTGGACAGAGAGGGTAGGGTGTCTGAAAAGAACACATCATCCACTTACCCATCTTTTGGGCTGTAGGAGAGGAGATCAGGGAGAGGTTCACTCTCTGCTTCCTGTTCCTCATCAGTCACCATCAGCATGGTGATGTCAGCCCTGTCATTGTAGAGCTTAAGGTGGTTCACATGGATAACCCTTTTGGGTGTCCTGCTTGTGCCCAGGTCAACTAAGTAAGTGACCTCACTCTTTTTCTCTAGGATAGGGTAAGGTTCACTCCATCTATCTTGGAGTGCCCGTGGTGCCACTGGCTCCAAAACCTACACCTGTTGCCGAGGTTGAAATTCAACCAGTGCAGCTTTTTGGTTATACTAGTGCTTCTGAAGCTCCTGGCTGGCCTCGAGATTTTTGGATACCTTTTCCATGTACTCAGCCATTCTGGACCTTAGGCCAAGCACATAGTCCACAAATGTCTTGTTTGGGTTCTTGGAGAGGCCTCTCCCAACCCTCTTTCACAAGACAGAGTGGTCCCCTCACAGGATGACCAAACAGAAGTTCAAAGGGGGAAAACCCTACTCCCTTCTGTGGCACTTCTCTGCAAGTGAAAAGCAGGCATGGTAACAGGACATCCCATTTCCTCTTGAGTTTTTCAAGGAGTCCCATGATCATGCCTTTCAATGTCTTGTTGAACCTTTCAACAAGGCCATTGGTTTGTGGATGGTATGGTGTAGTAAACTTGTACTGCACTCCACACTCCTTCCACATGTGTTTTAGGTAAGCAGACATGAAGTTGGAACCTCTGTCTGAAACCACCTCCTTAGGAAACCCTACCCCGGTAAAGACACCCAGGAGGGCCTTGGCTACTGCAGGAGCTGTAGTAGTCCTAAGTAGAATTGCTTCAGGGTACCTAGTAGCATGATCCACTACTACTAGAATTAACTTGTTCCCTGAGGCTGTGGGAGGTTCAAGTGGACCCACAATGTCCACACCTACCATTTCAAAGGGAACCCTCACCACAGGCAGTGGTATCAGGGGGACCTTTGGGTGGCCACCTGTCTTCTTGCCACTGGCCTGACAGGTAACACAGGAGCTTACAGACTCCTTCACCTTTTGGTGCATCTGGGGCCAGTAAAAGTGACTAACTAGCCTTTCCCAAGTTTTGGTTTGCCCCAGATGTTCAGCTAGGGGGATGTCATGAGCCAAAGTTAGGAGGAACTCTCTGTACTTCTGTGGCACTACCACCCTCCTGGTGGCTCCAGGAGTGGGGTTTCGTGCCTCAGTGTACAGTAATCCCTTTTCCTAATAGACTCTGTGGGTACCACTGACATCTCCCTTTGCTTCCGGAACAGCTTGCTGCCTCAGGCTTTCAAGAGTGGGACAGTCTTGCTGACCCTGGCACAGCTCTTCCCTAGTGGGTCCCCCTGGGCCCAGGAGTTCAACCTGGTAAGGGTCAAGCTACATAGGCTCAGTTCCCTCTGGGGTGTCCAAGTCCTCTCCCTAAGTGGTTTGCTGTACAGAAGCTGGTCCCCCAGTCTTCTTACTTTTTCTCTTGGTGGATTGGGCCATACTTTCAGGGTCCAATCCTACTTTTTCACCCTTCCTCTTGCTCTGTGCTCTTGTTTGCACACACACCAATTCAGGGATACCCAGCATGGCTGCATGGGTTTTCAACTCAACCTGCTGGTAGCTTTTGAGAGACCACTACCTGTTTCAGGCGAGTCACCTACCCCCGCCCCCCCCCCCCCCACCCCCAGCCTAATGTCACCATAGCGATTGGATGATTAGTGGTAACACTGTCAGCATTGGTGACTGGGTAAGTTTTCCCAATCAAGTATGGCTCAGGGAAAACCAGTGTGTCTCTCACCATAGTGACACTGGCACCTGTATCCCTCAGAGCTTCAATCCTAGTTCCATTAACCCAGGGGTATTGTAAGGATTTCTTTAAGTTGGGTGGCCACACAGCTACAGTGGCAAACTCAACTTCCCCTTCTGAAACTAGAACTGCTTCAGTGTGCGTCCTGATTTGCTCTGGGCACACTGTTTATCCCATCTGTAGACTTGTCACCCCAGGTGTAGCTGTACTGGTTGCCTTAGGGGCCTTGTTGTGGGGCAAGATTTATCTACAGTTAAGTGTCCCAACTTCTTACAGTTGTTACACCAGGCCTTTGTGGGATCAAAGTTCTTCCCCCTATAAGGCTGAGGCACATAGGGAGTAGTTTGGGACCCACCCCCCTGAACAGGTTTTTGGGGCCCTTGGAAGACTCAGACTTTTTATCTTGGGGATTCTCACCACCTTTCCCCTGGGGAGGTTTTGTAACCACCTTCTTCTGGTCACCCCCAGTAGTTGTCCTTGTCACCCTAGTCTTGACCCAGTGGTCTGCCTTCTTTCCCAATTCTTGGGGAGAAATTGTCCAGTTAACCAACCATCCAGTGTCTTTACTGAGTAGTCTAAAAAATCAATCCAGGACTGGGTCTGGGTTTTGTGAGCCCCCCTAAATCTAATTCTGTACTCCTCAGTGGTGAGCCCAAATCACTCAATCAGAGTCTTCTTCATGAGGACATAGGACCCTGCATCTGGCCTAGAGAGGGTCAGAAGCCTGTCTCTGCAGTTACCAGAGAACAGTTCCCACAGGAGTGCCCCCCAGAGAGGTTTCTTTACTTTTCTCATGTCACAAGCCCTCTCAAAGGCTTTGAACCATTTGGTGATGTCATCACCTTCCTCAAATTTAGGGACAATCCCTTTCGGGATTTTAGGATCATAAGACTGCTCTTTATCCTTATTATTTGTGTTGCTGCCACCATTGATGGGTGCTAAACCCATCTCATTCCTTTCTTTCTCTAGAGCCAGGAGTCTGGCTTTGGGGTTTGCTAAAAAGCTGTTCTCTCCACTGTTGAGTTCCCCAGTGTTTCTTCTGGGTCCTGGTTCACCTATGTGGTCTCTTGGTCCCCAGAGGTTGATTCTTGGAGTTAAGGGTATGGTGTCCCTTTCCTCCCTAGGGATTATTGGAGGGGGGCCATTATCCCCCTCATCCTCCTCCCTTTCCCCTTCTGACTAGTCATCACCATGTTCAGAGGGGTGGTCCTGAGCATACTCAGCCAGGAGACCTTGTTTGGTTGGATTCAGGCCCACTTGTAGATTTTTTAGTTTTCATAAGGACCTCAATTCCTTGAAAGACAAGTGTAAGTAAGGTGTGAGGTCGAGCTCCTCAACCAGGTCCTGCATGGTATTATCTTCACTAGTAGCTGGGTTCTTTTGAGACATTCTAACCAGACAGTTCTAACCCTCTACCCCTGACTACAGTGACTTTTATTTCTCCTAAACTCTAAGGGGACTTAAGTAAGGCCCGACAAGACTTTTCGTATTTTGGAAAGACCTATTAAGGAAAATCAGAATTCTAAAAGGCAATTTAAGAGTTCCGTCGTGTGATCAGATGGTAACCAAGTAGTCCAACAAATGCAAGTTTGTATCCCACCGCTGATCCACCAATGTAAGAAAGTGGCTCTGTATATACTGCACCAAAGTAAGGTTCAATGTGTACAGAGTCCAACAGTCCCCAGAGGTTTGACAGAGCTAAAGTTAGATATAACCTTACTCTCTAAAGTGGTAGCTTGGTCGAGCAGTAAGGCAGTATCAGAGGACAGTGTAAAGCATTTGTTGTACACACTCAAGAACTGAACTCTAGGCCAATTGTTTTGTATATAAAAATATATAGTTGTTTTATTTTAGAACCACAAGTAGGTATCAAAATATTTTCTCAGAATGAGATGCTCTAGGTAAATACTTTCAATAAGCGATAGACTTTTAAATGCAATAGTTACAGTTGTTGCAATAGGCAACACAAGTTAAACACAATTATAACATTGAGATCAATGGGAATCTTCAAGTAAAGGCAATATCAATTACTTTGCATAGGTTTTCCTTACTCAGGGCTGGATCCTGGATTCAGCCCTGGTGCATCTCCTATAAATAGTTGAAAGAAATCGTTTTTGTTACACAGGCGATTTTTAAGGAATATTTGTATGTTTAAAAAATCGACAGAAGAATTTCTGGCAAAAACCAGGCAATGTTATCCTATGGAGGAAAGTTTGGTTATCGGAAAATCGCAGTTGTAATTACTTTTCAGGGTCAGTGATGGGTACCAAGATCCAGCACTGGGATCTCTCCTGGTAGCAGGTGAGTAATTTCGTTTTAGTTGATTTTTAGTGAATATTTTAAAGTTTCAAAACTCGACAGAAGAATTTCCAAGTGAAAACCAGTCAATGTTACCCTATGGAGAAAATGTGACTTGTCGACTTTCAGGTAAGTACTTGACTGGCAGAGTTAAGGTTCTGGGGTTAGACTCGGGGGTCTCCCAGGGTCAGGTAGGTACAGTTGTTACACCCTCAGCGGCACAGGGGAAGCCGGGTGCAGAGAGAGTAAGCCCAATATTAGCCTATAGTGGGCATGGGGCCTTTGGTTGGTGGCTGCTAGCAGGCAGACCACGCGGCTGTGTGAGCGGAGCTCCTGGTCACTTACACAGGGCAAGTGGGGAAGTAGAATAGAACAGATGCTGCACTTCCAGGGGCACTTGGGCGGCTGGGTGCAGGGTGCTTTTGGGCCGTCGGGCACCCAATGTATTTCAATGGAAAAGCTGCAAGGTGAACACAGGCTGCAAGCTCGGGGACGGAGATTCTTCAGGTGCGACCACCACTTCGAGAGGTATATTGGGAAGCTGTAGGTTAGGTAGGCACCCAGGAGCTAGGCACAGGGGGCCGCAGGACGCCGGGTGCAGGGGTGTCTTTTGGCGTTGGGAAATCTTACCCTCTGCTGGTCGCGGTTGGGGTGAGCCCTGGAGTTGAGGCTGCAGGCGTCATCAGGAGCGTCGAGGAGGGTCCTTGGGTGCTGGATTCTTGGTCACAGTCGCCGGGGGGGGGGGATGTCCTCGTGATCTTTCTTCACTCAGGCACAGGCCGGACTCAGCGGGTGCAGAGTGTGCTGGATTTGTGGTTCCTGGCTGGCACCAGGGGTTGTTGCTTGTTTGATCAGAACCACTGCTCGTGGGAGTCCCAGTCTTTAGATGAGCAAGGCAGCCAGGTCCTCCGGGGTTTTTGAGGTTGCTGACCACTGGAGATGCCAGGGTTTAGCAGGAACAGGTTCGAGGGTTGACAGGCCTGTAGGGCTGGGGCCAAGTCAGTTGGTGTCGTCCTCTGGTTAGCAGCTGCACAGCAGGTCTTCTTTCTTCTTGTTCTTCTTCTTGTTTTGGAATCGGGATCTGAGGTGGATGGTTCAGGGTGCCCCTAAATACTAAATTTAGGGGTGTTACAGGTAGGGAAAGGTCAGGGACCAATGGGTCCCTTTCCTGGGGTGAGTACATGCCCTGTCCTGCCACTCTCCAGTGGGAGGGGGGCAGGAGCCTAGTCCTGATTGGGTAGTGCTCCCCATCTTCAAGATGGCGAGAGCTCGGAGTCGTGCTTCAACTTGCCTCCCCCATCTGAGGGTTGAGATTGGCAGAGGCTGGCACACCCCCTTTCGTGAGAACACCCCAGCACACAAAATGTTGTTACAGGAATTATTTGAATGTGCTGAATATTGGCACAAATTCGAATACAAAAGTAAGTAGTTTTCTTCTTTTTTAATCCTTGAGTCTTCAAAGAGAGCCTTTCACAACAGCCGACACGTGTTTCGTCGCTTAACAAGGGAAATCGTCCCGCGACTTTATCAAGGCTGCACAGAAACAGATAAGAGATTCCTCCCTTGGGTTTTCCCGTCAGTCTTCCCGCCAGAGTGGAGGTCAGAACCGGTGGGGACCAGTTGCTGAGTACAGCAAGTGGTCTGCAGAGGCTCACAAAGGCGGCATGCCTTTGAAGCTTCCCCTGCCCATCCTGGGGGAGGAGGCTTGGCACCTCGCCCCAGGATGTGCATTGTTGCAGGCCCACGAGAGCGGATGGCTCTCTACCCAGGGGGCCAGCAACCAGTCTGCTGGGTGGCAGCCTAGGCAGCCTCTCAGTCAGGACACGGGTTGTGGGTTAGTTTCAGGGGGAACCTCTAAGTTGCCCTCTGTCGTGCATTTTACATTAAATCCCACACTGGCATCAGTGTGGGTTTAATGTGCTGAGAAGTTTGATACCAAACTTCTCAGTCTTCAGTGTAGCCATCAAGGTGCTTTGGAGTTCGTAATGACAACCTCCCAGCACCATATACTCTTAATGGCAGTACTGCACTTACAGTGCCCAGGAATGGACCTGGGTACTGTTGGGGTACAGGGCTCATGCACCTGTACCCACACCACTGGCATAGTGCACCCAGCTAGAGTGGTGACTGAGGTATGCCAGGGCAGTGTGTTTGTGGGCCTGGCATGTGCCATGTCGACTCTGTTTTGTTCTGCACCAAGACACTCAGCCTGCAAAGGCATTGTGGTTGTGTCAGGGTACAGGGCCTCTAAGGGTGGCACAATAAGTGCTGCAGCCCTTAGGGGCCTTCTCTGGTCACAGGTCCCTGGGTACCTAGGGTACCATTTACCAGGGGCTGACATGTGGCCAGAGATGCCAATTGGGTTTAGGCTTCAATGCAGTTTTAGGAAAGGAACACAGGCCCTGGGGACCGGATTGGCAGGAGCCCAGGGCACACTCAAAGTACATCAGCAATTCAGCAAAATGTGGGGGCATACCATGCAAGAAAGATGGCACTTTCTCACACCTTCTCCTTCTTAGGTCGACATAATCTGCTTTCATGGTGCCAGAGGCTCCCCTAAATACTAGATTTAGGGGCATTAATGAGAGTGAAGGGTGGTAGCCAATGGGCTACTTACCCTTGAGGTCACTACACCCCCTATTGTACTACTTTCTGAGAGAAGTGGGCATAACCCTGTCCCAGAGTTCCTTATTCTGCCATCACCAATATGGCAGAATTTTCCTAAAGGGGGGCACATCAGGCAGCTCATTTTAGCGGTGTGACTGGCCTGGTAGTGCACCAGGCCTCCCTGGATATCTAATTTCTTGCCTGTCCTGGTGACAAATGGGCCCAGGGCAAGGGGTTGGCATTTCCCCTGTCTGGGAAAGCCTGGTCACATATGTATGGTGGCAGAGGCCTTTGCAGCCCCCTGCCTTGCTATGCTGATTACTTAGCCATACTGCTTGGATGAGATGACAACACCCCCGGCCAAAGCAGGCATTGCTTCTGCCCTCAGAGTATGTACGCTTTCACCTGCAGGAGGTCAAAAACCAGTATGTGGTGGCAGGCTGGTCTACACCATTCAGCCAGCACATTAGGGGCTGGTAGGTTTTCAGGGGGCACCTCTAAGTTGCCCTCTGGGGGTATGTATTAATAAATCCACCACTGGAATCAGTGTGGCTTTATTAATATAAGGTGTTGGATACCAAACACTATAGATTGCAGTCAAACCATCATGTAGATGTGTAACTCATTTGTACCAGTGTCCAGCACACGTACTTACAATTTCTGCCCAGTTCACTTGTGATATCTAAGAATTAATGTAGGAAAGTGCCCTTTCGTAATGGTTGCCCCAAACGTTTTTGCCAGATACCTGATACAATTTGACTGAATGGGTCCTGGGTCCCTGTCAATAAGGTTCCCAGGGCCTGTGTTGTTTCCCTAAAACTCTACCATTGTTTCCACAATTGGCACAACTCTGGTCTACATGTGAGCCCCTTGTAAGGGGTACCCATGGTAGTCAGGGAAAGGCCTCTAAGGGCTGCAGCATGTATTATGCCACCCTCAGAGACCTCACACCACAAACATGCACCACTGCCATTGCAGCCTAGGTGTTTTGGTGCAGCTAAAAGTGAAGAGTCGACATGGCACACATCCCCCAGGTCAGGAAGAGCCATCTGCAGCATGGGAGCTTCAACGGCCTTGCCACCTTTGTAACGTGACCCCAGCCTTTCCTGCTATCAGGAGCAGGCCCCCTTCCTGTCTCACCTACTTTTTGGCAGGAAGACAGGCAGGAAAAAGTAGAACAGCCCAGAAGGTGTGCCCACCTCTGCCAATCCTACCCCTTAGGTGGGGGAGGCGTGGTGAAGCCCCCCTCTTCAGTGCCCGCCATCTTGCAGATGGCAGACACCCTCCAATTAGGGATAGGGATTGTGCCCCCCCCACGTGGTGTGAGCACTCTAAGGATGTAAAGGACAGTAGCCCATTGGCTACTACTTCGAGACCCCTAAACACCCCCTAAATACAGTAATTAGGTGGTAGTCCTGAATCCAGGTTTCAGATTTGACAAGAAGAAGAAGGACCGAAGATCCATGCTGCAGAAGAAGAGGGTGGCGTAAACTGCTTTGGCCCCAGCCCTACCAGCCTGTCTCCTGCTTCGGAACCCCTGCAAGCTGAACCCGGTGTGTCCTGCAGCCAGCAGCCTCCAAGAACCCCAGGAACCTGCCAGGACTCCAGAACCAGCTGGACCATGAAACCTCACCACTCTGCCCCCGACGCCCACAGCCCGAGTCCAAGTCGTCCAACACCCCAGCGAGGTCCGCCGGCAATCCTGACCTGTGATCCAGCATTGGACGACCTCCTCCGACCTTCTCCTCGATGCCTGCAGCCTCATCCTGAAGGGTACCCCGAACGGAACCGGTGAGAAGAACCCAACATGAAAAGACAACCCTGCACCCGCAGCCCCTGAGTCATGAGGTGCCCGACTGATGGTGTCCTGGTATCCCGCAACGCTTCAACTTCTTCCTCCAGGCGGTTGCCCCTTCTTCCAGTCTTCTGGCTCCAGCCTGCAGTCTTTTTCTCCGACCGGCAATCTCCATAGGAACGCATTGGGCTCCCGACCCCGCCTAAGCACACTGCACCAGGCTGCCCCTGCGCGGCTGGTGATGCAGTGTTGGTGCTAAACTGGGACCCCTTTTGCCTTCACCTTAATTGCAGGAGCTTGCCTCCCAAGACCGAGTGGCCTGCCTGAGATCAGCCCCCAACCGAGACCTACTGGCTAAGATTGGCACTCTGTACCCGGCCTCCCTAGTGGCGCTGGTTGTGCACCTTGAGTGCCAACCTGAACCGTGGGGAACATTGATTCTACCCCCCAAAACTCCGTTACCTTACCTGCAAACCTAATACTTAATTTTTCTCCATAGGATTGTATGGTGGGGTTTTGCCTGAAAAATATTCTCAAAGTAACTTAGTGTCTCCAAAAGTGCTAACCTGCCTAGTGATGTCCTGTGATGCTTAGACTGTATTATTAGTTTGTTTTACTCCAAACTAGAAAAGTAATTACAAAGTCACCAGGAAGTAAGTTAAAGTAATTTCAAGTACTCTAAAGTGTCTACAACCCATTTCTTCTACTGCAAAGTAACTTGTATGCTTCTACAAAATCAGTACACACTGTATCTTGAAAAATACCATTGTATTGAAAGTATCACTTACCTGCTACTGAGTAAATCTTTGTTCTAGTAATAAAAATAACAAAGTAACAACCTTTCATACAAACAATTGGTCTGGATTCAGTCTTTGAGCGTGTGACCTCATTTATTGCTGGAGTGTGTACAACAAATGCTTAACACTACTTCTGATAAGCCTGACTGCTCATTCACAGTTCCATAGAAGAGAGTAAGGTATTATCTACTTTAGCCTCTGCTATACCTCTGGGGATCCACTGGACTCTGTGCACACTATACCTTACTTTGGTATAGTATATGCAGAGCAAGCTTCCTACAATTGTCTTAGACATCACAGGGGCATGCAGATACGTCCACACATGTAGTATAATGCACCCCACCTTAGGACTGTAAGGCCTGCTGTAGGGCTGGCTTACCTATACTGCATGCAGTTTCTGCGGGCATTGCACACAAAGATGTGTGTCATGTCGTTTTCACGTTTATCTGCACCAAGACATGCAGCCTGCAATGGCAGTTTGCATGTGGGTGGTGAGGGGCCCCTTAGGGTGGCACAAATCCTGCTGCAGCCCTTGGGGACCCTCTTTAGCTTCCCTGCCCTGGGTACCAGGGGTACCACTTACCAGGAACTTACAAGGGGTGATAAAGTTATTGCCAATTGGGAGAACAATTGTACAGTTTAGGGAAAGAGAGATCGAACTGGGGACCTGGGTAGCAGGAACCTGGTGCACTTCTGTCAAAATTGCAGCAGATACTAGGCAAAAAGTAGGCGTGGCCAAGTCAAAAAGGTACGCTTTTTCACAGTGATCTACTGATGGTCCATTGAGGCAACTGGGTCATTATTGCGCTCCTGAACATCATGGTTGCAAGGTTTTCACCTGTGGTCGAATGAGGGGTCGAACAGTAAGCTCCAAGAGCAGAATTCAAGACAGTTGTAAAGTCGAACTTTTCCAATACAGCACGCTGAACAGCTTTCTTAAGAGTATGCATGAAACATTTGACAAGGCCATTGGCCTGTGGCCAAGAAGGTGTGCTCTTCTGATGCTTCACATCATGACTGAGAAGGTCTCTGAATTCTCGACTGTTGAAAATTGGACCATTGTCAGATTTTAAAGTCGCAGCAACACCCCATGTCGCGAAGATGCGGTCTAATCAAAGACTCCCTCTTGAGTGATAGATGATAGATCTTCTATCAATGGAAAACAGGAGCATTCATCAACTAACACCGTCAGGTAATGGCCATTGTCAAGAGGACCAAAAAGGTCAACGACAATTCTTTCCCATACATGCTTTGGCAACTCTGACATGTTTAATGTGTGATGAGGGGTTTTCAATGAAAGACAGTTGCATAGATGACAGGCCTTCGATTCTCTTTCAACTCTCATAGAGAAAAGGAAACCAGACTTGGTCTCAGAGAGGTTGTTTTGTGGCAACAATTCCACAATGTCTTCCCTGGGTCATTTCAATATTCTGTTATCTCAGACTCTCTCTTATAATAATTCTCGAACCTCTCAGGATAATGCCTTCTTGGGTAACGGACAGTTCATCTTTGACATTTTTTAACTTCTGGTATTTACTGTCAGTGGTAAGAGGTCTAGGGTGCTGGTTCCCAGACTGATATCTAATAATGTCTTTTAGTTTTAATATGTCACTATCTTGACTCATGGCAGTGACAATTTGTTCCAATGAAATTGCAAATAGTGTGCTTGATTTCACAATCAAATTTAGGTAGGCTTCAGCCGTCTTGGAAGGGGTACCAGGGCACTGCAGAGTCACCATTGAGAAGTAGTCATCAGAGTTTGGATCTTTCCCTGGACGGTGCACAATTGTGTAGTTATATTCTTGTAATCGTAGACCCCAACGTTCAATGCGAGGAGGCTTCTTTGGATTGTCAAAGATGGTAAAAAATGCTTGATGATCCATCACAAGCGTGAAAGGCTTTCCATAAAAGAATACATGGAAATTTGCACAAGCCCACACCACTGCTAAACCTTCTTTCTCAGTTTGTTAATAAGCACGTTCAGTTTGGGACAAACATCTGCTTGCATATGCCACAATATGTCTTCGAGCAATTGGGTGACCGCTGTGCTGTGTAGGGATTGCACTTAAGCCAACTGGGCTAGTGTCAACAACAACCACAGTATGAACCTTTCTATCAAAGTATGCCATTTCAGTGGCATTCTCAATAACTTGTTTGATTTTCTTGAAGCTTTGATCGCAGATGTGACCAATGAAATGAAACATTATTTTTCATCAAGTCTTTCAACGGAGCACTTACACTGGCAAAGTCTCGTATGTATCTAGAACAGTACCTCGCCATGCCAAGGAATATACCTAACATGAAAACATCTTCTGGGGGACTAGCAGTTGACAAAACTTGCATTTTAGCTGGATCAGAAAAGATATGACCAAATAATCTTGGCTTTGTCTTATGAAACTCACATTTCTCAGCATTCAAAGTTAAACCTGCATCAGTGAGCAAACAACACGCTTGATTGACAGCTTTATCGTGCTCCTTCTGTGCAGCTCAGAAAACCAATGTGTTTAACTATAACTGAAAGCACTCATGACAGGCTGTATGAGACGTAGAATGACATCTTGAAAAGCTGTGCAGCTGATGACTCACTGTAACTTAGTCTTTTATAACAGAACAGACCAATATGTGTCGAAAAGGTTGTAATGTACTCGAAATTCTCCTTGCGTTCCAACTGATATCCTTTATTCAAATCAAGGTGAGAGAAGACCTTTGCACCATTCAATTGTGTTATTATGTCGGCAATAATGTATGGACCTGGATGGCATCCTCTTTCAATTGCCTTGTTCGCTTGACGCATATCAAGACAGATGCGTACAGCTCCTTCACTTTCCTTTTTGTGTATCACCACTATGGGAGAAACCCATGGCATTGGAGCAATGGAATGCTCAATGATACCATGCTTGAGTAAGGATTCAAGCTCTTTTTCAACAGCTTCCTGTAGATGAAATGCCATTAGTCTGGTTTCTGAGGTAAACTTCAAAATTACACACCCATCTTCTTCACTTGATATTGATACTGAAGATCTTTTTGATCATGATTTATAGGACGATCGACTGGTGTCGATTTGCTTCAGCTGGTGTTGTCGCTTGAACATCGCTTCTAGAACGTTAGGGTAGCCATTTTGTCTTCGCGCTGCGACACACTTACTTTTTCCTTCTAGAAACTGTAACAAATGGTTCTCCAGCCCACAGCCTCTGCAAATCTGTCCAAAGTCAGGACATTTACCATTGTGTGTAAATGAAAACCCACACCTGAAGCACAACTTCTTTTACTGTGGAGACATCACTCTGTGTCCTTCTGCCTTGTGCTTTGGCTTACATTTCATCTTCATGACTGACTCACTTTGGGCACCTCTGGCCTTCATGTCAGCAGCTGGTTGATCAGCACACTATTCAGCTCTGGCAGCCATGAAAACTTGCTCTAGACTAAGAGTTTCTTTCAGCATTCATTGTCTGAATGAATCTGACAGGTATCCATCAATAACTCTGAGATGTATAAATTCCTTCTTCATCAAATGTATTGAACTTAGTGGTTTATGACCGTATCTAGTCCCTCAACAAATCTGTCGATTTCACCAGTTTTTCGCCATTCTTCATAATCTACATTTGGAATTGAATTGAATTTGAGATTAAAAGCTGCTTTGATCTGACAGTATGTAATTTCGTCAGCTCTTGGCATTTTCTTTATAACTTCTTTTACACCTTCACCAGCAGGATTCTTAAGGTATTTGATAATCTACTTTTTACCTGCTTCTTCTATTACATCAATGAAATCATCAAATGTCTGTAACAGTTAATCCCCATCTCTATTCCTGGCAGCCTTTCTATGGTTCTCTTGGCCAAGAGAGCCTGAACTTCTCCTCGGAATATGGACAAGTGGTCCTTCAGGAGATGCTGCAGTGTGAGTGGCATGTCTGGGGATATGCCTGGAAGGGTAGGGAGTGACCATGTTCCATGACCTGGAGCATCCATTGGTCTGAGATGATGCTCCTCCATCTGGGAGGTAAAAAGTGTCTCGACCTCCTGCCTGTGCTGCCAGGGATAATCTAAAGTGGTTTGCAGTGGCTGCAGAAGGGGGCTCTGGAGGTTAGGTAGTATGTTGACCCTGGGGGCCTGGATGCGGTCATCACACTGATGGTTTGTTTCTGAGTTTTAATGGGCATTATGTTTTCTCTGTAGGGTAGGGGCTGAGCTTCTGAATCCGACAAAATTATTGGATCTCTATCAGTCGTCAGAGATGTCTGCACCAGCGCCAAGGTTTGGGCTGAGGGTGTTGGTTGCAGTTCCGTGGACATCGTTAGACGTTGCACCAGTGCTGGAGGCGAAGGTGCAGGATTAATGAAGGAGCTAACTCTGAGTAGAAGTTAAGGGATGCTGTCTGCATTCGGAAAGGAGCTGCCAACATTGGTCCAACTGGCAGCCAGCTTGGATCCTTGTGGCCCGAAAGTGCTCTAGCTGGATCCAGTGGGGTACCAAAAATGCTGAACACGTTCTCTCTAACTGACGCATTTTGACTACTGGGGAAGGAGATCAAGTAGAAGCAGTTTGGGCTTTGTTCTGTCGAATGACTTCACTGCCTGGAGGTATCCGGAGAGGGGGCAAGCTCCAAACGATGTGAGTGGCGAGACACCAAGGATTCAAGTTTGGATTTCTTCAGCAACTTTCAAGACTTAACTGAACTCCACAACTTTAATTTGGAACACTCGTGCGAGTGACCAGGAGAATGAGAGTGCACCCGCTCCCTCGACTGGGACAGCTTCTTCCTGTGCAATTCAGCGATGGATCGCTTGGCCTCGCATTCACAGATGGCCTGGCACTTCATCCTCCAAGAGCAAGGATACGGCTCTGAGTCATGTGAGGTGCCAAGGCACCAGAAGCAGACATCGTGGGTGACTGTCACTCACATTTGAATGTGACAGTCACAACAGAGTTACACTCTGTCAATTTACGGCCCATATCTGCAGACTATAAAGGATAAACTCTGGTTTCCTGAGCGAAATAGCAGTGAAGTAGACAGATGGTTATCTCTGGATTTGTGCCTGAAGGCGCAGAAAGAAAGAAACTTAGATCTCATGGAACTGGTGCATATATGGGGGCCCTGACGTCAAATCTGGGGCAGGATTGTTCCAATGCAGAGCCACACACCACCACCTACTGATGTGCGAGGTTATTGCTACAAACGTTTCTGGATCTAGTCTGGCATCTAGGAAAATTCTCAAGGTGAGGCATCTGCGGTGAGAATGGCACTTTTCCTAAGTATATGTTCAAAATCCAACTTCACCACTGTATTGGATTTAAAATAAACATTAAAAATAGTGTCTGAATTATTTGGGTAGCTTGTCCCAAATCAGAGATAGCACTGTTATCACTATTATGATTTTATTCTGAGATTTTGGCCTGATTTAGAGTTTGTTGACAGGTACGCCATCGCAAATGGAACGGATATGCTGTCTGCCTTATTGCAAGTTGTTATATCTTGTCCCCGTTGGTTCACTCCTGTCCTCCCCTCCACCCTTGTCACCTCAGGTGGAGGCTGCTTTGGAATGTTGGCATTGTTCTTCCCCTGTCAGAGTGGCGCCTAGGACTGGCAAGCTGAAGGTGTATAGTTTTCTTCTCATCAATAAAGACTATTCAACTTACCTGCTGCGTTCCTCCTTACTTCACAAGTGCATTATGATATAATGCATCTGTAATAAGGCGGACAGGATGTCCGTCAAGTTTGTGACTAAGTACCCATCTACCAAACTCTAAGTCAGGCACAGCTATTGCCCTTTACAGTGGAACTAGCCTTTGAAGGTTAGTTATGTGGGTCCATGCTAACATTAAATGCTTGTAAGTCCTTCTTTTAAATACTGGGCAACCTACCTTGTGGGCCTCAAGGCCTACTTTGGGGCGACATTTAATATTTAAAAGTAGGGTTATTTCCTGTCCAAAAGTGTTATTTCAACAGGTTCTCTTTAAGGTTTAAAAGATCCAGAAGTCAGACTACGCAGGTAAGCCTGAAGCCATGTTTCCTTCATCACAATAACTGCTGCAATTCATAGACGACATGTAACTTTCCATGCCACTGGTGTCCGTCTTGCATCAAATATCATTGCCAATTATGTAAATTGAGAATTAGTTGGTTTTACCATGTTTTAAGGATCGGAGCACATATACGGTCCTGTATGCCTGGACAGCAGTGCTCCAGGGGGAAGAGTTAAAAAACCAGCAATACCAATCAGAAATGACCACAACAAAAGTGGCCCTTTCCCAACAGTCTTTAGCAGGATCGGATTGCTTGCCAGATAGCTCTGATAAGATGTGGGAGATGCACGAGTCATGGCCTGCCAGTTTCTTCCACTTAAGTTGGTACACAGGTGTGTATGAAGGAGGACCAAGAAGGGTCTACTGGCCGATGTTTACAAGAAAACTTGTAAAACATACGATGGTCAGTTAGAGCATCGTTAAATTTCAACCTTGGCCTCTTCAGCGGGAAGTGGCTATACCAGAGCTTCTGAGCAAAACGATGATGAATTTACAGCGTATCCTGGAGGTACACAAGATAATAACTTCCAAGGTAATAACTTTGTGTGTCAAGGACTAGGTATCCATATAATGAAGTGTAAGTTAATAGTCTACGTACTCACTGTCACCTTCATCAAGGTAGACAAGCGGAATGTCCAATAATGCATTTGAATCAAATCCACAAATGACGTCTAAATTCTGACGATACTGCTGTCCACACACAGGGACCAGTGGCAAGTCCTCAACAATGTGAGGTTGCACTTTATTAAAGGCATAGATCAACATATGGTGATCCACTGTCAAGCAGGAGTCCAGCTCAGGGCCAGAGTCGAAATTGGATCCAGGACCAGCGCCGCTGGAGCTGGAGGCAGCACCAATGGAGGGGCAACTGGGGATGGTGTGGACTAACATTTTCTCTGGTTTCTTTGATTAGTCAGCACCAGGGTAGGAACCATTAGTGGAAGTCTGACTGGATGGCTCAAAAGGACTGTGTGGATAGAAGCCAGAGTCTACTGCAGATTGGATAATGGCCTGGAGAACATTTGGTGCATAAGTTCTAGAATATGCATCAGGTCTGAACCAGAAGGCAAAGCCGAACGGGTGTTCATCAAACACAGACTTTGTGACTTGTCCCTAGATTGTGAAGCTCTGGATATCCAAGAACATCACTTGTGATCAATGTTCCCTCTAATTATTCTTCCTCATGTGCGGCAACAGAATGTTTGCGTGCACACGTTTCTAGCTTGCGTGCGGAACCGAGTGATGAGATGGGCAACTAGGAAAATCGACTAGCTACCACGGGAAGGTTGAAAAGCACTGCCAATGTCAATAGGTCTGGCTTATATATAAAGTGCTTTCTTAGTCATTGATGAGTTTAGGTACAGAATAAGTTATCATACAGGCATTTTGTTACTCGTCCTTGCACTCATGCATCTATTCATCACTGAGTGACTCTTATATTCACTCATTTACAACCACAATAAAGTACCTGCACAAACTAAGCAACATTAGCATAACATTAAAAGCATAAAAACAGAAAAAAGAAAACGTAATATGGCCTAAAAATGACAGACATATACAAGCAGTAACAAACTTAAACAAGGCAGCAGGTGGTCGTCTTTCAATGGTACTGTATATAGTGTATTATTTCATAGTTGCATATTGACCATTTTGCAATGTTAAAAGCAACAAAACCCAATGGACAATATTCTTCCACTGTGGTCAGGTGGTTTAGATGCAGTGGCTGTACATGTTGCAGTACACTACAGTGAGCGGCAAGCAAGCAGCTTTAATCATGAAAATAAAGAGAAGAGAGAAAGAAATGAAAGAGCCATGTGACTAGAACATGGAAACAAAGGAAAGGACTGGCCCACAAGTGCCATTGCACTGAAATGCACTCATTTTCAGGTGGCTGTGCACATGTGGTCAGACAAATGTCACTCACAGGGCAAGACAGTCAATGACTGAAGTGGTATATATACCACTGGTATATATATCAGTGGCATATATGTTTTTCATTACACGATTCTAGCAGACAACTAAGTCTGTTAAACTTTCTGAAGACATTCTAGAAAGAATTATTGCAGTGCAAATTGTGTACCTCTAAGGTTTGTCCAAAGGGTAATAAGCAGAAAGTCTTGCCTAAATATGAATTCGTGAGATTTCATGTAACAAATTACTTCTACACGCATTAACAGGAGGCAATACCAAACCACCCATAAAGGCCTAATGGCTTTAACAGGTGTGTTTCATAATAAATAAACCAGGCCTACAGCCTATGTCAGAACTTTTCAAAAGAGATAGATCAGACCTACGGCATATGAAATAACTTTTCCCAATGAACCAATCAGGTCCATAGCATTTGTCATTGGCTCATCGCTGTAATAGACAGGGTAACTGTACTGTGCATAAATTTACTACAAGTCAACTACTAGTAAAATTGAAAATATATACAAAATTAAAGTTGTCTAGAAAATAAAAAATCCCCCCTGAATAGGGCCTAATAAGGATTATTTCAGTGCAAATCTTCTATGCCCACAGTTTATTTGAGTAAGTTGCCAGTACCAAAACTCTAGTCTACTACAGTATTCTGTGAAATTCCATGTAAATACTATAAAAATCCCCAGGATAGGCCTATTGGCTTTAACAAATGCTTTCACTATAACCAGGTTAGGCCTACTGCCTTTGTCATATTTTTCTATAATAAACAGGTCAGAAATATGGCATCAGACATAACTTTTCCCAGTGAATGAATCAGGTCAATAGTCAATTCCCTTGGCTTCACACCATAACCTGTTCAGTGCTTAAAAGCTCCTAACCAGTGTGCATAAAGTTATAGAATTAGAAATGTGATTAAAACATTAGATTCTCTCTCACAGTAATCAATTTAATTAGAAATCAGAAAGAACACTGCAAAGGATTCTGGTACTTGGAGTTTTCCTAAGCATTTGCAGACTATAAGCAGGGCCAATGGAATTATGTGATTTAACGGTTGCAGCATTTTCTGCATATTTATAGATTTTTCCGCATTTGCCACATATTCTATCATCTGCTGCATGATCTGCAGAGTTTAGCAAAAAAAGATTGTTTATAGTGCTGGAGCAGGGTTTTCTATTTAAACTCAAACTTCAGTTTATATTTTTATATGTCATAATTAAAATTACTAAGAATTAATTATTAAGTATTAATTTTGTCGAGTGTTTAAATTAATCAACCTTACTAATGAAAGAATTACACGTGGGAATGCGATTGCATGGCTTAATTAATACGTGAACTAAGTTGGTGAGCAAATTAATTAAATAAGTGTAGCTAATGTGCTATTTGTTATGTGTTTGCGCTTTAAAATAATATGCTTTAATGCTTTTTTATGTCGCAAATAGCTAGGTAAATACATACACATAAGGGTATTAGTGGGAATTAACACTGTATAATCAATACAATGTAGTAACGTTGTTTTGTGTTTCTTTTAATTTAATTGTCCATTTTGGCCTGTTGAGAAATGGCCGACATCTACAGCCTGCATTTGAGTAGATGAGATTGAAGGGAGGCCTTGCTGAATATGGTTGGATACGACCTCGGCCTCTGACTGAGCTGAAAGTTATGAAAGGACGACAACTCTGGGATGGTCGCCAAGTATCCTTGGAGAAGGACATTTGTCACAAATGAACATTTTTGATAAACTCGCGGTGGCTTCATTGCAAATGATATAATTCCGGAGAAGAGCATCCATGGATGTTGCAAATCTAGTTGTGACTTCCTTTTTCCGTGTTTTTATTTTTGAGATATCCGAGAGTGAAGATTTTTCTAAATGTTGCGAGCTTACATCCTTTCCTGCTCGCTCGGCTCAACAGACGTTTAGAGTTTGTTTGTAACTTTTAATACGTAAATTTTAGTATAAATATTCCTAGACTAGAGAGGGTCTGAGGCCACTTCTTCCTGAACTTATGCTCAAGAGGATCGATGCTGACTGAGAGGACGGCGACTCGGGAGACTTTGATTCCTTACTGAGAGACCTGTCCTAACTTAGAGTACGACATTTAGCCAGAATAGGTAACTATGAGAATAATGATTTTGCAATTGAATGGCTTTCATTTGAGTTAATTTAGATAAAGTAATTCTTGTTTGAATTTCAGTGTCGGGTGGTTATTTCTTTGTCATTTATTGAGATCTCAAATGTATTTTTATTGTTCAAATCATGACTCGAGACAATTCAATTTGGTTGCATTGACCTCAAATTAGATGCAGATTGATCAAGGAGTTCTCTCATATAATCAGTGTGGATAGAGTAATAGAATGAATTTTGGTGTGATGGGCCCTAGTGTATGATGTGTGTATGTGCGTATGACTGTGAAATTACTCTGTCCGTGGAAGTAGGGAGAATTTATAAGCTCTGATCTGCAGCAGTTTCTTGGTAGCAGTATGATGGTTTTGATTATTGTCTTGATCTGATAGATTGCTTGTACATAGGCTTTTGGATTTATTGATTGATGTTGATATATGTACTAAAACTGAATGTTGAAGTCGTCGTATTGAGTTATATGTAGTGTAAACGGCTTCTGGGACGTAGGGAGTCGGTGACGGTTCCGTAGTAGGGCAGAGGGAAGTAAGTGCTGCTCTCGGGAAAGACGGGATTGTTGGCCCTCTACGAATGCAGGGAAAAACGTGTAACAATTGAAGTTGCGCATCGCATTGTCTGGGTTCGATTCAGTGACATCGTCGTGTGTTACTACTAGAGATATATTTTCTGTATAAAAGAAGTGTGTATGGTAGCGAAGGTTATCTATGAAACTCTGGTCTTAAGTCCCAGGGATCCATAAGGTTTGCCGTTAAAGCTTACCACTGGAGAAGTAATAGGTATTCTCTGAGCTTGTTTGAAGGACTGAGCAGAGGTAAGCGCTGCTTGGTTAACGTGTGTTATAATTCTGTAGCAGGACAGATTGTTCGCTGTTCTCGGGAAAAACAGGATTCTGTGTAGATGTGCTACATTTTCTAGTGTGAAAGTGCGTGAATGTATGAGCATTTAGTTAATTGTGAAAACTCTTAGGAGCATTCTGGGAGGAAACAGTTAATGAATGCATGTTAGAAGGGCAGAGTAGAGGGATGTGCTACTGTGTCAACGAAAGTAACAATTCCGTAGTAGAGCAGAGGTAAGCGCTGTTCTAGAGAGAAGCGGGATTTTCGTGTGAAAGGTCTTTACTATTCTGTGGTTAGCGGAGCAGACAATGGAGATGTTTATATGTTGTAACTAATAGATTTGTAGAATCTGAAACAAGGTCTACCAAGAAGGCTTTGTGAAGGAGGGGTAGACGAGTGACAGGAGACAGGAGTAGAAGCGACTGCAGCGACTACCGACGTCAGAAAGACCGCGCTGTGATTGGACAGTGGGTTAGAACAGCGAAAGTGTTGTGATTGGTGCGTTGGTGTGAGCCGCGCAGGGATTGGAAGAAGTACAGGGTGACGTAGACGCTCCGGGATTGGTGCGTTAGTGTGGGTCGCGCTGTTATTGGACAAAAGATCGTACAGTTGTAGTAAGGACTAGAGGGTTGTGGTAAACGTGAAAATGTATTACCAAACAGAGGAAAAGAAGAAATCCTTGTTCAGTAAAATTAAAAGGTGGTTTGACAAGGATAAGGATATAGTAACTAGAGAGGGTGAGTTACTACCTCCGACAAGAACACCTGCATCCTTCATGGTTGCGAAATATGGGTATCATACCTGTATTTGGTTAGACAATTGGGCTAAGTACACTAAAGAAGATGGTGTTCTAGCATTCCCGGAACATGGTTCATTTAATCTGGCCGTGTTGAGAAATTTACGGGAGAAGATGATGTGTCTAGAGCCTAGACCAAGGCCGACACAGTTCGAGGCATTGGTAGAATGGGAAGATGAGGTGCATGAGCGAGAAAAGCAGAGGAGTGGAGCTAATTATAGGTATATATTTGGTAGGAAATATGATCGCGAAACTCATCATGACAGAATGAGGAGATGGCGAGATGCTAGTATGTCAGAGGGACTATATCCTATGAGAACTGTTGAAGAAACGGAAGGGAGGAAAGGTACGGAAAAGGTACAGGATGCAGAATTGAGAAGGTATGGGGCTAATGAATATGAGGACGAAGTCTTGGATGACATGATCTATAAAAGACCACCTCCATATAGACCAGAACCAGAAGTGAGAACACCAGTTACTACTCCAATAAGAGATACTTTGAAAATCATTAAAACAGAAGTTGTGACCCCTGATCTAAAAAGTGGTAACTCTTTCACGAAAAAGGGAGAGAGAGCGAGAGAGAGAGAGTGCAATCGGGGATGAAAAAACAAGAGAATTAGCAAGAACTACATCTGAGTTGACAGAGAAAATTAGGGAATTAACCAAGAATCTAGAAGCTGTTACAGTGCCTGTAACCATAGGTCCGGTTATGCCTATTTTTGATAAGCAAAGAATGGGTGAAAGTGGTTTGACAGTTCCATATATAGGAAATGGACTAGTTAATTCTCCGGGAGAGTCAGGAAAGAGGACGGGAGAAAATCATTTGAGACAGATGAGACATGACATATGTGGAGAGTCAGATGTACAGCCTAATTCAGGATTGAATATTGGTTGTGTAGAAAGAAATGTTACAATGGGAGGATCAATTTTGGAACCACAGAGGATGGCAGAACAAGTGAGTACAAGGAAAAAGTCTACAGAAATAACGGCTGAGGATTTGAATGATTGGTTGAAAGTTCTCCAAAAGAAGGATAAAGATTCCCAGGCAATTGATGTAGCCAGGTTGCGCATAGAACTGGAGGAGCTTATAGCGGGGACAATTCCTACAGAAATACTGAAAAATCATCATGATGGGGAGTTGTTATTTATGTGCAAGAGTATCACATGGAGGGCTAAGAATACACATGAAAGGTTAAGAGGAATAGCGAGTGAAATGGGAGTTGACATGGACAAGGTGAAAGCTTTACAGAAGCATTACCGAGTAGATTTTTCGGACAAAGACATTGAGAATCTAAATGATGTTGGCAGGACAGGGCAGATTAAGGAAATGGTATCCTTATTGCGAAAATGGGGTGATGTGGAAAAGTGGAAGGATAGATGGTACAAGAAAAGAGAAGAAACAGTGGACAGGACTTACTCAGCATTCCCCATGAGAGAAAAGGAAAAAACAGTGGATGCTTATCCTATGAGAGAGATTCCTGGAGGAGGATATGTACATGTCCCATGGACTAGACAGGATATTTTGTCATTTACGAATGATTTCCCTCGACTGAGAGAAAAGCCCGTCGAGTGGTATAGGCAGGTAGATAGGTTTGTGAAATTGTCAAAAGTACTGTGGATTGACCTGAATAGTCTGTTTGATATAATTGTTCCAGCAGACTTGTGGGCAGAGTGTAAAATAGTCATAGATTGGCCCACTAAAGAATACCCGAGGGATCAAAAGACAGGAGCTCCAGACCCGGAGGTTATGAAGAAATACGAGCAGGTCATAGTGTTCTTGAAGAATAAGGTACCCCCTAAAGAGACAGATTGGGTTGAGATAGATCGAACACATCAGGAAGCAAAAGAATCAGTTCATGCTTTTTATGAAAGGTTAATACTGGCTTTCAAACAGTTCAGTGGAGATGAACATCTGGGTGATAAGGATATGAGTCATTTTGTATACAGATTTGTATATGGCTTGAGACCTGAAATCAGTGAAATGATTCGTGAGCACACGGTTGATTGGCAGAGTAAGAAGATTGATGAAATCTTGAGACATGCAAAGTACTTCAGTGATGAAATTGAGGCGAAGCAAAGAAAGCTGAAGGAAAAAGCGATGTGGGCACAGGTGAAGGTTGCAGAAAGACAAAAAGCACAGCTGGTTGAACAAGCAAATAATCCAGGAAATAGGCCTAGGTATGGTACAGGAAAAGGAAAGGGGAACATTGAAGAGGCGAAGAAAAAATTTCCGTGCCACAACTGCGGAAAATTAGGGCACTGGAGATCCGAGTGTACGAATCCACCATTAGTGAATAATGACAATCAATCCTTGAATCAACAGGTGCAGAACGAGGGGTGTAATCATCCGCAGCAACAGCAGAAGGTTGTCAAGCAGCAGAATCAAGAGCCAAAACCGCCCTTGCCGCAGAACAGAGGGTCCCAGAAATACGATAAAGACTCAGGATTCTACAATGAAGAACAGGTAAACAAACCGAGACGTTGATGTATGCTATGTCTATATTAACAAATGCTAATAAACAGATTTCATAATAATAATAAACAAACCGAGACGTACAAATCCAGCACACCAATACTGGTTAAAGAATGAGGGGAGTGAGTCTGAAGGGGACTACTGACGGTGCCGAAGAGAGGAGGAAGAGTGCATACTTGGAGCAACTCTAGAAATAGACCAGGCAGGACCATTTGTAGATGGGAAAATAAATGGGGAAAGTGTTACTTTTTTAGTAGACACAGGAGCGACGAGATCAACTGTCAGGTCAGCAGATATAAGAAATCTTCCTCTCTCGGACGAAGCAATCCAAGTGGTTGGTGTGTCCAATACACAGATTAAGACTCGTCTTACCGAACCAGTAAGGGTAAGGATAGGGAAATTTTCAGATATGCACAGATTTGTAGTGTGCGACACTAGTCCAGTGAACTTGTTGGGTAGGGATTTATTGTGTAAAATGAATTGCACAATTTTTTGTACTCCGGATGGAATAGCTTTTGAGACACCGGATGAGGATGTCTTATACAGGATGACTCTAGATAATAGAGAAAATGAGATTGTTGGAACATATGCTGTATTTAATCCAGAGGATTTGCCTCAAGAATTGAGAAACACAGTAAAAACAGCAGTTTGGGATTTTACTGGAGAGGATGTGGGATTGATGAATAATGTAGATCCAGTAAAGATTACAGTGAAAGAGGGAATCACTTATCCTAATATCCCACAATACAGATTGACACCAGAGATAATTGAAGGAATAACACCTATAATTGATAAAATGATTCAGCAAGGTGTTTTGAGAGAGTTACTGAGTAGCCCATGTAATTCACCTATAATGGGACTGAAGAAACCTAATGGGAAGTTCAGAATAGTACAGGATTTGAGAAAGGTTAACAAAATTGTGGTATCATGCTGTCCTATTGTGCCAAATCCATCAGTGATTTTGTATCAGATTCCTCATGATGCTGAATGGTACACAGTAATTGATTTGTGCCATGCTTTCTTTTCAATTCCATTGCATCATGACAGCCAGCCGATTTTTGCATTTCGGTTTGGACAGCGTATTTTGGCATGGTGCCGAATCCCACAGGGGTATACAGAGAGCCCTTCAATATTTAATCAGTTGTTGAAGAAATCTTTGGAAAGTCTGACCATGCCCGAAAGCTCAGTACTAGTACAATATATCGATGACCTACTTGTGGCATCGAAGACACGTGAAGCCTGTGAAGTAGATACCATAGCTTTATTGAATCATCTGGCTGATGGAGGATTAAAGGTATCTCCAGCCAAATTGCAATTTTGCAAGAAAGAGGTACATTATCTTGGACACAATATTGAGAAGGGTCTAAGAAAAGTGACGATTGACAGGATCAAAATTATCAGAGGAATGAGAGCCCCAATGACCCAGAGAGAAGTAAGAATGTTTCTGGGAATGGTGGGTTATTGTCGTCAGTGGATAAGTAACTTTTCCCTGATAGCGAAGCCACTCATTAAATTGACCAAAAGTGAAGTAAAAGACCCATTGGAATTGAATGCAGAACAAATGGCAGCATTCGAAGAACTAAAGAGCAGATTATGTGAAGCTCCTGCTCTAGGAATGCCAGATTATGAGAAGGAGTTTGAACTGTACTGTAGTGAGAGGAATGGATGTGCACTTTCAGTGTTAATCCAGAAACATGGGCGTCTGAGGAGGCCAGTTGCGTACTTCTCATCGACACTTGACCCAGTAGCTGTGGGTTTACCAGGTTGCCTGAAAGCAGTAGCTGCTACATGCAGAAGCTTGGAACAGAGTGAGGGTATAATAATGGGATATCCTGTAAGGGTGTTCGTACCTCATGATGTGGCAATTCTTTTGACAAGAAGCAGAACTCAATATATGTCACATAGTCGGCTGACTAAATATGAGAAAATCATTCTGGGAGCATCAAATGTGACTCTTGAGAGATGTGTAAATGTGAATCCAGCGACACTTTTGCCAGATGCTGAAAATGTGAGTGTGAGAGATGATGTTGATCATGATTGCTTGGATGTGCTTGACTACTGTACAAAACCGAGAACAGACATAAGAGATCTGCCACTGCCTGAGAGTGATCATGTGTTGTTTGTGGATGGATCATGTCTGAGAACAGAAGAAGGTGTGCTGAGTGCAGCATATGCGGTGTGTAAATTTTCAGAAGTTATGGAAGCTTCACCTTTGAAAGGAGTTAAATCTGCTCAGGTAGCGGAATTGGTGGCACTGACAAAAGCTTGTAAGATTGGAAGAAATGTGAGAGTGACTGTAATGACTGATAGTCAATACGGATTTGGAGTTGTTCACGATTTTGGCCAGCTTTGGCTACAGAGAGGTTTCCTGACCTCGAGTGGAACTCCTATAAAGAATGCTGAAGTGATTGGGAAATTGCTTGAGGCGATACAGCTGCCTAAGGAACTAGCGGTTGTAAAATGTGCTGCTCATGGACAGGGAAATGATTTTGTTACTCTTGGTAATAGGTTCGCAAATGACATAGCACAGTATTGTGCAAAGAACAATCATTCCATTAACAGGGGAAAGGAGAAGGAAATGTCTTTTTGTTCTGTGATGTTTACTAATGTACTGGAAACATGGGATGAGGTGAGGCAGTTGCAGGATGAAGCAGGAGATGAGGAAATGAGGGATTGGATCAAAGCAGGATGTGCGCCAAGAGAAAAAGATCATGTTTGGATCTATAGAGATGGAAGACCAGTCATGCCAAATTCTATGGTGTCAACTATGGCAAGAATGTATCATGGCCAAGGACACCTGGGGAGGGATGCTATGATTAGATCCTTTAAACAGACCTGGTACAATGCAAAGTTCAGGCTGATAGCAGAGAGCATCTGTCAAAGATGTTTGATTTGTCAGCAATTCAATACTGGAAAGAAAACAGTGGTGAGCCTAGGAACAATAGGCAGGGAGGGAGGTCCTTTTACCAGAACGCAAATAGATTTCATTGAAATGCCCCAAGTCAATAGATTGAGGTATGTTCTAGTGGTAGTCTGTTTGTTCTCAAGGTGGGTGGAAGCATATCCAACTAGGAGAAATGATGGAATAACAGTGGCCAAGTTACTGTTAAGAGAGCTGATTCCTAGGTACGGGTTCCCAGTGACAATTGAGTCAGATAGAGGAGGACACTTCTATAATAAACTCATGAGTTTAATTTGTGAAGCATTGAGCATACAGCAGAAGCTACATTGTGCATACAGGCCAGAGGCTTCTGGCGTTGTTGAGCAGATGAATGGCACAATCAAAAACAGAATTGGCAAGATGTGCTTAGCTACTGGAATGAAATGGCCTGATGTCTTGCCTCTAGTGCTGATGACTATTAGATCTACTCCAGATAGAACTACAGGGTTGAGTCCACATGAAATATTAATGGGACGTGCAATGAGACATACATTCGTGCCTGTCAACAAGCTGATGACTATAACTGATGACATGATTTTGGATTACTGTAAAGGCCTGGCTGACGCAGTTCATTCTGTGTTTCACCAGGTTGGAGAAGACGCCACCACACTTGAAAAGAAGCAAGCCCATGATCTGAGCCCAGGGGATTGGGTAAGAATAAAAGTGCACAGAAGAAGAAATTGCTTGGTTCCAAGGTGGGGAAGGCCAAGACAAGTCATTCTGACTACGACGACTGCTGTAAAGTGTGCTGGAGTAAAGAACTGGATCCATGCAAGTCATACTCTGAGAGTTCCAAATCCAAAGGATGGGACTGGGAAAGAGTACTTTGAAGAGTCAGATTCCAGTGATGATGAAGACACTGAAACAGTGAGAAGAAAAAAGAATCCTGAAAGGGGGGGAAAGAGAGTCAGAAAGAGAGTCAGGTGATTCTTTTTTCTTACCAGAAGAAGTTTCAAGAGTTTCAAGAGGAATATTGCGAACCTCAGAAGAGAGTTCAGATTCTGGAAAAGTGCCTGAAGTTCTAACAAGCAGTGGAGAAAATAAAGAGAAAGAAAGAAAAGAAAAGAGCGATTCCACAGAGACTGTACCGGAGTCAAATGAAGAGATCGAGAGGAATCCACCTGAGATAACTTCTGAAGAAGTAGGGTCAGAAGAAGATAGAGAGGGACAGATTGCGGAAGACCCCCGAGGAGGTGTAGGGAACATTCATGATAAGCTAGGTGAAGGGACAAGTAGACAGCAAGAAGATTGCGTGTCGGAAACCCGAGGAGGGACAGTAGCAGGGAAATCTCAATCGGTGGAGAAGAAGACTGAGGAAAAAGAGAAAATTGTTGATGAACAAGAGGCAAATGAGACAGAATCTGATGAGAGTGAGAATGAGATACTAGAGGGTCGAATTCTGAGAAAGAGAACTTGGATCGGAGAAAGGAACAACAGAGAAGTGAAACAGAAAAGAAGTGTAAAAGGAGATCTTTGGCCTAACAAGATAAAGAGGCTGAGATATCGACTGACACGAGTGAATTCATCAAAAGCCGAACAGGTGAACGAAGTGTCAAGCCAAAATCAAGCAAAAGAAGGAGAACCAAAAGAACCAAAGGAACCGGAAGCGATCAAAATAATTAGAAAACCTAACCAGAAGTATAGGTCACCGGAATGGACGTATGTGGCACTGTCTGAAGAAGAAGAAGAGGCAGAGAGTCAAGGAAATCCAGAGGGGACCTTACGGAGAGTGGTTGAGGGAGAGAAAACTGTTGGAATCCTGAAAGTTATCTTGTCTGACATTGGAGAAGAGACAGATGTTCAGGATTTGATACAATTTGATGTTGCTGAAGAAGAAGTGAAAAGTGATGAAAACCCAAATTGAGTGAGCTAAAGGAGTCACTTGGAGAAGAGTGAAGAAGAGTTCTGAAAATTAACAGATTGCAACATACAGTAGTGGAGTAGTAGAGGCTAAGTCAAAAGACACGGTCAAAGTAATAAGATGGCTAACACAGAGAATAATCAAAGTAGATGTACCTTTCTGAAAAGATGGTGCAGAATGTGCTGCTGCTTTACCGGATTATTGATGTTACTATGGAGTGTGCTTGCTTTATTAGTTACTTTTAGAGTTACAATAGACACTTTGGGAATACATACTGAGAATATGACTAACATAGGGAAGAGTTCGCCGAAAGTAGTACCAACTAGAATTAGTAATATATACATACACAAGGATAGGTCAATTAATGATTTTTCTAGCAATGTTTTTTCAAAATTGTTGTATGAATACGTAAAGACAATGGAGGTAAGGGATTGCTACGTCTGTATGCAGTTACCTGCATCCGTTTCAGAGGGAGTTACTTATCATCATCTCCCAGCTACGTATGGAATTTCATGTAGTGTGTTGATTAGTATTTTTTATTTACTAGGGAAAATAGATTATGATATGTCTAATAAGAATAACATTTTTGGGCAATTGCCTATGAACAAGAGACTGAATCCTGCTAAAGAAGCTAACATTTTAGGTGAGATTTTTATTGAAACAGAAGAATTATCATTAGATTACATTTTTAGAAACAATTTAACTTGTAGTTTGAAAGAAGAAGAAAAAGCTTTCCTAGACATGGTAGAGAAAAGGAGAATGAGCATGCATGAAAAGGCAGGAGGATATAAAATGAGTGAGACAGTGTGGGACATTGAGATGGGAAAGGAGTTGAAAAATGGGGCCAGTCCAACTTTGGCTTTAGATGCACCACAGAAGGGTAAACTATGCATTACCAGAAGGAAATCCCAATATGATTATTATTTTGTTGGGACTAGTGAGTGCCATGATACATACTTTATTGCAACAGGATGGGGATTCAAAGGAGGAGAAGATCCGGTTTTCCCGGGAGTGTATTATATTTGTGGGAATAAGGCTTATTACAGGTTACCTGACCATTGGTATGGCACATGTTATGTTGGCTTGGTCTTTCCAAAAAATTTTCATATGGATAGAATAGAAGATGCAGAACAAATTAATTTACTAACACGCTTTAAAAGAGAAACTTGGTCAGAAATTGTAGGAGATATTTTTGGAGCTTTGATACCAGCAGTGGGAATTTCACTAAATGCATATGGAATTCGGAAACTGTCAACAGTGGTGGATCGCTTATCGACAAGCACCGCTGGAGGTTTTCTATTGGTAAATACAGAGATGGTTGCCTTACGCGCCATGTCTATGCAAAATAGACTTGCCCTTGATATTCTATTGGCAAAGGAGGGTGGAGTCTGCGGAATGCTGAAAGTTCAACATTGTTGCACTTACATTCCTGATGAAAGCAAAGATCTAAAGGTCTATATCAAAAATATTACTGATTTGCATGAAGAATTAGTACCACTGGAAGCTGAAAGTATCTGGACTAAAATGGCTAATAAGATAATTGCTGTTAAGAATTTTATTGCTAAGATAGGTAGTACCATTTTTGGTAAGATATTATTTCCATTGACATGTGTAATTGTTGCTTTGCTGATTCTTAGATTAGGGTGTTTATGTTGTAGATATTGGAGGAGTAAAAAGAAAATAGTAAAAGAAAATACTGAAAAGAGACAAAAGAGGTCAAAAAGAGACCCACAAGAAATTGAATTAGAAGAATTTAGAGAGAGCAGGTACCTTGAAACAAAAAGAGATGATGAAAGAGAAACTGGGGTTTAATGTAAAAGCAAAAAGACATTTGATTTTCTCCTAAGAAAAGGGGACTACATTTTTTGGGTTGGATTTTTGTGGTGATGATATATCACAAAAGGGGGGATTGCTGGAGCAGGGTTTTCTATTTAAACTCAAACTTCAGTTTATATTTTTATATGTCATAATTAAAATTACTAAGAATTAATTATTAAGTATTAATTTTGTCGAGTGTTTAAATTAATCAACCTTACTAATGAAAGAATTACACGTGGGAATGCGATTGCATGGCTTAATTAATACATGAACTAAGTTGGTGAGCAAATTAATTAAATAAGTGTAGCTAATGTGCTATTTGTTATGTGTTTGCGCTTTAAAATAATATGCTTTAATGCTTTTTTATGTCGCAAATAGCTAGGTAAATACATACACATAAGGGTATTAGTGGGAATTAACACTGTATAATCAATACAATGTAGTAACGTTGTTTTGTGTTTCTTTTAATTAAGTTGTCCATTTTGGCCTGTTGAGAAATGGCCGACATCTACAGCCTGCATTTGAGTAGATGAGATTGAAGGGAGGCCTTGCTGAATATGGTTGGATACGACCTCGGCCTCTGACTGAGCTGAAAGTTATGAAAGGACGACAACTCTGGGATGGTCGCCAAGTATCCTTGGAGAAGGACATTTGTCACAAATGAACATTTTTGATAAACTCGCGGTGGCTTCATTGCAAATGATATAATTCCGGAGAAGAGCATCCATGGATGTTGCAAATCTAGTTGTGACTTCCTTTTTCCGTGTTTTTATTTTTGAGATATCCGAGAGTGAAGATTTTTCTAAATGTTGCGAGCTTACATCCTTTCCTGCTCGCTCGGCTCAACGGACGTTTAGAGTTTGTTTGTAACTTTTAATATGTACATTTTAGTATAAATATTCCTAGACTAGAGAGGGTCTGAGGCCACTTCTTCCTGAACTTATGCTCAAGAGGATCGATGCTGACTGAGAGGACGGCGACTCGGGAGACTTTGATTCCTTACTGAGAGACCTGTCCTAACTTAGAGTACGACATTTAGCCAGAATAGGTAACTATGAGAATAATGATTTTGCAATTGAATGGCTTTCATTTGAGTTAATTTAGATAAAGTAATTCTTGTTTGAATTTCAGTGTCGGGTGGTTATTTCTTTGTCATTTATTGAGATCTCAAATGTATTTTTATTGTTCAAATCATGACTCGAGACAATTCAATTTGGTTGCATTGACCTCAAATTAGATGCAGATTGATCAAGGAGTTCTCTCATATAATCAGTGTGGATACAGTAATAGAATGAATTTTGGTGTGATGGGCCCTAGTGTATGATGTTTGTATGTGCGTATGACTGTGAAATTACTCTGTCCGTGGAAATAGGGAGAATTTATAAGCTCTGATCTGCAGCAATAGCACAAATAGATAAGTTACTAAAAATGCGGCGACACACGTTGTCACACAGCAGAGGGCCCTTTGCAAAGGTTGACTGGTCCTCTTCTGTTGTTTATTTCTGTGTCTGTGTTTGGGAGTTGAACTGGTACTGATAAAGAGATCCCTTATTCAAGACAGTGTTAACCTGTGCAAAAATGCCAAAATAAGGAAGGAATACTATCACAAAATGTGCTGCATTGTGCAGCATAATTTGCCTTTTCTTGCAGCATAATTTAGTCAACCCTAACACATAATTTGGTCTTTCCTGGCCACAGTTCCAGTGGCCCTGACTATAAGGAAATAGTAATGTGGTACTCCTCTCTGTAACCTATCCATTACTTTGGATAGATGACCCGGAAAACAGAATTACCTAAGTAGTAGGACTGTGAAGATTAATTTTACTGATTATTTTTTTAACTATGAAAATCTGCAGCAGAGAAAATCAGAGGAGGTTTAAATCACACATTAACTTAGGAGCTACCAGATGGTACATTGCAGACGTGGTACCTGGCGCCACTGCACCTGCTGCACAATTTCTATCTATGTCGCCCTTTAAAACAAGGGAGGTTTAAGCAATGAAAATACGCAGTTCTTTCAGCTAGTGAGTTTTAAAACTAATAGCTTCAGCCTCTGGAATGTTACTGCTGGTTAACATCTGAACAGCGAATGTGTGCGCCAATTTCTAGAGTATGTTAATTTTGAGAACTCCCACACTTCCCAATGTATCCTTCAGATTGTACTCTTGGGCTGTAGTGAATGCACTGTGATTGCACTCCTGCTGCTTCTGGACTGCCCTTCACTGACTGTGTTTAAACTTCCTTGATTAGCACTTTTAAAGACAAAAACACGTCTTTAAAAATGCATCTAGAAGGGCCGCTTAATCATTACGGGGGTCAAAGGCTCGAATGAATCACTTTACAAGTGCAGAGGAATGCTTTGTGGTGCGCGGTGTTTGTAGGTCTGCGCGGAGAGAAATGCAAGTGTGAGCGCCCGCTCAGCCTCGCTGTTTAGAGGGAACTATGCTTGTGACTGTTGTTCATCTTGTCCTTCGACTTCAACTTACCTGAGAAGTGTGATCTGGACCAGAGCCAGTCTCACTTCTTATGTTTGGTGATGGAGAGCCTGGCTTCAAACTCCATGGCGGCATTCAGATGTCGCAGGACTTGGGAGTCATGCTTGGTGCTCAGACAGATGTAATGTGGGTCTGTAACCGACATCTGTTTTCAGCTATTCACTTTAAAGCATGTCGTCTTTGAGGGCAATGTCTCTGTACACTTCGAAAAGTTGTATTTTTCTTTCCAAGCAACTGCTTTGGTAGAGGAACTGATATCAGTAGGAGCTGAGCTCTGAATCAGAGTTAAAGGGTGGGGAAAAAGAGGAACAAACTGGCGTCAAAGTGCAGGGCTGCGCTATTAAATGGATTTGTGCCATCATATCTGCAGGTGGAAAGAGTGGTAAGGTAGGCCGAATGTGCTACGTACCCAAACACAGCGGAGCTCCACATGGTGAGGAATCGAAGGTTAGTAGCATCCATTCATAGTATCCATTAGTAGTTTGGTTAGTAGTTTCCATTAGTAGTTTGGTTAGTAGTATCCATTAGTAGTTTGGTTAGTAGTATCCATTAGTAGTTTGGTTAGTAGTTTCCATTAGTAGTTTGGTTAGTAGTATCCATTAGTAGTTTCGTTAGTAGTTCCCATTAGTAGTTTGGTTAGTAGTATGCATTAGTAGTTTGGTTAGTAGTATCCATTAGTAGTTTGGTTAGTAGTATCCATTAGTAGTTTGGTTAGTAGTATCCATTAGTAGTTTGGTTAGTAGTTCCCATTAGTAGTTTGGTTAGTAGTATCCATTAGCAGTTTGGTTAGTAGTTCCCATTAGTAGTTTGGTTAGTAGTATGCATTAGTAGTATCCATTAGTAGTTTGGTTAGTAGTATCCATTAGTAGTTTGGTTAGTAGTATCCATTAGTAGTTTGGTTAGTAGTTTCCATTAGTAGTTTCGTTAGTAGTATCCATTAGTAGTTTCGTTAGTAGTATGCATTAGTAGTTTGGTTAGTAGTATCCATTAGTAGTTTGGTTAGTAGTATACATTAGTAGTTTGGTTAGTAGTATCCATTAGTAGTTTGGTTAGTAGTTCCCATTAGTAGTTTGGTTAGTAGTATCCATTAGTAGTTTGGTTAGTAGTATCCATTAGTAGTTTGGTTAGTAGTTCCCATTAGTAGTTTGGTTAGTAGTATGCATTAGTAGTTTGGTTAGTAGTTTGGTTAGTAGTATCCATTAGTAGTTTGGTTAGTAGTATCCATTAGAAGTTTGGTTAGTAGTATCCATTAGTAGTTTGGTTAGTAGTTTCCATTAGTAGTTTCGTTAGTAGTATCCATTAGTAGTTTCGTTAGTAGTATCCATTAGTAGTTTGGTTAGTAGTATCCATTAGTAGTTTGGTTAGTAGTATCCATTAGTAGTTTCGTTAGTAGTTTCCATTAGTAGTTTCGTTAGTAGTATGCATTAGTAGTTTCGTTAGTAGTATCCATTAGTAGTTTGGTTAGTAGTATCCATTAGTAGTTTGGTTAGTAGTTTCCATTGGTAGTTTGGTTAGTAGTATCCATTATAAATTTACTGTATTGATATATAATGTCTTTATGTTGACTAACTGATGTATTGGGGTGAATCTATGACTGAAAATCTTCAGAATATCACATTAACAGTCAGTAGGATTTCAGCTTGAATTCGGTAACTTGCTAGAAAAATGTTTGTGCAAGTGGAACTCGGATCCTGCTTACTGCATTTCTATTGCAGCCAATATTCTATCACATATTTGCTTACATAGGCCACATGGTTCTAGGGGCAGGGTCTCCCAATGTCACAGGCATCACTGAGAGGGACATGTGCACGCTCAGTACCTGTTCATATCAATGCAGTCAATCCCATTCTTTCTCCTAACCAGGGGTATGTATCGGAGCCCTGCAGTGCTCCTACCAGTTAGGCACAGATAGCTGCAGGGCTAGCTTTGCACACTCGCCAACACCAAGTCAGAGATGCTTTAAGGGAAAGAGTAGTGTGTCAGGCTCACAGCTCGGTGCTTCTCCTTGTGAATAAGGGTTGTATAGAGGGATGCGCCTTTGCACGCGCTTACCACTCCTTACGCTCACATTTTCTACCAAGGGATTTTATGAATGATTATAACCAAAATCCCTACACACAGTACACTATTTAGTAAATATATATTTCTGAACATAATCTAGAACACAATAAAACAACGAAAATGAGAAAATAATACAGTATCAAATCACAACACATACATTAACGCAGGTTTAATAACAGTCATCTCAATAGCTAGTCTTCACGAGAGCCCCAATTCTGTCCACATTTAAATATTATTTTGCTTATTTAACTATCCTAAGGTTTTATAATACATGTCACCATAGATGCAAAGAAAGAGGGCGGAAAGAAACAAGACAACAAGGCGCTTTGCACAAACATTGATTTCTTTTGTGAATCAGCATGGGCGCAAAATGTGCATTTTATTCCATATGCAAGACTTTTCCTAGTGAAACAAAAGAGATGTTTTTTTCAGTGGTGCTGACTCAGTATCCTCCCACAGATTTAAGTATACATTTCGGAGCAAAATCTTTCCCTTGACCTTCAATGCACATTACCTCATACATACCATCAATGACATCACGAGTGACATCACTGGTGCCATCACGGAGAGACACACACAAACACACACACTTTAATTGAAGTTAAAAGTTTTTTCCAATTATGTACACTGTCTCTATACCTCCAGAACCAACCGAAGGTGGCTACTAGCGGACTGCAGGGCCCGTCTAGTTGCAACCCTCTGTATCCAGACTTTGTTACCTGAAAATAAATGCCAGCATGCAGTGAGGATACCATTATAGTACGTGGGAGCATAGAATACCAGTATAAAGCCGGTTTCTAATTTCTTTATTACAGTCGAGTTGTGAGATTTCTAGTCACCTGTAAAAACCGAATGGATGTAGCCGCACAGCTGCAATAAGTTATTGCAGTTGAGTTGTGACGTCCCAATGCCTGCTGCCAGCAGCTGAGATGATAGGCTGGTCAGAGAGCAGAATTACAGCTGCTGTTCAAACGGAAAAACAAAAAATGGCTTTTTATCCTTCTGATCTTTTTCCTTACATGAACAGAAATCAGCAAAAAGGAAAAAATTGCAGCAGTAAGTCTATTTTTGGCATGCTATAGGTCATTATAGGAAATACAATCTCTTTGCAAGTTTCTACACATTCTGATCTATAGCATTTTTAAATCTAACGGCAATAAATCAATTGTAATGCCTACTTGCAGCATTTTACACGCTGCTTTTTGGTCTATTTCGTGGAAGAAAATACCCCTCGTCTTATGGTAAAAAGGAAATTGCAAATCATCTCAGAGCTCCAGGACCTTATAAAGAAACTCTGCCTTCAGCCTCATTCCTCTATATGGTCACAGAACTACTAAATGATTTGTAATATCCCTATATTTTGAAGCAGGGTTAACGTTATCATATATATAAGGCTGATTATTGCATTATTTAAGGTACACCTGGAGTCTTTCCTCAATCAACAGAAGCTCATTAGCAGGGGATTTCACTTAACAGATGACACAATTTAGTCTGAAAATTGTTAATTGTTATGTTATGTTATGTTAAAAGATATTTATTCAGCGCACTTTCACCAGACGGTTTCTTGGCGCTAAGCAGAGTCAGACAGTGGAAAAGAAGAAAGAATAGAGAAGAAAAAGAAATGTTTTAATTATGAGCTTGAATGAACAGCCAGGTTTTAAGAGCGGATCTGAACTGAGCGTAAGAGGAGGATGAGCGAAGATCAGAAGGAAGAGTGTTCCAGAATTGAGGCGCCAGAAATGAAACACAAAGGCCACCGTGTTTCTTGCGCTTAAAGGAACGGGGCGTCAAAAGGTTCATGTTAGAAGAGCGTAGTACACGAGAAGGGGTGTAGCGTGACAGTCTAGACCTAATAAAAGACGGACCAAGATCCCAAAGGGCTTTAAAAATTGTGCATCCTAATTTGAAAAGGCAACGTTGAAAGACGGGGAGCCAATGAAGATCCTTCAAAATGGGTTTCACATGGTGAAATTTAGGCTGGCTATATACAAGACGCGCAGCTTGATTCTGTACCAATTGAAGTTGGTGTAGTTGATAGGAGGGAATGCCAGCGTAGAGGGAGTTGGCAAAGTCAATACGCGACATCACCAAGGCAAGGAAGGCCTGAGTCTGAGCCTCAAGAGTCAGAAATCTGGAAATTTTGCGAATTCTTCGAAGATGGAAAAAACAAGCAGATACCACCGCTTTAATCTGTGCTTTCATCGAAAGATCGCTGCTGATTACAATTCCCAGACTCCTGACTGATTTAGCTGGAGATGGAGGACGACCCAGGGCGTCAGGCCAGAAATTGGAGTTCCAGGGGTTTCCCTGGCCCCCTGTGAGGATCAGCTCTGTTTTGTCTGGGTTTAACTTAAGCTGACTGGCACTCATCCAATTGCTAATGAATAGCATGACCGATTGAAAGTTTTCGATAGAAGAGGGAGAGGAATCAATATGAAAAACTAATTGAAGATCGTCGGCATAATTGAAGACGGTCACCTCTCGTTTTTCGAGGGCCGAGATCAATGGATAAATGTACAAATTAAATAGAAGGGGGGACAGGGCCGAGCCCTGGGGGACACCGCATATCAATCTCTTTTTCTGAGCTAGAAAACTGGCCAGACGAACCGCTTGAAAGCGGTCACAGAGAAAAGAGGAGATCCAATCCAGCTGGGGGCCCCGAATCCCGGCACTCTCGACACGGTCGACCAAAAGTACATGGTCCACCGTGTCGAAGGCCGCCGAGAGATCTAAAAGTATCCGGGCTTGCATGGAACTCAAGTCCGCCCCTCTACGAAGTTCATCAAGAACTGCCAAAATAACGGTATCCGTAGAGTGTTTGGGTCTAAACCCCGCTTGATGGGGGTCCAAGTATGATGACTGTTCAATAAAAGTGCTGAGACAGTCGGCCACATGAGTCTCCAAAATTTTGACCAAAAAAGGCAACAATGAAATGGGGCGGAAATTGCTAAGAATGGAGGAGTCGGAACCAGGTTTTTTTAAGATAGGAACCACCTCCGAACATTTGAACAGATTAGGAACAATGCCCGAGAGAGGGAATTGTTGAGGAGAGTCATGGGGGGCACTGGACAGGAGAGATAAACTTCTTGAAGAATGGAAGAAGGGCAACTGTCTGAGGGGGATCCTGACTTCACTCTTTTGAGTAGGGAAAAAAAGGCTTCTTGCGTGATAGGAGGAAAACAGTCCAGATAATAGGGATTTATGTTAGGAGCAGGAAAGGTCACAGACGCAGGGGGATGGTGAATGCTAAGTTTGATGTTGGCAATTTTCTCAATAAAATAATCATTGAGTGAGTCACACAGAGTTTGGAAGGGGCTGGGTTTAACAGCAACACAATCGGGTCTGACGAGCTCGTCCACTATAGCAAAGATGTCTTTAGACCTGTTAGTAGATGCCAACATTTTTGATGAAAAATATTCGGATTTGGCATTAATGATAGCTTTTTTGTACTCCTTAAGTGCAGCAGTGAATAGGAGCTGCTTGTGAGGGCAGTAATCCTGTCTCCACTTGCGCTCAGTTTGACGCAAAGCCAGTTTCATGGACTTCGACTTGTCCGAGAACCAACGCTGTGCGTCATGAGCTCTTTTATTTTTAATGGTGCGGAGCGGAGCAATACTATCTCTAGCCGATTCTAAGCAGGTGTTGATGTTTTCAGCCTGGGAATGAAGAGAGGACACTAAGCTACAAGGTTGGGATGCAATAAGCATGGAGCTGTAATCATTGATGTTGGCTTGACTCCAGTTTCTGGCAGAAAGTGAGCCTGCAAAAGAAGAATTGATAACGGGGAAACTAAAAATAGAAAAGGTAATAAACGAATGATCTGACCAGGAACAAGGAGAAACACTTAGTTTGCCCAGTTCCAGGTTAGATGTCCAAACCTGATCTAATGTGTTCCCCTTGACGTGGGTAGGGACTTTAATATGCTGATAGAGATTTAGTCCTGTCAACAAATCTGTGAACTCACGAGAATGTGGACTTTCCTGTGAACTATTAGGCCAATAATTAAAATCCCCGACAATCAATATCCTTGCATGATTGATGGTTAAGGTGGCAATAACTTCACTCAGTGATTGCACAAAGGTGGGCATGGACTCAGGAGGACGATAGAAGAGGGCACAGACAAAAGAGGAGTGATAAGATTCAAATTTAAACAAAAGATAATCAACAGAAGGGATACACTGAGTATGGAAGGAGATAAATTTGTATTTGTGAGAAATAATGGCTGCCACACCCCCTCCATTTCTATTCCCCAGTCTGTTAGATTGGAGAATGTAATAGTTGTCTGGAAGGGCGGCTAAAATGTCCGGACTAGAGTCTTCCGTCAGCCAAGTTTCTGATAAGAGGAGAATGTCCGGTCTATTGGACTCCAGGAAGTAAAAGATCTCGAGTTGGTGTTTCACCATCGATCTGGTATTGAGATAGCAGATAAACAACTGCTCTTGTCCCGGATGTGAGGCATCAGAAGAAGGGATGGAGGGAACATTAGACGTGCAAGGGGTATGCAGTACAGAGGAAATAGAAGGTAAAGTATAGGGCGTGCAAACAGTACAGGAAATTTTCAATAAATCTAGCCCTTGTTGAATATGAGGGTTCAAAATCCCAGTTTCCCCAGAGGGCTCTGAGGTTAGAAGAAGAATAGGCCTGGCGGCGGGCAGAATCCTGGGCCCTAGGCCCCGGCTGGTCACGGACGGGCGCAGACGGGCTTGCCTTTAGCGCGCCTTCGGCACGCTGGCGGCGCGCCCGCTGCGCGTCCGCTGCGCGCTCGCCCTTGCATCCCAATTTATGCTATCCCACCCGGAAATTAGGGCTTTCCCCAGCGAGGCGCCAGCCACCACCAAGATGGCGCCGCCCAGCGTGATCCCTGGAATAATGACAGACTGAAGGCAAACCCTCTCCGCACAACCGGAATCACCATGGCGGAACGGAGGGTGCAAACAAGATTAATGCAACAGGTAGGAAATAATCTTTTTACAGCACAGAGTAAAAACGATTTGTCAATTTTAAAAAAGCGTGCAAATGCAACACAACACAAAAGTAGCAGCAGAAGTTGAAGCCTTTAAAAGCCCTTAAAAAGATTGTAAGCGTCTGTTTTGGTCAGAGTAAGGTAGCGTTTCAGCAGCTGACTATCCGCTGCGCGCTCGCCCTTGCATCCCAATTTATGCTATCCCACCCGGAAATGAGGGCTTTCCCCAGCGAGGCGCCAGCCACCACCAAGATGGCGCCGCCCAGCGTGAGCCCTGGAATAATGACAGACTGAAGGCAAACCCTCTCCGCACAACCGGAATCACCGTGGCGGAACGGAGGGTGCAAACAAGATTAATGCAACAGGTAGGAAATAATCTTTTTACAGCACATAGTAAAAACGATTTGTCAATTTTAAAAAAGCGAGCAAATACAACACAACACAAAAGTAGCAGCAGAAGTTGAAGCCTTTAAAAGCCTTTAAAAAGATTGTAAGCGTCTGTTTTGGTCAGAGTAAGGTAGCGTTTCAGCAGCTGACTATCCGCTGTGCGCTCGCCCTTGCATCCCAATTTATGCTATCCCACCCGGAAATGAGGGCTTTCCCCAGCGAGGCGCCAGCCACCACCAAGATGGCGCCGCCCAGCGTGAGCCCTGGAATAATGACAGACTGAAGGCAAACCCTCTCCGCACAACCGGAATCACCGTGGCGGAACGGAGGGTGCAAACAAGATAAATGCAACAGGTAGGAAATAATCTTTTTACAGCACAGAGTAAAAACGATTTGTCAATTTTAAAAAAGCGAGCAAATACAACACAACACAAAAGTAGCAGCAGAAGTTGAAGCCTTTAAAAGCCTTTAAAAAGATTGTAAGCGTCTGTTTTGGTCAGAGTAAGGTAGCGTTTCAGCAGCTGACTATCCGCTGTGCGCTCGCCCTTGCATCCCAATTTATGCTATCCCACCCGGAAATGAGGGCTTTCCCCAGCGAGGCGCCAGCCACCACCAATATGGCGCCGCCCACCGTGAGCCCTGGAATAATGACAGACTGAAGGCAAACCCTCTCCGCACAACCGGAATCACCGTGGCGGAACGGAGGGTGCAAACAAGATAAATGCAACAGGTAGGAAATAATCTTTTTACAGCACAGAGTAAAAACGATTTGTCAATTTTAAAAAAGCGAGCAAATACAACACAACACAAAAGTAGCAGCAGAAGCTGAAGCCTTTAACAGCCTTTAAAAAGATTGTAAGCGTCTGTTTTGGTCAGAGTAAGGTAGCGTTTCAGCAGCTGACTATCCGCTGTGCGCTCGCCCTTGCATCCCAATTTATGCTATCCCACCCGGAAATGAGGGCTTTCCCCAGCGAGGCGCCAGCCACCACCAAGATGGCGCCGCCCAGCGTGAGCCCTGGAATAATGACAGACTGAAGGCAAACCCTCTCCGCACAACCGGAATCACCGTGGCGGAACGGAGGGTGCAAACAAGATAAATGCAACAGGTAGGAAATAATCTTTTTACAGCACAGAATAAAAACGATTTGTCAATTTTAAAAAAGCGAGCAAATACAACACAACACAAAAGTAGCAGCAGAAGCTGAAGCCTTTAACAGTTTTTAAAAAGATTGTAAGCGTCTGTTTTGGTCAGAGTAAGGTAGCGTTTCAGCAGCTGACTATCCGCTATTTATAATTCACTGTTATAATCTCACATGTGTGACACTGTAGGTGGAGTTTTATTTTTACTTGACTTCTTCTGATCATTATTAATCAAATCAAGGATTGATGAAAATTTGTTTATTTTAGCTCGTTGAGATTTCAGAATGTTAGACCATCCAGTGTGCCAAGAAGTTCTAAAAACCAGTAAGCACTAAAATAATTACGTTAGTGGACATGGACAAGAGACACGTACGTCAGAAGGATAGAATGGGCATTCCAACATACACTGATCGCAAGTGTTGCGGTGGATGGCCGCCAGTCAAAGGTTTTAGATGGATGTACTAGCGGAAGGCTTGCTGTTAGAAACTGGACAGTTCCACAGCCTCTTAATATTCCCCTGCCTCTTAATACGCCCGGGGAACCACTGCATTGGCAGTGAGCAAGACACACAAATTGACAGCAAATCACATGGTCAGTCAAAGCCTAAATAACCAATGTCTGTATATGAAATGCCGTAGGTGTCCATAATGGCACGATTGGTAAATATTGTGTAAATCTAAGCAGACATATCATTTAAACCTATCCATTTGTATTAATATTGCTTCTTACATTAGGTACAACCTGTACTTAGTAAGCAGGCCAGTTATGGGATATCAGAAGAAGACTGGGTAGTAAACTGTTTTAATGAGCGACTCTTACTGATGGCGGATGTTGGTTTTGCTTGCAAATTTGTTAAAATGATTTCATAGAGCATTTCTTTAACCTACTGAAAGAGAAAATATGTATTTCTGTCTAAATATATTGGTGAAATATGAAAAAGCACTGCACAGAAAAGGCCTCAGCCATTTTGAATTCTCAGGTTCTGGAGTAGGCGCGACTTGCATATTAATCTCATTTCAGTGCACTGCAGTGAGGTAAGAGGGACTCACTCCTGCTTGCGTAACTTTTCTCTGTATCGGTTGGTGATTTTTGGGTGAATCCATTCTCACGTATAATGCATAGAAATGGTCACAACATGTGTGGATCATTTTGTGCATTAAAAGATCTGACATTTGAGCAAAGCTTATTTGACTCTCGGTGCTGTTGTTTAAGCTCATTTCCCGTGTCTTATTAAGTGCTGTGTAAGATCTCTTTTTTGGGTAAAGCTCTTTTCACACATAGTGCAATGATGGGGTCTAAACCCTGTGTGGGTTCTTTGATGTATTCTAAGATTTGACTTATAAGTAAAGCTTTTATCACAATCTGTGCAGATAAAGGGTCTTTCTCCTGTGTGCGTTCTTTGGTGGTTGAGAAGAGTTTGCTTGAGACAAAAGCTTTTCTCACATTCAGTGCAGGTATAAGGCTTCTCTCCTGTGTGGATTCTTTGATGCGTTCTAAGATTTGAGGTTTTAGAAAAGTTTTTTCCACACTCAACACAGTGATAGGGCTTCACTCCTGTGTGAATTTTTTGGTGATTTACAAGAACTGACTTTACAGCAAAATCCTTCTTGCACTCAGTGCATTGGTAGGGCCTCTCTCCTGTGTGTGTCCTTTGATGGACTAAAAGACTTTGCTTTTGAATAAATCTTTTATCACACTCTGTGCAGTGATAAGGCCTCATCCCTGTATGGACTCTTCGGTGATTTAAAAGGTGATCCTTTCGAGTAAAGGTTTTGTCGCACACACTGCATTGAAAGGGCCTCACTTCAGTATGTAGCTTTCGGTGCTTTGGACGAGTTGACATTTCAGAAAAGCTCTTTTCACACTCGCTGATAACGTACGGTCTGGGTTCAGAATGAGTTCTTTCATGCGCCACAAGAAGTGCCTTCTTGTTAAAACTCTTCTCACACTCAGTGCATGTGAAGCACCTCCCAGCCTTGCAGACTCGGTTATATTTTGTTAATGAAGACATGTGGGAATCTTTCTCGGACGTCTCAGATTCGGACACTACAGAGTGAAAAGAAAAGCAAAAAATCATATATGGTAAATAATTATAAAGTTAAAACAGAAAAGAGAAAAATACTGTGTTTAGCTGGAAAAGAGAACTGCTCACACAATACATCACCTGTAATACATGTGTACCCAAAAACCTCACACTGGCCTTGAAAACGGCGCTAACCTGCCCATTTGCAACGCTCTGTGATTTCCCCCAGTGGATTCAACAATCTGTGAGTCCACAAGAAGTGTTCAATACTTTCTGTGAAGTTTACAAACAAAGCACAAGTCTCTGCAGGCGAGGTGCTGCACCAATACTGTCCTGGTTGAATGGAATCCAAATGGGAAACTATGTGCCTGGCAGAAGGGTCATTTGCTTCAGGCTGTCTTATTCCTACTCAAAAAGTGACAACCTGTATTAATCTGGTTTCTGCAGCACTGCATGATACCTGGTGGACTGGAGTGAATACAACTGCTCCTTTACAAACCAATTTCTGCCTTGCACTGTACTTGAAACTCCTTTTCGCTGCTCTGCTTCCCGGCAGTGCATGGCTGGTATCAGTCAATGTAAATCCACAAAACCTTTGATAAGAAGACACTATTGCTCCCATGCAAATGTTTGAAAGCAGCGTGTTTGAATTTTAATACCTGAATCAGCGGCCCTTGCTTCTCAGCAGTGCAAGCAAAGGAGAATAAACTAAGGCTTGTTTGAATCAGTAACTTGTACTCATTTGAAGCAGACGCTGCCTGCTCCTGTGCATAGAGATGAATTATAGGAGATAAGGCCCTGCTGCTTCTGTCCACTTTCAAGGGGTGGAACCAGCCCCTTGACTAGAGAAGAATCCGTCTGCTGGGACAAATTGAAGAGTGAGCATTAGAGATCTTTGAAGGGACAGTAGCCGATTCCCTGACCAAGAACAATCAGCCAGAAAAACACTGCATGGAGAACGTTTCAAAGAATTGAGCCATCCAAGAGACGGGAGTGTCTTTCTGGAACTGAACAGGAATCAAGAGGATGAATTCAGTACACACGTTTGCAGAGATACATTCCAGGGCTATGACTATGATCATCCAGTACAATCAAGAGACTGAGATCATCTAGAATTTAGCGGGGTAGAACCACTGCCATAAATTAGCAGAGTTCTCTCGGCCAAACTAGCAGTTGCCCTCCTCATTCAGAAGCAAAGGAATCATTAGGTTTTTGAGAGAGACCATCAGCTGGCTCCAGCGATACAAATCATTGATCCGTTTGATCTGCCAAAGTTCTGCTGTGTCACAGTGGCAGAGGTCCACTCTTATGGAGAACTGGGCAATCACCACTGTTTTTCCCTGGCAAAGTCTGCCATGCCAGGAGAGAATCCTCCGACCATCGCTGCTCGCAGCCCACTCATCATGCTTTAAATGACAGCTTCCCTTGCAGCTCTAGAGTGAAACGATTTTTAGTTTCACCCCAGGTCTTGGGGCAGTGTCCCATTAAGTCTGTGTAGTCACAATGATTTCATAACCAATACTTTCCTGGTGATACTCACAGTTGAATTTAATTCTCGGTTGTTTTCTGATGCTATATCCCACTTCCTAGTCCCTGGTGATCCTCCTGCCTGTGGGTCACATGGAGACAGTAAGTACTTTCCTAGCCAGAGTAGAGAAAATCTAGTTTTATGAAAGACATGTAGATGACCAGTGATAAACCTAGAGGTATGACCGGGTGGGCCTTTCATCAAGATTTCAAGATAGAAGGACACAAAGGTCGTTGGAAGAAGCTTGTGGGTCTTGAAGATGCTGATGATGACTATTTATAGATCCACATCCGCCAGGTTGACTCGTCGTTTCTTTAGTTCCAATAAGTTGGCCATATGTGGCAGTTTTGTTGACTTACATTTAACCTCAACTCTGCACATCAGTGTTCGCCATGTTAGGTGATATTAACACCTGTAGTTTCCAACTGGCGACTTACCTTAACAACCTCCTCCTCATTGCCCAGAACACCCCTCATGCTATGGGAACATCTGTACTGCACACTGGATCTGCTTCAGAAATAGTCGATGTGTCTTTTCAGTGATGGGGCTTATGAGCTTCATTATAAACACAAAGATAAAAGTACTAAAACGCCACAGGAAAACTGCGCCATTAGAAGATGGAACCATTGCTTGACAGGCAATCAGATACCTCGGATGAGGCACCTGGCGCAGATTATAGGTCTTTTTTCACATCTGATGCAGGCAATCTTCCCTGACCCACTCCACTAGGAGTCTCATTTGAGGCAGGCCTACATCTATTGGGCTATTGAGATCACTTTCCTCTTGACTGTGCATCCTTAAGTAACAGGAGTTTGTAGAAAGAAAAGATAAAGAGTAGAACGGAAGAGCTATCTTTAGTTCAAAGCTACATCTGATCCTGAAGCCAGATACCAGTAGGGTTCGTTGGGAGGGACAACTTTCAAGGAAACAGGATAAGTTGGCTCTGGCTTCAAGAGGAAGTGGCTCTTCACATCTATTGTTTGGAACTTCTAGCAGGGATGTTTGAGATCAAGAGTATAACCAGGGGCACGTGCAATGGAAACATGCTCATGGGCAACATTTCAAGAGTTTCCTACATAAACCAATTTGGGTAGGACCAGCTTAAAAACCTAGCAATTTTGCGTAATCTTGCCATAATTTCACAAAAGCAAATTACGAGAATTTTGGCCACTCCTATTTGAAATGCGAGATAGAAATCATTTTCAAAAGCAGCAAATGAAGCCAACAGTGGATGCTCAAAATTGGTAATTAGAGACATTGCGCTAGATTCTGCACCTCCTGCTACGTTTACTAAAACGAACAACAATAATAAGGCTTGATTATTTGGAAAAGGGAAATTCAAATTTACCCATGTGTGTCCATTCACACATTCAAAATAACTACTCCCCAGGTAGTAAAACCCGCACTTTCGAAGATGTGGCAAACACACCAAGTATTTCACACTTTTGCATTTGATACAGGAATTTGTAAACCACCTACTTAATTACTTTGACAAAGTAAAAAAAGGATATGTAATACAGTTTATCTGTGATCTCAGGTTCCCATCACATGAACCTAATTCTGCAGGAACTCCAGTGGCTCCCCTTGCAGACCCGCTCCATCTTCAAAACAAATCACCATTTACAAAGCCATCATGCTCAGGACCCCCGCTTAGCTTGCAGACAAGATGCCCATTGCTGGTGGTTCTTGGCACACCTGCAGTCAGAACACGATCAGACTACAGACTAAGAAGTGCATTAAATAAAAAAACAAGACATCCTACTTTGTCTATCTATGCACCCAACATATCGAACAATATTCCCTGTATCTTTTATGACTGCCCCAATGCTGCTTCAATTTAGGAAAGGGTTCAACAGGCACCACTGTAAAGTACACTGCATCACAATTCATTAACAGTCCACACACCAACCAGCTCTTTCATCAGTCATTACATTTATGTTGTCATTGGCCCTATACAGAGCTCAAATGCCTTTCAGCTAGGCTTTTGCTATACAAATACCACATACATACATGCACAGATAGACGTTAGACAGAAATTCATGATCATTCATTCACATCTGTTACTCCATTTTGACAATCTGCTTTGAAATTTAGAACCCCTAGCAAATCACAGCACAGTGCACCTTTGTGGTTTTTCATCCCTGGCCTCTATACTGGAGGAGTTGGGGCAGGAATAAATAGACAGTGGATGTATAGAGAGAATCGTGAGCAAAACATTCTCACTAAGCATAGCTTCCATTCATCAGGCGGAGCCCAGCACAGAGGAAAAGGGGAGCTTGTTAATGTGGCTGGTACATCATTTGACCTGGCAGAAAATGGATATCAGCCTTTCTGGAAATCTACGTTTTTTCTGAGTTAGGGGTCATGGGAAGAGGAAGACTGGTTATCAGAGACAAAGACAACCTGGAGGGGAACCACACACACACAGATCAATTAGTACCAGGCAGGACCCATCAGTGGAAGTCGACTACAGGCCTCAACAGGTCTGTGGGATCAGAAGGTAATGTGGTTATTAGTATCTGTTAAAAATGTACCGTATTCATATACACTGTTTTTATGTTGAGTAACTGATATTTTGGGGGTGAATTTATAATCTTTTTTTTTTTGCGGGTAAACCTTTATTGTTCACAGAACATTACTTTTTTTTTAAATGTTTTTATTAGCAATTTTCACAAAATTATATAATTATTTACATAAGCCCCCCACCCCCACCTTTGGACCAAGGTATTACTTCAAATCATACCCATCCACTAGAGAGAAAAGCAATTCGGTAAATCTGTAAGATAATACATCATGTGCGGTCAAAATCTGTGTAGCTACAATTAATATTCTCCCGATTGAACCCATATTATAGACCAAGCATTTAAGGGGTGATCTAGTTGCCAATGCAAGAGCGGACCCCAGATCTGCATCCCTCTTCTCTTTTTTCTCCTCCCTTTGGTTTTGTATATGGCTACTTCCAGGGTACAAATTGCTAGTAATCTCGTCCTCCATGGTGCAAAGACCGGTGAAGTAGCATCCAGCCACGCTGAAGCTATGCAGAGTCGGAGGACAGCCATGGCCACAAAAATAAGGCCCTGCATATGATTAGGTCTTTGGTTGTTAGATACTCCTACTACCCACAATTTCCTCCCGAGTGATAGATATTCTAGCTTGAAGAATTTCTGAAAGGAAGTCAGAGATTTCCTTTATCAAACCTGATAGTTTGTCGCACGAGGCAAACATGTGAATAGTGTCAGCAGCACCCATCGAACAACGTGGACAGGTTGTTCCCTTTCCTACTGCCCATTTTGCAAACTTATATGGTGTATAATAAAGGGTGAAAAAAGTTTTATAAAATTGTGCCTGGAGGTTTATAGACATTAAACAAACCTGTGATAATTTGTACGCTCCCAAAGGAATATTCGGTTGGATTGCAAGAGAGGTCTGCCATCCCATTAGATGTTTTCCCAGGTCATCAGGGAGATTGTCCCTAAGAAGTTCATAGATGACCCCAATGTTAGGGGTATATGGTCTGCATATAGTATCTAATACGATATTATTTTGAAATTTGTCACGTCCCCCTGTTTTTTTTTGCAGAAAATCCCTGATCTGTAGATCTTTAAAAAAATCCCTATGACTGATGAAATATTCAGACTGGAGGTCGGTGAAAGTTTTTAGGCCACTAGAGTTATAAAAACAGCCTAATTGCTGAATGCCATTCTCGATCCATCTCGACATACAAGTATCGTGGAATAGTGCAGGTAGCTCATTGTTAAGCTTAATTGGGGTGTAACATGAGAAACGACCCAGTCCTAACAGTTTTTTTACATTAATCCAAACTTTATATATGTTAGAGATGGTCTTGAGTTTTACTTTCTTAAAATAGTTATCGTTCATATGTCGCCAAAGACAACCCTCACAACCTGTCCCTAGGATCAATTCTTGTGGAGTGGTCCTATCGGAATTATGGCCCTCTTCTATTGATAAAAGCACGGTACAATATCTAATTACTGTAGCCCAATAGTATAATTTAAAATTTGGCATTCCGAGTCCACCTCTGTTTTTGGGCAGCATAAGCCATTTGAGTGCTCGGCGAGGTCTCTTATATCCCCAAGTAAATCTAGAAAAGATGTTCTCTATGTTTTTAAACTGTTGGGGAGTACACTCCAGGCATATTGTGAGAAAGAGATACAGAAATCTAGGTAAAAATAGCATTTTTATAACATTGCATCTGCCGCCAATAGTAAGATGTAGATTGTCAAGTCGGGTTAGTTCTTTCTTGGTGTGTTTAACCAGTGGGTCTAAGTTTAAGCTCACTATTCTATCTACGCTTGCGGTTATATCAACTCCTAGGTAGACAGCATGATCCGTTACTCTGTAGTCATCCATCTTAAGCTTGTCATTAATGACTATCTGTGTTTTGGTTGAGTTCAACTAATATCCGGAGATCTTACCAAAACTATGCGCTTTCTTTTCTATCGCTGCCATTGCTTGGATAGGATTGCAAGTGACTAAGGTTATGTCGTCGGCGTACAAAAGGGTTTTTGTGTCATTGTTAAATGCCGTTATCGGGGTCACTAATGGATGATTTTCTAGTTTCCGTATAAACGCGTCTATATAGACTGCAAAGAGAAGAGGAGAGCATGGGCACCCCTGTCTTGTTCCCCTAGTGATCTTAAATCTCTCCGAGAGTGTCCCATTGATCATAACGCTGGCTCCTGGGTCAACATATAGTCCTTGCATGGATTTGATAAATTGTGATGTGAATCCACACCTTGCCATAGCTTCCCAAAGGAACCTCCAGGAGACCCTATCAAAGGCTTTTTCTGCGTCCAATAATATTAAAGCCATAGGGTCTCCTGTTTTTTCTGTGAAATCAAAGAGCGATATCACCCGTTGTACATGGTCTGATGTTGATCTCCCTGGGATAAAGCCGTGTTGACGAGGAGACACTACTTTATGGATGATAGGAGCTAATCGGGCAGCCAGTACTTTTGAATACATTTTCGAGTCCCCGTTTATCAGTGTGATGGGTCTAAAAGAGTCCATTTCCATGGGATCTTTTTTTTTTTATAGACAATCCGCGATGGCCCACCTACCAAATTTGTCGGAGATTGTCTTTGTAAATTGAAGATCTCCCCCTTTAGCTAAGATTGCAACCCCTTTAGTTCTAGTAGATTGTGTAGAAGCGATTATAAGTTTATACCCTAGTGTTTTTAAGATATATAGTTGTCCTCCTTCAATGTGGGTTTCTTGTAAGCATATGATATTTGGTTCCATTGTTTGTAAGCCAATAGCAACTTTTTGTCTTTTTTTTTAGATCATTTAGGTCGCATATATTCAATGTAATAATTCTTATCCTATTCATTAAAGATATATTTCAGTATTTCTGGAGATATGCCCTCTTGTTTGCTGTATAGCTTGGTCTCTATTTTTCCCCCTGGTTGTGGTCCATTACATTCCACTCTTGGTTCAACCTTGGTCCACAAGCCCCCCCTCCCCACTACCCCTCGTCCCCCATGGTCCCCACCCTCCTCCCCCCCTTACTACCCAATGAGGCGTCCTGGGTCAGCAAGTACCCAGGTGTGTGCGTCAGCTAGATCAGCACGTTTCAGAACCCTCTGTGTACCAGCCTGGTATAATTGGTAAATGACATTAGGAAGGAAAATTCCTCAAAGTTTTTTTTTTCCCCCCTCCCCCACTCTCCCCTTAGCCCTATAGTCAAGTTTCCAGGTTTTGATTGTAATTTTCTTTGCTGATAGAAGTTTTTAAACTATTTGTCCTTATATCGTTTTCCTGTCTTGGTTATTTCTTTTAAGTGGACCTCTGCTTGAATTTCGCTTGTGAAGCTTCTCGTTATGCCATTAAAGATTATTTTCAGCCGTGCCGGATTTTGCAGAAAAACAGTTGCCTCAGTTTGTTCAAAAGGGATGATTAATTGTCGCAGCCTCCATCTTCGCTCGACAGTCGCGTGAGCATAGTCTGGTCTAGTAAAGAACGAGAAGCCCTTGTATTCTCTCTTTTTTGTAGGTTTTGCCAGATCATAGATAGCTTCTCGTAAAAGAAAATTCCCAAAGTAAACCAGAATAGCCCTTGGATATGGAGGAGGCTTATGCATATGTTTAGGGAGCATCATAGGAAATCGGTGGGCACGTTGGATTTCTTTTTCCATTTCCCAAGTTTGTAGTTCCGGGAAGGCTGTTTTCAGAAGATTTATCATAAAACCCCTTGGATCGTTATCCTCCTTGCCTTCAGGAATTCCGAGGAAGCGCAAATTATTTCTTCTGGCTCGATTTTCTTGATCTTCGATCTTTATCAGGAAGTCTTTTATAACTGACTCTTGATCTTTTTCATGTTTTTGAAGCTGGGCAACATCGGACTCAAGGTTTTCAGTACGTGCTTCTATTGTGGCCATTCTCTCAGAAATTTCAGTGCAAGTATTGTCTACTTTTTGAATCGCTCCTTGCAGCCTTTGGATAGCAGAATGGTTCCTTTGACTATCCATGTTTGTATCTTGATGGAGACTCTTAATGGAACTTAACGCTGCGGTTAATGAGGGTTCTGCCGATAAGCTTGTATCTGTTCTATGACCAGTTTGCTTTTGGTTTTCATAAAGTTGTTTATGTTCTGATCTCCTCCTTAGTTTTGTAGTAGGGCTTTTTCAAGCAAGTTTAGTTCTTGTGCCAGGTTGTTCCGTGTTGCTCCCCGGATCTGTAGTTTCTTCATATATGAATTGACCCTGTTTTTTTTTAATTTCGCCCTCCTTTTTTCTAGTCTTGGCCTTGAGTTCAGACCTTGCCCAGAAGGAGTTGGTTTGTCCGATTCTAAAGGATCCGAGCCATCTGAACTACCGGGATCCGATATTTGATCTTCACTTACATCGGTTGTCTTGCAGGATTCACTAGAAATAGACAAACCTGTTTCATACAGGTCTGAGTCCGACTCTTCGGAGAGTACGTCGTTTGAGCGGAGTAGGTTTCTCCCAGTCCGGTGTTGGTATGCGGAGGGAGAGGGATAGAGGGTTATCGACCGTGTTTTCCTTCAGAGCCTTAGATGTATTCTCACTGTGTTTGGTTGGATTAATTTTGTCTGTTTGATCTATTTGCTCATTTTTCGCTGTTCGTGTTCTGGCTGCTTTAGCCCCTGAGTTTCTCGGGATTAAGTCATATGTCTGGACATGGAGCTGGGTGCCAGAGTCCGTGACCCGCATAGTCTTTTCCTTTATATTGGGCCGTACTAGGAGCATTCCAGAATCCTCACCGTAATTTCTACTTGTATCAATGGGTTGTTTCCCATCACTTTCCTGCGTAGTATGTTGTTTATCTGTTTTTACTAATTCGCTCCTTACTTCTCTGGTCAGTGGACTGAATATATTGAAGATCCTAGGCTGAAAAAGATCCTGCGATCCGGTAGTTTTTGTCATTGCTTTTAAGCTTTTAATTGTTTGTAGTCTTTTTGCTTTTTTTGCCATTAATTCTAGGTTCTCGTTGTTATCGTTGTTGTTTTCCATATCTTTTTCTCTCTCTCTCTTTCTCCTTCTCCTTTTCCTTTCTACCCCCACTCCCTTTCTTGCTCTCTTTCAACTCCTCCTTCTCTTTCTCCTGCTCCTTCTCCTTCTCTTGTCCTTTATTCTGTTTCTTGTCCATGATTTTGTTTTTATTCTTGTCTTTTTTTAATGCTCTTTCTTTGCGCTCGAATTTTTCTGCTTTGTTCTCCTTGGCTCTGACACCTCTAGTTTCGGGACGTCTCTGCACTTCAACGTTTTTCGGTGAATCTTGTGAATTCATTGTGCTTGGAGTGCTTTCCAGCCCCCCTAGAATCTCTGGATAACTAAGGTTCTGTTCTCCATGTTCCCCATGGTCATCATCTAAAATTGATTTTCCCCCACCAGTTGCAGCTTACTTTTCAATTTCTGTTCCGTTTTGTTGGATTTGTTGTAATGATATAGCTTCCATAGTCAGAGCACCTTCTAGTCCTCTTAGTATTTCCTTACCCCGGGCCGCCATATCAGTATTCAAAAATGGAACTTCAATGAGTGCCTGTAGTGTCTGTAGTACTTGTAGAAGCGCTAGATTCAACTGTGGCTGGAGTTCTTGGAGTTGTCGGAGTTGTTGCAGCAGTTGCTGTAGCTGTAGCTGATTATGTAGCTCCCTTTGTATAACTTCTTCTATAACCTCTTCTATAGGGATTATAGTGGTGTATGGATTCCAACAATTACTTGCGGGGTATACTACGTATGAGCATGTGAGAGAGATCTGCACTTGTATCATAATATCACTATCACTATCCTCTGCACACTCAGCTGTAGGTGCTATGACCGCCCGTTCCTGACCCAGGCTCTTATCTGCACGTGCATGTACACGCCATGCTGTTACCCTGGTAACCAAGAGCAGCGTGAGCGGTGTGAGTCATCAGCGTGTAATAAGAAGCCTTACTTCCGCGTTAGCAGATGACGCGTAGATGCATTTGTTGAACAGGACAGGTGGAGAGCAGCCCGGATTAAAGCTGAACAGAATGAAGGGACAAATTTCGACGAGCTGCATCAGACTAACAAGGAGCAGAGGAGCAGACGATCAGGAAAAGGTAGAGAAAAAGGTAGAGTAAAAGGCAAAGGTTGCTTAAGCTTGATTAATACTTTTGGTGTCTTTCAGTGTCTTTCAGTGTCCTTTAGTGTCTTATGATTATGCAGCTGAGCATGCGTATATATACTCACTAACAGTTCTCCATTGCACCTGCATCCATGTCTCGCTCTATGTAGCTCAATGTAGCGCTCTAAAAGTCTCACAAAGTCACAAAATCTCCAGCGTTGCCCTGGAGTGTATATCAGTGTCACAATATCCCGTTTTTTTCCCAACTTACGATTTACGGAAAAAAATAAAAATCAATCAGAGCTAGAACTGGAGTTTTCACTGCCTAAATCCTAACCCCTCCAGACGCTGACGCCGGTAGCAGCACTGTGTCAGATGTCTAATTGTGCTCTATTCACTGCTCCTGCACAGTTCCTTCCACGGCTTTTCCACGGCCTTCCATGGCTTGCTCGGCTTAGCAGCTAGGTGTTCCTCCACTGAATGGTCCTACCCAGCTATGGCCCGATCCGGCTTCCGATCAGCTCTACCACGTCTACTTCTGGAGCTCTTTAGCGCATTGTAGCACCATACTGCATTCAGAATTTATAATCTTAAAGCTGCAGGATATTACCAGTTGGTCAGCTTTCAGCTTGAATATGGTAACATGCCATTACAGAGAACTTTAGTACTAGCCTTAATCAACTATAATATTCCTTGCTGTATTTCTACAGCACCCACTATTTTGTCATGCACTGGCTTCCATTGGCCACGTGGGCTCACAGGCGGGATCGGCCAATATCACCAGGCATCACTAAGCCCACAGAGAAGCATTTTCAGGACCTGTTCATGGTGATGGGGTCAATAACATTCTTTCCTCTAACCTAGGAGTATGCATCTGAGAATTTCTGCGCTCCTGCCAGTCAGGTACAGATAACGCCAAGTCAGAGCTGCTGTAAGGTAAAGGGTTGTGTACCAGGGTCACAACTCTGTGCTTCCCTTTGGGAATAAGGGATGTATAGAGTGATGACCTTGACACACGCTGATCACCCCCTAGGCACACATTTTCCACCAAGGGCTTTTGTGGGTCTTCATAAGCAGAATGCATACAAACACTGCACTAATTGGTGTATATATTTTTTCTGAACATAACACGCACATGCACACAAGCTTGAGGCCAGCAAAAAGACTTGGTGGCACTTAGAAAACCCCCTTACTAAAGGTCGAGCAAGCAGCGCATGCGCTGCTCTAGGCTCGAACTAAAAAATACTTAGTAAGTAGTCAGGTAAATAGGCACATTATAGGCCCACTCTGCGTGCCAAGCATTACAGCCATTGGTCTCATTCTGAGACAGTAGCTCGTGTCTAACTTCCACTATCCACTTGTAGGAGGGCCCTCTACATGTTGCGTAGGTCACATGACTTTCTGGGTATTTTCCTAGCACATGGAATTGTTGCAACCTGACATGTGGTGGCCACAGACCCCAAGGGTGGTCAGTACGAATGTTTACGAGTCAGTGCCTTAACCTCAAACGTTCAATTGTATCCGCAACATTAGCCCATAACCCACAATTCTGGAGCAAAGTAAGGACATTAATGACACATAATATTATTTATGATATTGACTGATCAATAATGAAAAGAACACTCAGAACCACAAGCTTTTTAACAGAGCGATAAACATGTCCAATCGTAAATAGGAGAATCCACTGACAAATACCTTCAAACCTGGATTACACATCCTCAGCGCATGCAAAACTAACATTGTCAAAGTCAGCATTGGCAGCCAGCATTTTGGCTTTGCTAATGCTTGTTTAGTTTCATCATTGCTTTTACAAAACGTCAATGTTGGGAGAGCTGTTAGTCTCTCACCTACTTAAAAAAAAAACAATGGCTAAAGCAAAAATGTACTTTGATCTCAGAAAGCAGAAATTTCAATAATAGCCTCGAGAATTATGGAAACTACTTTGTATGCGGATATGCTCCCTGGGAACCAGCGGAATGTAATCACTGACAGTGAAGTTAGCCAGTGGCTGAAGTAGGCTGATCAACTGCACCATGCTGTACTAGGCGGAATTAAAATGTGAATGACACAACTGAACAAGCGATGAAGACGACTGGGTCAAAGCCACTATAAGTAAGGATATTATTTATATAATTTTAGTAAAATCAAAAGCCCATGGTAACGTCAGACCTACAAGTGGGCACGGTGGGAAAGCAGATGTGTGGCAAGTGTTGTACAAGAACTCAAAAAAACAGATGGGTCACCAAAGCATTTATTGCTTTGAGGTTACCCTTCCCCTCGTCCCCAACTTGTATGCAACAGTAGATGGTACCTTCCCAGATCCAGTTCTCAGGTGTTGCTGTGCAGAGTATATAGCAATCAAAAGCAACTCCTTTTCCTGTGCTTGCCTGCTGCCATGCTGAAAAGTGTTCAAAGATGCAGCCAGCGAATTTGGTTGGTATCAAAACTGAGCAGTACATTCCTTCTGATTAGCAATGGGGTGCGGGTACAATAACCACATCGAGCCCTCCTGTCCCCCCCCAGTGGATAGCAGGATTACGCTTGTGCTTTCTCAGTGACCGCAGACAATGGATGAACAAACTACATTTTAAATTATGTTTGTCCATGCTTTTGTTTTTAGAAAAAATGTAAAATAAATTAATAAGTGCTTTATTTCAAATAGTGGATAACTAGGATGGGTTACTGTCTTCTACAGCGACACGAAGAAGGTTACACATTACAAATACAGATAACAATATTCATGAGAAAGTGGTAGTGAGGGATGATCTTTCTCTGGATTCTCTTTTTGGGGATTTACTTTATTAAACTGGAATTGTGGATGTCATCCTAACTAATTCTCATACTGCCCTCTTGAGGTGTTTGTTGCGAGGAAGCGAGGGTTGCATGGCGGATCTACCGCTTATACAGCATTTAAATAATGAACATGGGTTGCTTGCCCAGGCAAATGTCCAGTTGTTGTGTCGAGTTGTTGGGGTCTACTGCTACCACCAGAGTGTTTGACTGACTGAAATCTGTGATACAGAGCATGAGGAGAAAGACAGAAGAAGGAGGAGAAGAGGAGAGGGGGACAATGTTGCAAAGAAAGAGACACAGGGGGGTGATGGTGGGATTAAAAAACTAGTGGGTTCGGCTGGAAACAAAGTGGAAAAGAAGGAGAAGAGAAGGAAAGCTCGGTGACAGGAGGGTTCCGCAGAATAAGGGGGGGGAATGGGTAGGGTGAAAGCAGGACGCTGGAGAAGAGAGCCCGCAGTGTTTTCATGTGGCACAGGAAGAAGTCTGTGCCGGTGTCTGCAGAGGCTCAGTGGGGCTGCAGCTGGTGGGATTCTTCATCAGTTGTGGGGACCACTGCAGCAACTCTATTGAGGGTCTTGAAAGCCTCCTTAGATGCTGCAGTTGGTGCATTCGGAGCCTACAGGAGATCAGCTGAGTTCCCGTCGGAGCTCACATGGGCTACCTCCAGGAGTTCCGTGGGGTCCCACAGGAGCTCGGTTGCACAGTGCATACCTGTGGGAAGAACTCTGAAGTGCCTGCAAGACCTGTGTTTGGGTTTCTGCGGGACCCCTGCTGGGTTCCAGCGAGAGCTCTCTTGGGTGCTTGAAGACCTCCGCAGGCCGCTTGCAATGGCTCAGTGTGCACCATGTGCATGCAGCATTAGGTGGCCACGGAAACTCTCTTGAGCATCTGTGAACACCCAGTGGGGTGTTGTTTGGGGTGCTTGCAGTGGTCCAGCATACTCTGTGCAAGTGTTCAGTGTTATCTCTGCAGTAACCAGCACCCCACTTCTTCCATGAAGCATTGTGTTTTTTCGTTTTTTGCTGCACCTAGAAAGAATGTCTCCGATGCAGTGTAAAGCTCTTTGTTGACCTTACTGGCAATGTCAGTGCTCGACAAAACCTCCAAATAAATGCACAAGGCAATATGTGTACACCTGCATTGTAAGAACAAAGACTACCGGAGGCCAAAGATGAATTTAGAAGCCGAAACTGGCAAAATATCTGCACAGAAACAATCTGTCTCTAGAAATGCGGTCTTCGCATCTGTTTGCCCCTGAAACGCACACGATGCACACACTCTCTGCATCTAGGAAGCGTTCGAAAGCCCACCTCTTCTGCCTGTAATTAAACTACTCTGTACCGTTTGTCTACACAGCTATTATATTTTGTTCAATGTTTCCTCTCTGATGTTAATTACATATTCAGCTTGGAGATCTGGGTCCGATGTTCACTCGGTTGGCACAGATCCCGATCACACGCGCAAAGCTGGGCGCACTCGCCTGAAGTGAGTGTTAATCTCCGGACACTCCGCTTTTGGTGATAACTGATTGGCTCGCGGGCGTAATGTTGATAGTAATTGGCCGCTACCTCTCGTATGTTTTTTATGTTCAGTGCCGTCATTGGACACTGTAGACGGGTTACTCTGCCGTGGATTTTACATTGTTGGATACATTATCGGGGACGCCGTACTTTGCGAGACTTGTCGTTTTAGTGGCTCGGACCAGACACCAATCTGGATCTTGGGTAAGGAGTGTTTTTGACGGTGCATTTATCCGGTACTGGATAGTCTTGTGGTCTGCCTCGTTAGGTCTCGCCTGACCCAGCGCGTGCGCTGGTCTGGCGAGACTTATTGTGAGGGCCCCAAAAAGTGCTACCAGGCCAGCCTGGAGCTACAGTGCATGTGCGTGTAAAGTGAATGTTTTCCCCTCAGTGAAGGACAGGAGCCAAAGTAGCAATCTAACTTTTCTTTATTCGTTAGGTACATATATCACCTAAGAGCGCCGGGCATCAGCCTCCGATCGCTGCAATTTCGTCCAAGATGGCAGCCACGCGCATTTGCGTGCTTACGTAGTGCGCGATCTACTAGACCGCAACACTACATATCTCCCCCTTTTATACCACACAAAACTAACTACATGACAGAGTGTGACTCCAGTTCATAGTCTTTAAACTTGGATGGTCTCACCACCATCTCCCAACTCGGGTGCATCTTACCGGGGTAGCGTGTCCTTCTCGACCCCCTTCTGCGACAGGGCTTCCCCTTCTTCCTTCTAGGGTACCTTTCCCTTCTCTTCCTCCTTTCTTGACCTCTTCCCGGGTCCTTTCTTCCATAGTTGGTCCTTCTCGTTCTTCCCCCTCGCTGTTATGATCTTCCTGCATACTCTCTCCATTCGGAGTTCTGTTTCGTTCCTCGTGTCCTCTGGTGATGTCACTCCTTCCTTGTCCTCTCGGGGCCACTGTAGGATTTTGTTGCATTTGGCCATGCGGTCTTGGGACCATACATTTCCATCACTGAGCAGCGCCGCTCGGTCATACACCTCTTCCACTCTTAGGGGTGGGGAGTATTTGCGGTCTCCCTTTCTCTTGAGAACTGCCAACTTTACTCTAACCCACTCCCCTTTTTCCAAAGCTGTCTCTTTCACGTTTTTTCTGCGGTTGTAATGTTCTGTATATATCTTCTGTGCTTTCTCCAGGTTGTGTTGCACCACTGCCGGAGACCATTTGCTTGTGATTGTCTTCTCCTTCCACGCGACATTGTCTTTTGTGAAGGGTTGCCTTCCACGTAAAATTTGAAACGGGCTGTACCCCGTGCTAGTGGGGGTGATGCGGTATGCCCATACTGTGCTTAGTACCTCCTTTTCCCAGTCTTTGCCCCTGGAGATGGCTGCCTGTATAGAGCCCATTATCACTCTGTTGAACCTTTCTACTTAGCCGTTGCTGGCAGGGTGATATACCGACGTATGTTTGAGTCCGATGCCATTTCTTTCTGCAAACCGGGTCCATTTGTCCGAAGTAAATTGGGGTCCGTTGTCGCTAATTATAGCTCTGGGGATGCCTTCCCTGAGGAATACCGTTGTGAGGAATCGAATGATTGTCTCAGTGTCCATTTCTTCTTGAGTACTTTGAGTATTTGTCCACTATTACACATATGTACTTGGGAATACCCTGGTTGTCAAGTACCGGCCCCAAGATGTCCACTGCCACTTCTTCCCAGGGATTACTTGGGTTCGTGAACCTTCCTAGAGCAGGCCTCATGGGTTTCAGGATTTTGTCAGCTCCTTGGCACTGCACACAGTCTCTGACATGTCTCTCCACCTGTAGATCCATACCTGGCCACCAATACGTTTGTTTGGTTAGTGCTTTAGTCTTCACGATTCCCAGGTGCCCCTCATGTATTATAGTCAAAAGATATGGTATTATATTCACTGGTGGTACCACTCGGTTTCTTCGGTATACAAACACTCCATCATTTCCCACCGACAACTCGTCCCTGACCTCGTAGAATTGCCGAATTTGGTGCTTCTGTTGTTCCCTATCGGGCCACCCTTGCACTATGCGTTTCTTGATTTCTTCCAGATCTCTATCTGCTCCGCACGCATCCTTCCATTCTCTCCTGCTTATTGCCCGTTCCGGATCATCAGTCAAGGCTACCATCTCATCATCTTCTTCTGTGCCCGTGGTGGCACTTTCCATTGCTACCGCCCTGCTGAGATAATCAGCTATCTTGTTTCTTGAGCCTGGTATATATTCCACATCATAGCGATATTCCAAGAGTTTCAGTGTCATCTTCGCTATCCGGGGTGTCGCACCGGCATGACCGCTAGACGTTAGTACCTTCACTAGGGGTTTGTGGTCCGTTTTCAGCAGGAATCGCGTGCCCCACAGGAACTGGCGATACTTCCCCATGGCCCATACTGCGGCCAACATCTCTTTCTCAATCACGCTGAACTTTTGTTCTGAATTCGTTAGTGACCTGGACGCAAAGGTGATCGTCTCCTTCTTGCCGTCTTGTCCCTCTTGCATGAGCACTGCTCCCATCCCCTTTTCGCTGGCGTCTGTCATCAATATCGATTTCCCTAGGGGATCGTACCCTTGTAACGGGATAGCCTGGCTTATTTCTCGTTTGACTGTGTCAAACTCTTCTTGCGCGTCTTGCAAAAGTTGTTTTCTCCCTCGTGAGCTGCCTCATGTGGTGCGTTTTCGTGGCAAAGTGTTGGACGAACTTACTGTAGTATTCCGCCATCCCTAGGAAGGATCGTACTTCTTCCTTGTTGGCGGGCGGAGGAGCATCGCAGATGATTGTCACGTTCCCTTTTTTTGGTGTTATTCCATTCTCTCCGATTTCGTGCCCTAGGTAGGTGACTGATGACATGCTGAAATGGCACTTCTCCCACTCTGCTGTTAGTCCGTTATCCTCCAGGATCCTAAGTACCACCTCCAGCTTCTAGTTGTGGTCTTCTTGTTCCTTCCCCATCACTAGGATATCGTCTTGGAAGTATTGTACTCCCTCTATGTCCCTGAACAGGCGGGCCATTAGCTTTTGGAAGACTGCCGCTGCCGATGCCAGACCGAAGGGCATGCGGCAGAATTGATAGCACCCGAATGGAGTTATAAGTGACGTCAGTTTCTTGCTCGTGTGGTGCAGGACTATCTGGTGGTACGCCGACTTTAGATCGATGGTGGAGAACCATTTCACTCCTTTTGTTCGTGCCAGCATTTCCTCTATGCGTGGTAGCGGGAACTTCTCCACCATAATACACTTGTTGAGTTCGGAGGTCCACACATAAGCGCATCTTGCCTGATGGTTTCATGGCCACCACTAATGGTTCCAACCATTCAGCGCTATCAATGGGTTCAATAATCCCTTCATTTTCCAGTCGGTGTAGCTCCTGTTGCACTGCCTCTCTCACTGCGATCGGTATGTTCCTCACTTTGTGTGTGACCGGTTGGACGTTCTCCTTGAGCACGATTTTGTGGGTAAATTTTTCCAATTTCCCTATCTTGTCCCCAAATATTTTCGGGTGTTCGCTTCGCAGTCCCGCTGCCTTGGACCATTTTCCTTCCAACGCCACCAACACTTGGGTGTCTCCTCCAGGATGCAGTTGTATTCCCAATTCTCCTTGGTCCATCCACCCTAGGACCGAGGGTCCTTTCTCTGCAACGTACAATTTGCACTGGGCGCTGCGTTCTTTGAACTGGAAGAGCAGTCTTCTAAATCCCACCATTGGGATAGGTTCCCCCGTGTAGGTGACCGGTCGTATGTCGGGCGGTTCCAGATGTGGGCCTACTTTCGGTTTAAATTTCGCATCCCACACTGACCTTTGGACAATCGTGTAGGGGGACCCCGAATCCGCTACTATGGTGATCTCCACGCCTCCAATGTGGATGTCTCACTGGGGTTTGCGAGATCTTCTGCCGTCAATACCTAGTACTTGGTCTTCCACGCAAAGAACTTTGTCTTCTTCTTCCTGACCCTCTTCTTCCTCTCCTAGGTCTTGTGCCACGTATTTCACCGTGCGCTGTTTCCACTTCCTGCGACACACCTTCTCGTAGTGGCCGACCAGGCCGCAGAACGCGCACTTTGCTCTGAAGGCGGGACAACGTTTGTCATGTGCCGCATGGTTCGGGCACCCACACCTGTAGCACTTCGACGTTCCTTCTTTGTCTTGTTTCCACGTTTGTCCCGGTTTTCCTTTCCCCTTGTACGTTCCCTTGTTTTCTCCTGGCGCCGGTTTTCCTCTTCCATATTGGTCGGCGTCCTCCACCTTGTTTATCATGGGTCTCGGGGCCTGGTCTCTCTTCGCTGCGTCTGCGCAGCGCTTGGTCAGTTCTGCCCTTTTCACGATGGCTATCACATCTTTCAGCGTAGCATCTCCGCTTGCCCACAATTTATCCTGCACCGTCTTGCTTGTTGTGTGCATTACAATTTGGTCCTTTATAAATTCGTCGTGCAGAGCTCCGAATTTACACGTTATCGCCAGCTTCCTTAGTGCCGCAACGTAGTCGTTTATCGTTTCCCCCGCTTCTTGCTTCCTCTGCTGGAAATTGTAGCGGTCGATAGATGTGCAGACTGCGGGGCGATAGTGGTTGTCTAAGTCTTCAATGGCGTGTTTGAACCCGTCACCGTCCGCTGCTGGACGGATGACCGGTGTTAAGTTTTGGACTACTCGTATGCCCTCTGGTCCCAGATTATGTAAGAGTATCCTCTTCCTCCGGCTGATGGAGAACGCCTCTTCATTCTCGTCTTCCAATGCTTCGAGGTAATTTTTGAAGTATTCTCTCCAGTCCTCCCATTTCATTTGAGGCTCCCCTGGTCTTGGTAGGAACGGGACCGGCGTCGTTAGTGCTGACACCTGTGCGCACATCTTGGCTTCCGCCTGTTTCCTGGGACTACCTGGCGCTTCCGTTCCTTCTCCCCTTCTTTGGGTCATCTGGGCCTCTTCAGTCCCTTCTGCGCCGTCCCTCCCTGATTCCGCCAGGGCCTCTTCTATATCTCGCCCTGGGTTGCCTACCACGCTTCCTTGCACTTGGTCGGCACTCTTGCTTTTCTCGTGCCTCCCTCTGGCTTCCGTCTGCCACTGCCGCGCTCTCTCGGTGTCCTGGTGTCTGTCCTGTGACCCCCTGGTATACCTGCCCCTGTAGGACGTCGTCTCCTCCGGCTCTCCTGCTGGTGGGGGCTTCCTCTCCCCTGGATGTCCTTCAGGGTCTTCTAAATCCCAGCCTCGTCGCCACTGTAAAGTGTATGTTTTCCCCTCAGTGAAGGACAGGAGCCAAAGTAGCAATCTAACTTTTCTTTATTCGTTAGGTACATATATCACCTAAGAGCGCCGGGCATCAGCCTCCGATCGCTGCAATTTCGCCTCGCGCGTCTTGCGCTGTTCGCGCATGCGCAGTGGCGTCCAAGATGGCCGCCACGCGCATTTGCGTGCTTACGTAGTGCGCGATCTACTAGACCGCAACACTACACTGCGCGGGCGGGCGCGCCACGCTTTACCGCGATTACTTTCACTTTCACGGCCGCTATGATGTTTGATTGTGATCAGCGATCACTTTCACTTTCGCGGCCGCACAGCCGCTTGGCATAGTCAATAGGTCTCGTTTTTGGGACCTTATAAGTATTTAGTTATGCAACGGTTGCATGGCTAAACACTTATAAGGTCCCAAAGGCGAGACCTATTGGCTATGCCAATGCTTGTTTTTAAGATTGGTGGACCGTCTGAAAGGTTATAGCGCTTACACTTCTAACATGGGATACTCTATCCTTCATACCAACAGACATGTACTTATTCATGAGCCACAAGGAATTATTTGATTGATGTTATCACTGATTCAGAGGTGAGCTTCGGGGGCTTTGTGTGTATGTCCATCATATTGGGGCACCCACTTATTATGTAGGGACCCGATTGGCTTGAGAAATTAGTACTTAACTGAAACGCTTATTCTGTCCTATAGGTCAAAGCACCTAGGTCTGCTTTATACTGCATGGATACACTGAGGGTGTATTCTTCTTGACCTATTATATTCTCACGGACACTTTATTGTGTGGTTTTTTCTCTTTTTAAATAGTGGTCTCTCTGACAAGCATTTCTTTCCGCCCTTCACAACACTTTATTTTTTAATCTTATCCGATTAGGACATCGTTTATTCACTATAAGATCACGTGTTTCCCTTCTTTCTCAACTTTTCCCTATAGGGTTCTCTTCCCTTAGTTCTAATCTTTCCCGTTTTTACAATGTTTCCTCTGCCTTCTGTTCTTACCCTTGGATCTCATTTCTTATTTTGATCCATGTCTTTACCTTGTAAATAGACAGACATATCTAGAGTCAAGAATTGTGGCTACCTCACGGGTATCTCAGGTCGATTTTTCTAGGGTGTTTCCTTTAACAATATTGGAAGTTTTGTGTACACCTGTTATTGCAATCTCTTTATGCAGGTGTATTCAATTCAATTCATAAAGCTTTATTCGGTACATTGCATCAATAACCATAAAAGCACATACAGTTTATAAACACAAAACATCATACAGAATACAGAGGTACAGATCCGTCATATAAATAATTAAAACGTCAAGCTTTTCCTTGTTTGGATACATTTAAAAAGGTAGGCAGCAGTAAAAAAGCAGATATCTACTGCAGGTGTATTATGTATGTGTTTGTTTGTATATTCATGGTCTTATTGGACGTTTTATGACATGCTGCACCTTTCATGTTATTCTCCAGCCCTGAAGAAGTCAAGGGTCTTATAACCCACTGACGAAACACATGTTGGCTGGCTTGTGCGCACGAACACTGCATTAAAAACTAACAAGAAGGGCTTCGAACTACGCCTTTTTAATTTGTTGAATTTCAAGAACAATGTTTGCCTATTTGTGATTTACTGTATGGCGTGTGCATAGGGCCTGCTGTAATTTGTTGTTTCGGTCTTGCTGGTCCGTGTCCGGGGGGGGGTTTTAGGGGTTTGTTTTCCCCCACCTGTGGCACCGCATTTATCATTTATTTGACAAGCACTCTTCACGATATTTGGTGTAGCGCCATTGCAGATACCTGTGATAATTAATAACTCCCCCTCCTTTTCAGCCAAAATAGAAAATACCATGCTTAAAATTGGTTAAAAACTTTCTAACAAATTCCATAAAAACGATTGTTCCTCATCAAATGCTTTGTATTATCGTCATTTAGAGGGTAATACTTTTTCGTACATTTGTTGCTTTGAGAAAAAGTGCAACATTCAAACAGACCCCAATATCATTAAGGTCAAGCATAAATTTCAAAGCAGCTATATGTGATCTAACATTTTGGGTTACAAAAAGGGATTTTAAATAGTGGCGCCTAAAATTCGAATACAAATCACAAAATAGCATAACATAGATTGTACTTTGCTTACTCTGCCTGTCATAACGACAAGGAATCGTTTCTGGGGGACAAGATATCATGGTGGGAAAAGCAACTAAATGAGAAACAATTCCAAGAGCGGAGGGCGGGACAGGAAGAGCCAGTGACCCCACCCACACTATCGCGCTGCTAGCGCTCTAGCTGACTGCATCAGGCAGGGCATTTAAGGCGGCGAGGAGCAGCGGGAGCTTGCGGAAGGGAGGACGGTGGCAGAGTCTCCCCGACCCGCTTTACTATCTGCTGTGATTGGAACAGCGCTCTGCGCTCCCCACTAGCCGGTACCGGTTTGTGTGTGTTTGCACAGTTTAGCTTTTAATTTGTCACTACGATATTTTAAAAAACCTTTGTCATACTTACTGCCATTACGGTGAGATTGTGCTGACGTTCTGACTCCTTGAGGGCTTGTGCTCGATTCTTCCCCTGCCCCGCCCCGGTCCGACACGGCAACCAGTGCCGATTGAGCGGAGGGCGGGACAGGAAGAGCCAGTGACCCCACCCACACTATCGCGCTGCTAGCGCTCTAGCTGACTGCATCAGGCAGGGCATTTAAGGCGGCGAGGAGCAGCGGGAGCTTGCGGAAGGGAGGACGGTGGCAGAGTCTCCCCGACCCGCTTTATTATCTGCTGTGATTGGAACAGCGCTCTGCGCTCCCCACTAGCCGGTACCTGTTTGTGTGTGTTTGCACAGTCTAGCTTTTAATTTGTCACTACGATATTTTAAAAAACCTTTGTCATACTTACTGCCATTACGGTGAGATTGTGCTGACGTTCTGACTCCTTGAGGGCTTGTGCTCGATTCTTCCCCTGCCCCGCCCCGGTCCGACACGGCAACCAGTGCCGATTGAGCGGAGGGCGGGACAGGAAGAGCCAGTGACCCCACCCACACTATCGCGCTGCTAGCGCTCTAGCTGACTGCATCAGGCAGGGCATTTAAGCCCTCTCGTCGCCCAAGCGCGCAGCGATTGCGCGCAGGGGGCGCCTTAGTCGCGCCTGAGACGAGCCAGAGAGGAGCCCGTCTGTGCCCGTCCGTGACCGCACGGGGCCAGGGGCCATGACCCCTGTTATCGAGGCTCCTTCCGCTGGCGGTTCCGACAGACTTAGGTACTCCTCCAATGACCTACGTAATTTGTGGCACCCGCCGCTGAAAGGTTGCGCTCAGGACCCTGACTTATGTCTAGAGGGCCCTTTCTCATGTAGGCATTGCCGTTACCAGTCATACCCATGTCCTCCCCTTTCAGGCACATTGACCCCTGAGGACTTGTGTCCCAGGTCTCCTAGGGGCAATAGCATATTATGTAATATAAGATCCCTCCCGAAGCATCACTCGGAGGTTTGGGACTTAATCCACTCGGCCCGCCCTGATTTCTGCTTTTGTACAGAGACCTGGCTCAAACCCCATCTGGTCCCTGCCATCACTCTGGGGATCCCTTTGGGGTACAAGATTCTTAGGCTCGACCGCCCTGTCAAAACCGGCGGCGGGGTCGCAGTAATCTATAAAGACACTCTCACTGTCACCTTTCTCGACCAATGCTGTACTAGGGACATTGAAATCCTTGTTTTCAGAATTGGGTCCTTGCCACAAGCTTGCTGGAAGGGAGCACTGGTGTACCGTCCCCCTGGCCCTTGTGGGGAGGCTTCTACTCTCCTTCTGGAGACATTAGCTCCTCATATCAGCATAGGGACTAATTTTGTACTCCTTGGAGACTTCAATGTCCACAGTGAATTGGCTGACAATGCAGATGCGCGCAACTTGCTGGCTGATCTATCTACCCTTGGTCTTAAGCAGTGCAACCAGGGTCCGACCCATCGGGCCGGTCACACCCTCGACTTAATCCTGTCCAACTCGCACCTCCTGTCGTGTTATCCTTCTACGCAGGTGGAATGGACTGATCACTTTGTAATTAATTTTTCCCTCCCCGCCCTCTTCACAGAACGTTCCCAACCTGCTCCCCTTCCGTTATGGCGCAGGCAGTGGTATAAGGTGTCTGCTGACACTTTTAAATCTACTTTCGTACCTCCCGATTTTCTCCCCTCTGACTCCACCAGTTCGGCTCTGTCTAAATACAATGATGCCTTGATCACGGCGGTCAATTTAATTGCCCCTTTAAGACGCTGTAATCGGCGCTCTGACCGCAGGCAGGAACCATGGTACTCGGACCTACTGCGTGCGGAGAAAAAGGCCTGCAGGAAGTTGGAGAAAGCCTGGAGAATCTCACGCAGTATGACCGATAAAGATCGCTATGGCTCAGCCATGAGACTCTATCATAAAAACATCAGAGCTGCCCGTAAATCCCACATTGTCTTCCAACTGTCCGAGGCTGGCAACGACCCTAAACTACTGTACCAGGTTCTCTGTACATTTACCAAGCCCGTCGCCTGTGACAGTCCTGAAATGCTGACCCAAAAACTGTGTGAGGATACCGCTGGGTTTTTTGCCAATAAAATCGATTCCATTTATCGTAACATCTCCCAAATAAGCCCACCTATTGAGGAGACGGTCCCCTCTTTTAGCCCCCAGCCCGGAACAGTCGGTGCTGTTTCCACTGCGCTGTCCTCTATTCCCGAGATTAGCTTGGACCAAGTCAACTCCCTGATCGGGACTATTAAATCAGGCAGCCCAGTGGACCCTGTTCCTGCCCGTGTCATGCACCTCATTGGGAGTGTCCTCAGTCCTTCCATTCAGACGGTGATCAATCGCTCCCTCTCTGAGGGACTGGTCCCCCGGGAGTGGAAGGAGGCCATGGTCAAGCCTATCAGGAAAAACACCTCCATCCCCTGGTCTGATATGACTAATCTGAGGCCTATCTCCCTCTTGCCGTTCATCAGCAAATTGATGGAGAAGCATGTGAATCACCATCTTTCCAGCTTTATTGAGCAGGCCGGCTGTCTGGACCACTCTCAGTCGGGGTTCAGGCCCAGGTATAGCACCGAGACGGCTCTCCTCTCCGTCACGGATGCTATACGCTTGTCCCTGGACAGAGGGATGTCAGTGGTGTTGGTGCTGCTGGACTTGTCCGCAGCTTTCGACACCATATCCCACGCAATTCTCCTTACCAGATTAAAGGAGATTGGTATTGATAGAGCCGCCTTGGCGTGGTTCACCAGCTTTCTCTCTGAACGTACCCAGAAGGTGAATATGGGTTCCTTCAGCTCCCCCTCGGCCAGCATCACCAGAGGAGTCCCGCAGGGCTCCTGTCTCAGCCCTACGTTGTTTAACGTATATGTCTCCTCTTTGGCTAACATTGTGAGGTCTTTCGGGTTTATGCCTATCTCCTACGCTGACGATACGCAGCTGCTGTTCACTTTTAAAGACTTTACCTCGGAGATAAGACAAGCCTTCTCCAACGGCATGACTGCGATCGCCAGCTGGATGGCCCAGAACTTTCTCCAGTGTAATGTGGGAAAGTCTGAGGTCATGCTATTCGGAGGGGCAAAAACCCTGTGGACCCCTGACTGGTGGCCCTCCAGTCTGGGTCAGGCCCCATCCCCTAAACAGGTGGTGAAAAATCTGGGGGTCCGTCTAGATCATGATCTCACCCTTGCCCATCATGCCAGCACCACGGCGGGTTCCTGCTTCCACATTATTAGCCTCCTTCGGAAGGTGTTCCCCCTTCTGCCAGACCATACAAGAAAGACCTTGGTCCAGGCCCTCGTTTTGAGCCGCCTGGACTATTGCAATGGCCTATTCTTAGCAGCCAACGAAGGAGTGCTTAATAAACTCCAGGTGGTTCAAAACACTGCGGCCCGCCTGGTGACCAATGCCCCCCCTAGAACCCCATCCTTGCCCCTCCTCAAGGCCCTCCATTGGCTTCCCATCCGGAAACGGGTGGAATTCAAGATTTGCTGTGTGGTGCACAAGAGTCTTCACAACCTCGGTCCACATTACCTGGCCGAGAAATTTTTATACCACCGCCCTTCCCGCACTCTTAGGTCTAGCAATCAGCTATTACTTCAGGTTCCTAGACATAACAAGACCAGACAGGGAGGTCGCTCCCTCTCCATCATGGGCCCACGTCTGTGGAACAGTCTTCCTCTTTCCCTCAGAGATTGCCCTAGCCATCTAGCCTTCAGGAAACACCTTAAGACTACCCTGTTCTAGTCGGAGCGCTGCCCTACCTGTTTCTTCACAGCACCGCGCGGAGATACACCTTCGGGTGTGATGCCGGCGCGTTACAAGCCCATAAGTAATAATAAATAATAAGTCTAAATCTGGTAAGTACAAAGCTGTGCAATGGATTTGTAACCACTTACCCAGTCATTTTTGCTTTGTTCTTCATACTCTGCTATCATCATCGAATCAGTCCGCCTACCCCCCTTACCTCAACCTCCATGTTTATCCCCAGCTAACATCATTGTGACACCATATAGCTGTTGAAAGTCAATGAATAAGGACACCTCACATCTATGTACCGTTATGTGCCCGGCACTGCAGTTGCTTGATGTCCACCCTGACAAAACTAGACAGCATTTGCTGTCCAGCAAACGGTTGTCACATGCTAATGTTTATATTGTAAAACCCAATAAAATATTTTGCAAAAAAAACCAAAATGAACAGAAATCCGCAACATTGAAATATTTATGGCAACATATTTATTTTTTTGAACTTTATAGGTCATTACATGAAAGACAAAATCTCTTTACATGCTTCAACACATTCTGAGCTAAAGCATTTTTAAATCTGACAGACATTAAATTGGATCAAATATATTTTTGTACACATTACTCACTGCTTTTTTGGTCTATAGAATTTCACACTACAGATTGTTTTTATTCATCATGTCTGTGCATTCTCTGGAGCAAGCATGGCTTGCACATTAATCTCATCTCATATGTAGCGCAGTGAAAGGACTCACTCCTGTTTGGTCACTCTTCTCTGTGCCAGATGCTGATTTTTGGGTAAATCTTTTCTCACGTATAATGCAAAGCACTAGATATATCCAGTGTGGATTCCTTTGTGCACTAGAAGAGCTGGTTTCACTCGGAGTGCAGTAATTTGGCCTCGTTCCTGTGTGTTATTAGGTGCTGAATAAGGTTTACCTTTTGAGTAAATCTCTTCTCGCACATGGTGCATTGATGGGGCTTCAAACCTGTGTGGATTCTTTGATGTATTCGAAGATTTGACTTATCAGTAAAGCATTTCTGACACTCTGTGCAGTGAAAGGGCCTCTCTCCTGTGTGTGTTCTTTGGTGGTCTGTGAGAGACCGCTTGAGACGAAAGCATTTCTGACATTCAGTGCACTTATGAGGCCTCTCTCCAGTGTGGATTTTTTGATGCGATTTAAGATTTGAGTTGTTAGCAAAACTTTTTCCACACTCGGCACAGTGACAGGCCTTTACTCCCGTGTGGATTTTGTGATGAATCAGAAGAGCTGATCTTTTAGCAAAGTTCTTCTTGCACTCAGTGCATTGGTAGGGCCTCTCTCCTGTGTGTGTCCTTTGATGGTCTAAAAGATTTTGCTTATGAATAAATCTTTTATCACACTCTGTGCAGTGATACGGCCTCATCCCTGTGTGGGTTCTTCTGTGATTTAAAAGATGTTGCTTCCGAGTAAATCTTTTCTCACACACAATACAGTGAAAAGGCCTCACTCCTGTATGTAACATTTGGTGCCGTGGTAGATTTGACATTTCAGAAAAGCCCTTTTCACGCTCACTGATGTTGTAAGGTCTTGACTCTGAATGAGCGGTTTCATGCTCAACAAGAAGTGCTTTTTTGTTAAAACTCTTCTCACACTCATTGTATGTGAAGCATCGCTCAGACTTGTAGACTCTTTTGTATTTTGTTAATGAGCATATCTGAGACTTTTTCTCTGAGGTCTCAGATTCAGACACTAGAGAGTGAAAAGAAAACCAAAAATCAAACACTGTACATGATCATAAAGTAAAAATAGACAAAAGACTGAGTTTAGCTGTATAATATAATTGTGTCTAAAATACTCACATTGTCTTTAGAAGTGGTGCTAACCTGCCCATTTGTGGCCTACTCTATGGTTTTCATCCAGTGGATCGAATAATCTAGGAGTCCACAAGAAGTACGCCATACTTTTTGTGATGTTCAGAAGAAAAACAAGCCTCTGAGGGCGAGGAGCTCAACAGCTATTGTCCTGGATGAATGGTGTCCACAAAGGAAACGGTGTACCTGACAAGATGGTCATTAGCTCCAGGCTATTGTTCTACTCAGGACATAATAGCCTGCATACATTTGGTTTCTAGGTCTCCTCTCTGGCACTGCAGGGCTGTCCGGGGGACCGCAGTGTGCACAGCTGCTCCCTTCCAAACCAATTTCCACCTTGTCCTGCAATCCAGAGTCCTATTCACAGTTCTTAAACAATGAAGTGCTTGGCTGATATCAGTGAATAGAATTCCACAAATACTTTGATCCGCAAATACTAGTTGCTCCCCTACAAATGTTTGAGAGCAGATTGTTTGAAATGTATAACTAGTTAGACTCTGTGGCCCTTGCTTCCCAGCAGTGCAAGCAAAGGAGAATAAATTAGGACCTGTTTGAATCAGTAACTTGTACTCGCCTAAAGTATACAGTGCCTGCACCAGCCCAGAGAGATGTTTTATAAGGGATAAGGCCCTACTGCTACAGTACACCTTTAAGGAGTGGGACCAGTCCCTTGACTATGGAAGAATCCTTCTGCTGCGACAAGTTGAAGAGCGAGCAGCGTAGCTCTTTGAACAGACAAGCATCTTTCCAGAACTGAACAAGAAGCAGGTGGTTGAATTTAGTTCAAACGTATGCAGAGGTGCATCCCCAGGTTATGACTATGATCATACAGTACAATCCCTGATCCCAGAAGAGACTGTGGGATCATCTAGAATTTGGCCAGGTGGAAGCACTGCCATAAAGTAGTAGTGTCCTCTCCCAGCCAAACTAGAAGTTCTCCTCCTCAATCAGAAGTGAGGGAATTGCTAGGTTTCTGACATCGACCCTCAGCTGACTTAAGCGCTGCAAATCCTTGACCAATTGGTCTGATCTGCCAAAGGGACACTGAATCATAGTCCAGCCCTCTGTAGAGCTGGGCGAACACCAATGTTTTTCACTGGCAAAGTTCTACTGGTAAAGCATATTGGCAGCCAATCCATCAGCATGACAGCTTCCTGTTTACAGTCTTAGAAGGAGAGTATTTTCTTTTGGACCCCAGGTCTTAGGGAAGTGTCCATTGGGTCTGTCAATCACTTGGATTCCATGTGCATAATCTCTCCAGCCCTTACTTTTCTAGAGATCCTCACAGCTGAATTAAAACTGTGTTTGCTCTCTAATCCTACATCCTACTTTATAGTCTCTGGTGGTCCTGCCTCTGGGTCACTTGGAGACAGTACGTCTTGTGAGTGCCACCACCAATTGAAAAGAGCCAGGGTACATAAAAATCAAGTTTCATGACAGTCAAGTAGAAGACAATGATAAACCTGAAGGGTATAAATGAGTGGGTCTTTCGACAACAGAACACGGACTCAGACATCCATGTAACAAGGGACTGGATGAGGCTTGTGAATCTTAAAGAGGACAACAACACCTATGTATTGATCCATATCTGACAGGTTGACCAGTAGTTGCTATATTTCCAATAAGGTGGCCATATATGGCAGCTTTGTTGCCTTACATTCAGTCTCTTTCCTGCACAATGGTATTTGCCACGTTGGGCCACATCCACACCTACAGTTTCCAAATAGTTATTTACCTCAACAAGTGCTCCTCATGGCCCAGACCCCCCTCCCCCATGCTTTGGGGAAATCCGTACTGTACACTGAATTTGCTTCATGGCCAGGGCTTCCTGGAAACCATCCAGACTGTGTTTGAGCTTTATTGTAAACACCAAGATATATGTACTAAAACAACACAGGAAAACTGCACCATTTGAAGATGGAACCTTTGCCTAAAACTCAATCAGATGCTTCTTATGATGAGGGACACAGATGCAGGCAATATGCCTTGACCCACTACACTTAACAGCAACACAGTAACTAGGGAATTCTCATTGAGGCAGGGCTTCATCTATGCGGTCAGTTTCCTCTTGAGTATGTGTACTACAATGGTGTGCACTAGTAGTTGGAAAACATCAAGGAATGGAAAGGAAGGGCCATCTTTGTCTCTTAGCTACATCTGATCCCGGAGCCAGATACCAGTAGAGTACGTAGGGAGTGACAACCTTGAAGGAAACATGATGAGTTGGCTCTGGTCTCAAGAGGGAGAGGTTCTTCCCATCTAGTTTGGCAGATCTCAAAGGGATGCTTACTATCGAGAGTATAGCCAGGAGCACATCTCTGTGGCCAAGGGTCTTTGGGACCATTGCCCGGAGAGGCACCTCAAAGTTCATGCTTGCCCTACAGTGAATGTCAGAACATCCAGTGACAAACTATTGCTCAGCAACAGTATTGTGTACAGATTATCAAAAAACACTATTCCGTAAAGGTATGCATGACAGGTGTGGAATTATTAAAATTCCACATCCATTGACAACAGAATGCAGCCACTTCCTCCGAGACATTAAATCCATACTTACCTTGATGGTACAGTGGCAGTCAATATTCTCAATATTGTTGTAAATCAATAACCTGCATTCAACAATGTGCTAGAAAACACCCAAGGGGTGGTTTTATTAATCTTATGATGTGTTTGGCAGGGCTTTCATGAGTGTTTTTGTCTAACATGCAATACAGGTCTGATTGCATGTAGTACATGCAAACATAACTTTGCATTTCCATTCAGATGCTGTGTGCGAAAGCTGCACGTCAAAGTACTGGAAAGCAGAAACCAACCCAACATTTCATTTATTCTTGCAGCTAATAAATGTGTACTTGGATTGCCATGTTTCTTCTTTAAGTCACAACACCAACAAGGAAAATTGCTATTCTCTGTTGCACTAACTGTTTGTGTACGCAGTGGACGAAGAGATTGGTATAAGCAGATGAAATTGTGTGTTCTATCCTGCAAGAAGAAAGAAAGTAGGTTTCCACATACTCTCTTCTGGAGAAGAAATTTTGGATATCAAATTTTTTCAGTATCTTACTTAAATATGCAGGAACTGAGCACCAGCTGAACCCTCTTCACTCAACTGTACTATAAGCCTAGAGAAGGCACAGGTCAGATTTAGACACACAGACAGGTTGCTGGATGGAGTGCTGAATTATGGAGTTCTGACTTCGAAACTGAAGGCAGTATAAGGTGCATGATACCTACCGAGCCATCCCATTTGAGGTTCAATTAGAGCCAATTTAGGTGAAACTGGTAAGTTAGAATTGTGCGATTAAATGTGATTGGGCACATTTGTCATTTGCCTTAATTTGTATAGTTGTTGTTGAGCTGTTTATTATACTTACAATAATTCTAATGCACCTGATTTGTAGGCACATTATGTATACCTTTTGGGACTGGAATGTCCACGGCATTATATATAGGTGTGCACCTTTACCCCCGCGTGCCGACTGCATGTAAACCTGGTATCCTGACTTGAGGTCAGGCCACTTTAGCGGGTATGCCAATGCTTAGGTCCTGCATGGTAAAACCAAGGTCTGGAACCTACTCTGTGACCAACCAGACCCTCTGTAGCAAAATTAGACCACTGCCCATGTCTTGGGTTGATGACAGACAACAGTAGTCGCAGCATACAGACTTCTGAGCATTCATAGTTCTGAACAGTGCCTCTTTTGTCTCACTCAGTGGCTGAGTCATGTAAATTTCAGCAGTGATGGGACCACTCAATCCTTGAACAGACATGTCATGTATGTGCTGATTGTGTGTGCATAATGTAAGTATGACTGCTGTGCCCAGTAGGATCTATTTTGGATGCTCCCTAGTTTCTACATACTGTGCGGCACATGATGGAGAGTGGATGCAACTCTCTCACAGAGTGAAAGTATATTGCCTGCATTCCAGTTACTGGACGGTGCAGTCTCAGCAACAAAGTAAGAATGGATGGAGAGGGGCTGCCTTGAGAAAAGGGTTGCTGATAAGTCCTTCCTAAACACTTCCTTTTTGTGGGAGATAGGGTTGCCGGGGACAAGTCAATTGTGAAGCAATCAGACACCACTTTGTTTTAAGGAAGGAGCAATGGCACTGAGGTCTGGTTAGCAGACCCCAGTGCACAGTCAAGAGTCGAAAACCAGCATCTAGTAGCTAAAAAGGGCGCACAAAGAGTGTGTGGAGGACAACTGCAACAAAAGCCCAGTTTTCTACAGAAATGGAATTAGAGAATACCACGGTTAGGTGTTTCCCCAACAATGGGTTAGTTTTAAGAATGAGGAAGTGCAATTTCAGACCTTCAATCAAAGACACTCAACTGAGCACCAGTAATAGCTCTCTGTGAAAGGTACTGCACAATCTAGCCCCTTTCACTTTCAATGTTCAATTGAGAAAGTGCTCCAGGAGCACTTTGTGGTCCATGGTAGTGAAATCCACGGGGAGATCCAACAGGATCAGTGCAGCCTGTAGACTTTGGCCTCTCTGAATTTTTCCCTATTATCTGTAGCTGTCATCAGTGTCCATCTCACAGGGTGGAAGATCAATTGGACAAAAAAAGGAGACTGCAGAACTGCAAGCATACATGCAGTCTGTGGTTCGTCTGGCAGATCTATGGCCCTCTAGCTATGCAGGCAAGGTCTTTGTGGGTCTAAAACACCTCATTTCTCAAGACTATATCCACGAAGGCTTCAGTATGCCAAGCCTTTCTCTGGATCTTTCGAGTCAGAACGCAGTGTAATTTCTTCTTCTTCTTATCTTATCTTATCTTAGGTGAGATTTGTAAAGCGCACTATCGCCGAAGCTTCCTGGCGCTGACAGACAGAGTGAATGAGGGGGAGGCAAGAGAAAACGGGATTCTAACTGAGAAGAGGGAAAAGATAAGTCTTAAGAAGTTTCCTGAAGTTCATAAGAGAGGAGGAGGATTTAATGGAGAGTGGGAGGGGATTCCAAAGTCCAGGGGCAAGATGGGAAAACTGGCGACCACCGAATTTCTTGGTTCTGATTTTGGGGGTGGCTAGCAGATGGCTGTGGGCAGATCGGAGATCACGCTGAGGATGGTAGGAACGAACAAGAGATTTTACAAACGCGGGGCCAGGGCAATGAAGGGTTTTGAATGTGAGGCAAGCCACCTTGAAAGCTGCCCTTTGGTCGATCGGGAGCCAGTGAAGACTGTGGAGTAGAGGTTTGGCTGACTGCCATCTAGGGGTGTTAGAAATTAAACGGGCCGCTTGGTTCTGGACAACTTGGAGACGATGTGTCAGAGATGAGGGAAGGCCATGATAGATGGAGTTAGAGAAGTCCAAACGGGAGAGCACCAGTGAGATGACAACTTGGGTGAGTGCAAGAGAGGGAAGAAGGTGGCGGACTTTACGGATCTTCCGCAGTTGGTACATGCAGGAAGATATTACCGAGCCCACCTGTGCTCTGAGAGAAAGTTCAGAGTCAATGATCACTCCCAGACTCTTTACAGCTTTCACCGGGATTGGGGGGGAGCCTAGCTCCGGGGGCCAAAACTGCGGGCCCCAGTGAGTGTGGCTGAGTCCCGGGAGGAGAAGCTCAGTTTTCCCGGGGTTAAGTTTCAATTGATTCTGGTTCATCCAACCTTGAATGTGAATCATGACTGCATGAAAAGTTTTGATGGCATGAGGTGAATTAAGCGGAAGAATGATCTGTAAGTCGTCGGCATAGTTATAGACGACAATGTCCCATTTTTGAAGAGATTGAATCAGGGGCTGGAGATATAGGTTAAATAATAGCGGCGATAAAGAGGAGCCCTGAGGGACTCCACAGGACGTGGGGGTTTTGGTAGCAGTAAAGGGCCCCAGGCGGACCGCCTGTGTTCTTCCAGTAAGGAAGGACTTAACCCAACTGAGGGCGGTACCCTGGATGCCTGCCTGCCCGACACGGTGGAGGAGGATGTTATGGTCCACCGTGTCAAACGCGGCTGATAGATCCAGGAGGACAAGGGCTTGGGGAAGCCCAGCGTCCGCTTTGTTCCTGAGTGTATCCAGGACTGCCAGAATAACATGCTCAGTAGAATGGGCAGGTCTGAAACCAGCTTGGTTGGGCTCGAGGCGGTTGGATGATTCAATAAAGTTTGATAAACACCGGGTGACATGGGCCTCCATCAATTTAGAAAAGTACGGAAGGAGGGAGATGGGGCGGTAGTTCGAGGGCTCCGCGGGATCGGCGCCAGGTTTTTTAAGAAGAGGCACTAGAATGGCCTCCTTGAAAGAGGTCGGAACGATGCCGCTGTTAAGTGCCCCGTTAAGTAAAGGTAGAATGCAGTCAGGCAGGTACAGGCATATGCTTCGTAGGACAGATGGCGGGCAGCAATCATTCGGGGAACCAGATTTCACCCGGATTGCCAGTTCCGCTAGTGAAGTGGAATCCAGGACTGGGAAAAGAGAGAAAATCGAGGAATAGTTGGTACAGAGAACCGGTGGAGGGGACTGGGGAGAGGATGGGATGGATTTTTTGATTTTCGAAATTTTATCTAAAAAGAAAGAATTGAGGGTGTCACAGGCCTCTTGAGTAGGGGTCTGGGCTGGGAGGGTTCTGTCATCAGTGGTGAGTTCATCCATAACTCTGAACACCTCCTTAGATTTATCAGCTGCCGACGAGATCCTGTGGGAAAAATGATCCATTTTGGCTAGGCTGATGGCAGTTTTATATTCTTTACGCGCAGCTAGATAGGACTGTCGAGCTAAGTCGGAGTAGTCGCGTCTCCAGGTGCGTTCTGATTGACGTGTTTTTAATTTCAGGAGCTTGAGATCACCAGAGAACCATCTATGGGAGCTGCGGTGCCTAGTACTAGGAAATTTGACCAGGGGGGCGAAGAGGTTGCTGGCCGATTCTAGCCAAGAGCCAAGATCATGTTCGATGCTGTCTATATCATTTGAGGGGAGGAAGGCTGGACGGGTATCGGCAAGGGCCGTAAGAAAGCCTTGAGAGTCATAAGTACTCCATTTCCGTGAGAAACCGCCAGCCATCAGAGGAGGGGGAATCTGACCGGTGACAGTAATGATAGTATCAACTAGATAATGATCAGACCAGACACAGGGGGAGACGTCAGGTGGAGATGATCCCAGATTACAAATCCAAATCTGGTCCAAGATATGACCCTTATTGTGGGTAGGATAAGTGATCTGTTGCGTGAGGTTCAGACTATTAAGAGTCTCGAAAAGCTCAGTGGCATGGGGACCAGCGTTAGTGTCGTTGAACCAGTAGTTTAAATCGCCAAAAAGGGCGAAACTAGAGTGCAGCGTTAGAAGGTTAGACAACTGTTCACCCAGGATGGTGGGAAAGGATGGCATGGGATTGGGAGGCCGGTATAGAAGCAGAAGGGTGAGAGTGCCGGTATCAGTTTGCACACTGATAAGTAGGTTATCCACCTTAGGGAGAGGGAGGGAATAAGAAGAAACGGAGTTAAGGCGCTTGGATATGATGGCTGCCACCCCACCCCCGGGCCGATCACCATGACGGTCGGCATGAAGGATGTAATAATCGGGGGGGAGGGCAGCCAAGATATCTGGAAGGGACTCAGATGTTAGCCAGGTTTCTGTGAGCAGGAGCATGTCTGGATTGGTGTTAGCTAACAAAATAAAGATATCCACAGAGTGCTTGACCAAGGAGCGAGTGTTTAAGTATAACACCCTGATGGTCGTGACATTCCTGGTCGGCGTAACTGATGGTGTGTTACCTCTTAGGTGGTGTTGCTCGGGATGCAGGAGGCCAGCAGTACATATACGGCGAATAGCCGTAGGAGAAGGAGAGGACGCAAGATGTTGCAGGTCTTTAAGAGATTGAGAGGAGTACGAGAGGTGATAGTCAGCGTTGCATGCCCCATGGCCCGATCTGGCGCGGACGGGCGCAGACGGGCTTGCCTTTAGCGCGCCTTCGGCGCGCTGGCGGCGCGCCCGCTGCGCTCGTCCGCTGCGCGGCCGAGATATGCACATTATTTATAGAGCGTAAGAAAGTGACGTCGGGGGGCGTGGCCTCACAAAGGGGCGTGGCCTCCGTCCTCGCCGAGATAGCGGCGGGAAAAGTTTGAGGCTGAGGACGGCTGCAGCAGCGCTAGCACAGCTGCGCAGGATCAGCGAGGTACCAAGGAAGTGAGTACACGCAGAACCACAATACAATACAATATATTTAAAACAAGTATCTAAAAAACACAGTAAAAACGCTCTCGGCTTCCGCCTCAAGAGCACGATCTGTCTAGGGCTGGTGGGGTTGAAAGTCAGCGGTTTAAAGGTGACGTTGGGGGGCGTGGCCTCACAAAGGGGCGTGGCCTCCGTCCTCGCCGAGATGGCGGCGGGAAAAGTTTGAGGCTGAGGACGGCTGCAGCAGCGCTAGCACAGCTGCGCAGGATCAGCGAGGTACCAAGGAAGTGAGTACACGCAGAACCACAATACAATACAATATATTTAAAACAAGTATCTAAAAAACACAGTAAAAACGCTCTCGGCTTCCGCCTCAAGAGCACGATCTGTCTAGGGCTGGTGGGGTTGAAAGTCAGCGGTTTAAAGGTGACGTCGGGGGGCGTGGCCTCACAAAGGGGCGTGGCCTCCGTCCTCGCCGAGATGGCGGCGGGAAAAGTTTGAGGCTGAGGACGGCTGCAGCAGCGCTAGCACAGCTGCGCAGGATCAGCGAGGTACCAAGGAAGTGAGTACACGCAGAACCACAATACAATACAATATATTTAAAACAAGTATCTTCTTCTTGGTCACATCAGTAGGATTCTGAGGCCTGGTCCAGACTTTGAAGAGCAGGAACAGCACAACATTTGTGGGTGGGTCACAGACTTTCTTTTTGAAGTTAAATAATGAGTTATATCTAACTTAATATATAAATAGAGTCTACTAAGAGTATAATGTAATTCTTGAATGAGTGTTAGGAAATACTGGTTTTCAACAGTTATTTTATTTAGTTCACAGTAGTCTCTGCATGGTCGGAGTGCCCGCTTTGTTCTTCACAAAGAATGGAGCTCCGGCAGGAAAGTGGGACATTTGTGTGAAACCTTTAAGAGTGGGATCACTATGGTCATTTCGTACTTCTTTTTCTGGTCCTGTTAATGGATTTAGTTTTTAGCAGTGGAATCGGAGCTCTGCATTTTAAATTGATTTGACAGCCATAGGGTCTAGTGGGAGATCATTGTGCGGCTTATTTCTCACTAAAAGCATCTGTGAAATGGAATTCAAAGTAATAATACTGTTTTGCCAATCTATAGGAGTATTATCTTTAGTAAGCCAGAAAATGCCTAATATTGTTGTAAATATGGCATCAAATGTTAGATCAAATGTTATCCGTTCTTCATTTTGACATGACCTCAACGCATCCAGAGAAGAGTATGTTACAGGATTGGAAGCCAGGCGAGAACCATCAACACCAGTGACCTTTTCTGGTATCCTCCATCACCAGAATAAAACATGGCTGAGGTTGGCATCATTCTTCCAGCAAAGATAAAGTTAATGTTTTTAATAAACATATTTTGCTCTGGGTCCCCTTCCCCAACCCGGTTAGGGTCGAGCTCTTAATTTTCCCAAGGGTGGTATTACTAGTCAGTCTTGAGTAAAATGATCACACTTCGCACAATTTAAACACTCAGCGCTATATTCCAATTGGTGACTTTGAAATTAGGCCTGGGCAAAATGTAAATAATGGCTGTGTGATTTGCGTGTTACGATTGGTACATGAAATTTCTGAAACTATGCCTTTATGCTCCATTGCATAATTATGCGCCATTCGGGGTAAAGGTTTACTCACAAGTGCGCAATTTGCTGTAAAAACATACCACAAACGCACTTGAACAACAGAATGCTAGTGGCTGTTGCTTGCTTTGCTTTTGTTGAAATGCACCCTCGCAACAAAAACTGAACTGCTGATTTGCATTTCACATAATTTCTCTATATCTTGCTGTGATTTTGTGTACCTACCAAAAGCAAATTACGTGAATTTTGCACACTCCTATTTGAAATATGAGACAAATCTTTTTTCAAATGCAACAAATTAATACAACAGTAGATGCTGAGTATTGGCTGTTAGGTTTCCCAAAACGTTAAATAGTTTATCTTGAACATTTGAAAAAGGAAAATTCGAACCTATCCATGTGAGCTCATTAATATGATCAAAAAATGTATTCCTGTGGCAGTAAAGTTAGTACTTTTATTTTTTTTTAAAACAAATTTTTATTGTGTCAATTTTGCCATCGCCATGCAGAGCCCTGTAACCCAGAGACGTCTGCCATATCCTTCATACATGTACATACAGGCAATAGACAATTGTATATATAAAAAAAAAAAAACCTCAACCCCCCTTCCCAACTCCTTCCCCTCCCCCCAACACCCAATGATCGCACTTCCTCCAACTAGTCTTACTCTCCCCCTTCTGTCCATCCCGCTCTCCCCATGCATCTTGCACGCCCCCGCGCTGCCCCCCCAGGGCCCCAACGGCCGTGTACAGCTGCCCCTATGGTACGATCTCCCTCTCTACTGGGGGTTCCAGCCCAATTCCACGGTAGTCTGCCCATCGTTTCCAGATCTTATAGTGATTGCGTGGGCACCCCCTGGCCTCGAAAACGGGCTGCTCCAGCCCCATACAGAAATCCAGGCCGTTCTTCCATCTCGTCATGGAAGGGGCTCGTGCCGCCTTCCACTCCCTTGCAATATCCCGCTTGGCCAGTGTGAGTCCCAGCAACATAAGATGGCGTTTGTATATATCACCCCCTATATCCTCCATGACATGAAGTAGATCCAGCCGCGGCGAGCGGGGGAGCTCCCACCCCAGCACTTCCGAGAGGCACGCCAACACTCCCCTCCAGAATTTATCTAGGGATACGCACTGCCATATAGTGTGGAAGAATGTGCCCTCTTCCCTGCCACACCTCAGGCACTCCGGGGATGCAATCAGCCCCGCCCGCCACAACCGCGCCCTCGTGAAATATACCCTGTGCAGGTATTTAAATTGAATCAACCGGAGCCTCATGGCTATAGCTGCACCGCGCGGGGCGGCCAGCGCCTCCCTCCAATCCTCCTCCTCCAGGGTGCCCACATCTGCCTCCCAATCCCCCCGAAGTTTGCTCAGCGTGGGGGAACTGTGTATAACCAGGGATTGATAAATCATGGAGATTTTTTTATCCGGTAGATCCCCCGTGAATACTTTCGCCTCCAATGGGCTGAAGTCGGGAAGCGACTCCAGACCCACCAATTCGGGCGACAGGGCGTGCCGGAGCTGGAGAGATCTAAAAAATTGCTCTCGTGGCATATGAATAAAGTTAGTACTTTTGATGTGGTGGTAAATACATCCAGTATTTGATTTACCACTTCTAAAACTAGCTCATCCATTAATATGCAACCCACCTTCTAGACCTTCTTAATTACTTTGCTAAGGTCAAAATTTATATATAATACAAGCTAACTGTAATTTCAAATCCCCATCATATTACCCTAATCCTGAAGGAGCTCTCCTTACTGGCCCAAAGCATCTTCAAAGGAAATCGTCATTTACAAAGCCATCATGATCAGCACCCCACTCATCTTGCAGACAGGCTCACCATCGCGGATGGTTCTTGGCACACCTGCAACCAGGAAACCATCAAACTGCACCCAGGATCGGGAGCAACATTCCTAAATCCATCAGGGCTGCCCAGACACTACTCCAAATTTGGAAAGACTTGTAGAGGCAAGTCTTGAAAGAACTCTACACCACAATGCATTAACAGTCTACAAACCAACCAGCTCTCCTTATAGGCATTAAATGTATGCTTGTCTTTTGACCCTGTACAGCCTTCAACTGCCTTTTGGCTAGGTTCTCGCTATAGAAATATAACACACAGACACACAAACTGAACTGGTCACCCCACAGGAAAAAGAAACCTTAACGTCCTGGACCATAGATGTTGTGCAATTGGAGCCTAAACTGGGCTGTAGGAAAGTGCCCCTTTTTCACATGCTCACCCCCACAAATGTTTGTCATTCGCGTTTCATGAATGCTACTTCGGGGTTTTCCTTACATAGGCCCGATACCCTCAAACCCCCAATTCCAATACAGTCAACACTCATTCGGTTGGGTAATTATGTCAACGATGGTTAAAACGCAAGTCTGCGAGTTAACACATACGGTATCTAGTGGCACTCATTTTAAACTGATACACTACAACCTTTTACAGAGAACTTATTTAACTCCAATACATCTTCATAAGATAGACCTGGCTAGCCCGTACACATGCCCACAGTGCAACACCAGTGGAGCAGACCTCCTACACATGACTTGGGGTTGCAGTGCAATATACTCCTTTTGGCACTCAATAGTTGAGGACCTGGAACGGGTGACTCACTTGGATATTGAATTGACCACCCCAATGTTGTGTCCTAGGTCTGCTCAAACTACCCCGGAAACGGAAGACGACTTACAAATTTGGACAACTAGCGACGGTTCTAACTCGACGTAGAGTATCCATCACACACTCTACACATTTCCTGACACTTGATAAGTGGCATAAAGATGTAGCGGAGTGGGCACTGGCGGAGGAAACACATATGCGGTTAAGCAGGAGGGATGACAATCTAGAAGTCATTTCCGCAACAATTACCTGCTACTGTCCTGACCAAAGGGAGGGTGTCAAGTGGTCCATGTGGCCATTGTCATTTTTCCCTATGTTAGCATGAGCCCGCGGTGGACTGACTTGTGCTATGCACACGTTTCTATACGAACATATTTTTGCTTTGTGCCACACTGCAACTTTCACACAGAACATACTGTTGTTTTTGCTTTTTGCTCTTTCCTGGGACTTAGTCTGAACACTGCAGACAAGGTTGAACAACAATGCCCCTGGTTATTCTGCTTTGGTCAGGCCTTAGCACCTAGACATAGCACGCAGAGGCTGTTGTTTGGGAACACATACTTTGGTCATATAGGTATACACGGGTGGTTAACATACAGTTGGAGAGGGATCCTTCCAGAGACGGGAGCGTGACATCACCTGTAATGTAGATCTTTCATTTATAGACTGCGGTACGGGGTCTGCTGCAAACACTCAGAGAAATTCTGATATATCATCATGTTGCTTCTATAGGGAGGGAGGGAGGTTAGGCTATGCTGTTGTATACAATGACAGCAACTTTTATGATTTACGGACTACTTGCTATGCTAACCGTATTTGTGTTCGGCATTTTTCTACTTGTTGTGGCACGTATACTGCATCCCAGGGCACGATAGTTAAAATAAACATTTTAAACTTTCCTCGTGTCTCTGTCCGATCTTATTGTGGACAAGTACGAGAGTGTGAGCGAGAGGGTGTGTCCTGCAACTGAGATTCCTGAGAGGGCCGGGAGGTTATGTTCTAGGGTGTCTATTCACTTGTTCCTCTGTGAGTGAGTAGGAGGGCAAGTTAGACACTATAGCTAGTCGATCCCTGGTTCATGGATACTCAGGTGGTAGGATGACTCAGTCCCTGCCAACTAAGGTTCCACAATCCCAAGATTAGTTCTGTGACTCCGCAGAATCCCTGCAACAGGGATTGCTAGACCAAGCCCCTGTCCACTAATAGGGAATACCTGGGCTCTTTGCACAGTATACCTCTTATTGGTATACTATATATAAAGAGCCAGCTTCCTACATAGGCCAGCAGAACCTTCTTCCTTGTAGGTTGCTATAATCTTGTAATCACCTCTAATGGACTTCCAGATTTTCCAGTCCAATGAGGGAGGAAACTATTAGGCAGGCAAGAAAAAGTGAAACTGTCTAAAATGGCACAATTGCCAATGATTTTTGATCTGACAAGTGTTTTACAAAACCTGTAAACATGTAATATATAACCATGAAATATAGACTTGATTTCATTTTAAACCAAGGCCCTGGTCAGACAACGTTGAACATGATAACACAAAGCATAATAGGTAATGACACATGAAGGTAGTTGGAATCTGGGACAAGTATAAGCCAGGAATATATATTTATTTTCCAAACAGGTTTCGACTACTAGTTCAATAAATTGAAAATGAATAAAGGAGTATGGGAATACAAAACAAACAAAAAGAATCAAAAATGTGGTTGGTGAACCACAAACCAGGGGCCATGCAAAGTAAGTTCAAAAACAATGAGCAGGCTATTATAGTGAGATAAATATAGAAGCAAGAATATCCTAATGCAGGGTTAGAGGAGACCACTTGATGTACAGTCGTGTATGCATGACGGTCTAGTAATTGGAGGGGTGGAGTATCCGGGTAGGGGAGGAAAAGGAGGAGCGAGAGTGGGGACGGCAGTTAGAGTAGGGACAGCGAAGAGGAAGGTTGATTAATAAAGAGTTGGTAAACAGAACACGGTGTCGGTCGTTATTGGTGTGGTAGCACGACACGACAGCTGGCGACGAGGTTGGGATGAGCGGCATGCTCTCCTGAACCCCAACGTGCGACGTAGCCCGCCTGAGAGCGAGAAGCAGAAGAAGACGTCGGAAGCAACGCTACGCGCGTTGCACTCTGAGCCTGGACCGTGTTCAACGTCACGAAGGAGCGGAGAGAGCGGGGTGAAAGCGAAACCCTGGCCCCTGCTTGGTCCCTTCCGTAAAAGTGACCCGCCGTGTGAGAGCCCCCCCCCCCAGTGTAAAGTGGAAGACGCGCGTGTCCCGGGGAAGCAGCAGCAGCGAAGCTCACCTGACTGACGCCGACTGAGACCCCACGGAGCTGGTGAGTGAGGCTCTCAGAGCAATACAGTTAGCGGGAGAATAACGGTTGAGCCTCGTGTGAAGCCATGTGTGTGGTGCCGGTCCGGCGGCCATCTTGAAACCAGGCAGCTATCCAAGGACACCCTCATTAAATCGGACATGCGGCCATCTTGAAGTCAGGCGCCCAGGAGCCACTAAGGGGGATTAAACAAGCACGAGCAAAGACAAGTAACAAGTATGAGCAAAGACAAGCACAAGAAAAACACAGAAATAAACAAGCACGAGTAAAAACAAGACAACCTTGCAACAAGCCCAAGCAAAGACAAGAACAGAGTCGAACAAACACGAGCAAAGACAAGCACGGAAATAAACAAGCACGAGTAAAAGCAGGATAACTTTGCAACAAGCCCAAGCAAAGACAAGTAAAGAGTTGAACAAGCACGAGCAAAGGCAGCAAACACATCAAACAAGCCCAGGCAAAGACAAAAACGGACAGAAGTGAGCCGAGACAAGCCCACGTGAGGCGCGATGTCAAACCAGGGATCACCTGCACGCCAAGAAGCGAAACCCATTGTCATGGGACTGTCACACCTGCGCCCTCCAGAGCCTCTGGCGCTCGTGGTCGGAGGTAGCATGGGCCCTCGCTGGGAAGAATGGATCAAAGATTTTGAAGACTACATCAAAGGCTCCAAGGTACTCAGTGATGAGGATCAACTGATAGCGCTTCGCAACCTCGTGGGGAAAGACATCAGCAAAATGATCAAGGAAATCCCAGCTGCGGATGCAGGGACGTACGCCAAGGTACGGGAAGCTCTGGGTAAGAAATTTCTACACAAAAAAAATGTAGACTACGAGAGGTATGTGTTCCAGCGGGCGCACCAAGAAAAAGATGACACACACATACATAACTCGACTACGACGGTTGGCACGCCACTGCAACTTTGAAGCGTTCTCAACGGATGATGCCATACGGCTGCGCGTCATTGACGGCTGTCAGTCTGAGACCCTCCGAAGAAAATTGTTAAAAAGTCACACCCTAGACGAAATCGAAGAACTGACGAGAGTGCATGACCAGGCCGAGGAACAGGCCAAGACCATGGAAGCAGGGCGTACGGAACGCCGAGAGCAGATATGTCAGGTGTGAACCGGTCGCCCTCGCCGAGGGTCCAGGGAGCGCGGGCGACACGATCGGCCATCATCGCGCCGGCGCCATTCTGGGCACCGTCGACTGGACTCAGGGAGGAAGAACAGACGATATGATCAAGCGAAGAAGGCGACAGCACGAAAATGTTACAGATGCGGGTATGACTTCCCACACTCCGGAGTGTGCCCGGCTATGGGACAGCAGTGCCGCAAGTGTGGTCGGAGCAATCACTTTGAAGCCATGTGCAGAGAGTATCGCCGCGAGAAAGAAAAGAATTCGCCCGCGACGTCGCGGAGCGACACTCGCCGGCACCATGCGCGAGCGGTGCATGATCGCCCGAAGTCGTCATCAAGATCATCGCACTCCAGCAGGGAGTCGCGGACATCGCGATGGACGAGGAGATCACCCTCTCGGGACTCTAGATCGACATCAGACGAACGAGAATACTCGGAGTATGCGAACATGATTGCTGACCCTGATCAGCTCAAAAATATCCCCGACTGGACATGAGCGTCGGTGAACATAACACAAAATTTGTAATGGACAGTGGGGCGTCACTAAACTACATCCCAGTGACGGAGTACAACAAAATGAACCCTCGTCCTCGACTGAGCCCGGCACACGTCCGTGTCTACATCTGGATGTCCAGGAAGCCACTTCCCTGTCTCGGGAAGTTTTCAACTATGCTGAGACACCAGACAACATCTGTCCCAGCCGTGATTCATGTCATGAAGGACCGGAGGCTGACTGTCTTCTTAGTCTGCCGACGGCCGAACGACTACGGCTGGTGGAAATCCTATACCGTGTCAGCAATGACAGCGACAACGTTCACAAATTCCCGAAGTTATTCATGGGACTTGGCAAAATGAAAGAGGCCGGATCCGCCTCCACATCAATGAACAGGTCCAGCCGGTTGCCCAGCACCCTCGGAAAGTGCCATTTCACCTCCAACAGGCCGTGGAAGATGAATTGCAAGAGTTGCTAACGGCTGATATCATCGAACGCACAGAGGGTCCCACGCCGTGGGTGTCACCAGTGGTAATTGTCCCAAAGAAAGGGACTCCCGGAAAGGTCCGGTTGTGTGTGGACATGCGGATGCCCAACACCGCCATCGAGAGAGAGCGTCACCCAGGCCCCCACCTGAGCGACATGATAGCTGCGCTAAATGGTGCGCGAGTGTTCTCCAAGCTAGACCTTAACAAAGAGTACCACCAGCTGGAACTCCATGAGAGCTCTCGGTATATCACAACATTCGCAACACACCTGGGGCTATTTAGGTATAAGAGGTTGAACTTCGGCATCTCATCAGCTGCTGAGATATTCCAAGAAGCCATTCGCCAAACCATTCATCACATTCCTAACACACTGAACTACAGTGATGACATTTTGGTATATGGGGCAAATGTCCAGGACCATGACACGGCCCTAGACCGAGTCTGCCATGCCCTTCTGGAAGCGAATCTAACGCTCAATAAAGAGAAATGCGAGTTTCATCAATCGAAACTGAAGTTCTTCGGGCACATCTTCTCAGGAGCCGGGATGAAGCCTGACCCTGACAAAGTGAGCACGCTAAACGACACCAAGAGCCCACGAGATGTCAGCGATGTGCGATCATTCCTGGGAATGGCGAGCTACTGCTCAAGGTACATTAAAGACTACGCCACGCTCAGCCACCCACTCCGAGCACTGACCAAGCAAGGACAGACATTTGAGTGGACTTCCGAGTGTGAGCGAGCCTTCCAGGAAATTAAACAAGCCGTAGGAGCAGCTGAAAGTCTGGCATACTTCAGCCCGGACCGCAAGACTGAAATTACAGTAGATGCAAGCCCTGTCGGCCTAGGTGCTATCCTAGCCCAATATGACAACGACACCGATCAGCGTCACATAGTAGCACATGCCAGCCGAAGTCTCTCCGACACGGAAAAAGCCTACTCTCAACCTGAAAAGGAGAGCCTCGCGGTAGTATGGGCCTGTGAGCACTTTCACGTGTTCATCTATGGAAAGCACTTCACCATGGTGACAGATCACCAAGCACTCGTCACTATTTTTGGAAATCCGCGCTCGAAAATGCCACCTCGCATTGAACGCTGGGGACTGCGACTGCAGGAATACACATTCACCATTGTCCACAAGCCGGGGAAATCAGCCAACCCCGCCGACTATATGTCGCGTCACCCCGAGGCATCCCAACTCCCCAAACCGTCTGTCGCTGAGGAATACATTCACTTTGTGGTGGACCAGGCGAGACCACCGGCTGTTCCTCTGGAGGTCATCCAACAAGCCACCTCGCAGGACGAGATGCTGCAAAAAGTGATTCGCAGGGTGCAGACACACCGATGGCGGCATGAGGAACCCCATGAAGGGAGTGATCCGACAATGCGTCAGGAACTGCAGGCGTTCAGGAACGTGAGCGAGGAACTGTCCATCACCACTGAGGGTCTGCTATTAAGAGACCACCGAATCGTCATCCCCAGGCAACTGCGCCAAGGAGTCATCAACTTGGCTCACGAAAGCCATCGAGGCGTAGTTGCGACCAAGAGGGCCGTCCGTGAGCGCGTCTAGTTCCCGTTCCTGGATACAATGGTGGAACTCACTCTGAAGGACTGTCCGCAGTGTCAGGTGGTGGGGCGTGGTGATACCCCGGCTCCACTGCAAATGACGCCACTGCCAACGGGAGTGTGGCACGAGCTAGCCATGGATTTCTACGGCCCAATGCAGTCGGGCAAATACGTTCTGGTAGTCATCGATGAATACTCCCGATTTCCCATTGCCCAGTTTGTGTCATCTAACGGTGCAGCCACTACCATCACTGTGCTGGATGAGGTCTTCGCAGCCTGGGGTGTACCTAAGGAACTGAAAACAGACAATGGCCCTCCTTTCAACGGGCGGGAATTCAGTGACTTCATGAAGTTAATGGATGTGCGACACCGGCGGATAACGCCACTATGGCCACAAGCCAATGGCACTGTCGAAAGGTTCATGGCTACCCTCAAGAAGACATTCCAGCAGGCCTCGCTTGACAAAAGAGACCTACAAACAGCCCTCAACGATGTGCTCCGATCATACCGAACAACGCCTCATGCCACCACAGGCAAATGTCCAGCAACACTCATGCTGGGGCGCCCCGTTCGAACACGGATACCTACATGGGAAGGAGCCCTACGACCAGTGTCTCCAAGTCGCACCCATCAAGAAGTGATGGTTGCCGATAGAGCCAGCAAAGAGAACATGAAAGCGTATGCGGACTGCAGGAGGCGAGCCCGGTCTCGCTCTCTTCAAGAAGGGGACTGTGTGGTGGTCAAGCAAGAGCAGAGCAAAAAGACGGATAGTAGGTTTAGGGCGGAACCATTGACAGTCACTCGACAAAAGGGCACCATGCTGACTGCGGAATCAGACAATAGGCACATCACGCGGAACGTGTCCCATTTTCAAAAATGCAGTCCTGCCCTGCAGGAAGCCCTTGAGCTGCGGTCAACAACGCCGAGAACTGAGCGGACCGAGAAACGAATTGAGTGCGACGCCAATCAGGAACAGGACGATGGGGGCACCCCCGGAGCGGTGGCAGAAGGCCGGTCCCTCAGACCACGGCACACAATTCGACAACCCAAACGGCTAATTGAGGAGATGTAAATTTATGTTCTTTGTGTTGTTAACAAAGGGGGAGATGTACAGTCGTGTATGCATGACGGTCTAGTAGTTGGAGGGGCGGAGTATCCGGGTAGGGGAGGAAAAGGAGGAGCGAGAGTGGGGACGGCAGTTAGAGTAGGGACAGCGAAGAGGAAGGTTGATTAATAAAGAGTTGGTAAACAGAACACGGTGTCGGTCGTTATTGGTGTGGTAGCACGACACGACACTCATTTATATTAAAGGTGGTGGCACTGACTCACCGAGAAGATTATCAATGCTCCCATTCAGCTCAGATTCCAGACAATCCATGGAATAGGCCTCGGCTTCCTCTTTTATGTCCGGTAAAACAAGACCTGTGATATCTCCCATTCCTGAACAAGAAAAACCAGTAAACCTTTAGAAATAAAATAACATTTGGAAGCAACGTAAACAGTGTATTGCATGGAAGGATGCCATATAAGTCACCTATGAGTCCTCGTTCATCCTCCATCTGCTTCTGGACCAGTGTTTTTTCATCTGGAAAACTCGGTGAAATCCTATATGCTGCATCTGGAGCACCTGAAAGAGATATCAGAATGATAGTAACAATGCTATGAAATCTCAGCAAACAGCCTTCCGGAAGTAGACTAAACATTAAATCGAGACTGCTCTGAAATTGCCTATATCTGCAAATTAGTTAAAAATCTTATGAATTTCGGGGACCTTTCACATTATTATTTATCATGTGTCATTTTATCATTTACTTTACACAAATGTGTGTATCAAACATTACAACACCACAATGTACACAGAAGACATTACAACACACCTTATGAATACATAGGCTCCCAGGAGGTACAGAGTGTCAGAGCTTTTGGTCTCAGAATCAATGATTCATATCTTGCTTACTATGGCACAAGTAATTTTTTTATTTATTTTAGTTTTACAGAGTTTTATGAAGTGCGAACTTGACCCAAATCTGGTATCAGAGCGCTTTACATAGCACCAATTGCATTACATGAGGATACATTAATTTTTTTGTTAGGCACGGGGAGATTAAGTGATTTGCCCAGAATCACATGATGTTCAGCGTCATTGCCGAGACTCAAACCCAGTTCCCCAGATTCGAAGTCGACCGCCCTAGCCGTTAGGCCAATTCCTCTCCCCTAAGAGATTACCACCACCAGATGCAATACAGATCAGTCTTGTGCAAAAGTACTTTGAGACATTAGCTAATTTTGTGAGCTAAATGTGCCTAAGTCGCTAAAACTACAATCTCCAATTCACAATAATCGCCCAACAGTGACAGAAGGAGGATGAGACCAAGCATCAAAGGCTTAGTGTAAAAGGTGGTAAAAGGTTTGGTGAAGTAGTTTCTGTGGTCCTAGGACACTAGAATGCAGGAACCCATCACTAAGTGAGCTTGTGAAGAATTAACAGCTTTCAATAACTAGATGAACATTGAAGAAATGCTATACAAATGTAGGTTTAGAAGAGGTGGTACGCATGTCTTTACAGGAGGGACGCTTTTACTTACCTATAAAATCACTGATTTCTTTTTTAATCTTAGACTCCCAATGCCCCATGAAACAAGCCTCTGCCTCCTTCTTCAAGTCTGGTAAAATAAGAGGTGTGATAGCAGCCAGGAGGCTTGAGAGAAAGTGCCCTCTTTCTGGATAGTAGCCCCCACTTTTTGCGAACTGCTAATATGCTTAAAGTGCCCTGGGCTCCTGCCAATCAGGTGCCAAGGGCCTATGTTCTTTCCCTAAGCCTGCATTAAACACAAAACCCAATTGGCATCTCTGGCCACAGGTCAGCCCCTGGTAAATGGTACCACAGGCACCCAGGGCACTGTGACCAGGGAAAACCTCCAAGGGCTGCAGCACTTATCGTGCCACCCTCACAGACTGCCTTTGCAGGCTGTGTCTTGGTGCAGAACAAAGTGAGGATTCGACATGGCACACATCCCTGTGTGCCATGCCTACAACCCACTGCCCTGGAATAGATATTGTACAAAATGAAGTGTCTACGTTATATCATGGTCAACACCAACTTAGATCAGTTGTGCAATTTGAGTGGACACTACAAACACTTAACAAGCATTGGCATACCCAATAGGTCTCGCCTTTCGGAGCTTATAAGTGTTTAACCATGCAACAGTTGATGTGGTTGCACCAAGGATATTGTGCTGCATAACTAAATACTTATAAGGTCCCAAAAGCGAGACCTATTGGCTATGCCAATGCTTGTTCTTGTATATCAGAGGTTGGGGAGTAAAAGGGCAACTGGAGTATGTAAAAGATTGGGGCAGCATTAAGTTGTCATCGGAATATTCACATGGTGTAGGCTTGCCCGGTAATTACTGAGTTCTGGAAGGAGGTTTTACAATGTATATCAGAAGTCACCACCTCCATCCTACTGCCGGCCCACTGCGCTGCTTCTCAACACAAGGGTGGTAACCAAGCAGATGAGGCAAAGAGCTGGACTTCAGAATTTGGCTCTGGTACTGGCTAAATGCTGTATAGCCATGTCATGGAAGGCAGCTGCAGTTTCACCCATTCACATGCGCCAGAAAGATGCGGTCTGATGGGCATCGACTGAGTTGGTGGTACGAGCAGACATCAGTCAGGGATGGGAGGTCTCTCCCAATGGAGCAATGGGAGCTTTATCTAGAGAAGCTGAACAGATTGCCTGACACTTAGTTGATGTGGGCTTCGGCTATGTGGTGAGTTTGTGGGTCACAACCTAAGGGTCCACACTTACCTCACCGTCTACTGGACTGAAGCGGGGGGTATAAACGGAGGAGTAACTATTGCTGGGGATAGGGACTTTGAGGGGGCTAGTGGGGAGAGTTCTGAGACATATCGAGGTTACGTATGGATTGTGTTGGTGGACAACATGTAACTCATACCAAATGTAGGAAATGCAGTTGGGTGAGGAGCTGACAGCGGGTATTGCTTGTTCTATTTTACTGTGTTATTTGGTTGTTTTAATGAGACTATCTGATTTCTAATACGGAGGGTGGGAATGCGCTCATGGGAATTGGCGTGATCCTGATGCTTTGTTCTTTGTGCCACGATATACGGTGTACTTGAACTGTATGTGCATCAACATTACTATGATAAAATAAAGATATTTTTTTAAGAAGTGGCAACGGAATTTTAGAGTCTGGGAAGCATGAGGGCAGATGGGGTATGTTAATGAGGCGAGTAACAGCAGGAGTATGCAGGTAAGAAGTCAGTTTGAGTAGTAGTGGGCCAGAGAGGGTATGTAAGAAAAGGTATTAAAGTGACTGAGGTATGTTGGCAAGGCAGAGGAATATTAGGATGTAGGGATATTTAGGAGAATTGGAGGGAGTATTTTAGGTGACAGTGGTGTGTTGGAGAGATGTATGGGGTTTAGACCAGCCTGGTTTATCTGAGTCAACAAGAATTGGAACAGCTGGGTTACATCTGTGGAGTATTAGTGTGGCTAGAGAATGTCTGAGCGGTCAAGGGATATTAGCACAGCCTCAGTGGTAAGGAGATTGCTAAGGATATTGGGGGATTATAGAGCTGCTATGGTATGTTGTGAAGGTCAAGGAGAGCCAGGGTGGCCAATCTTTGTTGGAGAGTGTGAACATGATTAGGATGGCAATGGCAGGCCAGATGGGTCCAGGTATACCAGGGTTACCATGATGGCATACTGAAGAACTTGAGGGCACCGGAGTAGGTCAGAGAGCTCAAGAATGATTAGCCTGGCAGGTTAAAGTAATCATGAAACAGGAGAGCAGTTGGGGTATGTCAGAGAAGTACTTGAACAGCCGGGGCAGGTCAGAGAGGGCAATATATCAATCTGGTCAAGAAGCAGAAGGGTGGCCGCAGTATGTTGGGGAAGACCAGAGACAGACAGACCAGACCAGACATAGAGCTTGAGAAATATTAGGCTGGTGCGATAGTCAACGTAGTCAAGGAGCAGCAGGGCTGTAATATGCAGGGAAGTCAAGCAGGCTGGGGTGTATCAGCCAGCATGAGGAATATTACACTGTCCGGATACCTCTAAGTCGTCAAGTCGCTGTTCGGCTGCAAGAGTATGTCAGATAATTCACAGTAAAAGTACAGTTGGGGAAGGTCAAAGAGGTTGTAAAGTACTAGGGCAGCCAGGGCTTATCACTGGGTCGGTGTTGGTTTCCACTCGATCCTCCAGGGGTTACTCGCCACCATCTAGGCTTGGTTATCCTTTCTGGTGTTTTGTTTGTCTTCTATCAGTTCTTGTATTAGTGGTTTCTCTTTCTTTCGATTAACTTACGGATGAGCTACAAATCGATAAAATCTGGTAATACAGCACAGCAATATATTGGGAGATACAGAGGAATATTGAAGTGTCAGACAGATCAGAGAAAGACAGAGTTGAGAAGACGAAAGGAAGAGGGGAAATGAAGAGAAAGGGAAAAATGGAAAACTGGAGAAAAATGACATTACAAAAAAGGAGAAGAACCAATTGGGACAGACGAGAGGTTGACAAATTAAATACAGAAGTGTGAGAATGAAAAAAGGAAGAGAGGATGATGGTGACAGAAAGAAAAAGCCATAGAGAAGATGAAAGGAGGAAAAAGGAAGAGACAGAAGAAAGAGGGGAAAAGGAAAGAAGAAAGAGGACATAAGTAATGGAGAGTACATAATGTAAAATTGGTAGACAAGGACAAAAAAATTAAAAGAAAAAAAACCGAAAGAAAGCAAAAACGAGACTGGGTGGAATAAAAGACTGCCAAAAGAGGAAGTGGTGGTAGAAAAAGGACAGGCTAAAAGAATGGGAATCTGGTGAAAAGGTTAAAGTACAGGAAGAAAAGGGAAGGATGGAGCAAACATTGAGGGAAAGAAAGAGATGGGGGATAACATTTACAGGGGAAGTACAAAGGGCAGTCGACACGAGATAGCTCCTCTTTTCACATGTATATAAGACGCCTGACCATGCGATCTTTTGTTATGAACAGCACTTAGCTTTTGGAAAAGCAAAGCGGAAGTTTGGTTAAAAACTAATGGGGACTGGAGGACTGGTGCGAGGCGGCAGTGTGACTGCAGGACGGATCTCCTTCATACTCACACTGGTCTCCGCGGCTCGCCTGTAAATGCCACGAGCCACCCCCTCTCCGCTCTGACGGGCTGGGAGACCTGCGGAAATCCCCGATTCTAGTGTCGCTCTCACCACCTACGGCCCGGCCCCAACAACAGGAGGCGGATTCTGGAAGGCAGGAGCGTGGAGGGGTGGTAGGGAACTGAGTGAGCCCCGAATACAGTGACATAAAAATCACAGTATAGTACAGTTCAATGCAGTGCAGTGCTGCCAGAAGGAGTATTGAGAGAGGAAAGCAATAAGGCATTAGGCACAGAAGGTACCACAGAGGGGGAATGACGAGAGAGGCGGGGCATCGGCCCATCAAGGATAGCAAAGAGGGAACATGAGAGAAAGCATTTACTTTTAGAAAAGCAAAGCGGAAGTTGGTTAAAAACTAGTGGGGACTGGAGGGCTTCAGCTGTATGAGAACAAAGGTTGCTCACCAAATTAAGTAGCACAGGCGGTCAGCTCTTTTCAAGCACACGTGCTTGTGGCCGGCATCCACCTTGCGGGAGCGAGCAGGCACGCGCGGCCACACTAACTGGAAACAGATGGCCCCTGCGCGCCACTGCTTGCTCCCGCAAGGTGGATGCGAACACAAGCACTAGTGCTTGATAAGAGCTGACCGATTCCAAAAGGTCATCTCCTAGAGCAGCGCATGCGCGCTGCCTAGGCGAGACCTAAAAATGGGCAGAGACAGCGGGTTGTCAGAGGAGTAGCGCCTCACTTCTTTCTTGACCGTTGCAAGCAAAATGTTTTGCAAATCCTTGAGGATTGCTTTAGCAGAGCCTAACCATTTGTTTGGAAATAGATCAAATCCAAGAGCTCTTCTATTATTCCTTTTCACTGCAAATAACTAGGAAGATTTTATTCATAAACAGATTCAGCCATGATTAGACATTCCCCTTGGAATGCTCATAAGGGTCATATAACAGCCTATTTGATCACCCTGGAGATGGTCTAACTGATGCTACACCAATAAGACCGAAACGTCGACAACCTCATCTATTTCTTTATCGATTAGTTTTCTTTTTGGAAGTGTCATTCTGTTTTGATCAGACTCGCTGCTCTATTTGTGTATTTTTGTTTGGAATAGATGTTTGTATTAATGACCCATAGGTATTAATAATATTGAATCTTTTTGTAAACCTAGGTCATTTCTGGGTTGCTTCAATTTTCTGTACCCTATTTCACATTATATAAATTTGATTTCTGAAGAATTCACACCTGTTTCATTAGTATCTCTTATAGATCTTTTGGGAAGAAATTAGAAAACTGAACTGTTGATTATCTAACTGCAGGTTACCAATTGGAACCTCTATACATTGTTGTATGAATTGTTTAACTGAGTGCACCTAAATAAATCCCTTGTAGGCACTTTTATCTGTTAATAATGGAATAGATCAGTCACCCCTCTAGCTGGGTGCCCTATACCAGTGGTGAGGGTACAGGTGCATGAGCCCTGTACCCTTACAGTGTCTAAGTCCATTCTTGGACATTGTAAGTGCAGTGCTGCCATTAAGAGTATATGGTGCTGGGAGTTGTCATTAAAACTCCACAGCACCATAAGGGCTGCACTGAAAACGGAGAAATTTGGTATCAAACTTCTCATCACATTAAACCCACACCGATGCCAGTGTGGGATTTAATGAAAAATGCGCACAAAGGGCATCTTCGAGATGCCCCCTGAAAAACGACCTACCACTAGTGTCCAGGCTGAGTGGCTGCTTTCAGCTGCCACCTCCAGACATGTTTCTGGACCCTTCGGTCGAGAGCCTGCTGCTCTCGGGGTTCTAAAACAATGCACATCCTGGGACGAGGTTCCAAGCCTCCTTCCCCAGGATGGGCAGGGTCCACGAAGGGGAAGATTCAAAAGCTTGCAGCCTTTGTGAGCTTCCCCTTGCCAGTTGATGCTTTCAGCAACTGGTCCCCACTGGTTCTGACGCCCACTTTGGTCCGGAGAACCGTCGGGAAAAATAAGTGAGGAAAAGAGGTGTGCCCACCTCTGCCAACTTCACCCCTCAGGTGGGGGAGGTGAAGCACAACTCTCAGTCCCCGTCATCTTGCAGATGGGGGGACCCAGTGAACCAGGGAAAGGCTTATACCCCCTCCCACTGGAGGGTGGCAGAATAGGAGGTGTACCCACCCCAGGGATGGGTCCCATTGGTCCCAACCTTTTACCTACCTATAACGTCCCTAAATCTAGTATTTATGGGCAGCCCTGAGCCTTGCTTCCTCAGACAAGAAACCAGATGGAGAAAAGAAGAAGGACCGAAAAGCCGTGCCGAAGCTAACAAGAGGAGGACACCCACTGACTTGGCCCCAGCCCTACCGGCCTGTCCCCACCTCGAACCTGTTCCAGTGAAATACCGGTGTGTCCTGCAGTCAGCAACCTCGAGAAACCCGGAGGACCTGCCTGCCTTCCATTCCAAAGACTGTCTCCCATGAAGACTGGATTTGTTCAACAACAGACTCCAGCTCCGCAAGGATCTGCGAGTTTGCACCACTCTGCACCAGATGCCCACGGCCCGAGTGACCCAACACTAAGGGGAGGTTTCCCCGGTGATCCTGATCCTGACCTGAGATCCGGCGACCCCTGACCTGCCTGAAGCTTCCAGCGGACGCCTGCAGCCTCAAACCAGAAGGTGCCCCCCAAACCGCGACCAGGAGCTAGTAAGAAGATCCGACCCTAAAATGCACCCCTACACCCAACGCCCCACGGCCTTGGATGGCCCGACTGACTGTGCCTAACCATCCCCCAACATCCCAACTTACATCCCCAAGTGGTGGTCGCACCCAAAAGACCTTCATCCCAGAGCCTGCAGTGCTTTTGCAAACCGAAGACTCCTCATTGAAAGCTACAGGGCTTCCGACGCGAAAACAGCACTCTGCACCCGGCCGCCCCAGTACCGCCGAGGGTGTATCTTTTGTGCTTGCCTAAACCCCCATTTGTACTGAGCTTAAGCCCAGGAGATTTGCTCCCACAACCCAGTGGCCTGCTCGTCAGCAGCCACCAACCGAAGGCTCCCTATCCCACATTGGATAACATTTGGCCTCAGCACTCTGCACCCGGCCGCCTTAGTGCCGCTGAGGGTGTAACAAGAGTGCATCCTTGACCCTGGGGGACCCCTGAGTCTAACCCCAGAATACCAACTCCCACAACAAAGTACTTACTTTTAAACCGATAACAGTATTTTACCCCCATAGGATAACATTGACTGTTTTTCTATTAAAAGTTTTTAAGTGTGGAGTTGGAAAATCTAAGAAATCGTTTAAAGCTGTAACTAAATAACCAAAACGCTTTTACTTACCTGTTTACAGGAAATCTTCCCGTGCAGTATCAAGGTATACTGCATTGTGTAAGAAAAGTACTCTATAAAGTAACTTGCATGATATTCTGCTATACAAAGTATATGTACTGTATTCTGAAAAGCACTGCATTATCAGTAACACTACTGTAATCAAAACAACGTGCATATACAATTACAATCCAAACTGTGTTGCAACTGTATATCTACTGCGAAGTATTTATCACTTACCTGTGCAAGGATTGCTTGGTTTTAAGAAATAAAATAACTAAAAGAATTTTTATACAAAAACAATTTGTCTGTAGTTCAGTCTTTGAGTGTGTGAATTTATTTGCTGACTGAGTGTGTACAACAAATGCTTCACACTGTCTTCTGATAAAGCCTTACAGCTCGCCCACACTACCACAAATAAAGAGTGAGGTGCTATCTACTTTACCTCTGCCTACCTTTTGGGTTTCACTGGACTCCGTGCACACTATACCTCACTTGGGGGCATATGTATCAACCGATTTTGTATTCGCAAACGCTGCGAATCGCAAAAAAACAGCGTTTGCGAATACAAAATCGCAAAAGGAGATGTATGAGGCATTTCAGCCTCGCAATCTTAAGGAATCGCTAAATTTGCGACTTCTTAAGTTTGTGTAAGCATTTAAGAAATCGCAAATTGCGATTTCTTAAATGCAATGTAACACGCACCCAAGTTGTGCGATTTCTCCTTAAGAAATCGCAAATTACCACCAACTTCAAGTTGGTGGTAAATTGCAATTTATTTGAAATATGCACTTTTTTGCATATTTCAAAGTGCCATGTGGTGCACATACATGCCCTTAGGGCATGTATGTGCGCCATATGTGCACAGATGCTGATTTCAGGGGTGCATCAGGGTGTCATCATGACACCCTTGCACCTTTGAAATTATTCTCAATTTGCGATTAGCAAATAGCGAATCGCAAATTGAGAAGGACTTCCCAATCATTGCTATGGGCCTCCTGGCCCATAGGAATGAATGGGAAGGTATTCCTTAATTGCGATTTCGCAATTTGCTAATCGCAATTAAGGAATTTTAAGAAATCGCAAAAGTTTTGCAATTTTTTAAATACATCCTGTTTTGCAATTCTCAAATAGCGATTCTCAAAAAATCGCTATTTGAGAATCGCAAATGGAGATGTTGATACATATGCCCCTTGGTATAGTATATACAAAGCCAGCTTCCTACAAGGCTGAGAAGAGATTACTAGTCTGTTGCATGGCAGGATCTCACGAGACTCACCTGTTTTTCCTAGTTCATCCTGCGTCTCCTCCTGGAAAACTATTTTGTTGTCATCTGCAAAACTCTGTGAAATCCCAGAAGTAGCTACTGAATCCCCTGAAAAACAGAATAATAGGAACAATCCTTTGCAATTTCAACAGAGCATTACTCCGAAATGGTTGAAACGCTAAATTCAAACAGCTTTGGAATGTTGCTCGTCTGGGATTTAGTCAAAAACACATACTACTGGGGTGTTTTTTACCATTATTATTCCCCATGTGTCATATTATAATTACTTCTCTTTGTGGATGTGCCTTTGATGAAAAGATCTTTTCAGGTGAATTGCTAATTCAGATCCACTCCTGGGGCAACGGCTAGCTACAGCAGATCATTGACATGGGTTGTACACAGCCACGTTTAGACTTTTTACGGGATTTACGTCTCAAATTTTTAAGGTGGTTCTGAAGTATGCTTGAATTCACAATGTTTTCGGAACAACATGTTTTGTGCGGGCAATATGTGCACAATTATGTTGGCAAAACTTACTTAGTATTGGTCAACAACTGTGATGAAGTTTAATTGTTGCCAGTGCGTCTCCCCAGGTCCAGTGTTCCTTGAATTGATATACACACTATGTTCCACGGGTTGGTTGAGATATACCCTATTTTTAGATGCAAGGTCTATTTTCATCCTATTTTTCTAAGGTCGAAAGTTGAAAGACATCTCATTATCAGTTTCAAGCGTTAAAACATACCGCGTTTTATTTTCAGTTGTAAGGTTTGAAAAACATTTTTTATAGTCAGGGGCTGAGAGACACCCTATTTTCAGTTGCAAGGGTTGTGCAATACCCTTTCCTTCCTGTGAAAAAAAAAATATATATATATATATATATTTTTTTTTTTAATGGCCCCTGGTGCGATGAAGTATATATCCCTGAGGGAGAAGGAGCTGGGAATACTCCGCAGTGGAGTTTCATTAGGAACCAGTTGAGAGGTGGCAATGTGCATTAAGGTGTCCTCCCCTGGAACATAGTCCAGTTGACTGGCTTCTGCTGGGAGTGTGTTTTGTGCAACTATGGTGCACTCCAGGTGTATTAGAAAAGGGAGGTGGGGGGGGGACGCTAATGACCTCCTCACCCTGTGGCAGAATTTTTAACAGCAGAAAAAGGGGGGCCTACCCAAACACTGGACAGATCCCATGGTAGGGTGTTTGTGTAGGCACGGGGCTGGCAGGAGGGGGAAGTGACCTGCTGGAGGTCCTGGACCTTTCTGCTTTATTGAGAAAATCAAGATCTTTTCATCATTGCAGCCACTCTTTTACATTAACAAAATCATTATTGACTGATGTTTGTCGTGTTATACAAAAATATTAATGTTTGTTTTTGTCATTGTAATTGTTGGTTATGTAGAATTCTCTGTAATTTCCAAATGTCTGCTATGTTGCACTATGGTTGTTCAGTGATTTATGTTTACGTCAGTATTTTTAAATTTTATATATGAAATGATATCAATAAAATGGGAGTTTTCATCTAATGTTGTTGTACACTGGGTCTAAATATACATCAATTGTTTTTGCATATAGGGCTTGAGATGTTGTTATAGCCCATCAACTGCCTAGGATTGTTACTGTTTACAATTGTATTTTCCCTGTCCTAGGAACTTCTAGTATTTTCAGGGGGTCCCTTATTTTGACAATACCTTTCTGCTTTAACCCCTGATGTCTTTGCCTGGTGACGGGTATGCCGGCAGGGACGGAGCGCTATGCAGTGCCCAGGAGTATGTCTTGGTATGGATTTGAGGGTATAGCCCAACCCTCAATGAGGTGGAGAGGAATATGTGGTCACTAATGTATGCTTTCCAATAATCTCGGTTTTCCTTGGCGGAGAGCATGGGTGAAGGATAAGGAAATGGGGCCTTCTGGCACAATGCATTCAGGAGATTTGCACTGGAATAGAAAAGTGGAGACTATTTTTGTTTTGCTTGTACAATCTGTGAGCTGTTTGCTGATCTGGTGTCCTGTATTTGTCTAATCAATGTCTACTTAACTAGGAGTTGTATTCCTTGCTAATACTGTGTGAATAAGAAATGCATATGTCCAACGGCCATTTCCTTTGTCAGATGAGAATTGTTGAGGTTTGCGATTGAGTATTTTGTTTAGCTTCTTTCGTCTTGTTCTTTCTCAGTCTACTTTCAGGCTGGTTTGACCGGGCTTGTTAGTGATGTCGTTTGGACAAGTGCTAATTTGCATGATGTATGCGTTTGTCTTTGTTTGAGTGATAAGGAAGAGTGTTATGTGGGTAAATGTAGGGTTGGATGCTGTGAGTATTATTTTCTTTGGAGAATCGTGGGTATTATTCTTTGTTAGTTATAGCTTCATGTGGATGAGTGTGCTTTTGTTATGTTATACTATGTTTATTTAATTGCACAAAAGTATTCAGCACACACAATTTTCCATTTATAAACATGTAGTACACATCTTGTTAAGACATGAGATGCACAAACTTCATTCACATATTCTTTTTTTTTTTTAATAATTCCTTTATTCAAATCTTAAAATTAGGTTTTTCATGTGGCCAACGTGTTTCGTCTCTTCACAAGAGATTTCCTCAGGGCTACAACAATACAGATAATACACACAATTAAAAATCAATTACAAAAAGATTTTTGGTTACAAAATGAAAAACACATTTTTGCAAAAGCTGCCCAATTGTGTATTACTCGTCATCCAAACCATTTTATGATGATTTTCAACCTTTGATCAAAAAATTCAACAACTATGTGCAACACATTTATTGAGGACTTCATTTTCTACAACAGCATCATGTCATAATGTGCCACGCTAGTTTATTCAATCTTATTTTGTTTGTAATATTTCTAAATTTGACATAAGTTTCAAGTTTATTGGGCGATACCATGTAGATATTCAAGCCCTTATCCATTTATTTGCACATATATTCTTCATTTTGTATTCTTTCCTAAGTTTTACCAATATAAGTAATGTTTTTCAAAAATAATTATTATATGCGATATTATCAGAGTAATACTCCTGTGAGTAAGACTAGGAGGCTGTTCTTCCTGATCAGAGCACCACATAAGTTTTACCAGATGAACTAAAGGTGATAGGTGAGATTTCTTTTGCCTCACTCTCACTATTTGTAAATCGCTCATATTATGTTGATTTGTATAGCGCAGTAATCACCCAGGTGGGTGTCCAGGCAAATGGGCAGGTGTGTGGTCTCAAGGTGCTTTTGCGAACAGCCAGGTCTTCAGCTTCTTTCAGAACTCAAGAAATGAGGAGGAGGCTAGGATGATCCCTAGATCTCTTGCATGTTCTATGGGAGTTGGTACCAGCTCCGACGGCCACCAGGTGGAGTCCCATTGGGAGGTCTTGTTTCTTAAGACCAGTACTTTTGTCTCCTTGAAGTTGAGCTTCTGGCAGTTGGTTTGCATCCAATCTGCTACCATGGTCGTGCAGTTGATGAAGTTGGTTCCGGTGGTAGTTGTCTTGTCCATCAAGGAGAGGGCGAGTTGGGTGTCATCAGTCTAGGAGACGACAGTGATGTCTTGCGAATGGATGATGTTGGCGAGCTGTGTCATGTATACGTTGAAAAGAGTGAGACCGAGGGACCATGCCTGTAGTACTATGCAAACAGTTTTCTTGGTCTCGGATGTGAAGGGTGATAGCCTGACACACTGGGCTGTCCAGTGAGGAAGGAACAGATCAATTTATGAGTGGATTCCTGTATGCCAATCTCGAGGAATCTTCTGAAGAGGGTGTTATGGGAGACAGTGTTGAAGGCAGCAGAGAGGTCTAGGAGGATGAGGGCAACTGTTTCTCCTTGGTCCTGATTGATTTGAATGTTGTGGGTGGCTGTAATAAGTGCTGACTCAGTGACTTTTTTCCTGAATACTGATTGAGTGTTGTTTACAAGATGATGACGTTTGAGGTGGGTTGCGAGCTGCTTGTTGATGGCCTTCTCAATCCTTTTGGCTGGATAGGGGAAAAGGGAGATGGGTCCGAGGTTGCCTAGTTGATTTGGGTCAGCTGTGGGCTTCTTGAGGATAGTGTTGATTTCTTCAAGTTTCCATTCATATGGGAAAGTGGCGGACATGTGGGAGGTATTGATGATGAGGGTCAGGGTGGTGCTGATTGGTGATGTTCCCAGGTTGTAGATGTGGTAGGGCATGTGTCCGTTGGGGACCCTGAGCGGATTGCCCGCATGATTGCTGCTGCTTTGTTTCTGGTAAGGGTTGTCCATTCGTTCAGGTGACAGTCTTGGTTGGTGGTGGGTAGGTTAGCCATGATTTCTCTGGGGTTGGATTAGTGTGAGAAGTTCCTGTAGATGTTTGTGATTTTACTGTGGAAGAATTTGGATAAGTTGTTGCAGAGTTGTTGGGAGGCAGCAATGTTATTGACTGTGGCTGAGGGGAAATCCTTGACAATTGAGAAGATCTCATTAGGGTGGCACTGACTCGAAAGAGAACAGATAAAACACTAAAGGCAAAGGTTGGTTTGACTCCAACTGTTCGAGGACCAGGAAGGCCCCTAACGCTGCCATTAAAACTCAACCAAGAAATCAAAGCCAGATAGCGTTAGTCCGTACTCAATACAAACTGGCAAGAAGGGAGAGGACATTGAGGGAGGAGATTTGGGAAAAGCTTGGTCACACAACTTCCTCAGGTAATAGTCAAGAGTTCTGGGGCATAATCAATTCACCGTATTTTAAAACCCCGAAGGACCCCACGCTAGATACAAACGTAGGTGAAGAGGAATGGGTGGAACATTTAGTTAATATTTTTTCGCCTGTCACCTCTACTGTCCAACCACCTATATTAGCACCCCTAAGCATGCAGGATACCATAAGATCTTCACTTATAGAAGTGAAAAATGGGCTACTGTCATGCAGTGCAGGGAAGACCGCTGGACCTGATGGGGTCCCACTAGACTTTTTCCAGGATAATTATGATGACTTGAGGATCACCTTATTGACCAATGCTTTTAATAATATAGCTGTAGTAGGACCCCCCTCCCCATGGAAAACTAGCATAATTGTTCCAATTCATAAGAAAGGAGATAGAGGAATCCCCAAAAATTAGACCCATATCTCTTTTAGATACAACAGCAAAACTCATGGGCCGGCTCCTCTTATCCAGACTGGAGGCCTGGGCACCGGATAAGGAAATACTAATGCAGCCCCAATATGGGTTCCGGCGAGGCAAAGGTACCGTGGATCAGTGCCTTAACCTTTCACTGATTATGGATAAGTATGCCATGGCTAAGGGTAGGAAAATCTATTTTGCTTTTATGCATCTTTCAGATCTTTCAGCAGCATTTGACTGAGTTTCCCATCCTAAGCTTTGGCAAACTATGGAAGGGATGGGAATTGATCAGCCCATAATCGATTTCATCCGCCAGCTTTATACCTGCTTTATACCAATGCCTCTGCACCGGTCAGATATGGGAAAAATGGGGAATGCATTCGACCATTTAAAATCTTGAGGGGGGTCTGACAGGGCTGTGTTCTTGCACCGTTCCTTTTTTCCATCTACACGAACGGTGTGGAGAAGGCCCTGCTCGGTGCAACCCCAGACCTACCCGTATCTGGCTCTACTCAGCTGTCAATTCTGGCTGATGCTGACGATGCGGTTCTTATCGCCAGAACAGGAATAGGGCTCCAACACCTTATCACTGCCTATGTGGTCTTCATGAGTACCTTAGACTTGAAGGTCAACCAGACAAAGTCATTTGCAATTATAGCAGGGGGGGGCCCACGCTAAAACCAAGTCCGCAGCAACTTATGGCGCTGGTGTGCGGGGTATGGCCAATGTGGACTGTCTCCAATCTATTGAAAATAATTTCTTTAAGTCATTAGTGTCTCTCCCACAATCCTGTACAGATTATATATTACATATGGAGTTGGGCTTATCCTATATCACAGACGCAATTAGACTAGCCCCTATCTTGCTGTGGCATTCCATCTGTCGCATGGACACAGTATCCTTAACCCAACATTTAATAAGGGACTGCCTAAGACTAGAAGATTTTAAAAGGATCAAATGGTTAAACTATGTTGAAGTAGAACTGAACGCGATGGGGATGACAGACCTGTTCAAGGACCCAGCAGTCTGCAGACTGACGTCAAGACTAAGGTTAGTTGGACACATTCATATAAAAGGCCCAATATAACCGTAGGGAGAAGAACTACAGTAAAAGGTCAGTCCTCACCTACCAGTTAGTTCCTTCCATCTTAGAGGGAGGTTAATTCTACCTAGAGCATGTTCCAATAATTCAATATAAATTCATATTATTTTGATTTCTCCTAAATAGGATATCTTTGCTGCTTGGGTTCCCAGCGAAACGGTTCAACCATTCAGAGCTGTCCCTCTGTCCCTGTGATAGGAATTCGCCTCAAACTGACCTCCATTTAATATTATTCTGTTGACTTTATCATAGAGAAAGGGAAAAATACATCATACCAATTCTGAAGCCCCACAATTTAGAACAATATAGGTTGTCATTGTATTTTTCAAAATCACTTCCCGAAACTCTAGTTTGTTTTGCATCATCAGTAGCGTCATTTTTATGGGCCTGCTTGAAAACAAGAAAGTCTTTGGGACTATAACTGGGCTTGGTGTTTACCGTTTTAAGATTCTTTTTACTGTTTTACTATAATTACATTTTAACTTGTATTTTAACTTGTCATCTGTGAATGTACACATTGAATTCTATAATGAATTTATTATCTTTTTAATAATTCTTTGGCATTCCTGAAATCATTGAAATGTCATAGCACGTTGGTCATTGGTGTAACTCTTAGATTTTATCTGTTATGCTTGTACTTTTATGATCTTATTTGATAATGATCGAATAAAGTTTTCTGATCTGAGAAGATCTCCTTGCAGCAGTAGGAGCTTCCTTCCATGCGGGCCAATAGTGCTTTTTTCGTGGTGTCTCTTATTTGCTTGTGATAGCGTCTGAGTGCAGCCTTGTAGAAAGTTTTGTCTGTGGTGTCATGGCTGGTTCTCTATTTCTTTTCTAGCTGTTAACTGTGTCGTTCTGTGTCTCGGAAGTCTTCTGTGTACCGTCTTGCCTGCTTGTTTGATCTACTATGTTTGTTGTGTTTGATGGGTGAGAGGGAGTCCACATGGTTCTTGATCCAGTTGTTCAAGTAGTTAATGTCCTTGTCTAGGTAGTCTGTGGCGCTTGGTTGATCCATGCTGAGAGCACCAAACCAGTCTGCTTCAGTGATTTTTCCCAGCTGCGGCTTGGAATGCTGAACCTGGTAGAGGTGTTTACTTAAGATGTGTTGATTTGGGAGGAGATGATGGAGTGTACAGTTCATGTGAGCAGCGTGGAGGATTTTATTTGATGCGGTCCCTTATAGTGAAGATGGGGTCCTGTGTGTGTCCTATGGTGCGCGTCCATGATTTATTTCCGTGGTTGCTTTTAAACTTCTGCATTTTTGATGTTTGCATGGTTGTTTGTTTCTGTGAATAAGGGGGAGATATATGGTGTTGTGCCCTCAGATGCCTACTCATGAAGTCATGGAACCATTGGGTGCTCTGCGTTCTGCTGTCGCGTTGCCTTTAGTTAGACCCCCGGCTGAGCTAGTGATGACATCTGCTGCAGTTCGGGACAGATTACCTGGTCTCTGGATAGTTCGGAACCTGCTTGCCGTATGATAAACTAATCCTCCTGCCAACTGACAGTGAGTAGCCGTATATTCTTGCCATCAATCAGCATCACAACAAAACAGAAGAGCAGCACCCTTTGTGCTACCAATAATCATTAGATCATTCTGAACTCATAAAATATGGTTTACAACAGCACTAGTATGTAGCGTGAAAGTGTGCTTGTGTTTGTGACCCTAATACTCAAGTCTGGCAGCTTGCTGCTTCTGGCATCTATTTTTTCCAGAGGTCCTGGAGTGAAGTGGGCAGAGTTCAGTGCCGTCTATACTGCCACCAACACCGGTCATCATGTCTGTAACCCTCATTGAGCACAAGGCTTACCAGGCCTGGACAACTGCTGACTCACCAGAGCAACTAAATTGTTAGGCCAGTATCAACGGTAGAGTCTGAGCAAGGTAGGCCAGGGTGCCCGGACATCTAACAGCACAAGGACCGGTCAATAAAAAATCAAAACCAAGTCAGAGGTATCATGTCTGGGTCACCCAATATCAATGCACCTGAACTTAGCCCTGGTCCAGTTCTGTTGCTATTACTGTACACAGTAACTACCATGTGACGAGTTTCTGATCTCCACCTTTAGTAGGTCCACCCACTATTTAATAGCTGTGCCTGGGTAGGCTACCTAGGACATACAAACTAAAACACACCCGGAATCATTGTTTACTCCCGTGAGGTGTCTTCCCCCATTTTTGAGCAACCAGCTTTGAATAACCCAGCCTACGCAGAGTATGCAGTTGTACAACCAAGCACAGCTTTTTCATAGTGAGCAGACCCCCCCCCAAAAAAAGGACAGAGCAGACACTCACCACAGGTCAGTTAATGTACATAATTGTAGCATGAGAACTTGACTTGGACTAGTAAAGGCAGATTCCAGCCTTCTCAAACCTCCGTGTAGGCCGAAGCCTTGAATCCTCTTACAAGCTGAAAGGAGCCGCAGCATCCCCTAATTCCCTCCCTTTTTAACTCTCTCAACCCAGTTCTGTACATAGATTAGGGAGTCCTCACTAGTTGCCTGACAAAACATCTTTAAAGGAAGAATCGAAGCAAAGGACTTAATTTTCCATCATCTCTTTGCACAGGAAGTCGTATTGCTTCCTGCCTTCTCTCTACTTCAGTCAACTCTTCGGGGTGTCCCGTCACACAGATGTCCCCAGAAAGGGGCAAAACAGTCAAGGGTTAATTTAGACTGTTTGGGCCATGAATGAACTTGGGCTAAATACCCTGTTCCACTGATCCACTGAAATGTAATGGCAAGATAAAATCATGTGCCTCAACCATCATCCTATACTGCCAAGCTCCACAATCACACCCAGGTCTAAATGATCAAGCCATTCATATAGCATTTGCATAAAACATAGGCCCAACCTTGTACCCATCCTACCAACTACCACACACCCTCAAACTACAGAACTCACATTCCAACTCATGCTCATTAGCTTTCTTTCTGCAGTAATCAATGCACTAGACCTCAGACCTCCATACATCACAAGCCGGGCAGAACAAGACCTTGAATGATGAATTCTCAGATCTCCTCAGCACCTCATCCATCCAACAAGCCCACACCACCCTCGTGGATAACTTCATCCTCACAAACATAGGAACAAAAAAAACCTTTTCAACCTCATTGACACATTCAACTTGGTTCAGCAGGTCACACAACTAAGACACATCAAAGGCCACATCCTCACCCTCGTCGTCTCACCATCACCAACAATCCAATGCAAACCACCCATACCCTGGGGCTGGACCGCCACTTTGTCATCACTATCTCCCTGCTTAGTGTCTAACCAACAAACCAAGGTCAACACAAGAGAGAAAAATAAACATTAGGATCCTTCTCCACAGACAATCTAATGCTCGATACTCATCTCTTAGCCTATCAACTCCACATCCAACACCAATTGCCTTCTAAAAACCAACACCTTTTGGGGAAAACTAGGTGAACATCCACACCCCAGTTCAATCAAAGAGCAAGCCAAAGTCTTCAGCACCCTGGTGCAAGACAATCAAGCAGCACATCAACTCCACATATTCTTCACTCCACAGAAAAGTTCTGTGCAATTAACTGCTTCTTTAGTGAAAAAATACAGAAGATCCAAACGTACATCGAAAACACCAAGCCCGCCTTATCTTTTATGCCCTTCACAATCCGTAGAATCCTGCAATGGTCAGCCTTCAGAGCCCTATCTTTCACAGACTTTGGCTACATATCGCAACTCAAACAAAGCCAATTCTCATAGTCCTTCCTCAAATCTCTCTATGGGGTGCTCTCTCCCCCCCTTCTCACTATTGTCAATGCCTCAATGACTTATGGCATCTTCCCAGAAGCTCTCAAAATAAGCCAGACCCTCGCACTCCTAAAGAAACCTACACTAGAACCTGATGACCTCACCAACTGCCGGCCCATCATTCACCGACCCTTCATCTGCAAGATCTTTAAAAACTCTGCATGTTCACTTTACCATTGCATCAATGCTTATCATATCCTGCATGACTACTGGTCTGGCTTCAGAACACGCTGCAGCCTGGAGACCACTACCTTCCATATTGTAAACGATGCCCTCTTGACCACAGATGAAGATGATCCCTTGGCTCCGGATATTGCTGGACCTCTCAGCTGCTTATGACACTGATGACCATCCCAACCTCTTATGCACTTTGGAGTCTCAAATGGGATTGATCACCAATGTTCTTCGCTGGTTTTCCTCTACCGTTCCGACTGCCACTAGTTTGTTCACATGGGCACCTCCTGGCCCCAAACGATCCCCAGGGTTCCATACGACTCCTGTCATCTCCAACCTCTATCTGGAGTCGCTTGATGCTCTACTCACAGAGAACAGCATCAAGACCCACCAATATGGCGATGATACACAACTCTACTTGAAAGTCTCCTCTGCTTCGGACATCCAACGCCTCGAATACTGCCTGTACATCATCCAGACCTGGATGTTCAGCATCTACCTGAAGCTCAACCCAATCAAGACAGAATTCCTGTTATTTACAACCCTGGCTCAATTACATAAACCTTGACATCTTTGAACCCCAACTTTCATCAAATGCCACGTCACCTGGATTCACCCTGGACACAAACCTCACCCTTAAGAAACACACTGCCAGAAAACACAAAGGTGGCCTGGTACCAACTCGATCTTCCCAAAAAAAGTGAAACCATTTCTTCTAAAAAGCACCTTCAGAACTGGTGTTCATGACCTCACACTCTCACATCTGCTGCCCTGCTCCATGGACTCCCAGACTCCACACTGTACCCCACTGGCTAATACATGTCACAGCACATCTCAACCAGACCCGAAGAAATATAATCACATGAGTCCCATCCTGAAGGAACTCCAGTAGTTCCCCTTGCAGGCCTGCATCATCTTCAAAACCAGCTGCATAATTTACAAAGCCATCATGAACAGCGCCCAAGCTTACCTGGTAGACAAGCTCATAGTCTCTGGTGGTTCTAGAAACAACCACATCCAGAATACCATCAGACTGCAGACTAAGAAGTGTACAAGAGATAGAAACACGAGGTAGTAGTCCTTTTCCATCCATGCACCCAGCATCTGGAGCAACAGCCCTGTGTACGTCACGACCACCCCAAGATTACTCCAATTAGGGAAACTGCTCAAGACACACTTCTTTAAAGAAGGCAAATCTCAATTCAATCCAGCTACCTCTCCAATCTCTAGTTGACTTTATGCTTGACTTTGACGCTGTTAAGCACTCTTAATTCCAATCGGAGTGCCTGAACGGGAGTGGCTTGACTTATAGTCGTAAGCATATGCAAGAGTTTTCCCTCCTTGAGATTTAAAAAACCCCAACGATTTATAGGAATATATTCTAAACCATATGTTAGGATAGGGGTAATCTTTGTCCGATAAACTTCCAGGAGAGCTAAAATAATTCGCATCCCAGTAGATAAATAAAACTTTTTTATACCACTAGCATGGGATACTGTTTTTAGTTCAGTCCGCTGAAAGTGCGAAGCAGAACCAGTAGACTGAGAGAAAACTCTCCCTAAATAGATGTAAGTAGATGCTATTATACTGTTGTTCCTCCTAGTTTCCAGGTAAAAGGTATAGCTTTTTTCCTGTCCCTACATGTTACTATTTTTGTTTTTGAAATATTTATTCTTAAAAAATGTTTTTCAGTATAATTAAAAAGAGTCTCCATATTACGCTGCAGCCCAATAGGGGTTAAATCAAATAAAACCATGTCTAAAACTACAAGTTAATTCCCCGTTTCTTAGACAGGAGAACCCTCTGTCTCGGCAGCTCGTCTCTCCCTCCCCTCAGTACCCCGCCACCTCCCGTTATGATCTAGGATACTCTGAGGCACCTGGGAGAGCCACTTCGCTCCTGGGCCGTGGCAAGGTAATTGCTCCAAACAGTGGTCTTCCGATTCTCCCCTTCCTTCTTTGGTCTTTTTCACGGTCTCTTCTCGGTTCATCCGCTTCACATTCTCTCAGAATCCTCCCTAGCGTCTTCTTCCACCTTCCCTCTCTGCCTTCCATCGTCTCTCCCTTGAACCAGCCTACTCCTCTTTTTGCGTCCAACGGCTCTCCGCAATTGGTTTTCTTAGAGGTCACATGTTGTACCTGTACCAAATTCTTAAAGTGATCTTTTTTTGAATTAGCTATTAGAATGTGTTAATGATCCAGATCTTCTGCTTTTGACAGGATTCTGCGTCTCTGCAGTCACACCTGGATGCCACGGAATGTCGCCTCCTCCTCTCCTGATAGTTCAGAACAGTCTTTTGTGCGACACAACCCACCCTTACCATTTTCCCGCTCAGGGAAAAGGGGAAGCCTAATCAAGAAATCAGCATTACAGTTACCAACCCCTCTTCGATGTCATACCTCAAACCTGAAAGGTTGTAGAGCTAGGAACCATCTTAGAACTCTAGGGTTGTTTCCCTTGTTACGACTCATCCAGGTCAAGGGGCATGGTCAGTGTATAGAAGAAAGGGTGTTCCCTCGAGATAATATTGTAACTTGTCAACTGCCCAACTGATGGCTAGTCATTCATTCTGTATAACTGGGTATTTCTGTTCTCTTGGAAAAAGTTTTCGACTAATGAACAGAATGGGGACTTCTATGCCTTCTTTATTTATCTGTGACAGGACAGCTCCAAGGCCTATCTCTGAAGCGTCTGTTTGTAAATGTAAAGGTTTTTCAACATCCAGACAGGCTAGAATGGGGGTTGTAGTGAGAGCAGTTCTGAGAAGTTGAAAAGCCTTCTGGACCCGGGGAGAGGGGTTTTGTTATTCATTTTTATTGGTTTTCTTTTTCGAAAGTCAGCCTCATCATGGGCTCTACCCCGGCCACCTGGGACGACTCCTAGTGGTCTGCAGCACCTGGAATCTCCCCAAAACCCACAGACCTCACGTGGAATCTCAGCATCAACCTGGATTTCTCGCGTGGAATCTCAGCATCATCCTGGATTTCTCGCTCACTGTGAGCTGCCAGATCAATGCCGTCTCATCATCCAGCTTCCAAATGCTACGCTTGCTCCGAAAGATCTTCAAATGGATCCCCATCGAGTTCTGAAAGACAGCCATCCATGCACTCATCAGCAGCAGAATCGACTATGGCAACACACTATGCCAGTATCACCCAGAAACTCCTCAAGAAACTGCAGAACATCCAGAACGCCGCCACCAGACTCATACTCAACATCCCCCACTGCATCCACATCACCAGCCACCTAAGAGACCTCCACTGGCACCCAGTCAATAAAAGAATCACCTACCAGCACATCACATATGCCTACAAAGCCCTACATGATGCTGGACCTGCGTACCTCAACCACCGCCTTGCATTTCACGAACCCACCAGAGACCTCAGCTACACCCAACTGGCCCTGGCTACTGTCCCACATATCCACAAGACCACAGCAGAAGGAAGATCCTTCTCCTACCTTCCAGCAAAGACCTGGAACACCCTGTCTCTCCATCTCAAGCAATCACCGTCACTACCTCAATTCAGAAAGGACCTCAAGACCTGGCTCTTTGGCTAAACCACAGCACCTTGATGGACCTGCATTGGCCCTACCCCCCAGCACCTTGAGACACTTACGGGTGAGTAGTCGTGCTTTGTAAGTCACTGATTGATTGATTGAGGTCTGTTAAGGGTCCTGCAATTTCGGGGCATTAGGGTATAAAACGCCTATAATGTAGTGGTAGAGGACGGAGACGCTCACCCTACACAGCTGGACGGAATACTCACATACACACAGAGGCACGCCACACACTGAAATAAATACGGTGGATACCACCATTGCCGCCTGGCAAACCATCGGCAAAATGGCAGCTAAATTGCCATTATATGCTTCAGCGTTGCCGATTGCACATCATGCTTTCCGCTCAGTGACACAAGAAACAGGGGCAATTCGATCATTGCACAGTGTAGGTATTCAACACATGCAAGATATCTTCGTACGAGTGCAGTTCCTTACAGCTGAAGGTCTCCAATATGTGACCAATAAATCATAGTTGTTCCAATTCACTATTCACCGCTTGAAACTAGCACTTAAAGCTCATTACAGCTCCTTCCCAGAGGAGCCGCCTATTCAAAACGTAAACTTGTAACTAAACTGTATAAAGCGATACGCTCTGAACGGGTGAGGGTTGGGGATGTCAGCCTAGACAAGTGGAATAGTAAATTAGATCCTCCACTGGACCTGGTAGCCTCGGAGCACATATGTGGCTTAGCTGGCAAACTGGCACCAAACGTCAATCTCAGAATCATTCATTTTAAGTTTATACACCAGGTTTATCATACACCTTTGAAACTGTATAAAATCGGTCTCCGGGACACCAGTGACTGCAAGCGTTGTAGGCAGCCTGATGCAGACTTTTGGCACTTGGCGTGGCATTGTGCTGCGGTCGCAAAACTCTGGGTGGAGGTCATACAGTGTTTGCAGACTATATCCGGTCCACAATTGCAATGTGTACCTGCGATATGTTTATTGAGTTATGTACCTCATGTTAAAGGCGCACTGGGGACATTTTTAAGGATTGCTTTATTATTAGCAAAACGACGGATAGCAATGCCTTGGGAGAGCGCAATGATCCCACGCTGTGATCACTGGATAAAACATATGGTATACTGCAAGGAAACTTTTGAGTTGTATGCAGAAGAATTACTCGCATCTTCCAAGCCGAAAGACATTTGGGAACCACTAAGACAATACTTATTGACGAATTCTGAGCAAGACCATCCGATCACTCTGTGAAGCAATACTGATGTATAATATGTAATCCCTATGCTATAGCAGATACGTATTGAATGTAAGCCCATTTACTGTCTATACATGCAGACATAGTACTGATCACTTCTAGTTGATTGTTGTGGTTGATGGTATACCGCCATAGAGTGGATTTTTGTACTAGCCCTTTTCGAAAATCAATAAAGAGAATAAAAAAAAGAAAAACGCCTATAATATCCGAGCAAGCCCAAGAATGCTTGCATCCCTTTTTTGTTTTTTGGCAAGGATGTATCCAGGATGGCCTTAACCTTTTCTTCCTAAGGTTCTATCATACCATCCCCTAGAACATAACCTAAATATCGAACTTTGTTAAACCCACCTTTATTTTTTAAACCTTTATTTTCATTTTAAAAAACAGTTGGCAGCTATACATAATTGTAAAATATCAGTGGTCAGGTTGAGTACACAGGGGCAACATGTTCACTTAAGTAGTATTATACCAGAATTCCATTGGGGAAAGGGCGCTTAAGAGAGCCGTCACACCGGTACATCACTGCATACATTTAGATTATCTTCTTCAAGGGACAGTCCTATTCATTCACCTTCATCCTCTTCTGCACTCGCATCAGAACTAATACCCTCTGCGGGATCAGTGTTTACAACCGGCCTTAAAACGGCATCACTGATCTTCCTCCAATTATGCTTGTATCCAACTCTTCAGCCAGGGCCCATTCCAGAACATCTCGTAGGCAATATTCTGCTGTGGGGGAAGTGCTGTCTCATCCAAGTAATGCCACCCTAAGTAGAACGAACACTAAGACCAAGTGAAATAATCTTTAAGCCATGTTACGCTTCTTTGGTCTTTTAACCCCTTCTGTGCCACGCCCTTTCCCCCTCCTGTGCCGGGTGTTGCATTAGTGGGTGGGGTTCATGACGAGATAGTCTCGTCATGGGCACAGCGCGACCGTGCTCCATGACGAGACTATCTCGTCATGGGCACTGAAGAGGTTAATGGGGCCCAATAAACAAGATAGTGGAGTGTTGTTTATATGTATACGTGTGATCCTACGCATTTCCAACATCACCTGTGTCCAGTAGCCCTCAACGTCAGGGCACCACCATGCTAAGTTTATGAAGCCAGCACTACTAGCACCACATCATGGACAGTCATTAGGTCTGACTGGGTTTATGCGGTGAAGTGTCTTTGGGGTCACAAGTTTAAGAAGAAAATTATATTGAATCAATTTAAACTGGGCAATGCAAGACACTGCGTGTAAGCCCAGCAATGTCTGTCCAATAACTGTCCACCAATGGGGTTCCGTGATCTGTATCCCATGGTACATATGATTTAGGTAGTGGACCAAACGAGTCCTGTCTCATGGCCCAAAATAGGTGAGCCATCAGGAGGCATCCTGCGCCACAGGTCAGTAGTGTGTCTAGCGTACGGTCTATGGTGCAGCTGGATATGCAGGCCAAGTCATCCTGGCTATATCAGCCAGTCATGCATAGTGTAAATATTGCCCCTGTCCTAGTGTAAAAAAGTCACAGGCCTGTTCATATGTAATGAAGATCTCGCCTGGGTATAGGTCTACCAAGATCTCACACCCACTCTCCTGTCAGGCTTGGAAGTACATGTTAAACCCCACCACGGACTATTCTGCATTACTGTGCAAGTAGGCCGTATGTCCGGGTAGTCTGACAAATAGTTTTGATGTTTGTGCAGTATCTTATTCATCAGTCTTTGGAATGTGGCTGGGGCCCCATGGAGTCCAAATAGTAAGACGATACATTTGAATAACCTAGCTGGGTAGAAAAGGCTGTCTTCTCCTAGTCTTCTTTTCTAAGGGGTACCTGCCAATATCCCTTGGTTAGATCTAGTGTGGTAATAATATTAGATTCAACCAGTTTTTCAAAAAACTCATCTATCCTGGGGAAAGGATACGAGTCAAATTCGGAGCAGCATTCACAGCTCTAAAGTTATTGCAAAACCTGATTGATCCATCTGCTTTGGGGACAATTACTACGGGTGACAACCAGTTGCTTTGGGAAGCTTTATTATACCCATCTGTAACATATTTTCAGTCTCATTTTAGACAGCATCTCTACTGGCTGCTGGAATTTGGTATGATTTCTGTTTAATGACTACCCCTTTCTCAGTGAGTATTGCATGCTCAGCTAGGTGGGTTTTGTGTGGGACGTTTGAAAATAAAGAAGAAAAAACTTGCAGTACTTCATGAAGGGTAGTTGTTTGATCCTCTGTTAACTCCTTATTTAAGACTAGTTCCTCAAGAGTATTTATTTTATGTTTTAGAGGCTGAACTATTTGGACTGTTATTGGTGGCGGTCCTCACCACTTCTTTAGTACATTTATGTGATAATTTTGATGTTTTCTTGGAGACATTTGTAACCGGTAGACCGTATTACCTATTTTCACTGTGACCTCATAGGGCCCCTTCAATACTGATGTTAAATTTTTGATGAAGAGGACAAGAGTTCCAGGGCCCAGTCATTTACCTGTAAATGTCCCCATTTTTTTCCCCCTGATTATAAAAGATCTTTTGCCTGATTTGGCTTTTTTCAAGATTGGTGTGGTCCAACTCACAAAGTTTACCTATTCACGATTTTAAATGTTTTGCATAGTCTAATAAGTTTCCAGCTTCACTTCTGGTATCCTTTTCCCACACCTCTTTAGTGATCTCTAGTAATGTCCGAGGTTGTCTGCCATTTAATAATTTAAAGAGTGAGCAACACAGACTACTTTGAACTTGTCCCGTACCACAAAAAGGGCAAGTGTAGCAGCTGATTCCAAACCTTCTCCTCTCGTCCAAGCATATTTTTCAGGGTGGGTTTCAGAGTCCCATTGTGTCTTTCTACCAGCCAGTTTGTGGATGATAGACAGACGTTTTAATATGTGAAAGATTCAAGGTTTTACAGACTTGTTTCATGAGCGGTTACATAAAAGGGGTCCCTTGGTTGGAAAGCATTTCCTTAGGAAAACCTATGCGGTAAAATAGTTCAATTAAACAATCAGCTATGCTTTTGGTTGTAGGTGTTCTTAAAGGAAATGCCTCTGGATATCCTGTAGAATAATCTACGACTGCCAATACGTATCGATTCCCTTTACTGGACCTGGAAAGTAAACTTATACGGTCAATGTTCCTGTATGTCCTGCAACTAGATATGAGTGAGCAAAGAACAATATTTGTTTTTGGAATTCATAGGGTACTAATAGTTGAGGCTCATCACCTTTTTGACCTATCCTGTATAGCAATCCCTTTTTAATAATGAACTGGGGAAAATTGTCTGTTGGGTTCCCTCCATTCGTTTGGTCTTACTGCCAGGCATTTCGTAATATGGCCTCAGTTAGTTGAGTGTATCTAAAGTTCTTATATAGCATCTAGGGTTCCTGAGTAAGTAATGTTTCCTGAGGAAATGGAATGAGTTGGGTGTCTTCAGAAGGGCATAAATGACACCTATTGTTTAAAAACAGGTTCAAGAACTCTGGGTTATAAGTACCCAGAATGAGATCTACTGGTAGGTTGCGCAATAGTCCTACAACTACATTTAACACCTCTCCTGTTATTGTGGTTACTGAGAGAAAAGCTACAGGATAAGTCCTGTCATCTCCATGTACACAACGGATGTCTGGGAAAGATTTATTAATTAAATCTCCCTGTATCACTGACTGTTTGCACCCCAAGTCTAATTAGGCCGTAACCCATTGTTCATTTAGAAGCACACTTACATAGAAACCATGTCCTAGCTCTTGTGTATAAAGGATGGACTTGGGGGCATAACTAAGGCCCATAGGTTCTTCCGAAGTTTTCTTGGGGCAATATGGTGCCATTCCCTACAATCGAAACATTGAGGGCTCTTATAATTGGAGTTCTCTGCTTTAGGATATTTGAACAAGTTGGTGAAGCCCGGAGGCTTTCCAACTTTTTCAGCTTTTCCTGGACTTGAGGGAATTTCGCAAATTTTGTCTCCGTCGCAGACATGAAAACGAGGTTGAGTCCTTGAGAAAGTAGTGGCCATTTCCAAAGCTTGTTCAATTGTAAGATTATTATGCGGTCTTAATCACCTTTGCATTGGAACTTGTAGAGCTTCTAGATATTGTTCTAATACTCCTTGGTTCATAATCGCTTTGGTATTTTCAGCAGGTCGGAGCCACTCTTCTGCTGCCATTTTTAACTTGAAGATTAGGGTTTTGGGGTTGTCCCCCAGGGATCCTCTCTCCTTTCGGAACTGTACTTTGTAAGTTTCAGGATCGATATTTAGATGGTTCAAAATGAACCTTTTAATCTCATCATAGGGAGTGTTACTGTGTGCACTGGCTATTTAGTAAGCCACTTGAGCTTCTCCTGTCAACAGGGGAGCTAAGAAGAATGTCCACTTTTCCTTAGGCCAACCACAGGCCCAAGCAGCCCTCTCAAAGTTTACTAAAAAAGTATTTGGATCTTCTCCAACAACATATTCTTGTAAGGCTACATAAGTGCCTACGGGCGTGGGCTTTCGCAGTCCGTGGAGACTGGCCGCTAGCTGTACTTGATCCTCAGATACTCTATGGATTGTTTCCACTTGAGATTTCATGGCCTCACAAGAGATTTCACAATGCGCTTTGGCAGATGACATCAGTTGTTCAAGAGCCCACTCAAGTTTTTTCTGTCCTGGCACTAATTGTTGTGCTATTTTCTCAATTTTTACTTGTCAATGGAGCAATCTGCTCACATTCTCTACCATGAGTTGCGTATGAGGGATATATGAGGCTAGAACAATTATCGCAATGAAATTCTCTTTTCTTTGGTTTATAAGGAGGCTCAAAAAATAAGATTTCAGTCTTTATCTTCCTTTCTCTTCCAGGTACGGAGATCTGGGACCACCGTATTGTGAAGATGTACCCTATGAAATCAAGAAGAAAAGCCAGAGGTAGTGTTGTGTTTTTCAAAAAGATAAAATGGGCTTTTATAAGGAGAGGGAATTGTGAGGGAGACACATACACCACACTTTTCCTGGTGTCCCGTCACCAATTGTAAGGGGATGTCTTTGTAGTCCGATTTCCATCGTAATCAAATCTTTTTTCCGATCTGGAAAACCCACATATGTACACGTATGTAAATAAAAAATATTCGGTTTGGACTATTAGAGTTCTACGTTCATGTTTGAGAATTACGAGTTAATTCCCATTTTCTTACAGGAGAACCCTCTGTCTCGGTAGCCCGTCTCTCCCTCCCCGCGGTATCCATGTGCCTCCCGTTATGTCCGAGGATACTCTGACGCACCTGGAAGAGCCAGATCCTGCAGGTGTAAACACTAACATAGCTCTGGAGGTTAGGTAAGATGGTTGCTGCAGCGACCACCAATCATCTTATAAAACACTTTTGAAGGTGAAAACCCGGACTTCACAAACCCCATTACCCATGCCAGTAGAAAGAAAAATGTTGCCAACTGTTATGACCCTTCATCACGGAAATCAACAATCACAGACATCGGGCGCAGCCAGCAAGATGGCCGAATAGCACAACTCTCTGCAAGCTCCGGTGGCTTGAATTTCATCCTACACTTATCCAGCCATCATAGACTGAAACTCAGCCCCAACACTGTGGCGAGTTGCTTAGTGTGGTGGAGACCCGCGCCTTGCTCCTGTGTGCAACAAACGCCACGAAGGAGCAGCTGTGGCGACATCAGCTGAAGACAAGATGGCGGTGGTCGGATAAAAAGGCCACTCGCCAGCCGGAATAGAGCTTAGATGGCGGGACCGCAGTGACCGAGGAGCCTGCAGCTCCTTTCTGGCCTTGGTTCATCTTTCTGCCTCCCACCTCCCCAGACTGGTGTGGTGTGCTGTGGGCGAGCAGTTACAAGTGAGACCAGGTGTCCCCACTGCGGCCTCGCATACGAGGATGGGAATGAGGCAGCTGGTTCTGCACTGGTCGGAACAGCGGTGGGGCACATGTTCAAGCAAGCCTCGCAAGCAGAGGATGCCGCGCCCTGATCGGCTAGTGGTGCTGCCGGAGAGCTCTCTCCTTCCACCAGGCCCGGGGCGCCGGTCAGAGGCCAAGATAGGGTGCGAGCCTACTGTGTTTAAGCAACGGCAGCTGTCTCCATGAGGCCTAAGTACAGAACTGCTGCAACAGGCGTCTGAGCCCATAATTAGACTGTCAGGTGCTGCTGCAGAGGGCGAAGCAGGCCCTGCAAAACTCCCCTGGGGGAGAACCCATGACAACATCATGGGGAGAGTTTAACCGCAGGTGTGGTCCAACCATTAGCCAGACGGGTGGGTATCCCCTCTCTGGGCTTTGACGAAGAGATTGGGTTCAGAGTGGATGTTCCGTTGTGTCCCATCTGGGGCACTGGCAGACATTGGCAGCTCAATCCCAGTGAAGGGGGTTCTAGTTGGCCAACGCTAGTTAACTCCAGTGAGCGCGAGTATTGGGCACACAGGCCACACAAACCATCTTGCTCCCCCTCTTGCCAACTGCAACCCAGTAGATGCTATTGATGTGGAGACACTCGCTGCCTGCCTGATGAGGGAACGCTGTACAGGCGACAGGCGCAATGGTGTTTGACCAGACGCAGCCAGATCGGAAGTCGTGGAGGGGGAAGGGCCCAGCTTGGAGACAAGCAGCCTACTCCTGGGAAGGCCTGGTACATTGATTCTCTCTTAACTGGGCGGGACTGGTGCCGGAGTCATGGCCCAACGCCAGAGACAGGGAAACATGGACTCTTATACAAAGGTGGAGACCCCGCCCATGGAGGTAGAGATGCAAGCGCCGACTATGCTGAACAATGCGGTGTTCCTTTTGGCAAACCAATCTTCTTGGGAGGCACTGAAGAGGAGGATAGGAGAGGTACTCTCCGATGTCTCCCTCCTGAGGCAAGACCTACGTAATGTGTCCAAAAGGGTCACAACAGTCCAGAACAAGATCTCAGAGGTAGAAGACACTGTGAAGGAGCTTCGGAAAGATGTGCAAGAGTGTTGTGCCACAACTAAGGAAGTGGTCTGGAGACTACAGGGTGCTGAACATTGCTCAGGACGCAACAACTTGCGCTTTGTGGGCTTCCCAGAGGGGGCAAAGATTGGCGATTTTCTGAAACAGTGGCCGAGACCTTCCCTCCCATCTGAACAGTTCTCCTCCTGTTTTGTGTTTGAGTGAGTCCATAGAATGCTGGGTGACAAGCCTCCTCCTGGGGTCCACTCACAGCCTCTGATAGCTCGTTAACTTCCTTGACCGGGACATGATACTGTGGGAAGTTCGATGCCTGGGTGAAGTCCACCATGAGAATTCGAGAATTATGGTATTCCCGGACTACACCTGCGAGGCCCAAAAACAGTGCTGTACCCTTGATTCTGTTAAAACGAAGTTGCAGGCCCTACAATTACAATACATGCTATTGATTCCGGCAAAGCTCAAAGTCCTTTTTAAGGAAAAAGTGCTCTACTTTCATTTACCCGAGGAAGCATGGGCCGGGCGAGAGGAGCACCCGCTGCCGATGAGAAGTCGGGGGAGGACGGTCTGGCTTGAGTGCCTCCCACAAGGAGGGGGGGGCTAGACCCAAACACAACAAGGAGATGGGGCAGAGCCACTGCGTCAGGCGTGGAAGGACCCGCTGCTGGGCCTCAGACACAAGCAGAAACTAGGAGTCTTCTCTTACATCGAGGGCGCGCCGAGCTAGGCATCCAACAAGACTAAACACGCCGATCTGCATGGTGACATATCTCCTGCCATTTCAGAGAGGGGCCTGTCAGACTCTGATGGAACTCACCCACTTGCTGTAGCAATTGCCCAGCTGGAACATGTACACTTAGAACAAACTCCCTCAGAGAAACAAAAGTCTGGAACCGGGTGGCAGCTGAGATTGCTTACTGAGCCAGAGCAACTTGTCTCTCAAGACCCCCCACCCAAAAACTCTCAGTGGGAACAGGCAATGACTTTTCCTCTTGTGGTAGCTGTTACTGTTGGAGGTTTGTGAGTTGAGGTGGGTGGTGGGCTACAGACATCTCATACTCTCTTCGTGCATCGTTTGGATCAGGTAATGTGGTTTAGCGCTAAGGGGAGACAGGGGGGTTGTTTTTTATTATGTTAGTTGATATTTATGGGAGCAACACAGTCATAATTACTAATCAACAAATGAGGTGGGTGGTGGGCTACAGACATCTCATACTCTCTTCGTGCATCGTTTGGATCAGGTAATGTGGTTTAGCGCTAAGGGGAGACAGGGGGGTTGTTTTTTATTATGTTAGTTGATATTTATGGGAGCAACACAGTCATAATTACTAATCAACAAATACTAAGGGAGGCACCAAGATACTCAGTGCATATTCTTTAGGCGATGGCACAGTCCAGTCCACTAGAGGGCACACACTTGTCGGTCCCAACCTGGAATGTGAATGGTCTGGGTAACTAAATTAAGTGGGGTCTAGTGACGCAATACATTAAACGGCTGCAGCTGGATGTGCGCCTCCTCCGAGAGAAGCACCTACACGGGACCCACTGCAGATTCTTGGGCAGAGGGCATATACAAAACTAGCACATGCGGGGTTGCCATACTAATTAGAAAGAACCCCATGTTTCGGGTGACCAAAACTTTGATAAACCCCCAACAGCAGACATGTAGGGATACAAGGCCACTGAGGACGGGCTGAGATGACCGTCGTAAGCGTAGACACCTCTCAAACTGCAATCCCCCACACTGGCCAAAGTTAGAGACATCCTTCTTGTGTCTACTGCTACACTACATGTTATAGGCGGAGATTTTAATAGCATAATAGATGTGGCCCTCGACCGTTCGGGGACCCCGACATTACCCCCCACCCCCCAGTCAACAGAAATTTTGGGCTTATCTGACTTGTGGTGGTGCCTGTATTTCTCGGATAGAAGGTACTCAAAACTTTTAAGGGGTTCCACAGGGTTTACTCAAGACTAGATTATATGCTTGTGCCCATGGGTGAGATTGGAGAGATTGCACAAGTGGAATATTTGGTGAGGGGCTTGTCAGATAGGTCACCCCTATTAGTCAAAATAGGGTGGGGGGGAAATTCAGGGGCCGGTGGAAGGTGGGGAGGGGTAGAAACTGAATGCATGGGACCTTATGGATAGGGTAGCTTGGGGGCTCTGGGTAGACACAGAGTTGTACTTCAATGAAAATGAAGGCTCTGTGGTAGCTAAGACCATATTGTGGGAGGCGTACAAGACCATTTTGGGATAGGGCTCAAAACCTGATTGCACGGAAATAAAAAAGGGACAGCAGAGATCGAGGTTTAGGAGAACCAGATCGAATATAGGACGTTAAAACGCAAACAAATACAACTCATGCTTTTACAACGCAACTGACATTACATAGCACGTTTTTACAATGCATACAATTACAATGCAAATGTAGTATAATACATTGAATGATCCATTACAACGCATACTACCACAACGCACACTTTGACACCGCGTTTTTTTATTTTTTATTTGTATAATAAACCCCTGGAGTGGGATGCACGGAAAATAGGGTTTTCGGTGAGGAAGTGTATTAAAACGTGGGTATTCGAAACGAATACTTAAGTATTAAAATTAATATTAGAGTACTAAAATTAATACTCGCGTATACTATTTTCCAATTAGAACATGACAATTATATAAATTTATCAAAAATAATTCTTCAACAGATACTATTTTATTACACGATATTTAAATAAATTATCCCAAAGTAAAAATTAATACTCGGGTATTCACATTAATACTCAGGCACTTTTTTGAACCAATGGATTTTTTTTTTTTTAAATATAATTTTACTAAACATAACCCAAATATATAACAAGCATTGGCATAGCCAATAAGTCTCGCTTTTGGGACCTTATAAGTATTTAGTTATGCAACTGTTGCATAGTTCAACACTTATAAGGTCCCAAAAGCGAGACCTATTGGCTATGCCAATGCTTGTTTTAATCAGGACCTGTGAGATCGATGTTGAACAGGGTACTAGATGTTATGCTTACCAACAAGCAGGCGTCGGTTTCTATCTCGCTTCTCGAGTGCCTTAAGCATGTGATCTGGCTAGTGATGAAACAAAACTGAAACTTTGATACCCATTCAAATACGGCTGCAGGGAAAGCATTTGTTGGAGATCGGTCTCGAGGCGGATGGCTTGAAGAGGACTGTAAAGTACGTGTTCTTTATATTATATGTGTTTTATTTATTTTTTTACGAAACGCTTCAATACTGCACTTCATGCGCCGACAACCGGGAAACGCCGGTTCACCCACATTCCCATTCTAAGGATGAGGGAAATGCCTCTCATAATGTTTCCCAGCGTCCAACTCACTTTCATTCCAACACGGATGTGGCATAACCGCTTTAGTTGCCGGTTTTGGAGCTGGGGAACCCGGTTCGAATCTCCGTGTCAACTATTTTGTGATTCTGCGTAAATCTCTTAATCTCCCCGTGCCTACAAAAACATGAATCCGTCCTCGTGTAATGTAACTGGTGGTCATGTAAAGCGCTCGAATACCTTCGGGTCGAGTTGGCGCTGTAGAAAACTGAATTGCAGGATTGCTGGTGAGGAAATAGAAGGTTCTCAAAATGGTTATGCAATTGAGAGGAGCGTGAAAAGGCGACGTTTGATAACATTAGAACGCAATTAAAGAACGGAGTTTGTCATGCAGAGTTGAAAGTACATGTAGGATAGATAAGGCAAGAGTGATACAAATAGAAACCCCTCACTAAAGTACTCACATTGCTTCCAAAAGTAAAGGAGCGCCGCTTCAAGGTAATAACAAGCATTGGCCACACGCGCGCCTCGCGCTTTAAGTTAAAAAAAAAAAGACAAGCCCGGCGGAGCGTGGCGCGCGCGTGCTTGGGGGCGGGGGAGCGCATTCCAGGAGGGGGAGCGGACCCTTTGAAGTGTTCCTAAAAAGCAGATTGCATGACCGCACGATGCGCGTGATTGTGCGCGTGCTAGCCATGCAATCTGCTTTTTGGGAGCACTTTCCAGCCTGCTCTCTATAGTCTCGCTTTGCGATCGCTTACGCGATAGCAAGGCGAGACCTAAAAAGCATATAAAATAAAGAGAAAACTGAAGGTAATTAATAAATATTTTATAAAATATTTTAACATATACATTTAACCAACAATTTCAAAATGTTCCTATATAAACACAAAACAAATACAAAAACATGAATACACTTAATTTCACAAAATAAACTACCATTAATAATTTGTAAATTTTCACATAAGAAAAACACAACAAAACACAACCAATATAAACACAAACAAATAAACCACCATTTTTAAATGCAGGAAAACAAAAGTCCTACAACTCTTCAATTGAAATTACTTTGACCCGATAATAGCCAAAACGGATGTTATAACATATCAAAATAAAAAGTTCCGAACACTAACAAAACAAAATAATTATTTACATTCTCACACACCATTAAAAACATTAAAAACACAATAAAAAAATATGCACAAAACACATTTCCGTTCCAAATAACATTCAACACAACAAAACGTATAAAATAAGCCATCCACCATTTTAAAAGCTGTAGTTATCTGACTACCACAGATTGCACGCGCGTTTTTCTACTTAGAAATATAAACCTTGGAGCGAGCCATCTAAAACACGAAGTAAGTACAAACTGTAGAAATGTTGAACTACTTGACAATTTCTAGTTACGCAAATATACTATGCTGATGACGTCAGATATTACATCACTGTATTTAGACACTTATTTACCCATGTCTTCTTCCATTAATCTTTAGCTATACATATATTACAAATATTTATTTTTCATAAAGACACATATGTCATCAGTGATGTAATATCTGACGTCATCAGCAGAGGATTGCGGTCGCGTGAGTTATAATTGCCTGCACTAACTATAACGGGGGAATTTCAATTGTTTTTTACGAGTGAAATGTCCAGCTAACTATAACATGTGTGAAACCTATGGTTTTCAAAGTGAATTTGCAAGGTTTTTTAAATGCTAATTCGTAACTATAACGTGTGTGAAACCTATGGTTTTTTCAGTGAATTTGTACGTTTTTTTAAATGCTAAGTTATGTATTTATTAATTTTTTTTAAAATCGCGAGGTGCGCGCACCATGTGCGCGCTGTGGGCGCCGAGCACCCACGGTTCGCAGTGCGTGTCATGAATGATGTAATATGTGACATCATCAGCAGTAGATTGCGGGCGCGCGAGATGTAGTTAGTACAACTAACTATATCGGAGGAATTTCAATGGTTTTGTTCGAAGTGTCCAGCAACTATAACACCCCTAAAACCTATTGTTTTTTCAATGAATTTCTAAGGTTTTTTAAATGCTAATTCCTAACTATATCAGGCCTGAAACCTATGATTTTTTCTGTGAATTTCAAAGGTTTTTTAAATGCTAATTCCTAACTATATCAGGCCTGAAACCTATGGTTGTTTCACTGAATTTCATTTTTTTTTTTTAAAGTTTCTTTATTGAGTTTTTATGACATCAGGCAGTCAAGACAGAAATCAAGAAATACAAATAAATTAGCAAAAACATCACTTGCAGGAAGACACATCCCATAAAATCCATACATTAACAGTATTACATCAGTTCATAACCAGTTGAGAAGTGGGGTCCACAATTTCAACCCAATTGCTCTCCTTTTCTTGCCCTTAGTTTTATAAACAGCCATTTCCAGGTGATACACAGAAAGTAGTCTGGCTTGCCAATTACTAAAGACAGGTGGTTCAATATCTAACCATTGTGTAGTAATGCAGCACCGAAAGATTGACATACATATAAATACAAATCTATCCTCCACATCTGTTCTTATACTATTACTACTAGTTTGTACCCCCAGAATCACCAATTCTGCAGTAATTTGTGTTGAAACCCCTAAGTGAATCGATAAAAAGTTCTCGATGTCTCTAATAAATTGGCTGAGTTTTGGGCACAAAAAAAACATATGTATAGTGTCTGCAGCTATTAAATCGCATCGATTACATTTATTCACTCCGACATGTGCCCATCTAGCAATTTTAGCCGGTGTATAATATAAGTCATAAATGGACATAAAGTGTTGACTTATTAGTGATCCATTATATAACGTTTTAATAGATATGTTCATATCAATTCCTTCTACATCAAGTTTCTTTTGCCATTTGTCTCCCACCATTGATAGGTCATCCTGATAGTTGGCAAGCATTAATTGATAGATAGTTCCAATTCTCGACCTTTTCCGAAGTATTTCAATGATTTTGATTTATTTTTTGAAGCAAAATTTGATTCTCAGAACATTTTCTATCCAAAAAACTGCGAATCTGTAAAAACTTAAAAAATTCTATCCGAGAAAGACCATATTTCTGTTGTAAAGACAAAAAAGAAGCCATGTGTTGACCATCAAATAAATCCCCCAATTGACTAATACCGGCCCGATACCATCTGTGCATAATTGGATCTTTGAATATATCCGGTAGCAGAGGGCAGTTAATTACAGGTGTATAATAATTTAAATTGGAGCTGAGACCTATTCTTTTCTTTATTTTTTTCCAAATCTCAAAGGCAGTTAATATAATTTTAAATTTGTTTTTTTTATAGTAACTCGGCTCGATAATACGAACTAAACATTGGCGTGCCTCCTGTCCTAATACCATCTCATATATAAATGGCCTAACTGACTCATCCAAATATGTTTCATTAACCAATAGGACACCCATATTCTGTAAAAAGATAGACCAAAAGTATAATTGAAAATTAGGAATTGCCAGGCCCCCTCTATCTCTTGATAAAGTAAGTTTTTTTAAAGCTCTTCTAGATCTGTGATAGCTCCAGAGAAACCTGGACGACATTCTCTCAATTCGGTTAAATATAGATATAGAAAAAAGCAGAGGTATAGTTCGAAATAAATACAAAAACTTAGGAAAAATGAGCATTTTTAAAACATTGCTGCGGCCATATAACGACAAACGAAGGTTATCAAGCCTCTCCAGAGTTTTGTTGGCAGAGGCAATTACCGCATCAGTATTTAAACAGACGATTTTATCTAAGTCAGCAGATATTTTTATTCCCAAATATGTAGACTCTGCCTCAAAATGCATGTCTTGTGGGCGTCCAACTTCTGAATGAAGAAGTTGAGTCTTGGCAACATTAAGCTTATATCCAGAGTATTGACCAAATTTTGCCGACGCTTCTATTATTTTAGGGAGGGCAGTCCTGATATCTGTTGTAACTATGGCAATGTCATCTGCATATGCAAACACCTTATAAGCTATGCCGTGTATCATAACCGGATTGATTCCAGCGTTATTATCCAAACTACTTAAAAAAGGCTCAATATACAGAGCAAACAACAAGGGCGATGTAGGGCAGCCCTGCCTTGTACCCCTCGTAATCATTATATTACCAGAGAACCGACCTGCAATACGCAGGGTTGCTTTTGGATTTTTATATAAAGCCTGAATAGCTATAATAAATTCAGCAGGAAAGCCTTTCCAAATTAAAGTTGACCATAGAAACTTCCAGCAGACCCGGTCAAACGCTTTTTCAGCGTCCAACAGAGCCACTGCAACCGGAGAGTTAGAGGCCTGTGCCCAGTCTAATATGGAAAGAATTATTTTAACGTGATCCGTTGTGTCACGCTGTAAAATAAATCCATGTTGTCTCTTTGATACCAACAGAGGCATAAAATTATTTAATCTGTTTGCTATAATTTTAGAGTTGATTTTGCTATCCGCATTAAGAAGAGATATGGGTCTATAAGATCCCATATCTACTTCTGGTTTTCCTTTTTTTAAGAAAATGACTATAGTGGCCTCTGACCATGAATCCGGGGGTCTACCCAAGAAGGATTGTTGGAACACCTCCAGTAATTCGTTTTTCATCATATTTCTGAAAGGGCGATAAAACTCCTGAGGAATCTGATCCGGGCACATTGCTTTGCCCAGAGCTAATGCTAAAATAGCTTCTTCAACTTCCTCCCACATTATTGGGGCCGATAAAAGTGTTTTCTGTAGTTCAGAAAATTCTGTTGTCAGAGCCTCCATCACATACTCCCTCCCATCACGATCATACGTCTCACTACCCGGGGCACTATAGAGCGATTGATAAAAATTCTGAAAAGCCTCCAAGACCCCCTCTCTTGTTTCTTGAATAACACCATCGGCATCCATAATTTTAGTAATATCATTATATGCCGCTTTTTGCCTTAATCTTTGAGCCAAGATTTTCCCAGTTTTCTCACCGAATTCATATACTTGCTCTTTATGTTGTTTGTATTTTAAAGCTATTTTATCCGCAATATTAAAGTATACTCTAGCCCTGTTGACCGTGAGTTCTCTTTGAGCCAATCCTGGGTCCCCACCAGACCTAATTACCTCAGCTAATTTATGTTCAGCTAACATGACCATCTGAAAATCATTTTTGTATTTTATCAGCAATCTTTTGCGTCGAGATAATGAAAAGCTGAGGGTCTCCCCACGAACTATGGCTTTAAATGCATCCCATATAGTTTGAATAGATGCCGTACCTTTGTTAAAAGAGAAAAACTCCTGTATAACTTTAAGCATAAATTCACAATATTCCGTTTCTAAGAGAAGGCTCCGCTCAAAGGACCATGATTGATTCCCTGCTTTTATTTGTGATTCAATTGAAACTTCGAGAACTAAAGGATTATGGTCAGATATAAGTTTTGGCAAAATCTCTAGCTCCAATTTTCCTAGATATTCTAATGACACAAAAAAATAATCTAATCTCACAAATTTCTTGTGCGGAGCAGAGTAAAAGGTATATCCTAAGTCATCCCCATGAATTGCATTCCAAGTGTCAAATAGCCCATGATCTATAATCAGATTTCTTAATGCTGTATATAAACGAGGTTTCCTACCCTTATATGAAGTAGTCATCCTAACATCTAGATTAGCATCCAAATGAATATTCAAATCGCCACATAAAACTAGAGGTTGTGGCCATTGAGCTAACTCGACATTAAGAAAATGAATAAATTCTGTATCATCCAGATTAGGTCCATATACATTACAAACCGTGAGTCTAAGTTGTCCGATCTGAAATAAACTAATCGTCCAGCGCCCCCATTTATCTTCAGCCGACTTAATACATGCACCTAGGCCTCGTCTCATTAGAGTTGCAACCCCTCTCTTCACCCCTGTCTGTTTGGAGCAGGCAACCAATTCTAATCCAAGTTTCCTCAAGCAGCCCCTTCTGGCCCATGCAACATGAGTTTCTTGTAAGCAGAGTAAATCAACATTTATAATCTGTATAAACTTCGCGAACACTTCTCTTTTTTTCACATCATTTAGCCCACAGATGTTAAGCGTGCAAATTTTTAATTTCCTGGCCATAATATAAACAAAAATTTAAGGTCCATCATCTTAATGAAAGCAACTAAAATAATCGAGATGATATCTTGTACATACATTAGTATAGTTTTGCCATTGAATTTAGTACTTTCCAGAACAAAATCATAAGTCCAGACTGCCGATGTTTCCCCCCACCACCCCCCCAAAACCCAACACCCCCCACTCTCCCCTTCCCCTAGACCCAAAACCCCCCGACAAACCTCCCAAACCCACCCAGACCACCCAACCCACCCAAACCACCATATGAGGCATAGGGACAGACAGGCCCTAATAGAGATGGTCAGCCGCCCTCCCTCCCTCAACTGCAGACAAGGTTAAACTTATAAAGAGAGACATCCCCTGTAATTCAGGACTCATATTATAAAGAATCTAAAAATTCTCTAGCTAGAATTTCAGAAAAGAAAAATCTAGTCTGACCTTTAAACATAACTTTAAGCTTGACGGGATTCTGCAAATATACAACAGCACCTTTCTCTTGGAACCCAGATATTAATTGTCGTAAGTGCCATCTTCTAGAGACTGTTTCTTTACAAAAATCAGGTCTAACGAAGAATTTACAACCTTTTGCAACTCTCTTCTTATCAGGTCGTGCCAAACCAAACACGGCTTCTCTAGCCAGAAAATTGTTAAATCGAACCAAAATGGCACGAGGTTTCTCTTCTTCTCCCAATCTAGTCTTCCTAACATTAAAAGGAATCCTATGGGCCCTTTGAATCTCCATAGACCAGTCCCATGAGGTCAGTTCCGGAAAAGCTTCGACAAATAAATCACAAATAAATTTCCGAGCATCAGCTCCTTCTTCTTTTTCCGGAATGTCAATAATACGAAGGTTCTTTCTCCTAGCTTGATTTTCCAATTCGGCGGGGTCCTCATTCCCCGTTTTGTTGCCAGAATACTCAACGGCTGGAGGGCGTTCACCGGACAGAGTCGGAGCCAGAGCCGGAGCTGGAAAGCGGCTCTGACCCGCTTACCTTCTATCGGCGCTTGGCGTGTCCTTCAGAACGCTGTTGACAGGCGCAGAAGTACTCAGTGCATGATGCCACCAAAAGCTGTAACGCGTAGCACTAAGACTCAGGCAGTCTCCGCGGAGAATTTCACAACTGGTGCAACTAATGAATCGGCAGAAGGAGCGGCCAACGCCGGGCTCATCCAGCACTCAAGCAACTTACTCCAAAAGAAAGGGGATCGAGGCGGAAAGGAGAAACCTCGCACAGGAAAGCACGGAGCGGTAACCCTACCGGAATTGTTTGGAAAGCAGGTAACAAAAAGAGATACCATGTTGCAACTTGAAAGGGAAGGGGAGCTTTGCTCAACTCTATCTGGCAACAGCGACACTGTAGCTAGTAATCTCTCACTCTTTGTTGAATGCGCTAGCCTGTCTTTATCTAACTCCCTAAAAAGTACTTTAACAGAAGAACAGCCAATAGATAAAAATCAGTTGCTTTCTAATTCTGGTAGGGGAATTCTGGAAGATGAAGTACGTGAAACTCCTTTGTCTGAAGATTCGACACTACAAACAGAGGTATCTGGATTAAATAAAGAAGCTTTACCACAGGCAAGTGCAGGGTCTCACGAAATTACTGATAACTTTTATTCCTTGTCTGATTTTTCGTCAGATGAAAGCAGTAAGGATTGGTCTGAGAATGAAGCAGGAAATTACACTGAGAACGAAGCCGATTTAAGTAAGGACTCCCCGATAATAACAGTGAAAAAAGTCAAAAAAGGAAAAGAACGTCTTATTAACAGTAATAGGCACATAGCTAATGGTGATACGCCTACAGGACCTATGAAGACGGGGCCAATATCTGAAAAAAACTCCAGATCTGATATAGTAAATGATTCTGCCACACAATTACTAGATCATGAAATCACATTATCCACAATCTATAATACTATGATGGAGCACAGAGCCGAGATTAAATTAGAAAATGTTCGCATGCAAGCCACATGCCGGAAAGTTCAAAACTCTGTGCGTCGGGTCATAAAAATCTGCTCTGATACCGCACTCAGAATGACTGAAGCAGAGTCTAGAATCTCTGCCTTAGAAGATACTGTAGAGGCACAAAAAAACGGAAATAAACTCTATTTGTGAACATAGGGATGATGTTGTGTCTAAACTGGCAGAGTTTCACTGAATTTCAAAGGTTTTTTAAATGCTAATTCTTAACTATATCAGGCCTGAAACCTATGGTTTTTTCAGTGAATTTCAAAGGTTTTGTAAATGACAATCTTTAATGTATTAATTGCTGTACTGATTTTTTTTATACCGATTTACTACATTTTTTAAACTATTTATTTTTAGATATATTTTTTTAAATTACATTATAATTACATTATATATTACAATACAAAATATACTTTCTCAGAATGAATTACTTTAGTTTAAATACTTGGCAAATAGGCAACAGACTTTTAAGTACAGTAGTTACAGTTGTTGCAATGGGCAACACAGTTTCAAACACAAAGCAACATTGAGCTCAATGTGAATTTCTAGTTAAATGCAATTAGTTACTTTATGGATTACTTTTCTAACCACAGGACTGGATCCTAGATTCAGTCCTTGGACATCTCCTGTAAACAGTTGAGTAAAAGCGTTTTGGTTACAGTAGTTATTTTTAAGGAATATTATTGTATTTTAAAAGTTGACACTTAAAACATTTTTTACATAGAATCACCAATGTTATCCTAAGGCAGAAAATTCACATAGCAGGTAAGTAGTGTTATCGTTACTTTTTCTTACTCAGTGGTGGATCCTGGATCCAGCACTGGCCAACCTCCTGTAAACAGTTGAAAGAATGTGTTTAAGTCATACAGACGATTTTTTAGGAATATTTTTATTTAGTGAAAATAGACACTTAGAAAATTTTCTGCAGAAAACCACACAATGGATTCCTATGGAAGGAAATACTAGTTACTGGTAAGTACGCTTAGAATTACTTTTCAGAGTCAGTGCTGGGCTAAAAGATGCAGCCCTGGGTTCTCTCCTGATAACAGGGGAGTAAATCGGAATTTGTAGTTCGCCTGATTTTAGAGGAATATTTGTACAATGGTAAAGGAAGGGGGCGGGGCCTGAGGTGACGTGTGCAAACACGCTCTGTGGCGCGTTTTAAGTTGGGGAATTCCTGGGGGCCAACTAGCCCATCAGGTACCTCCAGTATGCGCCAGGGAGCTGCATTGGAGAGAGGTGTTCAGAGCCCATGCCCCATTTTACAACACTCTGCAGCGCAGCTCCGTGGCGCTTACTAGAGGTACCTGGTGGGCTAGTTGGTCCCCAGGGACCCTCAGGATTGAAGAGGAATTAATTCCCCAACTTAAAACGCGCCACAGGGCGTGTTTGCACACATATCACCTCAGGCCCCGCCCCCTACCTTCACCACTGTGCAAACACGCCCCGTGGCGCATTTAAAGTTGGGAGATTAAGTCCCCTTGAATCCTGAGGTCCCCTGTCAACCAACTAGCCCACCAGGTACCTCCAGTAAGCGCCACGGAGCTGCCTTGCAGAGAGGTGTAAAAAGGGGCGTGGTCTCATTACACCTCTCTGCAACGCAGCCCCCTGGTGCATACTGGAGGTTCCTGGTGGGCTAGTTGGCCCCCAGGGACCCCCAGTATTCAAGGGGAATTAGATTCCCCTCTGCAAACGCGCCAGGGGGCGCGTTTGCAGAGTGGTGCTAGGAGGGGGCGTGGCCTCCAGCCCGATCCCTTTTTTTTTTCTTTTCTTTTTTAGAAGGGGGCGGTGTAGGCCCCCTTCTTTTTCAAATTTTTTGGCCCTGGGGACCCCATCCCCCAGGGCCTGCCCCCAATTTCTTTTCTTTTTTTTAATTTAAAAATAAAAAAACAAATCGGGAAGGGGGCCACGTGACCCCCCTCCTGAGGCCATAATTTGCCCCGGGGACCCCATCCCCCGGGGCATGGTCCTTTTTTTTCCTTCATATTTCGGAGGGGGGCTGCCTTGCCCCCCTCCTGTGGCCCATTTAGGCCCCGGGGACCCCATCCCCCGGGGCCGTTTAAAAAAAAAAAAATCTTTTATTTTTCGGAGGGGGGCCGTGTGACCCCTCTCCCGGGCCACTACTGGCCCCGGGGACCCCACCCCAACGGGGCCTGGCCACCTCGTTGGGGACCGTGGGGGGGTCCCAATCCGCCCACGGCCCCGCCGGTCCCCCGCCTCCTGCGGGAGCCGGCATTGCTTTTCCACATGGGGAGCAGCTAACATGCTGCTCCCCATGTGGAAAAGCAATCTGCTTTGCTTCATTGAAGGGTGGCGGTCCCCGGGGCAGTGTGGGGCGGGGATTTGGACCCCCCCACACTTTTTTTAAAAAATTATGCCCCCGTGATTTGGCCCCCGGGGGCAAATTAGAATAATTTTTTTTTTCTTTTTGGCTGAAATTCGCGCTGGGTGCGCAAATCTCGCCGATTTATTTTTTTGTTTTTAAATTTTTTGGGCCCTGTTGTTCCTTGTGGGACCCCCTGAGCAGGCCTAGGGGGTCAGGGTGTTTCTACCCTGCCCTCTTGTCGCGTTTTCGCCTTTGTTTTTCAGGTTTCTTGTGCCTCGGTTCTACCGAGGAACAAGTTGGCTGCCAACACTTCCTGATCTGGAGTGTTGACAGCCAATTAGAATACAGCTCGTGCACGGCAGGGTGCGCACTGGGTGCGGGGAGGGTGCGCGGATCCTCCGAGGCCATAGATATCACTAACTTTTTTACCCTAATTTTCTCAGGAACTACTGAACGGATTAACACAATTTAAGCACAAGACACGAGTCTGAACTGAGGACTACTTCTTTGACAAATTTGGTGTAATTCCGTTCAGCAGTTCGGGCTGTAGCTGCGTCAACAGGTCCTATGGGAAAATGCATGGGGAAAACGTGTTTTGGGACCCCCCTTTTTTCTCGGCCCCCGCTTGACAAATCACCGTGAAATTTTCAGGATAGGAGTGGACCGGAGCTGGCCAAAAGTTTGGAAAATTTCGCGAAGATTCGTCAATCGGCGCCAACGTTATTCCAAATAGAATGTTGCGGATTTCCTATGGAAAATAGGTCCTAACTAGATCTACCTACTGGCGACCGCCAGTAGGTAATATATATAGTAAGTGACTAAAACTATATACATATTTGTTTCCCAGTGCTTGCCTTACAAACATTTTTATAAAGTAGGACTTTAAATTACTATTACAACTCCAAAAGATGCTTGCCTCAGGAAAGGTGCAGGTTAGTGTCATTTCCAACTGCAACCAATATATTGCGGTTGGTGAATATTCCTTTAAACATATCTCTGACAATATCGTCAGCCAAACTGAAAAAACGAAAATAGAGAAAAAAAACTACGGTCTTGGATACAGTCATTATAGGGAAGATTCCCTAACAAGGAAGAAAATTCCTGAGAGGAACTACTGTCCATCATACCAACATACACTTTGGAACTTTAAATAGATCTCTCTCACAAATCGCCCTGAAGAAGTCCTGTCTTAGGACGAAACGCGTCGGCTGTGCCGCACTGTAAATGTTTTATGAATTTGGAATAAAGAAACGAAACTAAGGAATACCCCCTCGTCTTATAATTGGAATGAGACTATATATATTGTTTTAATTGATTATCAATGTACACATGTGGTGCACCTTGGCTTTTTGATTTGTCCAAATTGAGTTCCCTCGGGAACTAGCATTGTAACAGTGGGTGCTGTTCAGAGTGCACACATATCCCTAATATATGTGACTAACAATTGATTGGGGATTATAATTTGGGAGTAACTTTAGGACAGGTGCTGTTAACTAGAGGTTTCCACTGTTAGTCTCAACATTATCATAGTGTTATACTAAAATTAAAATTACTATTACTACTCCAAAAAGTGCTTGCCTCAAGGAAGGTGCAGGATAGTACAATGTTAAAATTACTATTTGTACTCCAAAGAGTGTTTGCCTTAAAGAAAATGCTAGATAGTGGTGGGGTTAAAAATACTATTCCAACTCCAAAATATGCTTGCCTCAGGAAAGGTGCAGGATAGTGGCATGTTAAAATTACTATTCCTACACCAAAATGTTCTTGCCTTAGGGAAAATGATGTATTGTTATATTATTACATTTACTATTCCTACTCCAAAACATGCTTACCTCAGAGAAGGTGCAGGATAGTCTTTTAGTTACAATTACTATTCCTAATCCAAAGGGTACTTACCACAGGGAAAATAATGGATAGTGGTGGGGTTAAAATTACTAATCCAACTCCAAAAGTTGCTTTCCTCAGGGAAGGTGCAGTATAGTGGTATGTTACAATTACTATTCCTACACCAAAAGGTGCTTATCTCAGGGAAGGTGCAGGATAGTACAATTTTAAAATTACTATTCCTACTCCAAAGTGTTTGCCTCAAAGAAAATGCTGGATAGTGGTGGGGTTAAAATTACTATTCCAACTCCAAAAGGGGTTTTCTTCAGGAAAGGTGCAGGATAGTGGTATATGAAAATTACTATTCCTACTCCAAAGGGTGCTTGCCTCAGAGAAAATGCTGGATAGTGGTGGGGTTAACACTAATATTCCAAATTCAAAAGGTGCTTGCCTGAGGGAAGGTGCAGGATAGTGGTATGTTAAAATTACTATTCCTACACCAAATGTGCTTGCCTCAGAAAAAAATATAGATAGTAATAGAATTAAATTTACTATTCAAACTCCAAAAACTACTTACATCACACAAAGTGCAGGATAGTCTTGTTGTTAAAATTACTATTCCTACTCCAAAGTGTGCTTGCCTCGGGAAAAATGCTGGATAGTGGTGGGGTTAAAATTACTAATCCAACTCCAAAAGGGGTTTGCCTAAATGAAGGTGCAGAAAAGTGGTATGTTAAAATTACTATTTCTACCCCAAAGGGTGCTTGCCTCAGAGAAAGTGCTGGTTAGTAATAATATTAAAATTACTATCCCAACTCCAAAAGGTGCTTGCCTCAGAGAAAGTGCACGTTAGTAGCATTTTAAAATGACTATTCCTACTCCAAAGGATGCTTGGCTGAGGGAAAATGCTAGGTAGTGGTGGGGTTAAAATTATTATTACAGCTCCAAAAGGTGCTTGCCTCAGTTAAGGTGCAGAATAGTGGTATATGAAAATTACTATTCCTACTCCAAAGGGTGCTTGCCTCAGAAAACGTGCAGGATAGTGGTGGGATTAAAATTACTATCCCAACAACAAAATATGCTTGCCTCATGGAAAATGCAAGATACTGGTGGGGTTAAACTTACTATTCCAACACCAAAGGTTGCTTTCCTCATAGAAAATGCTGGAGAGTGGTGGGCTTAAAATAGCTATTCCAACACCAAAAGATGCTTGCCTCAGAGAAGGTGCAGGATAGTGGTGGAATAAAAATTACTTTCCAACTCCAAAGGATGCATACCTCAAAAATAAATGCTGGATTGTGAAGTTGTTAAAATTACTATTCCTACCCCAAGAGATGCACACTTCAAAAATAGTACTAAATAGATGCAGATAAAGCTACTATTACTACTCTAAAGGATGCCGGACTCAGTAAAAGTGTTGTATATTGATAAAACCTAAAAGGCCTATTAGGATCGCTGGCGGATCGCCACCGCCGGCCCTGTGTCACCCCCCGCCATATTAGTATGGCGTGGGGCACCACGGAGGATTGGAGAGACAGTCCACCGCTTTTCCGCCGGTCCGATTGCTGGCAGGGCAGAAAAGGCAGACAATATGGTGGCGGTGCCTGCATATAATCATGTGCATTTTGAAAGGCCTTTCCATGGCGGGCCGGCGGAAAAATCTTTGGGGGCCTGTTACGGGCCACCAAGGGGGTGGGGGGCTGCACTTGGGGGGTACCATAGCAATGGCATACACAAGGTGGCAGGCATGCCAATGCACAACATGCATATTTCACATTGCGGCGGGTGCTGCTTACAGCACCGCCCGCCGCTATGTAAAATAGGCGGAATACGACTGCCAGGGTGGCAGTCGCATCCTAATGGGTCTAGCGGGACCGCCGCACCTCTGGCAGTTGGTCCCGTTTACCGCTACGGTGGCAGGCCGACAAAGTCCACCCGCCATCGTAATGGGGCCCTAAATTACTAAACCTACTGAAACATTAACTTCTCAGTAAAACATGTTTTTTTATTTTTAACTACCTGATAAAGGTTATCACTAAAAATATTGATTCTTCTTTTTATATATCAACAGATTACTACATCCAACAACAAAATACAAACAATATTTGGACTGAAAATGTATATCTACAAAACGTTGTGAAAAGCATATTGCAATGTAATTTCCTAAAATATTTACAACAAAAAACAAGTAAAGACATAAAGCATGCAAAAACAAATTAAACAAATCATCATTACAAATTATAAACAATGTCCAAATAATGTGTCTTTCAGCTTTCAAAACTTTCAACAAACATAAAAAAGAACAAGGTCATTTTCACATCAATAAACTCTTACATTAAAATTTGTACTTCTTTATTGAAAATCAGTGCCACTTTTTTGTCCCAGAGAAAAACACATTTAGCAAGTAAATAATGTCTTTAACTTCACTAAAGAAATATAAGCAAACACAAATGCATCGCTTCAAATAAAAATGAAAAAGTTTTGTACAATTATAAAACATTAACCTGTTGTTCGTTAACCAAAAATATACCATTCTATTTCAGAAAAATATTTTAAAATATTTTCAATATACTAAAAATAAATTTCTTTCTACTTTTTCAGACCACAATACAACTCAAATTCATAAACCAAAGAAATAAACAACCTAAACAATTTAATAAAGGTAAGATTTCAAAAACAAAAGCCAAGCGAAAACTTTAACTATGTTTCTCTCCCTAGGAAACTTTTACATAAATTATATGTATGTACTAAACCCCATTAAATATTTTTCATTTGAGAACCACCGAATAAAGAAATCAATTTTCCAAAGAAAAACAAACAATTAAGCAACATCTAATTCAAGGGTAAGAAAAACTAAAATAATTTTCAATACAACAAATTAAGTTTTTTTCTCCCTATAAAGCATAATTTTTTTGTAAGAAGCCAACAAAGATAATAATAATAATAATAATCAACATTTGTAAAGCGCGAACAATCACCCGTAAGGGTCTCTAGGTGCTAGGGGCCGTCGGGAAGATTAAGCAAGCTATTGCCCAGAGTCACATGGTGCTCGACTAATCTGCCGCCGGCGATCGAACAGTGATCCCCAGAGTCCGGTGTCAGTCGCCCTGGCCGCGGCACCAGTAAGCCAAGCAGAAATTGAAAACATTAATTGTAAACTATTAAATTGATTATATCAAATAAACTATAATTTTCCCTCTAAAAGGTATACACTACAAATTAGAAAAATAACATTATTTTTCATCTTTTTTCTGTTTTCAGAACAAACAATGTGTACCCCATCCAAAGAAGCCAAATACATGACATCACAAACATTTGCAATAGGTCTCGCATTTACGCAAGCTTGAGCTATCGGCACTGTAAATGACAAAGCCTGTTATTTATGTTTCCGTTTTTAAAACATAAATAAAAGGCATTGTCATTTACAATGCCAATAGCTTAATGTCGCGTAAATGCGAGACCTATTGCATTGCAAATGCTTTTTTTTTTTTTTTTTTTGCTTCTATGGACATGGCCTGAAAATTATACGTCATTCGAAAATATCATTGTGCAGAATTTGATCGGAGTATTTCAGACCAACCAGATGGATCAAAAGCGCCTCGGTTCAGGGATGTGGGATCAGTGAGCTTTGCGACACAACCAACTGCACGAGCACGAAGACAACAGCAAAGCAAATCTGGCAGACTGGCCTTGGAGGTCTTTCCCCAGAGGTCAAGGGCTCGGAAAGCCCCAAAGGGTTGGGGCAAGAGCCAGTCGACACAGACTACTCTAGCTCTCGCTGGCTGCCAGAAGCAAGCACAGAAGTGCTGATGACCCGCCATTTCAGAACCCTGCCACGTCACTGACTCTGCCCCAATCCTCCTGGCCCCTCATAGGTCCCCTCCCCTTCCGGTTTTAAGTATGAGCTCCACTTTCCTCCGGCAGTGCCCTATCGGTCCCAGGGGCTTGTGTTGCTATGTGTGAACCGCCGGCACAAAACACTACTTTTTTCGTCCCCCTCTTCATCTGTTCCTGCTCTATCAGTAATACATTTGCAACATCGCACTTTTATTAGTGCTTCTCACTTTCAAATTCCAGCTCGCGCAGGAGGCTCATCATCATTCTGGGCATTCTTATTGGCAGGTATCCAGTTGCGATCTGCTGCTGGTGGCTGGAGCAGGGATCGGCCCGCTGGCGCTGCCTGCTGCTCTCTGCCCCGCTGGACCACTCATTAACTCTAGCACATCACAGATGCCTATATGGCACTGATTTCACCCACACGTACTAGCAGCCCTGCAGATATATCCGCATTTATGGTATAGAGAGCTGCAACATGTTCCCATATTGGCAAGGACACAAGTAAATAGCCTTTCTACTCTTGAGTTTAACATATTGGGGCATTCTGGGAGTTGTAGTCTTCGAAGAAGAATTAGTCCACTATCATGGCTGAAAGCAGTCACTTGTATAAGGGATGCAGAGGCTGGGAGCATGCTGTTCACCCTTCAAGGCTCCAAACCCAGATATGGTTGTCCCCGAATTTGTAACTTAAGTACTTAAGTGCCATGATCCACCCCGCATTTCAATCCACAGCTCGCTTAGCGGTCTATCCGTACTCCCTCCAAATCAAAAAATATATGCCAATCATAGGTCCCTTTTAATAACCGAGCAGACTCTTTAACATTGTGACTTTTGTTTGAACGATGGCATGTTGACTTAACTTAGTACTATGGATGTGGTTTTATACAGGTATTTGTAGACTATCACTACTGTTTATCGCAAAAGGGAATAGTTGGGCAGCAAACATGCCAAGGGCGGGCATTGTCTAATTTGTGACAATATCGCTCCATCCCGACAAGTTGTCGGTCATTAGCCACTTTGCATGTTGTGACTTATAAATCCACATTTGGATAAGAAAACTACAAATTACAAAATTAAACTCCCTGCTTGGTACAAGGATACAAAACTGGGGTTCAGTGTGAAGTGTGTTGGAAGATAAACACTCTCTTGATATAAAGACTATGCTTTCAAAGTAATCACAATGTAGTTTTTTCAAATTTGTTTTAATTTATTGTTAAAACAAGTGTTAATAATATTAACTAAGTCTCATTTAAGGCTGAGGTGCAAGGATTTGAATACAAAGTTATCCTCTTGTTCTTCACTCTGCACGCACATTTTGAAGTGATGCATTAACAAATGCACCTACCATGGTTGTCTCGGTGCCAAATTCCACCCACAGTGCAGCGACTGATGGCAAACAACAGCAGTAAGACCTGCTGGTCGTTATCGTGAAGGAACCGGAAGTTATTCCCAGGGAAACTGAAAGTGACTAAGTGTTTATTTGGTTATTTCAGAAACCCTTCCAATGGAAGGTGAAATCCGGGAGGTGACCTGTGTGTGCAGGAGTCCGCGTGAAAGAGCCTCCCATACTGACAGCCTTTTAGCCTCAATATTTGTGCCAGACATGCCTTCCAAACTGCAATGGTTTGTGACCACAATTTCAGTCGCAAAGCATTGCTAAACTACAGACTTCTGAAAGGAGGTGATAACCGATTCACAAAAAGCAAGGATTCCGACGGGACACCTACTTTGTGAATGTAAAAAATTCAGTTTGTTAGAGAGTAGGCACTGGTCCAGGGGACCACACCAAACGCTGGAACAAACTTTATTTAAATGCATGCCAGTTTCCTTTAAAACAAAAGGGTTGCATTTAAAAAATAAGTTTATTGAAAATAAATGACAGACATGGTGGCATGCTGATTCTTGGAGGCCAATATCCGTGTGATTGTGGTTAATTGGACTGAGCTGCAACTTTAATATTAATTAATTATTATTAATGAATATTAAGTAGGTCAAATTAGGAGGCAATCCAATTTTGTCTTTTACAGTCCGACCTAATGGTCTTTAAATGTCTTTATGGGGCCATATGTTTGAAACACATGGCCCCATAAAGATAAGAAAAGCTTTTACCGCAGACGTAAAGCAACCGAGCCAGTCCAACTGGGACGGCTCTAAAAGAGAAAAGTGTACGTCACTAGACGCTCTTTCCAATGGCTGGCCACCGTTTAGCATAAACAGGGACGCCAGCCAATGGAAAAGAGGGGTGGGGCTTAAAGCCCACTAGAGAAATCTACCCTAACTCATTAAATCTCGCGAGCGAGACTGCGCATGTTTGCGCAGTCTACGCCAGGCGAGACCTAAAAAGTGAGTACCGTGCTATAGGCCCCTCGAAGTGCTGGCTCAATGTTGAGAAACGCCCACGATATAGCGCTCCAAGCCATACATTTACATGTTCCTCCTGTGTCAACAATCCCACTGCACCCATGGGGAGAGGTAGGACATGCACTTTTCTAAAGCATGCATAGACAGAGCACGCCGCCCCCACACTTTACAAATTCAAGGTCACAGGGGGCACTTCCGCCTGGAAACGCTTCTCTTGCATCGGTCTGAAAAAGTATATATAGCCACAACACAGACGTGCATATGGAGCTCAGGAAGAGGGGGGTTTTATACCCCAAGGCACTGCCAAGAAAACCTTAAAGGGACACGTTCAAGAACGGGCACGTGTTTACATTAGGATAATCTAAGTTGCATGTCATTGTGAATACATGAACGCATGTTCTTGTGTCGTGCACGAAGCAAAGAGAATTCCCTCCTCAACACCTAAATGTTGGCATATAGGAGAAACGGAGGCGGGGGGATGAAACAGTGGTTGCCCAGGATCACACCTGTATGGCATCTCATGCAATGACGTGTGAAGATTGGAATTCTGTTGAGCACGTATGGCACAGAGATACTGAAAGAGTACCACAAATGCAAGGCACAAATAGCAAGGACATGTATAAACACCAAGTAAGTGCGAAGAATGTAGGGCTTAACAAGCAAGGATACGTATGAGCCCTGAGGTACGGCTACATCCCGCATGTGAAGCAAAACATACAAAGACTTGCAGAAACACTGAGTATGTGTCAGAAATATAAACCAAGATGAAAGTACAGGTATAAAATTCAGACACAACCAATAACGTGAGGCAGAACCTGCAAAAATATGGGTAAAAGCTGAGATACTGACTCGTATGTGAGACAGAACATGCAAATACATATAGAAACTGAGATCTTGCCAGAAATGTAAGCCACTACAAGAAAAGGACATGTATAAACATTGAGATACTGTCACAGAAGTAAAGTATGTCGTACAAGATGTGTGTACTATGCACGTAAAGAAGAACATGCAAGGACATTTACACAAGTATGCGGTCATGGTATAAAATATAAAAAGTTATGTAGAAATACTGGCATACTGCCATGTTAACATTATAGAACATGCAAGGACAATAAAAACCTCAATATCTTAACCCACCAAACGTAAAGCATACCAAACAACAACATATATGAGCACTGAAGTACTACCAAAGGTCTAAGGCACAGCATGCCAGAATAAGGATAAAAACGGATATGCTGCACATAAAATAGGGCATAGCAAGAAAGAATGTATAATGAGCATTGAGGTACTGACCCGAGGCAGAACTTACAAGGACATGTATGAACCACCAATAATGTAAGGCACAACATGAAAGGGCATGTATAAACACTGAAATACTGTCAGAACGCAAGACAATATGAAAGAACGTGTATTCACATTCAGATACAACCACCAATGTGAGGCTGGACATGCACGGACATGTATAAACATTCAGAGACACCCAATAGCGTGAGGCAGCACATGCAAGGGCATGCATGAACACTGAACTACTGCCACAAATGTAAAGCACATCATACATGGACATGTATGAAGAGATACTGGTGTGCATGGAGGCAGAACATGCAAGGGATTGCCACACATATAAAGTACAGCACAGAAGGGCAAATACAAATATTGACATACTGCCAGGGTGGTAAGCTAGAAACCATTATATACTAGCAAAAACGTAAAGCAAACCATACAAGGAAATATCTGACCACTTAGTTATTGCCAGAGATGTAAAGTCTGCTGGCAGTTCAGGATAGACTGTTCCCAAGAGGAGCTGGGTCGGTACTGATTTGCATAAGGCAGGCCTCTGTCTAGAGTGGCAAGTGGGTGTTAATGCTCCAATCAATTGAAAGATTATTGCAAGCATTCCATCCATAACCATGTTGTTTGTTACAATACATACAAGGCATAGCATGCGCGACTGCCCTGCTGAATATATCTACATAAAGAATAAGGAGGTACAAGAATATCGAGAACAGAATATCGAGGGCCAAAATATGGGAAAGATAAGTGCATATAGGGAACTATAGATTAATTATGCCTAACTTGAGATATAGGTACCTCGTAGGTACATATACGTGGAGATAGGTATAGAAAATCAAGATGTACCTGTTGATATTCTTTTCGATTTTTTTTATCCTATAGATTCAGTAACCTCGGTATACTGACTGATATTTAACATGCACACACACCGCATGTGAGAATTTGTCGAAATACTGAACGGTGAAGGAAACTGAATTTTAACAGTAAACCGTTCTAAGATTCGATTTGAAATAATAAATGTTCTGTAGCATCAAACAATATAGAAGGCTGAACTTAATGTGGGATGTAAATTACTAAAATGTAAGAGCCGGGGCTATCCACGCAGTACAGGCTAATCCAGAATACACTGATCATATGCCATAAAGGAGATGCAGGTAGGTATATGAAATGTCAAACTTGTGCGGTAAAAGTACAGGGACTCAGGTCACCGACTGACAGAACCTTGAGAGGACCAGACTCAGGGCGTTAAGTGGGTAGGGTCCCGCCGCTGCCCATCACTGGCAGTTCTAAAAAGCAGGTGCTGAGACGGGTCCCATTCAGGCCCTCCATTTTTGCCCTCACCCTCAGGGTGCCAAAAGAAAATCTGAACTCTGCAGCAGTACCACCCTCCGCTGCCTTTGAAGCAACTCCAAAGAGACTCGTTAAAAGTGATTTCAGTGTAATCATTTCAGAACTGAAACATTTTCAATAGTATATACACAACAAAGTCATAGTTGTTGCTTATTTATCTTATGCAACTAACAACCATTGACAAAGCCAGTAATCCTGGTTTGATGTAGGTATCATGTTTCTTGCTGTATCATATGTCTGGTTGCAATGACAAACAGCAAGTTACCAGTCCTGTGGTGGCACATTATGCTGAGCAGAGATGCTTAGTTTACTGCTTTTAAGGCACCCCCTCAATTACATTGACCACGCCCATTTGAGAGAATGTTTTTTTCATCCCACTTGAAGCTCTGTCCAGGCTTCCATCTCCATGGGGGATAGCAGGTCTGTTAACAGAAGGACGCTTGAACCGGCGGTTGCAGAGCATCCCCCCGGTGGCCCATCACACCACCAGGCCACCCCATCCATTAAAGGTGACGGCACAATGCACAGTGGTGCAGAGTGTACGTAACGTGCTAGCGCGCGAGAGCTGCAGGCAGGGCACCTGCTTCCACAGCTGGCTGGTCACACACAATCCATCACAAGCCCAATTGCACCGACTCCCACAGTGAGCAAACAGAGCCCCCACCCACGCAGGTGCCTTTGTCTGCAGATCCTTTCTTCACCTTGAGGAGCCAAGAAGTAAATAACAAAAGGGTACGGCCCCTCACTGCTTCATCTGCTGCGTCAGTGTCAAGTGTCAAGGGAGAGATGTAAGGGGCAAGGTTAGTCAATAGAGAGCATTCTCCCTCTGACCCGGAAAACACAAGAAAGAAAAGGTAGCAGGTCCTGGGGACTCAGTGAGCTAATGCATTCACAGCAGGGGTGTTTGTTTGACATGATGGTCACAGGTTTGAATCCTAGCAAGGCCTCTCACACCACCCTCCTGTAGTCTCTAAATGGAGCACCACCGAGTTGGGGGTAACAATAAATATCAGTTATCTGTCCACAGCGTCAAGAGATGCTTCTTCGTAAATGTGCACTACAATTAACAGAGTGCTGCCATCACCCTACAAGAGATAATGGAAAAACACGCCTGTTACCTGTCCAAGGGAATGCAAAGTGCACCTCTACTAAGTGGGCTTATGGCAAGTGACGACACCTTCAATTAGCAGTGCGCATGCTTGGAACTGTAGGCCAGTGCACAATTCTGCAAAAACTAGAACTGCAAGTTTTACAAGCAGCAGGGAAAGCGCTTGCTTTCACTTCCGCTTGAAAAAAACCCAAAGAAGCCCGCGAGTGGTGCACGCGCGCACGCGCCACTGCGAGCCATGGCCTATTGGTATCTAATACGCGCACCAAGCGCGTAATAGACACCAATAGGCCATGGGCGGAGCAATGCGCCCGCCTTTGGCCAATTGCGTGCAGTCTTTTATAAAAAGACGCACGCAAAGGCCAATCGCGTAGCACAAAAGGAATCGAACACGACAAGCGTGTGCAATTCCTAGGTCAGCTTAGATTCCCCGTTTTTCACCTACTAAATGTCTCGCGCTGCGCGAGCACTGCTGCGCAGTGCACCGCTAGGCGCGAGACCTAAAAACGGGGGAACAGACTGCTGAACCATAGTGGGTATGTTTATTGTAAGGAAAGACTATCTGAACCCAGGTGTCATTGGAGGTGTGTGCAATTTACTCAACCCATTGCACAGGCAGAGCAGTTACTCTTGGTGACACTGCTTTAAGAACCACAGACCATAACCACTCTGCCTCTGCAATGGAGATTGAAGTTAGAGAACGAATTAATGAAACTAACGATATTGCATCCTCCAATGAACCCTGTGGTGCAGTTTTAAGGGAGGTATTCCAACTCATTCCCCCACATGTTGCAAGTAGTATGCCCACCATACCTAATTTGCGAAGAATTATTCAACGTCAAAAACAGACAAGTAACCCACAAAGAGTAACACCGTAAACTTACTCCGACATAATTCTTCCATCTAAACTCTGTTACTGTTTCTAATGACCCTTACCTTTTGCATGACAACCAAAACCCTCAAAAGAGAATACTAATCTTTAGCACACCCCATAATCTAGTAAGGTTAGAAAACAGTGATATTTGGATGATGGATGGAACATTTAAAAGCACGCCCCATCCATTCACCCAAATATACACTATTCACGCATACATTAACAATACAGTAGTTTCCTTAGTTTACAGTTTACTCCGTGATGAACAATCCTCAACATACACTGAATTGTCAATGATAAATTCTAAAACAAACAACAAAAGTCTGAGAAAAGTAATAGTTGACAATAACCAAAACATACCCAAATACCAGGATGTTTCTTTCACTTTTCTCTGGCATATTGGCAAAAACTTCAAAAAACATCTTTAATTGAGGATTATATATCAGATAGCAAACTACAGTTTGAACTAAAAAAAAATAACTGCCCTTTGCTTTGTTCCTCCCGACACTGTAGACGAGTACTACACTTCAATTACAGAACCAGACTATTTTACAACAAATGAAGAAAAATGGGCACCTATACTAAATTATTTTGAAGACACATGGATTGGCCATCTAAGCAAGTCGGGTCACAGGAGGAGACCACGTTTCCATGTGGAGTGGTGGAACTGTTACTCGACCTGCTTAGAGGGAGGAGCAAAAACAAACAATGCCATAGAGGGATGGCACAACTCCTTCAACAAATCAATTGGCAAACCTCATCCTAATTTCCATAATTTTTGGGGACATTTTGAAGCAGGAGCAAAGTTTCCTAGAAATGAGAATGTCACAATCATTAACAGTTAGTCTGAACCCACGTATTTCTACCAGAACTAAGGAAATGTCTGAAAGACTATTGGGGGTAATTGAACAGTTTACGTCGACAGTGGCTTCAGACTACCTTGATAATCTTGCACACATCCTACACTTCTAACACACACAACATTTTTACTTCTCTGTTTTGCCCTAAAACTACTACTAATTCAACTGATTATTTCTAAACTTTTTTAAATGAATATTAAAAGTCGGGTCTCCTTACCTTCAGAAGTTTTCTTTCTTCAACTCTTGGACTTACATTCCATCCATTACTTCACCAAGAGTCCTTTATTTTTTGAAAAGTCCATAGTAAATAAAGAATCCATTTGAAAAATCCATAAACCGATAAAAAATATATTAATATGCACACTAAAAACAGTGCATATCTAAAAAAAAAAAAACGCACCCAATAAAAACATCCCGAAAAATATATTGTTAAAAACACGCAACAAATTCCAACGTCGCAATCCAATTCTGATCGAAAGACAATGCCATGTCGTTAGCAGTAGAGATCTAAAATGAAGAGACCCAAGAAAAAAATATATATATATATTTTCAGGTTTTTATCTTGAAAAACCCAACAAATTCCAATGATTCAATCCATCTGGCCCAAAAATACTGTTTCAAAATAATGATGAGCACATCCAAAATCTATAACTTGAAATCACATTGTAAAACCATCTAACCGCGACGATGATAAAAATATCTATTTTTTTTTAAAGTGTGTCGCTAAACTACATCATTTGTTTGTTGTAACGCTAAACTAAAAAAAGCACACCTTTCAAAACACTTTTGTTTCATGAAGTGTTTAATATATATCATATCATTAACCACTTTATGAAACAAATAGTTTGTGAAAAAAAAAGACCCGACGTGGGCCTACTACTGCAACATGTAATGGCGGAAATTAGTTGGTAAACACACATCAAAAACCTAAAACACATTTACTACATATATCTACCTCCCTCGTCTCTCCTTACAATAAACATTACCACTACACTATATATTTTAATAATGTAAATTAGTCTTACCTTAACGCAGCTCTCCCTTGCTTCTGTTCTCTCCAGCAACGATCTCCGTAATGATGAAAGTTACGTTGACGAGTCGACGTCATTTCTTTTGGTAAAGATAAAAAAGAACATTTTCTCTCATTGAAAACAGTAGAAAAGTGAGACATTTTTTCAAAAATGTATTATAAAATGTTATTGTACATAGTAAAATACAAAAATATTTTTATAAAATATGTATATGTTTACTATGTTTTCTTAATTTATTTCAATAATTAAAAATATGTAAATTTATTAATAAGAAATTGTTATCAATACATTATATATCTTGTATTTGTTTATACATGTTTACTTATGTCCCAAAAAATGTAAAAATGCTAAATAATTTTTGGGGAATTTACAAATTTAAATGTATATATTTTATATTTTTTAAACATTAATAAATATTAATTTACATCTACTTAACATTAGATTTTATTTATAATTTGTCCCCATTAAAATCTTAACCATCATAATATTTAAACATCACAAAACGTATTTTTTCATTACTAATTATTTATATTTAGGATAATTTTAATATATAAATATTATTACCAGAGTACAACATTTTAAAATAACTTAATTACCTCATCCATTAGCAAAAAATAAATAATGACTTCGAAATTATTTTACGCATAACAAACAATTTCCATTACATATTAAATATGAAATAACATTAAATATGAAATATTAAATATAAACTTTTCAGTTAATTTTAAATTAAAATATGAATATTAATACCGGAGTATTAATTATTTTTAAAAACAAAATCAAAATAATATTTTCTAATACTTTTTACCTAATAAATATCAGCTTACAATTAATATTAATGCCTGAGTATCAATTAACCAAAACCTATACCTATTCCATTAAATAATATCGTTATTATCATAAATATTAACTAATTAATAACAAAATAAATACTGGAGTATTAAATGCTTTTTTTTTTTTTAATCGAAATAATATTTTCTATTAGTTTTTGCCTATTTAATAACAAGGTAGTATTAATATTCATACCAGAGTATTAATTTACCCAAAAATATACCTATTCCATAAAATAATTAATATGATCATAAATATTAACTATTTAATAACAATATTAAGACCTAAAAATTAATAATTAATAACAATAGTTGTATGTATTAATAATATTTGTTATATTATTAAACATACATTAACAAAAAATAAAACAAACACTTACCATACAATACTTACCAATGCGTTGTAAAATCATGCGATGCAAGTGTATCTGCGTTGTAATGGTTGCGTTGTACAGGCATTGCGTTGTAATGCCTGCGTTGTAAAGGATGTCTCCCACCAGATCCTGCAGCTGGAGGGGTCTTCGGAGTCTGCGACTGACCCCCTTGTTTATAGGCAGATTACAGCCAGGAAAACTGAATACCGGGATTTGGCACAGGAAGGGGCAACAAAACAAATGATGGCCACACTACATCCCTACATGAGACAGAGGATAATGCCAGCAAACTTCTTGCAAGGTTGAGCAGACGGGAACAAGAGAGTTGCTGGGTGCAAAGACTAACAAATCAAGCAGGTGATCCCTGGGACACCGATGCACAAAGTTGTGGAAGAGTTTGCCCGCTACTATGAGCAGTTTTACACGGCCCACACTCACCGGGATTTAGCCACTATTGCGAAGTTCCTGGCTGCCGTCCCAACTCCTGTGTTGGACGTGGAGGCGCGGAAGACACTAGATAGGGAATTAACACTGAGTGAGGTGGAGGCAGCCATCGGCAAATTAAGGCCAGGCAAAATACCAGGACTCAATGGCATTGCGGCCGAGTTTTACAAACTTTACGCCAGCTTGCTAGGGCCTCACCTGCTGAACATGTTTTGGGGGAAACAACCTTTACAATGGAGTCATTACAACGCACTACCTCTACAACGCAGTCATTACATCGCAACATCCTTTACATCACATGCCATTACAACGCATGTCACAACAACGCATGCCATTACAACGCATGCTATCACAACGCATAGTTTTTACCCCTACACTATCCAACACTTACCATACTGTTGCACTCACTGGAGTGGGAATAGTAATTTTAACCCCTACACTATCCAACACTTACCCTACTGTTACCCCAAAAAGCATGCGATGTAATGGTAAGCGTTGTAAAGGCATCCGTTGTAAATGTTTGCGTTGTAACTTCATACATTCTGTTTTGGGAAGTAGGTGAATTGGGGGGGGGGGGAAGAGGAGGGGGGGGATCTCCCCTCTGATCTCCAAAGAGCAACCATTATAGTGCTCCTCAAGGAGGGAAAACCTAGGGAGCAGTGCGACTCATATCGCCCGATATCACTGCTCAACATCAAGACATCAGTCTGGATTCATGCCAGGTAGGTCAACACGGCTTCACCAGCGGCGTACACACAATAGGCTGACAACAGAGCAGACCCGACAGGCACTCTTTCAGATCCTTGGGGACTACAGGACTCCTTCTGGGTACAGGATTAATTGGGACAAGTCAGTGCTGTATTCTCCACATGGTAAAATACACCAACGGCTACTTCCAAAGGGGCTAGGAGTTGCAAACGACTGGGACAAATATTTGGGGATCTTTATAACACTGCAGAAGAAACTATGAATCAGCTGCAATCTCAAGCAGGTGATATTGAAATTTCAGGCTGATGAGGGGGCTTCCCCCTCTCTGAAGGGGCAGACGGCCCTCTTCAAAATGATCACACATCCCAAACTACAGTATGTGCTGCAGAATACATGCAATCTGTTCCCACAGGCGGCGTACACCAGGATAAATGGGGAAGTGATGCTTCTGCTATGGGATCGGGACACCCTAGAGAGTCGCATCGAACACTGCAGCACTACCCATATAACGGGGCCTCGCTCCCCTAGATATTGAGGGATTCCACAGGCTGCTCACCTGATGAATATTAATGACTTAATCTTTGCCCCCCAGGACCACTCGACCTTTAGTCTTCAGCGCACCATGTTAGAGCAGAGATCACACCCACACAAACTATGGTGGGGAGGGGGCAACGGTTGCCACCAGCAACACAGGTGGCCCTGGAGCAAGGACCTAAGCGCTCTTCATCATCATCAAGGAGTTTGCCCAACCCACCAGCGAATCGACTGACATCCCTCCCTCACGAGACCTCTGCGACAAACTCAGCACCTTCTTTCACCACAAAATCAAGAGCATCTACGACAACTTCGATTAAGACAACAAACACATGGAACCCCCACCAAAGACCCCCAACACCCTGAAGCCAACGATCGAAAGCAGGATAGACCTCACCACCTAAGACACACTGAAGACGATGAAGTCAATCCAATCCGGGCCCCAACGGACCCCTGCCCCCACCACATCTTCAACAGAACCGCCGACACCATCACACCCATGCTCCACCACACCATCAACCGCTCCCTGGCGACCGCCTAGTTCAACGATGACTGGAAACACGCCGAGGTCAACCCCCTCCTGAAGAAACCCTCGGCGGACCCCACCGACCTCAAAAACTACAGACCCATCTCCCTGCTCCCGTTCCCTGCGAAAGTTATCAAGAAAGCCATCAACGTTCACTGCCTCGGCGTATTGAACATGATGACCCCCTTTCCCTGTAGCATTCCTTTTCCATGTAATGATGTACCAATTCCCATCCTATGTCATGGCAGTGCACTGATGTGTGGATTCCTCTGTAATGTCTAAAATTGAACCGATGTATGTTTAAATAAAAAGATTTATAAAAGGAAAATAAAACGAGAGCCATCAACAGCCACATTCATCTAAGAGCACAACATCCTCGACTCCTCCCAATGTGGCTTCAAGAAAAAAACACAGTACGGAAACCGCCCCCTACTGGACAATAGAGAAACAGTAGCCCTCATCCTCCTCGACCTCTCAGCAGCATTCAACACCGTCTCCCACCGCACCCTATTACGCAGACTTCACAACGCAGGGATCCAGGACAAGGCCCTCAACTGGATCAGCTCCTTCCACTCCAGCAGAACGCAGCGGGTCTGACTTCCCCCTTTCCTCTCAGACCCTACGCCAACCACCTGCGGAGTCCCTCAGGGATCCTCCCTCAGCCCGACGCTCTTCAACGTCTACATGGCTCCACTCACCTCATCGTCAAAACCTATGGACTCAACATTGTGTCATACACAGACGACACCCAACTCATCCTCTCCCTATCCAATGAAACCAACACCGCCAGACACAACTTTCGAGAAAGCATGGAAGCCATCGCCAAATGGATGAAAAACAGCTGCCTGCAACTTAACACCAACAAGACGGAAGTACTCCTCATGGGCCCAAACCCCGACACCTGGAACGAAACATGGTGGCCCCCGCCCTCGGAAACCCGCCCACACCCACGGACCACGCACGCAACCTGGGAATCATCCTGGACTCCGAGCTCAAAATGGACTGCCTGATCAACTCAGTCTCAAACTCATGCCTTCACACCCTCCGCCTCCTACGTAGGACTTTCAAATGGATCCCCTTCGAGCACAAAAAGACCGTCACTCAGGCCCTCGTCACAAGCAGACTCGACAACGGCAACACACTCTACGTCGGAATAAACAAAAACCTCACACGCAAGCTACAGAACATCCAAAATGCTGCCGCAAGACTGGTCTTCAACCTGCCAAAACACTGCCACATCTCCCAGCACCTGCACACACTCCACTGGCTCCCCATCGAGGCAAGAGTCACCTTCAAGATGCTCACCCACGCACACAAGGCCCTCCACAACACCGGACCAGCATACCTTAACAGCCGACTCAAATTCCACGCACCCCAAAGGACCCTACGATCAACCCAGCTTGCCTACACTGTGGTCCCACGCACACAAAAAAAAACACAGATCGGGAGGCTGCTCCTTATTCTTCCTCGTAGCCAAAGCCTGAACACCCTTCCGCTCCACCTCAGACAGACAACATCACTTTCCATCTTCGTAAGAGACCTCAAAACCTGGCTCTTCGACGGACCCCCTCCTTGAAGGACCGGAACCTGCACCCCTCCCACCCCCAGCGCCTTGAGACCCTTACGGGTGAGTAGTCGCACTTAACAAACGTTTGATTGATTGATTGATTCCTACAAAGACGATCGGATGGGCTCCCAAAATTACCAGGGAAACGCCCATTTGAAAAGGAACATGGCTCAGTTAAGTGGGGAAAACTAAGGGGATTTGGGGCGTGGTACACAATTGGCATCGCTATTGTGGGGAATATCCTAGAGTGTCTGGCCGTGCTTTAAATGTGCGGTCTTGTTTTTTGTTTATGTTTGAGTGCTTCCACATTTGTGCAAAAAAAAAAAAAAGGAGTATGTGCTACTGGGCACTCCCTGTGAACTTTCGGGGACATTGGCATGTTGCTCATAACTATTATTTTGCTTTAGTTTATGCATAAACATAAAAACATATTTAATAAAGAAAAATAAAAAAAGACAGCTGTCTGCCCACGAGAAACTAAAGTATTAAGAAGCAAAAGTACTGGCAAATGTTGTCATACATTAAAACCATGAAATATAACAACACAACAAAGCACTGCTCTGGTTCTTCATTGGGTGGCATTCAGTGCATTCAGGTTCATGTATGGAAACAGGTGTATGCAATTTTCTATTCTTAAATTCATTTACAGAGAATGTGAAATGGTAACTTTGACACCAGTTTTCCTGACCTGTGCTCAGCAGACCTGGACTCTCCCTTCTGCCTGTGCTGAGTGGATTATAGCTCTCCGTCATGCCTCTGCTGAGCCGATCAATACGCTCCCTACGGTCTATGCTGTCTGGACCTATACAATCCCATCTGCCTCGGTTGAGGAGTTCTGGGCACTTCCTTCTGTCTGTACTTAGAAGACTTTTCAGACACTGGGAATCTTCTCTGCTTACAGTGAACCCATCCAACGTGGGCATGGTTACACCTATATAAAAAAAAAAGACAAACGTTTTAATTAAAATAAGATAGCATAAAAATGCACAGTGTATTAGTTTGCAGGTGGAATTTTCCCTCATTTATGAAACATTTTACGTTCAGCCGGAATACAAGCAAAGTACACATTTCTAAATATTTCCATTTTGTAAGATACAGCTGTCTAAATATATAGTTATAATTCCAATCTTGAATATTTTTGCACTTTTTTTTTTTTTTTGTAAAGTGTCTTTATTCACCTTGCAGTAGGGTCGGTGCTTTGGTTCTATGTACATGAAAAAGGACGGACACATCATAGTCTTGGATAGATTATCGGACATAAGGCAAGCATTAGTGTATAGTCAGCGGACACAAGTCTGCATCCAAATAGAAGGATAGAAGGTGCACAGCTTTGAATAGGCCACAGAGTAAAATTCTGAGCTGCGATGGTGAACACAGTAGCAGGTTGTAGGATCGAACTGGAGAGTTGAGGGGGTCAAAGTGGAAGAAGTGGGTTTTTGCGATCTCCTGAGTTGGGGAGTCAGTTTCTGTCTGAGATTCCGTGGTAGAGAACGCCACAGAGATGAATCTTAAACGGGGAAGGTCCTCCCCCACAATTCTTGCAGTGAGTCGGATACAAGCAACATGGTTCTGAGCTCTTTAGAACTTGAACAGCGATTTGTTGTGTAAGCCGAATACAAACTGTTACAATGATCAACTCTGGGGATAAACACAGAAAGGATTGAGGCAATTCCACTGCTCACAGGAGAGATCCCAATGATTAGGGCCAGGACTAGAAAAAAGTAGCATGCTTGTTTGACAGCCTCCGCCTCCTACGTAGGACTTTCAAATGGATCCCCCTCGAGGACAAAAAGACCGTCACTCAGGCCCTCGTCACAAGCAGACTTGACTACGGCAACGCACTCTACGTCGGAATAAACAAAAACCGCACACGCAAGCTACAGAACATCCAAAATGCTGCCGCAAGACTGGTCTTCAACCTGCCAAAACACTGCCACATCTCCCAGCACCTGCACACACTCCACTGGATCCCCATCGAGGCAAGAGTCACCTTCAAGATGCTCACCCACGCACACAAGGCCCTCCACAACACCGGACCAGCATACCTTAACAGCCGACTCAAATTCCACGCACCCCAAAGGACCCTACGATCAGCCCAGCTCGCCTACACTGTGGTCCCACGCACACAAAAAAAAAAAAACACAGATCGGGAGGCTGCTCCTTATCCTTCCTCGTAGCCACAGCCTGAACACCCTTCCGCTCCACCTCAGACAGACAACATCACTTTCCATCTTCGTAAGAGACCTCAAAACCTGGCTCTTCGATGGACCCCTCCTTGAAGGACCGGAACCTGCACCCCCCCACCCCCAGCGCCTTGAGACCCTTACGGGTGAGTAGTCGCACTTAACAAACGTTTGATTGATTGATTGATTCCTACAAAGACGATCAGATGGGCTCACAAAATTACCAGGGAAACGCCCATTTGAAAAGGAACATGGCTGAGTTAAGTGGGGAAAACTAAGGGGATTTGGGGCGTGGTACACAATTGGCATCGCTATTGTGGGGAATATCCTAGAGTGTCTGGCCGTGCTTTAAATGTGCGGTCTTGTTTTTTGTTTATGTTTGAGTGCTTCCACATTTGTGCAAAAAAAAGGAGTATGTGCTACTGGGCACTCCCTGTGAACTTTCGGGGACATTGGCATGTTGCTCATAACTATTATTTTGCTTTGGTTTATGCATAAACATAAAAACATATTTAATAAATAAAAATAAAAAAAGACAGCTGTCTGCCCACGAGAACCTAAACAATTTACAACGACTTCATGAGCTCCTCTATCAGCTCGAAGTGTTGCGGCCACGAGCAGGAAGTTATTACTAAAGACGGCCCCTGCCTCAGTAACTTTCCCCCTATCTCAGTGGAGGAAACGTGTAGGCTGATTACCTTAATAAAATCTGGATCACCTTTGGATCCATGTCCTCCATCAGTGTTTCATCGTGCGGCAGAGGCTATTGCAGGAGAGCTGTCCCCGCTAATCAATCAAATAATCGAGTCTGGTAGTTACCCTGCAAGTTGGAAGAGGGCAATAATTAGACCATTGTTAAAAAAACCTACTTTTGACCCTCACATCCTAAAGAACTACCGTCCGATTGCTGTACTTCCGATGGCAGCTAAGGTCATGGAGAGGGAGTTAAACCGGGTCCTAACAGAATATCTGGTCTCCCATGATCTGCTTGACTCCTCTCAGCACGGTTTCCGCGCTCAGCACTCCACGGAGTCCGCACTCCTGGTGGCAGCGGAGAAAATTTGTGGCATAGTGGATGGGGGTGGCAGGGCAGTTCTGGTGATGCTAGATCTGTCAGCTGCCTTCGATACTGTTAACCACACGGTGTTGAGGCAGAGGCTTCAGGAGATTGGTGTGCGAGGAACCGCTCTGTCCCTCCTTTCCTCTTTTTTAGAAGGCAGGGAGCAGAGTCTGCTATGGGATGGTCTGCAGTCTAATATTTTCCATCTACCCTGTGGGGTACCGCAGGGCTCTGCCTGATCACCAACGCTTTTTAACATCTACGTAGCCCCCCTGGCCAAGCTTATCAGGAAATATGGTTTTACCATAATATCCTATGCTGACGATTCCCAGCTCATAGTCTCGACTATGGAACAATCGAACGATGTGGCTTCCAATTGTCATAGCTGCCTATCTGAGATTATGAGCTGGATGCGGGAGAGCTTCCTGAAAATCAATACAGAGAAGACGGAGATCATAGAGTTTGGCCAGGGTAGCTCCGTGTGGAACGGATCCTGGTGGCCGGTGGAGGCGGGGGAGTGCCCTTGCCCTGTGTATAAAATCAGGAACCTGGGGGTGCTCTTTGATAGTCAGCTCAATTTCTCAGCACACGTCAGCAACCTTGCCTCATCATGTTCCTTCTTGATAAGGACGCTGCGGAAGATTTTTCCTTTTATCGAAGCTGACCTTCGCAAGACGGTGGTAGTGGCCCTCGTATTAGCGAGACTTGACTACTGTAACGCCTTGCTGCTAGGTATAAACAAGACCCAGATGAAGAGGTTGCAGACCTTGCAAAACTCTGCTGCAAGACTTCTGATAGATGTCCCCAGAGACCAATCTATCTCTGGTGGAATTAAAACACTGCACTGGCTCCCGATCCAGCAGCGCATAGAATTTAAGGCTATATGTTTAGTACATAAGGCTATATTTGGAGGAGGAGCCAAGGATGTTCAGCAGCTATTTATTCCTTATTCACCCGGCCGGGTCTTAAGGTCTACTACACAAAACCTCATCAAGATAAATCGTATGCGCAAAGTCAGATGGGGTGGCAGAGCCTTTTCTTTTCGTGACGCTGGCCTTTGGAATAAGCTGCCCTGTTCTATGAAATCAATAGGCAATCATCCAGCTTTCAGAAAACGGTTAAAAACATGGCTCTTTAATGAGACTTGCTGACGAAGATGACGTCTTTTCCCTCTCTTTCTACCAGCGCCAAAACGCTCCGGCATTCGCTGCGCTTTATAAATCATTATCCTATCCTATCCTATTAAGAAGCAAAAGTACTGGCAAATGTTGTCATACATTAAAACCATGAAATATAACACAACACAACACAACCTAGCCCTGCTCCGGTTCTTCATTGGGTGGCATTCAGTGCATTCAGGTTCATGTATGGAAACAGGTGTATGCAATTTTCTATTCTTAAATTCATTTACAGAGAATGTGAAATGGTAACTTTGACACCAGTTTTTCTGACCTGTGCTGAGCAGACCTGGACTCTCCCTTCTGTCTGTGCTGAGTGGATTATAGCTCTCCGTTATGCCTCTGCTGAGCCGATCAATACGCTCCCTACGGTCTATGCTGTCTGGACCTATACAATCCCATCTGCCTCGGTTGAGGAGCTCTGGGCACTTCCTTCTGTCTGTACTTAGAAGACTTTTCAGACACTGGGAATCTTCTCTGCTTACAGTGAGCCCATCCAACGTGGGCATGGTTACACCTATATAAAAAAAAAAGACAAACGTTTTAATTAAAATAAGATAGCATAAAAATGCACAGTGTATTAGTTTGCAGGTGGAATTTTCCCTCATTTATGAAACATTTTACGTTCAGCCGGAATACAAGCAAAGTACACATTTCTAAATATTTCCATTTTGTAAGATACAGTTGTCTAAATATATGGTTATAATTCCAATCTTGAATATTTTTGCACTTTTTTTTTTTTTTGTAGTAAAGTGTCTTTATTCACCTTGCAGTAGGGTCGGTGCTTTGGTTCTATGTACATGAAAAAGGACGGACACATCATAGTCTTGGATAGATTATCGGACATAAGGCAAGCATTAGTGTATAGTCAGCGGACACAAGTCTGCATCCAAATAGAAGGATAGAAGGTGCACAGCTTTGAATAGGCCCCAGAGTAAAATTCTGAGCTGCGATGGTGAACACAGTAGCAGGCTGTAGGATCGAACTGGAGAGTTGAGGGGGTCAAAGTGGAAGAAGTGGGTTTTTGCGATCTCCTGAGTTGGGGAGTCCGTTTCTGTCTGAGATTCCGTGGTAGAGAACGCCACAGAGATGAATCAAAAATTAGCTAGCATTCGCGCCAAGAATTTTCAATTCTATTAAGGACACGGAGGCGAGGATTATGCTTCTCTTTCTATTTATTGCTACTCACAGCAGCCAATGAAAACTTGTGTTATATGAAAAAACAACAACATTTCTCATGATGCATATGTCACATCACTTCCTGCAGGGCCCCATAAGAGCCAGCCACACCGGAACTAGTCCTCTTTCTTTGCTCCGAACAGAAGTCCAATAAGTATTAAAGTTCAACCAGTATTAAAGTTCAACAACAACAGCTTCCAACGTGGAAGAACACCAGACCAGCTGGGAAACACGGCACTCTGTACACCGGATCAATCCATCTTCTTGTCAGATCCTGAAAGAACAGAAATAAACAACCCGTAACTTCTGTCAAAACAGAGTATATACAACACGGGTGGGCAAAAATTACATGACAGTAATTTAACCGGGTGGGATAATCCTCGCCTCCGTGTCCTTAATAGAATTGAAAATTCTTGGCGCGAATGCTAGCTAATTTTTGATTCTATTACAGGACCGGAGGCTTCGTATTATGCTAGTTTAACGCTGATTAAAAACAACAGAGGATATATCACCCACCGGTTTATAATAAAATTGTTTAAACGTGGATTCAGACGACCAGTCTGCAGAATGCATGATATCTTGCACCGTACAACCCAGCATGAAAGTTTTAGAGGCCATGGCGCCTCGAACAGAATGTGCACCAAACACTTGGGTATCCACCCCAGCCTCCTGCATAACTTTTTATCCATCGGGCTATGGTAGCCGCAGTAACAGGTTTATACGGTTTTTGCAAAGCAATTAATAATTGTACCACACCATCAGGCCTGAGAGACCTGGTAAACTCTTCATAAGCCTTGAGGCATTGAACCACACAAAGTTTAGCATTATCTGGAAAAGCATGATAATCCACACTACGTGACATGGTTTTAGTTCTAGACGTAATATTAAACGAAACACCCTCAGGAGTAAATACTCTACCTGTAATATCGAGCGCTTTGACATCCGAGGAACGTCTGCAAGCCGCTAGGCAAAGTAACATGGCCAGTTTGGCCGACAACTGTTTCCTGGACAACATATGGTTATCCGGCCAACTATTGAAGAGGGACAGAACCAGCGAGACGTCCCACAAAGAGGAATACTTTGGTTTGGGTGGATTGGCCACTCTAATGCCCTTTAGGAGTTTACAGATTAAAGGATGCATCCCGACAGGCTTGCCCTCGATCTGAGAGTGGCCTGCCGAGATGGCGGAGCGGAAGTTATTAACCGAGCGGTAGGCTAGACCTTGCGACGCCTTCTCCGAATTATTTTTTACAATATAGGGTAATCCTGCCCCCACGGGATCCACATGTTGTCCCATGCACCAACGAACCCAGCCTCCCCAGGCTGACGAATATCGTTTCCTGGTAGAGGGGGCCCATGCTTGATTGATAAAGCTCGCAGCCTGGTCCGAAAATCCTGGCATTTGCCAACGCTGCCTGAAAGTCTCCAGGCCATCAGGGACAGGTGCCCCGATAAAACCATCGGGTGTGTCTCCCCCTGAGGGCCCTGGAGCATGGTCGAGGACCAGGGAATCCTCCTGGGGAAGTCGCAACTCGCCTCCATCAGCAACGGGAACCAAGGTTGCGACTTCCACAAGGGAGTCACCAGTATCACTTCTGCTCTCTGGCGCATCACCTGAGTGAACACTCGGGGAATGAGGATGAACGGTGGAAACGCGTAGTTCAACTGCTGAGTCCACTCCTGTGCCAAGGCATCTGTCGCCAGCGCCAGAGGGTCCGGCCTCCAGCTGAAAAACTGCGTAATTTGACGGTTCTGCCTGGAGGCAAAGAGGTCGATCTCGCAACGGCCCCAAACTTCCTGTAACCACTGAACCACTCGTGGGCAAAGTTGCCAGTCGCTGTAGTCCCGGAGGTGGCGAGAGTTCCAATCCGCCACCACATTGGACTGACCCGGAATGTACTCCGCTATCACCGATATCTGGTTGGACAGGCAATAGTGCCAAAAGGCTTTCGCTATCTCCACCAACATCGAGGACCTCGTGCCTCCCAATTTGTTGATGTACCGGACTGCTGATATGTTGTCCATCCGAAGAAGGATGCAACACGAGATCTGCCTGGGAGCCAACGTCCGGATCGCAAAGGATCCCGCGAGGAGCTCTAGACAATTTATGTGAAGATTTAACTCTTCTAGGGACCACCGTCCCCCTGTGGAAATATTTCCGCAGCGCGATCCCCAACCCCACCGCCTGGCGTCGGACTCTCTGACCACCTCTGGTAACGAGCCGAAGATTGCTCTGCCGTTCCATGCCTCGACGTGGGCCAACCACCATTGCATCTCCTCTCTCACCTCCTGGGAAAGAGGGACTACGTCTGTGTAAGAAAGGCCCTTCTGTAAGTGTTGGCTCTTTAGGCGTTGAAGGGCCCTGTAGTGCAGGGGCCCCGGGAATATCGCCTGAATGGATGACGCAAGGAGGCCCACTATTCGGGTAATCCCCCTGAGCGAGACCATCTGTTTGGACAGGAACGAGCGTAGCTCCTTCTTGTTATCCCGTAGCTTGGAGCTCGGAAGGCAGAGTTGGGCCGTCTGAGAATTTATGACGAACCCCAGAAAGTCTATCGTCTGCGCGGGAGAGAGGACCGATTTCGGTTCGTTGATCACGAACCCCAGATTCTGCAAAATATGAATGGTCATGCGCAGATGTCGAGCCACTAGCTCCGGAGATTGCGCCATAATGAGCATGTCGTCCAAGTAGACAATCATGCGAACCCCTTGTTCTCTGAGGTAGGCCACGACCGGTTTCAGCACCTTGGTGAAGCACCACGGTGCTGAGGAAAGTCCAAAAGGAAGGACCAAATACTCGTACCACCCGTTCCGCCATTGAAACTGAAGGAATCTGCGGTGGGGACGATATATGGGAACTGACAGATAAGCGTCCTTCAGGTCCAGACGGACCAACCAGTCCCCCTGTTTCAGTAAATCCGCCAACAGATGGATGCCCTCCATCTTGAAATGTTTGTAAGTTAGAAAGTGGTTGAAGTCCTTCAAATTGAGTACCAACCTGTAACCGCCGCCTTTCTTCTGTACCAGAAAAATATTGCTGCAGAAACCGCGAGGGCCCTCTTTGCAAGGAGCTATCGCGTGTTTCTGCAGCAATCCGTCTATTTCTGAATCTATAAAATCGCACTCGAGTTGGGAAAAAGAAAGCTGCCTGGGGCGCTGTACCTGACGGGGTGTCTGAAAAAACTCTAGATGGAACCCCTGAACTGTCTGTAGTACCCAAGCGTCTTGTGATATCTGAGCCCAATTGTGAAAGAAATACCGAATACGCCCCCCCAAGGGAAGAGGAAGTAAATCTGGAGCGCTCACCTGAGGAATCGGCGGCTTGGAATCCTCCACGGTAGGAGCCTTTGTTAAAGCGCCGCTTGTTGAAGCGCTGTCTGGTGGGGTAGAAAGGGCCACCACGGGTGGAGTCCCAGTCACCTCTGCCTCGTCCGAAATCTCCTCGCTGGGGACCTTGGGAGTGCTGACGGCCAAACGAGCGTCCCCGCCCTCGTCCGGCCCTATTGAAAACACCGGCGTGAAAAACGCGCTTGATCCCGGCTTGAGCCTTGTCCAGGGTAGTGAACGTGCCCACGTACTTCGCAACGTCCTTTACAAACCGGTCACCAAAAAGGTTACCATCCGCCAATGGCCCAGGTTCCGACGCAGCCAGCTCTGTAAGGTTGGCATCCATCCGCATGAATATCGATTTCCTGCGCTCCGTAGATATCGCGCAGTTGGCATTCCCTAGCAAGCAGATAGCCCGTTGGGTCCAGCCTGCTAAAACGTGGGAGTCAATCGTGCTCCCTGATTCCTGTGCCTCCAGGGCCATCTCCAAAATTTTTGCCAAGGGCCCGACCACGTCCAGGATCTTGTCTTGGCAACCCCGCCAAGCACGATCAATCCCTTTCTTGGGATCTTTGGCGAACTTTCTCAAAAAAGTAAGCATGCTGGGGTCAATGTCCGGCGTCTCCGCCACTTTGTCTGAGAGGTCCGGCCTCGGGCATTCTGACCGTAGCCTGTTGCGCACCTCCTTATCAAACCCCTTGCGTAAGTTCTCGTGCAAGTACGCAGCCACCTCCGGAGCCGGTAACCAGTCCGATGATCTGGGGTGCACAATATCTGCGGGGTTGAAATTAAAGGGGGTAGGTGCCGGCGGGGAAGGCTCCGCATGCTTAGTCTTCTTGGACTTCTTTTTAGGAGGGGAGTCATCCGGGGTGTCAGAAGAGGTGGACGTAGACTCTGTGTCAGTGTCCTTCACCCTCTCACGCGCTCTAATCGGGCGCGGAAGCGCCACGTAGGACTCCGAATGGGGCCACGACTTATCCTGGGAGTCTCCTGACGTCCCCTCCGTGTGCCTAGGGAAGCCATGCCTTTTTGCAAACCTCTCCAGCTGCTTAGTGATGGGCTTCAAGGCCGTCGCCAGAGCTTGTTGTACAGTTCCAGGAACTGCTTTTTCTAGGGCCTTGTTGACCGACTCCTGGACAGAAGCATCCAGGGCCTCAACAATATTTTCTTCAAGGGCAGGTCCTCCTACCTCCTCCTCATACAAGGTATCATCCTCCTCATAATGCACCCACGTATCCATAGTGGAACCACACTTGTAGCGGTACTTGCTCATAAGGCAAGCGCAAAGAGGAAATCCAAGGGGGGAGCCAACCCACAGCACAGCAGCACCGGTACCTAGCTCCTCAGCAGCAGCTGTAGAACCATTATTACAGCCCACAGGGCGTAGTGGAGCCAAGAGCAAAAATCAAATACAAGGGAGGTGTGCTCCTCCAGGCCCAGGTCGTTTTTGCAGCCAGCCAGGCGTCAGCAGTGCTCTTCGAGTAAAACTACAGCCCAAATGCCTAAAAAACGAAACTAATCGGGTCGTTTCGATGTGCGTAGCCCAAATCCTACTAAAACTACCAGATTGGGCTACGCACGTGGAAACACGGACGAAACTAAAACTACCCGGCTCCTGGCGTCAGCGGCATTCGAGGGAAGCCCAGCGCCCATAATCCATAAATTTTGAACCCGCCGAAGGCGGGACGGTACCTGGTGCTGCAGAGGTTAAAGCGCAACGCGCTAGCTGGGGCATGCGAAGCGGCCGAGCGCCGCGTTTGATTTATGCAAATCGTAATAACATGCGCTCTCGCGCCTCGGCCCGCTCGCCGTCAACAATGCCTCAGATCCTACCGCGCTCCTCCGCGGTGACCACCAAGCGCCGCAGCGCGATTCAGAACCCCATCAACCCGAAGGTTGCAAATAAATCAGGGCGCTCTCGCCGGGAACATAAACAATAACGTAGCCTAAGCGGCTGACACAAACATTAGCTGTCGCTAGCAAGAAAATCACATATCTATGATTAAATCATTCACAATCGAATCTAATTTCCATAAAAATCGGAGCTTTCAACTTAACTGTCTGCGTGAGCAGCAAAGAAAGAGGACTAGTTCCGGTGTGGCTGGCTCTTATGGGGCCCTGCAGGAAGTGATGTGACATATGCATCATGAGAAATGTTGTTGTTTTTTCATATAACACAAGTTTTCATTGGCTGCTGTGAGTAGCAATAAATAGAAAGAGAAGCATAATACGAAGCCTCCGGTCCTGTAATAGAATCTTAAACGCGGAAGGTCCTCCCCCACAATTCTTGCAGTGAGTCGGATACAAGCAACGTGGTTCTGAGCTCTTTAGAACTTGAACAGCGATTTGTTGTGTAAGCCGGATACAAACTGTTACAATGATCAACTCTGGGGATAAACACAGCAAGGATTGAGGCAATTCCACTGCTCACAGGAGAGATCCCAATGATTAGGGCCAGAACTAGAAAAAAGTAGGATGCTTGTTTGACAGACACGGGAGCAGGATTTCAGTTATATCACCATTCACGCACCGAGTACTTCAAGGGGACAAAAGAATACTCATTCAATAACACCAACACTAAACCCTCAACTGACTGGCCATAAAGGAAGAGCTAACACTTGCATACCTCTGCTGGCAGTCTGATGCTATAGTAGATGTAAGCAATATCACAATAAGAGCATACTTGGATTCAAGAGCTATAACAGTGAGCTTATTATTAACGACAAACAAGAACTGTTCGTAACTCATTTCCAGAACACACATCATTGTTCATCACCCAGCTGTTTTTAACAGAAACACTAGACTATCAATCCGCTCTTTCATGGCTTTCAGGATGGCCAGTCCACACAAGCATATTTCCTCACCCAAGAAAATAGCTGCAATCTATACTTTATTTCGAACAAAAGGTTAACGTTGCTGTTTACATCGCAGATGAGTCAACTGCGTGACATTCGTCTAAATGATGTCGGTGGAGTAGAAGTACTACTTTACCGTGGTCTGGCGTCCTAGCTGGCCATCAGCTCCAGCCGCAAAGTATCCCACTCATTGTGGGAGATGCCTTATCAGTTTGTATTTGTTGAGCCTCAAGGAATGCCACTACAGCCGACTGTCGCAGAATTACATACACCTACTTTCCATTTGCAGCTGGGGAGTCAGTTTGCCTTCCAGTGAATTGTGATACTCCTTTTGGCAATCATTGCCAGGTCTCCAAATCTTCACAGTTGTTTCATTCCTAGTTCTGTGCACATGCCCTCGACACAGCACAGGGGACACCTTCATTCCAGACCCATACTCTCAGCAATCAGTGTCACAATCTCTCTCCAATGCTCCTTTATCCCATGCCATATGGAAGAAATCAACCTGTGATGGTTGGCTCTTGGGGCTCTAGTGTTCCAGGGACATTTGTACCATCCTGTAAGGCGGGAGGTAGGTCTGGCGCAAATAGTTAAACTGCGTGCATTTAAAAAGTAGGTTTCTCATAACCGTTTCAATGTATACAAGAGCACTGCACCATTTGCCCCCAGTCACCTCTCTTCCTATTTTCTACCCCCCATTTCAAATTCACAGCCGAGATATCTCTATAATCGGCAGGAGTCAATCCCAGTGTCTGGCCACTCAAACTGCTCTGAGAGATCTATGTTCACAAACTATGTCGAACGGCGCACACCATCCCGATCACCTTCATCACCCAAACATTTCGTCATCCACTGGAGCGGAGATGCCACACAGTATCTCTCAATGTTTGGGGCACCAATTCCCCCACCGTTTAAGGGTCGCTTGATTGTTCCTACTAAAACATTTTATGAGCTCCACCTCATACCAACTTCTTTCAATTCCTTGAAGAATGGTCTCCTGATTACAATATGTAAGGCCAGAAAAAAAACAAAAAAAATATAGGCAGCACCAGCATTTTCGCTATTGCTACTTGAACCATGGGGAAAGAGAGGACATTGACATTAAAATGAACAGACTGCCTGCATGGAGTTATATGCAGACAACGTCCTTTTATTTATTTATTTATTTTTTTTAATGACAGACCCATGGATCTCTGGCCCACATATCCTGCAGATGCCGCGAGTCTTTGTCCCGACCCTGAGCTTCATACCAACCCCTCTAAATCTGTACTGTTCCCGGTGTGTGGTAACCAGGGTAGAGGTACATGGGCAGCCCAGTTGACACACGCGGAGGGATTTAAATACTTTGGTATCTTCATGTCTCTTTGTCCAAAGATTTCATGGGCACATAACATAAATCCACTTCTCGTTGGCCTCCGAGATGAGACAACAATATAGTAATCTCTTCCCCTCTCACTGTTTGGACGCTCAATAATTTTTAAGATCGTCTTTTTACCTAGAATACTTTATCGGTTACAGAACTTCCCATACCACATACCGCGATCATGGTTCGCGCAAATAAACGCCATCCATAATAAATTCCTATCGATTGGAGGGGCAGTCCGGGTGGCAATACAAACCTGTGCACAATCAACGTATTGCAGTGGCATCGCAGCGGTGGACGTATACTCTTATTACACTGCCTCCCATTTATTAATCATAAATGAATGGTGGTATAACACACCAATGGACCCGGCGTTCGCACTGGAGCATGCAGAGATGGAGAGTGTCCCCCTCCTTCGGCTACTATACAGTAGCCAGAGCCTAGACTATCTACCTCATGCCAGCAGAACAGCGGCTCGGCTCTGGAGGTATACTGTAGGGCAAATGGGGTGGCGTGGGCGCCTGACACAGGCGACTCCCCTATGGCACGGCACCCACCTGCGCCAGGTGGCGGCTTTAACAGGATTCCGCAAATGGGACCTGGTGGGCATATCCACACTTGGAGATGTTATGAAGGGCACTGCTTTAAAGTCCTTCCAGCAGTTACAGGTAGAATTCCAATTGCATAAAACGCAATTCTATAAATACCTTCAAGTGAGTCGTGCTCTCACTCTCATGATTCTCACCCTGGACAACCTTCCAGAGTTTTACCCCCTTGAAGGCCGCCTTCTCATGGGGGTGAAACTCGGGCCCATAAAATCCGACAGATTTATCGGACTTTGACGACAGCCTCCAGAACGACCGTACACAAGACTAGAGGGGCGTGGCAGGAAGATATACCAGACTTAACTGATGAGGACTGGGCCGAGGCCATAACTAGTCCCTGGGGTGCGGCCGTGTCCTCTCGATACCGCCTCATCAAATTTAAATACGTACACCGAGTATATTATATACACGACTGTCTCTGGAGGACGGGGGTTATTCAATCCCCCCACATGTTTACGCTGCGAAACAGATGAGGGAACATTTATACATACGGTCTGGAATTGTACCACTATACAGCCCTTTTGGCGTAAAGTCTCAACTTCCCCGGGTTGGGTATTATCCTGGGATCTTCCATGCAACTCTAAATGGGGGGGCATCGGTATAAACAACATCTGCTCTTTCTGGCCCTCACTATTGCTAAGCGTGATATCGCTCAGTTATGGAAGAGGACCTCTCCCCCCGATGTTAGGGAAATGGCAAAAAGAACTAGATAGATGCATGGGCGCAGAGATTGCGGTATTCCCAGCGCGAGGCTGCCATAGGAAACACTAGAAAATATGGTCCAGATGGACAACATATTAGGGTATCGATCTCCCCCCCCTTTCCTCTCAGACCCCTTGATGAGTGAACCTATCCACACTTCCTTGACCACAACATGCCACATATTATATCTTATCTCCTATACAGGTACTCAAACATACTTACTAAAATGCAGGGGTAATGGAACGGTCTGTGCAAAGTTTTTGTTGTAACATATGCAAACTGTAGTTAATACTGTGCACACGCTTGGTACTTTTGAAATATCTTATCCTACCCTAATGGTACCATAAAAAGTCAATAAAATGGGTTAAAAAAAAAAAAGAAAATGAACAGACTGCCATATTGCTGTAACCACCCCTACCAACCAAGGTTGACTGTCATCAGTTAACCATCGGTAGGATAGTTTTGACCTCTTAATTCTTAAAGGCGTCTGGCTCCCACTTTAGTCATGCAATGGTTGGTTCTGGCTCGGCCATGGGCCTGTGAGGAAATAGACCATAATTTCCCAGTGTACCTGGAGACTAGAAATAATTCCAAACTTAGTCTTGGCAGTAGGAAGGCCGTTTACTTGGACCTTCAAGAACCAAAGTCCATCATCATCATCATCATTATGTGGCCTATCTGGTAACTATATACCCCAGTTCCGACCACACTCTGTCGCAGCGCAATAAAGAGGCTCCACTGCCATTGTGAAAAGCAGTGGCGAGAGCGGACACTCATGCCTTGTCCCCCTGTATAAATAAGCCCACTGTGTCATAATTATCTTTCCGGTTCGTACCCCTCCCAGTGGTTGAGTGTATAACAACCCAATCCACTTCCAGAATCCATGCTCTGAGCCCCATTTTTAGGTCTCGCTAGCGTTGCAGCACATGCGCTGCTCACTTTGCGAGGCATGCAGTATATACTATAGCGTGGAAGCTCCGTGTAAGCTCCACCCACTCTCCGCTCATCTTTTGTATTGGCTTAGGTCTTAAATGCAGCCTTCCCGTTGGTTTTAGGCTTGTTAGTCCCTCCTCCTGACGGCCATGTTGTCATTTGTGTCCTTCCATGGCTAATGGCCCCTTTACTGTCAACACTATTTGGTTCCTGTGCCTCCCCCCGTCCCCTCCTGCAGTCCTCGACTTCTCCACCCACCACCACTCCCGGTTGTGCTTTTTTGCTCGCCCGTACTCCCTTTTAAAATGCAATAGGACTCGCGTAATTGCGAGTTTTTACATTGCAAATGCTTGTTTTTAAAAGTAGTGCCTTACATAGTACGCATGCGCGCCAAAAGTGCAACGTGCTTTGTTTATATTCAGTGCGCTATGCGCGCTTTCAATTTCGATGCTGCCGGGACACTTGCGATCATTTGTTTATTCATTAGTTAACAAATAGTCCCCTTTCTATGTCCATGACGCCGTTTCCCATCGCTTGCTTCCAGATATACTGCGCAGACTCGAAGACGAAATTCACGGCCATCGATGCTGGTCAGTAGGTATCTGACTGTCGTTCAGCCTATATTGACCCCTTCCCCCTGTGCACCAACCAACCTATGCTTACTGTGCAACACAATTGCTAAAGTCATAAAGACGTTAACGACGTCTTTAAATGTAGGCTGAATTCTGGGAATTTCTTGAGGGTAAATATTAATAAATTTTAAAAAAACACACTTAATTGGTCACATTTATAGCATATTTCAAAAGATGGAATATGTTGGGTTCAACACGGAGAGTAGGCATGTCCGTGCCGCGCTATTTGGGATCTCAATAAAATAACAAATAACAAGCAGTTAAGGAAAAAAGTGCGATGTCGGTTGCCTTGAGACAGGCCTGTGCTGGGCTGTTTAAGGACCCTTGTAAACACAACAAACAGACTCTTGCTTACTGACCACCTTCCCTCGCCAAGCTGCAACCTGTCCCAAAGGTATGCAGAGGAAAGTCTCTTCACGCACACACTTTTACCTCCCATGCACTCTTTTTGTCTCTCCTTCCTCTCACACACACTCTATCTTTCCGGTACAGAGCCACTGCCAGTTTCTTTCTCGCTTGAGGAGCAAGTTATGTTTCAGGGTCAAAAGCCTGTTTTTTCCCTCTAGGATGTAGGATTCCTCTTTGAGCTACAGGTTATTTTTTAGGAGCAAAGCTCATGTTCTCCCTCAGAAGTGCAAGCTACAGGCTCCCTCTCTTGCCTTTCTGAAATGCTGGCATCTCTGGGCTGCATGAGACAGGTCTTCCTCACTGAACTGAAGGGCACTTGTTCTCTCTCAAAAGTGCGACCTGTCTCTTAGGGCACACTCTTCATCTATATTGTGTGTGACGCATTCCTCAAAACATTTGCGGGCACAGGATCCATGCTTCCTATGTGATGTGTAAGTGCCACATCCCTCCTTCAAATGAAGGCCACAGGCTCCTTCTCGGAGTTGTAATCTCCCTCACTGAAGTTCTAGGTGTAGAATCCCTCTCTAATGTGCAGGGCACATGCTATCTCTCTAAGGTGCAGAATCCTTCTCCCCACAGACAGGCTGCACCTCCCTCTTTAAGGTGCAGGATTGAGACTCACTCTGATGTTCAGACTGACTCTTGTCCAGGCACAAGCTCGCTAACACAGGGGCAATTGGTATCTGTGGTGCAGGGCCATTACCTCGCTCTGAGATGCAAGCTTCTGACAACGCTGGTTACGGGTGCTACAGGTCGTATTAAATGCCTAAAAGCTAAAAATCATGTGGGGCGACTGAAGACTACCTCAATAACAACATTTACATATGTTAGGTAGGCTCTGCATAATGAGACCCTTTCCCCAGCACAGGTACAACTTGCTTAGTCGATGTTGGGCGAGTGTCACAGCTCAACATTATATAATAATGGACTTCCTTTGCCATGTCCGGGTTAAAGTGTTTAAAGCCCCCAAGCCCTTGCTGTGTGAGTCTGCGAGGAAAGCAGTCCTCTCATCAGAACATGCACATCCGCTTCAGCTTCCATCACCAGTAAAACAAGCTTATGCAAAGTTAGAGCTCGCCTATTTGAGAACTGTTGGCTTTGTCAATATTTTTTTTTTGTGATGTTCTACAGCATCGCATCTGCTGTGCAACATGGATGAAAGTAAAAAAAAAAAAAAAAAGTGTTATAGCGCACTCAACACTGGCCGTATCATATCGCTTTTTTTACTTTTCACCATGCTGCACAGGTCTGCACAATTCTATGTACATGATATGTACAAGATAGCAAAAAACTGACAGAGCCAAAAAGCTCTACTATTTGGCTTCCTCAGTCTTTTCAAAGATTCGTTGGCTCTGCCAATGTTAGTTCTTTTTTACTTCCCAACTCTAGATTCAGATCCTGACAATTCACGTTTTTCATATCTATAAATATGTGGCCCTGAACACTTTCAGAGAGACGGCAACCACTGCTTCAAGACCTCAGTAGTAGCAGCACTAGAATGCCATATCACTTACGTTGTTCACTTTTTAGGTCTTGCCTCGCATTGCAGCGTGCAAAGTGCTCTGTGCATTATAATCATAATTGTGCTGGGGCATTTAACGACATGTTCAAACCAAGTACCACAGTTAGGGACACAAGCAGGAAGTGCACTGTATTTAATCTAAAACGCGTTAAAATCTGTGTTGAGGCTTTAAAACCATAGGAAGGTAGTTCGGGCCCCTCGCTGTCATTAACTCAAAAAGTTCAGGCAACTCCAGCAAATAAAAAGCATTTTTAGGTCTAGCATTCGAAATCTCTTGTATATACTTTAGTATATATTTTAGCAGAGGTCAGTAAAATACCAGAATCACTTTAGCATTCTCTAGTTTCCAGTCTATATAAATTGTCTTCCACAAACACCCGTAGACAATAATATTTTTTTCAAATCTTGTATTTTTAGTGATATGACCACCGAAGGCCCTGCTTTTATATTAAAAACAGAGATTTGGACTATACCATTTCCCGCTGAAAGGCAATATTTCTCTCCATGTGTTCCCATACCTGCCGTGTCATGCAGTTTGGTGCTTACTTTCCCTCCATGTTAAATAACAGTAGATGTTTCAGCACCCAGGCTAATGTGCTGCATAGCTAAATACATATAAGGTCCCAAAGGCGAGACTGTTTGCATTGCAAATGCTTGTTTTCAAAGCTTCGAATAAGCATGCCCACAGCAGTGTGTCAAATGCCTTTTCGATATCAAGCGACGCAACTATCGCCCTCTGTTGGAATAGGGGAGTTGGTCAGCAATGTGGCAAATAGTGCCAATTTATCTTTCAGCATGACTATGAAGATATATGTGTGTGCTTGAGGAGGAGCATCAAGGCACATATGTGGACCTGAAGAAAATGCCCGTCTGGTGGCCTTCAAAACACTTGCACGCTTCTCACTCACTTGGGGACTGATCATCGTATCTTCTGCCATGGTCATCACTGCCCAAGGGACACAGATCTTCTTTTTCTTTTGCTCCTAATGAAAAGACAGCAGCTGCAATCACTGGACCTAAGAAACAGAAGGAGAATTCGAAGTGATGAACAGCTTCTTGAGTCATGGTCCAGTAAACAAAAATATAAACCCTCCGAGTTAATAACAATAGTAATTTCAGAAATAAAGAGCATACTTCCTGTGCAACAGCGGCCATCACCGCAAGCGGGTGCCAAGGGGACAAACTTTGTAAATACTTTATTACTGAAAAATAAGTGCAACAGGGCAAATAATATGACACAGACAAGAAATTGACATTCAGTTATAACCAACAACGGGCAGGCGTGAGGGACCTTGGAGGGAATCTCTGTGCAGCCAATGATTCCATGGTGAGGTCCACGTCATGATTTTGGTGGAGTTAAAGGACATTTTGTTGTTGGCAAGAGTGCTAGGAGTATGCTTCTAGGACTGAAACAGCAGCAGCTGTGGAAACTTAGGGACAGGTGGAGAGGCGAGGCAGGGTGAAGAGCAAAATAGGTGTGGGTTTTGGGAGTGTTTGAAAGGAAAGGATGTCTGTTGCGGCACTGTTGTGTAGATATTATGAATGCGGCATTTGCATGAAGCTAACCTAGCCAAAACGGCAGCCTAGATAACAGATATATCTGAGAAGGCGTCCATGGGAGACAAGAAGATACAGAAAAGTAGCTTGAGAGCTGGCTGGCAGCTATTTACTGAAATCCATCCCAAGTAAAGTGCAAGCCACCGACCAAGGTTGCAAGAGAGGTTTCAGCTGACAGCATAGAAACAAATGAGGCAGAATCTACAATAGTGCCAACCGTGCAAGTAAAATATTTAGGGTTCACAGTGGATTCCTATCTAATGCCTCTCATGTTTCATATATAAGCTTTAAGCAGCACTTAGTGGTTTCCTTATTCATTTCTAAATTACACTATTCAAAATAATTGTATGCAGCCACTCCAGCTACCTACTGAGTTACTTAAAGTTCACAATACAACAATGCACATGGTGGAGGTGCCTGTGAATTCTGATCATACTTCCCTCATCTAACACCACACCGAGGGGGGCCTGTGAAACGTGATCATACTTCCCACATACACCACCACACAGTGGGGGGCCTGTGAAGCGTGATCATACATCCCACATACAACACCACACGGTGGGGGGCCTGTGAAACAATCATACTTCCCTCATCCAACACCACACGGTGGGGGGGCCTGTGAAACGTGATCATACTTCCCACATACACCACCACACGGTGGGGGGCCTGTGAAGCATGATCATACATCCCACATACAACACCACACGGGGGGCCTGTGAAGCGTGATCATACTTCCCTCATCCAACAGACACTGCACTGGCTGCCAATGGGTGCTGGAATCAAATTCCAAAGACTCTTCCGTGCACACAATGGTTTGCTGTGCATTGTTCTCACACAATTCAACATGAAAATGGCAGCAAAGATCACCAGCCAATTACTTCCCTGTCGCTCTCCTCTTTCAAATAAGTACAAAGAGGAGATGGGCTCAGAGGAACCCACTGACTGACCTCCCAGAGGAAATCACTGAAGATCCTTGTCATTTCAGACTTAGGACCGGATTTAAAGTTTGGCAGAGAATTGACTTTCGGGAAAGTGGAGGACATGAACTCCGCTGTCCCAAGGGTACTCTGCCTGCCAAATTTAGAGATGACCAGGGCTGTGTGGTCATGTCTGTACATTCAAAGGAACCGCTGTCACAGCAATTCCTTTCAATACATTAAAGTAATGTGTATGGCTGCCCATGGTTTAATGGCCGTATACCAAACTATTGACTTTTTTGGGGGGTTTTCAACACTAAGTTCTCTAAGTGGGAGCTTGTTTTCTAAAAACAAAAAAGCGAATGACCCCTACGCCCTAGGTGAGCTGTCTCCATGGGCATGGGGGGGTGGGGGGGTCATTAGAACTACGTTATCATGGCGGTGACGGACAAAAAACAAAACAAAAAAAGCTATACAGCGTTCAGCCTTATTACTGTAACCTAAGTAGGGTGGACAGTGTAATGTTCTTCCTCCGACAGCCTCTCCCATGATGGGCCGTCTGAGGAAGTATTCCATCGACACAGCCAACAGCAGCTCCATCTGCAGAATACTTAAAGTTCGCCCATCTCTAAATGAGGCAGGCAGACTGAGGGTTTAGTGGGCAGAGTACTCTGTCACTTTTGCAAGGCAGTCCAACTCTAAACCGGTCCTTAAGCATGCCAACAGGTTGCCCTACCTCCTGCCACTCCTCCTGTATTTCAATGCTCTTTCCAGTACTTTGCAACCCAACAGCATCACCATAAAATCAGTAACCATGCGTACCTATAATCATAATACAGTAGTATTTTGTTGAAACGGCCATACTCTATCAATGATTGACACAGGAATCAGATTGCACAAACATTCCTCTTGGAGATTACATTTCTAGTATTCATGAAATATATGGTAACTGTGATATAAACAAATCACACATCTAACAGTATGATTTATGTCTATCTTCGAACCAAAAGAGTATTACGCTTGCAAATACTATTTAAAGGTGCTCAAACAAGGTTACACTCCCTGCTACCATTGAGGTGTCCATTGGACTGGCAATCCCAGTCCAAAAACAGGGTAATTATTATATGACATTGGCACACTCAACAATTTTGTTACTTGTAGGAAAAAATTAAGTAGTTTAAATCACATCGGTGCAACGGGTGATCTGGTGTCTGGGAAAATACATGTTTCTTAGTTATAATGAGTCAAGGAAAGTTTAAAGACCTATTTCAAAACTTATTATGGAGGACCGTACACCGGCAAATTGTCCGCTAACATAAAGAGCGCAAATGTCAGACAATACATGCAGCGCAACTTTACCCAGTGACATCAAGACCTGGTGAATTTCCTTCATCACATTTGCATAAAGGGTCTTCTGCCATTTGTGTAAAAGTTCCCACTCCAGTTGTGAGAAACAGGCAACAACATCCTGAAACGTGAGCAGCGTCTGAAAGAAGGATTATTATATTATACTACATTTAAAACATCCTCATACACAGCCAGGCATTATGAAGAAGAAAGTGTGGCCATTTGACGCAGGGGTATTCTTTGCACTAACTATTCCATCTCACAATGATAACATGATAGCGATGGCTCCCGATAGGCCACACTTTGTACTCACAACAAAGCCCAGTGCTTGCTCTTCCTCCACCCCATCAAGGCCTAGCTGGTACAAGCCAGAAAAGAGCACCTATTGGTGGTGTTTTACTGAGTGTCACGTGTCACTGATAAGCCAAACCAGTGTTCAAAAATTGGAACAAATACACATATGCCAAAAAGGTTGATACATTTTATAACTACATCTAAATTGTTTGACACTGGTGGCCCATTATAAATTGTGTCTGACCCAGTGGCTGTTCCATGAAACTGGATAAACTGAATAAAACAAAAGCTTTGTGGGACATCATTTTTTCAGCAGTTGCATGAATTTTAGGTGGATGCTTTGCAACCTTAATTTCATGTTTCAGGGCTTGGATTTCCCTGTAGAGTTTCTATTATCGCTTAAATCTTAATTTTCGGTTATTCGTAAGAGTTTAATAGAGGGTGGCAGACAGGAACGCTTATATAGTCTCCCTACAAAAGGCTCAGAGACAGTCTTGAACATCCTGCTTTGTGCCATTAGCAGTTAGTTTTGCTTTCTCTTCTAAAGCCTTCACACACAATGCTCCAATGTTCTAGTTTGCCAATTAGTAGGACCCAAACTAACAAGACCCAATCTAAGTGGATTAAAATAAACTTGCAAGAAAATGATCACATAAGATGGGACTATCGGGATGAGTTCACTTAGAAGCAAAGATTACTGAATCTGTTGACTAGGCAAGGGTTAAGAGCGTGAAAAATACAGAGAGATGAAAGGGGTTTAGGTGACCTACAGATATTCAGTGAAGAGGATGTTGGTTTAAAGCCTGTTAAGCCACTAGAAGCCTGACACTCGATACAGAGTGTGTCAAAGGCACGGCAGGGCCATTCTTTTGTTAAATGAGCAATTAGAGTGAGCGATAGTTGAGTGCCATCAATGTAAATTGTACATTTCAAAGTGTAGAGGGTGATAAGGTCTGCAGTGGCACAACAAATAGTACAGGAGAGAAATCAAAAACAAAACATGCAACTTTCATTATTAAAGGAAAGTTCTAATTCAAAAAGAAAAGAACTTACAATCGTGCTTTCACTGGTCTTGCTCCAAGAATTTGGAACGCTCTTCCTCCAGAGATCAGATCAAACCCATCCACTGCATCTTTCAAGAAACAGTTCAAATGGCTAATCTTGAGTGAACACCAACAACATTAACCTGACTTACCTTCCCTAGACTCCTCTCTACCAGGATTTGATACTTCTTTTATTACGTGTTGTTTGAATTTTTGCTTTCCGTTTACTTGTTATATCGTTGTTATATCGTTCTATGGTCAAGCCGAAACTGTAATGGCCCCTCTGATCGGGCTGACTCTCCTGCCCCTTGACCTGATTGTTCCCCCTTTGTTTGACCTTGTGAATACTTCACAACTGCATTTGTTCCATTGTGTTGTTTTATTCTTGCTCTCCTGCCCCTTGACCTGATTGTTCCCCCTTTGTTTGACCTTGTGATTACTTCACAACTGCATTTGTTCCATTGTGTTGTTTTATTCTTGCTTTCGACACTTTGTACAGTGCTCTGATACCCATAAGGGTCATGTTTGCGCTTTATAAAACCTTTCAAATAAATAAATAACTAAATAAAGGTATCCTCTATAAAAAGAGCCTGTCAGTCGAGCTACTGTTATCTGAATCAGTGGATTTATCTGACTTGCTTGGGGTAAAGTTAATAATGTCTAATGCCTGCTGGGTGATTCTGTCAGTATACCGCCCACCAAAGTCTACCCCGCTTTTCTACGACCTTTTCGGACCCATCATGTCGGACCTGTGTACCCGATACACGAAAATCTTGGTGACAGGAGATTTTAATTTGCATTGGGATAACCCCCACCGGGACTTGGCCACACGACAATTGGATATTATGATGACCGCCCTGAGTTTTACACAACTTGTCGACACTCCCACACACATTAAAGGCCATATTCTTGACCTTGTGTGGACGACAGACACAAATGTCACTCTTAAAGATGTTACTCACTGCATATGGTCAGATCACCATCTAGTCTCTTGTAAGATACCCATTGATGGCCATATACATATTACATCATCAGAAACCAGGAGTACCCGTAATTGGACCGATGTTGATTTAATGGCCTTAACTAAGGTACTACTGCCATTGAATCAATCCTCAAATTTGGAACGTAGTCTGGACCAAGAATATACGGGTCTAATACAGAGCCTGGCCCAGGCCATCGACCAAATAGCGCCAGTAAAAACACAGCTGATAAGGGGTGCTGGTAAGGGGGCTCCCTGGTTCACGCCTCTATTAAGGGAACATAAAAGAAAGCTCAGAGCCTTGGAAAGGGGTTGGAGGAAAACCAAGCAAGACACAGCTAGAAGCCTCTACAAAGCCTCCCTTAATTCTTATAAAAAGCTTACCGCTCTAGCTAAAGCGGAATATTATGAGTCCCGGCTAAATAAGGCAGCCAACATTCAGAAAGAGACTTTTAAAATCCTGTCAGAGCTAAGCAAAAAATCTGACAATTCCAAGTCCCCTATAGACTGTAACTCCTTTCAGGCGTACTTTCTAGAAAAAGTGAAGGCCATTATCACGGAAATAAAGAGTGGGTTGTTAAACGGAACTGCCACAACTTCAACCTCGCATAATCTAGCTGGCTGTACTATTACAGCATTTCCAGAGCTGGATGAGTTGAGTCTGGAGAAACTGATGGGAAAAACTAAATCTGGCTCTCCAGCGGATCCGTGCCCACCCAGCGTCTTTCGTGTAGCCCGTCCTCTATTGGAGAAATGTATCATGTCTCTCCTCAATAGATCTCTGGAAACAGGGTATATACCGGTGGAATTCAAGGAGGCACGTGTAAGGCCACTGCTGAAGAAACCCGGTGCGGATCCTGCAGTGCTAAAGAACTACAGGCCTATTTCCCAACTGCCTTTCCTCTCCAAAATACTTGAACAACATGTATTAAAATCCCTGTCCCTGTATCTGGAATCTCACCACCTACTCCATGAGCGGCAGGCAGGATTTCGAGCTCATCACAGCACCGAGTTGGTGATGCTCTCGGTGCTGGATGAATTAAGAGGCATGGCTGACCATAAGAAACCGAGCGCCCTGATTCTGTTAGATCTATCAGCGGCGTTCGATACGGTCAGTCATGCCTTGCTTTTGGAGAGATTGAGAGACTTTGGGATCAAAGGTCTGGCCTTTAAGTGGTTGCAATCCTTCCTTTTGGGAAGAACGCAAAGGATACAACTGGGGGAACACACATCTGAGGTGGGGACCCTGGAATGCGGGGTGCCACAGGGCTCTGCCCTATCCCCACTGTTATTTAATATCTACCTACAACCGCTGATTGCATCACTGGCCAGTAGGGGCTGCAGAGTCTTTAACTACGCGGACGACACTCAGCTGTTGCTGAGTGTCGATAATTCAAGTACCGCACAACTCAATGCCCAGAACATATTGAGGTACACTGTGCAATGGATGACTGGAAACCTATTAAAGATCAATCCAGACAAGACCGAGGTATTGGTGATTCCTTCTACCGCCTCACCCTGGAGTGACCTCTATTGGCCAGCTGAGTTGGGCCCTGCTCCAAAACCAAGCATGAACGTAAAGAGTTTGGGGATCAAACTGGATTGCGACTTGTCAATGGCCAGTCAAATTTCATCTGTGGTGGGGAGCTGTACAAACATCATCCGACAGCTACGAAAGTTAACCCCGGTCCTCTCCCAGTCAATGATGCGCTCAATTGTAGCAGCAACTGTCATCTCAAGGATAGACTACGGAAACGCTCTCTACCTTGGCCTACCCAAAACTCTTACTAACAGGCTGCAGGTCGTGATGAATGATGCTGCACGACTAATTTTTAGACTCCCAAGGAGAACTAAGACCTCTCCCCTGTTACACAGCTTGCATTGGCTCCCCATTAAAGAGCGCGTGGAATTCAAAAACGTATGCACAGTCCATAAGGCAATCTATGGTCAGGCACCAGCTTACATCACTGAGCGTCTGGCGGTGTACAGTCCAGTGAGAACACTTAGATCCTCAGACTCTCAGCTTTTGGTCTGCCCCCGTTACAAACTTGTAACTAAGGGAGGAAGAGCCTTCTCTGTATTAGTCCCTCAGCTATGGAACACACTGCCTGAGGTGATGCGCAGGGAGGGGAATCTTCTGCGATTTAGAAGGACGCTAAAAACATTGCTGTTTAAAAGAACCCTGGGAGTAAATTAGATCAAAAAGTGCCTCTCATTCTGTGTTTGCCGAGTTTGTCGTCTGTCACCATCGATTTCCGCGCGCCTAGAGACCTGTAGGTGATTGGGCGCGATATAAATCCAAAATAACAATAACAATAACAATAACAACAACACTGATAGAGCCAGATTTCCCAAGATTAAGCATTGCTTCGTTTTGTGTTTCAGACAGACTGCATTTAAATTGGCACGTATATTTTGGTGCAAGTGAAAACACATGGCACATGAAATATGAAATGAGGCCTATTCAAATGCTTTGTAAAAGGGGCACTTTTGGTGCATGCAAAGTGAAAGACGTAAAATGAGGCCTGGTCAAAATGCTTTCGGTCTGAAGTGCTTGTGCTGAATTAACATGCGTTTTAGCAGGGTACAGAAACTCGTGATTGCAGTTTTCCTTTTTAGCTTTGAAGATAAAATGGAATGTGTTCTCTCCTCCCAGCTCCTTTCCCCTATAATCTACACTCCCTCTTCCCGTCTCAATAGACTCTGGCTTTGTTGCATATTTAGACAATGCATATTCAGTTCATAACACATCTTTTTATAATGTGTATTAATTAATCAACCAACACTACACGTGGGGCAAAAGCATTTTGCATGAAAACCTATCTAAAACATTAGAGCATGTTGCTATAAGTATGAGTTAACTGCCTGCGCTTTGAAAATGTGAACTGGTGCATGTTTATGCTATGTTATTCATTGCACGTTTTTGCATGCTGTGCACAAATAATACAAAAGCTGCTTTAAATTAATAGCTTTTGCTAGGTAATAACTAATACAGGGTACTAGTATGGGGGAGATAAACATAATGGGTTTTATTTCATAAATTAATACTCTTTTGTGTTGGTTTTGTTTTGACCTACCATAAAATGGCTGCCTGGAAATCCAGCAGGGCTGAGAATTGTACGGAATGAGAGACGCATGCACAGAACCAGCTTGCCTCAAGTGAAGACACATGGGTCAAGGCCACAGTGAACTGTACATTCTTGTTATCGTGCCAATGTACCAGTGTTTGTTGTAAAGTGTCATTCCTGTGTGCTATGTGAAAGAGACAGGAAATTGAGAGATACATTTAGCTGCAGGAAATGTTCTTACTGATACATATTATGTATTTTGTTCTTAGCATTAAGTCCCTTAGGGGGCATGTCAGCTTTTAGGGCTAGAAGAGATAGGAGGAGAGGGAACAGAGGAGACCAGACATCATATGGGTTAGGTACGTGAACGTCGCGGGTGCAGCCTGGGAGGAGAATGCGTCGGAGGAGAGACAGAGGGAGGTGGGGGTTCTTGCTCATATTTTTATCCAGAGAGTCCTTGCACATCATATTTTTGGCAAGGCAGATCACATTCCTCTGTGGTCTTGTGAAGGGCGGCCTGTCTGTCTCTGTGAAGCACAGAGAGGCAGATTGAACAGACCAGGGCAGAGAGTACAGCTGATCAATCAATCAATCAGATCATTTGTAAAGTGCACTACTTACCCGTGAGGGTTTCAAGGTGCTGGGGGGGGGGGGGGGGGGAGGGTTGGGGGAGTGCTGCTGCTACTGGTCGAAGAGCCAGGTCTTGAGTCGTTTCCTGAAGGTCAGAAGGTCTTCGGTTTGTTGAAGGTTGAGGGGGAGGGTGTTCCAGGTCTTGGCAGCGTGGTGGGAGAAGGACCTGCCTCCGGTTGTGGTTCTACGGATGCGCGGGACCGTGGCCAGGGCGTGGTCAGCGGAGCGGAGTTTCCTGTTGGGTACGTAGAAGGAGAGTCGGCTGTTGAGATAGGCTGGGCCGGTTTTGTGGAGTGCCTTGTGTGCGTGGACCAGGAGCTTGAAGGAGATTCTTTTGTCGACGGTGAGACAGTGCAGGTTCCTCAGGTGGGGGAGATGTGGTCGCGGCGCGGGACGTCGAGGATTAGGCGTGCAGAGGCGTTCGGGATTCTTTGCAGTCTGTTGATGAGCTTGGGTGAGGCTCCGGCGTAGAGGGCGTTTCCGTAGTCGAGTCTGCTCCTGACTAGGGCCTGGGTGACTGTTTTCCTCGTGTTTGTTGGGATCCATCTGTAGATCTTGCGGAGCATACGGAGGGTGTTGAAGCAGGTGGAGGAGACTGCGTTGACTTGTTTGGTCATGGTGAGTTTCGAGTCGAGGGTGACTCCCAGGTTGCGTGCGTGGTTGGTAGGAGCCACCAGGAGTCGTCCCATGCGAAGGGGTTGGGCCCGAGGATGAGGATCTCCGTCTTGTCCGAGTTCAGCTTAAGTCGGCTTTCCTTCATCCAGTCGGCGACGGCCTTCATTCCCTGGTGGAGGTTGGAGTTGGCGGTTAGGGGGTCCTTGGTGAGGGAGAGGATCAGCTGCGTGTCGTCGGCGTAGGAGATTATGTTGAGGTCGTGCTATGCATGCTAGTGGTGCCGTAGAAGACGTTGAACAGCGTTGGGCTGAAGGAGGATCCCTGTGGGACGCCGCAGATGATCTCGGAGGCTTCGGACCGGAACAGTGGGAGGCGGACTCTCAGAGTTCTGCCAGAGAGGAAGGAGGTGGTCCAGTCCAGGGCCTTGTCTCGGATCCCTGCGTCGTGGAGGCGCGTGTGTAGTGTGCGGTGGCAGACGGTGTCGAAGGCGGCGGAGAGATCCAGGAGGATGAGGGCCGCCGTCTCGCCGTTGTCTAGCAGGATCCTGATGTCGTCTGTGGCGGCAATAAGGGCAGTCTCGGTGCTGTGGTTGGTGCGGAATCCCGATTGGGAGGGGTCCAGGATGCTGTTGTCTTCGAGGTGAAGGGAGAGCTGGATGTTAACTATCTTCTCAAAGACCTTTGCTGGGAACGGAAGCAGGGAGATGGGCCGGACGTTCTTGAGATCGCTCGGATCCGCCTTGGGTTTCTTCAGTAGGGCGTTGATCTCTGCGTGCTTCCAGCTCTCAGGGAAGGTAGCGGTCTCGAAGGAAAGGTTGATGATGTTGCGCAGGTGGGGTGCGATGGAACTGCCGGCTTTGTTGAAGATGTGGTGTGGGAGAGGGTCAGACGGGGGATCCGGAGTGGATTGTGCCCATGGTTTTGATTGTGTCCTCGATGCTCACGTTGGCCCAGGTTGTCAGGGAGTCGTGGTCGGTGGGGTGCGGTGGGTCCGGCGTGTCGAGGCCTGTGGGGGTCGTCCGGGGGTTGAAACTGTCATGGATGTCGGTGATCTTTCGGTGAAAGGTGGCGGCGAGGGAGTCGCACAGGGCTTGCGATGGCGAGATGTCGTTGGCGCTGGAGCTGGGGTTGGAGAGTTCCTTCACGATGTTGAAGAGCTCCTTGCTGTTGTGTGCGCTGTTGTCAAGGAGGTAATTGAAGGAAGTCCTTTTGGCGGTCCTGATAAGGTGGTGGTGGTTGCGGATGGCGTCTTTGTGGGCAGTTCGGCTGTCCGGCATCTTATCGCTGTGCCATTTGTTCTCCAATATCCGGCAGGTGCGCTTTGAAGCTAGGAGTTCCGGGGGTGAACCAGCTGGCTCTTTTGCTGGTGTCTCTGTTGGTGGGCTTTTTCAGCGGGGCTAAGGTGTTGGCGCAGTCGTCCATCCAGCGTCTGAGGGTGAGTGCACCATTGTCGGGGTTGGTCCGTGGGTTGAGTGCGAGGTTTGTCTGTAGTTGTTCTTCAGTGACTTTGCCCCAGCAGCGGTGGGTGATCTGTGGGGTGCGGTGGTGTGTGAGGGGTTTTCGGAAGGAGAAGTGGATGCAGTGGTGGTCTGTCCAGGTGAGTATGGAGGCGTGCATATCAATAGCACAAAGAGAGGCAAAAACTCAAAAATGTGTAGAAACTATACAATAGACACTCGAGTCTAAATTCTTCATTGATACAAAACTATTTTCTTTAATGTTGCACGACGATCATATATAGCAGCAGCAAAACAGCCAACGCGTTTCGCCCGACAACGGGCTTCCTCAGGGCACAATTCGTAACTAGTCCACTCTTAGGTCAGTCATTGGTGAAAAATGTTCCCAGCTTGATTAGCTTTGACAATCATAAGAAACATCCTCTTAAAGTTCCAGTATATACAAAATATGAATTCTTCCACTCATCTCAATTTTTAGATGGATGAACAGCAATTATGTCCACAGTTCACGGAAATTTCATTCAAGCGTTTTGTAACGCACACACGGATTCACTACGATAGGTGAATATCCCAAGCAATTTATATAAACATTGCTCCGTGACTGCCCCTGTAAGACGCCGAGTTCTCGTGTTCGGACCCACCGTCAGCCATCAAAACAAAACCGGAAACCGTATGGAGGCGTGGATGAAGGCGACGTGGGGGCTTGAGGAGAAGATGGCATTAAGCGAGTGACCAGCGATGTGGGTCGGCGTTGTGACGAGCTGTTTTAGTCCGAGGTTGGCTAGGATGTCGATCAGGGTGGAGCAGTTGTTGTTGTTGTTGTTCTCCAGATGATAGTTCAGGTCTCTGAGGAGGATGTAGTCTGTGGAGGTCAGCGCGGGCGTGCTGATGAGGTCGGCGATGGAGTCGCAGAATTGTGGCCGGGGTCCTGGCGGTCTGTAGACGAGGGTGCCTCTTAGGGTGGTCTTGGGGTCCGTGTGGATCTGGAAGTGCATGTGTTCGGCGGTGCTGAGAGTGTCGTTGGTGTTTGTTGAAACCCTGATGGTGTTCTTGTGGATGATGGCGATTCCTCCTCCGGCTCCGTTGGTGCGGTCTCTGCGGGTGATCTCGTACCCGTCAGGGATGGCTATGGAGATGTCTGGAGAGGAGGTTTCGTTCATTCAGGTCTCGGTCAGGAAGGCGACGTCCGGGGATGCGGTGTCGAGTAGGTCCCATAGCTCGACGGCGTGTTTGCGTGCGGAGCGGGTGTTGATCAGGATGCATCTGAGCTGGTTGGGTTCCGTCGTTGCGGGTGTCTCGGCGCCTTCGAGGCAGGAGAAGCTGCAGTTCCGGCAGGCGAAGGGACCGTGGGTGCGCTTCGGGGCAACCTTGCAGCATGTGTGGGTTCTTCCTGGATTGAGAGCGACGAGGGAGTTGGCGTCGTAGCAGAGGCAGTCTTCATGGCTGGTGCGGGGGGCAGGGGTTCTGGCGCTGGGCGCGGTCCAGGCGCGGACGGGCTTGCCTGAAGCGCAGCGGCTGCCATATATGGGGAGGTGGGGAGGGAGGAGCAGCTGGGAGGCGGGAGGCATGTGTCAGGGGCAGCGAAAGGGCGCGGAGGGGGCGGGGCCGCAGGGGAAGCAGCGGCAGGGACTGGAGCAGGGAAGCGGAGCGGTCGCGGGAAGGAGACAAGGCAAAGGGGTACAGAATCAAAAAAGGGGGCACAGAAGTAAAGGGGTACAGAATCAAAAAAGGGGGCACATAAGTAAAGCAGCGAGCGGGGGGCAGGGGGGTACAGAAGAGGAACGGGTGTACTGAACGAGGGCAGCGGAGTACAGGAGAGAGACGGGCAGACAGAGTTACAGGCAACAGAGAGCAGATACAAACCTAAGGCCAGCACTGGCCACCAGGGATGAGGTGCAGGTGGTAGCCTGCGGGTGGTGGAGGGCCTCGACTTCAGCGGCGGCAGTAGGCGTCAGCGGGGGTGCAGGTGGAACTGCAGCGGGGGGGCGACCTAACAGGCAAGGTCAAGGGTCGCACTGAAACAGGTTTAGATTTAGATGCTAAAACTCTAAGTTTATGCTTTGACTAATTAACTAGTTTGAAAAAGATTTGTCTTGTGCATTTATTTCTCTTTATGGGAGATTTTTGCCAATTATTAATTAACCTTGCAAACTCACTCTTGAATTATATTTTTCCTGAAACTCTTTAAAGGGTTCTGACTGACATAAGAATAAGGGTTTTTCCTCCTTTATGGAGTGCTTTGTATGCAACCTATAATATGTTTTGTATAAATTCTATTTTTCCGATTTTCAATTCTGTAACCTGATGGATATTTGACTAATGAATAAAGGGTCAGAGAACCTTAACTTTTAACTAGAAAATAAAACCCTTTAAAATACTCACAACTCTCTTTATTGGCTTAAATATTAATTGCATTTTTGATTTTTCATGTTTATGGAAAGTCTCCTGAAGGTAATACACGGTGGCAAGGGTCCAACACCTTTACAGAGGTAAATTAGAAGTAAATGAGGTTTTGCATTGAGAAATTACCGCGAAATGTCCACTGGATCACCACAGTGAAGGTGAATACAAATCATTATCTCTGTACACATCATGCCCTTCCTCCAACCTCCACCTCCCTTTTCTTTGCTAAAATTGGTGTGTCAAGTAGTACTTTAATAGCTGCTAAAAACGGGCAAGCTAAAAAATAAAAAGCCGTCATGGTGCAGGCTAGGTGCAAACACGCGAGCACCATGTCCCCAAAACTGAGACCACTGGCTCCCCATAATTATACCGTTTACATTATACGTTCTTACACCTTAATAAAGGTTCCTCCTACTGATCTCGGGCAGGAAACGTGCTTCCACGAGGAGAGATAAGGCGGACGCCTGGCAGCACCACCACTAGGTGGCACAAGACTAAAAGAGTCCAAACAGTCCCTTTATTAGGTAAAGTGAAAGTGTGCCACCTGCACAACGCTCTCTTCTAATGTCAGTTGTGAGCTGCAGAGGAGGGAATAAAAACCTGCCAAGGGATAACCAGCCTGTCAGCCATCCAATGGAACGGAAGAACACTTAAAGCCGGTTATGGCATGCTTCGGTGACTACAAATAAATATGGCATTGAATGTTGTAAACCGGTAGTCACCTCAACAACTAAATTATCAGACTACATGATGCACTGGGTATGTTTGTAATCCATAGACAGGCTTCCTTTATTACAAAGACAGGCTTCCTCTATCACAAAGACAGGCTTCCTCCTCTATTACAAAGGCAGGCTTCCTCCTCTATTACAAAGGCAGGCTTCCTCCTCTATTACAAAGGCAGGCTTCCTCCTCTATTACAAAGGCAGGCTTCCTCCTCTATTACAAAGGCAGGCTTCCTCTTCTATTACAAAGGCAGGCTTCCTTTATTACAAAGACAGGCTTCCTTTATTACAAAGACAGGCTTCCTCTATTACAAAGACAGGCTTCCTCGTCTATTACAAAGACAGGCTTCCTTTATTAGAAAGACAGGCTTCCTCCTCTATTACAAAGACAGGCTTCCTTTATTACAAAGACAGGCTTCCTTTATACAAAGATTTTGCACCACATTACTCACGTTGTCCGAGTCCCTGTGGTCCATGTTTGTCCTGATGTTCTTTGTAAGTTCAAAGGTGAAGCAGGAGTACCTGCTGTGGCTGGACGGTGGGTAATCAGTAACGCTTCCAATAAATACGCCTTGATACAGCAAAGACCAACAGCGAGCTCCTGCCTCACTATTATGATAACTAACTGCACGGAGAGCCCCCCATTTAAAAAAATAATGTAAGTGTAAAATACGGTCCTCTCCAAAATAAAATAGGGAGGAGACCGACTTCGCGCATGCACGGAATAATTAAATGACTTCTGAGCATGTGCGAATCACTACTAGGCAGTGTTACTTCTTCAGCGCATGTGTAGACAGTGCGAGAGATAAGTACTCTTCATCTACGCATGCGCACAGTGCATTTAAAAATCCTGTCAATCCGCCTATGGACACACAATTTACTCTTCCGTAATGTAACTGTCCAGAAGCGCATGCGCAGAAGGAGGTGTTGCTCATAAAGTGTGTAATAAAGAAAGATAGAGCGGGACGCGGGAGCTATATTTTTCAGTGGCATTTCCTATGTGTGTAGAGCTGCCCGTCGCTGTTCCCCACAGTCTGTCATCTCATTACAGGACACTAAACTAATATTGTAGCTCTGTCATCCCCTTCACCAAAAGGCCAGAACGGCTCACGTTGGAGGCAAGGGTCAGACGTGTGAAGGAACCGCCCAGTGATCCCTGCGGCCGGGCTCCCTGTCTGCGGGGCACCACGTGCTCCCCAGACCACCCCTGGGCGAAGGGCAGGTGTGAGCTGCGGTGGACGGCTAGGGCCTGTTCCGAAGCCGGCCCGGAGCCGTCGGATGAGCATCCAACACATTCGCCACCACCCTGCTCCTGAAGCCATGGCAGAGCTTGGAAACTTGTGCCCGATGATTCGAGGAAGGCTTGCAAATGAGCGTCTAGTTACTTACAATAAATATGAGCAGGTTCTTGATGATTTCAAAATTGGTATCTGATTCCTTCTCAAGGATCTTTTGCAGGCTCCCGAATGGTAATAGTGAAATTCCCTAGGATAGCCATAGCTGAACTTGGAAGGTGAGCCTGGAGACCATGTATGGTTTCAGAATATTTTTTATTTTTTTATTTGCAGAGTTTTAAATAGCGCTGGCTAGAGCCGGAGGTATCAGAGCGCTTTACATGAGGATTAGCAAGTTACAAAATTACGTTAGTATAACAGAGGGAAAAAAACTGAGTTACACAGTAGCATGAGTTACTAGAGCATAGCTTAACATATGCACCCATCCTATGGGGTATAGAAGTCAGAGGGGAAGAGTAAAATGGGGTTGGAATGAAGATCAGGTCAGGAAAGACCGGCAAGGGGGAAAGTAATTCAGGAGAATCAAAAAGATAAAGTGAAAGTCAAACAAGCCGGTTGATTTGTCGCAAGAAAGTCTGTCCAGTGTCCAGCTGGGTAGGTGACGGCCGAATGGGGTGATCCACAGCCAATCTCCTCTATAGCTAACTAGGTAGCTCCACCGGGCATCGGCCAAATTGCTAGGTCTACTGCCCCAATTCTTGTCTGAAATTGTTTGAAAAGGGTCCCGGGGGAGAAGTCCTTAACATGTGGAGGCCAGGCAACATTAGTTACGGAGATTGGAGTTTAAGTACGGCTACTCCTGAGTCTTGCAGCAGCTCCAGTGACTCGGGCCCCCCGCAATGGCGCCATCATGTCTCAAGGGCCTCGTGGTTAGAGGAGGGAGTGCTGTATAGTCGTGGGAGTTTTACAACAACACCCGGCTCAAATCACCCTCTCCGCCTCCGAATGGGAAAAAGCCTCTTGCTATGCCGCAGAGGTGTCATGGAGTTCCTTCTCCTCCTTTTCCTCGACATCCTAGTGTCAGGAAGATGTCGGCCATGTCGACGACCTCTTTCCGCTGTGGCGTGCCCTTCAGGTCTCGTAGAGTTTTCATCTACTGAAATGATCGGCAGTCCTCGCAGTCCACTTTCCTGTGTTCTTGTGACAAACAGATTGCACACCTGGTGATGGTCGGTATGTGGGTAATTGGCGTGGCATCCTCAGGCAGAAACAGAAAGGCATCTGTTCCATCCGCAGAGCTCTCTATGGAGAAGCTACAGGGGATAGAAAGATAGGCCCAGAAGGGTGAGGCCCAAAGGGCTGCTGTTTGAGCACATAGATCCAATGGGTGATAGTTTTCAGATTCTTCCACTGAGGCAGGTGTCGTACACGTGGTATGGATGTCAGGCACCCCAGAATCCAGGCCAGTTCTGCGTGTTCTGACACCTCAGATTGCTGGAATAGTATGGACTTCTCAGGGTCAATACCACACGCTAGCAGGCAAGCAGTCCTCTAGAGCACGCTCTGCCGCAAGGTAGAGGGGTCTTGTGGGATGGTAACCGAGTGCAGGTCCACAATGCTGTACAAGACCCTGCTGAACTGCTCCTGCAGCTGCACCCAGCTCTCGATGGCCCCCAGGTAGTTGCCCAGGTGAGGAATACCTGTAGGCTGGATACCAGAGAACACAAGGGGCTTGGCATTCTGAGGGGAAGGCTCCTCTGCAGCTCCGCCACTGACACCCGCAAAACCCCGCAGGGAGTGCCGAAAACCGCACACCACTCTGAAGGCCCTGCGCAGCGCTATAACAAGCAGGTTGGAAGCTGCACACTGCATGGCTCTGTGACATAGTGCAGAAATAGACCTTAAAAAGAAGGATGGCGAAAAGAAGACAACACCATATGATCTGCAAATAAAGAGCTGTCAAATCATTAAAAAAAAAAAGCTTTTTTCGGTATGTATAAACAACCATAAACTCAATTACAATAATAAAAACACACATGTTACAAAGAAGAAGACTATGCTTAAAATTGGCCAAACAACTTTCTAACAAGTTTATTTGAACAATTATTCCTTGGCAGATACTTTGTATTTTCATCATTTTAGAAGGAAATACTTTTCCGTGCATTTATTGCTTGAAAAAAAAGTGCAACATTAATACAAACCCCATTATCATTAAGATAAAGCATACATTTTAAAGCAGCTGTAAGAGATCTAACGTTTTGGTATTAAACAAGGGGTTTTAAATAGTGACGTCTAAAATTAGAGTAAAATTCACAGAGTGGTATAAAATGGATTGTACTTTGTTTGGTCTGCCTGTTACAAGTACAGGGAATGGACTCTGGGGGGCAAGATTTCATAGTGGGAAAAGCAACTAAATGATGACAAATTGTAGAGTGGGCGTTCCTCTTTGCAGTGCTCCAGCAGTTGGGGTTTGGGCCTCGGTTCTGCTCCTGGGTACGTCTCCTCTACACCAACCCTGTCGCGCATGTAGTAGCTAACGGACACATATCAGCGGACTTTGTTCTGGGGCGTGGGACGAGAAAGGGCTGCCCATTATCGCTGCTCCAATTTGCGCTGGTCCTGGAGCCCCTGGTGGTGTGGATTAGAAGAAGCCCGGATATCAGGGGGTCAAGGTGGAGGGAGGGGTGGGAGGACCGTATCTCCCTATACGGGGACGATGTTCTGGTATACATAGCTTCCCCAAGCATGGTTCTTAAACGTACTGCTGGATATCTGCAGAGTGTTTGGATCAGTGTCGGGGTACACAATTAATTAGGGAAAATCTGTGCTCTATGTTTTGCATGGCTTACCTCCCAGGTTGCACCGGGGCTGCGCGGTCAAGGTGGTCACGGACAGCTTTAAATACCTTGGGATTTATGTGACGTCAGATCTGGACAAGTTCCGGGTGCTTAATCTTCAAGCCTCCGCTGCAGAGACTGCGTCAAGATATTCGACACTGGAAGACTCTGCCACTCACCCTACTGGGTAAGGCGGCTCTATTTAAAATGATGGATTTGCCTCGGTTCCTATATGCCCTTCACAATACGCCATATCATGTGCCCGACTCCTATTTTAACTCCGAAGTAACTAACCTCCTCTGGGACAATAAACCTGCAAGGTTTGCCAAGTGCAAACTTATTCGGAGCTGGTATGATGGCGGCATTGCGCTGCCTGATATCCGAACATACTATTGGGCCACGCAATTGACGACAATCAGTGGCTCCATGTGCCTGATACTGACCCAGCATATCGCTTAGATAAGGTGGCCATAGGACCTGGGGGTATAAATAGGCTGCTATACAACAAGAGGAAGACGAGGTGGCTTCTGGGACCTGCCGCGCATACAATTCACGTCTGGCACACAGCGACACGACACCTCAGATGGGCTGATAAGCTAACACAACATACCTCACTGTGGGACACTGGGAGACTAGGTACCCTGGGAAAGAGTAAAGGGTTTCAGAAATAGGAATTTCTTGGATAGGGGACATATGAAAGGGCGGCAAGGTAGTCACCTTTGCTTACCTACAAGAACACTATGAGATGGCCCCTAAGGAAGGGTTTCAATACCTGCAGGTCAAACACGCACTTGAAGCAGCACTTTCAGCTGCCGATTCACTCCCTGAATCGTCCCCCTTGGAAGACCGACTGCTCACTGACTATTTACAAAAGAAGGCGATCTCCCTCACATACCGAAAACGTATTAATAACTAGACAGACCCCCTGACGTGACTCTGAGAGCTCTGGCAGACTGAGGTCGGGGACGTGGATGACTCAGACTGGCAAGACGCAACAGCATCGCCTGGTGAGGTAGCGATCTCCTCCAAAATGCGCCTCATCAAACTAAAAATATTGCATAGGACATTCTACACGAGAGTAACATTGCACAAGATGGGCAGAGCCTCGGACCCATACTGTTTGCGTAACTGTGAGGGAGTAGGCACGTTCTTCCACACTGTATGGAAATGTCCCGGGATCACGTCATACTGGGCAGCGGTAATGGACATCATCTCGGAAGTCAGCGGGAATGTGGTTCTGCTCTCCTAAATGCTGGCTATTAAACATATGGGACCCTACCGACCTCGATCAATCAGACCAACAGTGGGCTACAACAGGGATGATGGTGGCAAAGCAAAACATTGCTAGGAACTGGGGAGCGGCACAAGCCCCGACTGTGACAGGCTGGTGTAGTGACATGGATATGATCATGATGGCAGAAAAGGCTACAAATGTCCATAGAGGGTGTCCCAAGAAATGGGGGAGGGTGTGGGGTAAATGGAATGCATACAGAGGGAATATATGTACCCCCCGGTTGTAGATCATGGCTCAGACGATTAGAGGTAATACACGTAAATGTATAATTGAACCACCACAATATATTGTAATGCCCGACCAGATGCTCTTCAAGTATTTTTATCAATTTGTTGAATGTTTTGCGGATTTCGTTTCTAATAAAATACAATGTTCCCCCCCAAAAAATGATGACAAATTCCAGCAGTGATACTGATTAGCGCGTCAAAGAAAGGCAGAGCACTGCGCTTTTGTTTTTATGCTGAATACCTTTTTTTTTAAAAGTTCTATTATTCTTTCTTTCGTGATGAAACACTGTATATGTCCAATTTAATTGAACAATACTGCTGAATGTGGGAATTTGGGGGGAACTGGTAAAGCGGAGAAAACGCACTGTGTCTATTACAATTTTTAAACATTTGCTTACTTCAGGCAGTCTCTCTGCCTCATCGCTCCATCTGCGGTGGAATTCAATTGCCGATCGGCAGAGCATGGACCGCCATTGTTGAGGTTAGCGGTATAGCCTTTCTCTGACTTCCGGGGGTATAAAGCCCTTAGCGTCAGCGGCCGTGCAGCGGACACGCGCAGCGGTCGCGCCAAAGGCGCGCCCAAGGCAAGCTCGTCCGTGCCTCGTACACTGCCGGCTGCCTAGACATGCCGCACACTTCTGACCAGGTATGTCCTGTCCGGAGGATAGTGTATTCTCGAGAAAGTTTGTTACATCTGGCTCAGAAGGTCCCTAAACTGGTGGGGGGGAGACCGGCAAATGGCATAGGTGAGACTACTCAGGAGAGTGACTCATCGTGCTATAGTTGTCCACTCACTGCCTCTACTCTATATGCTGGTATGTTTAAGAAGGGTCAGCTAGGTTATCTGGCGGGACTCTCTTCGGGGGAGGAGGGGGAGAAGCAGCTGGGGGGGAAATCATCAGCCATTCAAGGTCTCTATCTTAATGTATGCTCTTTACCGAAACATGTCACTGAAATCTGGGATCTGCTGGATAACGTTAAGCCAGATTTATGTTTATTTTCAGAAACTAGGCTTAACGATGAAAATATCTCCTCGTTAATAATGGCTTTCCCAGGAGAATACTCTGTTATACGTTTGGACAGAGTCGGAAAGAGGGGTGGAGGTCTGGCTTTGCAACACGCCCCCGTACCATGCAACAATTCTGGATAGGGTTTCCTCCCCCTCTCTTGAACTATTGATTTTCCGAGTGCAGCAAGCTCATACTATTGAACTGACAGGAGCCCTAGTTTATCATCCTCCAAACAGTGAAAAAAAGGGCTTTTGCACCGACCTTTCTGAAAGATTGGCCCCTTTCATATTACAGTCAACTAAATTCTTATTGGTTGGGGACTTTAATCATCATTTGGAAGTTCTTTCCAATGGCGATTCAGCAAGTCTGCTTGCAAGTATGGAATCCTTTGAGCTCATCTCCAGAGTTACCAGCCCTACCCATCGGGCCGGCCATACTTTGGACACTATCTTCTCCAACATGGTGGATTTGAGAGTGGATCCCCCGATGGAAGTGGACTGGACAGACCATTTCGCACTTCGCTTCCGTTGGAATGCTCGGAGGCCGCTTAAACGACCTAAGCAGCGCATGGAACCACATAGAGCATGGAAAAGAGTAACGGCCTCCTCCTTCAGCTGTAACTACTCCCTTCCATCTTTTGGCGAGACTGATTGTGATGTAGCCCTAGAGAGAGTTGAAGGCTCTATTATTGAGGCTCTTGATGTGATTGCACCAGTAAAATTGATACAAATCTCGCCTAGAACAGCCCCTGCGCTATGGTACACTGCAGCCTTAAAAAAGGAGAAGGCTAGTACCAGATCCTTAGAAAGAAGATGGAGAAAATCTAAAGCAGTAGCAGATAGAGACAGTTATCGTGAAGCTCATAGAACCTATCTAAATAACTGTAATAAGGCTAGGAGAGCTCACCTAGGTACTCGGATTATGGAGGCCAAGGACTCTTCACAGGAACTCTTCAAGATTTTGAGAGAATTAACCTGCCTGCGGACAAATGATTCGCTCCCGCCAGCTACGCAGGAGTTTTGTAATGCATTAGCGGCACATTTTACCGATAAAATTGACACGATTTATCGTTCTTTTGAGGGAAACAAAAATTTCAATGATAGTCAGGTCCTTAGGCCAGCTTTCTGTTCACCTAGCCTAGATGACTTTCCTATCATCACAGTTGCTCAGGTGGGGGCTTTGTTGGCTAAAACCAAGTCAGGATCATTCCTGGATCCTCTGCCACCTAGGGTCATGAAGGAATTGTCTCCTATCTTCGCAGAATCTTTGGCAGTCATCTGTAATATGTCGTTAGCGACAGCTACCTTCCCGAGTAAATGGAAGGTATCTCGTGTTAAGCCGCTACTTAAAAAGGTATCAGCTGACCCCACAGAGGTTCAAAATTATAGACCTATCTCTCTTCTTCCTTGTTGGTCTAAAAGCATGGAATCTATTATAAACTGTCATCTTTCTAACTATTTAGAAGTGAATAAGCTATTAGATTCCACTCAGTCAGGGTTCCGTACATCACATAGCACTGAGGCTGCTCTGCTCGAAGTTACGGATTCTATCAGGCTGCTGCTCGATGGGGACTCTCCGGTCATGCTGGTGTTGCTGGACTTGTCGGCAGCTTTCGACACCATCTCCCACGGTATACTGTTAAGTAGATTGAGGGAGGTGGGTGTCGGCGGCTCAGCTTTTAGGTGGTTTCAGAGCTATTTGTCTGATAGATCCCAATCTATCCAATTGGGGTCTTGCGTGTCATCTTCAGTACTGGTGGATAAGGGGGTGCCACAGGGCTCTATTTTGAGCCCCACATTATTCAATCTATATGTGGCCCCTCTAGCGTCAATCATCAGGAACTGTGGCTTTGAGGCCATCTCATACGCCAATGACACGCAGTTGTTCATAAACATCGGAAATGATCCCGTCGCAACGAAAGTTAAGTTTGCAGCCTGTATGATTAACATCGCTGACTGGATGAGGAGTCATTTTTTAAAACTAAATTCCTCTAAGACCGAGATTCTCCTGTTTGGCAAAGCTGCGGATCTTTGGACTCCTGACTGGTGGCCACCAGAACTGGGTCCAGCCCCCATCCCTAGAAGTTGTGCGAGGAACTTGGGGATTAGCTTAGATAACCAGCTCTCAATGGAGACTCAAGTAAAAACTCTGGCTTCCTCTTGTTTTGGGACCATGCGGATGTTGAGGAAGATATTCCCTTGGATCCCGCTAAGTGCTAGACAGACCCTCATCCAGGCACTGTTAATGAGTCGCCTGGATTATGGCAACTTCTTACTGGTTGGAATCAGGGAGGACCTTTTTTCCAAATTGCAGGTAGTGCAAAATACCGCTGCCCGCCTTGCTCTTGATAAGCCTGCGCGAACCCCCTCTCTGCCGCTTCTACGCCAACTACATTGGCTGCCAGTAAGGAAACGGGACACGTTTAAAATGCTGTGTCTGGTTTTGGACTGGGGCCGGTTTATCTCACGGATAAACTTAAATGGTATCAGCCCACAAGGCAGCTTAGATCTAGCAATCGCAAAACATTGTGTGATTATAAAATTAGGAAGGTAAGGATGAGGGGTCGTGCCTTTTCTTACTTGGCCCCCAAGCTATGGAACAGCCTTCCTGAATCAATTCGCCAATGTTCAAACTTGACATTATTTTAAAAAAAATGCTTAAAACATGGCTTTTCTAATTGCTCTTCCCCTTTTTGACCGCTGAGCTCTTTTTCCAGCGCCGAGAGATCCCCTTGGGGATGATTCGTGCGCGATATAAGGGACCAAATAAAATAAAAAATAAATAAAGTCTGAATCTGGTTAGTACAAAGTGGTGCTGTTGATTTGTGACCCGGGTTAGATAACTTTGAAAGCCCTCCTTAAGCTGTAGTGTTTGATACAATATAACAGTCCGTTTTTCCCCTTCCGATCTCATACGAGATTCTGTTCTATCATTCACAAAATTGTCTTTAATATTCAGTTTGGTTAGTGTAGTCACTTGTAGGGTATTGGACTGAATTGCAAATTGAACAGACGAATGTATGTAATATTAATATATCTTAACCGGGGAATACACATTGTATTGTCCAGAAACAGACAATTTAAAACGATTGACTTCTTGAAACTGATTTCTTCTTTGACCCTAATAGAACGCCATCGTAACAAAGGGCGTAGTAAAATTGAATCCACTAGATACTGTAACCAAGATCCCGATGTATTATCTCAGTTGAAGCAGAAGTGGGTAGACATAATAAAACACTTGAGGAAACAATTTTCCTCAGTCAGCAGTGCCTTGCTGTTACATTAACCCCACACACCAGCTCCATAGATAACAGCACCAACAACTCTGGCCTTATAGATGGCTACATATCTCTAATTGGTCGATTGCCCAATTTCACTGAGAACTTAAAAATCCCGTAAGTGCTTCTATTCATCTTGGATCAGACATATGCAATTTCATGTGACCATGACCTATTACCGCAAAATTTATCTACAGGAGCTGCCGGGGTGTTATCAATATAAAAAGTTATACATTTCTTTGGCTTAGACCCACAGACCTTGGCGTACGTCCCCGACTTACTAACTAACAATTTTCTTGCAGAAATAAAATTCTCCAAAGGATTCATTAAATGTTGTAAACCCAAAGGAGTCCTAGTTAGCAAGACAACATCGTCTGCATAAAGTAACACTGATATAGAACTCCTGGCGATTCGTGGGGCATCTGCTTGAACCGATTGTAAAGCCTTGTACACCCCATTGATAAACAGGGAAAAAGTAGCAGGGCAAGGACACATCCTTGTCATATACCTCGTTTCACATCAAAATTCCTTGTGCATTCACCAAATCTCACTTTACTTCACAAGTTCTCATACCACCTTCCAAGAAAACATATAATCGGTATAGGAACACCAAGAGTGAGTAGGGTTGTCCAAAGAACATAGCGATCGACTAGATCAAAGGCACACCTTAGATCTGGAAAATAAGGTAACAATCTACCTCCTTTAGCACAAGTGTATTTACCTATTAACAGGTCCAGGTTCACACATTGCTCTATGGTCTCCAACCCACGTCTGAAGCCAAATTGCACCAGAGAAAGTACCAATTTTTCACATGCCCACTCTTCAAATCTCATTTTTTTAAAAAAACATTTGTATTGCTATTATTATACACATCGAGTTGAGCAGGTCACTATCATTGACTGTTACAGTCATTTGTTGACATGTTACACTAAGCAATACCACTGTACACAAGAAGTATAGATATAGTTACAATTGCACCCATCCCACCGTCATTCACTTCCTGAACTCCACCGCCCCATATGAAGGACCTCCCCAGGTGAGCATACTTTCAGTTTATCAGTCACCCAAGTCCGGATCTGAGTCCTCGGGTGGAGGGGCACATATGTTTCCCCGAAAAGTGTTCCAGTTCCCCCATACTCGTGTCCATTTTCGGGGGCATCCTCTAATAATAAAAACTGCCTTTTCCGCAACCATGGCGCTATCGAGGTTGCGACACCAGTGCTGATGGGAGGGGATCGTTGGCGCCCCCCAGTGCTGTGCAATATTCCGTTTGGCTAGTGTGATACTTAGGGTTGCCCAATCCTGTGCTGCATGATTGAGATCTGTGGGCTCCCACACGTTAAGTAGGCATCTCCGAGGTTCAGGGGGGACGTCGAATCCACATACTTGGGTGATCGTGGCCATAACCACCCTCCAATATTGTGTGATGGGGGAAAGTCCCATATTGTGTGGTAGGAAGTACCTGTGAGCCCACAACCCCGCAGACAAAGTGGTGTATCTGCCCTCCCTATTTTGTGCAGTGTCGTTCTCGTGAAGTATGTTCTGTGCAGTATTTCAAGTTGCACAAGCTTTAATCTGGAGGGAGTCGCCACCTCTCGTGGGGATGCCAGCACCTCCTGCCATTCCTGTTCGTCCATCCCTCGCACCTCTGTCCTCCATCTCTCCTTAAGGGTATGTGTGGGATCCTTCTGATTGTTAACCAACTTACGATACGTTAATGAGATTGCTTTTTTGGTTAATGAGTCTGTCAACAAACAATCCTCTAGCGCTTAGGACTCGGGTAGATCGGTTCCCGGAGGTATGGCCTTCGTCAGGGGGTGCTTTATTTGCGTGTATCGGTACTGTTCCTTCCCTGCCATCTGATACGGTGCCTGCATTTGCGCAAAAGGAATCATCTCGCCTTTTTTCCACAGGTCACCAACCCTGGATATGCCTATAAGGTCCCAGAGTGTGAAACCTTTGCTCATGCGTAACTTGCCAAACCTGGGAGAATCCCACAGTGGCGTATGCTGAGTTATCGCCCCTTCCCAGCCTAGCGCTCGTTGTGCCTTGAACCAGACCTGCACGGTGTGGGCCGTAGGGCCGATCAGAGTGTTTTTCTTGGATTTGTCATATAAGGCGCCCAGGATTCCATTCGTACCAAGAATGTGTCTGTCCATGCGCAGAGCTGGTCCGTCCTGTGGGGCGTGCAACCATTGATTAATCACTATGAGCTGGGAGGCCAAATAGTATAATTGAACGTTAGGTCGGGTGATGCCGCCATCGTACCAGCTCAGTATTAATTTACACATAGCTAGGCTTTCCTTCCCAGAGGAGGGGGCCCACCTCTGCCTCGATGGCTTTAAAATATGAGGGAGGGACTGGCATGGGTGTATTCTGCAGTGCGTATAGGAACCAAGGGAGAGCCATCATTTTAAACATCGCTGCCCTCCCCAGCAGTGTTAATGGGAGGGAGTGCCAGCTTTTAACGTCATTCTTCAGCCTCCTCAAAGGTGGGAGTAAATTTCATTCAATGAACTGCGCATGATAGGGAGTGATGTGCACCCCAAGATATTTAAAACCGTCCTGTGCTATCTGTATCTCAGCCCCTGGGGCAAGCGTGGGGGTGGGCCCTTAAGTATGTATAGCACCGATTTGGCCCAGTTCATTGAGTAGCCGGAGACCCTACTATAGGACGCACAAATATCGAGCAGGCAATTAAGGGACCGTCTCGGATGCATCATGTATAGTAATATGTCGTCTGCATACAGAGAGATACGGTCCTCCCACCCCTCTGTCCACTTCATTCCCTGTATCACAAGGTCTCTCCGTATCCACGCCACCAGTGGCTCCAAGACTAGAGCAAACAGCAGTGGGGAGAGGGGGCAGCCCTGTCTAGTCCCTCACCCCATTGGAAAGTCCTCTGACAATCGCCCATTGACCACTACCTGTGAGCATAGCAGCTGTATCCAGGCACAAAATTTGGGTCCAAAACCAAAATGTTGCAGCACCACAAAAAGAAAGGGCCATTCCACTCGATCGAAGGCCATACTGGCATCCAATGAGAGGATGACCGCCTCCTCCTGGATATAGGGCCCTTGAGCCAGTACACCGTGCAGTCATCGCAGATTCATTGCCGTGTTTCTGCCCAGCCTAAATCCGGATTGGTTCGGGTGTATGAGTGCCGCGAGATGGGACTCCAGCCTAGCCGCCAGCGTCTTCGCCAGTATTTTCGCTTCTGCGTTAAGGAGCGAGATCGGTCGGTAGGAGGAACACTCCTAAAGGTGTTTGCCCAGTTTGAGTATCGCTATAAGTGTCGCCACCCTCTGGCCCGAGGAAGCGTCCCCGCTGCCAAGCTGGCTTGATAGATTCTCAGCAGGTGCAGCACAAGCGTGTCCGCCTCCCTTATGAACAGTTCCACTGGGACACCATTGGGCCCCAGTGCCTTCCCTGGCTGGAGTCCCTTAATGGCTGCCGCGATCTCCTCTATCGTGAGGTCTGCTTCCAGTAGTTGTACGTCCTGCGGTGTCAGTCTTGGAAGATGTATATCTCTTAGGAATGCTAAGTTCTCCTCAACTGTTGTCTTGGCAATGGGAGTGTATACTGTCTCATAATGGTGTGCGAATGCCATTACGATGTCGTTGGGGTCCATTATTGTCTCCCCGTTAGGTAATCTAAGTTGTGCTACCCAGCGGCTGGCCCTTTCCTTTTTATCCAACCATGCCAGCAATTTGTCAGCCTTTCCCCCGCCTCATAAATCGTGTGTTGTGTTTTCGTGATTCATGCCTTGGCCGCCTCCCATACATGGTCCCTGTAAGCTTGTTTAGCAAGGTTAAGAGCATGGGCATTGGCATCATAGGGGTCCGCGGCATGGTCGCCCTCCACGCGGTCCACCGCTCGCTCTAGCTCCAATACCTGTTGTGCTATGTCGCGTTTGTGGGCATAGATCTCGGAGAGGGCTTATGTCCGCGCATGACCGTCTTGTAAGCCTCCCAGAGAACAATTGGAGAGGCCACTGAGTGCGTGTTTTCCTGAAAGTATTGTGCAGGGCTTTCTTTATGTTTGGAACTTTGAGGTATCCTGGGTGAATGGGGAAGATACGTCTCCGACCCATGAGGTGCGATGTGTATGTTAATAGTATTGGAGAATGATCAGAGATGACTCTGGGGAGGTATTTGATCTCCTGTATCTTATCTAAACCCGTTGGTGCGGTGAGAAAATAGTCTATCCGCGAAAGACTGTTATGTGCGCCTGAGTGATTCGTATATTGATGTTCTGTGGGGTGCCGCATGCGCCAAATATCCACCAAACCAAGTGCGTCAGTGAAGTCCTGCAAGGGCGAAGCACCCGCTCCCTGACCCCTCAGAGGATGTTTATCCCACGCAGCGTTCATTGTGTGTTGAAGTCGCCCCCTATAACGAGTTCCTCGGGGGGCTGTTCGAGCAGGAACCTACCCAGGGTCGGGAATGCGAGCGTGTGTAATGCCGGAGGAATGTATTCCGAGACCAAGTTATAGACTCGTCCCTCCCACTGACAGGAGGCTGCTGCAAAGCGCCTCTGATCGTCCGTCCAAGTCCCGGTCATTACCAGTGGGCAGCTCTTGCGGATCAGGATCCTGACCCCCCTAGAGCCAATGTAAATTCGGAGTGGGCTACTATTTTAAAACCCCATCTGTCCAGTGCTTTAATGTCCGTGCCTACCAGGTGTGTTTCTTGTATAAGGGTGACTGATGGGGCATGCCTCTTGAGATACTGCAGCACTAGGCCCCTCTTTATCTTCTTTCCTAGCCCGTTCACGTTACAGGATATCACGGTCAGGGGAGAGCCCAGTGTATGTGTGTTATCTAGCTGCAATCGTGAGACCTCAGATACCATAGTTTGGGGAATTTGTTGACAAGTACACAACGGTGGGTCTTAACCAGCGAAATACTAAGTGTGTGTAGCAGCATTCGCGTGACTAACTCAATCGCCTGTAAATGAGTCGTTGTTGGTGTCTCCCAGACAGTCAGGGTCCTCCCGCTTTTTGCCAGCCCTTGAGCCAGTCCTGGGCCTCCTTGAGCATTTCAAATAACCACGTTCTTCCATCAGCCACCACTCGTAGTTTGGCTGGGAACAACATTGAGTAGGCTAGCTCTCTACTTCTGAGTTCCTTTTTTACCTCAAGGAAGCTCCTCCGTCGCTTTGTGACTGCCGCAGTGGAATCCGGGAAAAATGAGACCACCGAGTTTTGTATACGTAGTGCAGGAGCCATCCGTGCTGTCTGTAATATGACATCTCGGTCTCAGAAATTAAAGATGCGGGCCAGAATGAGTCTAGGGGGGGCCCCCGGCTTGGGCCTGCCCCCCGGTACCCTGTGTGCTCTTTCCACTGAGCAAAAGGCGGAGAGCCCCCTGGGCTGAAGCTTAGTTTTTAGGAGGTCTTCTACATAAAGATCCATTGCTGGGCCCCCTTTGCTCTCCGGAACGCCGGTAATTCTGACGTTGTTGCGTCGTGAGCACCCTTCCTGATCGTCATGATGAATACAGGCCCCAGCTAGGCCCGCAGGACACAAGGGTTCGCTCTCCTGTAATGGAATCTATAAGGAAGTTGGCACGGAAACTGCAAAGTACAAAGACAGCATTTATTAACCCTTAAGGGTGGTCCTACAATCCACACAACACTCTTCAGTATTGCATAGAGTAGCACAAAGAACCTTCGTACATGGTCCCCTTTTATACACAGTAGAGGGGCTCATAAGTGGGTGGATACAACATGAAGACGAAGAACATTACCATTTATGGTCATTTTCGATACTGAATCAATATGTGGGCGGAGCTAACGCACTCCTTGAGCCCGCGAAAACATGGTCAAGCAAGGCTAACTGATAACAGATGTGGTCAAGTCTGGGCATGCGCCAGATGGACAAAGGAGCTATTTATAGACTGTTACTGGGCAGATTACGAGAGCAACTAACACAGAGGTTGGACTCTTCTCGTGGGGAACACGTGAAAGCATGACAATACAAAATGGAGTCCAAGCTTCGGTCAACATAACAGAGAAAACACGATCTATAACAGAGGAATTAATGTCTTTAGTAAATGCTTAATCACATCGTTGTTTCAATTTACAACAGACGACCCTTTCAGCATTTACTGAAGACATCCGGTTTGTTAGGATAATCATCATATATATCAATTGTCATCATTTCTTCAACTTCTTTAGCTAAACGTTTTTGGTGGGCAACATCGGCAATAGCTTTCTTATCAGGGATACAGAATGATACACATAATGAGCAGAGTAAGGGACCACATTGAATACAAATACAGCATGAGAACAGAACCGCTACAATAATACAGAGACCAGTTAGAACCTTCCATCCCCAGGCAGTAATTAACGCCCAAAACCATCCAGAAAAAGACCAAGTGCCGTTTTCTGTATGGATCTCAGCTGCAATTTTATGCAGTTTATTGATGGCATTATAAACTGATGGCGTATGATCAGGGATAAACACACAACAGCTACTTCCAATAATTTTACATGCTCCTCCTCTGTCAGCTAGCATAACGTCTAATACCATACGATTCTGCAATGCAACAATTCTAGTGATCTGTAATTCCTCCGTAAGATTCCCAAGAGCAGCAGCAGTCTGATTTGTCACAGCTTCTACCACTCTTGTTAATCTTCGGATCTTCCTACTGTTCAGGGCAGCTCCAACAAAGAAAAACAGTCCTAAGTTAAAATCAATATACTGTTGCAGACTGGTGTCAGTCTGATCTATATCATCAATTGATAAAGTACGTTTATACCTATTTACAGTCACATTATTCAATAATTTCAAATCCTTATGATAAGATGCAGGAGCTAAGAATACAGGAGGTAATAGAAATGATACATAGCATACCCCAGACCACCCAGCCGGCAGACGGTAATAACCTTTATTTCCACACACAAAGTACGTATTATGGGAGGCTAAAAAGGTACTATTGTTCAACCCATCAATATTCAAAACAGTAATGCAATCACTAACACCAACAGGGATGAAACCCACACTCTGGACACACAGGTCCGCTTGAGCTTGTGCTACTTGAATCACAAACTTATCTTTTCCCACAGTGTCTCTTGTGTTCGTAAAGATGTAGGGAATGGATTCATTGTCTGGTCGGTACTCTTCCCACTCCCAAATTGTCCCATTCGCTTGTGGATACCCATTCTTGTCTTGATGGCATTCTTTATTAAGTCTAAAAAGCAAGCGTCCCACTGTCGGTTTCCGAGTGGCAAAAAGCAAAGTATACCATGCTCTACAAGAGCCATTATGAGAGAAAGGAAGGGGTATAAATGGCGTTCCTCCTTTCTTCTGATGAGCTGGCATCATCCCACATATCCAACAGTTCGTAGCATTCGTAGCAACGTGGGTATGATGCAGCATCTGGATGAAAGTGTTATTCAGGTAAGATTGTCGATGCTTCAACTCTTGATACGGTAATGTATAAAAGTAGTGCTCCTCAGGCACCGGAGTTGTCAACACAAGAATCTTCCGAGCGGGAGTTACATCCTCCACGAACCATGTGGTTATCCCAACAATGGCTACTGTCAACATGAACCCTAATGCACAAAGGATTTTCTTTTTCTCCATATCAAAGTAAAAATAAAACCCAATATCTTCCTGAAACTAAAAGTCTGTCAGAACTCTTCCCCTTGGGCAGCGGTTGATTTCTTCACCAGCGGGCCAAGACGGGTGTCGCTACACTAATGCAGGGCTGATCCCCCCCCCTTGCCTCATTGGCTCTCCGTTTCACTAACCCAAGGGCCGTTCTGACAGTATGTCCCGGTACCGGAAAACTCACTTCCTTGGTCGAAGATGATATCGCCTTCCTCCAGAAGTCGCGTGGTCCGGAAAGAGCTCCTCAGTGGCGTTTGGCTCCGCAGCACGACCTGTCTCTGCAGCCAAAATGTCTCGTTGATCGGTCAGCACGGCAGGTTCCACCAATCCGGGCGGCACCTTCCTACAGTGCAGAGAGTGGATCCAATTCTTTCGGTTGGAGACTCGCACAGCCGTCCTCGTTGCGAGGAGGACCTGCTCAGGGCCCACCCATCTCGGCTCCAAGCTGTTCGTTCTGTCGAAGACTTTCACCATGACATGGTCACCAGGCCGGAGACCATGTCCTTCGCCGGTAGACCGATCAGGGAGCGCCTCTCGGACCTGTTGATGGATAGAAACCAAGTTATCCGTTAACTGTGCCAGATAATCGCTCATCATTACACAAGGTACATCATACACAGCCTTAGGTCTTGGTGGACCCCAAATATTCATTGGGCATCCAAAGACAATCTCGTACGGTGTAAGGCCAGTTCGAGAGTGCGGTACTGATCTAATTGACAATAACGCCAGTGGCAGAGCGTCTGGCCAAGTCAAAGACGTCGAAGCTTGAATTTTGGCGATCTTAAGCTTCAGTGTACCATTATACTTCTCAACTAGGCCTGCAGACTGAGGGTGAAACACGGCGTGGAACTTCTGAGTGATGCCTAGACCCTTCAAGACATACTTTATAACATCCGCTACAAAGTGAGGGCCATTATCACTCCACAGAAGTCTACAAACGCCATATCGGGGGAAAAACTCCTTCAGCAGCAGCTTCGCAGTAGTCATCGCAGTATTGTCTTTCGTAGGGTACGCTTCAACCCATTTGCTGAAAGCGCAGACCACTACTAGAACATACTTCAGATTATTACAGCGCTCCAGTTGGATATAATCCATCTGCAGAACCTCAAAGGGTGCAGTGGGTGTCACAAATCCTCCCGCTGGAGTTCGAGTACCCTTTCCTGGGTTATACCTCAGGCAGATCATACAGGTCTGCACCACCCTCTTTGCCGTGCTAGCAATCTCTGGATGCTCCCAGACTTGGGTAAGCAATTTCACAATTGCGGAAGCTCCAACATGTGCTAGCCCATGTGCCATCTGAACCATAGGTTGTACAAAGGCCGTGGGTAATTTCCATCTATCCATCTGCTTATTTCTCCAGCAACCCTCGTCATCCAGTTCTCCCTCACTAGCCCATTGTTCCCGCTCTTTGTCAGAAGCGGTCCTTTGCATTTCTCGCACTTCCTCCTTCGCATCATGCCATCTCTCCACCTGTGACTTCACTACATACATGGCAGTAGTACCGGGCTGCATCGCAGTCTCCCGTGCTACTCGATCCGCTAACGCATTCCCTTCTCCAACTTTATCAACCACTTTCCTATGGGCGCTACACTTAACAATGGCAATTTTCTTTGGGTATGCCAATGCAGTTAAAAGATTATGAACTAACTCTCCATGCATTATCTGTACTCCATGTGACGTTAAAAACCCTCTCTCCTTCCAGAGTAGGCCGAAGTCATGCGCTACTCCGAAGGCATAGCGGCTATCTGTATAAACATTCACACATAATCCTGTACTGAGCTCACATGCTCGTGTTAATGCTATCAGTTCCGCTGCTTGAGCTGATTTCTGTGGTATGCGTGCTGTCTCCACTATCGTTTGTAATGTGGTAATTGCATATGCTGCTGAAGCCGTACCATCTGGTAGCTTCAGACAGGATCCATCCACCCACAGTTCTCCATCTACATCTGGAAAGGGCGTATCCTGGAGATCAATACGACCCTTTGTTTGTTCCTCAGTCACGAGAATACAATCATGCGCTTTCCGCGCCTCAGGCTGGGTTTCGGGGTATGGCAGCAATGTTGCCGGGTTTAGCGTTACGCACCTTTTCAACGTAATATGAGGAGCCAAAAGCGTCAACTCATATCCCGTTAAACGGGCACTGGTCAAATGCTGCGTCTTTGTTTGATTAAGCAGGGCATCGACAGCATGGGGGACTAATACCAACAGCTTATGAGATAACACAATTCCCTCGCTTTGGCCTATTGACACAGCTGTCGCCGCAACCGAGCGAAAACACCCTGGTAATGCTCGGGCGACAGGATCAAGTACAGCCGAAAAATATGCACATGGGCGCTGCTTATCACCGTGCATCTGCACTAAAACTGACAATGCACATCCATCTTTCTCATGCACATACAACGAAAAGGGTTTTGCATAATCAGGGGTCCCTAACACTGGTGCTGAACAAAGGGCCTGTCGTAGTTGCTGAAAAGCAGTATCACACTCATCTGACCAAGGGATTGGGATAGGCGTGTCCTTTGTCAAAAGGGCTAACAATGGCTTAGCTATGTGCGAGAACCCCAATATCCACTGTCTACAAAAAGAAACAAGGCCCAAAAATGCACGCACATCCTTCTGTGTGGACGGTCTCGGTGTATCCAAAATTACTTGGATACGATCCGGTGTGAGTGCACGTCCCTCCTTAGACAAAAGGTGACCCAGATAAGTCACCTTTGGTCTACAGAATTGCAATTTCTTCCTAGATACCTTATGATTGCGGGACGCTAGAAAGGAAAGTAAGGATAACGTACTTTTTTCACATAACTCCAGGGTGTCAGCCGCCAGTAAGATATCATCGACATATTGAATGAGGGCGACACCCTCGAGCAGGACAAAGGAATCCAATTGTCGTTTCAAAGCCTGACTGTAAATGCTAGGGCTTTCTGTATAGCCCTGGGGAATCCTACAGAAACGATAAGATCTATTATTCAGTGTAAACCCAAAAAGATATCGGCTATCAGGGTGAATGGGAATGGAAAAGAAGGCATTCTTCAAATCAATCACTGAAAACATGGTCGCCGTAGGCGGGACCAAGGTAAGCAACGTCGTGATATCGGAAACCACTGGGTATTGAGGTATCACGATCTTGTTCACTTCCCTCAAATCAATTATAAACCGATAAACTCTGGCATCCGTATCCTTTTTCAGTATGGGAAGAATCGGACTGTTACAAATGTTGTAGGGGACTTCCTCGACTACCCCAACCGTTATCAAATCCTGCACTATCTGTATGAGAGCCTCCTCGCCCTCCTGGGAAATACGGTACTGTGGGAGGCGTGGTAACACCGCCCCCTCCTGGACGCTAATGTGGACCGGCGGAATCACCATTTGTCCCACATCAGTATCCGAAGTTGCCCACAAAGCATGAGGGAGGGTAGCTAACAGCGCATCCTCTGACATCGTACACATCCGTTCAGATCGGGGGTAATTGTCATTCAATATTACCCGCACACCAGCAGGGGAACAGCGGATAGTAGCCCTAAAGTGCTTCAACATATCAAGACCCATAATATTGTCCGGTGTGTACGGGGCAAGCAGAAACGGACAGGGTGCAGAAAAAGAATCAACCTTAAACATGAGGGGCTGTGAAAGAGGGCTTCGTAAGAGTGTACCATCAAACCCTACCGATGTGACCATTAAGCCGGATGGGGGAGCCCCCGGAACCAATTGCTTAGATAGCGCACTACGTGTCGCTCCTGTATCCACTAGGAACTGATCAGTAGAGCCCAAAACCTCAGCCGATACATAAGGGCCCTTCTGATCGACCGGCACCTCAACTGATTCTAACCCCCATCCAACGCTTTCCTATGCATGCTGAGAGTCATGGTACCCCGACCTGTCAATCCCTGACGCTTGATACTGATGCTGGCGATCGAAAACATTTGATCTATCTCGGTGCTGCCCAGCAGACTCAAGACGAGCCTGTTCGTTAGAATTCCCTCGAAAGTTCGAGAAACCCCCTCTACCTCGCGGGCCACCGTGGGTGTGCCCCTGGCGCGATGCATGCAACACCGGGCAGTCCCTAGCCCAATGACCCGATTGCTTACAATACGCACATTGATTCCTATTCAAATCAGACCGGCCCGAGGGAGGACCATAAGATCCTCCCCTACCTCTATTACTACCCCGTCGAGGCGGGCCATAGACTTGCGCCAACATCACCTTTGTTTTCAAATCTTTCGATTTCTTTTCCTCCTGGCCCTTTGCTTCTTGCTCCTGACGCTCATAATACTGAGCGATAGTCAGGAGGGCCGTCGGCGTAGCGGAGGACCAAGAACTTTCACTCGCTTTCAGACGGGCCGCAACTGCCGGCAGCAGATTAGCTACATATTTATCCGCAAAAAGGTGGCGTCCCGTATCGTCGGTAAGCGACTGGCCACTAAAATCATGAAACGTCTCCTCAAAGCGCGTAAAGAAGTCCGCAACTGACTCATCAACTTTCTGTTTACATGCAGCTAACATATTCCAGTCACTTTTTTTAGGGGGGATAATTGTCTTCAACTTAGCCACAATAGCAGCAGGGAGATCTAAAATATTCTGGGGCGGTTTCTGCGCAGGCTTCCTCTCCCTATCCTCATCCTCCAGTTCAGACCATCGAGCCTTAAAAGTGGCAGCATCATCCACCTTCCGCACAGATCGCCACATGTCTGGCGGTAGAATAAGCCCAAAGAACAAATCTATGTCTGCCAAAGTCATGACGCAAGAATTCAAGGCCCCCTCGACTTCTTCATAGAAGGCCGCTGGATTCTTGCGGGGGTCGGGCAGTGCATTCTTCAATGCCATAACATCAGCCCTATGCCATGGAGTGTAAACCCAATTATACACGAAATATCCCTTAGCATCGGCGGAGGTAATGTCCGAGCTAGTCCCCGCTCCTTTAGGAGGAACATACAAAGGCGCTGCCTCTCGCATTGGTTTAACATGCACTATGTCATCCTTATCTGACTGGGAGGTGGATGAGTGGCCCTCTGTTGTGCACGAATCCGACTGCTTCTCCTTCCCTGCTCGCTGGCGCGCTTTCTCTTTATAGACCAGCACCTCGTCCCGCAAGGCGAACAGCCGCCGAACCGTATCTGGAGCCTTAGAAAAAGAGAAAACACCATTACGCAATGCTTTAGCATCCGATGATACTTCGTCGGGCTCAAAAACACCAGAACGTTTCCGGAAAGCATCAATCACTTCATCCGCGAAATGACCCAGAAAATACAATTTATCTCTCTCCTGCCACGACCCCCAAGTATGAAATAATTCCTCTATAGATATCTTGCCGTTAAGTGCACGGAAGGAAATTTGCCGAAGCTCAGCCATTTGGTCGGCTGATAACATGGACCGCGTATCTACCTTACCCGTACCCGGGACAGAATCTTGCGGCCTCGGAGCAGATGCGCCGACATATGGGGGCGGAGGGCGATCTAGTAAAGAAAAATCATCATCGAGATTATTAAGGACAACGTTATTAAGGATTATGTTGGCTGCCGAACAACGTATTGACCCGAAACTTGTAGCCTACGCTCCTTCTCTTGCCTGTCTGTCTGCTCTCTGTCCTCCCGACGCTTCGTTTCCTGTGCTCGCACATGATCATTCTTCCGTTGTTCTTTATCAAACAGCGCTTTCTCACGCTTCTCTCGCTCACGCACCTCCTTCACCCACAACCGCACACACTCAAACATATCCTGACGAGCACGCCGCTTACACATACACTGTTCCACATACTCAATCTTACGTATATCAAACGATCCATACAAAGGCCATCGCAACTCAGGATCTTTTTTTGTATATTTCCTCCATACTGTGCTGTACATTATGGAAGAAAGACCATGCTTCACATACATAACCCTATTAGGAGTCCCCTCTGGGGGAGCTGGAGCAGATTCCTCGAGGTTCAACCGGTTTCCGAAACAGCAGCACCACTTACGGAGTGCGCTAAAAGCAGGCATGCTCAGAAATAATGCAAAATATGCAATATTATAAAAAATGGCACTTAATCGTTGCGCCGTTCAAAGTTACACAGCTCTGGAGAAATCTCTCCACATTACCTGCCTATATGTGTTGCAACGCATATATATTCACAAAGACAAATCCACAATATGACTAGTCATCACAAATCAAACTCAAATAGCCAGATCAGGCTTCAAAAACTCGGAGCAAGTACCGTACACCGGTTCTTACCAATCAAGAGTCCAGATTCCAACTGCCAAGCTCCACAATCGCCCAAACGGCTTTCACGGCAAGACCGACAGAAGAGGTCTCAGTCGAGGACCGGCGCCACCCAGACGGTCAGCTCGGAAGGGAAGGAAGAAAAACCTTGGGATGCCAGGGCTAAGACGCCGCTGGCAGTGATCACGTCCCCGGCCCAATTCCTCACCTTCGTCGCGACCAATCCTTCGAGCATCCGAGTCGCCGATGAGCCCCATGTTGGGCGCCAATTGATGAATACAGGCCCCAGCTAGGCCCGCAGGACACAAGGGTTCGCTCTCCTGTAATGGAATCTATAAGGAAGTTGGCACGGAAACTGCAAAGTACAAAGACAGCATTTATTAACCCTTAAGGGTGGTCCTACAATCCACACAACACTCTTCAGTATTGCATAGAGTAGCACAAAGAGCCTTCGTACATGGTCCCCTTTTATACACAGTAGAGGGGCTCATAAGTGGGTGGATACAACATGAAGACGAAGAACATTACCATTTATGGTCATTTTCGATACTGAATCAATATGTGGGCGGAGCTAACGCACTCCTTGAGCCCGCGAAAACATGGTCAAGCAAGGCTAACTGATAACAGATGTGGTCAAGTCTGGGCATGCGCCAGATGGACAAAGGAGCTATTTATAGACTGTTACTGGGCAGATTACGAGAGCAACTAACACAGAGGTTGGACTCTTCTCGTGGGGAACACGTGAAAGCATGACAATACAAAATGGAGTCCAAGCTTCGGTCAACATAACAGAGAAAACACGATCTATAACAGAGGAATTAATGTCTTTAGTAAATGCTTAACAGTCAAGCTTGGCCGACATGAGCTTATTTTCGGCTTCCAATTGGCTGACCTTCCGCTGCAAGTTGGTAGTGTCATTAGTGAGAGTCGTCGTCACCTTTTCCACCTCCGTGACTTTTGTGGCCATTTTCTGAAAGTCCGCCCTCAGGAGGGAGACATCAGATGAGATCATTTCCACCGTTGTTTGTACGTTGTTAAGGGCGGACATAATATCCTCCAGTGTAACCTTGGCCAGTCCCTCAGGGGTTGGGGCCTTTTCTGATGTGGCCTGTCATTCAGGCAAAGCTGGAAAGTCTTTGGAATATGCATACTTGTCCAGTTTAACCTGGTGGGTCGTACACAGACCTCTGCCCCCCATCAGTGGCTGGTCGTCTGGGCACCGGACGGTACTTGCCGCCGCCTGCCGCGTGTCCATGTGTCACACGCGGCCTTTCGGTTTTCTTGCTGCGCCAAAAGCTTGGGGTTGGCAGGGCAATGTGGAATCACGGTCCGACGTGGGCCGGGGCTCCTCTGTATGTGTCGTACCCAGCAGAGGGCAGTGCCTTAATTAAACAGGCCCGATGTGGGGTAAAACTGGTAATGATGGTACTGCGTGTACTCACCCCTGGGACTTTCTCTGGCTCCTGGGGCCAGTGTCTGGAAGTCTATGAGCCTCCCTGCACCGCAGCGTGTAGTAGGATATGTTTTCTGTCCCTAAGTGAGCCTCAAACAGGGGCGCTGGAGACCGTGTCTGCTGGGCAAGGCTATCGTCTCCCTGTACCTGCCTTCAATATTAAGGAGAGCTGATCAATTGGCAGCATGCCCGATTGCCGCTCTGTCCAACGCAGCGCTTGCAGCAGTCTATCGTCCATGGCCCTTGTCGGGGTCTTGCGTCGCCGTTCTTCCTCCCGTGCTGGCATGGCTGTGCAACTGGGGCGATCGTCGTGTCACTCGTGCGTTCTGCAGTGCCTGTAGCGCCTGCCCTCACTGTCGCGGCCACGCCGATCTGCGCACGCCCAAGCTGGGCCCCAGCACCAATCGAGGCCTCAGCCACGCACGCAGGCCTCTTCCGTTACTTTGGCCCCAGTTTCGTGCAGAGTGCAGTTGTATGGTCAGAGGCGGAGTCGGAAGGCATCCCGTGTACTCCGATGCTTGTTGGAGTCTTTGGGTCCAGATTCATACACGGATTATGTGGCGGATTGTTGGGGGAACTCGTGCCATTCCCGGAGCTCCTCCAAGCTGCTGCCATGTTGTTCGGCTGCAAGCCACGCCCCTCTTCAAATCTCTTTAACAAAACTTTTCTCGTCACTTTAGCTGATGAATCTAGAAGGGATATTGGACTTTAGTTTTGCGGTTCTGATTTATTGCCCTTTTTATAGATGGGTATAATAACAGAAACTCCCCATGATATGGGGATCTGGTCTGTCACTGCTGTGATAAACACCCTAGTTAAAATGGGTCCCCAGAAATCACCAGCTGCTTTGTAGACGTCCACTGGGACCACATCGTGTCCCGGGGCTTTACCCCCTCTGCTTTTCTTCAGTGCAAGCTAAACCTCTTCAAATGTAATGTTAAGTGGTGGGGGGGGCAGCGACTCTGTGTCTCACTTTGTATGCACCCCCTTTCCGCAGCAGACGGATTAAACATATCAGTGAAATTGTCTATCCAAACATCACATGTAACATGGGAGAACATCTCAGGGAAGGAGTCACTCTTTAGAAAGGGTGCGTTGACTGTTGCCCAAAATAGTTTATTATCTGCTGTATCTGTGGCTAAAGACAATTTAGCCCATGCTACCTCTTGTAACTTTTTTCCTGGCGCAAAGGGCCTTTTTATAATTAAGCCTAAAGGTCTTGTGGCATTATCTCTAGGTTTTTTTTTCTCTAGGTTGACAGCGTAGAGCCTGTTTCAATTGGTTCGAGGCTAAGGTACATACGTGGTCAAACATACCTCTACTTTGGCCATATCCTGGATTACAGGGGTGGGTCAATATATCATTAATGTTTATAAAACTAGTAAGCAACTGGATATGGCTGACTTCATTATTGAGACAGTTAAAAATATCTATGAGGCACCTAGAAATTATATCATGTAAGATCTTACGGGGGTCAACTCCTTCCCACTTGATACGTACCCCATTGGGTCGTGTAGGAACAATGTTAACTACAGTACTTTATGGGACTTCGTTCTTCCTGCCCCAAAAATGAACAGTCAATATGATACAATTATGGTCACCCTGCGACTAGAACACCGGTTAGGTGATAGAAAAAGCGACACCCGCAGAAAGGAACGAGTTCCCCTGCGTTACGACAAGGTCCGTACAAGAGAGTCACCACCGAATCCCGTTGAACCCATGGAGATAGGAGCAGTAAGAGCTCCGCTGACCAGTGAAGAGAGAAATACGAGAAGGAAGAATGGGCTATGTCTCTATTGTGGTAAAAGAGGACATTTTGTTAGAGATTGTCTTCAAAGACCTCAGACCACCCGGGGCACCGTGGGAAAGGATGCAAACACTTTCACCAAAAAGGAGTCGGAAAACTAGATCGCTCGAGAAAGCAAGGAGGGGAACCCTCGAGCGCTACCTATTTGCCCTCTTTAAATGCGGCGGACATGAAACAATTCTTTTATGTCACCATAGAAATCCAGAGCGGAGAAGAGTGGAAAGAGGCTCAAGCGCTAGTGGATTCCGGTGCCACAGGCACATTCATGGATGAGGCAGTAGCCATACAGCTGGGGGTAAGCCTCATGAAAAAAGCAATACCAGAAGCCGTGGTAGCTGTTGACGGACGTGTGCTAGACTCTGGTCCGATATGCTTTGTGACTAACAAGGTAGAGGTCAGATGTACTCCCAGACATGAAGAAACCCTAGAATTTAACATAATCCGGTCCCCCCAACATGGTATTATCTTGGAACTTCCATGGCTCCAAAAGCATGATCCTCATATCAGTTGGAAAACGAAGACTATCCACTTCGATTCAGAATATTGTAACCAGCATTGCTTTAGGACGTCGACTACACCCTCACAAGCCCTCTCTTCACAGCAGTGGATCGCGACGGCGGCAGAAAAAGACATCGTCTTACCAACCCGTTATGAGGGATTCCGCGATGTCTTTAACGAAATTCAGGCAGAAACCCTGCTGCCACACCGACAATATGATTGTCAGATAGAACTGGTAGCTGGGGCAGTGGTACCTTGCGGTCGCATTTACGCTCTCACAGAAAAGGAGAATGAGCATCTGAGACATTATTTGGACAAATATTTGGAGTTGGGCTTTATCCGTCCGTCGAAGTCACACGCTGCATCGCCCCTGTTTTTCATTCCGAAAGCCAATGGAGAGCTTCGCTCATGCATCGATTACAGGGCATTGAACGACATCACAGTTAAGAATCGGTATCCCCTTCCCTTAATCCCAGTTCTATTGGAACAAGTGAAAACAGCAACGATCGACACCAAATTAGACCTCAAAGGAGCTTACCACCTTGTTAGGATGCGAGCTGGAGACGAATGGAAGACCGCCTTCAAAACAAGATATGGGCTATACGAATACCTAGTGATGCCCTTCGGCCTTTGCAACGCCCCTGCGGCATTTCAGTTTTTTCTGAATGAGGTGTTACGTGAATTCATGGATAGATTCGTAGTCGTCTACATAGACGATATTCTGGTTTATTCCTCGTCTGAAAAACAACATATCCAACACGTGAGCTCGGTGTTACAGGCTCTACGCCTGAACAGCTTATATTGTAAACTCAGCAAATGCGAGTTTCATGTGGATGTTGTGGAATTCTTGGGCGTAATGCTTACTCCAAGAAGACAGGTGATGGCAGAAAGAAAGGTGCAAGCGGTCAAAGACTGGCCAGAACCCCAGAATGTTCGCGACGTGCAATGTTTTTTGGGCTTCGCCAATTTCTACAGGCGCTTCATCAATCACTTTTCCAAAACGGTGACCCCCATTACCAAGTTGCTCAGAAAAGGGACTGCCTTTCAATGGTCCACAGAAGCCCAACGGGCCTTTGATGACTTAAAAAACGCCTTTATTATGGCCCCCATTTTGGCACACCCCAACCCGGAAAGACCTTACATCGTGGAAGCTGATGCCTCGGAGGCGGCCATAGGAGCTGTTTTGTCACAAAGAAACGATGCTAAGGGAAAATTACATCCCATTGCGTTTATGTCCCAAAAGTTAAATGAGGCTCAAAGAAACTACACAATTGCCGAGAAAGAGCTGCTGGCGATCAAAACAGCGTTTACCGAATGGAGACACTTCTTGCTGGGAGCCAAAGAAAAAGTAACAGTATATACAGACCATAGGAACTTACAGTTCATGCGCTCTGCTAGGCATCTAACACCCAGACAACTAAGGTGGATGCTCTTTTTTGAAGAATTCAACTTTGTAGTAACATTCAGACCCGGGAAGGACAATAAAAAAGCAGATGCTCTTACCAGACAGGAATCTATTCGAGAAGAAGAAGAAGCCACAGAACATGCTATCATACCCCTCATAAAGTAGTTTGTGCTATTCAAACCGATGATTTTCTGCAGAAAGTAGCAAAAGGAAGCCAAACATGTAAATGGAGATCATGGTTCCGGAACCACCCAGAGTGGAAAGAAAAACAAGGCCTGTTCATGTATAACCGAGTGATATTAATCCCGTCCAAGAATCTGCAGAAACAAGTCTTCCAATGGTGCCATGACATACCTAGTGCAGGGCACAACGGAGTGTTCAAAACTCTGGATCGCATTAAGAGACAGTTCTGGTGGCCCAGTATTCGCAAAGATGTGGCTCTATGGATAAGAGAATGTAAGACATGCGCCCGCATGAAGACAGAACACTTGAAACAGCAGGGGTTGCTTCAACCCTTACCAACACCCACAGTTCCATGGAAATACATTTCTATTGACTTTATCACGGGACTACCCAAAGACCAAGGTTGCGACACTATCATGGTCGTAGTCGATTACCTCACAAAACTGGGGCATTTCGTTGCCTGTAAGCAAATCCCCACAGCCGGGCAACTAGCCAAACTATTACTAACCCATGTTGTATGACTACACGGACTGCCACATCGCATCGTGTCAGACAGGGGGACACAATTCACTGCCAGGTTCTGGAAAGTATGGTGTGCGGCCCTACATATTCAAGTAGCCTTGTCCACAAGTTTCCACCCCCAGTGTCAAGAATTCCTGTCATACGAGGGGAGGAAAACGGTAACCAGCGAAAACGGACTACATCTCCCAGGATGCTTAGCGGTTGAGAGGTTATGTAAACAGGAGAGCTGTTACATAACTCAAGGGAAACACGCCCTTATGTAAACAGGAGAGCTGTTACATAACTCAAGGGAAACACGCCCTTATGTAAACAGGAGAGCTGTTACGTAACTCAAGGGAAACACGCCCTTATGTAAACAGGAGAGCTGTTACATAACTCAAGGGAAACACGCCCTTATGTAAACAGGAGAGCTGTTACATAACTCAAGGGAAACACGCCCTTATGTAAACAGGAGAGCTGTTACATAACTCAAGGAAAACACGCCCTATAAAGGGAGGAACCGGGAGGTACAAGGCTGTCGGATATTGTTTTTACACCGACGTACCTGCTTCGTGAAGAGCAGTGTTCCGGAGTGGTGCTCCAGTAAGGCAAGAACGGAGGTAGGTCGAGTCGTTACTCCCTGGGCCGTGTCTTGCCCCATCGTCACCTGTGAAGGACCCGGAAGCTCTACCGGTCAACCATTGAGCTTCGCTTTTTGACTCGGCTGAGTCCAAGCGCAGTGGCGCTTTTGCTGGTTGGAGTCGTAACTCCCAGCCCGACCAGAGACACAGGGACTGCCAGCTGTAACGCACACCAGGAGGTGTTTGCCGCGTTACAGACTCGGAAGTCCACAGGATCGATCGAGCGGCTGCTCTCGGTTCAGTCTTCTTGCTTTTGAGTGGGGTATCGGTGACGCATCACCAGGAGGTGACTCCGCGTCCCGGTGCAGTCTGAGGAAGAGGTTGAGCGGCTGCTCCCTTCAGGTAGAGACCCCGGCTGGGTGTTTCCCTGACTCCTCGATTCTCCCCAACACTCTTCGTGCCCCTCACAGCCTACCGATTGGCATTGTCGGCCATTTCATTTCTGCCCTCTGTTGGCATACGCCGGGATCGGCGTATATGCAGAGGACGGTTAGGACCATCCGTGCTGTGGGCTGGTAACGTACTTAGCCTGGAGGATTCCAGTGACTATAACTTTTGTTTGTTCTTTGTATTTTATTTGCCTTCATTAAAAGAACTAACCCTTCACAAGTGGTTGCGTCCTCATTGTCGTGTCTGTTAAACGATCCTGAGACGTTCAGGGCGTTACACCCAGACAGATGGGCATACAGAACGGGTTAACCAAACCCTCAAACAGTACCTGAGGTGTTATGTTGACTCTACGACAAAGGCTTGGGTGGATCAATTATGGGTAGCAGAAGTAGCTTATAATAGCGCCTTACATAGCTCCACAAAAGCAACCCCTTTCTACAACACGTATGGCTTCCACCCTAGGTTCCTTCCCTTTCTTCACCCCGAAGTAGGAAATTACCTTCCCGAAGTACACGACAGAGTTAAAAACATACAGAGAACTCTAAAAAGATCTCAAACCCACTTACAAAAGGCAAAGAACGATACAAAAGAGAAGCCGGCAAACATCGTCGGGTAGGTCCCCAGTATAAACGAGGTGATATGGTATGGTTGTCCACAAAGAATATTCAATTCAAAAAGAGATCCATTTTCAACCCTAAATATATTGGGCCCTATAGGATCGTAAAAAATTCTGAGTCCCGTAACAGTGAAACTGGCTTTACCCTTGTCTCTACACATCCATCCCGTGTTCCATGTATCCCTCCTCAAGCCTTCCGTCGCCCCAATAAAAAAGAAGCCAAATCCCATATGGGTAAACAGTGAACGGGAATACGAGATAGCAAAGATATTAGACACTAAGACAAGAGGTAGGAAAAGATGGTATTTAATAGCATGGAAGGGGTATGGACCGGAAGACAATTCCTGGGAACCCGCTACGGCCATACACGCACCCCGTTTGCTTGCCGCCTTCCACAAACAACACCCTCTCCAAAACCCCCGTTAGGAAGCAGCCTAAGAGGGGTGTACTGTCAGGAACACGCACTGCCAAGCCGATGAACAAAGGTACATTCCGCGTTACCGCGTACTTCGCTCTGGAGACTACAAGTTCCATGAGCCTTTGCACATCCGGCATGCGCGCGCAGACGCGGAAGGCTTAATAGAGCACTTCCGCGCTGGCGTCTTTGCCGATTATCCTGGGAGCTTTGAGGGAGCAGCACGTCTTGGTTGCGGTCCTCATTTGGTTGGCGAAAGCTCGTTCCGTACTACTAAAGGATTTTAGGAGACGGAGCAGCGCAGAGAATCCCATCCTGACTTTGATCCTCGCTAGGCAGTAGCGTTAGCGGGGGGGTGTGAACGCTTGACGGAGTGTTCAAAACCAGTTCTCCTGTTTGGTGACACGTGTGGCTGTTGTGGTAAGGGTGCAGTGCACCACTCTGTATTCTACTTCCACTGCTGCTTGACTTGGCTAAAGATACCCGCTAAGACTGCCTAAGTGCTTTTGGAGGTGGACAGTGCCTCCTGGGCTCTATGTGGATATTCCACACCTGGTGTTCCTCCTCGTTGGAGAGCCACACGTTTGTAGGCTCATGCGAGTGGTAGGAATACCGGTGGCTGAGAGATATCCATTTCTAGGGCATTGAAGTCCTTATTATGATTGCGGTGAGACCGTGTGGAGCTTAACACGGAACGTTTGTTCTACATTCAGTCCTCACACGTGTGTGTGATTGGTGGATTTTGTTTTGGTTCCTTTATTACTTGTATCACGCAAAGAACTTGATTCGCGAATAAACTGTTCTAATTCTGTTTCCCTAGCAGGGGATTGTGGTTGAGTCACGGCGAACTCATACTTCCTCTGCGATGCAATGTTCAATGCCATTTTTAGGTACGTGTGGATAAGAAGCGGAATGCCTGCCTAGTGAGAATAACCTGAGTGTAGTATTGGCGTGTGTCTAATATTTGTCATCTTTCTCATAGTGGAACATATAGTTTCTTGATCCAAACCAGCCTTGTCCTAAGGACCCTCGAGTTGGGGGTGAACGGTCAAAGGTCGCAAGTGATGAAATTGTACCTCGTTATTTTTCTTTACAGGTAGATAAGTGTTAGTAGCGAAACACCTTCACATACAACCTAGGAGGGTAGAGTGGTGGGAGGAGGCAGAGTGTCTATAACGTGCTGTTCTTGTCTCATTTCAGGTCTCCTTCCCTGCTGTCCCCACCCTTTCCTTCCCTCGTTCGATCACTTCAATGATCTGCGCTATAATAGCCATCAGACTTGGAGCTATCGAGAGGTGGACCATAACGAGCATCGTTCCGATCCTGAGGAGCTGAGGAACCCGACAGACTTCCTGCTAATATAGAGTAAAGGCCTTTCAGCACCTTTGCTGTCCACTTGGGAAAGCACTGCTCCAATACCCACCCGATGCATCTGTCTGAAGGACAAAGGGTTTCTGGAAGTCTGGTGTCAGCAACACAGGGGACGTGGTTAGGGTGTTTTTAAGTGCCTGGAAGGCCTGACCTTCAGGGACCGAGGGGGAGCGTAGACATGAAGAGGAGGCCGATTTTTTCAGAAGATCTGTGAGGGGGGCAGCAATGTCAGCAAACTGGGGGATGAAGCGTCTATAGTACCCTACTAAACCGAGGAAAGCCCTGAGGTTTCGTTTAGTGCTGGAAAATGGTGTGTCCTGTATGGCCTTCACCTTTTCAGTCTGGGGTTCTATCAGACCCTTACCCAGAACGTATCCCAGATATTTTACTTTCTGGAAGGCGAACCTGGATATTTTTGCAAATGGGCGGCTCTGAGCTCGGTAAGGACCGCTTCGAGATGCCTCAGGTGTTCTGTCCAGGTTTTGCTATAAACTACTATCAGGCACATGCATCAACAATGCCATTTGCAATTCCTTATTAGCGAAGAATAGGATTCGCTAATAAGGAATAGCAAAAGGCTATGCATGTAGAAATCTCTTAAAAAATAGAGATTTCTAAATATTCCTTAATTGCGACTCGCAAATTGCGAGGTGCAATTAAGGAATACCTCCCCATTCATTCCTAGAGGCCCATAGGAATGAATGGGAAGACATTCTCAATTTGCGATTCTCAATTAGAAAATCGCAAACTGAGAATGCAATTTCAAGGGTGCCAGGGTGTCAAAAGGACATGCTCCAAGGGCATGTGTGTGTGTGTGTAAAATGGAACTTTGAAAAATGCACTTTAGTGCATTTTTCAAAGTTTTTGCAAATTACCATGAAGTTCAACTTCATGGTAATTTGCTCCCCCTATTAGCGAAATCGCTAATTTTTTTACTTTAACGCATTGCATTTAAGGAATCTCAATTTGAGATTCCTTAAATGCAATCGCAATTTAAGGAATCGCAATTTAGAGATTACTTAAATTGCGATATTTGCATTTGGGATGATGCATCCCAAATGCAAAAATACCGGTCGCAAAGGGGCAGATTCTGAAAATCTGCCCGTTTGCAACTGGTTTTTGCTTTGATGCATGTGGGCCTAAATTGTCTAAGTAGGCAGAGGCGTAGGATAGGTGGGATGCCATTACCATATGCATCAGCCTCTGAAAACTGGCAGGAGCCCTGTGTAGCCCAAAAGGGAGAACCGTGAAATGGTATAGACCATCGGGTGTATCAAAGGCTGTCTTCTCTTGATCTTTGGGGTTTAGGGGGATGTGCCAGTAGCCTTTGGTGAGGTCGATCATAGAGATGTAGCTGGCCTCACCCAGGCGTTCTATCAGTTCATCAACCCTGGGAAGGGGATAGCCGTCCTGTTTTGATAAACTCTTTACGGCTTGGAAGTCTATACAAAACCGGTTGCTACCGTCCGGTTTTGGCACAAGTACCACGGGAGAACACCAGTTACTGTGGGAAGGTACTACGATCCCGGTTTTTAACATCTGGGACACCTCATTCTGAAGAGCAAACCGATGGGCCTCAGGGACCCTATAGGGTTTTTGTTTTATCACAACTCCTTCTTGGGTTCGGATCAAATGCATAGCCAAATGCGTTCTTCCTGGTTGGTTAGAAAATATGTCTTTGTAAGTAAGAAGGAGGGCACCGATGTCCTCCTCTTCTTTGTTCGGCAAATCATGGTTGATTACGGTATCGTGGACAGTGTGAGATTGATATGGTACATTTGGGTTTTACTTGAGGAAAGACCTAGGATGTTCGTTGTTTTTCCTATCTTTCTTAGCATCTGAAAGGGACCTTGCCACTCCTTCTTCAACTTGTGAGTGGAGGATGAAAGTAGAACCAGAGACCAATCTCCTATGTCTAGTTCCCTCCATTTTTTTCCTTTGTAGTAAAATGTTTTTTGTTTTCCTTGGGCCCTTTCCAACGATTCATGAACTAGGGTTCTCAACTTATGGAGACAGGACTTGATTTGATTAGTATAGTCCAACAAGGACTGGGCTTTCTGGGCCCCTTCTTTTTCCCAGCTTTCTTTGGTGATCTCTAACAGTGTCCGAGGTTTCCGACCAAAGAGGAGCTCAAATGGGGAAACCCCAAGACTGCTTTGTGTTTGACTCCTGAGTACGAACAACGCCAACGGCAGCAGCTGGTTCCAGTATCTCCCATCCCTGGTTAGCATTTCTTTTAGGGTGTGCTTGAGGTTGCCATTATAGCACTCAACAAGCCCGTCCGTCTGGGGATGGTAGACTGATGTCTTTATATGTCGTATGTTTAATTCCTTGCAGACCTGCTTCATCAACCTTGACACAAAGGGGGTCCCTTGGTCTGTAATGATGTCACGGGGGAACCCCATCCTAGAGCAGACTTCTACCAGTCTTTGGGCTATCGTAGTGGACGTGACTGAACGCAAGGGAAGGGCTTCTGGGTATCTGGTAGCGTAGTCCACTATCACAAGGACACACTGGTAACTCCGGGTGGACTTGGGAAGGGGGCCTATGAGGTCCATACCAGTTCTGTCAAACGGTTTGCCAATGATGGGAAGGGGGTTCAAGGGGACGTTTGGAGGGACATACGGGTTTCTCTTCTGACATATCTGGCACTCCTGACAGTACTTCCGTACCTGAGCGTGGACCCCTGGCCAGAAGAAACTCTGCTGTATGGACTGTGCTGTTTTCTCTTCTCCGAAATGCCCCTCAAGGAGATGGGCATGGGCAAAGAAAAGCACTTGGTCTCTGAACCCAATTGGCACCAACAACTGGGGTTCCTCACCGTCCTTGGCCAGCCGATACAAAAGACCATTCTGTTCAATGAAGCAGGGATATGTCCGTCGTGGGGAGTGTTGTGTTTCCCTGGCGCTCTGCCAGGCGTTCCTAATAGTGCTGTCGTTTAACTGGGCCATCCTAAAGTGGATGTCTATGGCCCAGGGTTCCGAGGTCAGTAGGCCGTTCAGGGGTTTTTCAAGCTTGGGAGTGTTAGTCAGGTTTTCTAGCATAAGGGTAGAAAAACAGGGGTTGTCTATGCCTATTAGTAAAGGCTCAGGAAGACAAGGCAAGACCCCTAAGTCTGTCAGGACTTCTATACCTAGCTCGGTTTTAAGTCTCACCCTGGCTACTGGATAGTCCCTTACGTCACCATGTACACACCTTATGCTAACCGCCTTCTAGGGAGTAGGCAGGAAGGGTATATAAGCTCCTTTCTGACTACCGAATGCCTAGAACCCAAGTCCATAAGAGCGGTTACTGGTTGGCCATTCATACGTAAGCTTACATAAAAGATTGGTTCTGTCTCTTGAGCATAGAGAATAGACCGAGGCAAATAGCTCACGTCCATTGGTTCTTCTTCTGTTTTCCCCCTTTTCCTTCTGCAAATTATGGTGATATGCCCCCACTCACCAACAGTCATAACATTGGGGCCCAGATGAAGGGAGAGCATCTGGTTTCCCGTATCGTGGTTTGGGGGGCGCAAATAGCTGTTTGGATGTTTTTTTCTCGGCCTTTCCAGGTTGTGGGGTCTTTGGATTTTTCTCAGGTTCTTTTACCATTGCTCGGTTCTGTGCCCTGGAATACGACGTGCCCATCTCTATGGCATGTTCCAGGGTCAGACCCGCATATTGGCGCAACTACCTTTGTGTCCCATAAGGTAGTGCCTCAAGGAATTGTTCAAGGTAGATCTTGTCCATGATCTCCTTGCGAGTAGACTCCAAGGGCTTTAACCAGCGGTCGGCGGCATCCTTCAATTTGTAGAACAATGTTTTCGGGGTGTCACCGGGTGCACCCCGTTCTTGTCGGAACTTCTGGCGATGAGCCTCATCATCGACGCCCAACCGGTCCAAAATGAAATGATTCACATGGCCGTAGGCAGCTGAGCCGTCCCTATTGGCAATCTGATAGGCTGCCTGTGCCTCACCGGTAAGTAGGGGAGCTAAGTAGAACGGCCATCGGTCTGCGGGCCACGCGCTGGCCCGGGCGGCCCTTTCAAAGTTCAGAAAGAAGGAGACCGGATCATCTCCTGGCACATACCTTTGTAGGGGGACCACTGTACCAGGCAGAGTGGTCACTCTCCCTTGTCCCAAAGCCGCCATTAACTGTGTCTGTCCTTCAGCGAGTTTGGTAAGGTTGTCAGCCTGGGCCTGTATAGCAGAGGTAAACACAGCCCTGTCCATTTCTGCTTGACTGGCGTTCTTCTCCACAGCCCATTCGAGTTTATTCTGTTCCTCTCTCATTTGTGTAATCGGGTTCTCCATCTTGTAGCAGACGGCAAAAATCCCACTTCTGACACCAATTTTTGTCACGTGCCCCTGGGGCTGGGTTAACAGTGGAGGGTACTGTCTGCAAATACGAGAGGAGGTCAAGATAGTTAAGTGTTAACGGGAATTTATTGGCAAAAATAAAGTAATAACTACAGGCTCCTGCTGTAGGGGAATGTCTCTTTGTTCTTGAGCTTTTCCAGGAGGGCTTGCTGGTGCTTGACGAGGGTTCTGTCTTCTTTGCTCCGAGTGGGACCGTCCCAAGGCAACAAAAGAGAAAACAAAACAAGAAACCACTGATCAGTGGGAGGCACTCTGGGCCGCTGTTAATAAGGGAAGGGGAGTGTGAGGGCTCACCAAGGACCGCCACCACATGTACCGAGAACAGAAAGCAGTGCCCACCCTCGAAGCTCTACAGGTTCCCTCCCCGTGATTTAGAAAACCTCTGTAGACGGCGACGTACCCGCTCTGGCCACACTCCTCCTGGAGAGTGGCGGGGCAATGCGTGGGGTCATTGGCCTCCTGGAGTTAGACCACTTCCCTGCTTCTCTGGTTGGGCTTCAGGAACTTCGGGCTTCCCGGGTATTCCGCTGCTCCTCTGGTCTTCTCTCTTCGTAGGCTCCACTCCTCTCCTCTCCAGCTTGCGCGCTTCCGCATACGCGTTCCTCCCCTTTCTGCTCGGCGGGAGTCCCTGATAGGAGGGCAGGGGTCGTCTTCACTCCTCCTGACTCCTCCTCCCGCTGGTTCCAAGTGGAGTTAAAGGGGCAACCCCAGTCCTGCACAAGGAGGAGTGTCAAAGCGTCAGTATCGTGACAGATCTGTGGGTCGCACTCCCCAGGGATTCTCCGACAGCATGGTACTACCATAGGGAGGTTTTACTCTCCCCCTCACCCAAACGGACCAACCTATGCATCCCATTTGTATCCACCTACAGTCCTTCCAGTAACTTGGTAAACAGGGTTATAAAAAGAAACTGGCCCATACTGCGGAACATGCGCCCTTCAAAGAACCACCTATGTTCTCATACAAGAGGGGCAGCAACCTAGCTGACAAACTGGTCCATGCTATTACCTGGCCCAAAAATGAAAGAAAAACACAAACTGTGACCTCATTGTGGGGGTTACCACCAGCCTTAGGTCATTGCAAATGCCAAATCTGCGCAGCATGTAACCACACCTCCAACATTGCCCTTGCAATCTATTTTCATCGGACAAACCGCACAGATGGTAAAGCAGCAGATTTTCCAGCATCAACGCAGCATCAGATGTAATGTTGAGACCGCTCCCCTTGTCGGTCACTACACAGAAAAAAAATCATTCAGAAACAGACTTAACCTGGCAGGCAATTGTCCGCCCGACACTTCCGCTTAGAGGTGGAAACCTACAACTCCTGCTGATCAAATGTGAGTGCAGATGGATTGCACGCTGCAATTCTGTCGCGAATGGCTTAAATTCACTGGATGAGTGGAACACGGTCATTACAGCTCCCTGACCCGTTTAAGCGCCATCTGCCTCTCTTTACATTACGACCAATGTGTATTCCTTCATTCAGGGAGTGCCACTTGTTGGCCGTACCTTTTGAGACCACGGCCTCCGTGGTCCACATCGAACACACTGACTCCATTGGGGTGTACCTGATGTTTATACACATGTGATCTCCTATCCCTTTGATATGTTACCCTGTACATACTGAATTGTGATTAGATTGCACAGTCATACACGTCGCTACTATCCGAATTGTTAGCGGTGTACTGTTTTTTCTGATTTGTCCACAACCTCATATTGCGGTTACCCCACCCAGTTGACTTCTACTGCGGTACTAGCAATAATTGTTAGGTAATAATTTCGTCTTGATCGTCCCTTGCAGTTAATGACACTAGCTTTTATTGTATTGATATGAATTGAATACCCCTGACCCCATTGACGCCTTTTCCTGGTCAATTGGCCTCAAATTACAATATTTGATTCAACCTTCAAGCAACTGATCTTCGCTCGATATAATTTTGCAATTTCATTAATGTACCAAGGTTCCCGACTGTTTTCTTTTCTGTCAATTTACCATTTAATTGTCTTTAAAATTATAATTACAAATTTCAAACCATTACACTCTTGATCTCATTACATTGGCACCGTTTCCTATTTTTTGCTCTTAAATCATATTGGTAATTGCCTAAATTATAACTGTAACTTTGAAATAACTGTTTTATTCTTGATATCACTGCATTGGCACTGTTTCCATGTGCATGCTACTAAGGATCCTGACAGCAGATTCGAACCCTTCACTCTCGGTATGGTTCCTCTTTTTTCCATTTTCTTCCCGACTGCTTTTATTGGTCCCCCCGGGGTCCCTTGACAGACTTTGCCACCGCCGGTCTAGTCTTTTGTCCCCTTGTGACTCGCGTCACCTGACCTGCCGGCATGGCACTTATTGCCGTTTTCCTTTCGCCTTGGGCTCACAGACACTTCATTCATCCCTCGCCAGGCTGCAACATGGAGGTTTGAGTCCTCGACTGCAGGAACTGAGCACATCGAGCGCCACTTAACGGCTTCCCTACTGGTATTACTCCGTTACCCTCAATCAAGTAAGTCACAGCCCCCACCCGGACGACTCATTTGAATTTTATTTACTTTAACTTTCCTTGGCGTTGCCCCCCACTAATACATAGTTTCACTCCTCCTTGCCATACAGACCTTTCTTGACTGGTACTTCACGTGGATCGCAGGACCCCCCTCCGATTCATCACGCTGAGGCACTTTATTAAATTGGGTAATTAATTTGAGAACGCTTACAGTGCTTGCCACATCCTTGCCTCCAACACCGTTGGAGGCGCCCTATTTACCCTTGACAATTTCCCTTTCAGTGCACACTTGAATACCTGAGGCCTCGCCATCTTTACTACAACATGATTGATCATTCTCAGACGCTTGACCCAGCTCTTGTCCAGTTAAGGTAATTGCCAACCACCTGGACCTTCTTTGTCTTTTGCTTTATTCTTGGGCCTCTTAGTTGCTTATCTACTCTGCTCATCCTTTCCCCCATACAGCACTACTTTAATCTAATGACCATTGTCCTGATGATGACCTGAAATAAATCAGGTTGAAACGCCATTGACTACCCAGCATAGAACTTGGGCGCTGTTGTGATCAATTTATTTATCTTGAAACCTAAACATCAACATTGTATATATATTTTTTGTAATGTTGACCACATTCTTCTTCTTCTTACCCCTTATCGCCGTTCACGCTGTTCGCTTCACCCCTGTGTCACTGCGCCGCTCACTATCACTAGCACGTCCAGTGCTCACTTTGTGTGTTATGGTCATTGTATATTAAATTTTACTGTAGTGCTGTTATGACTACTTACAAATAATAACCTTTTCACTGTACCTTCTTTGTTGTGGTCTCCCTTCCTTTGTTCCCCCCCACTGTGATTTATATCACTGTTTTTACTGTCCTGTTTTAATGATTTCCAGTTGAGACATTGTTGTTTGTTGCTAACTTTGCCCGGCATCACCTGGGTTAACGGGTTCATACAAAATCTTGCATGCTATATCTCTATTTACATTTCATCCACGTTTACCATTGCCAAGGAAACAAGTCCTGTAACATGCAAACATGGAACAGAGTCCCTAATGTTCTCACCATAAAGACTGCAAATCCTGGGGTTCTACATGCCCTGTGAGTATAAAGAATTTTAGGCAACACAGTGTCTGCTTACCCTGTCTAAAATGCGCAATGGTCTATGCAGCGGGGATAGGCAGTATTTGGGTGGCAGCAGTCAGTTGAGGACAAATGGAACTTCTGGCTGGATTGCCAACTGTTGCGATAAAACTGAAATAAAGAAAAACAAGACTTCTCTTAGCAAGGCAAAGGCAGCTTTATTTGTTTATCTGTTTCGGCCGGTAGAGGTTACCGCCTGAACTAAATTTGCCACTTGCAGGCAGACACATATATTGCACAAAGTGCTGAGCTACAGACAATTATCTAATAAGTCAATAACAGGTCAAAGAGTGCATCTAGTTAATCATAAACTTTACATAAACATCACATCACTTGTGTCCTTTAAACTCACAACCTTTCCTCATCATTAAATTTCCATTAACTAGGAGAATGAGATACATGCTTGTACTGTGATCATAAATCTCTTCAAGGGTTGTTTGAACATGTGTTTCAATTTAACTGAACCATGCTGATCATGCATTCTAACTCTCACCTACATTGTATCACTGTGAAGCTTATGCCTGAACTGTTCTTTAACAACGCATAATCCTGCAACACTTTCTACTTATGTCTGCTGTAGCAAGATTTCTTCGTATTTCACTTTCTCCTTAACATATCCCTGCGGTGGAATTCAGGTACGATAGTCTCTATAGATGTGACTGTCGCACTATCTGGTGAATTCTATAATGTGTTCTCTCTCACATTTGCATTCAGACCGCAAGGGATTGTGGAGCACACCATTCCTGAAACTTCCATGTTGCTCATACAATGTCATTGTGTTTCTGTATGCAAGTAATTAATACTTAAGGCATCTCTATAACAATTCTGTTACAAAAGTTTCATAGCTTTTCTCTTATTTTTTCTCTATTATATCCATTCCAGATTTCTTCAAAAATACATGTATTCATGTTTCTGATTATGTCTAACCCGAAGGAAAATTGAGGGGAATTGCTGCCTGTATACGTCTGTGATCAGTTCCTGAAAATACAGTATGTAAAGGGAGGTTTAGCTGATGCGCGATTTGTCGCGACTTCATATGTTACGCCTGTTGCTTGCTTGCCGCATGCTGAATTTTCTTTTCCTCCAGCTCCTGTGGATTCGTCGATCCTGAATTGTCCACGCTTGTTGGCCTGTGGTTCCTGGAAGGTTGTTTCTGGTCTCCGGTTTTTTCTCCTTCCAGGGTCTAGTCTTCTTCAAAGATAATCTCGGGCTATGTCAATAATGGATTCTGAGACTGTTTCTGAGAGCAGTAGACCTTATCATCTCGTTTCCATCAAGTCGTCACCAAGAATGACAACCGTTTGTTTTGTAACGTGTTTATTCATTTTAGAGGCAAGATCAACATACACATACAATATGCAAGTTTCAACTAACAAAAAATATATCATCAGGACACTCGAAAACCAAGAATGACAACCATTGACACCAACAGCTGAGACAAGCAGATGGAGTCAGCACCAACCAAAATCACAACCAAGCATGAACTGAATCTCACATACCAGCAAATACAGAGGTAGTAGAGAGCATTTGATGAAGACCAAGACCAACATTAATGAAATTAGGACACAGCGAAACCAGTGCAGATTTGGTGGTGCTGAGCCCCACCCAGCACAGTTATGCCCGACACAAGGAAACACCTGCCCCAGTGGTGGTGAACCAAATCACTTCCTATGAGTGTGCCTGTGTAATTAACGAGGGCAAGAAATAACAGATGTCCACCACCAACTAAGTCCATATGTACCATCTCCTAAAAGGCAGAATCATGGACCGACACCATTACCCAATGCACCGTCAAAAAGGACCTTGAGGAAGATGAAGTGGCCTTCCTCATTTCCTATGTGATCAGCTTCACAAAATGCAGAAAACCAAAATGCACACTATACATACTGAGACTAATTGTGAAAGTGCTTGTCAGACCCTGTTCGAGGGTCCACTGGGCAAGCAGGGATTAGTGGACTACTGCGTTGGTGGTTAGGTTCCTTGCCTCTGGTGTCATGGAATCCACCCTAATATTGTTTCACAATGGGCATGGTACAGCCTTTCAGCACTCGGCTCTCAGAGTGGCAAGAGCGAACATCGAAAAGCCACTAAGGGAAGCATTCTGGGCAGTAGAGACTCAGAACATACACAATAATTTGTTGTCTAGCCCAGTGGTTTTTTTCTATTAAAAAAGAAGTATGTCAATCATACCAAAACTAGAACTTATACACAAGAAATGCTACTCTTGACAAGAGAGTATTACACGTGCTGGACAGGTTATCTACACAGAAATCAGTAGACTAAAGTGCAGGTGTAGACTTACTATGTGTGCAGATGAGCAGCCTCCCTGGTTTCTGTATGTACTTTACTAGCTATTTCTCTTTAAGCCAGGTTATTGTTAAAGCATGGGATCCCACATCTCTGTTGTAAAGCTTAATCAATCTTCAGTTCAGGCAACGGTTTTACATGAGATTTCGGGCACTTGTTGTTTTGAAACCACACAGAAACACCTTTTGAGTAGTTTATATTGCACGTAAGCAGTACACAACCCAGTGGTGGCTGGTGGATTTTAAAAGTGGTGAGGCAGAAATGTTGCACTCAAGTATAATCCACGAGCAAGCGCAGCAAATGAGCCCAAACTTAAAAAGGTGTGCAGTGGGGGAGATGGGGTGGTGTACACTGAACTCAGCGTCATCCAGGAGCTTCAGCTGTGTCACACAGAAAAGACAAAACAGCAGTTAAGCACAAACCTACCAGAATAAAAATTTCCAATGCCGTAATCTCTGCAATAGTCAAATATTTCCATTTGCCACCCAAGCACAGTCTACCGAAGTTCATCAACACAATGACATAGTTAAGTTAGTGTACCACAACAGCGGCTACAGTCACAGCATATCATAATTAAAGTCAATCGACAGGCTTAAGCCATAGTTAAACACTATTCTATGCCGGTGGTCACACTTGAACTCATTATTTTCACCCGCTCTGTTGCTTATTAGTTTTTTTTCTTCGTCTCTAGCTGCTGCCTTTCAGCCAGGAAATGTAACACAATAGGAAAGAACACGGAAACTTAAAAACAATCTCTTCATGAGAGGTTACCGTGTCTGTTGGTCCGGCTAAGCCACCATTTTGTAACTCGTGTGGGTTACAAAATTGTGCAGCAAGTAATAGGTGTATTTGATTTTTAAACACGGATATCGGAAAAGCTTCATGGATGTTACACAATTCACCATAAGTTTACTTAAGCACATTTTCGCAATTAACATTCCACAAAGTACAATTATTAATTATACGGTTTCACTTGCCAGTGCCCCAATAATACCAGTATGCCACGCTGTCTGTCTGATTATTACTGATTTGAGTCGTTATTGCCGCAGCCTCAGCACAGCTTCAATACTCCCGCTGGGAGCACCGCATTAGCCTTGGGAGACTCGGAGTCCCAGCAGCCCTTGTGACCACCAGCCCCAACGTCACGCTCAAAAGCACACCAGGAGGTCCGCGGCGCTGTAGCCGCAGCTTCAGCACAGCTTCAGTTCTCCCGCTGGGAGCACCGCATCAGCCTTGGGGGACTCGGAGTCCCAGCAGCCCTTGTGACCACCAGCCCCAACGTCACGCTCAAAAGCACACCAGGAGGTCCGCGGCGCTGTAGCCGCAGCTTCAGCACAGCTTCAGTTCTCCCGCTGGGAGCACCGCATCAGCCTTGGGGGACTCGGAGTCCCAGCAGCCCTTGGGACCGCCAGCCCCGACGTCACGCTCAAAAGCGCGCCAGGAGTTCCGCAGCGCTGTAGCCGCAGCCGCAGCCTCAGCACAGCTTCAGTACTCCGGATGGGAGCACCGCATCAGCCTTGGGGGACTCGGAGTCTCAGCAGCCCTTGTGACCGCCAGCCCTGAAGTCACGCTCAAAAGCGCGCCAGGAGTTCCGCAGCGCTGTAGCCGCAGCCTCAGCCTCAGCCTCAGCCTCAGCCTCAGCACTGCTTCAGTACTCCGGCTGGGAGCACCGCATCAGCCTTGGGGGACTTGGAGTCTCAGCAGCCATTGTGACCGCCAGCCCCGACGTCACGCTCACAAGCGCGCCAGGTGTCCCGTGGCGCTGTAACCGCAGCCTCAGCACAGCTTCAGTACTCCCGCTGGGAGCACCCCATCAGCCTTTAGAGGACTCTGAGTCCCAGCAGCCTTTGTGACCGCCAGCCCCGACATCGCGCTCAAAAGAAAGCGCGCCAGGAGTCCCGCGGCCCTGTAGCAGCCGCCTCAGCACAGCTTCAGTACTCCCGCTGGGAGCACCGCATCAGCCATGGGGGACTCAGAGTCCCAGCAGCTCTTGTGACTGCCAGCCCCGATGTCACGCTCAAAAGCGCGCCAGAAGTCCTGGGGCGCTGTAGCTGCAGTCTCAGCACAGCTTCACTACTCCCGCTGGGAGCACCGCATCAGCCTTAGGGGACTCGGAGTCCCAGCAGCCCTTGTGACCACAAGCCCCGATGTTGCCCTCAAAAGCGCGCCAGGAGTCCCGCGGCGCTGTGCCGCAGCCTCAGCACAGCTTCGGTACTCCCGCTGGGAGTACCGCATAAGCCTTGGGGGCCTCAGAGTCCCAGCAGCCCTTGTGACCCCCAGCCCCGAAGTCGCGCTCAAAAGCGCGCCAGAACTCCACGCCGCGCTGACACCCGGGCCAAGTGCAGGCCCATCCACGCCTGTCATAGCCAGGAGGAGGCTGGTCCACCCCACTAACTCCTGCCGTAAGAACCCTCGGAAGACAGCATGGGGAAGAAAAAGGTAAATGCAATAATAGCTGAGGGGGGCACATCTCTACATTGGATTCCTTCTTGCTGAAAGCTACCACAGCAATTACTAATCAAATCGCACTGACTGAGAGAAGACTGTCGCTGGGATAATCCACTAGAGCCCGCTGGTGGCCAGATTGAGGTACTGGAAAACAGTGACATACGGCCAGGGGCAGGGGCTGTCGGGACAGACCATCTGGATCCTTTAGTAACCTCCTTGCCACCACCACGCCGTAGTCCTGTACCCCCCAGCTACAATATAGGAGATAATACGATAAAAAAGAAAAAGAGAACCACAAAAACTTATCACGCCAAAAAAAGTAAAAAAACAAGGAAATCTAACATAAGCCTGAGTGTCACAGACCATACAGACCACATGCCCTAGCTAAATGTCCCAGCTGAAACGATACAGCGATTATTTGAGGTCACTTTGGGGGAGAAATTAATGGCCTTGCTACAGTACATACTGCCACGCCTAACGGCAATAGAAGGCATGCTAGAAACGCTATTGAGTGACAAAACAGTGATTGGTGGGTCGTTTACATCCAGAGATATAACCCCCATGCAACCATCTAGCGATATGCGCGCTAATACCCTGCATCCTGTAGGAAAACACAATACTGGACAAATTAATTCTGTTAAGGAAATCAGGAGGCCAAAATCAAAGACAGTGTACAACTCCAACAGAAGATAGAGAAGAGGAGACACAGAGAATGGAACTGGAGATCTTGGGGGCGGATAAAAGTTGTACGAGGGCTCCATTGAGGGAGAGGTTACTAGCCCCTGCTGATCCTAATAGTTCTCATGTAAGGCTCAACGCACTGAATATAAATAAGGGGGGGCATGTTAGTTGAGGGGTTTTAAGTTTACCACCTGCCGCATGTCCATACGTGCTAATCTTGGTAAATGTCCCAACCCTCACCTCAGATGAACGAGAAACAACTATCCCACTGATGGACAAATCGAGACATTGGTTAACAAAGACTATAAGACTTCCACCATCTGTTTATGACCACTTAATTATGGCAAGGAGAAGTTCCTGGCTAGGCAATTCTAAAAAAGTAATCGAAGGAGATTGCGTAGTACTGAATTTTAATAATACATACGTAGTTGGGGAAATACTAGTCCTACTCCCCACAGCAGGAACAACAAGCTCACAGATTCATGCCGTCGCACTGGGCTTCTTCTATAAGCCATTGTCCTCACCTAGACCCCTCATGTCCAGGGCTTCATTGCAGGAGAGCAATGAAAGGCTTTGTCCATCAAGGGGGGACAACCGCTCTTTATTCACTGTCAATAGATACGCAGCCCTAACAGACCTAAATAGCTGCGATTGACTAACCCGACTTGTGACACTTGAAAATTATATGGAAAAATTAATGGGCTTGAAGTCCCTCATAAATCCCTGTAATGGCAAACCCAATTGTAGCATGGGAAAGGGTTGATGTGAGTGTTCAGCCATCCACAGTAGATATTTACACCTCGATAGCAAGACAGTTTAGCCCCCAGAATTTGACACCCAGTACAGAGATGGCAAGAGTAATTTCAAAACTTAACATGTACCACACCATCCATTCTTGGAATATAGCTGGGTATAAAATAAATAAGAGAATAAGGAGTGCTATAATGTAGTGGCTCCCCATCAAATCCTATGTCTCCAAGAGACTTGGGAAGTGGATCCCATTTTTTTGTTAATGGTTATTGATGTTTTAATACACCGGTTATCCCATCGACCAAAGGGAGAGCTAAAGAGGGACTATTGACATGTATATCCAACACTATCTCATTCAAAGTGGAACGCTTTATTAATGAATCGCCATTTTTCCACATTATTATACTCAATAGTAACCATAGCTTAAGTTAGTTGATAATAAGTTATTATAACAACAATTTTGTGACCCCACAAAGGTGGTAAAGAACCTCGAAGAAACATTAGAGGACATAATACTTACACAAGCAAAGCCACTTTATTGTATATGGGCGGGCGACTCTAATACAGTAAAATGCACAAACAGAGACCATCGCATGTGCCAACAAATCTCACAAAATGACGGCCTAAATGATAATTTCACGCACACCATTTATGGAAATGCTCTGAATAATCTTTTAATGGTATGGCTGGAGATTAGGACACAGAGAACCTCTAACACTGGCCAAACAATTCTGACTTTTTACAGGGGGAGGTCACATCAGTGATAGATCACATAATAACATCTACTTCCAGGAAGAATGACCAAGCAGAGTTAAACATAAGTATGACAGAATTTAGTGATCATGCTAACATTTACCTAACGCTGCCCTGGAAAGCCCAATGTATAATCAAAAAGAGTCCAAACCTGTCTTAGCTAGACGAAATGGCTACTCCTTAAAATGGAGCAAAGATGACGAAGGGCTGTTTTTCTCCCAATTGATACAGATAAATCATGATGAGGTTAGCCTTTGCTTAAATCACCTAACAAATAAATCACAAATAGTCACAGCATTCTCGAAGATCTTAGAAGGAATTAAGCAACAACTATCTCAACAATTATCTTATACAAGGGATAAGCCACAAATTAAAAATCTGAGAGAGATGTATAAAAGTGCTTTGAAAAATCACAAAAAACAACTAAGATCCGAAGCATGGGAGAAACTAAGGATAGCAGCTAATGACAGTGATACTAAATCCTTATGGGAAGTGGTCAATGCACCATTCTTACAAGAAGCAGAAGGTCCTTCCACAGACGTATGTATAGACGATAATGCATGGATAGATCACTATCAAAAAATCTTCTAGAAGCTGATATTGTAGCTAATTTCTCATATTTAGGAATTATCTTTGATAATTTAGACTGGAAATAATGCTGTCCTCAAGGGCTACACAGATAAATAAAAGTATAGCGGCAATCTTCAGGTTCGCATCGAACTTGGGCAACAAAACAATACCAGAGATGGTTACAATTTACTTGGTAAAAACTGTCTCTGTGGCCACATATGGGGCAGCAATTTGGGGTATAACCAATGTGGACATCCTTCAAAAAATAGAGGATAGGTTCACCAAGAGGTTACTGTCCGCCCCCAAGCTGTGTACCAGTGGAATTATACATAAAGAACTAGGTTTACCCTACATTTCTAATACAGTCAAATTGGCGCCTTTGCTACTCTGGCTGTCAATTTGGAAACGGGAGGCAGTACAGATAAACCGATGTATTATAAAGGATGTCATGAAATTGGTATGTGGGTACAAAATAACGTGGCTAAATTATATACGGTGCACTCTGGACTCCCTGGGGTTGGTGGTCCTTTATGATGACCCCATTCAATGTAAATCCTTCTCAAAGGTGAAACTAATAAATTCTTTTTTAGAGAAACGTGCACATGAAAGAGAGCAGAGAAATAAAGATAAAACCACGGTAACTGAATATTATAAGAGACCCCCTTTGGCGCACGGTCTATCTTCGTACCTTGTTTGTGTGAACAATAATCGCCATTGTTTCATTTTATTAAGGTTCGGTTGGGGTATGTAACTTTAATGCTGGGTTTCCCAGCAAATGTGTTGTCTGAGACACAACTGGGACGAAGTCCGTGCGACTCCCGATCAAAACAATCAATTATAAACATACTGTTTTTTTGCCTCTTTTACGAAATAGAGAGGAAAAGATTTATTATGCCACTACTGAAGAAATGTTGTTTGTAAAATTACATTACTGCTCTGACTGTTACGTTACAATTAGATACTCCATATTTTTGCCTGTCGGTGGCCTCGTTTTTATGTACAGCTTTACAAACTCGCAGATTAGAGAACATGTGCCGAAATGTTTTAAAACAAATCAGTACAATATGCACAGCCTGAACAAATCTAAATGTTTTAAGATCCAGATGAACACGTGAGGAGATGTATACGATGTTTTTAAGGGTTTTAGGTTAAACTTTTAAGATATCAACATTTTATGATAACTTATTGATATGCTTGTATTTGTTTTTTATCTGAACGTTTTATGTATTTGTTTCTAAATGCGAAATAAAGTATTGATTGAATAGGTGTATTTGATTTTTAAACACGGATATTGGAAAAACTTCTTGGATGTTACGCAATTTACCGTAAGTTCACTAAAGCACATTTTCGCAATTAACATTCCACAAAGTACAATTATTAAATATACGGTTTCACTTGCCAGTGCCTCAACAATACCAGTATGCCACGCTGTCTGTCTGATCATTACTGATTTGAGTTGCTATGTCACATAGTCTTGGAACCGATTATATTTAGTTTATTTATGCAAATTGGCTTTAAAGCATGCACAGTCGTTGCAGACTGAGTCACAGCTCCTTTTTGAATACCAGTGTTACACCTGTCACTTATGGTTGCTTTAATTGCCTTGCCTGTGATAAATTAGATCTGTATTCAGGGGCTGAGCTGATCTCTGGATCATTGTGTCAGACACTGACAGAAACAAACTTAATATGCATTATTATATGGATTATTAGAAGTCACTATTTTTCAAATACAAAGGTACCCTCAATTGTAGGTTATAAATTATTATGTTTCACAGGTCTGAGTCCAAACATACACTTTGCTATCTGACTTGCTGCGCATTGAAAAACTAGCAAAATGCTAAAACATTTTTGTTGATTTGGAAACACAGCCAAGACGCTTTAAATCCAAACTTTGCTGCTTTAATCTTCTGACTGATGTGGGAATTCCTTTCACAGCGGAAGAAAAACAAGCACTGCTTAGTTTTAGTAATCATTTAATTTAAGATTTTAGGAAGTGGCCCGATAAACATAGAATCTTTCCATTCATTCTTTTAATCTCTCATTCGCTCTCTGCTATCTTATACTACCCCCATCTCACTTTTGTTCTCCCTTGGTGGCTCGACTCAAATCACGCTCACCCCCTATCCTCATGGCTTCACTTCCTTGGCACGTGCCCTGCAGACTTGTCTATGGAAGTTGCCCCTACACTACCCCGCCTTTCCCTTCCGGCCCGCTGTAGCTCTGAGTGATTACTTGTGTTGTGCTTCTTCAGAACTTTAGATGTTTTTAGGCCGCATAAATCAGAGTTGTGGTCAGAAACTCCAAGTTAGGCTGTAACCTGTGCTGCCCCCATGCCTTTCAGTGACTGACTATGAGCTTTCTGCACCCTTCAGTGTTCGCGATGCGAATGCAAAAACTCTTTCATTCTACTTATGCTCCTGCATTAGAATGGCACCAAAACCATAACAACTAGGGTCTGTTACAACAGTGGACTTCCTTGCTGGATCAAAAGGCACTAACACATTAGTATTCACTGTTTCCGTCTTTATAGTGTCAAAAGCTTACTGACATCCTTCCGGCAACTCATACCTAATTCCCTTCTTCAGCAACACGTGCAATACATGTGCTTTGTCTGAGAATTGCTCACCAAATTCGGAGTAGTACTCCACAAGCCCCAGAAAAGATCTTAACTGCTCTTTACCTTTGGGAGATGGAGTATTCTCAATTGCCTCAATTAGCTTCAACTTAAGTGTAATCCTTTCATTCAATAAAATGATCCCTAAATACTCCATTTCTTCCATTTGGAACATGCATTTATTTAGCTCCACTGTCAATTCGGCCCTTTCCAACCTGTCCAACACATTGCGCAACACCACATTATGATGGTCTTTATCCTTGCCCCAAACCAAAATATTGTCTTCAAACACAAACTGCAATATACTCTGTGCGTGACCCTCTGAAACATGGCAGATGCCGAAGCTAACCTAACAGGCATATGTTTAAACTGATACGCTCCTTCAGGTGAGATGAATGCTTGGATTCTGGATGTGGTTGCACCTGATGATAGGTGCTATGAAGATCATATGCGGTAAAATATCTTGCGTTCCTTACATTCATCAGCATCTCACTGACTTTGGGAAGGGGATGCCCGTCCTCAGATATTTTCATTTACATCACGAAGATCAACACACATACAAATCTTCCCATTTGCCTTGTTCGCTAATACTATCGTGCTCAGCCATTCAAATGCCTTTATTGCCTCAGTGAGTCCTTTCACACACTGCACAGCCCCTTCCTTCAGGATAATGGGAAGTTTGAATTTCTTCAAACATCCTAATTGTTTAAAAACTATCTAGGATATTCATTCTTACTACATTTCACATCTGGTTGAGTTGTCAGCAACATCAGATCAGGATGGTTGGGGGTTAATACAATTGCCAACGTTCACTGTTCTCCATCCCAACAAGTTTTTCCCTCACTCGACAACATGCACTTTTGCACTTGTATTCCTTCCTTTGTACACCAAATCTGCCCTAAAATAGGATAGCGTTGGTAGCTTGACCCCACAATACCATTGTGGTTCCACAGCACTAGGAATTAACTCATTTGACTTGTCCATGCTCCTTCAAATGGACTTGTCCACCAAAGTATATGGAGAACACCACCACACCATTTACTCAGATCACACATTTTAAGGAACAGTAAACACCTTTCTTTATGCATATGCATTCTTCAACCCCACATACTACCTTTGTTGTTGTTGTGAGTGTCTTCATCATCACTCTCCTCGATATGTTCTCTTATTCAATTCACATTGCTTTTGTTTATCTCTTTACTTCCCAATCTACATACCCTAGTAAAATGGCCCATTTTTTTGCACTGTAACATCTAGCATTAATAGCAGGACATGCAAAGTACTCAGCCAAATGGCGTGAACTTCCACACCAGTAACACTGTTTCTTCGACACTTCCCTTTGGGGTTCCTTATTTGTATCTCCCTCTCCCCTTTGCTTGTTCTTTCTAAACTTACTTTTCTGCACCGCATTCACATTACTTTCATCTGGCTTGTTCTTGTCATCATTCTCATTTAATTTTTTACATTACCGGATGTATTTTCAACGCGGCACAATGGTTATGGTTTTTTCCAAAGAAGGGTCCTCCATTTGCAATAGTTTCTCTTGAATTTTAAGGGTATTTGTCCTATTTATAATTTGGTCCCTAATGATTTCTTCTTGCAAGTCCTTAAACTTGCAAGAAACTGATAACATTCTTAATACAGCCATATATTGCACTATCTCTATCTTTTCACCTGGTTGCTGAGCCATAGAGACATAGTGGGGAGAGGATGTAGCCTTACGGCTAGAGTCGTCCACCTCGAAGCTGGAAAACTGAGTTTGAGTCTCGGCAATGACGCTTAACATCCTGTGATTCTGGGCTAATCACTTAATCTCCACATGCCTAACAAAAATGAATGTGTCCTCATGTAACGAAACTGGTGCTCATGTAAAGCGCTCTGATACCCGATGTCTCGGGTCTAGTTTGCGCTATATAAAACTCTAAAAACATAAAAATAAATAGTGGTGATCCACCAATATGCTCAACTTGTGCCATAATTTTCTTCCAATACCTTCATAGCCATCACAAATTCGTCAACAGGACCTTCCTCCTCATCTGACCCAACACCACCTTCATTCTCCCCACCATGCAGTATAGGCAATGTCTTAAGAACTTTCTTTCCTTCAACCCAAAGACTATGTTGCAACATAGCTAATTTTCTTTTAGCCACAAAAACAACCCCTCCTATGGCCTCTAAATACGTTTCAAATGAGTCCTTCCAATCTCCCCATGCTATAACAGGTGAACCTGGATCTTGTAAAAACATGGGAGAAGCAACCATATTAGAATGAGACAAGATGAAGGTGTTAACTGTACTATATCGCAAACACACAAACACTTGTTTTTCTGAACAAAATAAAATACAAAAGTATCCACCGTTGTCTATGGCTCAACTTTTCTATGCATTCCCTACTCCAAATCTGCAAACGAATAGTTGTTCCGTGTGTTCTCTTTCTACAATGACGGACAGTTCACCAATTAAAAGTTATTCCTCGTTGTTTATTGCTATGCGATGCCTAGTCCTTTCTTGCTATAATTTCCTCTTGACGCCCCTCCTTTTCCCTCCTCTGCCAGAAGCGTGCCTCGGAGTGGCCACAGCACATCTGCCCAAAAATGCTTTCAGTGCCTTCTGTTCTTTTCCCAGTGCTCTCTGCGTGCTGTGTAATCCTCCCCGCACGATGCCTCCAAAAGCTGTAAGACTCTTCTTTAATGTTCGCGCAGTAGAGTACTTGCACTATTCGGCTACCAAGGACGTGCTCCTAGTATACGCGTTTACAGCGATGCATTGCCATGGTTAATCACCACTGTGCTGAACAATGGTGCAAGGAGTACAGGCCCACACTTCAGGGGAGTGGTTTCTTCAGCTTTATTGAGTACACAGTAAACGGACCGGTCAGGGCAGGCAACAGGAACCAACTGCCTCTGACCGCGCCCAACATTCCACATGCCACTGTTCCACCCTGGGAACAATCGTCATGGTGGCATCTGCACATAATAACAAGTAAGACCCAACACATCCTCTTTCCCACAACAATGGAACAGAAAATAAAATAAAAACAAAGAACATGTACAAAAAGAGATGTGCCCCTAAAGGTAAGATATAATACAATGGCAAAAAGGGGTTATGTGTGGCAAAACCCATAGAAAAACATTACTGCTTCACATAATCCTTAAACCAAACAGGCGATCTTCTTTCTCTTCCAAAACCACTAACATTATGATGACTTAGGAGGTAAGGGTTCATGTTTTTCTGATCATCAGACTTCTAACACTAGGATCACTGTGAAGGTTAGAGCATATGTTTTTTGGATCACCGGACCGCTGTCTGGACAGTCTCCATGTTCCACCACTTCCCATCACTCAACATGACTGACCTGCCTTTGAGAGAAATCATCTGCATTGACCTGGAAAAGGGAATACCCCTTTGTTACAAAGCCAGGCAACCTCAGCTTGACCCAATTTCTTGCTTTAAACAAAACTTGGTCTTTCTATGGTCGGGTCACTGGTAATATACTTGCTTTGTGACTTCTCACAACTCTCTTTCACCAATTCAGGTTTGACATTGGAAACACTCAAATCCCGCATCCAAGGTCTCACTAATTTGGTGGAGGCCATCCTGCCCTTAAGCAAAGCAAAGGGTGACACCAGAGCCCACAACAAATCTCCAAACTCCTTCTTCCAATCCAATCCATTGGCCACGGACAACTGGATGCTGTCTTTTATGACTCTGTTGCATCGTTCCACCAAACCATTGCTGCGGGGATGATACAACAAAGTGGTAAGAAGAAGCCTCACTCATCTTTTCTCCGGAGCAGAAAAGAAAGAGGAAGTTGCAAGGGGGAGTTACTCATTATGAGGACAGGAGAGACTGTTTATTGGCTGAAAGTTTCTGTTTTTCTTTCCCTGGATTTATTGGAAAGGTAGTTTGTTTATACACTTTGAAGTGCTGGACCATGGAAATAAAGAAAGTAGAACATAATCCTCGCCCCTGGTCCTGACGTAGAATCTGAATTCATGACACTGGTCTGACAACTGAAGAAAGATTAAATCCAGACAAGAGCAAACAACACAAAGACATCCTCTAGCATGAGAAGAAACTTTATCTTAGTAAAGACTTACAAGAAAGAGCAATGTAAGCTTTTCATGATGCACACCTACAGCAGGACAACCAAAAGAAAGGAAAACAAAAGACATTGTGCCTCTGAATATTTGCTGGTGCCACTTAAGAGCAAGAATAAAATACTAAGAAGTAAGATGTCTTGTACATTATGTGCACAGGCAATATCTGCTCAAGAGAGCGAAAAAAAGACTCCTGCAACCACAATGCACAACACAGCACGCATGGTCTTTGATGTTGCTTTGTTTTATTGCAGTAATCCATGAAAGTCATGGGAAATGTACTACTTTATTAATGATGGACTACTTCACCCAGATGAGACACTTTGGGCCAGATGTACGAAATGATTTTGCATTTCTTAACAGACTGATTCGCTATATCGGACCGTTAAGAAATGCAAAACCGGCATTCGGTATGTACATGGTACGGTATCTTCTGTGCTTTTTGATGAATCCACAACACAGAGGTTCTAGCTCAGTGGTCCCCACACTGTGGACAGGGTCCTCCTGGTGGGCTGTGGGGCTATGTAAAGGGGCCACGGTGCAAACAGAAATACAAAAACATTAAACGCTGAGGGCTACCAGCAACTCTCCTGACACTTTAGAAGTTGTCTTTTGTGCAATGTACAAGGCAAACATTAGGGGAAAAGAGATAGAGTCCTCTGTCCCGGCCTCAACTCTCTGTAATTACCGCTATAAAAGGCCTTGAGTAGGCAGCAAAGGTGAAAAGTAGACATCAGCTGTTGCATGCTAAACCTTGTACCTTATAAGTGTTTAGCCATGCAACAGTTGATGTTGTTGCACCAAGGATATTGTGCTGGATAACTAAACACTTAATGTCCCAAAGGCTAGACCTATTGGCTATGCCAATGCTTGTTTAAAGGGTGACTACTGGAACATGTGGAGGTCTGAAAATCTAAGATTGAATTCTAGCACACCTGACTCAGCCTTCCATGTTTCCAAGGTCATTTCAATTGAGTAACATTAAATTAATATTAAATCAGAGAAATGTAAACCTCTTATATACAGCCCTTAGGACATGAAGATGTGGCATGAAGTGCTGTATAGTGTATCATTATTCATATATCACTCACTACCAACTGAATTTGTTGACCCTTAATAATAATAACCAACTTAATGGCATTCATTGTATCAATGTCCTAAGACAGCATTTATTTATTTGCAAGGGGCAAAGCAGATTAGATTTTTATGTTTCAAGCAAAAGCATAACCAAATGATCCATTTAGCATTCGTGGTGGTAGTAGTAAGGGGGTAAGGTGCGGGTCAAGAGGAAGATGCTGTAAGAAGTTGTTCTTATCATAGTGACTGGATCCTCAGTTGGGTGTGGTTCGGTTTTGTAGGTCTGTTGTCAGTTCGTGAGAGCTCGATTGAGGAAGAGCACTTTGAGCTGGCTTTTGAATTTTTTGAAGGAAAGGTTAGTCCTGATATGTACTGGGATGGCATTCCAAATTCTGTGTGCATTTCCAGAGAAAGACCGAGATAAGGTTTTTTGTTTGTGGGTTTTTGGGGGATGAGTATTAGAGTGTTGGTGCTCCTGTGATTTCTTGTCTGCCCCGCTTTGTTGAGTTTTGGCAGCTAGATAGGTGGGTTTACCAGTGTGCAGAGCTTTGTGGGTGAGGCAGGCATTTCTGAAGTTAGCACGCATTTCTATTGGGAGCCAATTTAGCTCTTTGAGAGCGGGGGAGATGTGTTCGAATTTCTTTACTCCGGTCACCAATCTGGCTGCTGCATTTAGGGTTGATCTAAGAGGAGCAAGGTGTGATTTTGCCATACCGGTGAGGGTAGCGTTCCCGTAGTCTAATCTGGATAGCACGAGGGATTGCGTGACTTGTTTAAGGTCTAATGAGTGAAGTCATCAATGAGGTTACTGACCATGTAATGAGTGATGTAATATGTTAGGTCATAAGCAGTGCATTGCGGGAGCGTAAGTTATAGTTAGCTCAGGTAACTATAACTGGTGATTTTCACTGGTTTTGTGCAAGTGAAATCTGAATCTAACTATACCATCCTTGTAACCTTTGATGTTTTCTGTGAATTTCTAAGGTTTTTAAATTCTATTTCCTAACTATAACGTCTCTGTAATCTTTGGTTTTTGCAGTGAATTTATAAGGTTTTAAAAATTCTTTTTCCTAACTAAAATACCCCTGTCACCTTTGTTTTTTTCAGTGAAAAGCTGCATTTCCTAACTGTAACCTGTAACCTTTGACAATGGGTGTGTATGTGGCTGAACAGGTCAGTGAGTGAGTGTATGAGTAGCTGCATGGGTCTGTGAGTGGCTATATGGGTCTGTGTGGGTCTGTGATTGGCGCTATGAGTCTGTGAGTGGGTGTGTGAGTAGCTGTGTGAATGCCTTTGTGGGTCTGTGATTGGGACAGAGTGACACTATGGGTCTGTGAGTGGGTGTGTGAGTAGCTGTGTGGGTCTGTGAGTGTTTATGTCAGTTCCTGTGTATGTCTGTGGGTGGCTGTGTGAGTGCTGCTACAGGTCTGTGGGTGGGTCTGTGAGTGGCTGCATCAATGTCTAAGTGGGTTTGAGAGAGTGTGCATATGTCTCTGGTGCATCTGTGAGTGCATGTAAGAGTGTCTGAGTGGGTGTGAGAGTCGCTGAGTGCATCTGTGAATGGGTGCATAAGTGTGAGTAGGTCTGTTAGTGGGTGTGTGACTGACTGTATCTGTGAGTGAGTGCGAGTGTCTCAGTGAGTTTGGCAGTGGGTGCAAGAGTCTCTGAGTGGGTCTGTGAGTACATGCATGAGTCTCAACATTTGTGGCGTGATGTTGAATTGTGTGGTATGTATTGGATGTATATGGTGTGTTGTGTAATTGTGTTGTTGAGTTGTATTATGTAGTTTGTTGTTAAGTTAATCAAAGGTTACAGGGACGTTATAGTTAGACTAACATTTCACTTGTACAAAACCAGAGAAATTCAGCATTTATATTTAGCTGAGCTAACTTTATACCATGCCCTGCAATGCAATGCTCATGACCTCACATATTATATAACTCATGACATGGTCAGTAACATCACTCATGACATCTCAAATGATATCACTGATGACATCATCCAGTGACTGAGTGTTCTAATAAGGTTTACGAGTGTTTATATATTCCAAGGTGTAGTGGTGAATCACTGGATGTATGAGTGCCTGTATGGATGATTCAGAGGGTGTGTTGCTCACTGTATAAGTGAGTGATTAGATGTCTCAGTGAATGTATGGGTGAGTGACTGGTTGTGTGAATATCTGTATCAGTCTGTCAGTTGGTTTCTAAGTGGCTGTATGGGTATGTGAGTGGCTGTATGGGTGAGTGATTGGTTGTATGAGTACTTGGACGGGTATCTAAATGTTTGTGTGGGTGGGTGAGGAGGTGTGTGACTGCCTGTATGGATGAGTGAGTGGGTGAGTCAGTCACAGCATGGGTTAGTGAGTGTGTGTGTGAGGGGCTGTATGGGCAACTGAGTGTGTGTATGGCTGTACGAGTGAGTGAGTGGACTTTTCAGTGCTATATGGGGGCATAACTGGGTACGTGATAGGTAGTACAGGTGAGTGAAGGGGTATGTGATTGACAGTATTAGCGAGTGAGTGAATGTGAGAGTGGCTGTACGGGTGAGTGTGTGCTTGTGTCAGTGATTGTATAGGTGAGTGAGTGCATCTTAGTATCTGTATGAGTAAGTGGGTGTGGGTGTCACTGTATGGGTGAGTAAGTGGCTGTATGATTGGCTGTATGGCTGAGTGAATAGGTGTAGCTGTATGGGTGCCTGCATCAGTGTGTGAATGGCTATATGGGTGTCTCAGCGGATATATTAATGAGTGAGTGGGTGTATGAGTGGCAGTATGGATGAGTGAGTGCATGTCAATATAGATCTATGAATCAGTGAGTGAGTAAGTAGTGGTATAGTTCTGTGAATGGGTTTGTGAACAGTTGTGTGGGAGTGGAAATGGGTGTATGAATTGTTCTATGGGGTGTGAGTGGGTGTGTTAGTAATTTGTAGATAATGTCATCAGTGATGTCATTTGAAATATTATCAGTGATGTCATCAGTGATGAGTGATGTAATATGTGAGGTCATAAGCAGTACATGCAGGGTTGTGAGGTATAATTAGCTCAGCTAACTATAACTGCTGAATTTTCCTGGTTTTGTACGAGTGAAATGTCAGTCTAAATTTAACGTCCATGTAACCTTTGTTTTTTTCAGTGAATTTCTAACATGGTTTTAAATTCTATTCCCTAACTATAACGTCCCTGTAACCTTTGTTTTTTTTCAATGAATTTCTATGGTTGTTTAACTAGTTGTCACGTTTTTAGCCTGGCGGGGAAAGAGGGTGGAGCCTCTGACTAGCTCTCACGAATTCCACTATGTCATACTTACTAGAGGTAACAGGAGGGCTTCATGGCCTCTAAGGAACCACAGCTACCATGAGGACTTCATCCCCCAATCAGCAGTGTGCCAGAAGACACATTTGGAGTGTGGTGGAGAAAGGGGGCATGGCCTCCAAAGACCTTCTAGCAATTGCGCTGTGTGGAATTTACTGGAGGTAACAGAAGGGCTTGTTGGCCCAACACGGACCCTCATCAGCCAGGGAGACTTCATCCCCCAATCAGTAGTGCACCAGGAGGTGAATTTGCAGACTGGTGGAGAAACTTGGCATGGCCTTTGATGACCACAGCAGCAACCTCGCTGTTTGGGACTTACTGGAGGTAACAGAAAAGCTTGTGGGCCTCCAAGGATCCATATCATTCAACGGGACTTCATCTCCCAGCTAGTACCGTTTGCAGAGTAGTAGAAAAAGGGGGCGTGGCCTCCAACCACCTCTCAGCAATTCTACTGCGTGGGACTTACTGGAACCAGGGGGTCTTATTGGCCCCCAAGGACCTTCTGGAGCGAAGGGGACTTCATTCCCCAACCAGCACTGCACCATGAAGTGTGTTTGCAGAGTGGTGGAGAAAGGGGGCATGGACTCCAAGTCCTCTCAGCAATCCGACTGTCCGGGACTTACTGGAGGTAACTGAAGGGGTTCCTTGACCCCGAGGACCCTCAGCTTCAAACAAGACTTCATCACCTAGTCAGCACTGCGCCAGGAGGTGCGTTTGCAGAGTAGTGGAGAAAAGGTGCAGGGCTCTTCCCGACCCCCATTTCTTTATTTTCACTTTTTGTGGGGCGGAGACTTGTTGAAGCCGAGTCCCAAGATGGGTGCCAGCACTTCCTAGCTTAAGTGTTGACAGCTAATCAAAGCTGTGCATTTCCCTGCACAAGCTCATCTGTTTTCCGCGAAGGCTTGGTGACCATAGATATCACTAACCTTTTCTTCTTAAAATTCTCAAAAACTACTTAATGGATTTGCTACAAATAAGAAAAAGCACAATTTGTTTTTATTTTTTTATAAATAAATCATGGGGGTAGCTCAAGGCCCCCCTCCCAGGCCTATTTTGGCCCCCGCAAGCCCATCCCCCGTGGCTCGACCTGTAGTGAGGGGGGGCCTGGTCCCAACCCAGGGCATCCAATGCCAATGTTGGGGACCACAGGGAGAGCCTGAAGACCCCTGCGGTCCTGCCGGCTCCCTACCTCTTGCAGGAGCGTGCGTTGCTGCTAACATTTAAACATGCAGCTCCCTTTCTGTCAAAGCAATTGTGCTCCACTTTGAGGAAGCTCGAGCAAATGCTCTCACTTGCTCAAAGCAGACCATCGTTTGCTATGGCCTGGTGGGTGCGGTAATGCTTCCGCCAAGCCATAGCAAACAGCTATGTCCTGGGTGTGGGCAGCCCTGGACATAGCAGGAGCCAACCCTGGGGGGTTGCCAGTCCCCGGGCCATCTTTGGCTTCAGGAGGGGGGTCTCGCATACCCTCTCTAATCTTGACTTTAGCCTCAGGGAGGTTGTGGTCCACAACAGACCCCCTGCATTATATGTTTTGGGCCCGGGAGGTGGCGGTCCCTGGGGCTTTAGGGCAAGGGAGGAGGCCATACCGACCTCCCCAGTACTTATTTAACCAATAGCCCCGGGGAGGTGACATTCCTCAAGGCTGCGGGCGACTGTGCGGCCCCCACATACTATTACATATGACCCTGGGACTTGGCCCACCCAAGCTTAGTGGTCCAGGTATTCCTACCCTGTCCCATTTTCTGTATTTTCACTTTTTTCTTTGGGACCCGGTGAAGCCAAGTCATAAGATGTCTGCCAGCACTTCCTGGCTGAAGCCTTGGCAGCCAATCAGATCAGTGCATTTCCCTGCACGAGCTCGTCCTTTTTTGTGAAGCCTTCCCGACCACAGATATGACTAACTTTTTTTCCTTAAATTTCTCAAGAAATACTGAATGGATTTGCACCAAATAACAAAAGCACAATCTGCGTAACAACATCTACCTTTCTGCCAAATTTGGTGTACTCATCCTATGGTAATTAAAATGAGAAAACACACTTTTGAGCCCCCATTTTCTCGGCCCCCTCTTAAGGAATCATCCCGAAACTTCCCATTCACAACAGGTCTTACTATGAAACTTTTTTGGAAATATTTTGTGAGTATTTGTCAACCGGCGCCAAAGATTTAGGCAATTCATAAAACTCTTTTCCTATGGAAACTAGGTGCTTACTATAACTACCTACTGGTGACCGCCAGTAGGTAATATATATAGTCATTGAAAATAACAAATGTTACAGGGACGTTATAGTTAGGCTCATATTTCACTCATACCAAACTAGTGAAATTCAGCAGTTCTAGTTACCTGAGCTAACTATAACTTATGCTCCCACAATGCACTGCTCATGACCTCACATATTACAGCACTCATGACATAGTTAGTGACATCACTGATGACATTACATAAGTTATAGTTAGCTCAGGTAACTATAACTGTTGAATTTCACTGATTTTGTGCGAGTGAAATATGAGCCTAACTAAATACAACCTTTGTTTTTTCCGTGAATATATATATACACTACCCGCTGGTGGTAGTTAGGACCTAATTTCTATTAAAAAACCGTTTTTCATTTGCCTATATCTTAGGTGCCGGTTGAAGAATCTGCACAAAATCATCAAAACTAATTTGCCGGATACTTCAGCTGCTGTCCTGAAAGTTTAAGGGTGATCCGTCAAAAGCTGAGGCAGAGAAAAAGGGGTGGGGGGTTCTAAAACATGTTTCCCCATGTTAATTCGCTTAGGAAAATTGAACAGCGATAATGCAAAAACTACTGAAAGGAATCACACCAAATTTGGCAGAAAGCTAGCCTTTGGTCTAAAAAACGTTTTTGGGGGATTTGGTGTAAATCCATTCAGTATTTTTCGAGCTATTAATCAAAAAGTAATGTTGTGTCTATAGAGACGCAGATCTCAGCAGAGAATCCAGAGGGGAAAGGAAGGCCCTGGTTGGCTGGCCGGAGCTTGAAAGAAAAGTTAGGCCGTCATTTTGTTTATTGCATCGGCTGGGTGCAGGGGAAATATATAGGCAAACCCATATATGGGGTTAGGATACAGGTAAGAAAAAAAGGACCCCCTGCAGGGACTACAGAACTCCTAGGGCAGGGTAAATAACAATTATGAACTTAAACACCTAGGCAATTAGAAATAAACAGCTATGTAATACATTAGACATCTTCAATATTGCAGAAGGAAACACAGTATGCATAATATTAGTAAAAAAATATATTTAATTTTTTTATGTGTATAGATTGCACAAGAATATATATTGATAATAAGCAATTCTTCATTGAAATATATGACTCAACAGATATCAAACAAAATAGACAATACAATACATATAATGAAACAGATCATATATAAAGTGCAAAATAGACAACAGATACAAAATACACAAAGGCAAACGAAGTGGCTGAGGCTTAGATGTTCTCAACGTGCGTGAAATGAAAGGCAGAAAAATATATAAAGGGTCAATATAAAACAAGAAAAGAAAGAAAGAGAGAGAAGAATCAGGTAAAGAGACCAATGATTGCCCAATGAATATCATGGTGAATAAAAACTTACATAAATGGTTGTCGTGGAAATAAATACATAAATATGGTCCAGCCAGGACCTAGGGCCAATAAGAGTACTCCCTAAATGTAATGAAAAAAGGGAGAAAAAGTACAAGGACACATTATAATCCATATAATGCAGAAATATGAAGTTAAAGAATAAGGAAAAATGTAATGAAAAAACAATCGTATTCCTTTATTACATGGATGGAAACAGAAAAAATAACCAAAGTGGTAAAAAGGCTGCTTACAATTATAATAAGGTAAAGTAGTCAAAGAGGAGATGCCTTGAGGTCCAATAAACACTCTTGGATTCACAAAGAGTTCAAGAATTACTGAAAAATAAACCATTAAAAATGAATACGGAGAATAAAAGGAAAAATGATGAATGAAGAGATGATAAATGCACGCGATAGTGTAATACCAAACAAAGTCAGAGAATATAACCAAAGAGTACCTGCAGCATAATTCCGGCAGATATAAGGAATGATAGATAAAATCAAACCAATGAGAATCGTACGAATATAACATAAGGGAGGCAGAATGCATCAGTTAAATTCGGAACGAGCATGGATATGGTATGATATGTTTAGGATTGCAGACACTATAAAAGAAGAAAAAAAACAATTGTAATTGAAATGTGTGTGGAAATAAAAATATGTAAAAATATTGACCGTGAAAGTTCTACAACAATGAAACCAGAAAAACAAAAGAAATCGTAAATGATATCCATTGACGAAGATGCAAAAACTACGGACCAAATAAACTCAGCTAATTGATATGACAACGTGCACCCTGAATAATGGGCTAGTAATAATGCAGTTTACTGCAAACAGAAAGTGACATGTACGATAAAACGGGCTAACTAGACTAGAAAATCAAAAGAATAGAGGCTCACAGTGAATTTATGTTGGAATACTTTAAATCTGGAGTTATTCCACAAGGTCTAAAAGTACGAAATATTCCTGGTTTATTTGTTGAATTTAGGAAATTTTTGGAAAAATGGAGTATGATAGCGAGCAGATGCTCCAGGGACTTAATGATTCTAATCATTGAGACAGCTAAAGAACTGCTGGCCTCCCTGAAAAACGAACTATTAGAATTAGAAGAACAAATCAGAAAATCTAATAGTATTGAATAAGCCAAAAAGAAACTTGAAACTGCAGAAAAAGAACTTGCATCCTTCTCTGATTATCTTATAAAACGCAAAACTGAGAAACTAAGAAAAGACCTACGCTACTACTCCATTACCAAAACCTATCCATATCTTGAAGAAAACTATTATCAAAAAAATCAACATTCTCAAGATTACAACTACAGAACACCATTTGTCAGAACCTTTTCTGACACCTCAGACTCCGATGGAGACCTTAATGACCAATTCCAGAATCCATCTAGACCTAGTCGTCCTTATAATTCACAATACCAGCCTTTTTTAGCCCAACGAGGGACACGCAGAGGACGACAACGTGTCCGCTTCCAGCCTCAAATAAGAGGGAACTATCAACAACAGAATCTTTACACACCTCCAGACAATCAACAAGTGCTACAAACCAGAAATCGACAATATTGGAGATAGTTGAGACCATTCCTATCTTTAATTTATCATCTCACCCATTAGACTCCACCTGTTTAAGTCTGCTTTCTAGAGGTTTGTCTTTTGTTCCTCATTCTTACACCAATAAATTTGAATTATACACTGATATAATTTCATTTTTTCATAAAATTAGACTCAAAAAATATTTTTCTCAGGATACTACAAACATACCTTTAACCTCTGTTGATACTACTCTGGCCTTGCCCTCAACTTTTACACCTTCATTGGAAGAGATAGGACCTGAAGTAGGAGTATTTGAAAAAGTTGTTCTTAAACGTCTTGACGGGAATCCCTCGCCATCCTACACATGGTGTAGTCAACTCTAGTTGCCCTTAATGCACTATCCAGTTCATTAATATAAAAATTAAATAAAAACAGGGCCAGAATACAGCCTTGCCGGACTCCCTTCTTGATATCAAAATCCCTCGTGACCTGCAAATCCTGTGAGAACTTGACATTGGCTTAAGTTGACAATACTGTTCTCCACTCCCATTGCCCTCATGGACTGCCATAGCTTGTCCCTGTTGACACAGTCAAACGTAGAAGACAAGTCCATGAAGGCAAGGTGGATAGTCCTGTGACGAGCAACAGTATATTTGCTCAGTATCATAGATAGATTAAGACACTGAGCAACGGTGGAACGTCCCGGCCGAAAACCATACTGGACGTCCGACAAGATCTTGTGGTCCTCCGCCCAAGTTGATAATCTCTGCAGGAGGACCCGTCCCACCACTTTTACCACTGAGTCAATATGCGAGATTGGTCTGTAGCAGTGGGTAATATTTATTTCGCCCTTTTTAAAAACAGGAACTATAGTAGAAGTTGCCCAGGACTGCGGACAACCATTCTTTGCCGCAGCATTAAAAACTGACTCCAGTATCGGCACCCAAAAGGAGGGGTCTGACTTAAATAAGTCCCGGGGGATCCCATCAGGGCCAGGCGCTTTACCAATAGATAATCCTGTGATGCCTTCCAGGATCTCACCCCTCTCAAATGTTATTACTGGGTCCTTCCTATCCTGGGGTTTCCTGTAATTAAGTTCAAGCGGGCAGTCGAACATAGATTTATGTAAGTCAGTTCTATCTATCAATCTAGTTGTACGAGTATCATGAACCTTCCTTACATTAGTCTTATTCTCAATATGACTCTCTATCCTTTCGAACGTTACTCTAAACGAAATTATTAGAGCTAATATACTCCATAGAAGCATTAGTAATCCTGTACAACAACAACACACTTTGCACCATCTTCAAAGGAATCCACATGTAGGTTTTCTACCTTCAGTGTTTGCCATTTCAGAAATGATCTGTGTCTTTTGACTTAGCCTCTTTTATTCACAACTAGCTTTTGTCTAAACCCAAGGATCTAAGCGCCTACTTGGTTCCTTTTCGGTCATATGTCTTATCCGGTAATTCAATCTCTCCTGCAACTTTCTCTCGTCGCTTCAGTCTGGCATTTTTTCATTTTTTACCTTGTTTTCACAATCTTGATTCAGAATGTCCTGAACATCCGTCTCTTCTCCGATATCAGACTAGATAACTCTCAGGATTTCCAAATCTTCTTCCTCTTCAACCACTTTCGCTACAGTCACACCTAGACTTTCTTGGCTGTCTGCTTCCTCTTGTACTTCAGGAAGTGCCACATACGTCCATTCCGGTGACTTATACTTCTGGTTCGGTTTCTTAATTCGCTTGTCCTTCTTCAGGTGGGTCGGATCCGGGTCTTCAGATTTTTCTTGACTAGACACTTCATTCACTTGTTCTGCTTTAGATGACTTTACTCTTGTCAATCGATACCTCAGGCTTTTTATTTTGTTTGGCTAAATTTCCTCTTTTGCTGGCCTTTTCAACCTAGTTCCCTTCTCACCTCGCTCGGTTTTCCAAGCTCTCTTCCTCAAGACTCGTCCTTCTTGTGCTTCTTGTTCACTTTCTTCAGATTCGGTCTCGATTTGACCTTCACCTTCTTTGGATTTTTCTTTCCCGACTTCCTGTTCCCTATCTACAATTGTCCCTCCTCGTGTTTCTTCCACGCAATCTTCCTGTTGACTTACTGTCCCTTCTTCTACCTGGATGTGTGTAGCTTCTACACCTCCTCTGGAGTCTTCCGCAACAATCTTACCCTCACTCTCTGTATCTAGTTCCTCACCTTCTAGTTCTATGCTTTCCGGTGGAATTTCTCTCGTACTTGAATGTGGGGCTTCTTTATCAAGGATTTCCTTGTCAGTTTCCTCAATATTCTCCTTTACCTTTTACGGTACTCTCACCTGTTCAGTATCTGATTTGGAGCTAGTATCCGAAATTCCCAGTCGTCTCCTTAATGGCAAATTCTCTTGTTCCGGATCTTGACTTAGTTCCAACTCTCCCCTTCTCGGAGCTTGTCCTGTTCTGGTTTCTTCTGATTCTGACTCAGAACTGGTATCCGACTCTCCCAAATATTCTTCCTCAGGTCTATTTACAGGACTAGGGATCCGGAGAGTATGACTTGCATGAATCCAATTCTTTACTCTGGCACATTTCACAGCCGTCGTCGTGGTCAAAATCACTTGACGTGGTTTTCCCCAACGTGGGACCAGACAATTTCTTCTTCTAGGCACTTTGATCCTTGCCCAGTCTCCTAGACTCAAATCATGAGCTGGCTTCTTTTCAAAGGTGATTGCATCCGATCCAACCTGATGAAACGCAGAATGAACGGAATCAGGCAACCCTTTGCAATAATCCAACATGAAGTCATCAGATATGGGCAGTAGTTTCTTAACAGGAATGAAAACATGTCTCATCGCTCTACCCATAACAATCTCATGGGGACTCAGTCCAGTATTACTATCAGGAATCAATCTAATAGTCATGAGCACTAGAGGCAAGACATCAGGCCATTTTAAACCTGTGGCCAAACACATTTTTCCCAATCTGTTTTTAATGGTGCTATTCATCTGTTCCACTACTCCAGAAGCCTACGGACGGTAGGCACAATGCAGTTTCTGTTGTACATTCAATGCTTCACAAATCAATTTTATGATTTCATTCTCTAAATGCTTTCCTCTATCTGACTCACTCATAACTGGGAAACCAAACCTAGGAATGAACTCTCTCAGTAGGAGGTTCGCTACTGTAACCCCATCACTCCTTCTGGTCGGGTACGCTTCCACCCAGGGTGAAAACAGACAAACAACTACTAGAACATGTCTTAGCCGATTACATGGGGGCATTGCAATAATAAAATCAATCTGCATTCTGGTGAAAGGACCTCCCTTCCGTCCTATCGTTCCCAAACTCACCACTGTTTTTCTTCCTGGATTGTATTGCTAACATATTAGACATCTTTGACAAAGGCTCTCAGCTACTAGCCGAAACTTGGCACTATACCATGTCTGCTTGAAAAATCTAATCATAGCATCTCTACCCACATGGGCTTGTCCATGGTACATCCGTACCATGGTAGAGATCATGCTATCAGGCATTACTGGTCTTCCATCCCGATAAACCCAAACTCTTTCTGCCTCTCGTGGTGCACATCCGGATTATATCCACTGTTTATTTTCCTCTTCTCCTGCCTCTTCCTGTAACTACCTCACCTCTTCCCAAGTATTCACAGTCTTAGTAAAAAGTAAGGGACATGAGTTAATTTCCTTTTCCAGATTCCTTTTGACTGAATTTTGGTTGCACGCACAATATTGCGCTATGTCATTTGTGAATCCGTTACCCGCCGATACGTAGTCAGCATCCTTCGAGTGGGCTGCGCATTTTACTACCGCCAATTGCTTAGGCAGCTGTATCACCTCAAGCAACTTTCCAACCACTTCCGCATTCCTTATAGGAGTACCACTCGATGTCAAGAACCCTCTTTGGGACCAAATCTGCCCAAAATCATGCACAACTCCAAATCCATACTGACTATCAGTAATCACAGTGACTCTCAGATTCTTTCCTAATTTACATGCTCTTGGTAATGCAAACAATTCAGCAACCTGAGCCGATCTCACTCCTTTCAGACATAACGCTTCCAATACAGCCGCTACAGTACATACTGCGTACGCTGCACTAAAATGTCCTTCTTCAGTTCTCAGACATGACCCATCCACAAACATCACATAGTCACTTTCTTTCAAAGGTACATCTTTTATGTCCGGACGCGTCTTGGTGCAAAAGTCAAGCACTTCCAGGCAATCATGATCCACGTCATCTTTCACTTCCACATTTACAGCATCAGGCAGCAATGTTGAGGGGTTCACATTGAGACACCTCACAAGGCTAACATTCGTAGCACCCAAAATGACGTTCTCATATTTAGTGAGACGACTATGCGTCATAAACTGAGTGCGGCTCCTTGTTAAAAAGATCTCAACGTCATGGGGTACAAACACTCTCACAGGGTATCCGATCACAATTCCTTCACTCTGTTCCAAACTCTTACAGGTAGCAGCCACTGCTTTCAAACAACCAGGCAACGCTACAGCTACAGAATCTAATACAGCTGAGAAATATGCAATTGGTCGTCTTAATTTCCCATGCTTCTGTACCAACACAGGAAGTGCACATCCATCTCTCTCACTGCAATAGAGCTCAAACTCTTTATCATAGTCAGGCATTCCACGAGCCGGGGCTTCACACAAGCGGTCTCTCAATTGTTTAAAAGCCTTCAATTCTTCTTTGTTCAATTCAAGGGGGTCTTTCGCATCACTCTTCGTCAAGCGTACCAGAGGTTTTGCAATCAGTGAAAAGTTGCTGATCCACTGACGATAGTATCTAACCATTCCAAGAAACATTCTCACTTCTCTTTGAGTCATTGGTGCTCTCATTCCCTTTATTATTCTGATCCTGTCTGCAGTCACTTTCCTCAGACCTTTCTCAATTTAATGGCCTAAATACTGTACTTCTTTATGGCAAAATTGTAATTTTGATGGGAATACTTTAAGTCCTCCATCCACCAAATGATTCAGTAATGCAACTGTATCTACCGCACAGGCTTCTCGGGTTCTCGATGCCACCAGTAGGTCATCGATGTTTTGCACTAGTACTGAACTTTCGGCCATTTTTAAATCTTCCAGGGATTTCTTTAGGATCTGATTAAATATTGATGGACTTTCTGTATACCCCTGTGGGATTCGGCACCATGCCACAGTACGTTCGCCAAACCGGAACGCAAAAATCTGTTGGCTGTCAGGGTGCAATGGAATGGAAAAGAAAGCGTGACACAGGTCAATGACCGTGTACCATTCTGCATCATGGGGAATCTGATATAGAATCACTGAAGGGTTTGGTACAATGAGACAACACGGTACAACAATTTTATTTACATTTCTCAAGTCTTGCACTATCCTGAAAGTTCCGTTAGGCTTTTTCAAACCCATGATTGGTGAATTACATGGACTACTCATTACCTCTTTCAAAATTCCCGGTTCAATCATTTTTTCTATTATAGGAGTCACTCCGGCAATTATTTCTGGTGTCAATTTATATTGGGGAATATTCGGGTAACTTATTCCTTCCTTTACAATTATCTTCACAGGGTCTACCTTTTTCATCAATCCCATATCTTCTCCCGTGAAATCCCATACCTCGGGTTTCACTGTTTTCTTCAATTCCTGAGGCAATTCTTCTGGGTTAAGTACAACAAATGCCTGGGTAACTTCGGGTTCCATATTGGCCATGGTCATTTTATACAGTACATCCTCATCAGGAGTTTCAAAAGCTATGCTATCCGGAGTACAGAAAATCGTGCAGTTCATCTTACACAACAAATCCCTCCCTCACAAATTTACAGGGCTGGTATCGCAAACAACAAAGAGATGCATATCGGTGAATTTCTCTATTTTAACTTTAACAGGCACAGTAAGATACGTTTTTATCTGTCGATTGGAGACTCCAACTACTTGGATTGTGTCATCCGAGAGAGGATTTTTGACGTCCGCTGATCTAACAGTTGAACGAGTAGCACCAGTATCTACTAGGAAAGTAATATTTTCATCATTTACCTTTCCATCCACAAAAGGGCCTGTCTGGTCTACCTCTAGAATTGCGCAAAGTACGCACTCCTCTTCCTCTCCTCGGCACCGTCAATAACTCTCTTTCGACTCACTCTCATCGCGTTGCAGCCAATACTGCGAAACAGCACTAGTGCGCGGTAGCTTTGTTACCTGTTCCTCGGTGTAGAATCCTGTCTCATTACTGAATCTCTGAGGGTTTACGCTCTGTGGCAAAGGTGGCTTTGGCACCTGACACTGTTGGGCAACAACCTGCTGCTGTTGCGGCGGTTGACAACTCACCTCATTCTGCACCTGTGGATTCAATGATGCATTATCGCCATTAGCACTCGGGGCAATTTAAACTTGGATTTCCAATGCCCTAATTTTCCGCAATTATGACATCGCTTTGTCTAAACTAATCTGTCCCTTTCCTTTTCCAATATTAGGTTTTGGTCTCACATGGCCCATGCCATTTGCTTGTTCGATCTTGCCTTTCCGCTACCTTAACCTGAGCCCACATGGCTTTTTCTTTCAGCTTGCGTTGCTTTGCTTCAATTTCGTTGCTAAAATATTTCACGTCTCAGTACTTCATCTATCTTTTTATTTTGCCAATCTACCCTATGCTGTTTAATCATTTCGCTTACTTCAGGTCTCAACCCATACACAAATCGATATACAAAATGACTTAAATCTTTCTCACTCAATTTCTCATCACCACTGTACTGCTTAAAGGCCAACAGCAATCTTTCATAATAGGCATGGACAGATTCTTTAACTTCCTGGTGAGTTCTATCAATTTTTACCCAATGAGTTTCTTTTGGAGGCACTTTATTTTACCTGTTCATACTTCCTCATTACTTCTGGATCAGGGGCACCTGTTTTAGGATCCCTAGGATACTCTTGAGTGGGCCAACCTACTGTAATTTTACATTCCGCCCATAGATCTGCCGGCACAATTATATCGAACAGACCATTCAAATCTATCCACAATACTTTTGATAATTTAACAAACCTTTCCACTTGTCGATACCACTCCACAGGCTTCTCCCGGAACCTGGGGAAATCATTTGTAATTGATAAAATGTCCTGTCTAGTCCATCAGTGTCTTACTTGCTGGACTTTGATTCAATGTCAGATTTTTGGGAGTACTTAACCCTGAGGTACCTACTAATTTTCCCCATGATATTTCTCCTGAATCTCTTTTTTCCGTCTCAATTTGTTTATTACTATTGTAAGGAATTGTTAAACAATGCTCACTATCTATCTGTTTATCAAAGACAGGCATGACTGGACCTATAGTTACAGGAACAGTTATGGCTTCCATATTTTTAGTTAATTCCCTATTTTTTTTGGTTAATTCCAGAGTAGTTCTAGCCAGTTCAGCTGAATTTTCATTTACCATCCTGACAGGTTGTGCTATTTCAGCGTCTCAAAATGGATTATTTTTCCCCAAATTAGGTGACGTTTGCTCAAACGTTTTATTTTGCGGTGTTTCTTTTACTGGTGCACTCGGCGTCAGCAACGTGGAGTTTGGTTAATACGGGGGAGGAGTTTTATAAAACATGTCCTCTAGCACATCATCCTCCGACTCATTCACACCATACTTGTAACCTTCTGACCCTGTATTGTGTCTCTTTTCTGTACACTTTCTACCACTAGTCTCTTCATCATTTCTCAATGGAAACATCCCATCAGTCATGTTTGCACTCCGCCATCTTCTCATCCTATAATCATGACTTTCCTGTCCACACGGTCTACCAAACATGTAATTATACCTTCCGCCACTCCGCTGCCGTTCTCTTTCATACATCTTGTCTTCCCATTCCGTTAAAGCTTCAAATTGAGTAGGTCTAGGTCTCGGTTCTAATCTCATCATTCTTTCTCTTAGGTTCCTTAATACAGCTAAACTGAACGAACCACTTTCTGGAAATGCTAGAACTCCATCTTCTTTGGTATACTTTGCCCAATTATCTAGCCAAATACATGTATGGTACCCATATTTTGCTACCATAAAAGATGCGGGCGATTTCGGTGGAGGAAGTAGCTGTCCTTCCCTAGTCACAATTGGCTTATCCTTTTTGAATAGGTTCTTGATTTTTCCAAACCATTACTTTTTCTCTTTCTCTGGTGGATCGTAATACATAATTTCTCTTATTCTTAAATTCTGAATCGCTAGATTTCCTGAATCGCTTCTCTACGACTATTCTGTCTGCGGTCCAATCCCAGCGTGACTCACACTAACGCACCAACCCGGAGCGTCTACATCACTCTGTAATTCTCCAGTCCCAGCGCGACTTACAGTAACGCACCAATCCTGAGTGTCTACGTCACACTGGCAATTCTCCACTCCTAGAGCGGCGTACAGCAGCGCACCAATCCGTGAAAACTTCGTCTCTCTCTATGACTGGCCAATCCCAGCGCGGTCTCTCTGACGTCAGCTGGTCTCGCTACTCCTGCTTCTGCTGACCCCTCCTTTACAAAATGTATCGGCAAACTTTCCCTTACGTTCTCTTCAATCAAACATCTGTTAGTAACAACATAAAAACACCACCATTGCTTGTTTCGCTAAACCAAAAAGATAGTTTTGTTCATTTACACAAGAATTCTGTATTTCCAGTAGGCCGCGCTTACCTCTACCCTACCACAGAATTATTCTGTTTCGCCGATATAGTAGCACTTCCCTCTACCTTACCCTTCTAACAAGCAAAAAGGCTAACCGTTTCTCTGGGGATAAAACACATGTGGAGACTACAATGCTCCTGAGAATTAAGGCCAGAGTTTCACAAGAGAACCTGTTGCTATTGCACTCATGCACTTTCACACAGAAATGTCCCTAACAATAACACACGACGATGTTACCAACTCGAAACCAGACAATGTGTCGTGCGACTTCACTTGCCACACGTTTTCCCCGTGTACCTACAGGGCAACCAGACAATACACTGTGCGACTTCACTTGCCACACATTTTCCCCGTGTACCTACAGGGCATCCGACTTCATATATCCTGGAAGTCTTCAAAACAACATAGAACGCGACGCGACCCAACATAGAATGGTAGTACATAAATCAACAATCAATCAATCATCAATAATCAATAATCACCAAACCAATACAATAAAACCACCAATCTGCTACCAGAAAACTGCTCCAGCGGAAAGGGCAAATTTACATATCCTCCCTGCATCACAGACCCGTCATCACACTAACTCATACACGCATCCATTGGTGAGGCCCATAACACCAACACTCATTCGTCTCACTCCGAATCTGCGCACAGGAGGATAGAAGCGCTGGACATGTGGGGGTACCTTATTACCTATAGGAAGGAAATTCTTTACAATATATACATTATATACATGTGTATCTATAGAATCCTAACTTTAACATCAAGGCACTCCACCACTTGGTCGATGGACCAATTAGTTGGACTGGTTGATGGTGATTTAGAACCAGCTAAAACACATTAAAGCTTCGGAACCTTTGATTAATCAATACCTTACTAAAAGAATCACAAACTCATTTTTGTTCATCAATATTTAGTTTATCTAATTAATTCTCTTTCGTTGGCATAATCAGCATTTTAATCAAATCAGAGTTCAATTAATATTTTGTCGCAAATTTGCATAACAATTATATTTACCTAAATTCAGATACCGGTGTCCATTTCCCGAAACCTGTCAGCCCTGCATAAGTCAATCCCTTCTGGTGAAATCGTTCAATCAAAGTGCAGGCTAAGACCCAATAAGTCCGGGAAAAGTTATTTCGCTTGGCATGACACAGTCCCAAAGGTATCACAAGGACCAGGCAATCATGCAAGCAAATCGACTCTCCTCACCAGCAATCACCAACGGAAACTCAGAACGCACTTCTACACTTCTCCCCACCCTCTTCTAAAGTTCCCCTTATATAGGAATTTCTAAGATAATCCCCAACATCTCCAGGAGCAGAAGACTCTTGATTGGCTAAACCCCTAAAATTTGAAATATTGGACTCGGTTCCCAGGTTTTCTTGGTTCTCAGGGAATTGAATATGTCATCCTTTAGTTTGTCCAGTGCTCATGCGAAAAGTTCCGAAGTAACAACATGTAGACCTCTGGATACAGGTCTTCATTGTCCTTTTCTGTCATTCACATTAGCTGAGCTCTGGCGATCCTCCACGTTCCTATCCTTGACAAGGAACACGGTGGCCACTTTGGAGGTCGCCTGGAGGTCTTCAGAGCCATTCGAGTCTGCGCAGTAGGCATCGTGCTCACACGACGGTGGCCACTTCCGAACTTCATTTTGAATATTACGGCCTAGTAGGCCCGAATGCCAACTTAAGCAAAACAAACATTAAAAAAATAAAATGTATATACGGAAATGAAGATTCTAATGTTTAAACCCACACTAATCCCAATATATCAGTATTTTCCTAGCTTATAGCAACATTTAAAGCAATAATACTCACCATTCTGCAACACCAGGAGCACAAACCATCACAAAAGCAACATAAATCGTGCAATTTTCTATACCAACACATTCTACAGTTAATATGCGTATCACAGTTAGTCATTAGAAGTATTAGCCATGCAATTAGCATTTAGTCCCCGTGTATCTTGTGTTTATCAAGGTGTAAAGTTGATTAGTAGTAACACTCCAAACAATTAATACAGGTTAGTATTTAGAATGATTATGTAATTAGTATTTTCATGCAAAATAGAGAAGGTATACAAAATTTCGTTTTACCTGCTCCACCAACAGCAACCACAAGAAAAGAAGAAGAAGGACGAAAAGCCGTGCAGAGCTAACAAGAGGAAGACGCCCACTGACTTGGCCCCAGCCCTACAGGCCTGTCTACCCTCGAACCTGCTCCTGCAAAACCCCGGCGTGTCCAGCGGCCAGCAACCTCACAAAACCCCGGAGGACCTGCCTGCATTTACTTTCCAAGCTGTTTCTCCTATTAACACCGGACGTGTTTGAACTGCAGCTTCTGGTGCCAGCCAGGACCCGCGAATCCAGCACCCTCTGCACCCGCCGAGCCCGGCCCGTGTTTGAGTACACAAACACCACGAGGAGGTCCCCCCAGCAATCCTGACCCGAGATCCGGCGACCCCTGACCTACCTCAAGCCTCCAGACGACGCCTGCAGCCTCAATCCAGGAGACCCCCCCCACCACGACCAGAGCGGGTAAGAAAATCTGACGTCCAAAGGCACCCCTGCACCCGTCGCCCCACGGCCTTGTGTGCCCAACCCAGTGGTGCCTAAACATCCCTCTACATCCAAACTTGTCCCTCGAAGTGGTGGTCACTCCTGGAAGATCTTCGTCCCCGAGGCTGCAGTGTTTCTTTGTCCTGGAGAATCTCCATTGAATTCAACAGGGCACCCGACCTCAAAACTGCACCCTGCATCCTGCTGCCCTAGCGCCGCTGAAGGTGCCCCTTTGGTGCTAACTTGGTCCCCAACGTGCCCTGAGCTTAACCCTGGGAGCTTTGCTCCCACAACCCTGCGGCCTGCTTGCCAGCAGCCACCAACCGGAGCCCCCCTATCCTCCATAGGATAACATTGGGCCACAACACTCTGCACCTAACACTCTGCACCTGGCCGCCCTAGTGCCACTGGGGGTGCAACAACAGTGCATCACTGACCCTGGGAGACCCCTGAGTCTAACCCCAGAACCCTAACTCAAAAGACAGACTACTTACCTCGAGACCGATAACTCACTTTTCCTCATAGTATAACATGGACACATTTTCTCCCAAAAAGTTTCTAAGTGTCGACTTTTGAAAACTAAGAATATTCCTTAAAAATCACACAAATAACCTAAACAAATTTTCTCAACTGTTTGCAGGAAAGGTCCCAGTGCTGCACCCAGGTGTCCAGCCCTGAGTAAGAAAAGTAACTAAAAAGTAACTTACCTGTGAATTGAATTTCCTTCCATAGGATAACATTGGGGTTTTTTTGTGAAAAAGTTTGTGTCAACTTTTGAAATACAAGAATATTCTTTAAAAATCGTACAAACTGCAAAAACGTAATTGCTTACCTGTTTTAAGTAGATGTCCCAGTGCTGAATCTAAGAGTCCAGCACTGGATTACTAAAGTAACGCAAAAGTAACTTACCTGCTAAGTGAATTTCCTCCCATAGGATAACATTGGTGATTCTATGTGAAAAGGTTTCTAAGTGTCAACCTTTAAAATACAATAATATTCCTTAAAAATCACTACTGTAACCAAAACGTTTTTACTCAACTGTTTACAGGATGTGCCCCAGGACTGAATCTAGGATCCAGTCCTGTGGTAAGAAAAGTAATCCAAAAAGTAATCAATTGCATTTAAACTAGAAATTCCCATTGAGCTCAATGTATAATTGTGTTTTAAATTGTGTTGCCTATTGCAACAACTGTGACTATTGCATTCAAAAGTCTATTGCCTATTGAAAAGTATTTATCTAAAGCATCTCATTCTGAGAAAGTATATTTCGATACCTATTGTTGGTTTTAAAATAAAACAACTATATATTTTTATACAAAAACCATTGGTCTAGAGTTCAGTTCTTGAGCGTGTGAGACCATTTGCAGACTGAGTGTGTACAACAAATGCTTTACACTGTCCTCTGATACTGCCTTACTGCTCGACCAAGCTACCACTTTAGAGAGTAAGGTTATATCTAACTTTAGCCTCTGCCAAACCCCTGGGCACTGTGGACTCTGTGCACACTGTACCTATTTGGGAACAGTATATACAGAGCCACTTTCTTACAGTCTCCTGCTGTGTGCTATTTCTTATGGACAACACATCGGCAGTCCAGTACATCAATCGACTGGGAGGCCCCAGATCAAGAGCACTTGCAGAGATGGCCAAAGACTTCTGGTACTATTGCCTCCAGTTTTAAATATCGGTGACGACGGAGTATCTCCCAGGGTCAATGAATTCAGTGGCGGACTGGAATTCCAGGCATTTCACACACTCCAGCAACTGGCAATTGGATCCAGAGATCTTCCAAGCATTGATGGTACGGTGGGGGCCCCTGCTCCATAGATCTGTTCAACTCCAGACTGAATGCTCCGCTCCCTCGATATGTCAGCTGGAGACCAGATCCGTGAGCCTCAGTGGTGGATGCTTTCCTGCAGGATTGAACAACGTGTCAAGCTTATGCATTTCCACCTTTTATTCTGAGTCCCAGACTGGCAGTTCAAGTTCAAGATCAGAAGGCGTCTTTGATTTTGGTGACACCAATCTGGAAATCACAGGCTTGGTTTCCCTGCTTGATGGAACTTTCATGGATGAGCCCGCTACCACTTCCATCATTGCCCAGGATTCTTAGGGACCCCAGAAGCCGTCTATAGCCTATGGTATTGCAAGGCCACTTGCAGCTCATGACGTGGAGGATTTCACGCGATGCTGGCAAGACGGCAGACCTTCGAATGAGGTTGAGGAACTCATCTGGCAGGCATGGGCCCCAGGGACCCCCGGGTGGTACGGATCAGCTTGGAGACAATGGGTTCGTTGGTGTATGGAGAGATATCGGGATACCGTGGGGTTGCAAATCACAGACATCTTGAATTTTCTCACGGAGTTGGCAGCCTTGGGCCTAGCTTATTGCATGGTAAATTCTTTCCACTCAGCGATTTCTGCGGGGCACAGGCCCATTAACAACACCCCGGTGGGGGAGCTCCCATGGGTGTGCAAATTACTACAGGGTATCAGGATGTCTCTACCTCCGGAGCCTAGGTATTTGTTTTTGTGGGATGTGAACCTGGTACTGCGCCAGTTGGCAGGTTGGCAAAACAACCAGTATTTGTCCAGAAAATACATTTCTTCAAAACTAGCCATGCTACTCTGTCTCATCTCATGTAAAAGAGTTTCTGTCAGAACCCTTGACATCACAGCATAGGTCTATATCCCAGAGGGGGTGATATTCTCTATTTCTAGGAGAACCAAGACTAATACCAGGCCGGATACATACCCCTCTTTTGAGCTTAATCCTAAACTCTATGTGGTAAGATGCCTCAAAACCTATGAGGAAATGACAGCGAAGGTGAGACCTCCGAGGGGAAAAACACCTTCTGATTGCCCTCAGGAAACCATTCAAGGCCGTCTCTTTACCCTCCATGGCCAAGGTCGGAAGATGGGTTATGGCTTAGGCCGGTATAGACATTCATCACTTTGGAGCTCACTTGGCTAGGGGAGCAAGGTTTTACTTTAAACCTATTTATCAGGCCGCATCCTTCATGGTAAGTAAGCTTTGAATATGCATAATCCTTGCCTCCGGTCCTGGAATAGAATGAGAAATTTCCTAGCTATAGTGAAGGAAACTTTTAAATCTATTAAGGATGTGGAGGCGAGGATTATCCCACCCGGATCATATTAGGAATATGCTGCCCTACCACTGGACTGGATTACAGGAGGTATATGTATGTTTTCTTTACTGACGATTCTTGGTGAGATATCACCATCTGTGGATTACAGGAAGTATCTGGTTTTGATGAGGGTTTCCTCTATTGACGTCATGGTATTTTTTTTCCCCGTTATGTATTGTTATGTTATGTCAGTGCTATTTCGCCTTACCGAGGGCACAACACCATTTAGTGTGGAGTTCGCCCTTAAATGGGCAGACGGCCCGGTGTGATATCTAGGGGTCTGGCTAAGCCAAAACATACAGGAGATATGGAGGATGATTTATGGACAGGTGGTAGAGTCGTTGGAAGGGAAAATAGGAATTGTGTGTCGGACATTGATGACCATTGGGTGGGAGCAAAGGAACAACTCCTGCCTATGGATAAGGTCCTGGAACTCATCAAGCTCAAGAACGAAGACCTCGAAGCCCGCTCAAGGCAAAATAAAGTCTGCATCGCGGGGGTGCCGGAAAAAACGTTGATTGCGAAAATTGAGGACTTTGTGGACGCCATGCTCAGAGAACTTTTTGGAGCTGAATTGTCATCGGTATTCATCGTAGAAAAGGCCCACAGATTCCTGGGCCCCAGGCCCCTTCCTGGCGCGCCTGCTGAACTATAAGGCCCGCGACACAGCAATCCATCTGGCCAGGGAATGGGGACAGAAACAAGTACAAAGGCGACAAGCTGTCCTTCTATCCTGACTTCACGGTAGCCGTGCAGGCTGCCAGGAGGGACTTCTTACCTGCCAAATGCCTGCTACAACAGGCTGGAGTGCAATATGCTCTCCTTTACCCGGCCAAGCTCAAGGTCACACAAGACGGCAAGACTCACTATTATACAGACGCAAAACAGGCATTAAAGTACGCCAAGCAGAAAATTAAATCAGTGACATTATCGGCAAGCTCATCACACTCCTCATCTGAGGTGCACCTGAGTGACAATGACTAGTAAATAAGTTCTGTAACCAATAGTGCAAGATGCATAAATAGCTACCATACTGTCATAGGAATCTCGATTTAATCACTGTGTTGTAATATATAGTTAACGCAGAATAATTCCAGGTTTTTGGATGCATCAGATTGGGCGGGTGACCCCCACCAGAGCCCTCACCTTACATTAGAAATGGCGCTTACTTCCCCTGTATAATGTCCTCACTGGGCTGCTCCAAAACTAACACACTCGGCCACCCAGCCTCTAGGGTGGGTAGTTAGTTCAGCGACATCATGGTCCCAAGGGATTATTCCCGGATAAAGTTGTTGGGTTGTGGGGTATCACAACCTGATTGGGGGGTTGGTGTGGGTGGGGGAGAGGGGAATGTGTTCTCACTGTAGCTAAGCTGTTGGGGTGGGATGGGAGTAGACATGCTAGTTTTTAGTGGTTGGCCTACACTTGCAGAAAGCTGCCTAGATGTTCACTCCTATTATAGATCAGTATTTCATGCAAAATATATATAAATTAAAGTGCGCTCTCACTAATGCAGAGGTATATCTTCAGTTCCCCAATGCTGTAAAAGATGGCCGCAGGTAAGTTCCTCACGTGGAATATACAAGGGCTAAATGACGACAAGAAGGTGTGGCTTGTACATGCATATTTGATCAGACACCACACATTTATCTAGGGCAGGCCTCCCAAACTTGTTGACACGGGCATGGGGGATGACATACACTTCTACCTACTCTAATTATGCCAGAGGGACTTTCATCTTTATACGCAAGGGCGTTGTTTGGAAAACGTCCCAATGCATCAGCAATGCTGATGGCAGATATATTATACTTGCAGGCACACTATACAGCCACCATATAGCGCTGGCCACGGTTTACAGACCAAACGTGAACGGCCCTGAGTTTTTCAACAAGGTATGGCACTTGATCACTGACACAGGCCCCCGGACAGTGATACGGGGAGGGGATTTCAATGTCCCACTAGATGACGCGTTAGACAGACGGGGAAGCACTAGGCGACCACACCCTGCAGCAGCATCCACTCTACATACTATCATCACGGATAACCATCTAGCAGACATCTGGCGGACAACACACAGGGAGAACAGGGAGGGCACCTGCTTATCATTACAACATAAAGCGTGGTCCAGGATTGATTTCTGTCTATTCACTAAAGATGCACAACAATGGACGCGATCGGTCACGCACCTCCCATATACACTTTCAGTTCACGAACTGGTATTACTAACCATACAGCCCCCACAAGCTTTGCTGCAAGCCTTTACGTGGCGCCTCCCCACAGGAGCCCTATGCGATACTGCATTCCGAACAGAAATACACGATGCTACAAATGAATATTTTGAGCCAAACACAGGGTCAGTAGGCTCGCCCTCCGTACTGTGGGACGTATTTAAATCTGTCATACTTGGCGTCTGTGTAGCCAAACAGCATGGCATATTAAAATCCATTCGAGGCATGCTTTCAAAAATAGAAATCGACATCACTGCCTTATAAGCGAACTTCTTCCACACCGATGACCCAGACACGCTAGCCCATATCCGGGGTAAAATGTATACATATCAGGAAGAAGCCCTTCGTGAAACACATTTTTTAGACAGACACACCCAGACTCGGAACTTTGTGGAGAGAAACAGGCCTGGTAGAACTCTAGCTCGCCTTTTACAGAAACCGCACTCCTCCACGTATATTACCACACTATTAGACTCCGAAGCCTAAGTCAATCCTCTCCCGTTGATATTTTGCGGACAATGCCCACCTTTTATAAGCAGTTATACTCCACCACTCCTGTGGCTGATGCAGCAGAGCTCCAGGAATACTTAGAGACGTTACAATTGGTTTGGCTTTCTGACGCGCAGAGGGAGTATTTGAATTGCCCAATCACGATAGAAGAATTATACCAAGCAATCGCGGGTCTAGCTCCTGATAAGGCCCCCAGTCGGTTTTTACAAAGAATTCTCCCAACTCCTTGCACCCAAACTACTAGACATGTATCAAGACTCTATAGAATCGGGCAGCCTGCCCCCCCTCCTTGAGAGAAGCAGTTATAATTACACTACTTAAGCCCGGTAAACCTGTTGACCAATGTGACTCATACCGGCCATTATCTCTTATAAATAGAGACAACAAAATATTTGCCAAAGTGCTGGCCAACCGCCTCCAACTTCTGTTATCAGTAATGGTCAGACCTGATCAATCCGGCTTCATCCCTGGCAGGTCAACAGCTCCTAATCTACGTACGTTATTTTCAGCCAATTACTATCTACACCCAGACACATCTGCGGCTGTCACATTCTAGACGCGACCAAAGCCTTTGACTCGTTAGAATGGACCTATCTATTCCCCCTATTACAGAGGCTTGGACTGAGCCCCAGCTTTATAGCGCCAATACGTTTATTATGCACATCCCCCACTGCCCGGATAAGCCTCAATGTCCTGCTATCGGACCCTTTCCCAGTGGACAGAGGTACATGGCAGGGCTGCCCTCTTTCGCCCATATTATTTGCCATCGCCATGAAGCCTTTGGCAGCACGGTTGCGGCAGCATCATGCCAACAGCGGGCATCCCTGGGGCTCCTCATATCCCTCTAGGCCGACGATGCCGCACTGTACATTAATGACCTGGAGACCAACATAGGCCCTCTGATCCAAGAGGTGGTCCAATTTGGCGGCATCTCTGGAATCCAGGTGAACTGGTCAAAATCTATACTTTTTCCACTCACAGACATGACGACCCCTTTTGCCATGGAATACCCATTACAGTGGTCCACGGGTCCAGTTAAATACCTAGGCGTAATGATAAGCAGGAGCATCGAGGAGCTCTGACATTGCAATTTTGGTAAAGCCATGAACTGGCTGGAGGAGCGAATTCCTGTTTGGTCTAAACTCCCTCTATCTATGGCGGGACGAATTGCCATTGCAAAAATGGTAGTGTTACTAAATTCCTCTATCTGTTCATGAATGTTCCACTCCAGCTTACCATTAGTCTCAGTGTCCTCTCCGACGATGCATGAGGCCTGGAACACATTCATCAGTGTCCTCTCCGACGATGCATGAGGCCTGGAATGCGGACCTAGCTATTAACTTGACGGAGGCGCAGTGGTCGTTCTGCTGTAGTCAGCTGGAGATGCTATGTCCTAATTACAGATTGCGCTTGATACACTTTAAATTTATACAAAGGATATACCGTACACCGGCACAGTTATTCCAAATGGGGCTGATCCCCGACTCCCGGTGTCAACGTGGCTATGCATCACATGCAGACTTTATCCACCTCGCCTGCCTCTGCCCAGCCATATCGACCTACTGGGGCGAGGTCTTTCATATAATAGAGGGGATCATGGGGATGCCTGCCGGTTTTACCCCACTAGTGGGACTGCTGGGGTATGTGGGCGAGATCGCCCGGGAAGTCCGGAGGTTGGTAGCAATATTACTTCTTCTAGCAAAACGGCAGGTAGCTATGCATTGGGGGAGAGCGCGAGCTCCCAGGTCCCAAGATTGGCTAACAGACATTGTATACTGCAAAGAACGTTTATCTGCATTATGGGAACTGCAGCTACAAAACAGCCGCCCTCGAATTATATGGGAACCATTTATAACTTACCTAAGATGCCGTGACACTAACCTGCTGCCATACCTGCAGATACAACGCTTCTTGGCGCAGGAAAGGGGTATGCCACATGCCCTCACCACAACGTCATTAATTGTACATGATAATGTGCTGACTTGGAGATGTGGCGGGAGGAGGGAAACTGAGTGGCAAAAAAGGCCAGGCGGGGGAATGCACTTAGTGAGATCATTTAAATGAATAAAGTTAATTTATTGCAGTACTTTGGCAGTGTATCATTACCGATCATACATTAGTGGACGATTGCATATCAATGGCCATGTTTGTCCAACTTAATCATTTCAATAAACAAAAACTATTGAAATTAGAATTCACAAATTGGCCATGTAAACAGCAATTCCTGCTTTACAACTTCAGTCATTAATTTAAGAAGAGTCTATGTGCAACACACAAAGTCAAAATAACTTTCAACTTTTTGTAAAGGCAATGATAAATTTTGAATAACGGTTATGGTCATTTATTTGCCTTTCAAATCCTAGAAACTGTTTAAAAGTGTTGAAACCAACAAGAAATAACTGAAATACCTTTACTTAGAAGTGAACCACACGGTTGATTACAGCCAGTCAGTTTCTGTGTTGGTTGCTAAGGCTAATTGCTAGGGAATGGTCCTCTGGGGAAGAGCTCACACCAAGCCTTCAGTTGCCATGGTAACATTTGAATAAACACTTGAGCTCCTGCTGGGTGGTCGTGTGTCAATAGAAAGTTTTCCAGCATATGCAACAAGAATTTTAGATTCTATTAAGGACACAAAGGCGAGGATTATGCTTCTCAATCTTTACTACTCATTAATACAGCAGCAAATCTAAAAACAGTAAAACATTTCAATACTACAAATCCCATGAGGCTTTGAACCACGCCTCCATAAACCACAAATCGGAACAGTCCAGTGTCTACAAAACAACGAGGCACCATCTTACTGCCTCTTTCTTTGCTACTAGCAGTCTCTTTGTAGTGCAATCCAAAACAGGATACAGTTCCAGCTCTCAACGGAGAGCAAACTCCACTTAACATGGTCTTGGAAGAGACAGCTTGTCCTTAAACGGGCGTAGAGATCGCCAACCAGAAAAGAATCTCCAGAGTTTAGTTTTGTTTCGAATCCATCCCTGAAATCAGAAAAAAAGTTTGAATACCATAACTCTAAATATATTAAGGGAGGGAAAATAATCATGTCAAACGTAATCATATGACATGGCAGTTGAGATACAACTCTTACTTGTCCCAACGGTTGAGATAATCCTCGCCTCAGTGTCCTTAAGAGAATCTACAATTTTTGTCTCATATGCTGGAATATTTTCTATTCTATGGCAGGACTGGATGCTCAGATTATGCTGGTTCAAAGCTGACTAACAAGAACAACAGATGAAGCATGTACAATAGGTTTGTAATAGAATATATTAAACATAGAGTTAGATGACCAGTCAGCAGCTTTAAGAATAGCCTCTAACCTGGATCCCATGATAAAGGCTTTAGACGCCATCGCACCTCTAGTGGAATGAGCACCATATATAGATATGTCAATACCAGCTTCAGACATGACCCAACTAACCCAACGACCTAAAGTAGCTGCCGACATAGGGCAGAAAGATTTCTGGATTGACAGAAGTAAAGGGCACAAGGGTTCGGTTCTGTAGACAGGGTACGGTCTTTATAAATCTTCAAACATTTAACCACACACAACTTGTCATTGTGAGGAAAAGCAGGGTAATCAATGGAACGTGACCTAGTCTTAGTTCTTCTGGATATAAAAAAGATACACCATGTAGAAAATAACCTACTTGCTAGGTCCAGTGCACATACATCAGACACTCGTCGGCAAGATATGAAACACAAAAGCATGGTAAGTTTAGCTGAAAGTTGTTTTAAAGAGAAATCTTTATTCTCCGGCCAAGATTCCATTAATAACACATTAGAAACATCCCATAAGGTATTATATCTGGGTCTCGGCGGTCGAGCGACTCTTATACCTTTTAGTAATTTGCATACAGCCGGCTGAACACATACCTGTTTTCCATCTATTTGATTATGTCCAGCTGACAGTGCAGATCTAAAGTTGTTTACTGAACTGTAACAGAAGCCAGATTCTGCACACTCTGAGAGAAAGTACAGAACATCTTTCAAATGCCCATGGGATCCACCTCCCATTGAAGGCACCAACTCACCCAACGCTTCCATACAGGAGAATATCGTTTGCGGGTGGAAGGAGCCCAAGCCAGTAGTATAAATTCGGTAGCTGCCTCTGAAAGTCCTTCAATTTGTTTGTGTCTCCTGAGATCTTCCAAACCATGAGCTTCAGTCGTTCTTGCAGCACCAGCAGATGCGAAGACCCGACTGGGTCCAGGAGCAACTGAGGAAAGACTGGAAGTCAAAAGGGTAGATCTACTGACAATTCCAAGAGAGTCCGAAACCACGATTGTGTCTTCCATAATGGTGTGACTAAGATCAACAACGCTGCCTGGCGGCAGACTTGGACCGTTACTCTCTGGATCATTGCAAATGGGGGAAAAGCGTAGTTTGTCTGTGATCCTCAAGGGGGAAGGAAAGCGTCCGTTCCCAATGCCATCAGGTCTGGCCTCCAGCTGTAGAACCGGGGAAGTTAAGCATTCAGTCGAGAGGCAAACACATTCACCTGGCATGGACCTCGAATAGTCGTGATTAGGGCTCCTGGTTTTATGGTATTTATTTTTGGGCCATTTCCGCCTGTATTTATCTATATTTATTTTTTGACCATTTTATCTGTATTTATCCATATTTATTTTCTGTTTTGCGTTAAACGAAGTTGTAAAAGTGTACATTTCCATATCTATTTAACTGACAGACGCTCACCCATACTTTGATGTCTGTCATCTTTTAGAAATTTAGGCTGCCAGATATTACATAAGGATACTTCTAAAGGTAAATACTAGTATTATACCATAAATGTATGTTGGCATATCCCGATATTTAAAAAAAATTCATCCTGTTTTTTAACTTCCCATGCTGTCCATCTGCTCAACTGCTGGCCTATAGTTCATGAAAGACAGCAGGGAGAGTCACTTAAAAGAAGCACAATTTTCTGTATTTATCCACTTTTAAAAATAAATATAGACAGAAAACACATTGCTTTCTGTCTGTATCTATCTGTAAAAATCAGTAAAAACGGAAAACAGGGAGCCTTAGTCATGTTCTCTAGAAATAGTGAAGGATGGAGTTTCCAGTCGCTGAGGTCTTTCAGGAGTCTGGAATTCCAGTGATCTTCTGAGAGAGGCAGAAGTGCCAAAACTCTCGGGCTATGTTGGCCAAAAGATGAGATCTCGTCCTTCCTAGACGATTTATATACCGAACCTCTGACACATTGTCCATCCGTAACAGGTTGCAACAATTGCTCTTTATTGGAGAGATCGACTTGATGGCAAAAGAACCCGCCAACAGCTCCAGACAGTTGATATGTAGTTTTATTCTACTGCTGACCAGCGACCACCGGTAGCAAATTCTCTGCACCTTGCACCCAAGCGGCTGGTGTCGGATTCGATGACCATGTCTGGAGATACTCCGAAAATGGCCTTGCCATTCCATGCTTCCATATGCGTCAGCCACCACTGAAGTTCCTCTTGTGCTTCGGCTGTCAACGCGATCGTGTGATCGTAGCTGAAATTCTGTTGTAGGTAATGAATTTTCAGGTGTTGTAACGCTCTGTTGTGGAGAGGTCCAGGGAAAATCGAAGAGATGAAGAGGATGCTATCAGGCCAACAATCCTTGCGAGGGATCTCAAAGAAACCATCTGTTTCAACAGCATTGTTCTGAGCTCTCTCTTGATGGATTTTATTTTGGTTGGAGGGAGAAGTAATTGAGCTGTCTTGGAGTTGATCTGAAACCCCAAGAAGTCAACTTATTGAGAGGAAGTCGTCATGGTCTTCTTGGGATTTATTACAAAACCTAGATTCTGTAGGAGAGACACAGTCCACTGCAGGTGTAGTATCAACAAGGCACGATCTTGTGCTAGAAGCATGTCATCTAGATAGACAATCAAATGAACTCCCATTTCTCTTAGGCGAGTAACCAAGGGTTTCAATAGTTTGGTGAATACCCAGGGGGCTGACGAGAGGCAGAACGGTAAGGAGTGGTACCGAAACCATTGGCCCTTCCATTGAATTTGGATGTAACGTTGATAAGAGGATGGATCGGGACTGTCAGATATGCATCTTTTAGATCTAACCAGACCCTCCAGTCCTTTTCTAGCAGAAGATCTCTCAAAAGATGGATGCCTTCCATCTTGAAATGGCGGTAAGTCACAAAGGGATTGAATGCTCTGAGGTTTAGTACTAGTCTCTGACCACCTCCTTTCTTTTGAACCAAGAAGACGTTGCTGCAAAAACCCTCTGGAAGAAGAGTTCCTGTAGCAATGGCTTGCTTTATCAAAACATCTAGCAGCTCTGAGTCTATAAAAGACTTTTGTTGTCTGGAAAAATTGAGAGGTGGGGGGTACATACTGGGTCGGCGGGTGTGACAAATCTATCTGATACCCTTTAACAGTGTTCAGGACCCATGTGTCTGATGTGATCTTTGACCAATTGTTTACAAAATGCATCAACCTCCCCCCAAGGGAATTAAAGGAAGAAAAGGATGAATCATTACCTGAGGATTGGGTGTCATTGTTGCGGAAGCCTCTATTGACACCCTTATTGAAGTGGCCTCTGAAGCCCCATGACCTAGAGGGGTAGAAGCCTGCTTGTGCTGGATCTTTTGCGTAGCCTCTGCGTCTGGGATTGTATCCACATTGAGCACCTTGCTGGTTGAAGCGGCAGGTCGAGCGTCCTCTGCCACGACCGGCCCCACCAGAGAAATTGAATACTCTTTTGAGTGATGACTGTGATTTATCCAGGGATGTGAACGTGTATATAAATTTAGCAATGTCTTTGACAAAGTGATCTCCAAATAGTTGTCCTTCCACTAAAGGGCCAGGTTCTGCTGAGGCCAGTACAGCCAGCTGTGGATCAATTCTCAAGAGAACAGACTTTTTTTTTAAAATGTATTTATAATTTTAACATAACATACAGCAGCGTATAGCATTACAATGTGCGAGGAGCCATAGAACATTCCAGTGGTTTCTGTAAAGACGGTGCAGGTATTTATAGTGTATGACTCGCAGCCTACAGCTCGCTGATATCCGCGCCGTCTGCGAGCAGCAATATTGCCACTGTTCATCAGTGAGTTCCTCCCCAAGCTCCTCCTCCCACTGTGCTCGCGCCGGGCAGGTGTCCCCGTCTCTGTTAGACAGTATAGCAGTGTAAAAAGTAGATACTAGATGTCGTCCATCCCTGGAGGCGAGCAGACTGTGCAGCGGAACCAGACTCAGGGGCTCCCGCGGGAAGTCCGGAACAATCGAACGTATACCCTGTCTTAGGCGGACATACAGGAACACATCCAATGGTGTGCACTGCACCCCTTGCGAAAAGTGTTCGAATGTGCGAAATTCCCCAGCGTGAAATAGGTCTCCCCATGTGGAGACCAGGACTCGCCGACATAACTCCAAAAACCCCTTCTCCTGCAGCAAGGTCAACTTGGGATGATATGTCAGCGGCAATCGGGGGGAATACAGTACCGGCGCATCCAACAAATCCGCTATCTTATTCCAAGCATCCACCGTGCTTGTGACAGTAGTTGGTGGCGTCGCACGGGACCGCACAGCCCCATGTATCAAGCCACTCAGTGGTATCGGGTCTGCCAACCAGTCTTCCACCGCTATTTGCGGCATATATCTGGGGGGATATATCCAATAATAGGCATAGTGCGCCTGCGCGCTCAGGAAATAAAGTTCGAAATCAGGGATATCAAAGCCCCCCTGATCATACGGTCGTATTAAGGTCGCCCATTTAAGTCGTGGCTGCTTCCCTCCCCACACTAGCCTAATCAACTCTGAGCGCAACACTTGAAAGAAATGCTGCCCGGGGTGATACGGTATGTTGATGAAAAGGTAAAGAAACTGCGGTAATACGACCATTTTAATGAGGGAAGCCCTCCCCGCCAGTGAGAGCGGCAGCGAGATCCAGCGTGTAACACTGGCTGCCAGTCGCGTGATAGCTGTACCATAATTAGCCCGTAGTGTTTCCTCTTTATCTCTGGTGATCTGTATGCCCAGATATCGCAAATCACTATTGCACCAGTCCAACGGAAAATCTATAGGAAATCTAGACACCGCCGGTGTGAGAGGAAAGAATTGCGACTTTCCCCAATTGATATTGATGCCCGACAGTCTACCAAACCGGATGAACTCACGTAAAACAGCATTCGTATTCCGCTCTGGGTCCCTGATATAGTGTCATGTCGTCAGCATACAATGAAATTAGTAGCTGCCGCATACAGCACCGAAACGCCTGATCTTGATGAACTTGGCGTAATCTGGAGGCCAGCGGCTCCACAGCTATGGCAAACAACAGGGGGGATAGGGGGCATCCCTGACGAGTGCCCCTCGAGATTGCAATTGGCTGGGACACCTGCCCATTAATTAAGATCTTGGCAGTGGGGCAGGTATACAGTAACTTGATCCAGGATATGTACACAAGCGGGAATCCCATTTTCTGTAGGACCCCGAATAAATAGTCCCACTCTACAGAATCGAATGCCTTGGTAGCATCCAAAAACACTGCGGCCAGAGGAAACTCCGGGTCCACCATCTGCATTAGGGAGAATAAAGTCCTAAGATTATGGGAGGTGTTCCTTCCTGGCACAAACCCTGATTGGTCCGGGAGTACCAGCTTCTCCATTAGTAATGCCATTCGGTTAGCTAGCGTTTTCGCTAAGATTTTGGTGTCGCAGTTTAATAACGATAAAGGACGGTAAGAGTCACAGGACTCAGGGGGCTTGCTCGGTTTCAGCAGAGACGTGACTATCGCTTCCCTCATCGGAGGGGGAAGGACACCCACCTCCAAGGATTCGTCATAAACCTCTTTCAACACTGGCGCCATGATATCAATGTATTGTTTATAAAATTCCGCTGGTAGACCATCAGAACCCGGGACCTTCCCATTCTGCAGTTGCATAATGGCATCCCTAATTTCATCCACCCCCAGGGGGTGCATAAAAAATTCTCTGTGCGCGTCGCTCAGCCAAGCCAACGCTATATCCCGAACAAAGTCATCCAGCTCCGGCACCCCTTGCCGCTGGGATGTGTATAAAGTTCTGTAGTGTGCAATGAACGTGTCTAAGATGGCTGGTGTGTCACGCTGCAGCAGCTCCCCAGATCCTTGTATTTCTAGGATGTAGGTATTGAAGCGCGGGCTCCTCGTAACCGCAGCCAGTGCCCTGCCCGGCCTTTCCCCTTCCCCGTATCTGCGAGCCGTCCAGTACTTGCCTCTAAATTTAGACTCTCTAAGAGCCGCATCCTCATAATCAGTTAGTTTGTCCCGAAACTGCGCCTGCACTGAACCCACTTCTCCTCTCCCCATCCGCCTCTCCAATTCATGCCGTTCCCGGTCTAGCTTACGCAGCGTATTCTGCAAGTCCCGCAACACCCCAAAACTTTTGGACATGCAGAAGCCCCTGACCGTCACCTTAAAAGCTTCCCATATCAGCACAACACTATCCACTGATCCTTTGTTCCGGATGAAGAAATCCTGAATCTCCTCTCCCAATTCTGTCTGGAATACCATATCCAACAATGCTGTGGGTTGCAATCTCCACCGCGGCCTAGGTCTACCATACCCCGGCGGAATGATGCCTAATTTCACCGGACAGTGGTCCGAGAACGTCCTGGCCAAGTGCGACACACTGCAAATGGACGGCCCCAGTCCCCTAGACAGCAGACAGTAGTCTATCCTTGCCCAGGTCCCTCTGTAGGATGTGAAATGTGTTCCCTATTTTCCCTGCGGATGCGTATATCTCCAACCATCTATGAGCTCGCCCTCAGCGAGGATCCCACCAAGCACCTCCTGGGCCTGCGTGTAATGGTGAGCGGCCGCATTAGATCTGTCATAAAGCGGGTTTAGAGCCACATTAAAATCACCACCCCAGATGATATGGGTAGAGCCGGCATTCAGTATCTTGCCCCATAGTACAGTAAAAAACTCAGGGCTATCAGTATTAGGCCCATAACAGTTCACAATTGTGACAGAATCCCTCCCCAGCCTGCCCCATGTGATAACAAACCGACCCTGCGGATCCACCTCTACTCCCGCCATCTCAAAAGGTGTCTGTTTTTTAAATAAAATGGCCGTGCCTCGAGCATAGGAGGAGTATGATGAAAATAATCGACAATCTGCCCATTTACTAGCAAAGGTATTAACCGCTTGCGGATTAATATGAGTTTCCTGCAGCAAAGCTATTTGTATATGCTGCCGGTCCAGATAGGCCAAAACCTGTCTCCGTTTTCTCGGATCCCCTAAGCCCCTGACATTCCACGATATCACATTCAGTACATCTCTATCCTCCTGTGCCATCACGCTCGTGCCCCCCCATCCACCTAACACATTGTATATACCTGAACAGTGGCAATCCCACATATGGCTCAAATATGGGACCACCAAGCAACCACATTTCTGACTCTCCGCAAACTATACGTTCCCCCTCCCAACCCTCCCCCACCCATTGAAACATCCCAAACATGTCAGCAATAAGTTCCCCCCCCCCCCCATTGCTCCGGCATCAGAATCACACATTCTAAAGTGCCCCATTCAGCACTCAAAATGCAAATTGTAAGGAGCAAAACCCAACTACAAAACAACAAAGGGGATCTCCCAATTGGGGGATGCATCCAGGTGGCTCACGGAAACCTCCTCTCAGTCCAAGTGGACACAGCTGTCAGCCTGTACCTGGAGAGAGTTCGAGGGCGTCCAGCTGTAACATAGTTCAACGTGTGTAACTGTTCTCGAAAAACCCATCAGCTTCTCCGTTCAGCGAGCGCCTCGGCATCACCGTGTCTAAGCTCGAACTGGGTCGTGGCGCCCTTCCTCGAGACAGCCTCAGATGGCAACGAGCCGCATGCAGCACCAACGAGCACTGTACCAACCACAAAAGAGGATTAGGGGGACTCTTTCTGCGACCCCGCCTGTCGTCGCGACTTATGGAGCCACTTTAGAAACTCTTCTACCTGCTGAGGCTTTGTAAAGAAGGTTTGAGTTCCCTGATGCGTAATACGCAGGCGAGCCGGATACAATAATGCATAGTCGATCTGGGCTTGCCGCAGATTCTGCTTCACCGCCATGAACTTTCTGCGTTCCTCCTGCACATGGAGCGTGAAGTCCGGGTACATCGTGAAAGATATCCCTTCGTAGGACAGCTGCTGCTTCTCTCTGGCCACCCTCAAGGCCGTATCTCTGTCCCTATAGTTCAGCAAGCGCGCAATTATGGGTCTGGGTGGATTGCCAGGGGCCGGTCTAGGGCCCAGCGACCGATGAGCCCTTTCCACTATGAAATGGGTAGACAGGAGGTTAGGCCCCACCACTGCCGTCAGTAACTTCTCGATGTAATCTTCCATCTTCCCAGTATTTGTGCTTTCCGGTATACCTAAACCACGGATATTATTGCGCCTACTGCGCGCTTCAATGTCCTCGCTCTTAGCCGCTATGACTTTAAGAAGCTTGTCCATTTGCGTCGCCGTTTTCTGTACCTGAGTCGCGGTGTCTTCCACTTCGGAAATGCGGTGTCCCGCTTCCATAAGGCGCGTTTCATGCCCCTCTATCGTGCGGGCTATCGCGTCCATGCGGTTACTGATCGTGTCCACCTTATTCGCAATGGTCGCAAATCCCTGCCGCATTTCCAGTAGGATTGAGGGAAGATCCACTTCCGGTTGTGACCTAGGATCCGACTGTGAGTCCTCCGTCATCTTCTCCCGTACCGGTGACTGCTGCTTTGCGGGCTTCTTGCCCTCAAACTGCAGTTGGGATTGACGTGCGTCCAGCTTCCCCATCTCGTCACCGCTCCCCCTCACCGCCGAACACGTCGACTTCCAACACTGCGTCCGGCACCAGCGCGAAGTGGGCTGCAGACACCACTACCACCCACGCCTTGTCGCACCGCTGCGCAGGTCCACCCCGCACTGCTCCGGGCCGCGAGTCACAGGTCACTCTTCGCTGTCCTCTTAGCACATATATCTCTCCGCAAGGGGAGGTGAGGCCTTCAATCTCCGTCCCACTGCTCTAGCAGGCCACCGCGTGGCGTCTCCCAACGCTTTCACCCCTCAATCCGCGCGCCAAGCAAGATATTACCGCGGTCGGCAAGAGGTATCCACCGGCGTGGCCAACAGCCTCTTCACCCGTCCATCCCATCTACATGCGAACTCCAGAGACGCAGCAAAGTCCTCCACATCAACAGTCTCTGTGGGGTCGGCACCCCTCCCTCAGCTGCTCCCTGGCCCGTGCATCGTGCCTGTCCCCACCAGCAGCGGAGCCCAGGGCCAGAAATCCAGGCATCCCCCACACCACAAGGGCTCCCCTCCTCGTCAAACGCCGACTCCTGGGCACAGACAGCCAACTTGTAGGGCACCCCGGGTGCCGGGGCCACAATCCAGTGCCCGCCCTGAGGCCTCGCGCCGTGCTTTGGGCCGTTACGCCCGCGAAATGCGTGCAATTATGCACGTTTGCTGATTTCCTACAGCGGAGGGGGTGTCACCGGGCCGGAGCACTCTTAATTTCCCCGCAGCCTACCCCCGTTCCACGGCGGCCGTCAGCAGGGAGCCATCGCGCATGCCAGGACTCACCAGTAGGCCCCCAGTCTGTTCGCCGTCTCGCAGCACGGCCTGCCTCACGCGCAGAAGCCGCGTCTCTTTGGTGCCTCGCCCCGCCTCTCCGCGGCCTCGATCAACGGCTGGCTCCGCTCACCGCTCCGCCTCGGCTCCACCTCACTTGTCAGCAAGCCTCGCCGGTGCTGCACCGCGCTCCCCCAGATGCCCCTGTCGTCCAGGAGGTCAATGCACTCTAGTACTCAAGCGATCGCCACCTCGGAACCAGGATATTTATCGGATATCTGAGCTGGACTGCAGGAGCCTCACAACGTGGCGGCCATTCCGGACGTGCGCCATCTAGCGCCCCCGAGAACAGACTTACGCCTTTCAGAGGAAAGTGCGCTATTCGCGTTTCCTAGGAGGCAGATCGCTCTTTGAGTCCACCCAGCTAGGACTTCAGGGTGGATTGCTGCACCCTTTTCTTGGGCCTGAAGGTCATTTCCAGGATTTTAGCCAGCAGACCGGAAACATCTAGAAGTTTGTCCTGGCATGCATTCAGAGCTCTATCAATGCCTTTCTTGGGGTCCTCACAATATTTCTTCAGAAAGGTTTGCATAGAAGTATCTATGTCAAGAGTGGGGGGAGTCTCATTTGGAAGATCTGGGCAGGGGCACTCTGACCTGAGGCGGGATCTGACCTCTTTCTCAAAGCTTTTACTCAGGTTAAGCTACATATATTCCGCCACCGCCAGGGACCAATCAGAGGATCTAGGATGAACTATGCTAGATGGGTCAAAGGTGAACAAGGATGGAGTTGTTGGAGAAAAAGAGCGCTTACGTCTCTTGGAACGTTTGCGAGGGCGGGACTCTTGGGAGGATGAGGTGTCGGTATCCGTGTTAGTGGGTTTGGGGGGGCAAGGGGAGAGACGGTGGCGGCGGGGCCAGAGGGTCAGCACTGTAATCATGATCCCCTGCTCTTTCAGTAACCTTGGTGTAATTCCTTACATGAGGCCAAGCGGGCGAGGAGGGCTCTGAGGGAGGGGTGTTTTGGGGGCATTAAAAGGAGAAGGGGAAAGGCTGCTACCTACTAGCTGGTCTAGACATTGTGAAATGGGTAAGAGTGTTGACGACAAACCTTTGTCTAGTTTCTTATCTAGGGTTTGGTCTATCATGGATTCCATATTTTCATCTTAATGAAAATCGTCATCATCTGGTGGACCGTATACAGCCAGGTTCTACTTGTATGCCTCATAGTCAGACATGTTTCTAGGGAATGGAGTCTCTTCCCCCGTCAAAATCCCTAGAGGGAAGCCAATTAATTACAGCCCTGCTCAGCTTTGAAACAGGCCATCAAGTGGGAGCCAAAAGGAGGTGGTGCAGAGAGGCCAAGGGACCCCATGCTGCTTCTGGAGGACTGAGTGGATGCTAGGCCCTATCCACCCAAGAAGCAGCAAGGTTAAGGGGTTCCAAAAATTGTCTCTATTCAGTAAAACGGGGGGAATAAATTGGAGACACTTGCTAGTTACAGCTGATTGTATGTTTGCCCAAGTATGCAAAAGAGGCGCGGTACCGGCACTACTCTGGGTGAAGATTCCCCCTGTTCTTCGAGCCCGGGGAAGGCGTCACCAGCATCAAGACGGAAGGCTGCCTCATGTGCACTGACGCGTGCAGGCTCCCAAGAGGGCTGCAGACACTCCCCGGGAGGTAGCATGAGGAGCACGCACTGCACACCGCAGCGGCACGGCCACACGGACAACAGAGGGAAAAAAGTTGCTCGGGGAATGAAGAGGGGAAGGCGCAACAAGCGCCAGGGGATCGGGAGTTGAAAAGAGCACCACGATGGCAATGCAGGCAAATATCGAGCGCGCAATTACATAGTTATAAAGCACAATCATAAATATACAGAATAAACGTAAGGAATAAACACTAATGAAAAAATTAAAGCATGTCATGCAATCGAATAGTATCACAAAATAACAAGGCACTTATCTTGACTGCTGAGCAGCCAAGAAAGAGGCAGTAAGATGGTGCCTCGTTATTTTGTAGACATTTGACTGTTCCGATTGGTGGTTAATAGAGGCGTAGTTCAAAGCCTCATGGTATTGTAGTATTGAAATGTTTTACTGTTTTTTGAATGGCTGCTGTATTAATGAGTAGTAAAGATTGACAAGCATAATCTGAGCCTCCGGTCCTGCCTTAGAATGGAAAATTTCCTAGCTAACGAGAAGGAAAGTTTCAATTCCATTAAGGACTAGGAGGCGAGGATTATGCATGTATTTCTCCACTTTATTTGCATAGCAGATTAAAAGAACATCAAACAAAATATCAGTAAACAAACAGACTACCTATCCCATGAACCATAGGGAAGCAGTCTCCATGACAACCATGATCCAATCCCGTACAGTCCATAATATATAATCCTATGACGTCCCTTCCGCTTCCTCTTCTTCACTGGAGGAGGTTAAGCTGGGATTACTGCTTCATTTGAACTTTTGGTCATTCCCTGCAATACAGAGATAATCCTGTTATCCCATTCCTCAGTATACTGAGATTCTCACAATGCTCATGAAAAAATAGGAAACTTATGCAGATAGCAAGTTTCGACTGCACCAAGGCTCAATGACATTAATACTTCATCAATGACAATAACCTGGAAGTATATTACTTACGTATAACGAAGACAGGCAGAGATTGAAAATTTATCTCAGGGTGGAATAATCCTCGCCTCCTAGTCCTTAATAGAAATGAAACTTTCCTTCTCGTTGGCTAGGAATTTTTTCATTCTATGTCAGGATGGAGGCGAGGATTATGCATGTTCAAAGCTTACTTACGACCAGAGATGCTGCTTCCGAAATGGGTTTAAAATAAAACCTCTTAAAGGTAGAATCAGATGACCAATCAGCCGCATTCATAATATCTTCCAATCTACCACCTACCTGAATAGCCTTTGATGCCATAGCCCCTCTTGTGGAATTTGCACCAAACCTACTCACATTCACACCTGCCTCAGTCATGACCCATCATACCCACCTGGCGATGGAAGGAGAGGAGACCGCCTTGAAAGGTTTCTGCATGGCGATACGTCATTGCCTCTCCCCGGGGGCAGAGTTCCGAGATCATCTCCTCGTATGCCTTAATGCATCTCACCACACACAACTTAGGATGCTCCGGAAAGGAAGGATAAGTTACCGACCTGGTATTTGGTCTTCGTTCTGCGAGATATGGTAAAGGTGACCCCTTCTGGGGTAAAAACCCTTGCTGTGATGTCCAGAGCCCTGACATCCGAAAATCTCTTATAGGAGATGAGACAGAGAAGAATGGCTAGCTTAGCCGACAGCTCCTTGCGTGACAGATATTGGTTATCCTGCCAACCCAAAAGAAGTCGCAATACCTGATTGACGTCCCACAGGCCTGAATACCTAGGTTCAGGAGGTTTAGACAGTTGGATGCCTCGCATCAGCTTACAAACCCAGGGATGTTCCCCTGCCGGTTTGCCATCAATCTCAATGCCCTGCTGAAATGACCGAACGAAAGGAGTTAACCGTACGATAGGCCAGGCCCATTTTGGACAATTCAGCCAGAAAATTTAGAATGTGAGCAACCGTTGCCCCCATGAGATCCATGTGTCTCTCCAGACACCAACGGTGCCAGCGTCTCCAAGCCGAGCGATATCTCTTGACTGTACCTGATGCCCATGAGGTTTGCAGCGTCTGATTAAAGGTGTTCGTCTTTCCAGCGTCCCCTGAAATCCTCCACGCCATGAGCTGCAAATGCCCCTGAAGCACCAGAGGATGAAGGCCCCCCTGTGGGTCCTTGAGAATTGACGGGAATGAGGGCAGCCGAATCAGACAATCCCACGACAGCTCCATCAGCGTTGGGAACCAGGCCTGTGCCCACCAGATCACCGTGATCAACACTATGGACGCTGCCTGCCGGTGAACTTGGGCCGCTACTCTGGGAATCATCATGAAGGGGGGAAACGCATAAGGGCACTCCTTCGACCAGTCTTGGAGAAAGGCGTCCACCGCCGTGGTCTCCAGGGCTGGTGTCCAGCTCACAAATCGCAGAAGCTGATAGTTCAACCGAGAGGCAAAGAGGTCCAGACAGCAGGGTCCCCATCTGCCCATCAAAGCCAGGAATACTGCACGATCCAGTTGCTAATCACTGTACTCGGAAAAGTTCCTGGAATTCCAATCCGTCACCGTGTTCTGTAGCCCGGGAAGGTATTCCGCCACACTGAGATCTGTTTCTGGAGGCAATAGTGCCAAAAGTCCTTTGCCAGGTTGAATAAGACCCACGATCGAGGGTCGCTCAGGCGATTGATATACTGTACCACCAAGATGTTATCCATCCTCGACAGAATGCAACAAGAAACCCTGTCCTTGGTAAGGGATTTCACCGCAAAGGATCCCGCCAGCAACTCCACAGTTAATGTGATAATGTAATTCCTCTTCTGACCATCTGCCTCCCATCGAGACTTCTCCACATCGGGCTCCCCAGCCCAACCTGCTGCCGTCCGATTCTATCACCAAATCTGGGGTTGATCCGAAGATTGTCCGACCATTCCAGGTCGCCATGTGATCGATCCACCACTGGAGTTCCGCCCTGGCGTCCTCCGTCAGTGAGATGATCTCTGAGTAGGTAAGACCTCTTCGGAGATGCTGAGCCTTCAATCTCTGAAGGGCTCTGTAGAGTAACGGGCCTGGGAATATGGCCTGGATCGAAGAGGAGAGAAGGCCCACTATCCTGGCCAGTTTGCGCAACGAGATCCTGTCCCTCCGGAGAACCTGCGAGAACTCCTTCCGGTGGAGAAGTGTGGCTCACTGGTTAGAGGAGGCATACCCTGAAGCAGAGGTCAGACCCGGGACCAGGGTTCAATTCCCGACGCGGCAGGGTCTGAGCCCAAGTGTCCACGGACTCGATAATTCTCACTTCGGTGCCTACTCGAATCATGGGTTCACACTCTGGGCAATAGCTTGCTTAATCTCCACTACGGCCCCCCCCCCGCGGCGGGATGCCTGGCTTTCACCTTGGGGATGCCCAGTACGGGTTATCTCACAGGGAAAAAGCCAGGACGGGTTCCCAATGCAAGCGCCGAGATGCCCAAGGGTAAGTCGAGCGCTATATAAGAACACACATACATACATACATACATCTTGTTCACCTTTGATGCTGGCAAGCTCAGGGACGCTGAGTCGGAGTCTATGAGAAAGCCCAGGAAGAACATCTGTTGAGCTGGGCGCAATTCCGACTTCTGAGTATTGATGACAAAACCCAGATCTTGGAGTAATGCAATAGTCATGCTCACGTTGTGGGAGAGATGCACCAAAGACTGATCCATAATAAGGATATCGTCCAGGTAGATAATCAATCTCACCCCCGCCCGCGGAGTATCTCCACCACCAGGCGCAACAGCTTTGTGAAGCACCATGGAGCCGAGGAGAGGCTGAAGGGCAGAGCTCGAAACTCGAAAACCTGGTCTTTCCAAATGAATTGGAGGAATCTCCTGTGAGGAGGGAAATTGGGAACCGTCAGGTAAGTGTCCTTCAGGTCGAGTCTGACCATCCAATCCCCCAGCTGGAGGATGTCTTGGAGTACGTGTATCCCCTCCATCTTGAAGTGGCGATAGACTAACCACTCGTTGAACTCTTTTTAAATTGATAACAGGCCTGAAACCCGTGTTTTTTTCTGTACTAGGAAGAGGTTGCTGAGAATAACGTTTTGTTGAAGTACCGACCTGCAAAACGCTCCTTTCCTTAGGAGATCCAAAATTTTGGAGTCTATCAGGCTCTCCTTTTCTGCTGAAAACACTAGGGGTCGTGGGCGTCCCACCTGAATGGGAGTACCGTAGAACTCTATGTGGAAAACCCGTACAGTCTACAACACCCACGGGTCTGATGTTATCTTTCCCCAATTGTGTGAGAAGAGTAAGAGCCTCCCCTCTAGATCTTGAGGGGTAGAAAGGGTAATTCTTACCAGAGGGTCCTCCAGGAGCGTTGGCACCTCCTCTGTTGTTCCGTCCTTTCCCTCTTCTGGAACCTCTACTGGGATAAAAGGTTTCATGGCGGCCGTTGTTGACCTCTGTTGAAGGGGCCTTGTTGTTGAACGCGGCCGGAGGAGCGACACCTCCCTCCTTCCGACCCCGGCAAAAACCCGCCCTGGAAAAATCTTTTTTATGGAGGCCTGAGCCTTATCCAGGGCTGAAAAAGTAGCAACAAATTTGTTAAGCTCCTTGACAAACGGTTCACCAGAGAGTTTACCCTGTGCTATGGGGCCCGCTTCAGAGGTAGCCAGGTCCCCTAATTTGGGGTCGATCTTCATAAGGAGAGACCTTCTTCGCTCGGCAGCCAGGGCACAATTCGCGTTGCCGAGGAGGCAAGTGGCCCGTTGAACCCATCCAGTGACTATCTCCGTAGATAAAGGTGTACCAGACTCTTTTGAACGCTCCGCGAGTTGTATGATTTGGGTCAAGGGGCCTGCCACATCCAGGAGTTTGTCCTGACAGTTTCTCCAAGATCTGTCTATCCCCTTTTTGGGATCCCTCATATACTTTGAGAAAAAAGTACAGAGCTTCTCATCAATCTCCGGTGTGTGTGCCATTTTTCCTTTGAGCGAGGGCCTGGGGCATTCTCCCCTCATCCTAGTCCTGACTTCCCTCTCTAGAGGTTGACAAATTTTCACCACCACGTATTCTGCAACTTTGGCGTCAGGGATCCACTCTGCCGACCTAGGGTGATAAATCTGAATGGGTTCAAACACGTGCGAGTGTCTCCTGTCCCCCTCCGGGGACTCAGAGGAGTGGGAACCTGGGCGCCAAGTGCGACCCGAGTCCTTATCCTCGTCGTCGGAGATCTCCCTCCGAAACACCCTCCCCCTCAAAGGGAAGACTGCCATCGGGGTCCAAATTAGGGGCGAGTGAGTCGTAAATTTCCCCGGGGTATTCCTCCTCCCGGCAGGGTGCCTGTTTGAGCGTCCGCGCACTTTAAAGGAATGTTTCCCTGAGCTTGTCAAACCCTTCCAAGTGCCCCGCGTGACGCTTCATGGCCCTTCTATTCCCCACCTGAGAACCACTGGGACCCGCCTCCGCGGGATCGCTGAACACCCCTTGGATACTTTTAGCCAACCGATCCACCTGATCCCTAAGGGGGGATAGCACCCTGAAAATAGCTTGCGAGAGGGCCTGGTCCACTGCGAGCGGAAGCTGTTGGGGGGGGCCATTCCTCCTCCACCTCCTGGAAAGAGGAATAAAAGTGGTCCTCTGATGAAGACATATTAATAGAGGGTGTGAGCACAAAACGCCTTGTTGATAAATCAGGCAGACCCCTCTCCGGTGCTCAACAGCTGGGTGTGCCCGAAGCTGTCTAATTCAATCTCGTGAGGAGAAAAAACACAGTCACCACCAGGTGGCGCTGCAAACACCAGATCGCGTGTGGGCAATCACCGTGTAACGGTGTCGAGACGGAGCTGTCTAATTCAATCTCGTGAGGAGAAAAAACACAGTCACCACCAGGTGGCGCTGCAAACACCGGATCGCGTGTGGGGAATCACCGTGTAACGGTGTCGAGACGGGGAGAGTTGGTCAGAAATAGGACAGGCGCAAAGCTCAGCGTCCTAATTCCTGAAAGCGCGTCCAAGTCGGCAGGAGCGCTCGTTTACATACGTATGGCATCACAGGAAAACGTAAAGCATTAGCTGCGCATGCGCACAGCACAGCGCCATCAATCTGCGCATGCTCCGATGAATTTTCACTAGTCTGCGCCTGCGCAGAGCTCGGTCTCCAACTCCTGTGGAGAGAGAGAGAGACACGGAGAGAGGAGGAGAGGACGGGACTTGAGTGCGGTTCCTTAGTGTGTTGTTTATAAAGGAGCCCCTGTATTTGAGGGAGCCGCTCTACACCCCGGTGTGCGTGCGGGAGGCTCTCTCGGTGGGGTTCTTTATCATTACTGAGGGAGGAGCTCCACAGTCTCCTGTCTCGTTATTTGGATGGACCTCTGGCAGTTACTTTTCTAGTTGCCGTTTAAGGAGCTTCGTGTTCAGTGGTTTCCCCGATTGCACAGGGGTGCAGCCTTGTATCTCATGAGTATTTAGGGAGGAGCACTTTGTGGAGTTCGGTATCTCCATTCTAATAGAAGGGGGAGCTCTGCGAGCAGTGGGTTATTGTAACATTGAGGCAGGAGCTCGCTGTTGGTCTTTGCCTTTGCTCGTGTTTTATTGCTGGAGTATTTACATGAAGGGCTCCTCTTCACCCACTGTTCAGTCACAGCAGGTACTCCTGCTTCACCTTTGAACTTACAAAGAACATCAAGACAGACATGGACCACAGGGACTCGGACAACGTGAGTAATGTATTATGGAAACTTTGTCGTGAAGGAAGTCTGTCTATAAAAGTTAAATGAAAAACATACCCCGCGCATCGTAGTGTAAGATGATTTAGCTGTAGGTTTGATTACCGTTTTACAGCATTCTATGCCATATTTCTTAGTCCAGGAACATTGTACATACCCGGCTTCAAGCATTATTCACTTAAGTGAGTCTTAATTTTTAAATTGATTGTTAATTTCACCTTGATGCTGCAGTAAATGTTTGGTTGGACCAGAGACTTTTGCCCTGTTAACCTGGAACACCTCTTGACCTCACATTAATTGGATAATTTCATTCGAATACCGGAATATGTGCCCTCTTTAGGTCTCGGCTAGCGATGGCTGCGCTTGCGCAGTCTCGCTCGCGAGACATAATGACTTGGGTGAAGAGGGGCTTGAACCCGCCCCTCTTCTTCCCTGTTCTCCATTGGCTGGCCTAGTAAATGCTGGCCAGCCATTGGAGAAGAGGTCCCGTCGCTCTAATCCTGCCCCGTCCTTTTCGGATCGGGGGGCGTGTTTTTTGCGAGAAGTCTCAGGGAGGAGACAACAGCAAAACACGCCTCCCAATCCGAAAAGGACACTCCCTTTCTCCGAGGCATTTTCTGCTGTGCCTCGGAGAAAGGCGGTGGTGTGTCATCCCCGTCCACTTGGATATACGTGCTAAACTCACACTTCTTCACTCCAAGTCGAGTAGTAAGTGAGAAATGTGCTTCCGTTGTATTCTTGCTAAGGTCGATCGTCAATAAAACACAGACAGACTCTCTACAGCCTGCTTGCAGCTTCTGAAGTATTTGCCAATGTTCCGGCTGCGTGTGGTCGGCGGGCGCTGCCATTTTTAGCCGCCCTTCCGACGGCGCCGCGCTTTTCTCCTCAGCTCTGAGTGCCGCAGCCATTCTGCCATCGGCACAGAATCCGTCACTGAAAAAACGGGCACAAAGTGACCATACGCGAGAACGATGCACGGCTTGAAGCAATTAGCGTTTTCCTGGTAAATCATATACGTTTTAAGGATGTCAAGCCCAATGCCGCATGCTCTGATAAGAAAAACAGGCATGTTTATCAGTTTTTAAAAAACTGTACTACACAGGCCTTAAGAAATAAAAGCAGACGCTCAGCTTTGTAGAGGGAACCAAGGCACGGCGATGTAGTGTTCGGAGAAAAAGAGGCCATTGAAGTAGTTTAAACTCGGGTAGGTTCACTCTAATCCTGCCCCGTCCTTTTCGGATCGGGGGGGCGTGTTTTTTGCGAGAAGTCTCAGGGAGGAGACAACAGCAAAACACGCCCCCCAATCCGAAAAGGACACTCCCTTTCTCCGAGGCATTTTCTGCTGTGCCTCGGAGAAAGGCGGTGGTGTGTCATCCCCGTCCACTTGGATATCCGTGCTAAACTCACACTTCTTCACTCCAAGTCGAGTAGTAAGTGAGAAATGTGCTTCCGTTGTATTCTTGCTAAGGTCGATCGTCAATAAAACACAGACAGACTCTCTACAGCCTGCTTGCAGCTTCTGAAGTATTTGCCAATGTTCCGGCTGCGTGTGGTTGGCGGGCGCTGCCATTTTTAGCCGCCCTCCCGACGGCGCCGCGCTTTTCTCCTCAGCTCTGAGTGCCGCAGCCATTCTGCCATCGTCACAGAATCCGTCACTGAAAAAACGGGCACAAAGTGACCATACGCGAGAACGATGCACGGCTTGAAGCAATTAGCGTTTTCCTGGTAAATCATATACGTTTTAAGGATGTCAAGCCCAATGCCGCATGCTCTGCTAAGAAAAACAGGCATGTTTATCAGTTTTTAAAAAACTGTACTACACAGGCCTTAAGAAATAAAAGCAGACGCTCAGCTTTGTAGAGGGAACCAAGGCACGGCGATGTAGTGTTCGGAGAAAAAGAGGCCATTGAAGTAGTTTAAACTCGGGTAGGTTCACTCTAATCCTGCCCCGTCCTTTTCGGATCGGGGGGGCGTGTTTTTTGCGAGAAGTCTCAGGGAGGAGACAACAGCAAAACACGCCCCCCAATCCGAAAAGGACACTCCCTTTCTCCGAGGCATTTTCTGCTGTGCCTCGGAGAAAGGCGGTGGTGTGTCATCCCCGTCCACTTGGATATCCGTGCTAAACTCACACTTCTTCACTCCAAGTCGAGTAGTAAGTGAGAAATGTGCTTCCGTTGTATTCTTGCTAAGGTCGATCGTCAATAAAACACAGACAGACTCTCTACAGCCTGCTTGCAGCTTCTGAAGTATTTGCCAATGTTCCGGCTGCGTGTGGTCGGCGGGCGCTGCCATTTTTAGCCGCCCTCCCGACGGCGCCGCGCTTTTCTCCTCAGCTCTGAGTGCCGCAGCCATTCTGCCATCGTCACAGAATCCGTCACTGAAAAAACGGGCACAAAGTGACCATACGCGAGAACGATGCACGGCTTGAAGCAATTAGCGTTTTCCTGGTAAATCATATACGTTTTAAGGATGTCAAGCCCAATGCCGCATGCTCTGCTAAGAAAAACAGGCATGTTTATCAGTTTTTAAAAAACTGTACTACACAGGCCTTAAGAAATAAAAGCAGACGCTCAGCTTTGTAGAGGGAACCAAGGCACGGCGATGTAGTGTTCGGAGAAAAAGAGGCCATTGAAGTAGTTTAAACTCGGGTAGGTTCGCTCGAGGGTTTCCCACCAGTATAAAAAACACTTTTGATTCCGTAGCGCAACATGATACCCCACGGAGCGAGTTAGATTGATGAAATGCACTGGCCGGGTGATTCGCAGAAGCAACGCTTCCGTTCCGTGTACATGATGGAAGTCTGTGACTCTGCGCCTAAATACTCCTTTCTGGCGATTTGTTTTCCCTCAGATGACTGTTTTCCAGTTCGTCTGCATTTTAGCATTTGTGGTTTATATAGGGCCAATCACTGGGTTAACCGGTTTCTAAGCTCCCCCAAGGCGGACAGATGACATATGGAGACAAAGGGGTCTTCTCTCGATCGCACATTTGGTCTGGAGGGGAAGCCGAGATTTGAACTCTGGCCTTCAACTACATTCATAGATCTGTTTGGTCTTGAGCTGCGCCCTCAGGGCAGCAATAAATACGATATGGCGAGAGGCTAAAGTGCAACACATTAGTCCCGTGTTATCCTATTTGGGGAACTTTCAATGTATCCCAAAATATTCTAGGTCTGGGGCTAGAATAGTAAACAGGGCGATTTTGGGGACTGTAGCACTTTACCAAATATGGCAGAGGGGCAGTCACAAGGGAGGTGCAGTAGGGGTCATATGACACAGACCCTGCTTTTTTGCTTCAGGGCCAGGGCTTGAAGTATTCTGGGTCCTGCCGGTGGTCAGCGCAGACAATTCTAACAAGCATTTACAATGCAACGGTCTCGGCATTGTTAAAGTTAGAGCTATTGGCATTGCTCATCACATTATTTTTGTTTATGTTTTTAAAACATGTAAAGAAACGGCATTGTTATTTACAATGTCAATAGCTTAATCTGTGTGTGGGTGCAAATGCAATAGGTCTCGCATTTGAGAGTGACTAAGCTATTGACATTGTAAATAACAATGCCGTTTCTTCAAATGTTTTTAAAACATAAACAAAAAAGATGTCATGAGCAATGCCAATAGCTCTAACTTTACTAATGCCGAGACCATTGCATTGTAAATGCTTGTTTTAGGTCTTGCGCCTAGTGTAGCACTACGCAGCAGTGCTCGTGCAGTGCGAGACCTTTAGTAAGTGAAAAACGGGGTTTCAGCACTGAACAAGGAATCGCACATACTCGTGCGTGTGCTTTTCCTTTTGTGCTACCCCATTGGCCTTTGCGTGTGTCTTTTTATAAAAGACTGCACGCAATTGGCCACAGGCGGGCGCAATGGTTCTATTACGTGCTTGGTGTGCGTAATAGACACCAATAGGCCATGTGGTTTCAATTATCGTGCCCAGACACAGGCGTGATACTTGAAATCACATGCTTGGCTGTGGCGCGCATGCACGCACCACTTGTTCTTGTAACTTCCATGAAATTCCGTGGATAATTATGTGCAGATAACCATTTTATGCTTTGCCGCATGTACATGAAAACCGTGTCTACTGCAGCAACACATGTTGCAAAAACGAAACTTGCATTAAAAAATTCTGAATACGTAGAAAACACCCGAAAAGAAACTTGGAAATAACACGGCTGCACACATTTTTGTAGTTGGATGGAATTGATTAAAGTGAAGTTATCTCGTACTGAAATCTATCTTGCAATACGCGAAAACCTGGGTCTGTGCCTAGGCAAACTTATCCCAACAAACAACTATGAGCGAATATTGAGAATAGCAAAAAATGGCACAGCAAAAATGTACTGCACACCTACAGTTATGACTCATCTCCGTTATATATAATAACTACAATCTAGAGATTGTTTTCCTCTTAGAAGAGAGAGCGCCGAGGCACGCAGGGGGCAGGAATCAACATTGGATGGCTGAAGAATGTGCAGCGGACAGCGGGCCGTTGTCCTAACATGCTCGTTTCAGGAATGCAGTTCATTCTTGCCAGCTGATACAAGGAAGACTGAACGCATCTAAAAACATCGGGGTCACCAGCGGTGCGTTGCCACCATAGCGATTACTCACACACCGACAACTGAAGGCTCCTTCCTGGTCTCGGTGCTTTGGCAGCACCGCCTTGGGCTCCTGGCAACCGAATTTAAACTGCATCTCCCAGCCCAGCATCCCTCCTGTGCCACAGTATCATGTCTTTAGGAAGCGCCCGTGGTCCCCGCAGAGGTCTGGGCACAGAAATCCTGTCCGGGCTGTGGGCAGGGGCCAGATGGCCTCTCTGGGCTGCAATTAGCACAGGCCATCTGGCACACTGCTGCTCTTTCATGGAGTGCCCCCACCCGCCCCCTCCTGCAACAGAAGTTACAAATGGAAAGATTTGGGTAGGAAGTGCCTCGCAAGAGGAAATGCTCGGCAGGAAGCGGCGAACAATAAGGGTTGCTGGTGCTAAGGCTCTTTAAAGGGGAACCAGCGAGCTTGTGACATCTCAAAAAGATAAGACACGGAAGGAGTGCGAAGGAACGGACTTCGGCAGCACACTGCTCCTGGGAGACATCACAAGGCCCAAACAGGACAGGGGTGTGAGGGAGCAGGTCAGCACTGTAACACTGTGATGGCTGCAAGGGAAAACATGTAGTGCTACAGACGAATGTGCAGGTAAAACCAACACATACAAACATGTGGCATGCAGCCACAGAGAAACATTGCAGACGTAACAGCGCTAACTGAAGAGCACATTGGAGGCAGTGTCTACATAGAACGCCACGAAGAAAGGGTATTCTGCAAATTTGAAGCGAAGGATGTGTTAAGTCGTAAAATATGAATTGTCACTCCAAAGATCTCAGATAGCTAAACATTTGCATTTAAAAATGCGGGTATTTTTGTGTAATACATACTTTATTTTTTTCTTTCAGGAATTAGCTATCACAAACGGAAAGTTTTACCTTAAAGGCTCTCTCCAGACCAGAGAGCCCTATTGTAATGTGGTGCAGCTGCTACAGCTGATATGTTCATATAAGGAGAACAGAGGGAAAACTCGTAAAAAAATCCTAGTCATTCCCTGTTTTGAAACTTTGTCTAATTTTAGAAAAGAAATGTGGCTGGTGCAATTTGAAACCCTGCCTGGCTTCAACATCCTGCCACCAGGACACATGGACCTGTAATGAATAAACAAGACTTAACTAGCAGCAGTCAAGCATATGGCTGCATCATAATTTGTCTGGAAGACACAGTACAGTTATAACGGGCAAAGCAGACAGGACATAACAGACTAGCATGCCCAACAGGCAAAGGAGAACAGGCCAACAGCAGCCTAGCACTTGTTACTATTACTTTGCACAGCTGTTCAGCCTCCCATCTGGCATCTGTTTCTATGCCGCTTTTATTATTTTTCCCCTTTGCTATGTTTATGTCCAGCCCTGCTTCTCTGTGCCCCAAACAAAGACACCGGCTGCTCAGGACAGGGTGAGCTTTGGGGGCACACAAGTGCTGCAAACGTTTGTAAAAAAAAAAAAATAGGTCTTCTCTTCTGTTCTAATTAATTACAGTGCGTAAAAAGATAACTTCTTCTAAGCTCAAAAGACCAGCAAAGAGCTGAAAATGTTGATATGATTTCTTTGCTCCCTTCTTGTCAGGTAGGTAGCAGCATTGTATTGTTGGGGTTGTGGAATAGGACTGACGTCTGCTGTTTGTTTACAACATATGACACAGAGATATAAAACATGCATTGACAAAGCCAAACTGTCTGGCTTTAATAATTGAATGCACGCACGCATAGATATGCTGAAATGTCACTTACATTTGTTAGCGCATTAATCAAGGTGTATTGGCTTTACATGTTATACATAGTGAAACAGGGGTGGACATTTACAATGATGCAATGAGAAAAAGGAAATATAGACATGTAGTGGTTGGCAAGTTAACATGCTAAGCCTGTCTGTTTTACATTCAGAAGGTTTGTGCTGACTTGCTTTAGATCTGTGTGAAAGTTGTTCTCCTTTCTTCCTCTAGCGCTTACTACCCAAGGCCAGGAACAGCTTGTGAGGGAGTAGGACTAGCTGGTGCCTGGACTTGCCTCCCAGGTTCTTCTCTCACCCTTTCCACTACCCAATCTCTCTTCCTAGACCTCAAGCCTGGGTATCCAGGTTGAGGTAGAGAGGTTCAGGAACACTACTGCTGAGACTACCCTTTTCGGCTTGGGAAGGTTCTAGTGCCAGAATCCCCTAGACCTTTTCACGCTATACCACTCTCGCTAACTCCCTCTCCATCCTCACTCCTGTTCAAGTTAAACAAGTTTCCTCTGCAGGACTACCGTTTACTATTTCCAATTATCAGTACTGGACAGACACACAGTTCTCTGGGCCAATCCTACTTCTCTGTGTCATGTCATGTCAACTTCTGGGTAAACACACTAACAGACTGTCTTGTGTAACAAATTTACGGTTGCTGCATTCCTGCCTTTGGGTGGACTACGCAGCATCTTCACCTTTCTAGGATTGCATGGATAATTTTCTGGGCAACCATTTTCACCCTGTATTGTGATTGTCTTGGATTATCCCAAGTTTGCTGCTTTGCTGCTTTTGCGTGGGCTCCACTGATCTACTATTTTGGTTGCCTTAGATTCTCCTGGGGCCGTGCTTGATCTGCTTGTTAGTGAATCCTACTGGCCCACTGATCCACTACTATGCTTGTCTTGGATCCTACTGGGGTTCTAGCATTCCCACTTCTAGGTAGATCCCACTGATTGATAATTGTCCTAATACCATGGTTGTCTTAGACTCTCGCAGGGTTCCAGCATTTGTGCTTCTGGCTTAAACTTTGACCCATTACTGAGGTGTCTGTTGCTTTCCTGCGGCTTTAGAATTTATGTCTGGGTGGACTGCAATGACCCCTACTGGGGTGTCAAGATCCACTGATTGCATTGGTACCATTGAATATTTAGAGCACCAAATCACCTCAGTCTACCATCAGTATCCATCATCTCCCCAAAAGCACATCTGTCTCCCCTTACCCTATGTAGGTTTTCCTCAATGTCTTCAAGCATGAAGGCCACCTTGGTGCAATTGAATATCATGAGAACCAAATCACTGTGCACACATCCTCAGCATCTACAAACACCTAAGTAGCCTACACAGACCCACTATTATGGTATCTTACATTCTGCTGAAATTGTGGTATCTAAACCTCTAGGTGGACAACAAAGATCCAGTACTGCGGTATCAGCTTTTAGTTTGACAGAACCAGAATGTACTCCTCAGGAGCAGGATAATACCTTCTAGGTTTCTAATGGTCAACCTGCCACCTAAACAACCCCTAAACAAAAGGACTTCTACCCAAACATCAGGTCATGATCTCCTACTAGCACACACCAGGATACATCACTGCATCAAATCATTACATTCTTCTTTACCTGGAAGGTCATTCACTTTACTGCTATGCCCACGTTTTCTAATATTACCCCTTTGTACAGTGCTTCCTTCTCTGTTTTCCTCCATCTCCAAAACTTCCTCCTCCCTGCAAAGCCGTTTTCCACTGTTGCATCGTACCCATCTCATGCTACTATGCCTCCTTCCCACCCCACCTTTCCGCAGTGTTTACCATCTCCATGCTTTCTATCTCTACCCCAAACCATATTCCCTCCCAACCCCTTTGAATCTCTTCTGATCATCATATCCCTCCCACTCTAAAGCAGTGCCAGTAACCTATACTCCAAGCCTCACCTAACCACTCTGCACCCTTTCTATGCCTTCTAACCCCACCTTTCCACCCCTATGTATTCTCACAGATAACCTCCTACTACTCTGACTACTCTTTCTCCCACCGTACCTCCTCTGCCCCTAATGCACTCCCCACTCCTCGAACTTCTTTACCTCATAATCATCATACCTGCTTTCTCTATTTATTTATTTATTTAGAGAGTTTTATATAGCGCTAGCTAGACACGGGGGTATCAGAGCGCTTTATATAAGGAAACAGCGCGTTGCCAGTTACAGAAAAAATCACATTGATTACAGAAAAATTACAAATTCAATACAGGAGTTATTGGTAAGACGAGTGTCAGGATTAACAAGCATTTGCAATGCAATAGGTCTCGCATTATTAAAGTTTGAGCTATTGGTGTTGGATTATTTAGCAATGCCAATAGCTCAAACTTTAATAATGCGAGACCTATTGCATTGCAAATGCTTGTTCTTATACTACTTTTCACTGTCGCTACCCTAGTTCCCCCTCACCACCGTCCACCTCCTCATTTTCCTAACATGGCCACCATTCAAGTTAAGTCTGGCGTTAATTGCTTCAAAATCACTTATCCCCCTAATCTGTCCAAAGCTTCAGCAAAACGGTTCAAGCATAACACCATTGAACAATTTCCTGATTCCCTCTTTGGTGACCAATTCCACAATAGTCGTTATGGGAGGCTCAAAAATGACTTAATTGTTTTCACTCCCGACATCCCTTCCTGGTCCACCAGCTTCAATAACTCTTTCAATGTCACATCCTCCTCATCTATCCCACATTGGCAGCAGCTAAAATGTACCCCCTCTACTTGTTTTAATGGCTGTCTCACTATTTCACTTTATAACAATGGTACTGTCTTGATTCAAGCTAAAAACACTTGTCTCCCTCTCTTTGACCACCTCTTCCCTTCTCCCCACCCCTTCGATCTCCCTTGAGTCTTCATTTAGCGCCACCCCTTACTCCCTATCTCCTCCCCAGAACCCCCTATAGTCCAATAGGCCGCTCTCCCAGGAGGCACAGGTTCGACCCTCTGCCCCCACCTTCCCCTGCTCCCTCCTCTCCTATTCTCCCCCAACTCCCAATGTGAACTTCCCCTCAACACGTCAGCCATACCTCTGGCTAACACTATCCTTTTCCACTCTGCACATTCCCGGTATTCCGATGTTACCTCTCCCACCCCTTAACCCTGCCCACCCTATTTAATCCACTTTTTCTACACCCTGATCTTCCGATTAACTTTCCATACTTTCCCCTCTTCCCGCCCCCTTTCCTTATACCATGAATTCTTCACAAACCCCTTTCATCTCTCTTCATCCTCCCACTTCTCCAGTAATGCTGCAGAACCTTTTATCCCCCCTCGGTAATCCCTTTCTTTTCCATCCTTCGGACCTAGCAGAACCATATTCTTTCTTCAACTACTCAACTACCCTCTAGCCCAACCCCCCCCCCCCCACTTTGCCTGGTGCCTGTCCCCTTGCATTCACCTCACCTAGCTCACGGGACCTTTCAAGCCCCTTCTCCTCTATTCTCCCCAAACCTCCTGCCATTCTATGACTCCCCTCTTTCCCCTCCCCGCATTCGGCCGTCCCTCCTCGTTCCTCGCCTGTCTCCTCCTAATTATAATCTAAATTCTTCCCCTCTTCTCAACATAAGCAAAGATAACTCTTTCCACCTCAGTTGCACCAACAACCTCTCTCAACCCCCATCTCTCTCCTTTTCATTCTTGCACCCCAATACCCCCCGCACCTCTACCACTTCCAGCCCTCCCTCGCCAATTGCACTCCCTCCTGTATCCATCGAGCCACCTAACATTCTGTGCTCAGCCCTACGCTCTCTGGAAAATAAACTAGGATTTCCTAGCTTGAAGCCACCATCTCACTCTTAAGCACTAAGATATCCTTCTTTCCAAACAACCCAATTCCCTTGGCAAATACTCACTTTCCCAAACTCCCGAGGAGTACCTTGCTCCCGCGCCCTAAAAATGCCAACCACAATCTGTCGTCTGCAGACATCACTAACTTACTGGCTAGTTCCAAGACTTCTAAAGCCACCCCTTCCACTTTCCTCTTCAAGTAAGTCTACTCCGTACACTATTTCGATCATCTTTTCTGTGAGAAATCATCATCAGCCTTATTCTACCCTGGCATACGCTTAGAAGAACATTATCCCTATCACCCCTAAAAGCCCAAACGCCCCGTCACCAAAACAGTCTCATCGGATTTGTGCTGTTTGCTGCACAACTGCAGATCTGCAATTAAACACAAACTGGAAATTTCTGACACCATCATTTTCCCAAATCTTTACATTCTCTTCTCACTGAGACCTAGTTCAACGACACCTCTCATGCTATGTTTGATCTTCTGTTACCCACCGACTATTATATCTTTAGAAATGACAGAACATACAAAGTTGGGGAGGTGTTGCAATCGTCTTCAGAAACTCCCTTTAACTTAAGGCTTTTCCCAATAGCTCCTTCCGCCCGCTCGAATGCCTGTCTCTGGAGCTTCAAGCGCAACACTGCTCACCCTTCAGACTTCATGCCATTTATCACCCGCCTGGTGACTGTTCTTCCTTTTTGGAGGAACTCACTGACTTCATCAGCTACCAATACTCTCAAAGTGACAAACTGATCTTCCTGGGAGACTTCAATCTACACTGTGGCTCTTTGGAAGATTCTGCTGCCAATAGGCTTGCCACTTATCTCTCTGCAAACGATCTTATCCAACACTGCACTGAAACCACACACTCTGAGGGCTCAATTCTGGACCTTGTTATATGTAAAGCAGACATGCTTACTATTACAATCCCTTTTCATGTAGACTGGTCTGACCACTACTTCATTCCCTTCTCTCTTCACCTATCGCACTCTCTAACTCTTGGCCAACTTAAAAGGACTACTGCCTGGTTCCACAACACTAAAAACATTGACCTTGATGCTCTTTGTGATTCTGTTATGCTCTCACTTCCAAAGCTAGACCCTAACTTGGATGTCAACGATCTTACCTCCCAATGCCTCTCAGTCCTTTCAGTTGAAATTGATAATGTCGGTCCACTTCAAAGGAAAAGGTCTATCCTTCAGCTCCATGGTTCAGTAAATCCCTTTATGAAGAAAGGAAGAACCTGGGAATCCTGGAGAAACAATGGAGACAATCTCCATCCACCACTAATCTTTCTATTCTACGTTCAGCAAGATCAAAATACCACAAACACATCTTCCATGAAAAAGCATCACACTTCAGAACCCTCCTCGACTCGGACAAAAATAGACCCAAAAAACTATTTGACTTCATCAAAAATCCAAACTGCTCTCCCCCAACCATCAGGACTGACGATTCTCCGAAGGAAGCAGCAGAATTCGCTATATTGTTTGATGAAAAAGTGAAATCACTGGTGGATCAGGTAATACATCCTACCCCCTTAGAGGAGCGCAAATCCTTAGTCGTTTGGCAGAACTTTGATGTCCACTCTGAAGATGCCCTCCTCAAATGCATCCTCGAAACAAACCCCTCTAACCAGTCAGTCAGTCAGTCAATTATCTTTATTCGATTATTAAAAATCATAAAAGATCGAGCAAAAATACATAACAACATTTCATCAGATCATTAAGTTTGCATACAATTATCAAAAAAAGAAACATTAAATTTATACAATAAAACATATATAAATATTTTAAATAGAGTAAAAAAAAAGGGTTTATTAAAAAAGAGAGGAAATTCATTTTTCTAAGAAAAAGTGCCTGTGCCTTATTTGGAACTTATTTAGACGTGCTCCTGCCACTAGAAAACTAGCCACAGCGAAGGCTACTTTTATATTAGGAAGAAGTTGCGAAAACAACAGGGCTGGTTTTACCTGAATAAAGCCCTGAGTACGTAAGATAGGGAGCAAGTATCTTTTTCTAATCTCAGTATAATGACCGCAAAACATAATAAAATGCATTGTGTCCTGAACTGAGAAACAATCGCAATCGCATGGTTCAGCGTCATCAGGTCTGGCCCAAGTTCCAAAATTACCCAATATAAAGTGAATTAAGTCGAAACGAAATCTCGTTAAGAGAAATCGATGGTAAGGATTTGTTACCCAAAGAAGGTATGGTTCCATTCCAGGAACAGAGGTAAGCAAATAATGTTTCCTTACCATGGGTTTTTTTAGCTCTTGTGCTTCCCTTTCCAGAGCGTATAGATTTAACAGGGTATTTTTAACTAATTTTAAATCTTCGTGAATTATTTCATCTGGAGATGAGAAGAGCTCCGGACGGCCTGCTAGGGACAGCTGAGTTCTCACATATCTTACCCATGGGATTTTAAGTGCTCTGTCCAGGGCTAAACAGTCTTTTAAAATGATGTGATTTAATGTGAGCTCCTGGTTAAGCCAGGTTTTTAGCCAACCAATCACTGGGGCTAATTTTAAAGTATCAGATATGTAGCCCAAGCCTACCTCTGTATGTAGTGCGAATATCGGGGTTGATTGGGGAACAGAAAGAAGAGATCTTAAAAATTTATTTTCTACATTCTGTATTTTAGTAGAATTAATATATCCCCAAATAATAGAGCCATACTGGGCGACTGACAAGCATTTTGCTTTATAAACTTTAATTATGCTTTCCATAGGACGAGCGCCCAGTTTTTTGGCAAAACCCAACAACCCTGCGGTCGCTCTAGCAACAGCGCTACTTTTAACCAGAAGCTGGGGGCCCCAAGTGCCCTTTTCGTCAAAAGTCACTCCTAAATATGGGAAAGAAGGAACTCTCTTAACCTCCCTCCCCACGCAATAAAATGTTAGCATCTTTTTTTTTCTGCTTGCTTGTCCAGCGATCATTACATGTGATTTTTCTGTATTAATTTTCATGTCCAAAGATGCCATAAAAGCTCCAAAAGATAAAAGGAGTTTATTCAATGCAACTCCAGAACGTGCAAGAAGAACAGCATCGTCCGCGTACAGGAGGACAGGTATCTTTGTCTCCCCTGCACGCGGAATATCACTATGTGATGTTCTCATTACTGCCTCAAGGTCATTAATATATAAGGTGAAGAGGAGGGGGGCAAGTATGCACCCTTGCCTAACCCCCCTCTCAGACTTAAAGAGGCAGGTGCATCTTCCTTCCCTAGTGACTCTAACTGAAGTCATAAGATCCTTATGTAGCTCGGCTAAGTAATTGACTAGAGGTGGGTCAAGGCCCATGCCCAAAAGGATCCCCCACAGCCTTGACCTGTTAACCAGGTCAAAAGCTGAGGAGAGGTCCATAAAGGCCATGTACAGTGAACCACCCCTAGCGACTACATATTTGTTTATAATTAGCTCTAGGTTTAGGCACTGATCTAAAGTTCCTCTATTGGCTCTAAAGCCGTATTGTGCATTAGATAAAATACCCTTACTTTCTAAAATCGTGGACAATCTGCCTAACAGGACTCTCCCCAGGATTTTGACACTCGAATCAATAAGAGAGATAGGCCTGTAACAGGCCGGATCTGTCCTCTGTCCTTTCTTGAAGATTGGCACAATGGTCGAAATTGCCCAACTGGGGGGGAAAATAAATTCCCTTGTTGCATTAAAAATATTAGTTAAAATTTTTGAGCTAAGTTGAGGAGCGCTCTTAAAGAAGTCCGCAGGGACCCCGTCTGGCCCCGGTGCCTTTTTGCAAAGTGTGTCTTTTATTGCAAGTATCACCTCATCATGAGTAAAAGGAGGAATATGAGTCAATGATTTTAATACTGCTGTTTCATAATCTATTGTGGTGTGAGTTTGACTATAAATATTACTAAAATGTGACACCCACTGATCGTCAGGGATAATACAGTCAGCTCTTTGATTATCTAGTCCCACAAAATATGGGTGATTTATGACCGCCCAAAATTTAGCACTATCTTTCTGTGTCTCGGGCAGTAACAAATCATTCCAAGCCTCACTTTTAATCTCAGATTTCCTCTTCCTAATAGCAAAATTATATTGTTTCCTCAATGATGCTATCAGTACTCTGTCTCTAGGTTTACACTTTAAGGCCTTTAGAAGGGCTGAATGGGCCCTAGAACAGTTTGTATCAAACCATCTAGGGCCCATTGGTTTGTTTAACTTTGCCTTTACAGTCAAATCTAAATTAACTTGATGACATATGACACCAAAGGCATCAACCATTTTGGCACTCGGGTTTTCGTTATCTAAACAAATAGCGATTTCATCAGAAACTTTGGCCAATGTCTCCTGTAAAAAGGATGTTGGGATAACTTGGTCCCATTTCATCCTACGATTTTGGTCTTTTAGCGCAAGACCTGTCGCGCACAATGTGTCAATCTTCCTATTTTCCAGGACTCCATATGCTAAAACCTCTAAAATCACAGGATTGTGATCACTAAAAACAGAAGTTTCTACCATGTAAGCAAATGTTTTAGGTAGAATACTTAAAGAAACAAAAATGTAATCAATAATTGTACCAGAATCATGACCCACATATGTTGGTAGCCTCAAATCATTTGAGCAGGTACAAAATTCATAAAGGTTGAGGGTGGCCAAGAATGATTCCAATATCTCTCCGCTTGGAGTATGTTCAAAATGCGGAGATGAAGGATAAAAAGGAAGTATCTCAGTTTCCCTCTGACAACCTGCCAGGCAGGGATGGATGTTAAAATCTCCCATAAGGATTACCTCCTACTCGAAACAGCTATTCTCAATATGAGTAGATAAGAAATCCTCTAAAAATAACAAATGCTCGTTAGGAAATTGACTGGTCGAAGAATTATAAAAATTTACAAATAAAATAGGGTTACAGTTTGATAAAGTCAATTCAACCATTAAACAATTTTTGGATTTAGACTGGATGTATCTAGGTTTTCCTTTAACGTCAAGAGAAATATACACAGCTAACCCACCCCTAGCTCTTCCTGCTTTACTGGGGACTGCAGGTACTGAAAAGTGAGAATAGCCATCTAGGGCCAAACACTCTAGCGTTTCCCAAGTTTCCTGGAAAGCAAGAATGTCATAACTCTTGATTTGGTCCAACCACATTTTGTCTTTAAATTTGGTTCTAAGCCCAGCAATGTTCCAGCTCATAATTCTACAGGCCCTATTGCCTGCAGAAAACTGAAGTGATAAAACGGGAGCTGGATGTGGTTCCTCAACATCATTAGTTTGACTTGGCAAAAGTCAATCGTTTTGATCCATGAAAGATAGTGGCGCAAAACGATTAAACAGTTCTAAAGGTTGTGTAACAGGGTTAAATACAAAGGGTTGTTGTCAGTGGGCTGGTACATTATTCCTTATATCTTGTCCCCATCTAGAGTGAAGATCCCAATTAGTGTTCCATCCTAGAGCAGGAGTCCTTGGGATTGATACGTTCTGCTGTTCCCCATAAAAGAATTTCAAGGTAAGGGGAACCACAGTACCTTGTCTTCGTTGCGGGGGAAGGATATTTGCAAGAATATTAGGAAGAACATGTTGATTTGAAAAGCTCACAGCCACACAATCTCCTTTGAATTTTTTTGGCCGGTTTCCCAGCCAAGAAACCCTAGTTGCTGATTTGATAACACTTGCGAGATGTTGCTGTCCTCCTGGAGCTAGCCGCATATTACTGGTTAACCAATGTAGGGCTTTGCTACACAGTGAGTTAGAACTTTCCACCAAGCCTCTTTCTAATGGGGGGACATTTGCAAGGACTAGCACCACGGGTGTGGCTTCAACGATAAATTGCAGGGGATCCGACGTAGAAGTATGGGGTTGTAATATTTGCGTGTGGGGAACATTCGCCGCAGGGATTGGATTTGCTGGGGGGCACTGGAGCGTAGAGCTCCCAACAACAGCGTTGGAAATCAGTGTCGATGGATTCTCCCCAGAAGGCTCTGTTCCCTCTCCAACGCCCAGAGTAGTTCCGTCAGCGGCTTCCCCATGGTTATTGTTCAGAAGAGTAACTAGCGTGGTTAAATTTTCAATGCCACTTGCAAATGTGTTTTGATAACCGCCCAGCTTCTTAACCTCTGCTTGTAATTTATCAATCTTGGATATGAGGGGTTTGATAATGAAATTAATTTTAGTCTCAATAAAATCCGCAATTTTGTCAAAAAGGGCTTCTTCAATAGAACAAAAAGAAGGATCCTCAGCGTGATTCATTTGTATATATTTTGAGGTATTAACCCTCTTCCATTTAGCCCCAGAACGTAGACCACCCCGCTTTGGAGGGATCTTAGTGCATTGGCGTTTGGGTCTAACTTCATGGGCTGTAGGAGTTAGGTCAGGAGTAAGCACCTGGGACGTCTGAGACTGTGCATCTTGGTCAGAGTTAATGTCATTCAAATCATTTATATTACCCTCAATAAACGAGTCTTCTGAAGCCGGGGTTGCATTGTCCGGGATATCAGATATAACTTGGGGAACAGTGTCTGCTGACGTGGTTGCACTAAAAACATCTTGTGTATTAATTTCATCAGACGAAGTAATAGCGAAAGTGGGTGGGGACAAACAGAGCAAATCCGGTGATTGGCTCAGCCCCAATGACTCCCTCCTTTGCGTGTTGATCTTCTGTACAGTCTGAACCAAATAATTGTTCATCTTGTTGTGTTGGACTGTAACAACTTTTTTAGGCATGACTTATCGTGTATCCACAGTTCGTGCAATACAATAAATGTGGGGACTTCTGTAGGTTCAACTTACTTATACGATGATGTCCGATATGACTCCTGCAGCGTGTATGGCCCTGCCCCTGCCTCCTCCTGCCGATGAGGGCCGTAGAGGGCCCGCCCTTTGCCCGGGCTTCGCACCGGGCGTCCCGCGAAGCGGACCTTACGCTGATTTTATGCGCCTCCTGGCGCCGTTGATGCGTGCGTGCTGTGCGCCGCCGCAAGTGCTGCCGGGATTCGTAGTCCCGTTCTGCGGCGGCGCGGAATCTGGCTGGCGATGACTCTTGGCGGTGGCGGCACAACCGTGTGGTCTGTACGGACTCTTGGCGATGGCGGCGTTAAGGTAAGTTTGGTTCCCCTCTAACTATTCTTTTGACCCCATCCCTTGTGACATGGTCATTGATTTCTACACCCATGCTCTTACCTACTGGACCTGTCTGGTTAACATTTCCTCAGCCAAGGCTCCCTTTCTGTTGCCCTTAAAACAGGACAGGTTACCCCACTTAAAAAAAAAAAAAATGATGCGAACGACCTCAACAAAGTCCGCCTCATCACTAACCTCCCTTTTCTTGCGAAAATCACAGAAAGATGTGTAGTGAAACACCTTTCCCCACATATTAAGGATAATAATCTTCTTGACAATTTCCAGTCTGGTTTCATTCAAAACTGCAGCACTGAAACAGCACTGCTGTAAGTGATCGACAATGCGCTGCGTATACTCTATTCAGGGGAGTCTTGTCTCCTGATTCTTCTAGACCTCTCTGCAGCCTTTGACACTGTTAATCACAACACTCTCCTTAACACTCTTCAACAGAGAATTAGGTTGGAAGGCACAGTGCTTAAATGGTTTGCCTCATTCCTCTCGAACAGATCCCAAATTATCAAAATAGCGAACAGTCTTTCGGCTTCATTGGCGGTAGGTCAAGGCGTCCCTCAAGGTTCTATCCTTGCACCCACTTTGTTCAATCTCTATTTGGAAACATTGGGTAATCTCCTAGGTAAATCTGGGATCCTTTACCATCTCTATGCGGATGACACTCATATCTACCTAAAGGTGTCTTCCGCACACGATATCTCAATCCTCCATTCTACTCTCCACTCTATTCAAAACTGGATGTTAGCTCATCAACTCATTCTGAATCCTTCCAAAACGAATTTCCTCCTTCTCTCTACCTCACTCTCTCCTCCTCCTGTTCAATCTTGGATGGATCAGCTGAATTTACTCAACAATAAACCTATCGTTGGTGACTGCGCAATACCCCTTGGTGTCATACTTGACAAACCGCTCAATCTACTCTCCCACATCAAATCCATTGCAAAGAATGCACGATACCAACTGTGTCTTCTCTGGGGGATTTGATGTTTCTTTCCGGAGCAAGACCTAAAAACCCTGGTCCAATCTCTTGTTCTCTCTAGATTGGACTATTGCAATTCTCTTCTTGCTGGCCTCCACAAATGCCACCTTTCCCCTCTTAAATCCGTTCTCCATTCAGCGGCTCATTTTAAATTTGGGGCCAAAAGAAGTGACCTCATAACACCCATTCTGTCTTCTCTTCGATGGCTTCCCATTGAGGCAAGATCAATCTACAAGAGTGCCTGTATCACCCACAATGCCTTGCACACTTCCTCCCCTCGATATCTGGCAAATAATCGGAACATTTCTGGAGGCTCTAGACCGTCTCATAAAGCGGAAAATTTACTGCTTGAGCCCCCATCATTCAAAAGAGAGAGATCGATGACTCAATCCTTCTCAGGCAATAAGGTGAGAATCTGGAACTTGCTTCCTCCACTACTCCGTACCACCACCTCTATCCGGACCTTCAAATCCGACCTCAAATCTCTTCTCTTCCAAAGACACTTCCAGAACCTTTCATGTCCTTCAAGGAAGTTTTTTCATTATTGCAAATTTGTAATCTGTCTGTACAATCTTCATCCTATGGTGTTTTTTGTGTGACTGTCATCTATTGTTGTATTTTACCTTTTCTTGCTTCTCGTCTGTTTCTGTAACGTGTAAATATGTTATATTCTCCTCATGTAATGTACTCTGTTCTATTGTCAAGCGCTCTGACACCTTTTGGGAAAAGCCTGCGCCAAATAAAAATGCATGAAATTAATAAATACATTTACCAAAAAGTACCACGCATCAGGGGTTAGACGCATTTTAGTGCTGGTGTCTGCATCATTGCACTAAAATGCATTAGTCACACATTAAAGTGTCCCTCCAACTACTCCGATGCGCGCTAGGAGGAGCTGCAGCGAATTCACGGCTGGCAGAGTGGTTATAGAGACAGCGTGTGTGTGTTCTCAAGCTAGGGTGACCAGGCATCTCGGATTTGCCAGAACAGTTTCGTTTTTTAAGCAGCTGCTCTGGCAGATTTCAGCAACTTTGGCTCATGTCTCGGTTTTCAGAGAGGGTCAACTAAAAACTCATGTTTTTATTTGTGCCAAAGCAGGACTAGTTAGCAGCTGTTCTTGGAAAGCAATTTAATTAACCGGTGTGAGAGAGGTTTACAAATTGCCTTTATTTATTTTCAGTACCTAGTCTGTTTTTCTAGGTTGATATGTGCTGTCTTTCTGTGTCCCTTGGCTGATGAAAAATTGTTGTCCTTCTGTTTTAGTGAAATGCCCCTTTAAAAAACAAAAAAATCTGGTCAATCAATCAAGGACTTGTTTAGCGCGGGTCCTCACCCGTGAGGGTCTCAAAGCGCTGGGGTTGGAATACGGGGGGGCTCATTCGAAGAGCCAGGTCTTGAGGTCCTTCCTGAAGTGGGTCAGCTATGCGGATCGCCTAAAGCGGAGGGGCAGGGTGTTCCAGATGTTGGTGGCGAGGTAGGAGAAGGATCTTCATCCGGTTATGGTCTTGTGGATCCTGGAGATGGCGTCTATGGCGAGTTGGGTAGAACGCAGTTGTCTGGCAAGTACGTGGAATGCGAGGCGGTGGTTCAGGTATGCTGATCCTTCGTTGTGGACGACTTTGTAGGCATGTGTGAGGATCTTGAAGGTGATTCTATTGTTGACTGGGAGTCTGTGGAGTTGTCGGAGGAGTTGCGTGATGTGGCTGCAGCAGGGATGTCGAGGACCAGCCTGGCTGTGGCGTTTTGGACATTCTGTAGTTTCTTGAGCCGTTTCTGGGTGACGCCGGCGTAGTGTGTTGCCGTAGTCTAGTCTGCTGGTGATGAGTGCGTGCGCGACCGTCTCTCTGGATCCTGTGGGGATCCATCTGAATGTCTTTCAGAGCAGGTGGAGCATGTGGAAGCAGGCTGAGGAAATTGCGTTGATTAGATGGTTCATTGTGAGCAATGAGTCCAGTATGATGCTGAGGTTGCGTGTGTGGTCCGTCTGGATGGGATGGGATCCCAAAGTGACTGGCCATCAAGAGTCATCCCTGGCTGAAGGAGTGGGTCCCAGGAGGAATACTTCAGTCTTGTTCGAGTTGAGCTTGAGGCAGATATCTTTCATCCAAATAGCAACGTCCTTCATTCCACTGTGGAAGTTGGTTCTGGCAGCTTTGGGTTTGTTGGTGAAGGAGAGGATCGGTTGGGGGTTGTCGTAGGAGACAATGTTGAGAGTCCATGACTTCTGGCGATGGCTGCAAGGGTGGCCATGCAGACGTTGAAGAGGGTTGGGCTCAGGGAGGAACCCTTGGGCACTCGGCAGCTGATCTCTGTAGGTTCTGAGAGGAATGGGGTAGTCTGACATGCTGAGTCCGACCGATGAAGGAGTGGATTCAGTCCAGTACCTTTTCATGGAGTCTCATGATAAGGGCGTGGTGGAAGACTGAGTTGAAGGTGCCTGTGAGGTCCAGTAGGATGAGGGCTGTGGTCTCGCCTCGGTTGAGGGAGGAGCAGATGTCGTCGGTGGCGTTGAGTGCGGCCTCCATGCTGTGGTTGCTTCGGAAGCTGGATTGGGAGATGTCCAGGACGTGGTTTACTTCTAGGAACCTGGCGAGTTGGGCGTTTATGGCCTTCTCAATGACCTTGGCTGGGAAGGGGAGGAGGGAGATGGGTCTGAAGTTCTTGAGGTCAGTTGAGTCTTGTGGACAGCTTCTTCAGCAGGGGGTTGATATCAGCGTGTTTCCAGTCATCGGGGAAGATGGCGGTTTCGATGGTGCAGTTGATTGTGCAGCGAAGCTGGGTGGCAATGGCTCCTCTGTGGAAGATGTGGTGCAGGCAAGGGTCCGACGCGGCTCCTGAGTGGGTGCTCCTCATGGTCTTGAGCGTGTCCTCTGTTGTGAGCGGGGTCCAGCAGAGCACGGTCTGTTGGGATGCTGCAAGGTTGTGTACAGTGGTGGCGGGTGAAGAGGCAGGGTCTAGGGTGACATAGACATGCCTGATCTTATTGTAATTCGCATTATTACCTTCTGGTCTCTAAGCGCTGTGAGAGAGCCCATCCTTTGCCCGTTGGGCGATGTCAATTGATTAGATAGTGCCCAAGGCTTCCGAAAAAAGAACTGTTTTTAACTTTTTCCTGAATGGGAGGAGGGCGTGTTCCTTACGTACATTCTCCGGCAAGTTGTTCCAGATGTGGGGGATGGAGGTTGAGAACGCCCATCGTCCTTTAGAGGAGAGGTTGAAACGGGGGCAGGCCAGAAGACTGGCCCCTGCTAGGGGTATAGTTGATTAGCCGATCTTTGATGTAGTTGCTGTAGTATGGTGGGAGAAGGTGCCAAATTTGTTATAGAGTTCTTGGGAGGGAGGGACGTCTGTGGTTTCACTGTTGGGCCTGGCAAACATCTTGATGATAGTGAAGAGTTCTTTGCTGTTGTGTGCGTTGGTGCAGATTCTGTCTTGGAAGGCCGTTTTCTGGTATGGTTTTGAGGAGGTAGTAGTGTGCGTTGATGGCGGATTTGAAGGTAGTATGGATTTCTGGGGTTTTCTTGTTTCTCCATCTCTTCTCGACTCATCTGCAGGTGTGCCTGGATTTGTGGAGGGCAGAAGTGAATCAGCTGGCTTTCTTGGAGTATTGCTTGCCTGGATTTTTCTTGAGGGGTGCAGGGTGTTGGCGCAGTTGGAGATCCATCAGTGCAGGTTTCGTGCTGTGGTGTTGGCACCGGTTTGCATTGGTGGAGTGGTTGTGCTGAGGGAGTCTGAGAAGTTCTTCGGTGGCCTTGACCAAGCTATGCTGTGGGGGGCGCAGTGGGCGGTGGTGTATGATGGGTCTGGCAAAGGCGAGATGTACGCAGTGGTGGTTGGTCCAGGAGAGTTCGGTGGTGTGTCTGTAGCTGATGTTCCCCCTGGCGGAGAAAACTGGGTCGATCGTGTGTCCGGCTGTGTGAGTTGGTCCGGAGACTAGCTGCTTGAATCTGTTGCTGGCAGAATAAAAGAGAAAAGCAGAAAGAGACAGGAATAGCAGAAAGAGAGGACCCAGGAGGGGCCGGGGCCACGGGGGATTGCAGCAGCAGCAGCGGCGACGAGTTGGAAAGCAGGAGGAAAAGGAAAATCCAAAAGGCAGAATGAAAGAAAAAACAGAAACTGAAAGAGACAGTAAAAGCAGAAAGAAAGGCAGAAGGACAGTCAAGCAGCAGATCAGTGATGCTCTACCACTGGACCACCAGGGATGAGGCACAGGCAGGAGCCTACGGGTGGAGGAGGGCATCGCACTTATGACGTCTGGGTCAGCAGTAGCAGCTACCAGACTGAACTGCACTGCGAAGGAGCAAGTCCACTACATGATAGTGGACTGCACCTTCAGCACGCAGCGGTCGCTATTATGTAGTGCTGCGGGGGGGGGGGGGGGGCGGTTGGACAGCTGGGAGGTGGGAAAATGTGGGAGCAGAAAGGGTGGGTGGGAACCGGAGGATGCGGGGCTCCAGGGGATCAGGACAAGGGAGAAAACGGAAGGAAAGGAAAAAGCAAAGTCGAAAGGCAGAATAAAAGAAAAGCAGAAAGAGAAGCAGAAAGCGAAAAGGACGGGTGGGGGGGGGGGGCAGGGCCATGGGGGAATCGCAGGGGCGACTGGATAGAAAGCAGAAGGTAAAGGAAAAAGCAAAGCCAAAAGGCAATGAAAGAGGAAAACAGAAAGACAGTAAAAGCAGAAAGAAACAGAGGGCAGTCAAGCAGCAGAGCAGTGACGCTCTACCACTGGACCAACAGGGATGAGGCGCAGGCAGGAGCCTGTCAGTGGAGGAGGGCCTCGAACTCCTCACCTCCAGGTCCGTAGCAGAAGCAGCACATGCGGGACAGCAGCAGCGACCAGACGGAGCTGCGATGCGAAGAAGCAAGTCCACTACAGGATAGTAGCCCAAGCTAACATAAATACGCAGTACATGTATTCTGGGTGTCTTCGGGAAATCATTAAATCTCACATCATGCAAAACCATCTACCAACTATGTGCAATAGGGGCGCACGTGGTGGAGAGCCATATGATTGTTGAAGCTGGTAACTTAGTGGACTAATGCGTCCACTGTAGGGGCATGTGTTTGACCTCGTGGTCACATGCTCAAATCCTGTTGGGTTCACTCAGCCTTTCATCCTTCTGAGGTCGATAAAATGAGTACCATTGAGTTCAGTAACAAAAACCATCTGCTATCCAGTGCCAAGAAACCCTTCTGGTTGAATGTGCGCTTTAATACACTTATATTATGTTCGCTACAGTCCCTTCTGGCTTGCATTGAACTCAAATGCATGATTTATTATTTTTGTAATTCACACACTAGTGAAACTGACCTGAGTGAGGAGCTGAGTGGAGTGGGTGGCTGTGGACTCTGTATGGTAGGACACAAATTGAAGCCCGTAGGCCTCTGTCCATTCAAGCTGAAGAACTTCATCCTCAAGGCATGTCTCAGCTGAAGAAAAAGCTAGCAGATGAAGGGCTCAGCCTGGAAGACGCTCCCCAGGCACATGTGGAACAAAACATAATCTGTAAAAAAACAAGTAATAACTATTTTGTCCATCTTTCATCATTAGGTAACTACATACACAATAACCACACACCTAAATGAAAGATGATAAATAATACATGTTGATATAAGATAGTATTTGTAGAGCGCACTAAACCCGTAGGTGTCAAGGCACTAAGCAGACACAGTAGGGAAGAGGAACGCAGCGGCAGATTAAGAGGGGAATAACCAAGTTTTCAGGAGTTTCCTGAAAACAGGAAGGGAGCTAGCATTGGTGACGGCAGGGGGAGAGATTTCCAAAGCTTGGCGGCGGCCACCGAAAAAGCACGTCCACCCCATCTGGATTTACAAAGTCTGGGCACAAGGAGTTTAAATTGTGTGGATGATCTCAAGGTCCTGCCTGGGGTATATCGATGGAACAAAGATTTGAGTTGGGACGGACCCTTGCAATACACAGCCTTATATACTGTACTTAGGGCATTGAATGAAATGCGTTCCTTAATAGGGAGCCAGTGTAGTGACCGGATTCCTTCTCTGGCAGATTAGGAATATTTCAATCTTGCTGTTGCTTTCAGAACCATCTGCAGTCTGTTCCGAGATGCAGCTGTGATAGTAAGGTAAAGGGCGTTGCAATAATCCAGCCGAGAGGTCATCAAAGCGATGATAGTAGGCCGGTGCAATTCTGAGGAGATGAGTGGAAGGGCATTTCGGAGGGGTTTTTAAGACATAAAAGCATGTGCTGACTGTACGATTGACCTGTGCATCAAAAGACAGACCCTATCGAAGATTACCCCCAGATTTTTGGCTGTTTTTACCTGGGCAGGTAGAGGTCCGCATTCTGTTGGTCCACCAGGACTTCTGTGGCCCAAAAATCAGTACCTCAGTCTTGTCTGTATTAATCTTTAAAGAATTGCCCTTCATCCAACCGATGGTGTTTGACATGCAAGCGTTAAACTTTTCTGCAACTAGCTGCAGGTTGTTGGTGACAGAGACAATGATTTGGGTGTCGTCCGCGTAGGAGAGCACCTGAAATCCATAAGATCTCACCAGTTTGGCCAGAGTGGTTACATAAAGATTAAAAAGGGTAGGGCTGAGCGAAGAGCCCTGAGGTACCCCACATGGGAGAGTGAAAGCTTTAGTTTTAAAGCCTCCATAGCTAACGGTGTACCTTCTGTCAGTAAGAAAGGACTGGGGAAGCTGCAGGGCTTTTCCCATGACCTCCATTCCCGCAGGCGTTGGATCATTCGCACTGGAGAGATGGTGTTGAATGCTGCCGATAAGTCGAGCCGAATCAACACTGCTGAGCCTCCTTGATTTACCTGCATCCGAATGTGGTCAGAGGCTATGATGAGGGCAGATTCTGTACTGTGACCAGCGCAGAATTCATTCTGGGAGCAATCTAAGATTCCCCGTGAATCCAAATACTTCATCAGCTGAATATTAATGGATTTCTCCAGGATTTGTGCAGGAACAGGAAGAAGGGAGATAGGGCGGAAGTTCTTCAGTTCCAGGTGGTCGGCATTAAGTTTCTTAAGGAGTGGAAGGACAATTGCTTCCTTCCAGATAGCTGGATAGCAGCCGGACATGAGCATTCCATTGTATACCGTACACAGAAAATTGGCTGCTAAATCTGGTGCCATTTTAAGAATAGAGGGCGTACAGGGATCAGATGGCGCTCCGGATTTAAGGCGGAGTAGGAGATCTTTAATTTGTTGACTTGAGATAGGGGAGAAAGAAGGCCAAGCATTCTTCCCAGTGATCTGAGAGTGCTCCACCATACTCAGTTTGGCCCTGGCATCCGTGACTTTCTCACTGGCGGTACCTCGGAAGGAGCAAACTCCTGGTAGATCTGCTGAACTTTTTCTTGAAAATAGGTTGCTATCTTATCACAGAAGTCTTGGAAGGGGGTCATGGGCAGTTGCTGGGGAGTTTCACTGATTTTCTTGATTACTTTAAACCGCATACTGGGTGAGTTAACAGCTGTTATGATCTTTCCAGTGAGAAAACAGGATTGATGAGAAATACATTATTTTAGGTTAACATTCTGAAACCCCAGTTGGTTAATGCAGTGACTGAAGATATTTTGTGAGTAACCAGAGAAACTATTTTTTTTTTTTTACTGGTTGGCACAGTGGAGGTTTTACTTGTGAGAATGTGTCATTCTAAATATCATACATTTAGCAGCTGAATGTCACTTATAGGGCACTAAAACCTTGGAAGTGTCACACACAAGGAATCTGAAATCTTGGCAGCTATGAACCTTGAAGGGGCGACAGGATGGTTAGCCCTTGGCAGGTTTTTATCCCCTCATCTGCAGCTCACAACTGACATTAGAAGAGTGCATTGTGCAGGTGGCACACTTTCACTTTACCTAATAAGAGGACAGTTTGGGCTCTTTTCTTTTAGTCTGGTGGCACATAATAGTGGTGTTGCCAAGCGTCCGCCTTATCTCTCCTCGGGGAAGCTCATGCCCTACCTGAGATCAGTAGGAGGAACCTTTATTAAGGTTTTTCTTTCTTTCTTTCTTAGCTTGTCCGTTTTTAGTAGCTATTAAAGTACCACTATTGGCACACCTAGTTTTGGACCAACCGATGCACAGACTGTTTTTAGGCAAGTAATTAATAGGCAAAATAATTGTCCTAATGTGCCTTTGACACACTGCGTATCGGGTGCCAGCCTTCTAATGACTTGACAACCTTTAAACCATCCTCTTCACCTGTCTGTCTTTTTCAAACTCTTAACCAGCGCCTAGTCAACAGATTCAGTAATCTTTGCATCTATTTGAACAGTTAGTCCCATCACGTGCTCATGTTCTTGCAAATTCATTTGAATCCCCTTAGATTGGGTCTTAACTCTTATTACTTTGGGTCCTACTGATTGGCAAACTAGAACATTGTAGCACTCTGTGTGAAGGCTTCAGAAGAGAAAAAGAAAGTAACTGCTAATGGCACAAAACAGGATGTTTAAGACTGAGCCTTTCAGGGGTAGACCATATAAGCGTTCCCGTTTGCTGCCCTCTATTAAACACTTACGAATAACCAAGAATTAAAATCTAAGCAATAAAAGAAACTCAACTGGGACATCCAAGCCCCGAAACCTGGAATTAAGTTTGCTAAGCTCCCACCTAAAATTCATATAAGAGTTGAAAGCATTCTGCCCCACAAATCTTTTGTTTTATTCAGTTTCACGGAACAGCCTCTGGGTCAGACACCGTTTATATCATGGGCCACCCGTGCCAAACGATTTAGATGTAGTTATAAAATGTAGCAACCATCTTTTTGGCAGATTTGTATTTTTATCCAATTTTTGAACACTGGTTTGGGATGTCAATGAAACACAACCAATAGGTGCTCTGTTCTGGCTTGTACCAGCCAGGCCTTGATGGTGTGGAGGAAGTGCACACACTGGGCTTTGTTTTGGGTTTAAAGTGTGGCCTATCCGAAGCCATCGCTGTCATGTTATCATTGTGAGATGGAATAGTTAGCGCAAAGAGTACTCCTGGGTCAAATGGCCACACTTTCTTCTTCATCATGCCTGGCTGTGTATAAGGATGTTTTAAATGTAGTATAATATAATAATCCTTCTTTCAGACGCTGCTCACGTTCCAGGATGTTGTTGCCGGTTTCTCACAACTGGAGTCGGAACTTTTACACAAATGGCAGAAGACCCTTTATGCAAATGTGATGAAGGAAATTCACCAGGTCTTGATGTCACTGGGTAAAGTTGCGCTGCATGTATTGTCTGACATTTGCACTCTTTGTTAGAGAACAGTTTGCCGGTGTACGGTCCTCATAATACGTTTTGAAATGGGTCATTAAACTTTCCATGACTCTATAACTATGAGACCTGCGTTTTCCCAGACACCAGTTCACACGTACACAATTTGTGATATGAGCTACTTTATCATTTTCAGCATTGGACTTGAAGCATCATTCTGTTCATTAACTTCTGAATTCCTATTGTGGTTGGTACATCATAGATGGCACAGCTGGGGCGAAGAATAAAATGTGCTGTATGTATATGAGTGTCCAGTAACAGTGTGACAGGCTAACAAGGAACCATCTGATGGGATTGGGGCAGCAAACTGCATAGGATGCTGGAAGGACTCTCCCTCACTCCCTCAGAAGATGATTTAATCCCTTGGTTATTGCTTGTGTGATAGTCCAAACCTGTGCATATTTTACTGAAAAGTGTTGGTTAGGAAGGTTTAATCATGTATGTATTTATTTAGTTTGCTTTTATTACAAATAATAGAATAAGTATTTTATAACATTAGAACGCTCAACAATTTTGTTACTAATTGGAAAAAAGAAAAAGGTCTTCTGGGAAAATGCCCCTTTTTGACATGTCAGCCCCACTTTTTGCCTGGTAAAAATTGGGGGTCAGTTCCATTACTGCCAGTGCAAGTGACCAGGGAAGCCATTTTAAGACCTATGCGGGACCTATGCTGGACACTGCTGAAAACGAGTTCCCCAGCTTTATGATGGCTTCACTGAAGATAGGGATGTTTGGTATTGAGCATCTTTTATTGATTTTTTTTATTTTTAAACATGTTTTTATTGCAGCATTTTAAGCAAAACATCCATCGGGGCAACCGGCACCCGCGTACAATCTCAAATCACACCCCTCGTTGTAGCAATGCACACAGCCGTTTAGCCCACATCCCGGGGGCCGGGCGGCGTATTAAGACAGTGATTCAAATTATCACAACGATCTCCTCATAGCGAAGCCCGGTCCATGTCTCATGATAGCCTCTGCTTTTATTCCTATCCGATTCTCTCCCCAAATCCAACTCGTCGTGACACTACAACCACACCCCAGTAACTCCCCCCCCCCCCCCCCCGCCCACCCCACTCCCCAACTGCTGCTGATGTGGGCCCTACCAGTGGTTCCCAACACTAATGCGTGCCAATCCTCGGGGTTTGCATCTAGTCTCCCCAGCCTCAAGGAACTCCGCTCTCCTAACGCTCGTGCTCCGCACTCTCCAGCCGGTGATCCTGCAGAGCTTGTACGATCATCTCCCAAGCCCTTACCCACTCCAACCCCTTCTCGTTATCCGCCTTGGTTGCCTGCCGCCTTCTAATCACACTCTCGCATCTAGACCATTTCAGCAGCTCGGATAACCATCGCCCGACTGACGGGCCCTCCCGGGATTTCCAGTGCCATGTAATTTCTCTCTGGGCCAACATGAGCCCTAAGTCAATGAATTTGCTCGTCACCTTCGTCTTTGCCGTGTGAGGGAACCAAAGCAGTAAACATGACGCCATGTCAAACTCCACCTCCCGGTCAGTTACTGCATTCAAAATCCCCCCCACCTCAGCCCAGTACGTCCCAAGCTTCGGGCACCCCCACAGCATGTGGTCGAGTTCGGCTCCCAGTGCTAAGCATCTCGGGCAAGCGGCATCCCGCACCTTAAAGTATCGTCTAATCTTTCCCGGGGTCAAATATGCCCTATGGAGGACAAAGAAATGCACCTGCTGAAAGCGGGCATTCCCACTACCCTTTCAGGTCCTCCGCAGGATGTGGCTCCAGACCGTGTCCGGAATGGGTTTGCCTATGCTTTCCTCCCACCGTTCCTTCAATGCCGTGAGCGGCTCCAGCCCCTCCTGCAACAGTCTAGCATGGAGGCAGGTCACCGCCTTAATTGTTCCTGCTGCCATCACCACGTACTGGCAGGTCAGGGTTGCGGTAGGTTCCGCCAACCCTTCCCTCCAATGTTTTTGTATTGCCGCACTCACCGCCGCATGCAGGAGGTAACTCCCATCCGGGAGGCCAAACTGCCCCTGCAAAACCTCGAAGGGGGCCAGCGCCCCGTCGACGTAGAGGTCCCCACCATCTGCAACCCCAGCTCTTCCCACTCCGCCAACGGGGACTAGTCGCCTCCATGCGGCAACGCCGTCAGCATCCCCAACGGGATCTCCGGTGCATAAGGTCGCGCCGCTTTCGCTCTCTTCATGCTCCTTTGCCAGCATAACCGAAGAGTTCTCTCTTCAATGGATAAGTCTCTCGGGTCTAGTTTCTGTTGCATGACTATGTAGGATAGAACGTGCCTCTGGATGCCGGTCCCCCGTCCCTGTTCCGGGCCTCTGAACACTTTAGCAACGTTCTGTGTCAGCACTTGTAGCTGTGCCGCCAGGTAGTATAATTCAAAATCAGGGACCGCCAGTCCCCCCTCGAATTTAGGCCGCATCAGAGCAGTCAAGGCCACCCTCCGCCGTCCGGTCCCCCACAGGAAGCCAATAACCAGTGTCTTCAGTTCTTTGAAAGTCCTCTGCGGGATCCATATTGGCAGGGTGCGGAAATAATAGAGCAGTCGGGGCAGAGCCACCATCTTCAACAGCGCAACCCGGCCCAGCACCGAGAGCGGGAGGGAGGCCCAGAAGGCCATGCACCCCTTCAGGGCCCTTATACAACGCCCTATATTACCGTCCAACAGGTTCACGATGTCGTGATATATCCGGACCCCCAGGTAAGTGAAGCACGTAGCCTCCCATCCCACATCTAGAGTGGGAGGGGAATATGGCACATCCGCCCGCAGCGGGAAAACACAAGTTTTGGTCCAATTGACCTTGAGGCCCGAAAGCCTGCCGAAGCGTGACAGCATCCCCATAGCCCCTTCCAGCGCGTCGCCGGTGTCCTCCAGGTACAGCAGGAGGTCATCAGCGTACAGCGAGATATGATGCGTCTCCTCCCCACAACTAACCCCGCCGTACCCCGCCCGCGCTTGTGCCGCAAAAGGTTCCATCGCCAAGGCGAACAACAGGGGAGACAGCGAGCAACCTTGTCTCGTCCCCCTGCGCACCGGATAATCTGAGGATATGACTGCTCCCAGCCGTACCCTGGCCGTAGCAGAGGAGAAAAGGACCTTCGTCCAACGTCCAAATCCCTCCCCCAGGCCGACCTTCTCGAGCACCGCATCGAGGTACCCCCATTCGAGGCTATCGAAAGCCTTCTCGATATCCACGGAGAGCACTGCTGGTTTCTGATCAGGGCCCCAAACACTGTCTATGATACGGACCAGGCGGCGAATATTCAAGGCCGTGCTCCTGGTGGGGATAAAACCGGCTTGGTCCTCGTGAACCAGCTTGGTCATATGTGGTAGTAATCTAGTGGCCAATATGCGACTCAGTATTTTATAATCGACCGTCAGCATAGACAAAGGTCTATATGACGTCACATCAGAGGCGTCCCTGCCGGGCTTCAACAGCGGCACCACCAAGGCCTCCCTCATCGATTGGGGAAGACGCCCCAGCGTCATGGCTTCAGCGTAGACCTGCAAGAGCCTGGGTGCTAAGGCATCCACAAATTGCTCATAGAATTCGATCGGCAGGCCATCCACCCCCGGCGTTTTGTTTCTGGCCATCTGCTTAATGGCCACCCGGATCTCCTGCAGCGTGATGGGCCCGCCCAGTTCCGTCGCAGTTTCGGCATCCACCCGCGGGAGACAAATAGTCGCCAGATAGTCGGCTATTGGGGAGACCTCCACCCCCAGTTGACTCTCATAGAGGTCCGTGTAGTACGACCTGAAACGCTTCAGTACTGCCTCTTGCGAATAAACCACCTCCCCCGTCTCCGTTCGGATGCTCATGACCGGGCAACCTCGGGGTTCTGGGTTAGCTAGTCTAGCTAGTAGCGTTCCTACCTTGTCCCTTTCCGCATGCACTCTGACTAGATACAGCTTGTAATCAAAACACCGCAGCCGCTCTGTTTCAGTCGCTACCACCTCCTTCGCCTCAAGCAGCCTGTCCTGTAGATCTGGTCGCTCGGGCCTGCGCTGCTCCATATCCCGCAACACCCCCTCCGCCTTCCCCAGAGCAGTCAGGACTGTAGCCCGTACATTCGCAAATTTGCCTATACAAATGCCTCTGGTCACCACCTTCATTGCATCCCATTCCATCGCCCTCGTGGCAGTGGAGCCCTCATTCTCCCTAAAGTAGTGCTCTACGCCCTGTAGGACCGCATCACTAAACACCAGGTCTTCCAATGTATGCGGTCGCAGCCGCCATGTTGGAACCGCTGACCTCGGCCGCTGCCACTGCACCGACAACAGCAACGGGTTATGGTCCGAGATAGTTCTAGTGAGATACTCCGTGTGGGCCATCACGGGAGCCAGGGCCCTGCTGCACAAAATGGCATCTATCCTAACATGCAGCGCGTGCAACGCGGAGAAAAAGGAATAGTCCCGGGCTCCCGGATGTTGCTCCCTCCACACATCTATCAGTCCCCACCTCTCCTGCCAATCCGCCCTGTGCGCCGCTAACCGGCGCACCGGCGAGTCGGCCAATGGCGGATGCGACCGGTCCAGTGCCACATCAGTGATCGAGTTGAAGTCCCCTCCTATCAATATGGGGCCCGCTAAGAAGTGCGCCAATGAGCCCGTCAGGCTAGCAAAAAAGCGGGCCTGGTCCGTATTGGGAGCATATATACTGCATAAGACTACGTCCTGACCATAGAGCCTCCCCTCCACCGCCACAAATCTACCCTCTGGCTCCACCAACTGATTCATGGCCTGGAATGGGACTCCCGCCCTCACCCATACCAACACCCCCCTGGCAAACGCTGAACACGTAGTTCCAAACACCTGGCCACGCCATCTCCTCTGCAGCGCAGTGAGTTCCTGTTTAGTTAAGTGAGTTTCTTGCAGGAGTGCAATTTGTATGCCGCGCCTCACCAGGTGGGCGTGTACCTTATATCGTCTAGACATAGTGCGGAGACCACGAACATTCCACGTGAGGCATTTCAAATTAGGTAACGTCCCCATTGCAGTTAGCACCCCACCAGCACACCAGTGTCCCAGGCCCACCTACAGCAGCGCAGCAGAACCCCTCAACCAAAACATCCCCATAAACTCCCCCCCCCCTCCCACTCCCCAGAACAGGACCCAATAATGCAATATCAGCCCCCATCCAAACCTGTAACCCTCCAAACCTTCCCTACTCTGTGGTCGTCTCCACAGAAAGCCTTAAGGGCAATGCGAGGGTGATTCAGAGCCGACCCAGGGCAGGCCAAGCCCCCGCCCCGAGCCCACAACCCCCGGAGTGTCTCGGCACAATACCTGCGAGTCCGCTGAGCACCGGGACCCCCAGCCAGACCAGGAGTCGTGAATGTGGCCTCACTCCCAGTGTCACCCGTTAAATAATCCATCGGCCGTCTGTGGGGTGACCACCGCCCCCCCGGAACTGTCAGCCTCCGATACCTCTCCGCCGGACTGCCCGGCCTCCTCACCAGAGTCCGAGCCCACTGATGTCCGCTCCCGTTGTGAGCCCGTAATGATCGCCGTTGCAGCCAGCGCTCCCCGTCGGTCGTCCGCCATCTGTTCATCCCGCTCCGCTCTCTGGAGTTTGTTGCGTTTGCGGATGCGTTGGGATTTCCGCACTTGGACCGGTTTCTGTCGCTCCCTTTCTTCCTTCCCCCCCCGGGCCGTCCCAGCGCGATACGACTCCAACCACGTCCATACCTCAGCAGGGGCCTGAAAGAAGTGAGTCGTTCCGCCCAAGATCACTCTCAGCTTCGCTGGAAACAGCAAGGAATATTGTAGGCCCTCACTCCGCAGTTCTTTTTTCACGGCCAAAAAGGAAGCCCTGTTCTTCTGGACCTCCTGCGTGTAGTCTGGGAACACCGTGACTGAGCTATTGGCCACCTGAAAGGGGCCTTCCGAGCGCGCCCTCTGTATCAGTAGGTCTCTGTCCCTGTAATGCAAGAGTCTGACCACCATTGGTCTGGGAGGGCGGCTCTGCGCGGGCAGGCGGGCCGGGACCCTATGCGCTCGCTCCAGGGAAAAGAAGGGGGAGAGGCCCTCCGTCGTTTTAAACCAGTTCTCCATGTAGGCCACAGCGTCATCCCCTTCGGCTTTTTCCGGCAGGCCCACTACCCTCACGTTGTTCCTCCGATTGCGACCTTCGGCGTCCTCCGCCCGTTTCTCCAGCGTCGCCAGACAGCCCAGGATGTCAGCAAGTTTGCGTTCCGCGGTCACCGCTGCTGGTTGGAGCTCCTGGAGCAGCAACTCATTGTCCTTTACTCTGTCCGCCAGTTTGGCATGATCGGCCCTCAAGAGGCTCAGTCCAGTGGCAACCTGCGCTATGTCCTGATGCAAGGCCTCCTTGGTCGCGGTGATCGCCTCCAGGATCCCATCTAGCCGTTTGTTCAGGCGCCGTTCCTGCGCCGAGCCCTCCGGGTCATCGTGGGCCCCGCCAGCCGCGGCCGACATCGCCGCCTGGCCGTGCCCGGGAGTCAAATGCGGTGCGACACCCTTAGTGGTCATCCCGCCCCGTGCTAGCTCCAGTTCAGGGCACCTCTGGAGGACAAGCCGGTTCCAACGTCCGTCCACTCCGGGAGAGAGGATCCGGAGCCCGGTGCCCGCTCACTGAGTTCGGTGTCCTCCTCAGGGGCCGGTCCACTCCCCCAGGGCCCGGCGGCCCGACAGCCCGGATACTCTCTTCTCGTGGCAAGCAGGTTGTCCCCCCGCCAGAGCCACCCGCTGCAGGCGCCAGTAGCCCCTTGCCTCCGTCCTCGTGCCCCCGAACGCCACCCAGGGCAAGGGCCCTCCGCTACACCTCGTAGCGTCAGCAGCAGTGCAAGCTCACCTCATCCCTGCTCCAGCGCCGAGGAAGACCCAGCTCGATCCACCCCACTGGGCCAGCCGTGCACCCGGGGGGGCGCTACTCCGCAGCTGTCTGGCGTGCCGGCCCTCAGCGCTCCCCAATCCGAGTACTGCTGTCCCTTCAGGCAGCCATCACCGTCCGTCCACAACCACTGGGTGCGTCTCACCCGGCTCCGCCGCCAGCTCCCGTATCGCGTCCGAGCCTGTCCCCTCCGCAGCCCAGCAGCTACTCCGGTCAGCCACGTCCTTCCGCAGGCAGCCGTGCCCCAGCGGGGCAGCGACTCAGCCCCGAGCTCCGGCGCGGGATCCACCACTCTCCTCACCATCTCCGTTGTTCGTCTTTGTGTGTGACGTCTCGGCCGGACGCCGCCCGTGTCCTGGCAGCCGCCGGCGTACCGCGCCTCCCTCCAGGAGCTGGATTCCCCTCACGAGGCCGCTGTGTTCAGCGATGGGGGAGGGGCGGCAGAATCCCCCGCCGCCGCAGCGGAAAGCTCCTCGCACCAACGCCGGGTCTCCTGGATTGCGGACAGTGGGTGACCGGCACCGCCCAGTCCCGCCGGCGGCGAGCCTCCCCTGCAGTCGCGAGCCTCTGTCCGGCACTCGTTAGGCTCCGCCGTTCGGGGCCGCCGCCATCTTGCTCTTCGATCGCCACACGTCCCACTCCGCGATCCGGCTCCAGCACCTCGCCCGGGATCCCGCCGTCTCGTTCTCACCGTCCGCTTCAGTCCCGGCGCCCAGCGCAACAGGCTCGCGCCACCAGCGGCGCGTTTTGGCCGGCAAACAGGATAATTATCGGGGATCAGGCACGGAGCTGCAGGCTCACGCCGCCATCCCGATCGGCGTCCAAACCACGCCCCTGAGCATCTTTGATTGATAAGCCCACACTTATCCCAGTGTTTGATTTATCAATATATGCACCCATAGAGCACCTTAGAGGTGCGCCCTGAAAACCTATCAGCCTCTGATGTGCTTCCTGATTGGTCTCTGCCAGCCTGCCACCCGAGACCCTGTTTCTGACCTCCTAGGGTGAGAGCCTTCCACAGGATGACCTGCATATTAGGCTTACTTGGGTGGCACGCTTCAAAGAGCTCCTGCTTTTGGAATGCAAATCTGACTCCACTCACAGGAGAGAAAGCCGCCCCCTTTGGCATCTGGACAGGTGGGAAAATTAGCTTGTCAAGTAGGCATGCCACCCCCTCCCCCAGGCTAGCACCACTCCTAATTTTCAAAAGTAGCCATATTTGTGAATGCATACTTAGGAATTCTCGGACAGGGTTATGCCCACTTCCTACATGAAGGGTTTATATAGGGGCGTACTGACCCCAAGGGTCAGGAGCCTATTAGCTACAACCCTAGCTACAACCCTACACTCCCCTAAATACTGACTTTAGGAACGTTAGGGGAGTTCCTGGCACCAGAGAAACAGATCGCGCTGACCTGAAGACAAAGACTGACAAGAAGAGTCACACTCCTGCAAGAACAGAAGATCGAGAAATTGACTTGGCGCAAACCCAGCCGGTCTACCTGCTGCCTCCTTTGCCAGTTGCACTCAAATGTCGACCTGTCCTGTAGCTGCTGAGTCCCCAGGACCTATGGGGTGGTACTAGCCGGGGGGTGGCACACCTACCTGACTAGCTAATTTTCTCACTTGTCCAGGTGCCAGAGGGCTCTGGACAAAGGAGGGTCGGCTTCCTCTCCTTTGAGGGAAGACAGATTTGCATTCCAAAGGCTACAGCTCTGTGAAGCTTGCTGCTGTAGGGAGGCTAATCAACAGGTCATCCTGTGAGAGGGGGTGTTACACCCCCTTCCTGGACAGTCTCTTGTTCTGTGTTTCCTGAGAGCAAAAGGCTCTCACCCTAGGAGGTTAGAACTGTGTATCTGGTGGCAGGCTTGTAGAGATTAGTTTGTATTATTATTATACTCACTTGTTAAGCGCAACCAATCATACCCAGGGGGATCTCTCGGCGCGGGAGAAGAAAATACCAATGAGCAGAAAATCCTAGAACAACCAGGTCTTGAGCAATTTTTAAATCTGGACAGATCGGCACAGGCCCTTTAGCTCCTCGGGAAGACTGTTCCAGTGGCTGGGAGCTATATGAGAGAAGGCTCGACCACCCATTTTAGCCTTGTTTATTCTCTGCGTGCAGAGCAGATTGCGATTGCTGGATCTTAACTGACGCACGGGTCGATACAGGGCTAGTTTCTTTTTGAAGTAGGCTGGGCCTTTTCCATGTAGAGACTTGAAGACTATACATTTTTTTTTTTTAACATACTTTATTGATGACTTCAACAGTTTGAAATGTAATAGTCATTCTACAGAGACAATCTTTTGCTTTTATATTAAGAACATTATACATATGACTTATAATGGCTATGTGTGTCATTTCTTGAACGATAAAATCGAAGATAGTGATCTCCAATTGCGTCGTTAATATCACTACAATTTGATCTGACAATAGAAGACAACTACATTCCAATCAACAAGGGAACTTCATTAAACCATCCCCTCCCCCCCTCCCTAGCCCACCCTCTCCCCACTCCCTAGCCCACCCTCTCCCCACTCCTGGTCAATCGTGTTTTTGTTTCACCAACTATCTCTCTGCGGCGTTATGATATAGACCTCAAAGAGTAGCATTGCCCTCGGGTTAGCAAAGCTGTGCGTCTGGGTCACGAAACCTATCATGAAAGGGTCTTGTAGGAATCCTGCGTGCTACTGGGTTGGGATATTCTGCGGGGGTAGTAGATAGAGTGACTCCAGCTTAAGCAGCATAGCCTCCCAGTCCATCGAGATGGGTTGTTTCCTGAGCCCCCTATCCTCTTCCCTGCGAAGAGCTGCACCCTCTGCCCTCCCCCACTGAATCATATCCCTCTGCCACGTGGGTACCGGTGGGCTCCTAGGAGACTTCCATCGCATGGTAAGAGCTCTCACTGCCATAAGGGCCAGGTCTACAAACCGCAACTGCACTTTCTGCGCTTTTGTGCGTCTACGGAGGCCTGCGAGACAATATAATGCGTCTTCCGGGACAGGGAGTCTAGTGACTGCGCTCAAGGCATCTCGAACCCCTACCCAATAGTCACTAAGGCAGGGACAGGACCATAACATATGTAGGAAGTCTGCCTCTTCCCCCCCCTACAGCGGGGGCAATGATGTGGGGATTCTGGAAATATACGATGAATCCTCTCGGGGGTAAGGTATGCTCTATGGAGGATCATCATCTGTATAAACTTTAGTCTTGCGTTACGTGATACTTTTTTGGGGTGTTCAATCATACATTCCCAGGCTTTATCCGTAAGAGCACTATTGGCGTCCTCGGACCAACGTGCCCTAAGGGCCGTGAGTGGAATTGCTGCATGTGTTCGGATCCCGGTGTACAGCCATCTGACCAGATGTCCCCCATACCCCATATAATATAGAAGATGTACCAGATTATGTTGTGGGGGTTCGTTCCTCTGTGGGGCCCAGGCGCGTTTAATATAGTGGGACACAGTAGCGTGTAGCAAATATAGACGTGGTGGTGCACCTGTATATTGCCGGAAGAGATCATGGTCCAGCAAAGCACCATCGCCAAAGAAAGCCCCAACGTCGTCCACACCTGCATCCGCCCAATCCCGCAATATAGTTTTTGTGAGTCTACCTTGTGGTGTGGGAATCCCCAAGAGGGGAATGTTCGGTGCATAAGGGGCGGCCGGGGAGGTGTACGATAGTGCCCTTCTCCAGCATTGTAGAGCTGTCGTCAATAGGGGAGGGCTATCCGCAGGGATTTTTGTCCTAGGCAATATGAGTGCAGTTCCCCCCCGGTCTAATCTCTGGGGTGTAAATCCGATCTCTTGTAGGTTTTTCCCCGCTGTCCAGTACGATAACCACTGGAGCTGACTAGCGTAATAGTAGGCCCTAAAGTCGGGGACTCCCAGACCCCCACTTCGGGTGCTCAGTTGTAGCCTCCGCAAGCTCATTCGCCTGCGACCTGCGCCCCAAATGAGATTAACCAGTATAGTATTAAGTGTGTTAAAAATGGACAGTGGGAGGACGACGGGCAGATTTACAAAGTAATATAATAGGCGGGGTAATATAACCATCTTCGAGATGGCGACTCTGCCCATCACCGATAAGGGTAGTGATGACCAGAAGTCCACACTGGCGCGCAAGGCCGTTACCGCTCGCCCAATGTTACCGTCGATTTGATCCGTCTGCGTCCTGTACACATGTATGCCCAGATATTTAAAGGTGGTGGGGGCCACCGACAGTGTGTAGTCACCAAACTGCAGAGTGTTGTGGTATGGTGTTTCCCGTAAGAAGTAAGCGGCAGATTTCTCCGGGTTTATGGCCAGACCTGAAAGGCGTTCAAAGGTGGCAAACATCTCGGGAAGGGGGCTATTGACTGCCGTTAGGTCTCGTAAATACAATAGTATGTCATCTGCGTAAATGGATAGCAAGTGGTCTGTACCGTTAACGGGAATGCCGAGTTGGGCCGCCGAACCTCTGAGTGCTATAGCCAGGGGCTCAAGCGCGAGCACAAACGGCAGCGGAGACAGTGGGCATCCCTGTCTGGTGCCTCTATAAATATAATATTGCTCTGAGATGTAACGGCCAGTGCGTGCTCTGGCTGTCGGAATGTATATAATTGGCGAACCCATTTGAGATATGTGTCGGGTACCCCAAACCTCTGCAGTGTCGCAAACCTAAAGTCCCAGGAAAGCAAATCGAAGGCCTGCCACAGGTCTAGTGCTATGCAGCCCACAAGTTGGTACGTAGGCGGAATAGCCGTCATCACGTGGTGCAGCCGTCTATTGTTAAGGGACGTGCTGCGGTTCGGTAGAATCCCGCATTTGTCCTCATGTATGAGTTCATTAAGGTGTGGTTGTATACGATTAGCGAGGGCTTTACTTAGAATTTAATATTCCGTAGATAGCAAGGAGAGGGGTCTGTAATTAGACATTTCTAATCCATCCCTACCTGGTTAGGGTATTGATGTGACCAGTGCTTGCATGGTAGAATGAGGAAGGTGACCAGTTTCAAAGGCAAGGTTGTATACTGATTCTAGTATGGGTACCAAGGTCTCTTGGAATGTATGGTAAAATTCCACTGGTAGTCCATCCATCCCTGGTGCTTTATTGCGACACAGGCCCTTAATCGCATCTCGGATTTCTTGTTGGGTTATGGGGCCATCTATGGTTTGTTGTACATTTTCAGGGAGTTTCGGGAAGGGGAGATCATGTAGGAACTCTGTTATCGAGAAGTCCTCCGCAGGGGGTGGGGGGTGGCGCGTAGAGCGTTCTGAGATGTGTATAAAAGGCGGTGTTTATTTCTTTCTGTGTGGTGACGATATGTCCTGTGGGTGTACGTATTCTGGTTATGATTGGTGTATCCGGTCTGTCCCGAACTATGCGGGCAAGCAGAGCACCCGACCTATCCGCCTCTGCGTGTAGGAATGCTTTGTGATCTATTGTCCGTAGTGTCTCCAGTACGTCCGCATGATCAATATGGGCAGATTGTAGTGCTATTTTTTTATCGGGGTCTGTCACCGCCTCATGTTTAAGTGTGTTCAGTCGTCGTTCTATGTTCAAAAGACGTTGGTGTATCTCCTGCCTGGCCCCCACTAACCGTCCTATCGACGACCCACGGACCACCACCTTCAAGGCATCCCATTCTATCAGATTAGAGGAGGCTGTGTTCCAGTTGTCTGCTAGGTACTTTGTTATGGTGTCAGAAAGAGCTGAGCGGAATGGGGCATCTTCCAATAGCTGTGGGTGTAATTTCCAGGTAGGGGCCGGGGTAGGCACATTACCCCAGTTGAGTGTGAACTCCAGTGGGTTATGGTCGGAGAAGGTTTTCGCTAGATATGTAGACTGACTTGTCTGTGTAAGGATGGATCTAGAGCAGAGGAACCTGTCAATTCTGGTGTGGAGGCTGTGTACTGGAGAATAAAAGGAGTATTCTTTGTGGGTGGGGTGAAGGCATCGCCAGGTGTCTAAGAGCGCCCAACCGTTAGCCCAAGTTGTAAATTGTTCAGTCAATTTACTGGCGTTGGTACCGTGCAGGGGTCGGTGCGATCTATCCAAGGTAGTGTCCAGCACAGCATTCCAATCCCCTCCCAACACCCAGGGAATACCCTCCCAGTCTACCAATGCCGTCCCAGCCTATGTAGGAAGCGGTCTTGGTCGAAATGGGGGCATAAACGCTTCCTAGGACTATCGGGAAACCATCTAGTGTGCCTCTCAGCAGGATATATCTCCCTTGGTCGTCAACTTGGCGTTCTATCTCCAGAAAGGGGACCCCATGGCGCACCCAAACGGTCGCACCTCTGGCAAAAGCAGAGTAGTTAGTAGAGTAAATCTGGCCTCTCCATTTTTTACGCATTTTTTGTGTTTCAGAGTCAGTGAGATGGGATTCTTGGAGAAACGCCACATGAGTCTTACATCTGAGGAGGTAGGCATGTACTCGGTGTCGTTTCTGAATCGCCCCCAGTCCACGCACGTTCCAGGTAATGAGGTTATAGGACCCTAAGGTGGGAACTGACCCTGGCATGTTACTCTGCACAACATGGAGCTCCAGCACTCGCGGAGCCTGTATATCAAGCTTGACCAGGAGTCCCTTTTTCCCAAAACCAAAACAAAACTTGGCACAGCGTCTGAACTACGCAGGGCCCCGGGGGGGGGGTGGTCATAAGTGAATGTGTCCATGATAACAACAATAAACCCTACCCGGCCTATCGGCAAGAGGAGAGAGACCTAAGATCCCCACAAGGTCTCAGTCAATTCCCCACATGCATAATTCAATCAACATAATTGCTTCCAACAATTCAATCTCCTCTGTGGAAAAGAAAAAAGTTGTCAGTAACAGAATAGCAATATTCATATATACTTTCATGGAGACATTCTCTAAATTGTAGAGTCTGGTTTATCAAATAAGGCATATAGCAAATGATACATCTGACATCATAGGGTAAGCATCCGCATTTAGTTATCAATTATGACATCCGCAGTCCGGGATGTCATCGTGGGGAAAAGAGTTATGCTATGTTCGGAGTCTGAATGCAGAGTGCTATCTTCCGAGTCCGTGGGGGACTTGTGAGTCCGTGTGGAATGCCCCTGCAGCGGCCAGAGCCCCCTCCTGGTCGCGGCGCTGCTGATCACGCGATGGGCAAGCGCCACTCCTACGCGAGCCCCGAGGGCGACGGGAGTCCCGCTTCGCAGGCGTGTCCGGGCTCTGCGAGGAGCGGGCCGAGTGACTAAGCTGGCTCCAGCCATTCCTCAGCGTCCGTCGGGTTCTCGAAAAAAATGAGTCTTTTTGTCATAAATAACTTTCAGCCGGGCAGGATACAGGAGTGCATATTTGAGTTGTGCTTTCTGAAGTTTTTTCTTCACCGTTTGAAAGGACGATCTCTGCCTCTGTACTAAGATGGTATAGTCCGGGTATAGAGATATACGGTGATTTTCAAATTGGATTGTGGCTTTGTCTCTCGCCTTCTGTAGTAGGACATCGTGGTCTCTATAGTTTAGGATTTTTACTATCAGAGGGCGGGGTGGTACGCCAGGTCTAGGCGGTCCCGTTGGTATTCTGTGGGCCCGTTCAACGCAGAAGTATGGAGAGAGTCCCTCGGGCGCCACGTGCTCCCTAAACCAGGTTTCTATAAATTCTGCCGCCTTGACCCCCTCACTGCGTTCTGGCAGGCCAATAACGCGTATATTATTGCGCCTGTTCCTTCCTTCTGCATCTTCCACCCGATCTTGAAGGCTTGTCATCTGCTTTTGCATTTGTTGCAGGGCGGACGTGTTTGCTGCAACTCGAGGATCAAGGTCCGAGAGGCATTGTCCATGTTCCTTTACTGTATCTGCCAGTTTGCCATGGTCCCCCCTGAGTAGCGTCAAGTTCGTGGCGAGTGTGCCCATCTGTAGCTCGAGTGCCGCTCTGGTATCTCAGATCTCTGTAAGTATGAGGTCTAATTTGTCCGGGGGTCCAGCAGCGGGTTCAGAAGACTCATCCCGGGGATGGGAAGGGCGGCCAGCGCGTTCCGGCATGTTGGGAGGTCGGCTAGTTCCTCGTTGGTCCCCTAGCGTCCTCCCTCGGACTCTGCCCATGGAATGGACCTTCCGCCAGTCAGAGCCCGAATATGTCGCCGTGTGCGAACGAAAAAGTGGGCAGTTCCAATCACTTCCGTGCGACAGTCGCGGCGCGGGTGGGCAATTAATGAGTGGTCTCGCGACCTAGAGGGGGGCCCAGTATCTAGGAGGGAGGGGAAAGGGGGGGGGGCCACCGCCTTAGGCGACCAAGGCAGTAGGACATCCTTGTAGCACCCGGCAGGGTGATCAGCCCTCCGATGCAGGCGTCCCGGTGGCAAGACAGGAAGGCCAGCGTGGCCCCGCGGACCCAGCGTCAATGGCGGCGGCACGTGAACACTGCCGGCAGTCAGGCCCCGTCGGTCCCCCCCGCGCCAATCCGTGCACCACGTCGCACAGCGGGACCCTCTTATTGTTCCTTCTGTAGGGATCGTCGCAATTCAGCCGCTCCACGTCTATCAGTAGGAGACACTCACCCCCACAATTGTCATTCTGCAGTGGGAGGTCTGCCGGGCCTATCCGTGTAGGGCTACGGCGATCAAATTGCCACTGGGGGGGTCTCTGCGTGCACTCCCGGTGTCCCAGCTCTTAGTCCTGCATTTCGAGGGGGGGGAGAGACTCCCGCCGGGGGCCGCCACCCCCAGGGTGGCTAAAAGTGTCAGTCCGCCAGGTCCGCGCGGCGCCAGCACTCGCCAATCCCCAATGGGCCGCCTCAGCCCTCCGCCGGCCCGCACACCTCAAGCGCCTTCCAGCGCAGGGCCGCCATCCATCCACGCAGTCGCGCCCAGCCGGCCCGCCGAGATCGCTCCTCCGCGTCTCCGGCACTCGCGGATAGGGCAGAAGGGGCGTTGTCGCGTGCGAGTCCGTGCACTCCGCCGTACCCGTGTCGGGATCCGGTTTCACACGCCGTCCTCCAGGCCGTCTGCATCCAGCGCGGCCCGCGCCGTACTCCAGGTCCCGGCTTCCCGGAAGGCGCGTCGTCAGTGGGCCTCGGTCCGGGGCTCCGGCCCAGCGCGGCCCCCAGGGACTCCGACAGTGTCCAGCGGCGCCCGAGGCTCCGCTGTCTCGGCGGCTGTGCTGCGGGTCGGGTAGGGCCCGGTATCGTCGGGTCAGGGTGAGTTAATCCCCCCCGAGGGTCCGGAGCTCTACCAGGTCCCGACCGCCATTGCAGGCTGCTAGCCACGCCCCCCCACTTGAAGACTATACATAGCATCTTGAAAATGGCTCGTTTCCTAATCGGAAGCCAATGTAGTTGGCGCAGGAGAGGTAAAGGGGTGTGCGCCAGTTTGTTAAGGGTGAGTTGGGCTGCTGTGTTTTGCACCACCTGAAGTTTTGAAAATAGGTCTTACCTTATTCCAACGAGCGGAGAGTTGCCCTAATCCAGTCGACTGACCAAGAGCGACTGAATGAGGGTTTTTATTGCCGAAAGTGGGATCCAAGGGTAGATCTTTCTAAGCATCTGCATGGTTCCGAAACAGCTACCTGACAATGTCTTTACCTGCTCCTCCATTGATAGCTTATTATCGATCCTGATGCCTAGATTCGTGGCCCAGTTTTGAGATTTTGGCACAGAGATGAGTCCGCAATCACACCAGAGGCTGGTAGGATTTCAGGGGGCACCTCTAAGGTCCCACTTTGTGCATATATTGATACATTAAACACTGAAATCAGTGTGGGTTTATCAATACAAGATGTTTGATACCAAACATCCCTGTCTTCAGTGAAGCCACCATGTAGTTGGGGAACTAGTTTTCACCAGTTTCCAGTAGATAATTTAAAATGGCTTCACTCCTCACTTGTAACTGGCAGTAATGTTACTGACCCGCACAGGGGCATATCTGCTCATACAGGTATGCCCTCACATGTAGTACCAAGCCCTCTGCCTTAGGGCTGTCAGTCCTGCTGTCGGGGTGACTTACAAGTACTTCTTGCTGTGTTAGGTGACATGGCACACAGGGATGTGTCGTGCGTTTTTCTTCTGTCTGCACCAAAGCATGCAGCCTGCAGTGGCAGTCTTGCATGTGTTTGGTGAGGGGGGCCTTAGGGTGGCACAGTTTGTGCTGCAGCCCTTGAGGGGGACCTTCTTTAGAATCCTAGTTTCTAGGTACCAGGGTTACCACTTACTAGAGATTTACTGAGAGTGCTGAAGATTTTGACCATTTGAGGAAAACAATTGAACATGTTTAGTGAAAAAACACTGGTACTTGGGACCTGGCTAGCAGGAACCCGTACACTTCAGACAAAGTTACATCAGGTACCAGGCAAAATGTGTGGGGGAGGGGGTGCGGTTGGCTGTGTCGATGGAATACTTCCCCAGACGGCCTGCCAGTGTAGAGGCTGTCAATGGAAGAACATTACACTTTCCACCCTATTTAGGGCACAGTACTTAGGCTGAACTGTATAATGCTTTTTTATGCCCGTCACCGCCATGAAAAACCTAGCAGTAATGACAACTCCTTTGGGACAGCTCTCCTGTGGTGTTAGTCATTAGCTTTTGTTTATCAAAAACAAGCTTCCGCTTTGAGAACTTGGTTTTGAAAGACAAAAAATTGTCCATAGTTTAGTATATAGCCATTAAAATCGATGTCAGCCATACACCTAACCTTTGGTGTATTGACAGGAATTGCTGTGACTGAGGTTCTTATCAATGTACAGAGATGATCGTGCAGCTGGCAGTCGCTTCTAAATTTGGCAGGCAGAGTACCCTTGGAACAGCACAGTCCCCCACCATCCTGATAGTCTTTACTCTGCTAAACTTTAAATTGGACCCGAAGTCTAAAAATATAAAGATCTAGAGTGCTTTCCTTTAGTACATATTTGAAAGAGGAGTGAGGCAGGGAAGTCATTGGCTGCTGATCTTTGATGTCATTTTCATGTTGAATTATGTGAAGACAATGCACAGCAAACCCTGGTGCGCACGGAAGAGGCTTTGGAATTTGATTCCAGCACCCATGGGCAGCCAGTGCAGTGTCTGTTGGATGTGGGAAGTATGCTCATGTTTCACAGGCCCCCCACCGTATGGTGTTGTATGAGGGAAGTAATGATCATGTTTCACGGCCCCCCCCCACAGTGTAGTGTTGTAGGAGAGAAGTATGATCATGTTTCACAGGCCCCCACCGTCTGGTGTTGTATGAAGGAAGTATGATCATGTTTCACGGCCCCCCTCAGTGTGGTGTTGTAGGAGAGAAGTATGCTCATGTTTCACAGGCCCCCCACTGTGTGGTGTTGTATGAGGGAAATATGCTCATATTTCACAGGCCCCCCACCGTGTGGTGTTGTATGAGAGAAGTATGCTCATGTTTCACAGGCCCCCCACCATGTGGTGGTGTATGAGAGAAGTATGCTCATGTTTCACAGGCCCCCTATCATGTGGATTGTTGTATTGTGAACTTTTAGTAACTCAGTTGGTAGCTGGAGTGTCTGCATACAAATATTTTGAATAGAGTAATTTAGAAATGATAGGAGAAACCACTTACTGCTGCTTAAAGCTTACATATGATACATGAGAGGCATTAGATAGGAATCCACTGTGAAACCTAAATATTTTACTTGCACGGTTGGCACTATTGTAGATTCTGCCTCATTTGTTTCTATGCTGTCAGCTGAAACCTCTCTTGCAACCTTGATCGGTGGCTTGCATCTTACTTGGGATGGATTTCAGTAAATAGCTGCCAGCCAGCTCTCAAGCTGCTTTTCTGTATCTTCTTGTCTCCCATGGACGCCTTCTCAGATATATCTGTTATCTAGGCTGCCGTTTTGGCTAGGTTAGCTTCATGCAAATGCCGCATTCATAATATCTACACAACAGTGCCGCAACAGACATCCTTTCCTTTCAAACGCTCTCAAAACCCACACCTATTTTGCTCTTCACCCTGCCTCACCTCTCCCCCTGTCCCTAAGTTTCCACAGCTGCTGCTGTTTCAGTCCTAGAAGCATACTCCTAGCACTCTTGCCAACAACAAAATGTCCTTTAACTCCACCAAAATCATGACGTGGACCTCACCATGGAATCATTTGCCACCACAGAGATTCCCTCCAAGGTCCGTTACGTCTACCAGCTCTTGGTTACTACTGAATGTCCATGTGTTGTCTATGTGGCTTATTAGTTCTGTTCGATTTATTGTACAGTAACAAAGAATTTGCAACTATTTCCCCTTGGCACCCGTTTGCGGTTATGACCGCCATTGCACAGGAAGTATGCTCTTCATTTCTGTAATTACTATTGTTGATAACCCATATCGGTTTACATTCTTTTCTATTGGACCATGACTCAAGAAGCTGTTCATCACTTAGAAATCTTCTTTTATTTCTTAGGTCCGGTGATTGCAACTGCTGTCTTTTCATTAAGAGCAAAGGAAAAGGAAGATCTGTGTCCCTTGGGCAGTGATGACTATGACAGAAGATGCGATGATCAGTCCCCATGTGAGTGAGAAGCGTGCAAGTGTTCTATCAGCCATCGGACAGGCATTTTCTTCAGGTCCACATATGTGCCTTGATGCTCATTCTCAAGCACACACATATATGCCTTTACGGTCATGCTGAAAGATAAAATAGCACTATTTGCCACATTCCTGACTAGGTTAAATGATCTCGTATGTCGTCTTTACATGAATGAATATTTTCTGATCTTTCCACTCCAAACGAAATCAGGGGAAATCTGAAGACACATTTAGGGTGTGTGAAAGCTTACAACATGAAGTGTTGATTATGGCTTTTGAATCAGCGCCAAGTAGCATTTCTGTTGTTTTTTTAAAGCTCAACATATGCATTTGGGGCTTTTTGCACCAACGAGTTAATGACAGAAGCAATATAGTGTAGCTATAACAAGATTTTTGACTGCTCCACATCAGCAAAAAAAATGATTGTATATATTGGTCTTAGGCACAGCGTGGAGATTTCAATTTTGTTACTCACTCTCAGCAACATTTGTAGCCTGCATTACCACCCATTACCCCAGCAAGTGAAAGTCCTTTGCTTCTAATTTGCATGCATCCATGTAAAGGCCTAGTTCTGCGAAGTACGGGGGTCGTGCATTTTCTTCACCTGCCCCCGAACCTTCTCTGGAGCTTCCCTCCAGCCTGGTCAGTTCCTTTCTCTCCTACCTGGAACAACAATTTCTTTGCAAGGGCCAGATAGGGAGAGGGCAGTTGTTCCATCATGATTGGGCCCGTGAGGGAACAAGCACTGAATGGGAAACACACAGGGGGGCCTCTTGGCTTGAGGAGGCACCCCGTCTGGTAAATGTTGATCTGGGTTGTGCCCCTTCAACCTGGGCTCAGGGTCCGGCGCACGGTGACATGAATCACACCAGACAACTCGGGTTAAACAAAGTAGAGTTGCAGTAACTCCCTGGAAATGAGGCACTATGTCTGGCACACCTTGATGTTGGTTACACCAGATGATTCCAGTCAAACCATGGGTGCAAATTCAGCAATGCCACAAGAGGTAGAATGAGACTCTGAAATAGTTGCGTCCCGCACCTTCGAGGGTCACAACCTGTGAAGCATGCAATCGGCGTGGCGCACAAGAGAAATGTGGCACAGTCGTCTAAATGGGCCACTTTGGATCCCGCAACCGGTTAATCCGCTCACCACCAACAAGATGCTTATGCGTGTCGAGGTCCCTTCAGTACAAGAAACACTTAGACGTAGATGCGGGCAACTTCTTGAGCTCTGCACTAGGCACTCCAGTCTCGAGGCAAGATTCTGTAGTTCCAAGCTCACACAGCACTGTCTAGCTTTCAGCTGGTGATGTAGGCACTTGGAGGGCACCGCTCTCCAGATGGTCCTCAGGAGCCTACTTCAGGGTGCCAGGTGTCATCAGGGTGTCGTCCCAGGCCTGCCACTATTCAGGAAGGCACATGGTCTTTTCCACAGGCTGTTACTCTCCATGTGCACAACAGTCCTCTGGCAATGTGCACCACGCAGACCAGGTTCTACTGTCCTGCATCCCTACAAGTTGATCTCTCCCCTCGGTCGGGTGGAACAGGGTAGTTATACCCTATTGGACCTTTTAATGTTCAAATGGTATTCATTCCTTTGAACCACAGATGTGTCCCCTAAATTTCAGTCCTGTCTACCATGAGGCTGCGGAATGCAGGTCTCTATCTTTATGGGGGCCGTGGTCTGGCCCCAGAGGCCAGGTGTTGCAATCTCTGCCCCGCCCCGTATCTTATGCCAGCCCCGCTAATGGCAGAGGTTGGCCATCTCAGTTGCATGCCCAATGGTTTATGGTCATCGCTGGGGAATGCCCAAATGTGCTCCCATGGCCTCCGGTGTTGACAAGCACCTAACAGCATGGCACACGAGTTTGATGCATAGAAATGTCCACTTTACATAAGTGGCATTTCCACGCAAGATCTGCCAATCCCACCATTGCCATTGGAACCGGTTTGGACTAGCAAATGCATTAATAGGAAACATCACGAGGCTGTGCCACTGCAATCCATTATTGCAGCTTGACATATAGGTGACTTCTATCCCATGCTAACTTAAGGGAAGAGCGGTCCTTGAGGCAGTGAACACCTGTGGGTGTCTACCCAGCCCTTCACATTCCATCTGAGTGGAGGTGAAAGGCCCCCTGCGGATGGACTGTGTTCGTCACAGGCCAGATGGAGTATTTGCAAAAGTCGCTTACAGACCTACGGGGGCAGGTCAGACATAGGTTTAAACGCATAGTCTGTGCGAGTGCGCACACCTGCCTGCAATAGCGGGTCAGACACGTATGTAAACCACACCGGCTGTACAATTGTGCACCCAGGCAGCAATGGTGGGCCTGACCTACGTTTACAAATATCATGACCGCACCACTCCCTAATGTGTGTCGGAAGGGTGTGTGCACTTTCACACCGCAGTACAGTGAGAAAGGGCCCAAAGCCTCGAGGCACCACACGAAAACCAGCATGCATACTAGCTTGTAGTAGTAGACTGGTAGCCTGGGTCTCCAGGACACCCGTGGTGTCCGTGCGCCATCTGACTGACAATCGTTGTGACACCTCCTTGGTGCCAACTCGCACACCAGAACGTCTTGGCAGGCTGTTGGAAGTAGCCTAGAAACACCACTGGCTCAAGTGCTCAGGCCACCCGGCACTAGCAGGGCGGAGTTGGTCCAGTACAACCTTGGTGCTAGCGCACCTACCGCCTTTCATGACAGGTGGTTGATCCGTTTCACCCTTCATCTAAGCACCACTTCCTAAGAGGTAGGAAGGGTGCATGCCCTTCCACACTGCACCAACAGTGGGGAAGGGCTCTGGCCCTTCGGCCGCGAAGGGACCTCTACAACCTCTGGAGGTGTCCCATGGAGGGGAACTGAGCTCACAGGTAGGGAGACCCCAGCTAGGGGTACTCCCCTGTTCGGGCAGCGGTCGTGCTCGGGTACACTACCCAGTTACTCGCCTATCCTAAGCTCCCCCCCCTCCCCTCCCCTCCTCCCTCCTTTGGGAAGCCAATCTGAGTAGGTGACATAATGGGCAGGCGAGTCCTACGGGATAGGATCAGTGCCACGTCCCTGTACTCACCAATGTCATAGCTGTCCTGGGTATCTGGTGTACCTTTTCATAAGGCACTCCCGGAGACAACACTTAATCGCGCGAGCACCCTACTCCTAACCTGCGTAGGGAGGATGCTCGCACTTTCCCACTGCTGTACAGTGGTAACATACCTGAGTTCTAGTGTCGCAAACCGAGAGTAGGTGAAGAGTAGGAGGACAAAACGAGCAAAACATTTTGGGGATTTTGCCCTAAGAAGGCAATGTCCAACTATATGCCTGGGACATTAAAAGTGAACAATGTAATAGATCAACTAGCAACAAGTGAAATGCCAATGTTGGATAGGTTACCACCAGAATGTTATTAGACTTACAAAGGACTTTTATTCATCTATATGGATGCCAAGGAGACTGGAGTGTCGCCGACATCCACTAAGGAAGCCTTTAGTGGTGGCCTTTGGATGTGAGATCCTGCAAGCCATTATTCTTAATAAAACGAATATAAACTATTCAGAAATTCTGGTGAATATGTTGCTAAAGTCTATCAAAAATGTTATACATCATGACCAAAATGGGCTTATCCTTAACCGCAGCATGCACAGCAATCTTCGTCATGCCGTTTTCCATACTAGAGGTTTCCCTATTCCACCAGAGGGTGGTGGTTACAGTGCTTCATATCGAAAAGGCATTTGACACACTGCAGTGGACATGCGTCAGGGGTAGTAAGCGCTTTATAAATGCATTTACAATTGCAATTATTTGAAGCTTTGAAAAAAATGGAGCTTGGAGCAGGGATGTGTTAAGTGGATTGAGTTGTTATACTCTCGACCACTGCTGGGCTTTATTGTGTAGGGCACAAGGCATTAATGTCCGCTCTCGCCACTGCTTTTCACAGTGGCAGTGGAGCCTCTTGCATGCACTTCGAGAGAGAGTGGTCGGAACTGGGGGACCGCATGGAGATGATGGAATTTCGTTCTTGAAGGACCAAGTAAACGGCCTTCCTACTGTCATGGCTGAGTTTGGAATAGTTTCTAGTCTCCAGGTACACTGGGAAATTATAGTGTTTCCTCTCAGGCCCATGGCAGAGGCAGAACCAGCTGTGGACCTTCTTGCATGACTAAAGTGGGAGCAAGAAACCTTTAAGGGTTTGGGAGGTCATATCCCCCCCTGGTTTCATATCCCCCTCTGGTTTGAGTAGCGATAGGCAAAATGCTGTTGATGCCTAGATACATTTTTCTGCTCTGGCCTTACCAATGGTAATCAGGGGGCCATTCTTGAAGGAATTGAATGGAGTTGGTGGAAGTGGAGCCTGTAAGCATGTTTCAGTAGAGACAATCAAGATGCCCTTGGACGGTGGGGGAATGGGAGCCGCAAACATTGAGATAAACTGTGTGACTTCTCAGCTTCAGTGGATGATGCCATGGTTGGGTGATGAAGGCGGTCAGGATGGGGTGTGCCATTTGACATTGTTTCTGAACATGGATACTGTGAAACTGTTTGAGCAGCCAGTCACTGCTGGCAGAGATATTTGAAGTGGATAGAGGCAAACATAGTATAGGCACCCAGGGTTTCTCTCTGATGCCTCTCCAGATTCGAACGGTTGCTTATGCACACGATAAATTGCCATGGTGGTAAGAAGGCATACAGTGTTTAAGATCTATATGGAAATAGGTACTTCTGTACATTCAAGGCATTAAGAGAGGAGTATGGACTGGGACCTGGTCAGTTTATATCCCCTACTGCTTTAATAAGGGCCGCTACACGCACCTGGGGAGAAGAGGATAATAAACCAGATACATCTAAGGTGATGTCTATGATTCTAACATATGCCAATGTTAAATGTGCAGTAGCTATGATACACAGGGGTTAGCTCCTGCCTATTACTGAGATACCTCTGCTGTGAATTTGAAATGCGGGGAGAAAATAGGAAGAGAGGTGACTGGGGCAAATGGTGCACCGCTGTTGCATAAATTAAAAAGGTTATGAGAAACATACTTTTTTAAATACACGCAGTTTAACTATTTGCACCAGATCTACCTTCCTCCCTACAGAATAGCAAAGACTTCCCTGGCAAACTAGATCAGTGCCCCAGGTGTCAATCATCACCATATGGTGTAGGACTGTGATATGATGAAGTATTGGAGAGAGATTGTGACACTGATTGCAAAGAGTATGGGTCTGGAATGAAGGTGTCCCCTGTGCTGTGTCGAGGGCATGTGCACAGAACTAGGAGTTGAAACAACTGTTAAGATTTGGAGACCTGGCAATGATTGCCAAAAGCAGTATCACAATTCACTGGAAGGCAAACTGACTCCCCAGCTGCAAATGGAAAGTAGGTGTGATGAAATCTGCAACAGCTAAAGTGACATTCCTTGAGGCTCAACAAATACAAACTGATAAAGGCATCTCCCACAATGAGTGAGATACTTTGCGGCTGGAGCTGATGGCCAGCTAGGATGCCAGACCACGGTAAAGTAGTACTTCTACTCCACTGACCTCATATAGACGAATGTCATGCAGTTGACTCATCTGCGATGTAAACAGAAACGTTAACCTTTTGTTCGTAATAAACTATAGATTGCTGCTTTCTTCTTGAATGAAGAAATATGCTTGTGTGGACTGGCCATCCTGAAAGCCATGAAAGAGCGGATTGATAGTCTAGTGTTTCTGTTAAAAACAGCTGGGTGATGAACAATGATGTGTGTTCTGGAAATGAGTTACGAACAGTTCTTGTTTGTCGTTAATAATAAGCTCACTGTTATAGCTCTTGAATCCAAGTATGCTCTTATTGTGATATTGCTTATATCTACTATAGCATCAGACTGCCAGCAGAGGTATGCAAGTGTTAGCTCTTCCTTTATGGCCAGTCAGTTGAGGGTTTAGTGTTGGTGTTATTGAATGAGTATTCTTTTGTCCCCTTGAAGTACTCGGTGCGTGAATGGTGATATAACTGAAATCCTGCTCCCGTGTCTGTCAAACAAGCATCCTACTTTTTTCTAGTTCTGGCCCTAATCATTGGGATCTCTCCTGTGTGCAGTGGAATTCACAGATGACCGGGGGCCTAGCAAAATTATATAGGAATTGAACATCAAGACAACTGGGCTCGCTGACGGAGATTTATAAAGTTCAAATCGTGTATGGGGCAGAACTTTGGGGACACCGCCCTGGGGGTGCACTGGTCAAAACTGAAAACAAGTTTGAGACAGCTCTTGGTCTTAACCCCAAGTACCCCTCTCATCCTCCTACGCATGGACCTTGGCCTTAGACCCTTAAATGAGGAAATTGAGTTGCGACCTTTCACCTTTTGGCGCAGATTACGGGTGACTCCTGAGCTAGCAGTTTACCAGTCAGAAGTCAAGGCGATTTTGGGGCTCCAATGGGTGGGGAAAATATCCTGGTTTGCACATATAAAAGACCTGTGCTTTAAACTAGGCTGGCCAAATTTATGGACCCACCCCGAGGAAGCGTCCCCGACTATTTCACGCCTCGAGCTAGTTAAATCTTACAGACTTCTTAGACTGGAGGAACTCCAAGGGAGTGTAAAATCTGGCAGCTTAACTATTGATTTTTTTAACATTAAAGACCAATATTTATTTGACGCTTTCCTTTATGAAGTATATCCACTCATGGCAAGGAAACTCTTTGTCCAGTTTAGGTGGGGTGGTCTGCCAGTCCATGCATTTATGAATAAAGGGACAAAAGCCTCCCCAGTCGGCTGTACTGCCTGTGAGAGCCAAGAAGAGACCCTAACACAAGTTTTCTTCTTCTGTCCAGGCTATATTGCACCTAGAAGGTACTGGCTACTACCAATATGCCGGAACATGGGGTTTAGACAGATACGGGAGGCTTTCAGAGTTATGCGAACTGGAACACACCCCCCGATTGTCTTTGCGGTGTCCCGTTTCCTTAATTCTATGTGGCTCAGGTCAGGCGTCGCAAGATTTTAAATCCCTCTAGTGCAGGCTAAACACACCCCTTCCGTTTTCCACTTAAATCATGAATTCATTGTTTTAAATGCTTTTTAATGTTCAATAATTGTTTAACTTGTTATCAAGTTTGTATGATTAATTGTTGTTGGCTGTATCTAGTGATGTACAAAAATTATGTGATGTATGCTTTTTATCTTTTACTTTTATGGTCTCCAATGATTGAAATAAAGCTTGGAAAATGGAAATGGCAGTGGAATTTACTCAATCCTTGCTGTGTTTATCCCCAGAGTTGATCATTGTAACAGTTTGTATCCGGCTTACACAACAAATCGCTGTTCAAGTTCTAAAGAGCTCAGAACCATGTTGCTTGTATCCGACTCACTGCAAGAATTGTGGGGGAGGACCTTCCGCGTTTAAGATTCATCTCAGTGGCGTTCTCTACCACGGAATCTCAGACAGAAACGGACTCCCCAACTCAGGAGATCGCTAAAACCCACTTCTTCCACTTTGATCCCCTCAACTCTCCAGTTCGATCCTACAGCCTGCTACTGTGTTCACCATCGCAGCTCAGAATTTTACTATGGGGCCTATTCAAAGCTGTGCACCTTCTATCCTTCTATTTGAATGCAGACTTGTGTCTGCTGACTATACACTAATGCTTGCCTTAAGTCGGATAATCTATCCAAGACTATGATGTGTCCGTCCTTTTTCATGTACATAATCCCAAAGCACTGACTCTACTGCAAGGTGGTTAGTGGCACTTTATAAAAACACCAAATAAAAAAAGTGGAAAAATATTCAAGATTGCAATTATAATGATATATTTACAGAACTGTATCCTACAAATTTGAAATATCTACAAATTTGTACTCTGCTTGTTTTCTGGCTGAACATGAAATGTTTCATAAATTAGGGAAAATGCCACCTGCAAAGTTTGGCGAGAGGATATAAGACCTCCCCACTAACTAATACTCTGTGAATTTGCATAATATCTTAGGTTAATTAACCTGTTTCCGTATTTTGTTTTATAGGTGTAACAATTCCCACATTGGATGGGTACACTGTAAGCAGAGAGGATTCCCAGTGTCTGATAAATCCTCTACGTGCAGGCAGAAGAAAGAGCCCAGAACTCCTAAACAGAGACAGACTGGATTGTATAGGTCCACACAGCATATACAGTAGGAAAAGCACTGATGTGCTCCGCACAGACAGAAGGGAGAGCCCTGACCTACTCTGCACAGATGGAAGGGAGAGACCTGGTCTGCCCAGCACAGGTCAGAAAAACTGGTGTCAAACTTTTCTATTCACCTTGTTTCTATACTTGAAGATGAATGCCACCCATTATGTTATCTCACATGGTTTTGGTGTATGACCACATTTGACAGTTCCTTAGCCTCTTGACACTTTATGTTCTGGTGGGCAAACTGATTTCTGTGATTGCGATTTCCATAATTTAAGGTCTTCGCAGTTGGAAACATTTCTTTCCACTGGCATAGGTAATTTGGTTTGCAAAGTCAGGGTTTTCCCATTCCATTGAGTTTTGTAAGATGATGGGTGGTTGCTGCAGCAACCATCTAACCTAACCCGCAGATCTGTGTCATGCGTTACACCTGCAGGATCTCTGCAATCAGCTTATGGGGATTTTAGCCTGTTTGACCCTTCTAACTGGCGCCAGCAGAGCGTGTGATGGATCGTGTTTGGTTGCATGTTGGAGTTTTTGAGCTATAGTGTTTGTGACTCGAGTTTCCCATTTACGCTGTATTGTTCCTCATCTTGCTTCTAACAGACCTATGTCACCCTTCATTATTTATCGCCTGTTTCCCTCTAATTGGGGGGCATCTGTTTACGTCTCCCCTTTCGGTTGTTCTTAACTCCTGTTCATATGTCCTCCTGGCTGGTATTCCCCAGCCAAATGTCACTGTGTTAGAGTACTTCTCCCTCTCTCTCTCTGTGTATCTCCAGTCCTCTTGTGTTTCCCTTAGTTGCTCTCACATTTCCTTTCTCTGAGGCTGCCTGTTCTTTGAGAGTCTTTATCCTCGATGCCTTCTGTCCCAGGTCTCATTAGAATGAATGATTGGAAGGATCTAGACAGAGCAACAAACAGTAAAAACAGTGGACAAACAACTAAACATTGGAATACACACCGATCAAGGGTAAATCCGTGCAGCCAGGCTTAGCCCTCCTGTCATTGGCAATTGAGAGATATCTCTGCATTCTGGTTATTTGTCACTGGGTGATTGAATACACAGCTGAACAAGGTACAACTCTGCCATTTGTGACAAATGAGAGGCAGTTCTGCTATGTGCACTGAGTGGGAAATCTTTCAGCTGAACACAGGATAACTCTACCACCTGTGACCCGTGTGTGCATGGCCTATTGTTCCTGTCTCTGTAAAGGCAGAGAGGCCTTCTGGTACTCACTTTGTATGTATTTGTGTATGTATATGGTATATCTATATTGTGGGGTTTGCCAAAAGTCAGCAGAGTGCTGGACAGGGTCAATGTCAAGCATAAAGTCAACTGGTACTGGAGAGGTAGTTGGATTGCATTGATATGTAGCATTCTTTAAAGTAGTACGTCTTCAACTATTTCCCTAATTGAAGTAGTCTTGGGGTGGTCGGTATGTATATGGGGATGTTACTGCACATGCTGGGTGCACGGATGGAAAAGGCCTGCTACCTCTTTTTTTCACACTTCTTAGTCTGCAGTTCTGGATGGATACGGGTGTTGCAAGAACCACCAGAGACTGCGCTTCTCTGCCAGATAAGCTGGGGCGCTGTTCATGATTGCTTTGTAAATTATGCAGCTGGTTTTGAAGATGATGCAGGGCTGCAAGAGCTGCTACTGGAGTTCCTTCAGGATGGGAGGTGTGATTCGTTCTTCAGGCTTTGGCTGAGATGTGCTCCGGCGTGTATTATATTAGTGGGGTGCTATTGTGGAGTCTGTGAGGCCATGTAGCAGGACAGCAGATGCGACAGTACAAAGGCATGAACACCAGTTCTGAATGTGCTTTTTGGAAGAAATGGTTTCACTTTCTTTAGAAGAGCGAGTTGGTACCAGGCCGCCTTTTGTGTGTTCTGATAGTGTGTTCCTTAAGGGTGAGGTTGGTATCCAGTGTGAGTCCAGGTGACTTGGTATTCGATTGAAGTTTGGGTATGAAGCTGTCCAGGTTCATGTCATTGAGCCAGGTTTGTACTTTTTCTTATTGGTTATTCTTAGCAAATAACAGGAAGTTTGTCTTGATTGGGTTGAGCTTCAGGTAGGTGCTGGACATCCAGGTCTGAATGATGTGCAGGCATTGTTCAAGGTGTTGGAGGTCGGAAGCAGAGGAGACTTTTAAGCAGAGTTATGTATCCTCGCCATATTGCTGCGTCTTGATGCTGTTCTCTGTGAGTAGAGCACCAAGTGACTCCAGATAGAGGGTTGAGAAGACAGGAGGTCGTAGGGAATCCTGGGGATCTTTTGGGGCCTGGAGGTGCCCATGTGAACAAACTAGTGCCAGTCGGAACGGTAGAGGAAAACCAGAACATTGGTGATCAATCCCATTTGAGACTCCAAAGTACAGAAGAGGTTGGGATGGTCATCAGTGTCGTAAGCAGCTGAGAGGTCCAGCAATATCAGGAGGCAAGGGATCATCTTCATCTGTGGTCAAGAGGGCATCGTTTATGATATGGAAGGTAGTGGTCGCTATGCTGTGGCGTGATCTGAAGCCAGCCTGGTAGTCATGCAGGATATGATACGCATTGATGCAATGGTAAAGTGAACATGCAGAGTTTTTAAAGATCTTGCAGATGAAAGGGCCAGCAGTTGGTGAGGTCATCCGGTTCTAGTGTAGATTTCTTTAGGAGTGGGAGGGTCTGGCTTATTTTGAGAGCTTCTGGGAAGATGCCATAAGTCAGTGAGGCATTGACTATGGTGAGTAGAGTAGAGGGGGGGGTGAGAGCACCCCATAGAGAGGTTTGACATGTCCGCAGCTCCATGGAGTTTCGTTTTCCTTGCTTGCGTACGGTGCAGGACCAGGAGGACTTACGGATGACAGCAAGCCCTCCGCCAAGCCTGTATGTACAGTCCACATGATGAATGTGGTGGAAGTATGTGGAAGAAATAGACCTAGGATATGCGAGGATGTGGGCAAACCATTTTTCTGTGATGGAGAAGGAGTCAAGCTTGTGAGGTATTGAGTTCTGGTGCATTAAGTACTGCAGAGAGAATGTTAATGAACTTAAGTTGGAATGTGAATTATGTAGTTTGAGGGTGTGTGGTAGTTAGTAGGATGTGTGCAAGGTTGGGCCTATGTTTTGTTTTGTGGAGATGGCATTATGGGGTGATGGTTGAAGCACATGATTTTATCTTACCAAGTACATTTCAGTGGAACAGGTTTTTTTTTTTTTTTAGCACAAGACCCTTCTTGGCCCAAACAGTCCATAATACCCTTAACTGTTTTACCCTTTCTGGGGACACCAATGCGATGGGATGCCCTGAAGAGTTGACTGAAGTAGAGAGAAGGCGCATGAAGTGATATCACTTCCTGTGTAAAGTGATCATGGGAAATGAAGTCCTCTTGCTTGGATTTTTATTTTTTATTGATGCATGCTTAAAACAGTGCTGATAACATATGACAGTTCCACATCCCGTAGTATACAGTTTACAAGGTAGCTTATCAGGTGAGACTGTAGTGATGAAACATGCTGCACTTCAGATTCCGGTAGTCGTCTGGCTACCTCGAGTTGGTGACCTGGTCCGTGAGAAGGTGGAGAACAAGAAGGAGTTCGGCCCCTCTTATCGTGCACCAGTTCCGGTGCTTGGAGTACAGGGTACACGTACAGTCATTTTACCTCCACTTCCTGGTCGCAAGGATAACAGGTACATCTTTATTGACAATGTCAAGCTACAGCGAGTGGCCGATACTACTTAGTATGACACCAGCGGTTTCTTGCCCTTCGATGCTGAGAAATTCTGTTGTAGCCCCTGCTTCTAACACTTTGCCTGATGTTGCCGTCGAGATGCATACGGTTACTGGTCCTTTACTGCCACCGACGGCTGGTGATCTGCCTGAAGATCCTGAGTATGCTTATCCTCGAAGTCCCGGTGCCTCTTTTGCAATCAACCGCAATTACCCAGTCACATTCTTCCCTTGACAAAAATTCCATGACTTCCGTTGCCCCGTCGAAGGTTTCTATTTTTGTTGCCTGGTTGAAGAGACATTTTTTAATTCCCCCTTGGACTTATATTTGGCTGGTGCTCATAAGTATTTTTTTGTTTATGTCCATTGGCTTTGTGGTAGTGTTTTTTAGACTTATCAATGGACACTACCTGAAAGAAAGATCTACAATTCGTCTAATTGATGGAACTTTGGCCCCCCACTCCCCATCACATATCATGAAAAGAGACCAGACATTTGTGAACATTACCGCCTGGCCTGTCCGTGATGGGATTGCTTGGGATGCTGTTAAATTTCAAATTCATGGCCCCACTGAAGTGATTAATGTGCCGAATGTATTTCGTGTTTCTATGGGTGATGTGGTTAAACAAAACATCCACTCGGATGATTGGGATGTCAAAGCCATTGAAGCACTGTTTTCTAATTTGAAATATTATGCTGCATTTGATGCTGAAGAATTATGATGAGCAATTTTGCTATCAACATTATGGCACACACTTCCTGCACAAAGCAAATACGTTTAGGAATTTTGTAAATTACACTCAATGGGAATATTGTCCCGCCCCTAGGCTGGGCAGCTCAGCTACGTTGGTAGACAAATACACTTATTTTTCTGATTTCAGTGTGTCGAACCCGGCCTCCTTTTATTTTAAGGTAGCGCCTGAGTCTGCTTTTAAAGTTAGACTGACACACACCAAATTGTTGTATTCCAAGTCCTTTATGGACGAATTGGCAATTGGAGGATATGATCTGTGGAAGGCTACTATCGATCTTAAATCGGTTTGGGGTTCTAAACCGTGGCAGGTACAGGCAACAGAAGCTTTGCATCGTGCCTGTTTTATCCCGAATCACATGTTATTTTTAAATTCGGCGATTTTTCAGACCACCTGTTTTGGGTTGGGTACTATGAAAAAATTAAATTCGCCCTTGATTCCGGACCTGGGTGCTTACCCTGGTTGGGGTAATCATACAGATCTTCCCCTTTCTACCTTGCAGGCATACGTGTCCAACACATCCTTCAACATTACTGATATGAATCCGGAAGGGTGGTTGGTGTGGCAGACAAGTTCAGATGTCTGTCAACATCGGTTTCTAGGTTTAAAACAGGGGTATACATAAGTTCGTGTGGACCCACGTTTTGAATCCTCTCATAGTGTAAATACCTACTCTGTGGGGAAGTTGTGCCAATCATGGCTGCGACATTCTACTTTAGCATCTGTTAAACTTCATTTATTAAAATTAAACGACAAAATAGATTTGAATGATTTTGTTAAGGGTCCTGCTACTGGCAGATCCAAAAGATGGGTATATGCTGTTTACAACGAAGTTTGGAAGCTGTCACAGATTGAGGCTGCATCCAGATTACGTGCTATTGATCAAGCCAATATGGAGAAAGTGTTGGCTGTAATAGATAATAGCATTAACACCCTGTCTTCCAGAATTTATACTTTAGATAATATTGTGTCATCTGTGTTGGACATTGTGCAAGATGATTTGTCTGTATTGTATCATGGTCAAAACCAATTGCGTTCTATTATGCAGTTTGCATGGACCTTGCAAACGTTAAAGGCAGGGAAGGTGCCTTGGGATTACATGAATGTTTCATCTTTGTTCCCCCCTTTTAATTTAACTGCAAAGCAACAGTTTATGTCCATGAAATATGCTACTTACTCACTGCTGCACATTGAGAAGTTAGAGCCTTTACCTTTCTCTGTTGCTGAATTAAATTCTGCCGTGTGGCTTATCCACGGGTTGATCACGTTACCAGGGGATCCACGGGTTGATCACGTTACCAGGGGATCCTCATCAATAGTCATAAGCACTGAATATTCCCGCCCATGTGCGGGGACCCCGGAAATAATAAAAATATATATGTAAAAAACATACATATATACAGCTCTGTATATGTATAAACATATATCATTTTTTCCCAAGCAAATGCAAGCAAATGCAGCCCCTAAAAAAGAAGGCTAGGCAATGTATAAATACATATCCAATAAAACATATAGGTATAATAAAACACCTAAATCTCTTTTTTTTTTTAATGAGGTAAACACTCATGAGAAAGCAAAAAAAAAAAGAGAAACTGTGGGAAACACAGATCCACAACACATTGCTAGCCTGCAGGCTGCCTTGCAATACAATACCATAGAGACTAAAAAGCCCTGTATAGGTAAAAACTGGCACCGTGCCTTTAAGGCAGCCCTGGCTTCCATATCCCATCATGCCACAGGGGTGACAGTTAGGTCAGTTGTTCTTTCCGGCTCCTTCAGTCAGGACCCTGGAATTCAGCTCTCTTCTTTTTTGACTCTTTAGTCAAGAATTATTACAACTTAAAGATTTTTTGGACTTCTTCTTATAACATCTGAAAGGAAGTTAGTATCCTGTGTTTTTCTGACTGATTTTTTTGCTAGTTTGTCAGAAAAATGCCTTCTTTATTTATTCCATGTCCATCTTGTGGAAAAAAGAAGGCTGCTTCAGACACACATGAGGTGTGTATTATCTGTCTGCCGGACTCTCACTCTCCAGCAACATGCCATCTTTGTAAAGACCTTTCCAAAAGGACTTTAAAGGCGAGGGAGAGGATTAGACTGTACGGCTTAGCAGAACGGTCGACGTCGAAGCAGTTGGTCCCTGTTTGCTCCCCATCGGCGTCGGGCTCGGCGTCGAAGACTCCAGCGGCGGGATCGTCGCTGAGAGGTGAGGAGTCAAGGGGAAGTCATGCTGCAAAGAGAAAATCATCGTCGACTTTAGATTCAGCGTCGAAGCGGATGCGTTCGACGTCGACGGCGTCTAAAAGATCGGCGTCGAGGACTCTGCGCCACAGTTCAACGTCGAGAAAGCATCTGTCGACGTCAAGAGAGGATCGATCGACGTCTGCACAGAGATATCGTTCGTCGTCGAAGGAAAGACATCGTTCGACGTCGAGGTCTGCGAGACATCAGTCGACGTCGCAAGAAGTACGTAGGCGATCTACAGAGTCAACGTCGAGACCAAGATCGCCGTCAAAATCAAGATCGCCGTCGAGGAGACATCGTTCGTCGGCGAAGAGGCTTTCGACGTCGTCGGAGCATTCGACGTCGAGACAGAAGTCTCCGCCAAGAACGACGTCGAGGCAGACTCCTCCGTCGGAGTCGACGTCGAGGCAGACGCCTCCGTCGGAGTCGACGTCGAGGCAGGCGCCTCCGTCAAGGCCGACGTCGAGGCAGGGGCCTCCGTCGGAGTCGACGTCGAGGCAGATGCCTCCGTCAAGACCGACGTCGAGGCAGGGGCCTCCGTTGGAGTCGACGTCGAGGCAGATGCCTCCGTTGGAGTCGACGTCGAGGCAGGTGCCTCCGTCCTCACAGGTCTCCAAAGCTTTGGAGAGGTACATAAAGCCTCCGTCGAAGATAATCTCGACGTCGAGACAAGAAGCTCTGAGCCTCGAGGATTCGAGTCCAAGATCTCCGGTGATAGGCCTATCACCGTCGAGGCAGCCCTCTGCTGAGGGTACGCAGGAGGTGTCACATGTTCGCCTTACGATTCGACCAGTCTCAAGGCGCAAATCCCCTCATAGACTGATATATACAACTCCTGAGTCCCCGCGTCCTATATCTATCTCGCCTTCAGGATCAGAGGGCTCAAGTTCAAGATCCGAATCACCGGAGCTTGTGCATCAATCTCCAGTACCTGCAAGAGAGGAAAGTTCGCAGGAAGAGGACAATGCGGTACCTCAGAGTCCCGTAAGGGAGATGCCTCAGGACTCTGCTATGCCTGACGCAGTAAAGGCATCACTAACAAGATTAAGGGGCATGGAATTCCCAGCGAGACCGATCAGACCAAGTTCTCGGGGAAGAGAATCTCGTGGTCACTCTCGAACACCAAGAAGGCGATCCAGGTCTTCCTCCCGCAGAAGAGAGTCGACCAGATCAGAGAGAAGGCGCCGTAGGACCCCTTCTACCTCCCCTTCTTCTAGATCATCCAGAAGGGATTATTCACCGACACTCTCGGAGACGCCACCCTCTCGGGTATCTCCGGTGGATGATATTTCTACGTTTCAGGAAGTGTTGTGTAGAGGAGCTGCAAAATTAAATATCCCTATGCCGGTTCAGGAGACCACTTCATCCATAATCTTTGAAACTCTTCATGAACGCACAGTGTCACGCCCGTTATTGCCGTTAGTCCCTGGTTTGTTGCAACCAGTAATGGATATTTTTCTCACGCCAGCAACCACCAAAACGGCGCCGGCGAGGATTCTAAAAAAGTACCGCCCAGCTCCGGAGGATCCTCTATTTCTAAAATCAGATCCTCCACCGGACTCTGTCATCACCGCCGCTGCCAGGAAGACACATGCAGTAGCTGGGTCTTCAACGGTGCCACCAGATAAAGACAGTAAGACGCAAGACTCCTGGGGGAGGAAAGTTTGCGGCTCAGCATCCTCAAGCTTAAAGGTGGCCAGTGCCTCAGCGCTTCTGGGGCGCTATGATAGATCATTATAGGACTCTCTTCAGAGGTTCATTGACAAAGTTCCATCAGAGGACAGACGGGACTTTGAAGAAATTTTGCATGAGGGAAGTCTGGTTTCTAACCAGGTCATAAGTGCAGCGGCGGACGGGGCAACACTGGCAGCGCATGAATATGCACACGGGATCACAGCCAGAAGATCATCTTGGCTTAGATTGACGGCCTTGAAACCGGAAGCGCAGGCAAGAATTCTAAATCTGCCTTTCTCCGGTAGTTCTCTTTTTGGGTCCCATGCAGACGAAGAAATGGCCCGTATGAAGGCAGAGCTGGAGACCATGAAAGCCGTCGGGCTTGAAAAGAGAAAAGAGTTTCGACGCCGCAAGGGAAATGACAGGCGCAATTACCAACAGAGGGTTCAAACCCCTCATTGGCAAAAGAACCAGGACCAGCAAGGTCAAAAGAAACAGCAATACCAGTCCCGCAAACCATCCAGGGGACGGGGTAACAACAGGCAGTCTAATACTGGAAACAAAGCTCCGGGGAAGCAATGAGAAGCCGCTTCCTCCGATGCTGTCCACCGCTCCGGTGGGAGGAAGTGTTGCACATCATCTTCCAGAGTGGCAATCCATCACAAAGGACAAGTGGGTCCTGAATATACTGCGTCATGGGTACTCGCTTCGTTTCAGAAGTCACCCCCCATCAATTCCTCCTGTCAATTCATCCCAGCATCTGAAGCAGCTCAGAGAAGAGGTAGCGACGCTTCTACTCAAATCTGCAATAGAAAAGGTGCCCAAAAACCAAAGAGGAAAGGGAGTTTACTCCAGATACTTTCTCATTCAAAAGAGGAGTGTGAAGGCAGAGCTCAGACCCATTTTAGACCTACGGATACTGAACAAACACATAAGAAAGGAAAAATTTCGCATGCTGGCGCTCCACCAAATATATCCTCTTCTCCGGATGGGCGATTGGATGTGTTCGCTGGACCTTCAGGACGCATATTTCCATATTCCCATCCTGCGGGATCATCGAAAATTTCTCAGGTTTGTGGTAGGCAACTCTCACTATCAGTTCAAAGTCCTCCCATTTGGCCTGAAGTCAGCTCCTCGAGTATTCACAAAATGCGTGGCAGTAGTAGCGGCTGCTCTGAGGCGCGCAGGAGTCTTCGTCTATCCCTAACTAGAAGACTGGCTAATAAAGGGCTCATCGCCTCAGAATGTGCGGTCACAGCTGTCGCTATGCCTGAACTTGTGTCGCAAGTTGGGTCTCAGAGTGAATGCCAAAAAGTCCAATTTTTCACCAACGCAGAGGATCCACTACCTGGGTGCAACTATAGACTCCGGAGTAGGAAAAGTGTTTCCTTCGGAGGAAAGACAGTCATCCATTATTCTAAAAGGCAGGCAGATTATAACCAACAATCTGTCGTCGGCAAGGCAAATCTCATCTCTGCTAGGGGCCATGGCATCCTGCATTTTCCTAGTGCCCAATGCCAGGCTAAGGATGCGTCCTCTCCAGCAAGATCTCGAGGACAAATGGGATCAAAGGAACTCCCTGTGGGAAGAAAAAGTTTGCCTCTCCTCTGCAGCCAAGCAGTCAGTCAAGTGGTGGCTGAAGCCAATGAATCTACAAGTGGGGATCCCCTTCCATCAAGAGCCCCCAACTCAGACCTTAATCACCGACGCATCCCTTCAGGGATGGGGTGCGCATTTTGGGTCTCTGCAAACTCAGGGACAGTGGTCCAGCAGCGAGCAGTTGTACCACATCAACATGCTGGAGCTCAGGGCAGTCCACCTAGCCCTCAAAGCGTTCCTGCCTGCGATCACGACGAGTACCATTCTAGTGCAGACGGACAATACCACCACAATGTACTACCTGAACAAGCAGGGGGGTACTCGATCCAGGACGCTCTCGCTGGAAGCTCAGTCCCTGTGGCACTGGATCCTAGCAAGGAACATCTCATTGAAAGCGGTGCACCTACCAGGAGAACTCAACGTGCAAGCGGACTTACTCAGTCGGCATTTTCAAGAACCAGAGGACTGGGTAATAAACGACGAGGTGTTAGAAGACATCTTCGGGGAATGGGGGCGTCCGCAAGTGGACCTCTTCGCGGACGAGCAAAACACAAAATGCCGAGGCTTCGCCTCAAGATACCATCGACCAGGATCCCTAGGGAATGCCCTTTTGATCAATTGGTCAATGACATTTGTGTACGCTTTTCCGCCTCTCCCACTAATCCCCAAGGTGGTGACCAAGCTGCAGAATTCTTCAGCCAAGATGATACTCATAGCACCGGACTGGCCGAGGCAGTGGTGGTACACGGATCTCCTACACATGTCGATCCGCCCCCACAAGCGGCTGCCGTGCAGGCCGGACTTGTTGTCCAAGATGCGGGGGAAGATTTACCATCCCAGCCTTCCCTCGCTGAGCTTAACAGCATGGCTCCTGAAGTCCTCCAGTATGGCCATCTGAACCTCCCTCAAGAGTGTATGTCCATACTGAAGGAAGCCAGGAGGCCTTCGACAAGACACTCCTACTTCTGTAAGTGGAAAAGGTTTTATATATGGTGTGCTCAGCATCATTATGATCCAACTAAATGCCAGGAGGATGTAATTTTGCCCTATCTTCTACATTTAGCGAGGGCAGGGTTGAAATTTTCATCCATAAAGGTTCACCTAGCAGCCATAACAGCATACAGGCGTTCGCCTTCACAGCAGTCATTTTTTAAGGTGCAGGTGGTAAAGGATTTCTTGCAAGGTCTCAAGAAAGTCTATCCCCCTGTTAGACCTCCCTCTCCTTCCTGGGAGCTAAACTTGGTTCTGTCAAGGCTCATGGGTTCTCCCTTTGAGCCTATTCATAAGGCTACCCTACAGCACCTCACATGGAAGGCAGCCTTTTTAATAGCCATCACTTCAGCATGGAGGGTCAGTGAGATACAGGCCCTCTGTTCTAAAGAACCCTACACTACGTTTCATCTCAATAGGGTAGTGATGAGAACTCATCCCTCGTTCCTTCCTAAGGTGGTATCGGAGTTTCATGTAAACCAAACCATCTCCTTACCAACCTTTTTTCCCAACCCCTCCTCTCCGGCAGAGAGGGCGTTGCATTCTCTAGATGTCAAAAGGGTCCTAAAATTCTATCTAGATAGGACTAAGAATGTCAGGAAATCTGATCAACTGTTTGTGAACTATGGGGTTGTCCGTATGGGCTTTGCTGCATCCAAACGTTCCATTGCTAGGTGGATTGTTTCATGTATTACATTGGCCTACCAACTGGCTCAGAAACCATTGGGGGCGCGCCCTAAAGCTCATTCGACAAGAGGAAAAGCGACTACCGCTGCTTTTCTCAATAATGTCCCACTCTCCGAGATCTGCAAGGCAGCCACTTGGAGATCTGTCCACACCTTTACCAGACACTATTGTCTGGACTCGGACACCAGAGCAGACACTCAAGTAGGACAAGCCTCCTTGAGGAATCTGTTCCATACATAATCATTTTCATGATTATCTTTCTCCATGTGTGGTACAATCTTTTTTTCATTTGCCTGCAGGTGGAAGGTGAGCTTGCTACTCTATTCAGTGCTTATGACTATTGATGAGGATCCCCTGGAAGAGAAGGGCAAGTTACTTACCTGTAATCCTAGTTCTCTTCCAGGGGTATCCTCATCAAAGTCATAAGCAACCCACCCACCTCCCCAGGCAAATGAGAAGAAGTGTATTATTCATTATGGAAAGGATATATCTTTGTGTTTAGGACTACGGTCCCGCAAAGAACAACTGACCTAACTGTCACCCCTGAGGCATGATGGGATATGGAAGCCAGGGCTGCCTTAAAGGCACGGTGCCAGTTTTTACCTATACAGGGCTTTTTAGTCTCTATGGTATTGTATTGCAATGCAGCCTGCAGGCTAGCAATGTGTTGTGGATCTGTGTTTCCCACAGTTTTTCTCTTTTTTTTTTTTTGCTTTCTCATGAGTGTTTACCTCATTAAAAAAAGAGATTTAGGTGTTTTATTATACCTATATGTTTTATTGGATATGTATTTATACATTGCCTAGCCTTCTTTTTTAGGGGCTGCATTTGCTTGGGAAAAAATGATATAGGTTTATACATATACAGAGCTGTATATATGTATGTTTTTTACATATATATTTTTATTATTTCCGGGGTCCCCGCACATGGGAGGGAATATTCAGTGCTTATGACTTTGATGAGGATACCCCTGGAAGAGAACTAGGATTACAGGTAAGTAACTTACCCTTTTCCCCTGTTTAAGTTTAGTTCGTGCATGAAACATTATGCTCTTGGCAGATATGAACAACTTGGTTCTGCCTTCCTGCACGAAGTTTGGTCACTCCCATTCACGTATAGATGTGTGAGAGACAGTGCAGAAGTTTACTTGAAAGGGGAGGAGTCTACTTCCACTCCGGATCACTCTGTAGTTTGTAGACATATTCAGCTACATGGTGCTTGTAATATACAGGCCCCTAATTTAGCGTGCATCCTGAAAGGGATTCCGGTGCCAGTTATAACACCGTCTTTTACACTGCTTGCTAACGGTAGTTATTTGATATTAAATAATGAAGCTTGCTGTGGGATGTTAGTAGGAATTCCTTACATAGTGACTGTATCACAGCGAGTGGTTTGCTGCAATAATGTCCTTTTCCTACCCCCGCATGGCCGGCTCGATGTTTCTATCTGGCCTTCTATTCCAACCTTGAAAGCAGAGTTCAACAAGATGAGCAGAATAAGGGCTCTATTGTCTCAGAAAGAAGTCGCGTTGACTTCATCCCGTGAAACATTTGTCCTTCACGTAGCTAACACACGCACAGAAGTACAAGCACTTTTGAATACTTATCTCCCACTACATTTTGGGACCTTGATTCGGACTATCTTTAATGCCTCGTCAACTACTGGCTTGGTACATTTTTTTAAAATTGTGGGCTCCGGCCTCGTGACCTCCTTTCAAACTATTTTTGGTGTGATCCCCGCATTTTTTCATTCTATTTTTTCCAGCGTCTTCGGAGGTCTCCCTTTGCTTCTCGCCCTTGTAGCTGGGGTGCTTCTACTGATTTGTGTGCTGCGCAATGGATGCACGACTTGCGTACCAAGGCAGCATGCCCAGGCTGCTCCATCTGCGTAACCGGATGCTTGATAACTATGGCGCTTTGCCGTTGGCGACCTTAAGCAGCGCCTATGGACTGTCGTTCCGGTTTCCCTTCTTTACTTGTGTGCAACCTGTTTTTCATTGCCTAGATTGTCCATTCCAGTGGGCTCTGGATTTGTGTTTGTCGTCATCGGTGTCTCCTGCTCCGGATTTTGGTCAGCTAATGAGCCCCTTGGTGGTTCATGAGTTGGACTGCTCCGGCATCGGGATTATGGCCTGTGCGGCTGCGCATGGAGTCCTTGGGAATTGGGACATCGGAGAGGCGGCTGCTGACTTCTTGGAACGGAGTTAACTTGAAGAACCCGCCTGTTGTCCAGGTTTGGTGCTTGAGGCTCCTTTAGTTGAGGAACACGTGTGTTCCTTTCCCTTGCTTAACTGGATGGCGGATAATTTTGAGGACCGTTCCAATGACTTTCTCTTGGAAGCTGTTGCAACTTACTGTGCCTACGCCCTCATGGATTGGCTTTGTGCCCTCGTCATTTCATGGTACGGCCATCGATGTTTTTTGCTTTTTTCCCTTTTTAAGAGGTTTTTTACCAACAACATCGTTTTTCTTTTTATTTTTTTTATTCGAACTTTTTCACTCGCCTTATATGGACTTATCGTTCATGCCCTTGCTTCCGTTCTATCGAACTTGAACTCTGCGTTCTTGAAACTGCGCCCCTAGTGGTTAGTGGTCCGATCAAAGGGGAGTGTAGTGATGATACCCATCTCCCTATGTACAATGTTAAGTTAGCACAACCGCGTTAGATGTTAGAAAGCCATCTTGCCGCTTCTGCTGCTTTTGCACGCGACACTGTTGTCACATGTTATTGATTAAGAAATGCTTACTCGACTTTGCTTCACATGAGAACTGTCTGTTGTTTAACATCTTTAACAGTGAGCAGTGACCTTGGTCTGTACACCGTGTAAAGAACGAGTCTGGGTCACTAGACGGTGCATGTTGTTGGGTTCAGGTTGATCGTACCACTATTTAGCCATAACATGCACGCAGCTGCAGATAGCTGAAAGACGAGTGCTTTTTAATATTGCAGTGCAGCATGTTTTAGAGTCAGTCGGCAGAAGAGTGTTCCCAGGAGAGAGCCTAGCTGATCCTGTGATGTGATTCCACTAAGCTGACCTATACGGTATGGGGTTCCCCATTCAAGCCTAGAGACCTTCTAATAGTCTAATAATAATACTATTAGTTTACTAGCGAAAGGAGGGTGGCAGTTTTCCACTGTCATTTTATCATGATTGCTCCTTTCATTTTCTATGGTATTGTAACAATGCTGATGGTTCTGATCTTAATCATTTGTCTGCTTATGTTAGCCAAAATACTGCATCTTAGGACGCGAGGTTTATAAATTAAACTCTTTAAACTTTAACCGTGTCTCTGTTTATTCTGTTGTGGACTGATATGAGAATAATAACGAAAAGGTATTTCTGATTCGCACCATTCCGGAAAATATTCTAAGTCACTTGTTCTGGGTTGTCTATACATTGGGACCGCCGAGCTAGATCTCGGATAACGAATGGGACACTAAGCTAGTCGGATAAGGGGTTCTGGGTTCTGAGGGGAGTTTTTGGTACACCACAATTCTCTGAGGTCCTGGGTTCCTGCGCATAGTTCTGTGCATAAGCAGAATCCCTGCAACAAGACATGGTACAGTTGCGTATAACCCCTCAATACGCTAGACACACGTTTTGTGATACAGGACCCCCAGCTGCTCATTTGGCTCTGTGGTAGTTCACTTAGGTCTGGATCGGATTCTTCAGGTGGTGGGGAGCAAATATTACCCCGGAATGAGTTCCACTTTCCTCATACCCGCACCTATATTTGGGGACAGCCTCTGTGTATGAACACTGTCTTTTCTGCCACCATTGCCTTATCTAGATCGTGACACCTGATGCAGGGGGCAGTTGGCGCTCCTCGGTGCTGTGCGATGTTCCGCTTAGCTAGTGTAATCCCAAGGGTCGTCCAGGCCTGTGCAGCGTGGTTGAGGTCGGTTAGCTCCCAAATATTAAGAAGGCACCTCCGTGGTTCTGGGGAACATCGAAGCCACAGACCCGGGTAATTGTAGCCATGACTGTCTCCCAGTATTTTGTTATGAAGGGACAATCCCACAACGTGTGGTAAAAAGTACCTGTCTGTCCACACCCCTGTAAATACAAAGGTGTTTCAGTCCGTCCGATCTTGTGAAGTGTAGTCCTGGTGTAGTATGTTCTGTGCAGTATTTTCAGTTGAACGAGTTGTAGTCGGGATGGAATTGCCACCTCCTGTGGAGATGCCAGTGCCTCCTGCCAGTCCTGGTCGTCCATGTTCCCAAGTTTGTCCTGCCACCTCTCTCTCAGGGCGTGCGTGGGATCCTTTTGGTTATTTATCAGTTTGCGGTAAGTAAGAGATTGCTTTTTTGGTGAGGTGGTCTGTCAGGATGCGGTCTTTGAGTGTTGATGACTCTGGTAGGACGGCACCTCGGGGTGTAGGGCTTTGGTCAGTGCATGTTTAATTTGCAGGTACCGGAACTGCTCCGAATCAGCCATTTGATACGTTGTGTGTAACTGGGCAAATGTCACCATCTCTCCCCTCCTCCACAGGTCCCCAACACTAGAGATGCCAATAAGGTCCCATTGAGTGAAGCCTTTACTATTACGGAGCATACCCAGTTTTGGGGTGTCCCAAAGTGGTGTTTGTTGGGTGATTACTCCCTCCCAGCCAAGCGTTCGCTGCGCCTTGAACCAAGTGTGTACTGTATGCGCAGTGGGGCCGATCAGTGTGTTTTTCTTGGCCTTGTTATATAAAGCGAGCCCAAAAGTCCGTCTGCACCAAGGGTATGTCTATCCAGCCGCAGGACAGGTTCCTCCTGCGGGGCGTGAAGCCATTGGTTCACTACTGTAAGTTGAGAGGCCCAACAGTACAGTTGCACATTGGGCAGGGCAATTCCGCCATCGTACCATCTCCTAGTGAGTTTGGACATTGCTATGCGGGGGGCTTTCCATCCCAAAGGAGGAGGCCCACCTCAGACTCTATTTCTTTGAAATAGGAGTTTGGGACCGGGGTTGGCGTGTTTTGCAGCTCGTAAAGGAACCGGGGGAGGGCCATCATTTTGAATAGGGCTGCGCCGCCTAAAAGGGGCAGGGGCAGTGAGTGCCAATGTTTCACAGCGGTTTTAAGTCTCCGTAAAGGGGGCAGAAGATTACGCTTGTAAAATTGAGTATGATCTGGTGTGACATGGATGCCTAGGTATTTGAAACCCTCCCGAGTGGTATCGTTACTCTTCTTAGTAAGAGGGGGGGGCGGAGAGTGGGGGGGAGGAGACCATGAAGAACGAACAATACAGACTTTGCCCAGTTAACCGTCCATCCAGAAAATGTGCCGTATGACGCACAGATGTCTAACAGACAGCTGAGTGACTGGCTGGGGGAAGCCATGTATAATAGGATGTCATCCGCATAGAGGGAAATGCGTTCTTCCCACCCCTCCGTCCACTGCAGTCCTCATATAACTGGGTCCCCTCTAATCCATGCCGCAAGCGGCTCGAGTACCAGAGCAAATAAAAGTGGGGACAAAGGACAGCACTGTCTTGTCCCAGCCGCAGAGGCAAGTCATCTGACACTCAACCATTAACTACTACGTGTGCCATGGGTTGCGTATATAGGAGTCGTACCCAGGCACTGAACTTGGGGCCAAAGTGTTGTAGCACAGCAAAAAGAAAGAACCACTCCCCCCGATCAAAGGCCATGCTGGCGTCTAATGAAAGAATGACGCCTCTTCCTGAATAGTAGACATGCGGGCCATTATGCCGTGAAGCCGTCTTAGGTTCATCGCCGTGTTACGGCATGGCATCAAACCGGATTGGTTGGGGTGTATAAGGGACGTGAGGTGTGGTTGGAGCCTGATCGCCAGTGCCTTCGCTAATATTTTTGCTTCCGCATTAAGGAGCGATATTGGACGGTAGGAGGTGCACTCTTGAGGGGGTTTACCTTGCTTGGATTCTTGTTTTTAAATATGCTTTTGTCAGGTATCAAATGATGACTCTCTAATCTACATACAGAACTGAAAAGGGAGAACTAAAAGGGGAGGGAATTAAGGGAATGCAAGCAGCTCCTTTCAGCTTGTAAGAGGATTAAAGGTATAGGCCTTTACTGGGGTTTCAGAAGACAGGAATGTGCCTATAATAGTCCAAATAAAGTTATTTTGCTACAGTTATGTACATTAACCCGTGGTGAGGGTCTACTCTGTCCTTTTTTTTGGGTCTGCTCACTATTTAAAAGCTGTGCTTGGTTGTGCACCTACATAAATGTGTTCTACGTCTGCATAGGCAATGTAATTCAAAGCAGGTTACCCAAAAATGGGGTAGACACATCGAGGGAGCAACCAACGAGTTCCGGTATAGTTTATTTACTATGTCCCGAGTTTCTTATTGGTGATCTCTCTCACGAAAAGTGGGGCATCCCTTTCTGTGATCAGTTACAATGTAAGCTGCTGTAGGGAAGGTAGGCCTCCTAGACTGTCCCTCTGTAGGTACCTAACTATTGTGTTGTGCTTAGTCTACCTAACAATGCATCTAGATAATTGTCTTATTCTGCTGCATCCTATAGCACCCATCAATGACCGATATAAGGACCTTCGTAAGGTGAAGGTTGGCATGTTTTACTGCCCTTATGGTTTCAGCAATTTCTTCAGGACCTGAGGAATCATTATCGAATGTGGTGTCTCCCAGATCAACCCTGCAACCTCGACCTTGCTTTGACAGACACAGTGGTTATAACTCGAGTGTTTTGCGGGTGCATGTAATTTGTGAACTGTGTGTTTTAGTTCAGCTGTAAAGTAACCTGTCTTGCATAGGCTTCCAATGAGGCCCTACTTGAGTGTCTTCAATTTCCTACCCAGGCACATGGTGGTTAACGTATACAGTTATAGCACCTGAATCTGACCAGGGCTAATTATAGGTACATTGTTATTGGGTGCCCCCTGTCATCCCTCTGACTCCATTTTGACTTTTAAAAGATAGGCCCTTGTGCTGTTAGATGTCAGGGCACCCTGGCCTACCTTGCACAGACTCTACTGTTGACACTAGACTAACAATGTAGTTGCTCTGGTGAGTCAGCTGTTGTCTAGGCCTGATAAGCATTGTGTTTAATGAGGCTTACAGAGACGATGACGGGTGTTAGTGGTTCTATGGAGCTGGCCCTGTTTAGGATATTGCCACTTTGTGGTAGTACCGTGCACAGAGTCCAGAGGTTCCCCAAAAGTGTACAGGGCTCAATGTAAAACCCAAAGTGCTCTATTAGTGGTAATGTGGTCTAGCAGCCTTAGGCCTAACACAGTGGAGTGTAAGACATTTATTGACATTCCCCTATGGGTAAAACAATATTGCGGTTAAACAGGTAAGTATCACACTTACAGTTCCAGTCTACGGGACCAAAGGTCAGCGAGGGCATAGGGTCAGGTGAGTACCAGAACTGCACCTCCAGCGGCACACTGGCAGCCAGGTGCAGAAGTCAATTTCGGTGTCCAGCCCAATGCGTTTTTATGGAGACTGGGGATGCCTGGAGCCACACTGCTTGCAGGTTAGTGGATCGATTACAGGGGCCAAGCTTTGGGGTTTAGCACAATCACGGGGGGAGGTGGGGGGGTCACAAAGCAGCACCAAACATACACCATCAGCTGCACTAGGGTGGCTGGGTGCAGGGTGGAAAATATAGCGTTGAGCACCCAGTGCCTTTCAATGGAGTTTCTCCACTTGGCAAACAGACTGCAGGCATTGCATTGGATGTTGCAAGAGGGAGACCAACGACAGCAGAGGTAAGTAGGAGGTGGGGGTCCTAAGGGCACTGTCTGTTCAGTTCACCAAAACCCAGAGGCTATGGGTACAGGGGTGCCTTTTGACATCAGAGTCTTCTTACCAGAGCCAGTTGTGGTAAGGGGGAGCCTCTGGAATAAGCCTGCAGGCATCATCGTGGAGTCCAGGAGAGGTCAGCCAATGCTGGAATCGTAGTCCGGATCACTGGGCAGACTTCACTGGACAGGTGAGCCATTCCTACTAGGGCCTTGGGCGTTGGTTGCTGAGTGGGCAGAGGTCGCGGATCCACCTCGGGAGTTCCTGAAGTTGGAGTTTTCTTAGGCAGGGCCACTGTCCTCAGGAGATCTGGTCTTTGTTGAAGAGTGGCAGTCTTCCTGGGGTTCTTGGAAGTCACTTACCATAGGACAGGAGCGTCCTCTTCGCAGGCTCTTCAAGCTGGATACAGGTCGGTAGTGCTGGGGCCAAGGCGTTCATCGTCTTCAAGTTTTGCTGTACAGCTTCTTCATCCTTCTTCTTAGGTTGCAGGAATTGGCTTTCCAGGTCTGGGGGAGCCACCTAAATAATAAATTCAGAGGCAGTTTAGTGGAGTAGCAGGTAGGGCCAGTGAGCATCTTACCTGAGGTGACTACACCATCAGTTATGCCACCCTCCTGTGGGAGGAGGCATCGACTTAGCCCGATTGGAGTTGCTTAACCTCGCCTTCCCCATCTTAGGGGTGGAGATGACAGAGGTGGGCACAACTCCTATTCTCCGAAGTTTTTCTGCCCAAAGTGGAAGTGTAAACCAGGGGCTGACATCTGCTGCTAGCCCATTAACAATAACTGGCTATCCCAGTATCTCACAGAACCTGGGAAGTTTGACCGTATATAACAGTGATTTCTTTTGAAAAGTGAAATTTATCCTGCTAAACTAGGAAAAGCCCATCAGTGGTGCAATATCAATAAGTAAGCTGACACAAAAATAACACTGCACAAGCTATACTAGCATTCATATATCTTGAAGGAACAGGTCAGACACCAAAGACATAGGACTGCTATACAACATACATAATTACATATATAAGTGCCACTCAGAAGGTGCATTACATAATCCAATAAACAAGACACTCTACATTTGCACAATAAACAAAGAAAATAACTCAGTTGGGCATCCGTCCATCACTGGGTGAAATGTTCAAACATATATCCTTATTCCTTAGGTGTAGATCTGTAACCCCTTAGGACGGAACACCTATTTTTATTACATCACAATGGGTCTTCTTCATTACTAGGGAATTTCAAAACCGCCTGACTTCAATAGATTCTGCATCTAGCTTGGTGCAGGTAGATATCGACCAAAAATATTCAGGACTATACAAAGTAGGGGCTCCTCAATGTGGACCTTATTTACATTGACTTGTATGCATTGGGAATTCTCAAGGTACCTATTTTTCTGCACACACTTGGGTCAAAACTGGAGGCTAAGCAATGCTTCTTAGCCTGAAAGATACAAAAGGATTCCTTCCTACCTGTAAGAGCAGAGGGAACTAATCCAACCTGCCTGCGGTACATCTGAGAGCTAGCAGCAGAGGCTGGGAGGGGGTCGCATTACAAAGGGGGCAGGCCTTTGAAACTTCCCCTTAGAGCACTGGCTAATCCTGGGGGAGGAGTTGTGACACCTTTGCTCAGACTCTCTACCCAGGGGTCCAGAAACATGTCTGGTGGTGGCAGGCTGCCTAAAGCCAGTCTGTTGCCACACCAGGGTTGGTAGGTTTTCAGGGGGCATTGCTGAGGTGCCCTCTGGGTACCTGTGTCGATAAATCCCACATTTGCATCAATATGGATTTATTGAGAGGGGGAGTTTTGTACCAAACACTCCTGTGTTTAGTAAAGCCATCATGGTACTGTGGAACTAGAGTTGTCAAGTTCCCAACCCATGTACTCTCTATTACTTCACTGGCACTTACAATACTAAGGAATAGATCCTAATACTGTAGGGGCATATCTGCTTATGCAGATATGTCCACACCTGGGATATAGTGCACCCTGCCTTAGGGCTGGTAAGGCCTGCTAGAGGGGTGACGTATCTATATCATAGGCAGTACTAGTTGGCATGGGGCACAGGCAGTGTGCCATGTCGACTTTGTTGTTTTGTCTGCACCAGGCAATGCATGCTGCAGTGGCAATCTGCATGGCCTAAGTAAGGGGTCCCTAGGGGACCCTTTGCAGTCCCAGTGCCCTAGGTACCATTTACTAGGGTCTTGAAGGGGGCCGGAAGTGCCAATTTGGGGATCAGTTTTAGGGAAAAAACACTGGTATTGGGAACCTGGATAGCAGGGACCCGGTAGTCTACAGTCCAGTTGCATCAAAAGCCAGCCAGTGGAAGTGTACTGTCAGAAAACCCCGTTTTTTCACAGTGGCGGTAAAGAAGGCACTGAACTCTGCCCACCTCGCTCCAAGACTTCTGGAAAAAAGATGCTAGATGCAGCAAGCTGCCACACTGAGGTATTAGGGCCACAAACACATGCACACTTTCTCGCTAGATGCTAGTGCTGTAGTAAACCATATTTTATGAGTTCAGAATGATCTGACAATTGTTGTTAGCACAGAGGGTGCTGCTTTTCTGTTTTGTTGTTGTGGTGTTGGTTGATGGCACGAATACACGACGACTCGTCAGTTGGCAGGAGGATTAGTTTAGCATATGGCAAGCAGGTACAGAACTATCCAGAGACATGGCCCTGAAGCAGATGTCCTCACTAGCACAGCCCAGGTCCAACTAGAGGCAACTCAGCAGCATAAGACCAAGTGCCCAAGGGCTCCATGGCTTCATGAAGTAATTGGCGGGCAGGACACCATATAGCTCTCCCTTATGCACAAGCCTAAAAGTAACCACAGATCTAAACCGTGGAAGCATACCACAGGGAACACACAGGACCCCATCTTCGCTACAAGCAACAGCATCATATACAACTCCAAGACACCGCTCACATGGACTGACCACTCCATCATCCACTTCCAAATCAACACATCTCAAGTCAACACCCCTACCAGGTTCAGCATTCCAAGCCACGGCTAGGGCAAAATCCTGGAAGCATACTGGCTCAAAGCTCTCAGCACGCATCAACCTAGCCCCAAAGACAACCTTGGCAATAACATGATGTAAGAAAGTGGCTCTGTATATACTGTACCAAAGTAAGGTACAGGGTGCACAGAGTCCACTGTCCCCAGAGGTTTGGCAGAGGTTAAAGTTAGATATAACCTTACTCTCTTAAGTGGTAGCTTGGTCGAGCAGTAAGGCCGTATCAGAGGACAGTGTAAAGCATTTGTTCTCTTCCAGGGGATCCTCATCAATAGTCATAAGCACTGAATATTCCCGCCCATGTGCGGGGACCCCAGAAATAATAAAATCATATATGTAAAAAACATACATATATACAGCTCTGTATATGTATAAACATATATTATTTTTTCCCAAGCAAATGCAGCCCCTAAAAAAGAAGGCTAGGCAATGTATAAATACACATCCAATAATACATATAGGTATAATAAAACACCTAAATCTCTCTTTTTTTTTTTTTAATGAGGTAAACACTCGTGAGAAAGCAAAAAAGAGAAAACTGTGGGAAACACAGGATCTACAACACATTGCTAGCCTGCAGGCTGCATTGCAATACAATACCATAGAGACTGAAAAGCCCTGTATAGGTAAAAACTGGCACCGTGCCTTTAAGGCAGCCCTGGCTTCCATATCCCATCATGCCTCAGGGGTGACAGTTAGGTCAGTTGTTCTTTCCGGCTCCTTCAGTCAGGACCCTGGAATTCAGCTCTCTTCTTTTTGACTTTTTAGTCAAGAATTATTTGCATTATAGTAATTTTTTGGACTTCCTCTTATTAATATCTGGGAAGAAGTCAGTATCCTGTATTTTTCTGACTGATTTTCTGCTATTTTTGTCAGAAATATGCCTTCTTTATTTATTCCATGTCCATCTTCTGGAAAAAAGAAGGCCTCTTCAGACACACATGACGTGTGTATTGTCTGCCTGCCGGATTCTCACTCTCCAGCAACATGTCCTCATTGTAAAGACCTTTCTAAAAGGACTTTAAAGGAGAGAGAGAGGATTAGACTCTACGGCTTGTCAGAACGGTCGACGTCGAGGCAGCTGGTACCTGTTTGCTCCCCATCGGCGTCGGGCTCGGCGTCGAAGACTCCAGCGGCGGGATCGTCGCTGAGAGGTGAGGAGTCCAGGGGTAGTCATGCTGCAAAAAGAAAATCGTCGTCGACTTTAGATACAGCGGCGAAGCGGATGCGTTCGTCGTCGTTGACGACTTCGACGTCTAAGAGATCGGCGTCGAAGGATCGGCGTCACAGGTCGACGTCTAAAAGGCATCTTTCGACGTCAAGGAAAGATCGACCGACGTCGAAACAGAGACATCGTTCGACGTCGAAGGAAGGACATCATTCGACGTTGAGGACTGTGAGAGATCAGTCGACGTCACAAGAGGTTCGTAGGCGTTCGACTCCGAAGTCTACGTCGACGTCGAGACCAAGATCATCGTCAAGACCAAGTTCGCCGTCGAGGAAAGATCGATCGTCGGCGAAGAGAATGGCGACGTCGAGGCATTCGTCGTCAGAGCATTCGACGTCGAGGCAGGCGCCTCCGTCAAGACCGACGTCGAGGCAGGTGCCTCCGTCGGAGTCGACGTCGAGGCAGGTGCCTCCGTTGGACTCGACGTCGAGGCAGGTGCCTCCGTCCTTGCAGGTCTCCAAGGCTTTGGAGAAGTCCATAACGTCAAGGCGAGATTCCCCGTCGGGGTCTAGACCTCCGTTCAGACCAAGTCCTCCGTCGACGACGAGGTTCTCGACGTCGAGGACAGAAAAATCTCCATTGATCCTCGAGGAGTCAAGTCCCAGGTCTCCGGTGATAGGCCTATCGCCGTCGAGGCGGTCCTCTGCAGAGGGTACTCAGGAGGTGTCGCATGTTCGCCTTACGATCCGGCCAGTTTCAAGGCGCAAATCCCCTCATAGACTGGTATATACAACTTCGGAACATGAATCACCACGTCTTATATCTATCTCGCCTTCAGGATCAGAGGGCTCGAGTTCAAGGTCTGAGTCACCGGAAATTGTGAATCAATCTCCAGTGCCTGCAAGAGAAATTAGTCCGCTGGAAGTGGGACATGCTGTACCTCAAAGTACCGCAAGAGAGATACCTCAGGACTCGGCTATGTCTCACGCAGTCAAGGCCTCACTAACAAGGTTAAGAGTCATGGACTTCCCAGCGAGACCGGTCAGATCACGTTCTCGGGGAAGAGATTCTCGACGTCGCTCTCGAACACCAAGGAGGCGATCCAGATCCTCCTCCCACAGGAGAGAGTCGACCAGATCGGAGAGAAGGCGCCGTAGGACCCCTTCTTCCTCCCCGTCATCTAGATCATCCAGAAGGGATTATTCGCCGACACTCTCGGAGACACCACCCTCCAGGGTATCTCCGGTGGATGATATCTCTACTTTTCAGGAAGTGTTGTGTAGAGGAGCTACAAAATTAAATATCCCTATGCCGGTTCAGGAGATCACCTCCTCCATAATCTTTGAAACTCTTCATGAACGAGCAGTGTCACGCCCACTGTTGCCGTTAGTCCCTGGTTTGCTGCAACCAGTAATGGATATTTTTCTCACGCCAGCGACCACCAAATCTGCACCGGCGCGGATTCTAAAGAAGTACCGTCCGGCTCCGGAAGATCCTCTGTTCCTAAGATCAGATCCTCCACCGGACTCATCACCGCTGCTGCCAGAAAGACGCATGCAGTAGCGGGGTCTTCAACGGTGCCCCCAGATAAAGACAGTAAGACGCAAGACTCTTGGGGGAGGAGAGTTTGCGGTTCGGCATCTTCTAGCCTAAAGGTGGCCCGCGCCTCAGCACTTCTGGGGCGCTATGATAGATCTTTGTGGGACTCTCTCCAGAGGTTCATTGAAAAAGTTCCATCAGAGGATAGACGGGACTTTGAAGAAATTTTGCACGAGGGAAGTCTGGTTTCTAACCAGGTCATAAGTGCAGCGGCAGATGGGGCAACACTAGCAGCACATTCATATGCCCATGGAATCACAGCCAGAAGATCATCTTGGCTCAGATTGACGGCATTGAAGCCGGAAGCGCAGGCGAGAATACTAAATCTGCCTTTCTCGGGCAGTTCACTTTTTGGGTCTCATGCAGACGAAGAAATGGCCCGTATGAAAGCAGAACTGGAGACCATGAAAGCCGTGGGGCTTGAAAAGAGGAAAGCGTTTCGACGCCGCAGGGGAAATGACAGGCGTAACTACCAGCAGAGGGTTCAAACCCCTCAGTGGCAGAAGAACCAGGACCAGCAAGGTCAAAAGAAGCAGCAGTACCAGTCCCGCAGACCATCCAGGGGACGCGGTAACAACAGGCAGTCAAACGCTGGAAACAAGGCTCCAGGGAAGCAATGAGGAACCGCTTCCTCCGATGCTGTCCACCGCTCCGGTGGGAGGAAGTGTTGCGCATCATCTTCCAGAGTGGCAATCCATCACAAAGGACAAGTGGGTTCTGAATATACTGCGGCATGGGTACTCGCTTCGTTTCCGAAGCCACCCTCCATCGATTCCTCCTGTTCATTCGGCCCAGCATCTAACGCAGCTCAGAGAAGAGGTGGCGACTCTTCTGCTCAAATCTGCAATAGAAAAAGTTCCCAAAAACCAAAGAGGAAAGGGAGTTTACTCCAGATACTTTCTGATTCAAAAAAGGAGTGCGAAGGTAGAGTTCAGACCCATTTTGGACCTACGGATACTGAACAAACTCATAAGAAAGGAAAAATATCGCATGCTGGCGCTCCACCAAATATATCCTCTTCTCTGGTTGGGCGATTGGATGTGTTCGCTGGACCTTCAGGACGCATATTTCCATATTCCCATCCAACGGAATCATCGGAAATTTCTCAGGTTTGCGGTGGGGAACTCTCACTATCAGTTCAAGGTTCTTCCATTTGGCCTGAAGTCAGCTCCTCGAGTATTCACAAAATGCGTGGCAGTAGTAGCGGCTGCTCTGAGGCGGGCAGGAGTCTTCGTCTACCCCTACCTAGACGACTGGCTAATAAAGGGTCCATCGCCTCAGAGTGTTCGATCGCAGCTGTCGCTTTGCCTGAACTTATGTCGCAAGTTGGGTCTCAGAGTGAATGCCAAAAAGTCCAATTTCTCACCAACACAGAGGATCCACTACCTGGGTGCAACTATAGACTCCGTAGTAGGAAAAGTGTTTCCTTCGGAGGAAAGACAGTCATCCATTATCCTCAAAGGCAGGCAGATTCTATCCAACAATCTGTCGTCGGCAAGACAAATCTCATCTCTGCTAGGGGCCATGGCATCCTGCATTTTCCTAGTGCCCAATGCCAGGCTAAGGATGCGTCCTCTACAGCAAGATCTCGAGGACAAATGGGATCAAAGGAACTCCCTGTGGGAAGAAAAAGTTTGCCTTTCCTCAGCGGCCAGGCAGTCAGTCAAGTGGTGGCTGAAGCCACTGAATCTACAAGTGGGGATCCCCTTCCATCAAGAACCCCCAACTCAGACCTTAATCACGGACGCATCCCTTCAAGGCTGGGGTGCGCATTTCGGGTCTCTGCAAACTCAGGGACGGTGGTCCAGCAGCGAGCAGTTGTACCACATCAACATGCTGGAGCTCAGGGCAGTCCACCTAGCCGTCAAAGTGTTCCTGCCTGCGATCACGACGAGTACCATTGTAGTACAGACGGACAATACCACCACAATGTACTACCTGAACAAGCAGGGGGTACTCGATCCAGGACGCTCTCGTTGGAAGCTCAGTCCCTGAGGCACTGGATCCTAGCAAGGAACATCTCATTGAAAGCGGTGCACCTACCAGGAGAACTCAACGTGCAAGCGGACTTACTCAGTCGTCATTTTCAAGAACCAGAGGACTGGGTAATAAACGACGAGGTGTTAGAAGACATCTTCGGGGAATGGGGGCGTCCGCAAGTGGACCTCTTCGCGGACGAGCACAACACAAAATGCCGAGGCTTCGCCTCAAGATACCATCGACCAGGATCCCTAGGGAATGCCCTTTTGATCAATTGGTCAATGACATTTGTGTACGCTTTTCCGCCTCTCCCACAAATCCCCAAGGTGGTGACCAAGCTGCAGAATTCATCTGCCAAGATGATCCTCATAGCACCGGACTGGCCGAGGCAGTAGTGGTACACGGATCTCCTGCACATGTCGATCCGCCCCCACAAACGGCTGCCGTGCAGGCCGGACTTGTTATCCAAGATGCAGGGGAAGATTTACCATCCCAGCCTTCCCTCGCTGAGCTTAACAGCATGGCTCCTGAAGTCCTCCAGTATGGACATCTGAACCTCCCTCAAGAGTGTATGTCCATACTTAAGGAAGCCAGGAGGCCTTCGACAAGACATTCCTACTTTTGTAAGTGGAAAAGATTTTACATTTGGTGTACTCAGCATCATTATGATCCAACAAAATGCCAGGAGGATGTAATTTTGCCCTATCTTCTTCATTTAGCGAGGGCAGGGTTGAAATTTTCATCCATAAAGGTTCACCTAGCAGCCATAACAGCATACAGGCGTTCGCCTTCGCAGCAGTCATTTTTTAAGTTGCAGGTGGTGAAGGATTTCTTGCAAGGTCTCAAAGTCTATCCCCCTGTTAGACCTCCCTCTCCTTCCTGGGAGCTAAACTTGGTTCTGTCAAGGCTCATGGGTTCTCCCTTTGAGCCTATTCATAAGGCTAGCCTACAGCACCTCACATGGAAGACAGCCTTTTTAATAGCCATCACTTCAGCACGGAGGGTCAGTGAGATACAGGCCCTCTGTTCTAAAGAACCCTACACTACGTTTCATCTCAATAGGGTAGTGATGAGGACTCATCCTTCATTCCTGCCTAAGGTGGTATTGGACTTTCATGTAAATCAAGCCATCTCCTTGCCAACCTTTTTTCCCAACCCCTCCTCTCCGGCAGAGAGGGCGTTGCATTCTTTAGATGTCAAAAGGGTCCTAAAATTCTATCTAGATAGGACTAAGAATGTTAGGAAATCTGATCAACTGTTTGTGAACTACGGGGTTGTCCGTATGGGCTTTGCTGCTTCCAAACGTTCCATTGCTAGGTGGATTGTTTCAAGTATTACATTGGCCAACCAACTGGCTCAGAAACCATTGGGGGCGCGCCCTAGAGCGCACTCTACAAGAGGAAAAGCGGCTACCGCTGCTTTTCTCAATAATGTCCCACTCTCCGAGATCTGCAAGGCAGCCACTTGGAGATCTGTCCACACCTTTACCACCAGAGCAGACACTCAAGTAGGACAAGCCTCCTTGAGGAATCTGTTCCATACATAATCAGTTTTCATGATTTTCTTATTCCATGTGTGGTACAATCTTTTTTTTTTTATTTGCCTGCAGGTGGAAGGTGAGCTTGCTACTCTATTCAGTGCTTATGACTATTGATGAGGATCCCCTGGAAGAGAAGGGTAAGTTACTTACCTGTAATCCTAGTTCTCTTCCAGGGGTATCCTCATCAAAGTCATAAGCAACCCACCCACCTCCCCAGGCAAATGAGAAGAAAGTGTATTATTCGTTATGGAAAGGATATATCTTTGTGTTTAGGACTACGGTCCCGCAAAGAACAACTGATCTAACTGTCACCCCTGAGGCATGATGGGATTTGGAAGCCAGGGCTGCCTTAAAGGCACGGTGCCAGTTTTTACCTATACAGGGCTTTTCAGTCTCTATGGTATTGTATTGCAATGCAGCCTGCAGGCTAGCAATGTGTTGTAGATCTGTGTTTCCCACAGTTTTCTCTTTTTTGCTTTCTCATGAGTGTTTACCTCATTAAAAAAAAAAAAAGAGAGATTTAGGTGTTTTATTATACCTATATGTATTATTGGATGTGTATTTATACATTGCCTAGCCTTCTTTTTTAGGGGCTGCATTTGCTTGGGAAAAAATAATATATGTTTATACATATACAGAGCTGTATATATGTATGTTTTTTACATATATGATTTTATTATTTCCGGGGTCCCCGCACATGGGCGGGAATATTCAGTGCTTATGACTTTGATGAGGATACCCCTGGAAGAGAACTAGGATTACAGGTAAGTAACTTACCCTTGTACACACTCGGTCAGCAAATGATCTCACACACTCAAGAACTAAACTCTAGGCCAATTTTTTTTGTATATAAAAAATATATTTTATTTTAGAACCACAAGTAGGTATAAAAATACTTTCTCAGATTGAGATGCTATAGTTGAATACTTTCAATTAGCAATAGACTTTTAAATGCAATAGTTAGTTGTTGCAATAGGCAACACAAGGTAACACAATTTATAACGTTGAGCTCAATGTTTTTTTTTTTTTAAGTAAACGCAATATCAATTACTTTGCATGGGTTTTTCTTACTCAGGGCTGGATCCTGGATTCAGGCCTGGTGCATCTCCTATAAACAGTTGAAAGAAATCGTTTTTGTTACACAGGCGATTTTTAAGGAATATCTGTAGGTTTCAAAAATCGACAGAAGAATTTGTGACAAAAACCAGGCAATGTTATCCTATGGAGGAAAGTTTGGTTATCGGAAAATCAGTTGTAATTGCTTTGTAGGGTCAGTGCTGGGCACAGAGATCCAATCCAGCACTGGGATTTCTCCTGATAACAGGTGAGTAATTTTGTTTTCGTTGATCGGGTGATTTTTAGTGAATATTTCAACGTTTTCAAACTTGACACTTGGAAGAAATTCTAAGTGAAAACCAGTCAGTGTTACCCTATGGAGAAAATGTGAGTTATCGGCTTTTAGGTAACTACTCAACTGGCAGAGTTAGGGTTCTGGGGTAAGACTCGGGGGGGGGGGGGGGGGGGGGGGGTCTCCCAGGGTCGGGTAGGTACAGTTGTTACACCCTCAGCGGCACAGGGGCAGCCGGGTGCACAGAGAGTAGGTCCAATGTTAGCCTATGGCGGGCAGGGAGCCTTTGGTTGGTGGCTGCTTGCAGGCAGGCCACACGGCTGTGGGAGCGGAGCTCCTGGTCACTTACACAGGGCAAGTGGGGAAGTAGGATAGAACAGATGCTGCACTTCCAGTGGCACTCGGGCGGCTGGGTGCAGGGTGCTTTTGAGCCGTCTGGCGCTCAATGTATTTCAATGGAAAAGCTGCAAGCTCGGGGACGGAGATTCTTCAGGTGCGACCACCACTTCGAGAGGTAAGTTGGGGAGCTGTGGGTTAGGTAGGCACCCAGGAGTTGGGCACAGGGGGCCGCAGGGCGCCGGGTGGAGGGGTGTCTTTTGGCATTGGGAAATCTTACCCTCTGCTGGTCGTGGTTGGAGGGGTCCTTGGTTGTGAGGCTGCAGGCGTCGGGAGCGTCGAGGAGGGTCCTTGGGTGCTGGATTTTTGGTCAGTCGCCGGAGGGACGTCCTCGTGGTATTTGTTCACTCAGGCACAGGCCGGGCTTGGCGGGTGCAGAGTGTGCTGGATTTGCGGTTCCTGGCTTGGCACCAGGGGTTGTTGCTGTTTGAGCAGAACGTGCTCGTGGGAGTCCCAGTCTTTAGATGAGCAAGGTAGTCCGGTCCTCTGGGGTTTTCGAGGTTGCTGACCACAGGAGACGCCGGGATTTAGCAGGAGCAGATTCGAGGGTCGACAGGCCTGTAGGGCTGGGGCCAAGTCAGTTGGTGTCATCCTCTTGTTAGCAGCTGCACAGCAGGTCTTTCGTCTTGTTTCGGAATCGGGATGTGAGGAAGGAAGGTTCAGGGTGCCCCTAAATACTAAATTATGGGGCGTTAACAGGTAGGCAAAGGTCAGGGACCAATGGGTCCCTTTCCTGGGGTGAGTACACACCCTGTCCTGCCACTCTGCAGTGGGAGGGGGCAGGAGCCTAGTCCTGATTGGGTAGGACTCCCCATCCTCGAGATGGCGGGAGCCCGGAGTAGTGCTTCACCTTGCCTCCCCCACCTGAGGGGTGGGGTTGGCAGAGGCTGGCACACCCCCTTTCCTCCCTGGGTTTTCCCGCCAGAGTGGGGGTCAGAAGCGGTGGGGACCAGTTGCTGAGTACAGCAAATGGTCTGGGGAGGCTCACAAAGGCGGCAGGCCTTTGAAGCTTCCCCTGCCCATCCTGGGGGAGGAGGCTTGGAACCTCGTCCCAGGGTTTGCATTGTTGCATGCCCACGAGCGGATGGCTCTCTACCCAGGGGGCCAGCAACCTGTCTGCTGGGTGGCAGCCTAGGCAGCCTCTCAGTCAGGACACTGGTTGTGGGTTAGTTTCAGGGGGCAACTCTTAAGTTGCCCTCTGTCGTGCATTTTACATTAAATCTCACACTGGCATCAGTGCGGGTTTAATGTGCTGAGAAGTTTGATATCAAACTTGTCAGTCTTCAGTGTTGCCATTATGGTGCTGTGGAGTTCGTGATGACAACCTCCCAGTACCATATACTCTTAATGGCAGCACTGCATTTACAGTGCCTAGGAATGGACCTGGGTACAGTAGGGGTACAGGGCTCATGCACCTGTACCCACACCACTGGCATAGTGCACTCAGGGGTGACTGATGTATGCCAGGGCAGTGTTTGTGGGCATGGCACACAGGGATGTGTGCCATGTCGACTCTGTTTTGTTCTGCACCAAGACACTCAGCCTGCAAAGGCAGTGTGTGTTTGTGTCAGGGCACAGGGCCTCAAAGGGTGGCACAATAAGTGCTGCAGCCCTTAGGGGCCTTCTCTGGTCACAGGGCCCTGGGTACCTAGGGTACAATTTACCTGGGGCTGACATATGGCCAGAGATGCCAATTGGGTTTAGGCTTAAATACAGTTTTTAGGGAAGGAACACCGTCCCTGGGCACCTGATTGGCAGGAGCCCCGGGCACACTCAGTCAAAGTACATCAGCAATTCAGCAAAAAGTGGGGGCATACCATGCAAGAAAGATGGCACTTTCTCACACATGAACAACTGGATCCAAAATTGCATGGACTCCCTCACACCCATCAACCCCAACAAGCCTAGATCAAAAAAGCAGGCAAGCTTGTACACAGAAGACCTCCGACCACTGACAGAACTACCAACAAGGCTGCACTCACACTATCGCTGCAAATAAGAGACACCAAGAAAAAAGCACTAATGGGCTGCATCGACGGATGCTGCACGGAGATCATCTCTATTGTCAAGGATTTCACCTCTCCCTCAGCCACTGTCAATAAAATTGCTGCCATCCAACAACTCTGCAACAACCTACCTAACTTCATCCACAGAAAATCATAACCCTCTACAGCAACTTGGCACACCACCCCAACCCCAGAGAACTCTTCGCTAACCTACACACCCACCCCCAGCCACCTGAACAAATGGACAACCCTAATCAGAAACAACACTGCGGCAATCATGTGAACCGTCTACTCAGGGTCCCCAATGTGGCCCCACATCTACAACCTGGATTCATCGCCAATCGGCACCACCCTGACCCTCATCAACACCACCCACATGTCTGCCACTTTCCTGTATGAGTGAAAACTTGCAGAAATCAATACAGTCCCCTAGTAGCCCACAGCTGACCCAAATCAACGGAGCAACTCGCAACCCACTTCGAACATCACCGTCTTCTAGACAACACTGAATCTGGATTCAGAAAGAACCACCGCACTAAAACAGCACTCATTGTGGCCACCAACAACATTCCCACATTCAAATTATCCTGGACTAAGAAGAAACCGTGGTTCTCATCCTGTTCGACCTCTTTGCTGACTGCCTCCCATAACACCCTCATTGGAAGACTCCATGAGATTGGCATACAAGGACCTGCTATCAATTGGATCTTTTCCTTCCTTGCTAGAAGAACACAAAGTGTCAGGCAGCCACTCTTCACATCTGAGGCCAAGAAATTGACATGAGAAGTCCCACAAGGATCGTCCCTCAGCCCCACTCTTTTCAACATATGCCTGGCACCCCTTGCCAACAGAATTCGATCACAAAACATCACCATCCTCTCCTACGCCATTGACACCCAACTCATCCTCTCCCTTATGTACAAGACAACTACCGAAAGACCATGGTAGCAGACTGGATGCGACGTAACTGACTGAAGCTCCTCTCCGACAAGACGGAAGTGCAGGTCTTTAGAAACTAGACCTCCCCATGAGACGCCACATTGTGACTGTCTGAGCTAGGACCAACTCCCATACATACACAGACCATGCAAGAAATCTAGGGATCATCCTATACGATAAGCTCAACATGACAGCTTGAGTTAATGAAGTGTGCTTCTCCTGCTTCCACATCCTACGCATGCTGCCAAAGATCTTCAAATGGTTGCCTCAAAACACCCGACGGACCATCACGTAAGCACTCCGCACCAGCAGGCTGAAATACCGCAACACACTCTGTACCGGAATCTCCAAACAACTACACCTACGTTAGACGGAGAACCTATACAACTCGGTCGTTACACAGCGGTAGCTTTACAACGCGGTCATTGCAATGCAAGTCGTTGCAACAACTTGCGCTGGATGGCGCTCTTCATTAAGGAATAGTATGATTTACTATTCCAACACCTTCCCTACTGTTATGTAGGCTGGAGTTGGAATAGTAAATCATACTATTCCTAAGTCCAGCGCCTCTAGCGCAAGTCATTGTAACGATTTGCGTTGTAACGAACGAAATGTAAACTACCGCGTTGTGAATGTATGCGATGTAACGTTATACATTCATGCCGGACCAACCAGAACATCGCTTCAAGCCCACTAATCGTCCTCCCACGCTGCACCCACATTTAACCACACCCCAGGAAGCTTTACTGGTTCTCCATTCACAAGCACAACCAATTCAAACTTCTCGTGCACGCATACAAAGCCCTACAAACCAGAATACCTGAACAGTCACATACACTTTCACCAACTCACCAGAGACACTTGCTCTGCCTCACCCTGACACACTCGCGGCATCCGCAGAGGCAAAACTGGAGGTTCGAGGCATGTGGGCTGCTGAATTCATATCTGTGCATAGATCGCCGCCTAGTGTTGGGTCCGGATGTTTGCACGTTGTTGTCCTGGAAGAGTCTTCGAAGTATCACGAGATAGGTGACTCCTCCCCTGGACCACAGTGCGCATGGGCATCCTCTCCATCCCCAGATTGTTTTTTTCCGCCATTGGGTTCGGATGTGCTTATCTTAGCTCAAGTTAGGAAAATTTAGTTTAAGGCCAAAAGGCCTTTAGTTTTCGTCGGTACTGTTCCCGTTCGGTATCGACTGCTTTCTTAATTAGTTTAGAAACTTCTTCCAGGACCGAACATCGACCTTACATCGACGATGGAATCGAGGACCCCATTCAAACGGTGTCCTCTATGCCACGCCAAATACCCACACATCAACGTCCACCCGGTATGCAACAAATGTCTCTCACCGGATCACGACGAATCGAAATGTATGGCCTGTGCCCGATTCCGATCGAAGAAGACTCTCCGGAACCGGCGGGCAGCGAGATTAGAAGCGCAGCAATCGGCGCCTGCCCCGGCCAACATCTTCAGCACCGAGGACGAAGATGTTGAGAGCGTGGAAGAAGTAAACTCCAGCCCCGCTTCCGACCAAGATTCCCGATCGGAAGACGCCGGTGAAGTGCTTTTTCACAGGGAAGAAGCCGTCGACGAGGTAGGAAACTACGATGAGGCCTTTGGGGCCGAAGAAGATAGCTCTAGCGAACAGCCAGGCCTACCCGTCGATACGGAGGCCGTCAAAGTGCGTCATTCTACGGCTCCGGTCAAGGGATCGCCTCCGGGCCTTACCCGAGATCAATCCCAAAGTTCTTCAGCCCCGCCTTCGGGCCCGGCTTTGAACATCCAGCACAAGCCATTATTACCAAAGACGACTGGTTTCCCTTCAACGAAACCGATCGTCGCACCAGTTCCACCGAAACCAAAAGTGAAACTGGCCATCGTCGGCTCGAAGCCCTCGAAGACCTCCACTCCTTCGACGCCAGCACAGACCATCGGCTCCGAACGCACTAAGAGGGATTTCGGCGCCGAGCTCGCTGCAGCGGATATCGGTACCGACCCGAAAAGGAAGGCCCTCGGTCCCACTAAAGCGCCTCGGCCCCTGGCACCGAAGCAGTCGGCCCCGACCACCAAAGTCAAAATGGCCGCTCCATCTGAGTCCACTTCCAAAACTGCAGCACACGCCAAGTCATCGACTCCGACGACCGCTGATACCTCTCTTCGGATCGATGACCCTGTGGCTCCAAAGCAGTCGGCGCCTACCTCCACGGTACCGACCAGCACCAAAGAACCTTCGGCGTTCTCGGTGCGACAAGTCGTGGCGTCATTGCAACGCATCAACGGGCTGCCCTCCGATCCATGTCGGGCCCCGACACGAACCAGGCTCCAAAGGCACCCTCGGCACCAACCAGCATCACTTTTGGTTTGCCGCCATCCACGGCGCCGAAGCTGTTCGAGATCCGAACACGTGTCCGCCAGACACAGTCCCCATCTGCTGGACACTCACCTTCTGAGCCTACACAGCCACAATTCATCGAAGCCGACACTGGCAGACTTATGCTCCGCAAACGGAAGATCACTCCAGAGAAAGCCTTGGACTCCTACAGAATACCTCTGAAGCATAAATTGCCATCCGAGTCGGAACCGGTTCTGTATGAACGCTTGCACACCTCCTATCAGGATCCCCAGTCCTTTTCTCCTACGCCCTCCGAAACGGACGCAATGGAGGACTACATGGGTGATGATACCACCTACCCTAGGGATATCGATCCTGAAGAGCAGCAGGACCCAGATCAAGCATGGGATGACCCTACAGACCAGGGTACCGCGACAGATACCCAGGACACGCAGCTTTACGGCGCCAAAACATCTCCCACAGAGGACACTGCTGCCTTCAATGCCCTCATAGAACGTGCTGCCGCCAATCATGGAGTACAACTCCACGCTGACACGGTTGAGGAAGACTTCTTAGTGGACACTTTCGCCTCCTCCGAGAGGACTGTCAAAACTTTGCCCATGTTGAAAGGTGTTCTCAAACCAGCAAAGAACATTTTCAAGGAAACAACCAGAGCACGGGTGCTAAACCCCAGGATTGAAAAAAAATACAAACTTGCGCCCGGAGACCCTATGTACATTAGAGGTCAGTTACCTCTGGACTCCATGGTGGTTGCTAACGCTCACAAACAACAGGTGATGCTCCTCCCCCAGACAAGGAGTCCAAGGTGCTGGAGACCTCAGGCAAGAGAATTGCAGCTCAAGCAGCAAACATCTGGCGCATTGCCAATACACAGGCCCTCCTGGCCCGCTATGATCGTTCACACTACGACACGCTAGAATCACTACTCCAGCATCTGCCAGATGAATACAAAGAGGCAGCGGAGCTCCTCGTCAGAGAGGGACAACTCCTTACCAACGCATCCATTAAGTGCGCACTGGATGCTGCCGACACTGCAGCTAGGGCAATTAACACCAGCGTCATGTTACGCCGACACGCTTGGTTAAGAATCTCCGGATTCAAACCAGAGATTCAAAACAACATCCTGAATCAGCCAGTCAACCCCGACTACTTATTCGGCCCAGAAGTGGACACCACCTTAGAAAAAATAAAGAAAGACACTGACACTGCGAAGTCAATGGGGGCTCTGCAAACGCAGCAATTTCGTAGTGGCTCCTTTCGTCGCCCCGGGAATAGAGGAGCAGCTAGAGGCCAGGGGTCACAGCAGCAATACACTAAAGAGGGCACACAGAGTGCCTACGATAAAACCAACAGAGGCGGATATCGTGGCTCCAGCACCAAGGGCAGAGGACGTGACGCCCTCTCCCTTCCCCCCGACCACATAACACCTGTCGGGGGGGGACACTCCAGCGGTTCCTGTCCACCTGGAAAACCATCACCACAGACAGGTGGGTCAGGGACATTATCCAGCACGGTTACTGTCTCGAACTAACCTCCACTCCACCCAACATACCGCCAAAGCACCGTCCTATGTCCGTAGAGCACTTAGCATTATTGCAGCAGGAAGGGCTTAGTATGCTGCAAAAGGGTGCAATAGAGGTCGTGCCCATCAACCAGCAGGGGACAGGGGTGTACTCTCTGTACTTCCTAATCCCAAAAAAGGACGGGCCGCTCAGACCTATACTAGACCTGAGACCCCTCAACCACTACATTCTTTCAGAGCATTTCCATATGCTCACCCTACAGCAGGTTCTCCCGCTGCTCAGCCAGGGAGACTTCCTAGCCACACTAGACCTCAAAGATGCGTACTTCCACATACCCATACACCCATCACACAGGAAATATCTCAGGTTCACTATTCAGGAACAGCACTATCAATTCAAAGTCCTCCCCTTCGGCGTGACAACAGCACCCAGGGTTTTCACCAAGTGCCTAGCTACAGTGGCTGCACATCTACGGAGACAACACATTCACGTCTACCCTTACCTGGACGACTGGCTTGTTCAAGCAAAGTCAGCCCAGCAATGCGCCAGCCACATGTCCCTCACCATCCACCTTCTTCACAGTCTGGGATTCTCACTAAATTACCCAAAATCTCATCTCCAACCCGCACACGTACAACAGTACCTGGGCGCAACCATAAACACTCTGGCAGCCACAGCTCAGCCAAATTTAGTGAGGATCAACAGCATACAACTGCTGATCTCAAAGTTCAAACCTCAACACTCCCTTCCTGCGCGAGTGTTCATGCAGTTGATAGGCATGATGGCCTCCTGCATCTTCATAGTCCCGCACGCGAGACTACATATGCGCCCGCTTCAGGAGTGCTTGGCACGTCAATGGAATCAGGCTCACGGGCAATTAAAAGACCTAGTGTTGGTGAGCGGTCGGGCATACAACTCTCTGCATTGGTGGAATCCACAAAACCTTTGCAAGGGCCGACCGTTCCAAGAGCCAGTTCCACAAATAATACTGACAGCGGACGCCTCTCTCCAGGGATGGGGAGCTCATGTGCTCAGCTACACAGTGCAGGGACTATGGACGACACAACAAAAAAAGATGCACATCAACGTTCTGGAACTGATGGCAATCTTCCTAGCCATGAAGGCATTCAAAGTACACTTGTGCAACAAAGTCGTGTTGATCCGGACGGACAACATGACTGCCATGTACTACATACAGAAGCAGGGAGGAACACACTCTCCACAGTTGTCTCATCTGGCTCAGAGCATGTGGAAGTGGGCCATTCAGAGGAACTTATTCCTCATGGCGGAACACCTCCCGGGCAAGGACAACCAAATGGCGGATCTGCTCAGCAGACACAGCCACCAAATGCACGAGTGGGAGCTACACCCATCAGTACTCCAACCGTACTTCCAACAGTGGGGTCATCCAGAGATAGACCTATTCGCCACAAACGAAAACGCAAAATGCCAAAGCTTTGCCGCCAGGTTCCCACATCCACAGTCACGGGGCAATGCGATATGGATGAACTGGTCTGGCAGATTTGCGTACGCTTTTCCCCCAGCGCCATTAATACCGCTGGTGGCACGCAAACTGCGACAACACTCACTGACACTCATCCTAGTTGCTCCAACGTGGGCGCGCCAGCCATGGTACACCACCTTTCTGGAACTTTCCGTGGTGCCGCATCAAAGGCTGCGGATAAAACCTGCACTTTTAACGCAGAGCCATGGCGAAATTCAGCACCCAGATCCGCAACAGCTGAACCTGGCAATCTGGCTCCTGAAGTCTTAGAGTTTGGCTACCTAAACCTGCCACCTGACTGTATGGAGATCATCAAGGAGGCCAGGAGACCCACTACCAGAGCTTGCTATGCGGATAAATGGAAAAGGTTTGTCATTTACTGCAACAACAATGACATTAACCCGCTGGACGCATCCATTTAAAACATCATCTGTTACCTCCTACACCTATACCGATGCAATCTGGCATACAACTCCATATGTATCCATTTAACCGCGATAGCAGCCTATCTTCAAAACAGGCCGCACCTCTCTTTATTCAGAGTGCCTGCCATCAAAGCCTTCTTGGAAGGACTTAAACGAGCGATTCCCCCAAAACACCCACCAGCACCGGTGTGGAACCTCAACTTGGTCCTCACCAGACTCATGGGTCCACCCTTCGAGCCTCTCCACTCATGTGAGATTCAATTCCTCACCTGGAAAGTAGCTTTCCTAATAGCAATCACTTCGTTAAGACGAGTTAGTGAACTCCAGGCACTAACCATTCAAGAGCCATTCATACAGGTTCACGCAAACAGGGTCGTACTACGTACCAACCCCAAATTCATGCCTAAAGTAATATCGCAGTTCCACATGAATCAAACCATTGAACTGCCTGTTTTCTTTCAAAATCCACAAAATGTTGCTGAGAGAATGCTCCATACACTAGATGTAAAGAGGGCCCTCATGTACTATATAGACAGAACTAAGGACTTTAGGAAGACAAAACAACTCTTCGTTGCCTTTTCTCCACAACACAAAGGCAACACCATTTCCAAAGCAGGTATAGCCAGATGGATCGTTAAATGTATTCAAATTTGCTATCAAAAAGCTAAACGCACACTAACGATTCCCCCACGAGCCCACTCAACACGAAAGTTAGGGGCGTCCATGGCTTTCCTGGGAAACATTCCTTTACAGGAAATATGTAGAGCAGCCACATGGTCCACTATACATACATTTACAAAACACTACTGTGTAGATGTTCACTCAAAACAGCAGGCAGCTGTAGGACAGGCTGTTCTCAAAACTCTTTTTCAGACTGCTGCAGCTGGCACTGGTAGCCGCCGCTAATAGGAGGTACTGCTATGTATTCTATGCACAGATATGAATTCAGCAGCCCACATGCCTCAAACTGAATATGCTACTTACCAGTATGCATCTGTTCTTGGCATGTAGGGCTGCTGACATTCATATCGCCCACCCTCCTCCCCGGCGCCTGTCGCAGCTGCAGCTCTCAGAATTACTGTATAGCATGGTCATCACTTACTGTATCTACTCCATCACTGCCACAATGGCGAAAAACAATCTGGGGATGGAGAGGATGCCCATGCGCACTGTGGTCCAGGGGAGGAGTCACCTATCTCGTGATACTTCGAAGACTCTTCCAGGACAACAACGTGCAAACATCCGGACCCAACACTAGGCGGCGATCTATGCACAGATATGAATGTCCGCAGCCCTACATGCCAAGAACAGATGCATACTGGTAAGTAGCATATTCAAGCTCTCATTCTCCTACATTGCACCAAGACATGGAACAAACTCCCTCAACACTTCAGATCCTCTTCACTTTTTGAGTCCTGGAAGAAGCTGAAGCTCTTCATATAGGCACCTTGGAGATCACACACCTGCCCATTTGCCATGGACACCGGTGATTACTGTGCTATAGAAATCAACATACTATAACAAATGCACACTCATGCAAATGGAGCTATAAAAAACAAAGAATAATACTCATGATTCAACAAAAACACAAGAACATAATACTCACAGTTTCCAACCAAACAACCCTACGTTTAACTACAACACTTTCCCCCATCAATCAAACCAAGACAAACGCATACATCTTGCAAACTGGCACTCATACTAACCCAACACCAACAAGCCGGTTAAACCGGCCTGACAGTAAACTGAGGAAGGACAAGACGAGAGAAGCTAAACAAAATACTCAATCGCAAACCTTTAACAGTTCCAATCTTAAGAAGGAGATGTACATTGGACATAGGCAATATACAATTCTTATAACATGAAGAACATGGTATTATGCAACCCTTGCAACTATGACGGTGTGTCTCAACACTTGACTCTAGAAAAATAGAATGTTTGTTTTTCAAACTTTACAAATAAAAAAGAAAGCTGGGTTTGTTTTAGCCCTTGAAACTAAAACTGTCTTAACTTTTCACCTTAGAAAAATAGGATGAAAATCTAACTTGCAACAAAAAATAGGGTATAGCTCAACCTTTACCCACTAAACACAGGGTATCTCTCAACCAGTGGCACATAGTGTGTATATCAATTCTAGGAACACTGGACCTGGGAAGACACACTGGCAACAATTAAACCTCATCACAGGTCTTGGCTAATGGAATATTACAAAAGTAAAGATTAGAGACAGAAAATTATACTTTATATTTGATAAGTTTGTACTAAGTTTTGCCAACAGAATTGTGCACATATTTCCCACATGAATCATGTTGTTATGACAACATCTTGAACTCAAGCTACCACCTTAAAAATTAGAATCGTAAATCTCATAGAAAGTCTTAACATGGCTGTGTAGAACTTATCCCTACATTGTCAGTGATCTGCTGTAGCTAGCTGTTGTCCCAGGAGTGGATCTGAATAAAGAATCCTCCCGAAATGCTCTTTTCATCAAAGGCACATCCACAAAGAGAAGTAAGTAGTCCTTTTCTCCTTCTGATGAATGTTGGTGTCATCCAGGAAATTCTGTTGCCGCTGTGTAAGTCAGTTCGCATCAGCGGGCATTTATAGTTAATATCTAGGTGATCTAAAGGCTCTAGCTTTTAGGACTAGAAATTAAAGACTTTATTAAAACACAGATCGGGTAAACTGTGGACTCTCACAATTTACTTTTTCTCACTCACCTTCAACCCTGGTCTTACTCCTAGGTAAGGCAACTAGGAGAAGTCTAGATCTCTAATAAGCTGCTTGTCTATGCAGCTGTAGGCCCCTCTTAATCCGTTATTGTCTGTCGGAGATGTGCATCAGCAACTTGAACTTATTTATTTGATAGAATTAGCTAATGCCTTTTTTTTTTTTTTTTTTTTTTTTTATAGTTTTTATTATTAAACAGTCATCGGTGTAGATAGGACAATGCAGAGGATCAGACAATGTATACATTACAATAATTACAAATCGGGAATTAGACCAGCATTATACAAGGAGGAAAGTCACGGGGAAGGTAGGTCATCTTGATCATTGCATCGAGGCGGTGTACAAATCTCACCACGGTCAGTATTCCACGGGCCCCATATACGAGACCACTTTTTAGGGCATCCCCTTGCCAAGTTAACTGTCTTTTCTCTAAACATGCACCAATCAAGGTTCCTTTCCAAGGCCTCTAGAGTAGGTGCATGATTCGCCCCCCATAATTGGGTAATATTTCTTTTTGCCAGCATGAATCCTAATGTGGCCCACTACGTCTGGTGATTGTTGAGATCCGTGGGTACCCAAATGTTTAAGAGGCATCACCTCGCCGCCGGGTGGAGAGAGACATGCAGTACCTCATTAATCGTGGCATGTACCTTAAGCCAAAAGGAGTTAGTGTTCACATTCCCAAATGATGTGTAGGAACGTGCCCAGGAGGTCACAGCACCGTTTGCACTCTCCAGTGTCAGACCACCCCATGTGTACTAATCGAGGTCCCGTAATATATATCCTGTGAAAAATCTTCATCTGTACCAATCGCAAGCGCGCTGGGATGGCCACAACTCTTGGGGAGGATACTGGTATCTGCCAGTCCTCGTTATCTAGCTCGACCCCATTTTTCACTCACTTATCCTGTAATATCTGGAGGGGGTCTATCATGTGGTTGATTAACTTTTTGTAAATTAGGGAGATAGATGGTCACCTTCTCGATAAAACTAAGATTCTGTTCTCTAGGGGGGAGGCTTCCGTGGGAGCAGTCCCTTTAGCTGCCATGACGTATTTTTACACCATATTCATCAGTATTGTGTTTGGTAGTGATCATTCGTACAAACCATTGATTCTGAGATGCAAAGCTCTATGACCCTCTGTATCCTCTGAAAGTGTCATGTGATGTCTCATTTAAACATTGTGTGTGGTGCTGTCTCATACGCATAGTTGTGTAACTTAAATTATAAAATGATACCTGGGGGAATAATAATGTTAAAAACACCCAGTTTTGTGTTTGTCACAAATTTTCAGACATGACGTTCCAAAGCAGTCTGAATTCAATTTCAACCATTCCTGGGCAGAGCTCTGTTGAAATTTCATAGGATTGTTCCTCATATTCTGTCTTTCAGGGGATCCAGTAGCTACTTCTGGGATTTCACAGAGCTTCGCAGATTACAACCTAACAGTTTCCCAGCAGGAGATGCAGGATGAACAAGGAAGCACAGGCGAGTCTTCCATGCAACAGACTTGTAATTTCTTCTCAGCCCCCATTTATTTCCAAATATTTATTGATATGTGTTTTACAGGAGAGACTGCGTTCACATCTCTTATTTTACCAGACACGAAAAAGGAGGCCGAGACTTGTTCCATAGGTCATCAGGAGTCTAAGATAGAAGAAAACTTATGTGATCCTATAGGTGAGTAGAAGTGTCCCTTCTGTAAACATGTGTGAGTGACTTCTTCTAAAGCCACATTTGTTTAGTATTTCTTCTGTGGTCATCTAGTTATTGAAAGCTGCAAATTCTTCACGAGCTCATTTAGTGGTGGGTTCCTGCATGCTGGTTTCCCAGGACCACAGAAACTATTTCGCCAAACCTTTTACCACCTTTATGCCAAGCCTTTGACGCTTGTTCTCTTCATCCTTATTGCACTATTGGGCAGTCTGGCGATATATTGTCAATCGGTGATTGTAGTTTTAGTGACTTGGGTACATTTAGCTGCCAAAATTAGCTAATACCTTAAAGTACTTTTGCACAAGACTGATCAGTATTGCGTCTGGTGTTAATGACTTGTGCCATCATCAGTAAGATATGAATCATTGATTCTGAGACCTAAATCTCTGACACTCTGTACCTCCTTGGGGTCTAGGTGTGTTGGAATGTCTCCTGCGTACATTGTTGTGTTGTAATGTCTCATACTCACACTTGTGTAAAGTAAATGATAAAGTGACATATGATTAATAATGTGCAAGGTCCCCCAAATTCATGAGATTTTTAACTAATTTGCAGATACGACATTTCAGAGTATTCTCAATTTAATGTTTTGTTTAGTTCTGAAAAGTGGTTTGCTGAGATTTCATAGGATTGTTACTATCATTCTGTTTTGTCTTTCAGGTGATCCAGATGCTGTATATGGGATTTCACAGAGTTTTCCAGATGAAAAAACACTGTTCCAGCAGGAGATGGAGGATGAGCAAGGACTCACAGGTGACTTATATGGCATCCTTACATGCAATACACTGTTTACATTTCTTCATGATATCATTTTAATTCTAAGGGTTTACTGGTTTTTCTTGTTCAGGAATGCCAGATATCACATGTCTTATTTCACCAGACATAAAAGAGGAGTCAGAGGCCTGTTCCATGGACTTTCAGGGATCTGAGCTGAATGGGAGCATTGATCATCTTCTCGGTGAGTCAGTGGCACCACCTAAAAAGACGTGTGTGGCCTCTTCTAACCCCGCATTAGGATAGTATAGCTTATAAATTTATCTCACTATAATAGTCTGTTTATTAATTTACTTTGCATGGCCACTAGTTTGTGTTCACCAACCATATTTGTAATTCTTTTGTTTGTTTTGTTTTCCCATACTCCTTAATTCATTTTGCGTTTAGTGAATTATTAGTCTGAACCGGTTTGAGAAATATGTTCCTGCCTTATACTTATCCCATATTCCAGCTACCTTCATGTGTCATTACCTGTTATGCTTTATGCTACCATGTTCAACATTGTCTGACCAGGGTCTTGGGTTAAAATGAATGCAAGGGGGGCGTGGCCAGCCATCATGGCCGTGAGGACGTGATCGTGTTTGGCTCTGTCCCAGATCCCTGCCGGAGAGCACATTAAGGCACCCAGTTTCGACCTGAGGAACGAGATAACAATGACGATTGGCGCCTAGAATACAGAGACCACCCTGGAAGCCGCAACAGACAATGGGGAGCCCGTGAAAGCAGGGAGAGAACCGGCCGGGAGCCCGGCCGCCTAGGCAACATGGTGGCCGAGCTCCGTTGTAGCTAGACTTGCTCCTCCCCTGAGAGCGTACTACTGCCTGGCGGTCGACGGGAGCACAATTGGAGAGATGGCGCCTAGTCCCGCGGGGGCCGTAGCACTGCTGGGTCTCGTCAAGGCAGCGGCAGTGGCTTGGGCGTGTCGTGTAGCTATGCCGCTGCCCGCATAAAATGGCAGCCTTCCCTAGAGAACGGGCTCGGCAGTGAGAGCCCCACCTGGAGGAGCTGAGCACATCAGGCACCGGGTGTCAGCCGGAGGACCCCAGGCAGCGGCTCGGACCCCAGAGACAGGAGCTATTGCAGGGATGAGCCAAGAGACTGCTGTGGCCCACACTGCACACCAGGTACAGCAGTGAGAGCAGCCTCCTACCATCTACAATATACTAATACCCCAACATGGCGGGGTAGAGGAACTCCCTTCATGCTGTGCTCATCACCAACAGTAACTGCCTTAGCTGATATTGTGGGGTCCTGGGACGGGTGAGGGGATTCTGCGGTCACCGGAGGGAGCTGCCTGACCTTAAGATGGCACCTATTGTTCTCGTCCTCAACATGTGGTGCACCCGGTCCAGGCGAATTGTTTGAAGCTGCGCCCTGGGATCGGCAGCGTAATGCATCTGCCGAGGTGTTCCGAAAGGCCAAGGGGGCCCGCTGAGAAGAGAAGGGGGCGTCGAGCGCTGAGGCCCTCACAGATTTCTGCATGATACTGCTGACCCTGTGATCGGGAGCCAAGCGCGTGAGGTAGAGAGGTGGGGGACTTGGAGCTGACCATATACCTCCCAAAAAGTGCAGCCTAAAACAGGAGGAACACCGGAGACGGATCAAAATCAGGAGCCAAGAGAGATGGCGCTTACTAGGAATATCTCCTGGTGACGCTCTGAGACTTCAAGAAAGCACTTAGAGAAGACATAACAGATATAAACACCTCATTTGACGTATTCAAGTCAGAAATGAGATCTAAACTCGAGCTCTGGTCTGATGTGGATTCTGTCGCAACTCGTACCCTTGACCTCGAGGCGAAGTGCCAAGACCTGGAAGATCGCCTCCAACCACTGGAGGAAGGATCACAGGCCCTCGTGGCCCAGTTGAACTCCACGCTTCTCAAATGCGAGGATTTGGAAAACAGCTCACAACGGGATAATATAGAGTGAATGGCCTGGAGGAATACATGGTGGGTCTATTCTCCAGGATTATTGGCGAGAGGTCTCCGGCAAGAGTGTGCACAGGGTAGGCTCGACTCAGCAGGGAAAGAATCAACGCCCAAGAGACATTCTGGCCAAATTCGCCTCCTTCAAGATCAAGGAACTGGTACTCCGCAAAGCTCGAGAAACCGATGAGGTAGACTATCGCGGGCGTCCTGTGCGCTTTTCCAAGCGTTGCCCAGGCCACACTGATGCGGCGCCAACAATTTCTCCTAATCGTATCCGCGCTGAGAGAACGACAAATCAGATATAGATGGACTTACCCGTTTGGACTTGCCTTCTCACTAAACAACAAACACTTGTCTGAGGTCGAAAAAGCAGCAACCTTACTGGGGCTAGGTCGATCTTCGCCGCTAAAAGACCCTACATCAAAAGAAGCCCCCGGTGAAAAGTGCCCGGAGCCTGGCAGAAACCCACCGGATCCCCCAAAAAAACGCAGTGACCGGAATCCGCAAACACTAATTTCATTCACCGGGCCTTCAAGACGATCCTCTGCAACCTGAACGATCTATCGGCACCTGAGATACAGCCTGGAGACACTCAATGGGCCTCAGGATGGTGTCCGCTGCGGAGCGGACGGGGGGGTGGGGAGGGGGGCGTCCTCCTCCCGCTTCGTGACCTAAGTCCCTACAGGAGAGCGCTTCTCAAGATGCATGTATGGTCCAGAGCATCCTTACTGACTTGATCCTAATTGGGAGTCAACCAGGAATACGGTCTCATTTGGAACTCTTGGGGGGGCTCTGGGTGCTGGAATGGTCCTGCCCCAGCAGTCGTCTGGCGATGCAGTCCACAAAAACTGCGCAGAACTTCACCCAATACTTGTTTTCTATTCTTATTCTGTTACTACATGTTCTACCCAGGGACAGCAACTCAAAGGTAATGGGGGGGGGGGGGGGGGAATAGGAGGGGAAGGGAGGTCTAGCTACTGCGCATCGAGGCTCGAGGAAAGGGAAGGGGGGGGGGGTTAAACTATTTACATGGAAGGACCTTAACTCCCCTAATAAAAGACAGTGCTTCTGGAAACTCTTGGGGGACCGGGGTCCGCAGGTGGTGGCGGTTCAGGAGTCCCATCTCAAAGTGGGAGAAGAGCACAGGCTAAAATATAGACATTTCCCCCTAGTATACCAGGCCGTTAGTCCCAAAAAACGGAATGGCGTTGCCCTCCTGTTTCACTCTTCCGCCCATTTCATCCACGAGGACAAGCAGAGCGATAGGAAGGGTAGATTTGTCATGGTCAAGGGGCTGCTAATGGGCAGGGCCTACACAATAGCCTCAATTTATGCCCCCAATGCAGGACAGGCAGATTTCGTCTCTTCCTTTTTGGAATCCTTAGCGGATTCGTGACTGGGGACATGATTATTATGGGAGATTTCAACCTTATCTGGGACACGCATGCAGACACGACGCACTCGCAAATAATTGGGGGAGGGGTGTTCAGCAAAACGCTGAAACAATCAATACAACAATTGGGCCTAATTGACATCTGGAGGTCCCTCAACCCCACCACGAGGGACTTCTCTTTTTTTCCTCACACACCCACAGGTCATACTCGAGAATTTCCCACATCTTTCTCAGCCAGTCGCTTCTGCATGCTGCCACAGCCTCCCTTCTTCTGCCTATGGCTATCTCGGACAATACGCTTCTGACTTGCATTCTCAATTGGCCGGCCCCACGATCCGAATCATCCAGATGGTACTTCCCGGAGGTGATCTGTAGGGATAGACTACACAGGAATGACCTTGGTAAAGCAATTAGGAACTTTTTCTCAGTTCAATGACCCTGCAGACACATCCCTAAAAAATAATTGGGACGCGTTTATGGCACACAAGAGGCCACTGCATCTTCCTAGGCACCTCCCTCAGAAGACTCCAGACTAAGGAGTGGTTGGACTTTAAACAGGAGATGCTTAAGGCGGAAAGAGCACACAAAGACGCACCTTCGGCCCCTTTACTTAAAACGGTCACAGCTCTTAAAGGGAAACTTAACGCTATTTATACCAAAACATCAGAGAAGATGATTCTGAGACTCCCAAGCACGTGGATATGAGGAGAAGGACAAGGTAGGCTCCCTACTAGCAAAACAACTGCGGGTCAAACAGAGGAAAGCCTATGTGAAACAAATTACCGACGACAATGGCACAACACACACTAGCAAAGAGGGGAAAGCATGGACATTCCACGACTTTTCCCACACCTTATACCAGGCCGACCCACTAAGGGAGACGGATCAATCACAATATTTAGACACCCTAGATCTCCCCCAGATTCCGTACTTAGCCAACGATAACTTGGCCGGTCCTATCTCTGCAGAGGAAGTGCAAGCTGCCATCGACTCCCTAAAACGGCATAAAACACCCTGCCCGATGGGTTCACGGCGCAGTTTTACAGAACTTTCTCAGCCAAACTGACCCCTGAACTCACCGCGTTATTTAATGCTATTGCAACCCACCAAGCAGTGTCACCGACCATGAGGGAAGCCCTTAGTTCCATCATCCCAAAAACAAGCAAAGACCCACAAAAATGCTCATCCTACAGACCTAACGCCCTCCTCAATCTAGACTCAAAACTCTACTCCAAAGTACTGGCCACTAGACTCTAGAAAATCCTCCCCGATCTCATACATCCTGATCAATCGGGATTTATCAAAGGGCGCCACACCCACAACAACCTCCGAAGGATATTCCACCTTCTAGATAAGGCCCAGAAAAAACTAATCCTGGCAGCCTTGCTATCACTCGATGCAGAGAAGACCTTTGACCAGGTCGATTGGTTTTACCTGAGGCTTTTTCTGTGTCTCTTCGGATTCTGTGAGGCCTTCGTAGGGATAATCCAAGCGAATTTTAGCGCCCCTAGATCTAGGGTCCTGGTGAATGGGGTGGCCTCTGACTTTTTTAACTTGGCTAAGGGGACTTCGCGGCGAGGGTGAGGCAAACCAGAGGATCAGCGGGATCAGATTCGGGACTGGAGACCACAAAATAGCCCTGTTTGCAGACGACGTCCTTCTACCGATCACCAGCCCAGCTACCTCCCGTTCTGCAATTAGTCAGAAGTTACAGCAGTTCGAAAGTATATCCGGCTTCAAGGTCAATCCGTCAATCTTTCATACTAAACCTCACTTTGCCACATGAGACACAGAGATTGCTGGAGGGGATATCTCCATTCAAGTGGGCCTGTAAAGCCATCACATACCTCAAAATCCAAATTACCCCAAACTAAGAGATTTATATAGGGCCAACTTCCCACCCCTTCTCAGACAACTTGCCGCTGATTTTAAGAAATGGAGTGCGGCCTATATCGCTTGGATCGGTAGGATTAACACGACAAAGATGAACGTATTACCCCGCCTTCTCTACCTCTTCCAGGGCTCCCTATCCAGCCTGACAAGGGTCTTTTTAACGAATTAAAATCCATGCTTATTAAATTCATCTGGCAGGAACAGCGGGCACGGCTCTCCTACCACCTGTTGACGAGGCCACGTGCTTAGGGGGGCCTCGCCTTTCCGGACTTTTTAATGTATTACAGGGCTGTTCAATTGCAGGTCCTGAACGAATGGTCACTTCGAGAGTCAGATAAATTGTGGCTCCATATAGATAGACAGGTGACGGGTAGAACAATATGGCACTTACCCTAGAGACACAAATCGGACAGGTCTGCCAACACTTACCGGAGTATTCCTACCTCCACCTCCCTTCAGGTATGGGATATGGTGACCAAAACTCTGCCACTGACCACATTCCCATCTCCTTACACACCCATCCATTTTAGCGCAGCCTTTCCTCTGGCACTCCAAGAAGGATCCTTTGACCTTTGGAGAGAGGGCGACTGCCTCATGATTTCGGACCTTTTTCATGGAGATAAAATAAGCCCCTTTGCATGTCCTGCTTCCATCTCCCACAAACCGAACTCTACCACTATACACAATTGGTACACTGGGTCCAACAACCACTACTTCGCCAAGCAGCCACGTGTGAATTACTCCCACTAGAAAAATGGGTTCGATCCGGCACTACGGGGAGAGGCTGTATCTCTTTTTTCTTTTTTACACTTCTGCTCACTTTGTCTCCGCACCGCACGCAGCGTCATAGATGATGTTGGGAGGGTATGCTACCATCACCACCCTCAGAGAAGCAATGGGATACCCTGTGCAAAGACATAGTGAAATTTAATCGCTCCATGCATCTGGGAGAAGCACACTATAAAACATTATACGATTGGTATCTCCACCCACAAAAACTACATTCAGTCTTACCTGACCCGTCCGATCGGCGAGGGTGCAGCCTTCTGGGGGACTTCAAACCTATATGGTGGGATTGTCTGATCATACGGCCCTTTTGGAAAGAGATTCTGTCCCAGATCAGGCTCATCCTGAGGTACCCGATTGGAAACTCTATGGAATACACCTTGCTGGGAATCCGCAACCCACTGTTCAAATACCAGACCCAAGAGGATAGATCGTTACATGTCTTCCTGATTTTAACTAAGACCTCCTTCCCACCAAGGTTGGGTCCACAGGATTATCGCCTTGTCTGGCATCCCCGCATCAGTACGTCCGCTTATGAGCCTCCCTGAGTACGGTTATTGGTGGTTCTTTTTATTCTTTGTCTCTTTTCTTCTTTTGTTGTTTTCATGGAACTGTATTTACCCACTTGGGTTTTATTAGTTTTACCAACGAAAGCGTTCAACTATTCCAGAAGCCTGTAAAGGGAGTTTGTGCCTGTATTACATCGTGGATAATGGAACTATTTACTGAACTAGTGCAAAATCCTCCTCCCAGAGTCAATTTACAGAAGCCGTTCAATATGTCCTATGAAACTGTGTCTGAATTTTAGCTGTCTAAGGACTGGACTGTGCACCTGTGGAGAAAACCTAAACGCACTGTTCTTGTTTTTGATGCATTGTTTGTAATCTGTGAAAAAATATAAATAAACGGATTTTGACAAAAAAAATGAATGCAAGTCTGTATTTCATGTTTATCTATTACTTGTTTACAGGTTTAATAAAACACTTGTCAGATCAAAAATCCTTGACAGTTGTACCATCTTCCTACTGTTTCTTGCCTGCCTGATAACGTCTTCCCTCATTGGACTGGAAAATCTGGTAGTCCATTAGAGGATTAAAGGATTTCAGGAACATAAAAGGAAGAAGGTTCTGCTGGCTCAGAGCACACCACCTATGGTCAAAGACGCTACTGTTTTTTTTGTCTTGTGTCTGTCTGTCTGTCTGTCTATGCCTGCTGAGACTGATGTGTCCTATGCCTCAAAGCATATGACTGTAAGGTCCATTTGCAGTATGAATACAGTCCAAGAGGTCGAAGTTGAATGATAAACAAAATTGTGGTTTCTCTCCATGTTGTCGTCCTTGATGACCAATCTGCCACTGACCTTGGGGCTTCACTCCGATAATCCTTAGATTTCTCGAAGGACTGGCATCCATTTTCTGCCAGATTAGATGATCTATCTGTCACAGTACCTGAATTCCCCTTTTTCTGTACATTGCACTGGGTTTCACCTGATCAATGGAAGCTACACTCACTGTGAACGACGGGCCATTATTTGTACGAAATGTCTACAATCCATTTAGTCCTGCTCCTACTCCTCCAGTATAGGTGCCAGGGATGAAATCTACAAAGATGTACTCTGCTGTGATTTGCTAGTGGTTCTAGATTTTAAAGGAGATTGTCAAGGGAGAAACAGATGTGAATCGCAGACCATGGGTTTCATCTGTCTACAATTCATCCGCATATATGGTGCAGCCAGGGGTAGACCTCCAGGGTATCAACTTAATAGGTGTTGCTTGATAGAAGAATTACTTTGAGTGTGACTTGCTATGTTGTCTGTTCAGGCCTAACTCTAGAGATTACAGTAGAATTCTCATAATCTGATATCAGAAATCCTGGAGCTGGAAAGACTCCAGAGCCAAGAAGGCAGCAGAATAAGTTTTGGCAAATAATTCTGAGGTTCAAATTAGAAACCAGAGATGAAAACCTCTGGAGCTGGAAGTCTCAGGAATTCTTAGACTGAATGAGCCAGAAAAAATGATTTTAGAAGCAGGCAAACAGTAGCTTGGACCAGAAAAAATAATATGGGAAACTGGCTAATACAAAGTACTTGCATAAACCTCTTCACTGAATTGGGTGCAGTTGGAAAGTGTTTCCGAGAGAGAATTGCTTCTTTGATAGTGTGTCAAAGCTTGGGATGATATTGATCATGCCTGATGTAAAAAAAACTGCTCTACTGCAACTCTGTGGATAAAAATGAAGAGGTGGATAATGGTGATAGTCCTCAGGGTTGGGTAATTTTCCTCCCCTTAGGACTCGATCACCATTATCCATGCAGCCTGTTTATATCCGCATGTGCCATCAAGCTTCATTGGTTTGCCATTCGGAAGATTGTGAATGAAAATCTTCAGTGAGTGAGTTATGGCCATAAATTAGCCTGAAATTCCAATGAATGGGGTTTTGATCAATATGGATAACTATGATGAAATGCTTTTATAAGTCGTGGTGTATGTACATCTGCAGCATCTTACCATGTCCCTTCTTCAGGACAATATCCCTTCCACTTGATCAGAGAGTGTAATTTTCCCTGCATACCTCTGTGTATGTGCGCTCTTTCTATAGCGAGAATCTAGGCAAAAGGTAGTTGAGGTTGTACAGGTCTAAAGATGAGAATAAATGTAATGACTGATAGCAAAGCTGATTGGTTTTTGGATTGCTAATGCGTTGTGGTGTAGAATTCTTTAAAGAGCTGCCTCTTCAACTCTTTTTTTAAAATTTGGAGTAGTGTTGGGTGACCCTGATGGATTTGGGGATGTTGTTCCAGATCCTGGGTGCATGGGAAAAGGTTTGCTGCTTTTTTTTAAATTTGTTTTTTTTACACTTCTTAGTCTGCAGTCCGAAGGGGTCAGGTTGCAGGTGCACTGAGAACCATCCACGATGGTGAGCTTGTCTGCAAGATAAGTGGGGTTGCTGATTATGATGGCTTTGCAAATGATTTATTTTGAAGATGGTTTGGGCCAGCAAGGGGAGGCAGAGGAGTTCCATCTGGATTAGGGTAATGCAATGGGGATCTGAGATCACAGATACCTTGTATTGAATATTGCTTTTGACCTTGGCAGAGTAATTAAGAAGGTCTAGAAGGTGGGTTACATATTCATGTATGAACTGGTTTTAGAAGTGGCACATCAAGTACTGGATGTAAGTGCTAACATTAGTGCCACAGGAACAAAAATTTTGATCATAAGAATGGGCTCACATGGATAGGTTAAAATGTTCCATTTCCAAATGATCAAGATAAAATAATTTACATTTTGGAACACTTAACAGGAGAGGCAGCATCTAGGGCAATACCTACAACAGCCAATCCTCAGCATCCACTGTTCTATTAATTTGCTGCATTTGAAAAGATTTGTCTCATTTCAAATGGGAGTCTGCAAAATACACGTAATTTAAAATTAAGTAAAATTACAACAAGATTAAGAGAAATTGTGCGAAATGTAAATCATTCACATTTGCGTTTTTGGTACAAGGATGCACTTCTACAAAATATGGCGAGCACCAGCTGCTAGCTTTCTATTGTCAATTGCGTTTCCGATTAAATTTTTACAGCAAATTGCGCACCTCTAAGTAAACATTTAACGTGAATGCCACATAATTATGCGAAGGAGCATAAAGGTGACATTTTGTGTAACATTCGTAAAATGTAAATTACTCAGACACAATTTCAATTTTGCCCAGGCATAATTTCAAAGTCACCAATCTGAATATAGGTCAAAAAGTGAGACCAACATACAATCAAAAGGCAAGTCCTGAGCCTAAGGTCATTGGGACCTGCCACAAAGGACCTTTCAGAGCAAAGAATAAAGCATTTCAGACTCTCCGTGTTTATATTGTGGAAATTGCCGAGTAATCCCACCCTTGGGAAACTTAAGAGCTCAACACTTACTGGATCAGAGCATAATATGTTCATCAACCACATTACCTTTGCTGGAAGCATGATACAAACCTGAGTCATGTTTGATTCTGGTGCCTGGGGAAAGTACTTTTATAACAAATTTTATGACGCAATAAAAATACCACAAGTATGAAAACAGATACCAGAAGAGATCACTGCAGCTGATGGTTCCCCCTGGCTACCAATCCTGTAACACATTCTTCTCTGCATTTGTTGAGGTCATGTCAAAATGAAGAACTGATCACATTTGATCTAAGTCGGACTGCCAAATTTCCAATAATGTTAGACATGTCATGGGTTGCCAAAGATAATACTCCTATAGATTGGCAAAAGATTATCATTACTTTGAATTCCATTTATTGTCTCCAACTTTGTTTCAGTCTGTAGGTAGTGAAGTAGTCCCCTTGGAAATTTTTAAAAGAAGAATTTTATTTAGTGCAAGTCATAAGTTTGCTTTAATAGTGTTCAGATTTCTCAGATGCTTTTAGTAATAAAGAAGCTGCACCACTATCTCCTAATAGACCCGATAGCTGTCTAATTAATTTAAAATGCAAAGGTCTGATTCATCTGCTAAAAACAATTAATAGGACCAGAAAAAGAAGTACGAAATAACCAAAGTGATCCTAGTTTTAAGAACGATTTCACACAAATGTGTCACTCTTCAACTGTTGAAAACTGCTATTTCCTAACACTCATTCAATAATTAGATTATAATCTTAATGGACCATATTTATATACTAAGTTATATAGAACTCGTTAGTTGACTTCAAAGAGAAAGTGTGTGGACCCCCCCCCCCCCCACACACACACACACACACACACACACACACACACACACACACATACATTCACTCTCTCTTTGTGCTGTTGTTTCTCTTCAAAGCCTGGGCCAGGCCTGGAAGTCCTGCTGCTGTGACCAAGAAGGTACACTGTGTTCTGACTAGAAAGATCTATAGAAAAGCTCAGCATACTGAAACCTCCGTGGATCTCGTCTTACAAAATTAGGCGTATTAGACTCACAAAGACCTTGTCAGCCAGCTGTCCAGACCCACACTAAAAACATCTGCATAGCTAGAGGGCTAAAGACGTACCAAGCGAATTACAGACTGCATGTATTCAGCTTAGAGGGACTAATAAATTCTGGCCTTATCTACCCTTCCCTCCTCTAGCCAAAAGTTGTGAGGTGGAGGTAGCTGACAAACTACAGAGCTACATGGAGGTCAGTAGTCTCCTTTTTATGTCCAATTGATTTTTCACCTTGTGAGATGGACACAGATGACAACTACAGATATTAAGGAAACATTCAGAGAGACCAAAGTCTATCCGCTGCCCTGATCCTATTGGATCTCACAGTGGCTTTTACTGCCATGGACAACGCAGTGTTCCTAGAGAATTTTCTCAATTGAACGTTGAAAGAGAAAATGGCTAAATTGTGATGTACCCTTCACAGAGAGTTATGACGGGTGCTCAGTTGAGTGTCTTTAAACGAAGGTCTGAAATTGAACTTCCTCAATTCTCAGTCTTGAAACTATGCCATTGTTGGGAAACACCTGACAGTGGCATTCTGTTACTCTTTGGAATCCATTTTCAATTCTTTGTTGACTTGATTCTCATCTAATGAAAGGTCCACACGCCTGATGTATTTAAGATTCTCTTGTAGGGGATTTCAGTGTATAGTCATAAGCACTTAAATAGTCTCTCCTACGTGCGGGGACCCTGAAGCACTTCCTTAGATATATCTTAAGTTGTCATCTTTCGCCTTTCTTCGGGAAGGCCTGCATAGACACTTAAGAGATAGAAAGGCAACAATGCAGCCTAACTAACTAGGCTACACTGGCCATTCCTTCATCTTGAAGTGAAAAGAAGACACCCAGCAACTTTAAATTTTGCAATTTATGGAGTTTAATACATATAGAAAACTCCCCTTCACAAAACTCCCTTTTTTATTTTTTCTTCATGATAGATTAAAGGAAAGGACAGAGAAGCCCCCATAGGCTGCCCTTTTATGTTTGAAAATGGACACTGTGCCTTTAAGAGTCTCCAGAGACCATCAGTATCTCGTGATGCACAGCCAGTGGCAATTACTTCAGTTCTTTTTTCTGGCTCCTGTTGGCAGGACCCTGGATCATTGAGCTCTACCAATTTTGGTATTTTTTCTTCAAAAATCACTTCAGAATTGACTTTTATTAGTTTCACTTGACGTCTTTGGTCTTTCTCTTCCATTTGCTGTATTTCAGTCAAAAATGCCATCCCTTTTTGACAAGTGTCCAGACTGTGGAAGAAAGAAAGCCAAATCTGACTCTCACAGAGTGTGTATTCTTTACCTGCCTGCTTTTCATGTTCCTGATGCCTGTCCCATATGTAAAACCTTTACCAGGCACACTCTCCGTGACAGGGAGAAGATTCAGCTTCAAGGTGTGGAAGACCGAAGAATACAGCAGACAACGTCATCAGGTGGGACTTCTGGGCGAGGAGAGGGCCAGTCCTCTACCAAAACCCGGTCTTCAGCCGCTGAGGGGCTCACCAGACGAGGAAGGGCTGAAAAACTGCATTGGTCGACGTCTAAGACGATGCCGACGGTGAGGGCAGGTATGGCGGCGATCTGTTCGCTGTTGACGCAGGCCTCTGAGTCGAAACTACTTTGACGCTCCACGTCGAGAAGAAGATTGAGCGAGGAGACAAAGTCTTTGACGGCGATCTCTGAGGTGAACGAGAGGGTCTAACCCTTGCTTCCGCCTCCCTCGCCAATGTCGACGCATCGGCACCGATCGACGTCGACTCGCCAACGTCGATCAGTGTCGGAGTCACCGACGGTCGCCGTCAGAAGACATCGCCGTCAGAGTCGAAGTCACTGGCGGTCTAGGACGAGACGTCACTGTCGATCTCAGACTCGATCAACCTTGAGTTTGTTGACGTCGAGAGGAAGTTCTAGGTTGACACGACGTCGAAGATCGCCGTCGACCGGTAGATTGACGCCAAGAGGGAGATCTTGCAGTGAATCTATGGCTCCTTCCTCACTTCAGGCAGCTCGTAAAAGTAGGAGATTTATTTATTTCTTGGATTCAGAATATTCACGAACATATTACCCTACGAGGATGCCACCTCAGTCTTCTCCTCGTCAACCAGAGGAACAGCCTCCTCCTCTTCCTCTGCTGCCTCTTCCATCTCCACCGCCTCCACCTCCTCCTTCTCCTCCACCACTACCACCTCCTCCTCTGCCTCCACCTCTGCCTCCACCTGGGCCTGCTACTCCTCGGCCCACAACTCCTACTGCACCTCGAAGACTGAGATCTAGGTCCCGTGTGAGAGATCGATCTTGCAGTCATCGACGTTCCTCCATTTGCTCTCATCACCGACATCGTTATGAGAGATCTCGCTCCCGACACACCAGGGACACGTCCTCAGCAAGTACTGGGAGATATTCGCCAACACTTTAGGATTTCCTCCTACAAGGGTGTCTCCTATCAACGGCATTACCACCTTTCAAGAGGTTTTAGTGCGAGGAGCCTCTAAACTGAATATTCCAATGTCCACTCAGGTGCCATCGACTTCCGTAATTTTCAAGACTCCACAGCAGAGACAAGCCTCTCGTCTCTTTTTCCCTCTGGTGCCAGGCTTATTGGAACCGGCGATGGAATTACACTTGACACCTTCTTCCATTAAATCCGCTCCTTCCAGGTTACAGAAAAAATATCGTCCGCCTGAGCAGGATCACACATTCCGCTGGATGGACCCCACCCCAGATTTTGTCATTGTTGTGGCAGCTAAGAAGCAGCATTCTACTGCTCCAACGTCCACAGTTCCACCTGATAAGGAGGGCTGTAAGTTTGATTCGGTGGGAAGGAAGGTATGCAACACAGCAGCTACCTAAATGAGCTAGTGCTACAGCCCTTTTGTGAAGGTATGACCGGTCCCTTTGGGAGTCTCTTCAGCAGTTCGCAGAGCTGCCTTAGGGACAAGAGGGAGGATTTTAACGAAATCCTGAGTGAAGGACTTATGGTTTCTAAGTGATTAGTGCAGCAGCGGCTTCATCACTTCTATCTGCACATAGATATTGCCACGGAGGACCTCTCAGAAGGCATTCATGGCTTCGCCTTACTTCTATCAAGCCTGAAGCTCAACAACGTGCCATGAACCTGCCTTTTTCTGGAACAACACTCTTTGGTTCTCATGAGGATGAGGAGATGGCCCGCATGAAGGCAGAAATGGAACCCTTGAAAGCCGTAGATCTTGAAAAAACTAAGGAACAGTGCAAATCTTTCTGCCCTTTCCAACGTCTGTACTCTTCAGAGATATCAGGGCAAACAGACCAATCAACAACAATCGTACCAGTGGTCGTTCCAAAAACGACAACCTAGAGGAAGGCCAGGACAGCAGCCTGCACATGGGAATAAGGTGCCTGCTCGTTCTAAGGCCTGACCCCTTTCTTCCCCCTCTTCTGTTACCCACTCCGGTGGGAAGAAGCATTCAACATTTCCTGGCAGAGTGGCAAAAAATAACACAGGACAATTGGGTTTTGAATATTGTAAGCAATGGATACTCGCTACGTTTCATCATCCCTCCTCCATCGATCCCTCCAACACACTCAAGATACCAACTGTGCCAGTTGCAATTGAAGGCCGACCCTCTCTTACAAAAAAGGGCAATAAAGCCTGTTCCTTCTTTACAAAGGTGAACAGGACTGTATTCAAGGTTCTTTCTGGTCTGAAAGACAAGAACGAGTTCAGACCCATTCTCGATTTAAGACATGCAAACAATTGGATTCGGAGAGAAAAATTCTGAATGTTAGCGTTACATCAAATCTACCCTCAAATTCATCGGGGGGATTGGTTATGCGCAATAGATCTGCAAGCCACATACTTCCACGTTCCCATAGTAAGGAAGCATCGCAAGTTCCTGAGGTTCACAGTAGGGAACAACCACTATCAATACTGTATACTCCCAATCGGCCTGAAATCAGTTGGACCTCCGATCTTCTCCTTCGTTTGGGTTTTCACTTCAATCAGACGAAGTCTATCTCGACACCTGTCCAGTGTCTTCAATATCTGGGAGCAACCATCGATACTTGCACGGCAAACGTGTATCCTTCGGAGGAGACTCTTATCGTTCCTTCGGAAGACTCGGGCTCTAATCACCATGTCTTTACCAACAGTGAGGAAGGTCTCCTCTCTTCTGGGCTCCATGGCATCCTGTATCTTTCTTACTCCAAATGCACGTCTCCACATGAGACCCTTGCAAGAATGTCTGGAGGATCAATGGTACCAGAGAATAGGGGATTGGGAGGACAAGATTCAGATGTCACAACATGCTCTCCAGTCCATCAGATGGTGGTGTTCTCCCCGCAATTTACAAGGGATTCCCTTCAACAAGGAGATACCGACGCAAACCATATTAAGATTCTTCTCTCCTCGGTTGGGGTGCACACACAGACCACCTTCAGATTAAAGGAAAGTGGTCCATGAAGGAATCGCATACCACATCAGTTTACTAGAACTACAAGCGGTTCATTTGGCTCTGAAAGCCTTTCAGTCATCATTCCACACCAGCTCCCTGCTTGTCCAGATGGACAATACGACAACAAGCGGGGGGGGCTCGCGATCCCGACCGTTCTCAGGGAGGCCAGACCATCTGGAAATGGCTATTAGCAAGAAATCTGACCATCACAGCAACTCACCTCCCAGGTGTTCAAAATACTCAGGCCGCTCTAAGCAGACTCCTTCAGGACAACCACGAATGGGTCTTAAACGACGATGTGGTGCGAAATATCTTCAGAAGATGGGGTACTCCAGAGGTCGATTTGTTAGCCACCGCAGAAAACAAATGCCAAAACATCACCTTGGTTCTACCATCTGGGAACTCTGGGGAATGCCCTGTGGATAAACTGGTAAGGCAGATTTCTCTAAGCCTTTCCTCTGATACCCCTAATACCGGCAGTCCTCATCAAGCTCTCGCAGTTACGGGCCAAGATGATCCTCATTGCTCCAGAGTGGCCGCGTCACGGACCTTCTCCACGGTCTCTCCTGTTGCATCTCAAACTTCCATGCCGGGCGGACCTTCTCACGAAATTCGGAGGGCAGATGATGCACCCCAATCTCTCGTCATTGAATTTGGCAGCATGGCTCCTGAGTTAGTGCAGTATGGACATTTGAATTTGCCTCAGGACTGCATAGAAATACTTAAAGAAGCTAAAAGGCCATCCAAACGCACCACTTATGTGTATAAATGGAAGAGATTCTGTATCTGGTGTTCATCGAAGAATGAAGATCCTACTTCCTGCCAGGAAGATGTTATCCTTCCATACTTACTACATTTAGCACAATCTGGCCTTCAATTTTCTTCGATTAAAGTGCACCTAGCAGCTTTGACTGCTTACAGGAAATGCGTTTCACAAATTTCCTTTTTTTAAAACCCGGTCATTTGAGATTTTCTGGAAGGTTTGAAGAAAGTGTTTCCTCCCATCAGACTTCCTTCTCCTCCTTCGGAGCTTAATGTAGTTCTTTCTCGACTGATGCAGGAGCATTTTGAACCTATTCATAGGGCTTCTCTCCAGCATCTGACTTGGAAGACCGCTTTCCTTGTAGCTCTCACTTCTACCCGCAGGGTTAGCGAACTCCAAGGCACTTTGTTGTCAGGAACTATACACTGTCTTCCATTCCTCTAAGGTGGTTATGAGTACGCAGCCAAAATTCCTCCCTAAAGTAATTTCAGATTTCCACATGAATCAAACTATTTCTCTATCTACTTTTGTTTCAGCATCCCTCTTCCCCTGCTGAGCGGTCACTTCATTCCCTAGATGTCAGGTGGGTTTTTAAGCTTTATTTGGACAAAACTAAGGATATTAGAAGATCCGATCAGTTATTTGTAAACTATGGCTCTATCCGTACATGTCTAGCTACCTCTAAACAGTCCATCTCCTGATGGATTGTTTCATGTATTCTGCTTTGCTACCAGAAAGCCAACCAGACTCTTGTTAGTAAGCCTAGGGCTCACTCTACCAGAGGGAAAGCTGCTACTGCAGCTTTACTTCGGAATATACCCATTTCAGAGATCTGTAAGGCTGCTACCTGGAAGTCAGTCCATACATTCACAAAACACTACTGCCTGGACACTGATGCCAAGGCAGATGCTCAGGTTGGACAGGCTTTCCTTTGGAATCTGTTTGCCGAAGCTGAAATATCACTTCTCTGTTTCTTCCACTGCCTGTGTGTTTGTTTATGGGATGGGCTTGCTAGTCTAGTCAAGTGCTTATGACTATACACGGAAATCCCCTACAAGAGAAGGAATAGTTTCTTATCTGTAACTCCAGTTCTCTTGCAGGGAATTTCTGTTACATACATAACGGTTCTTAGGCACTGACCTTTTACCTAGATACGACACTGCATTCCGAACACGGGTTTTTCCCCTAGTCCGACTCAACATTATGCATGAGGTTTCTTGGAAGCACAGCAGAACTACCATCTCCTGTATAATATATCTGTATAAAGTTCAGGCTCCATGTCATCCTTTAGGCCGACACAGTAGCACAGCAATGTAGGACCCCTGGCGAGACCTGTGGGTATATATACATCATGTCTTGCTTAGAAAAACAGAGGAGACCGTGACTTCCCTGCTGACACACTGACCAGAGACGCTGAGGTTCCTGCATGCAGACACTCCAGCTCGCAGTGGTCTAACATCCCTCGCGGGGTGTCCAACTGGAGACCAGGACGGGGTCTCATATTCTCTCCTTCTCAGGTAATTAAGTTGGATAGATCCTAGAGGGATTCTTTGTATAACACCTACATAAATGCTAGGTACATCTAGTTAGGGAGGCTTTGTAGGAGTACGCACTTTTTATCCTGTGTTTTATGTACTTGTATATATTCATGATTACTACAAAATGGTAGAACTGTACCATCCTTTCACTTTCATAGTACTGCTAATCATATATCTCCGCTACTGTCTAATGGTTGTTACAGCTCACATATTTTACACTAGAATAACAACTGTTCAATCAATTCTTATTGACAAACGCCCAGTATGTTTATTCTGTGTACCTCTGAGACAAACTAAGTGAGCACGAGTGACTGAGCGAAAGGTAGTATATTGTTTCTACGATCCTGAGGGATCAGGGTTGTCATGTTCTGAGGTTGCCAGAAACTATTCTCTCCCCGATAGATAAGAGGAAATTATAGTGGCACTGTGAGCTAGCTGATATACACAGGCAAACATATCCAGTGGGGGTGCTTGGAACCAGTCTGCCACCAATCCCACAGTTTGTTATCCGAACGCGCAGATCTTGTATAGGGTATATAGGAACTACACGACATGGTGCCGCCAACATTGGTTTGGTACTTATTTAACAGTAGAATCTGAGTAGTTCAGTCATGCTTATTCTCAGAGACCACTACTCACAAAACACCAGAGACGTCTGGAGTGGGTGGGCACAAACTCCTCCACAGCTGAGTAGGCGAGATATCCCATTTATTGGCTGTTGGTTAATCAAGCTTTTTTCCAAAATTGTACAAAACACCTAATCTTATTTTCCTTGGACAGTTATTCTGTGTGCTCAACACAATGACTAACCAGAACACAGAATTAGACCCACTGACTCAAGCACTTCCTCATTCAGATGAGGAGGAAGATGCCAATGCAATACGTATTGCAGCTGGTGTAAGACACACACTCATTTAAACTCCTCAAACATGGTTTACTAGCCAGAGGAGGTACAGTAATATTTGTAATAGAGGCACACGAAGATTTCCAAACGGAGGTGTTCTATTCATGGGTTACATTCCCAGCAGAAAATGCTATAACAAAAATGTTTCATTATTATACACATGAAGTCCCAGCAGTCTACACTCTGTTTGAGGAGATTGAAATTCCGCTTACCTACCAGGAACATATATTCTAGTGTAATGGCGTCCTACCCAGCTCAAGAAGAAGAGCAAGACTTGGTCCATTAGGAAGACCAGGAGCAACATGGCCGATATTAGCAACCTGTGCACCACATCCTGACATTGACACAATGCCAAATAATGAATTGCTCGTTCAACACAAAGAGTTGATTAAACTTTACAGAAACATGACACGATTCGTCATGAGGACACTTGCGGTCTAACCAACAGTAATTACACCCAATGCAGCTCCTACACAGAGCACAGCTACTAAAATTACTCCACAAACATTACACGCGGTAATGGGTAAATTGCCCACAAAACGTGAACAAATTCCTTTCTGGGTAGCTCAGAAAGTAACTCAGTTAGAAGCAGTATTCCCAAATACCACACCATTTAAAAAAAACCCAGAATGTTAACAATCTGCTTGCCCATGGGGATTACCCCACAGTTAAAGGATTGTACCTCATAGGGTACAGTCTTTGCTGCCATATATACCAAAACTCATGGTATTCCTTCATTAGCAGTGATACCAGATGTATTAGGACAAATACAAAATGAGTATGGAGCAGAGCCTGCTTTGAACCTAGGGATAAAGTTATTAAATAACTACGACCAGGTATCGGCCATAATACTAGCTAACATTAAAGGGAAAGCAGCCTCAGTGGCAATCCGCCAACGCCTAAGGGAGTTAGATTCTTTAGATCAACCACACGAACTACCCAAATTAATCGAAACAGCATACAAAGAACTAGGCAGGGATAGTTTGGGGGGGGAAAAGCTTTAAAACCTCAACTAATGGGCAGTCCGGAAAAGGACACTTCTAAGCAGACAGACTTCTTCTAAAAAGAAGTGGGATAATAAAAAACAACAAAAGTTTAAAGACAACAGATCTTAGTCCCGAGGTAGGTCTCCTCCACAGGAGCCCTCTGAAAAGAGGTACAACTTTAGGAATAGGGATAATATTAGGAAACCTGACAGGTATCAGGATTCTGATACACGTTCCTCTCGTTCCTTTCATTGCCCGAAGAAAAAATCCGAGCGAGGACGGTCAGAACATAAGGACGAGCGCACACAGTCCAGAGACCAGCAGCGCGTTCAATACTTTACTTCCAAAAAAGAAGATAAGCCGAAATTAAAACCTCAATTTAAGAAAAAGAAAGTTGCTGGTCTGAAAATCAGACATGCCCAGAATTCTGAGGAGACTTCTGAACGGGGGAATGGGCTCTGATGATGCTAGACAGTGCGGCAGAGGTAACAATAGCTCGCCAGAACCTGAAGCAATTTCTGGTGGCAGCGGACTTGAATGATTATATCCCGGTGGAAAATCCATATAAGAGGGTGAGCGTCCCACATAAGTTACATAAAATAACACTCCGGATGGAGGGGGACAAGCCCAGGAAAATAAAAGGTCTCTTTTGGAAGAACTCCGCATCTGGTTATGACATCCTTATAGCCGAACAATATTGGCCGCCAGCATTCGTAATGGAGTGCCCCAGGGGAGAAAGTACACTTTTTCCTGCATTTTCCGACCATGTTTCAGTTCACCTTAAACATTCATATGCATGGGAGTGGGCAGTAGCGCAAGCTCCAGCATTGTACAAAAATCACGCTGGGTGGGATGAGAACTCAACCTACCAAGTGATCCCGTTAAAAGTTTCACCTAATGCTCAGAGACAATACCCAATAAAGCAAGAAGCTAAAAAAAACAGGTCAGGGAGATCTTAGATCAATTTGAATACCAAGGGGCCATTGAAAAATGTACCTTTCCAATGAACAATCCTTTGTTTCCTGTCTCTAAACCCAAACCATACATATCGTCTAGTTTTAGATTACAGACATTTAAACTCGTGCACAAAGACATTTGCTGTCCACAATGCACATAGTGCTCCATTAATGAATAACATTGTGCGGAAAAAATACAAAACACTTGATATCTCAAATGGATTTTTCTGCCAAAATATAGCGCCTGAAAGCAGGTATCTAACCGATTCTCAGCGTTTGGGTCTGAGTGACAATTTTGTCTGCTCCCATAAGGGTATAAGAATAGCCCCGGTGTATTTTCAGGAAGGGTAGCAGAGTTACTTCAAAAATTTGATGACGAAACGTTGTCCTATGTGGATGATATTTATCTAACGGACGACGACTTAGAGGCACTTGACCAGGGTAAGCACCATTATTGTGGGGTTTGCCACTGAGGGCTACAAATTTAACTTTAACAAATCAAAAATAGCCCACCTCAATGTCCTATTATTGGGAAATGAGCTGTCCAGTGAAGGGAAAAGTCTAGCAGCGAACTTTTTATAAAAGTGTGCGCTGCTCCAGACTCCAAAATCATTAAAATATTTACAATTAACACTGGGATTCCTAAATTTCAGCAGAACATACAATTTTAGATTACGCACAAAGGGTAAAACCTTTCTACGACTTAATAACACCTGACTTTTCAGCCAGAAATTAGACGCAAGAACATACTAATATTCTTAGTTCACTCCAGGAAGACATGATAGCTTCCAAACACTTGCAAACACGTGTAAATGTACGCCACTTGGTGATCCGTATAATTGTGGGTCAATGCGGGTACACTTAGTTAACCTTCAATGAAGGAGAAACCGTACCAATCGCATACAAATCACACCTGTACACAAATGCAGAAATGGTTTTCACTTCTACAGAAAAAAAATCCTGATAGCTGTTCAGGCTGCTGTAGCAAAAGAAAGATCACTGGCTCAAGGGAAACGCATTATTGTTGTAACCCCGGTACTGGCTTTAGAAGCTGTTACAAAGGCTGCATTCCAAACCCGAAAGCCTTACATCCGAGATGGATACAATGGGCTAACTCTCTTACTGCAACAGACGTTGAATACAGATTTGACCCAAGTTTAAAAACGCAGGCATTCCTGCAATATGAACACTAATATCCTCTACCAAATGAAATCTTGCCTCTGGATCAGTATCAATATATTATTTATACTGACGGATCTGCGCAACCAGCCACAGTAAGTAAGCATCAATACAGCACAGCATGTACTATCGTTAAAGGTCGCATGCAGGATGGAAAGTTCCATCCAAGTTGTACAAAAACGCAATTGCTAGGATACGGCACTGCACAGTTTGTAGAGTTATTAGCACTGATACTGGCACTTGTAAATACGCATCACGAATTCCCTACACTAATCGTGTGTGATTCATTTTACTGTGTTCAGTCATATAATGAGTACCTATACCATTGGGAGCAAAACTGGTTTAAAGATGCATAAGGTGGCACAATTCAGCATAAAATGCTATGGAAAAGGTAGCAGAGTTGAAAAACGAGCTACCATGGACTCACGTGATCCTTACACTGAGTCATCAACGTGATGGCGTTCACATTGAAGGGAATTCATCGGCCGCAAAGGGGGCTGTTCGCACAGCTTCCATAGCTGCACTCACTTGTTCAAAAAACGAGAATAGACGGTGAGATTATGGTAGCTCTCATTGCTTTACGCAAAGGCAGCACAGCAGTACCTAAAAAATGTCCACTCACATACTCCTACAAGTTAGATGCAAGTAACATTCCATATGCTCAGATTCCTGGAGTGGGGGATAGAGTAATACCAAATTTGGATAATAGGCAAGGTTTAATACTAGCTACACACGAGGGTTGGGGCTCTGTACACACAGGCGTTACAGCTACTATTTCTTTACTGAAACAGCGCTATTGGTGGCTAAGGTTAACTAAGCACACTAAAGACTATGTCTTGAGTTGTGACATCTGCCAGCAGATTAAAGGCTCCACAGCAGCAAAACCCGCGCAGACACCATTATTAAAATCAGACCAACTTCTCTTGTGTGTACTTGGACCACTGTGGCCCCTTACAAACGGACAGGACTTACACATATATCATGGTTGCAGTGGATTCCTGCTTGAGATTCCTATGGGTATGGCCTCAGCGCTTCGCTGATGCTCGAACTGTTATCAAAGATTTGCGAGTCTTTATCAGCACATACGCATTTAGCACGTTACATTCTGACAGCGGCCCTGCGTTTAGCTCTCGGGCTTACAAAGAGGCCATGGAAGGAATGGGTGTAGCATTGCGGTACTTCTCTCCGTACCATTCCGAGGGAAATTCAGTTGTGGAGAGGAAAAACCGGGACTTAAAGCAATCTTTAACAGCTAGGGTATTAGGCAAGAGCGGTATTTGGGTCAAACACCTTTATGGGGTACAGCGGACATTAGACAACCAGCCAAGAAACTCTCTAGGGGGTGTCGGTCTGTTGGACTTGGCCCATTTCCCTGAATTTTTCGCTTTCATGGGAAACTACCTGATATATGAATGCAAGTATTGAATGCTGTGCGATGGTGTACGCAGACTGAGTTCACCCCATTTTAAACATGTAACTGTTAAAATGGATGCCATAGCTGTGTGGTTGTGCCGTCTGACTGAGCTGGGTTAACAGTCTAGTGGTTATTTCCCAGCAACCCCAGCTTTTGGAGGGAAGCCTGGCACCCAGGGTGCTCTACCCCTCCCCCTAGGCCAGTTAGACCCAGTTTCCCCAGACGCTTCTAGAAGCTTCTGGCACGGTCTGGAAGGTGGGGTGAGGGGCGTATAAAGGGTGGAGCTGGGCTGCCATGTGCTCAGGCAGAGGGTGGACCTGAGAGAGAGGGGACCTGCATGTCAGGGGTTACTGCCACATGGGCCTGTGTGCTGGGCCCTGAGCCTACCTACCCCCCCTCTACTGTCCACAGGGCGGGGGAAAGCTATAGTTGGGGCAAAGCAGACCTGGAGAAAACTACGCAGGAGTTTTAGGCGGTAGGGCTTAGTCAGGGACCTATGCCGCTGGAAGTGACCGGGCTTAGGCGCTGCCTTTTAAGTGAGTGAGGGATCCTGAACTGACCCACTGATCTGGCCCGGCGGGAGGAGAACCCAGGGACGACCGGCAGAGACTGATTAAACTGCCTTTAGCCACCAACTCAACTTCCCCCCCCCCTTCAAGAGACCCTCAACCCAGGGCGCAGGAACCAGCCAGCACCTCGTGGGACCCTGACTGCCGTCCCTGCGGAAAGAGAGTGCTATATTGAAGCTGCCTGTGGAAGGAGAGCGCTAAATCTGGTGGGCGCTACACTGGAACTGACTGCTCTGCTGGTGAGTGTGGTAATCCCAGCTGCCTGATGCCCCTGGAGCTGAGGGGGCTGCCTAGCTCCTGGGAAGCGCCCTATCTACGGCCCCAGTAGCGCTGTGTGGAGGGAAGGACTGGTTAATGTGGAAGCGCCGCGTGGGTGCCACCTCGGAGCGCCTACAAAGCCAGCGGGAGGCCACCCCGTGATTCGGGCACATTTGAACTTATGTAAAGCGGAGCGGGGGCCCACCCCGCGTAACTGCTGCCTTTTTCTTACATTTAAACCTGGCGGGAGCCCACCCCGCACTTGTCTGCCTCCCGCGGGTGCCCACCCCGCATTTGTGCTGCCATGACGAGTATCCGAAAGCGGGTGCCCACCCCGCGGTTGTTATGCCAATAGTGGGTGCCTACCCCGCACTTCGTCACCAGCCGGTAATCCGCGCCACGCGGGCTCCCCGTGACGTCGAGGGAGCCGCGCTGTGATTGGCCCTGGCAGGAGTGGCCTGGGGAGAAGTCCCGCCCCTCAGCAGGAAGCCGACTTGGAAGGGGAATCCAGGCGGGAGCCTAACCCGCGCTGGACGGCGACCCGGAGGGGGAAGGAGAGACCAAGGAATCCAGGCGGGAGCCTACCCAGTGCTGGTTCAGCCGCCTCCGAGGACGTCCGCAGCCTTGCTGAGGCTGCCTCGAAGTTCCGTGTCCCAGGAGGGGGCCCGGGTGAAGCCAGAAGAAGGCGTTGCTGCTAGCGGGGCTCCCGTGTGGGAAGGGGAAGCCCCGCGCCTGCCAGTGCTGAGAGGGCCGGAGCAGAAAGGAGCCGCTCCCCTGAGATCCCGGTGAGTTGGGCCCCGTGAGGAGTCGAGGGGTGGAGAGGGCAACGGGGCACATTGCCGGTGCCCACCCCCAGTATCAGGAGTGCCGCATTGGTTCCCTGCACAGCTGCCCCACCTGACAGCGGGCAGCTGCAACGAAGGGGCCGGCCTGACTTTGGAGCCCCAGAGTGTGGGACCTCAACGTGCCCCGTTCTGTTTACTGTTCTTTTCGGCTGCAATGTATGGGCCTTCGGCAACCTCAGGAGTCCCGGAGTTGAGCTGCCGGTGGGGCCCTAACTTTAACAGTAACTGGTGGGCCTAATTCTGCACAGTCACAACGTTGGGGGGGGGGGGGACATGTATAAGGTGTTTCCTGCTCATCGGGTTGTGGCCACTGCTGTGGTTGTCATGTTCAAGGGAAAGCCATGTTCCAGGCTTCAATGGCCTGCAATGTTTGAAAGCGTTATTGCCTTGCTCTGTGCAGCGCTATGTTAAAGGCTATGTTTTAAAGCGCTAATGCATTGCTACGTGTAGCGCTGCTATGTTTATATGCCATGTTCTGAGCGCTATTGCCTTTTTATGTGCAGTGCTATGTCGAATGCCATGTTTTAAAGCGCTATTGCCTTGCTATGTGCAACGCTATGTTAAATGCCGTGTTTTAAAGCGCTATGGAATGGCTAGGTGCAGCGCTATATTGAAATGCTCTATTTGAAGCGCGCTGTGCGCCACAGCTGTGCTTGACGCTCCCCAGGATCGCCAGGTGACGCGCTTTGATTCCATGCCAGGGTTTAATGTGTTAATGATGAACTGCTAATCTATTCATAATGAAATGCTTTTGATTTTAAGGTTGATTTAGATAAAACTGACTGGTTTTATTCAAAATACTGTGTGGTGTCAATTATTGCGTGCGTTTCCTGTCTCAGTGGATGTGTGTGCTGTATGGTCACTTCACACGTAAGCCTTTGGTTGCCTACCTGCTCGCGCCACGCTACCCCCTTAGGGCCTGGTGACCCCCGGTCCTACACGGTCCATATGAAGCCTTCTTTGGGACACGAACGTGGGTACCTGATCTCCATTGTGAAGGCACAGTGGCAGATGAAAAACCATTTGACATCCATGATAGTTTGGCTTTTTTACAGGATCTAAATGAGTCCAGGACCAAACAAAGCAATGTCTGACTAAAGCAGACCGCCACTGGGGAGTCTAGGCAGACACGGCAAGACCTGTCTGAAATCCCAAAAGTCGGTAATCTGGCCAGAGAGAAAATTGCAGACAAAAAGGAATTTGGACCTTCATACAGAACACCTGTACCAGTCCTTGCAGTACAAGGAACAAGAACTGTACTTTTGCCGCCTCTTTCTGGGAAAAAGGAGAAAAGATTTGTCTCTATCAACTTAATCAAACCACATTATGTGGCCAGTAATAAGCAGTAGACCTTGTGGTCTCCACAGTAGCAGACGCCTTCCTCTCGCTACAATCCAAGAAGTTCGAACAGAAAGACTCGTCCCGTTTGAAGAGCCATCTGTAAGGAATGAAGGACTAAGCAACAATGCTATGGAACCTGTTCCACTTGAACGAGACATTCAAGTTCAAAATGAACATCAGAATAATTCACAATTTGCAATTAGACCTAATACAGAAGTCTACATCAACATGCCTCGTCAGGAACAAAATACAATTTCAACTAATCCCGATGCAATTCCAACAATTGATCGAACTGCTCCTGGCTATTTCATGAACTTTGATAAGTTTTCTTTGGATCCAAGCGAGCCGGAAACTACGCCAGCCAAAACACCATTCAATCAACAAATAAAGAACTTTCTTCACTTTCTAAAAAAGACATACCTGGTATCTCCTTGGATTGAACTCTGGGTAATTTCTGGGCTATTGTTTTTTCTTTTCTGGCTAGGCTTAGTACTAACTTTTAGTATGCTTATTAATGGATGCTATCTTCAGCAAAGTTCCACAGCCCAAAAGGTCAACGTACTACTGAAGCCACATCCATCATCACATCGTGAGCAGAGAGACTTGTCACCTGAACATTACAGCAGTTCCTATACCGGATGGTATAGTATGGGACAAAGTTGATTAACACATTCGGTCCGACCGAGCTTTTTAAAATTAATCCTATATTTAGATTTCTTTAAGTGTTATCATTACCTCTAGTACATTTTCTGATGATTGGGACTCCGAAACAGTTAATAACATGTTGTCTAATTTAGAGAAAACTGCTGCATTTTCTAATGATTAAATGTTAGAGGTATCTTCAGATTATGACACATTGTACTGTTACCAGCATTATGGTCATCATTTCCTGCACAAATCCATTTCACCTAGGAATGTTTTTGAGTACTATCAGTGGAACCATTTCCCAACACCACCAAAAAGTAGTTCATAAACGTTTGCACAGAAATTGTCATACTTTTCAGGGTTTAAAACCATAGATCCAGCCTCCTATTACTATATGGTTGCACTAACATCAGCACTGAAAATTATGTTGACAAACACTAAACAGATTTACTCTGCTTCCTTTTTGCCCCAATTGTTTGAACAGGGTTTTCGACCTATGGAAAGACGAAATTGACTTAAAATCAGTTTGAGGTTCATGGGACTGGCAAGTCCAGGGTACATAGCCACTATTTAGAGCATGCCTCATTCCACAGCAGATGATCTTTTTAAATGATACTGTGCAACAGACATCCTTTCTTGGACTAGTCAAGAGCAAGGACCTGAACACCCCTAGATTTCCAACACCGACATATGGGGAGTGGCAGAATTCAACTACACAAGAAGGGGCTACAGTAGATGACATCTTAAAGTACAATAGAACAGACCCAAATTGGAAACAGTGGGTGGTTTGGCCCTTAGACACAAATAGCTGTCATAAGCGATTCCTGGGAAAAAAAAAAAACACTAAAGTATAGGGTCTAAGGCAGAGTTCTTCAATCTGTGGGGCGCGCCCCCTGGGGGGCCCAACACCATCTCGGGGGGGGGGGTGGCGGCAGGCACTCCACTCTAATCGTACCTTTGTTTGTTCCCTGCGTTGCAAGCCTTCTTAGAGAACTCCGGTATGGTTGAAGGGGATATCGATGGGGCACGCCGTGCCCATGCTTTTGTCTTGTTAACTGTCCCGGGAGGGGATTAATTCATAGAGCTGAAATGCTTCAGCTGCTAAAGCCCATAGCAAGTAACAGACATTCATCTTCTGCTATGAAACTGAAGGCAAACAGACAGTCCTGTTACTTTGCGTTTGATTTCATAGCAGTGGAGACTCCTTGCCTCCCACTGAAGCTGAAATGCCTGTCTGTTCCTTTGCTTTCAGTTTAAGCAGAGGAGACGTCCTGCCTCCCACTGTAGCTGAAGCATTTCAGCTCTATGAATTAACCCTTTCCTGGGAGGGTTAGCTTTACCCTGAAAGAAGACAAAGTTTCTTTTAAAACTGCACAGGCAGGTGCGCAAAATGCTTGCCACCCATGTGTTGTTTAAAGAGCCCCTGTATATTGCTTGCTTGTCTTGACTCTAAATATGGTTATAAATGAAGAAGTATGTATTAATTTGTAATCTGACGTTTTTTGCCCTTTTATTATCAGTCATAGACCATTCAGCCAGTCCTAGAACCCAATTAAAAGTTGTTTTTATTTATATTTGCTGTTCGAAGTATGCACAGACAAGTGCTGAAATACAGCTTTAGGTGACTGCTCATTTTTGTACCGCCTGGGACATCAAAATAATGAGGTGGCAACCCTAATCACAAGACTGGGAGTTTGTTGCAGGATCAGCACATTATTTATTTCCTCCACCCTGATCCCTGGTTACTGCTATAATAGCAATAGTTTAACACATTTAAAACCCTACGCTGTCGTCAATAACATACTGAGTTACTTCAAGTGTCTGGGAATGCACTCTGCATTCAGACAACTCGCTCCTCATTCTCGCCCTTCACTTTCACTCTCACCCTGCACTCACAGCGATCACAATGCACTCACACTGATCCCGATGCACTCACACCATTCACCCACTTACCCTGCACTCACAGTGATCACTCTGCACTCACTATGCACTTATACTGTTCACCCTATACCTCACCCTGCAGTCACACAAGCACACTACTCAGCCTGCACTCATGTGACACTTCACTCACCTGTCCCCCCCCTCACTGCTCAATCTGCAATCTCACTCAAATAAGCCCACCACTAGCCATACATTAATTCGCCCCACTCTGCATTTACATCCGCACCCAAAGTCATATGGTCACCTCACTCACCCTGCAGTCACTCCTCTTAACCTACTCTCTCACTGTTACATGGATCACTGTGCACTCACATGGGCACTCCTGCCACCCACACAGCGCAGAGGTTAAATGTGCCTGCTACAAAGAACGTGTACCATGCAGATCAAATTACTGAGTGTGAGTAAACAATGAGTAGTGCTATAAAACAAATGAAATGTTTGCCAGAAAGGTACTATACAGAGATGAGGTGCATCGTTGCTAAGTGGTAGTGAGGGAATTCATGGAGAAGGTGGAAATGGGGGAGGGGTGCCAAAAAAGACTGGTTCACTGTGTGCTACAAGTGCTAGGGCCAGCCCTGGCTGGGTGTGTTAGACCCCACCCGTAGTTCGGGTCTAGTTGCGCCTCTGTACTCTAGTATGGGCATGTCGTGCCCTATCAAGGTTTTCGTCCTAAATTACAAAAGGACACATTTACATGCACTGCAATCCAACCTTCCAGGGTGCCCCTTGATGGAGACCGCTCTGGTTTTGCCATGATGGCCTGGAATAATTCCTAAACAGATTCTTGTAAATAATGTTTTGTTTCATTTATTTTTAATGTAATTGATCAGGGCGAGTCTATTCCTATTTGCAGTGAAATTTGTTTGTTTCATGCAACAACCATTAAAAAGTTTATTTTAAAACCAAGCGGGTCCTCACATTTGAGAAATTGGAGGATATCACAGATATTATTCGCTGTAAAATTAGTGGGCTGCTGCTTTGTTACAACAGTGAAAAGACATCACAATCTCTGAATATTAGATGTAAACACTTTTAGAATTTCAACCATAGTGCCTGTGCACAATTAGTAGCCTGGCTAAAGAGGGTATGGCAGAGCTGAAAGCAAATCATTTAAACTCAAAGCTGTACTGAACAGGGGCCCCCAAAATATTTTTAGCCCAGAGCAACCAAAATCCTTAACATATCCCTGCCACCACAAAATCTGTCAGACAACATTGCTCTGAAGTAAAATAGACAACATCATTAATTTATGATTAGTTCTATTTTTTTTTTTTTAAAACAGAAGCCCGACGTGTCCTAAACCCTCACTGCTTCAGGGAAGCAACTTATTGTAACACAACTAAGGAATTCTCAATTAGGTTTTCGTTCAGCGCCCTCTCTGTGGACTTTCAACTTTCTCTTCGGATCCATAACTGGTTAGTGGGCAATTAGCCCATTATAATGATTTCTAGAGAAGAATTGTTTCTCGTGTACCAGCTCTGAGCTAGGGAGTGCTCGAAAAATCTGACCACACTGTCTCCCTTTGAGTCCCTGTTTTGGCTGAAAATGTCTGCAAAATATTCAGCTTTGAGAGAAACTGCTATCAAAACTCTCTTGCCTTTCAGCTCGTTCTATTTATGTGAGATTGGGTTCACAGCACTTGCAGTATTAAAGACTAAGTACTGTTCAAGACTGGATGTGGAGCACAACATGGGGATTGCAGTAGCAAAAATCCATCCACAGATTGACCGTCTCTGTGGCGAAAAACAGGCACACCCGTCACATTTATGTTGGTGGTGTTATAATCAATCTATGTCATGGGTAAAACAAATCATCCTAGTAAAAACAATTTGCGCACATTTTATCTTGGAAAATGGTGCTTTAAGCTGTGTAATAAGCCTCTGTCATTTCACCACACCCACTAACAAACCTGTAGTTTACTAAACACTCTTATTGCTTTAAACATTATTTGCTGGATATGGCCCTGGATATGCGCGTGGCGGTCGATTTATGTAGTAAACCAGATTCCAGAAATTTCTGTCAGGTGGTGAGGGGCCCAACATCTAAAAAACATCAGCTGGGGGGGGCCTCAACCTACAAAAGTTTGAAGATCTGGTCTAAGGGAATTAAAGACCTAATGAGGGTTCAGTCCCGAAGCTCAACAATTGTATTTACCAAAAAACCCAAAGGTCTATTCAACTACTACTAGTCTTAAAGTCCAAAATAAAGACTAAGAATTACTAGCTAATATCAGAGGATTACTAGCTAAGGAAAGAGAGAACCCTTCTGAGTGGTTGGAATCCCATCAAACACAAGAACTTGATCAGACTTATCATCTGGGTTTCCATCCTTCCATCCACACGCCCTCTTGATCTTAGAGGGCTCAATCAGTGGAATTCGTCATGAAGGGGGTCTGGAAGTGAGACCTAGGAAAAAGTAACAGGTGTATACAGACTCCAAAAAGTCCTATCTAATAGTGTTAAGTGGGAATAAGAAAAGGGTGCAGTGCAATGTGAGTGAGTGAATATAAAACAGTATTTATAGCAGAACAAAATGAGGAGATTATAGTGGCACTGTGAGCTAGCTGATGCAAACAGGCTAACATATCCTGTGGGGTACTCAGAACCAGTCTGCCACTAATTCCACGGTTTGTTATGCGAACGCGCAGGTCCTGTATAGGGTATATAGGAACTACAAGACAGGACTTAGGCCCTTATTATGAATTTGGTGGACCTCTTGCGTCGCCCCCACTGCGCCTTCCACAGGAGGACGACTAATGCTGTGGTGCACCCTCCCACCGGATTAAGTGTGTAATCCATGGTGGGTGGTGCTACGGCGGTCTCACAGCAGCGGTCTGTTAGGCTCATGGGAGAGCCTAACATGCAGACCACCGCCGTGAGAGCACCAACTTCACGTTCCTGCATGGTGTGGCATGCACCATGTTGTGTGTGCCACACTGTGCAGGAACAGGGGGGCACAACATGTGCCCCTCTGCATGCACCACCAGGGCCACAAGCTCACCACCATGAAAAGGGCGGGGGACAGACTACTTCCTATATGCTAGTGAGTGCTGCAGTGGCACCACCTGCATGTTATTGCCCCTGAACTCTGTGCCACCGCAGCAAGATCCTGGATCCAGCAGTCCTGTGGCAGTCCGATACCACACTTCTAATATCGCAGGCGGGCACGCAGTGTGGCGATGTTCAGACCACCATTGCGAGTGAAGCTGTCCTAAGGCCCCCAGAAACCAAATGTCTGCAGGCTGTCCCATCCCGAGTAGAACGATAACCCGAAGTTGACCTGGGGCAAATGACTATTTTGTCAAGCACACAACTTCCTATTTGGCTGCCATTCACCCAGGACAATATTGGATCCACTGGGTGAAAGCCATAGAGTAGGTCACTAATGGCCAGGTGAGTAAGCACTACTTCCAAAGCCAATTTGAGTATTTTAGGAACAATTTTATTACAGGTAATGTATTAAGGGGCAGCAATTCTCTTTGCTAGCTAACCTCCGTCTTTTGTCTGTTTTTACTTTGTAATAATTTACAGTATATACTTTTTGCTTTTCTTTTCACTCTTTAGTGTCCGAGACTTCCAAGAAAGAGTCCCAGATATGCTCATTAACAAAATACCAAAGTGTGTACAAGACTGAGAGATGCTTCGCATTCAATGAGTGTGAGAAGAATTTTAACAAGAAGGCACTTCTTGTGGTGCATGAAAAATCTCCTTCAGAATCAACACCTTACACCATCAGTGAGTGTGAAAAGAGGTTTTCTAAAATGTCAAATCTACCAAGGCACCAAATGTTACATACAGGAGTGAGGCCCTTTCACTGTATTGTGTGTGAGAAAAGATTTACTCGGAAGGAACATCTTTTAAATCACAGAAGAATCCACACAGAGACCAGGCCATATCACTGCACAGAGTGTGATAAAAGATTTACTCAAGAGCAAAATCTTTTAGACCATCAAAGGACACACTCAGGAGCGAAGCCCCCTTACCAATACAGTGAATGCAAGAAGAACTATGCAGAAAATTCAGATCTTCTGGATCATCTTAAAATTCACAGAGGAGTGAAGGCCTATCACTGTACCGAGTGTGGAGAAAGCTTTATTAAAAAGTCAATTCTTAGAACACATCAAAGAATCCACTCAGGAGTGAAGCCTTTTCAGTGTGCTGTATGTGAGAAGAAATTTACTAGAAGCTCATATCTTCTAGTCCATCAACGAATACACACGGGAGAGATGCCTTTTCACTGCACTGAGTGTGATAAAAGCTTTAATGATATGTCACATCTTCGATATCATCAAAGAATCCACACTGGTGAGAGGCCATTTAACTGCACTGAGTGTGAGAAAAGCTTTAGTCTCAAGCAAAGTCTTCTAGACCACCAAAGAACACACACAGGAGAGAGGCCCTTTCACTGCGCAGAGTGTCAGAAGAGCTTTACTCATAAGTCAAATCTTCGAATGCATCAAAGAATTCACACAGGGTTGAAACCCTATCAATGCACCATATGTCAGAAGAGCTTTACTCAAAAGGCACACCTTATTCAGCACCTAATAACGCACGAGAAGGAGGCCAAATTACTACACCGAGAGTGAACAAGCTTTACACAAGTGTCCGATCTAGTGCACAAAGGAATCCATACAGGATGTGGCCAGTTCTCTGCATTATACGTGAGTAAAGATTTTCTACAAAATCACCATCTGGCACAAAGAAGAGTGACACAAAGAGGAGTGAGTCCCTTTACTGTACTACATATGAGATGATATTAATATGCTAGCCATGCTTACTCCAACACCAGAGAATACACAGACATGATGAATAAAATCAAAATCTGTAGTATGAAATTAAATAGACCAAAAAAGCAGTGAGTAATATGATGCAAAAAGATATTCAAACCGATTTAATGTCTGCCAGATTTAAAATGCTCTAGCTCAGAATATATTAAGACATTCAAAGAGATTTTGTCTTTCCTATGATGGCCTATGAGGTACAAAAAATAAACATGTTGCTATAAATATCTCCTTGATGCTGAATTCTGTTCATTTGAAAAAAAAAACAATCGGAAGAATAAAAAGTTCCCTTCAATGCTGGAGTTTTTTTTTTATATTTCATTAATATATCCATAGTGGATTTAACATCTTTCTCCTTCAATGGGTAAAAAAAGCTTCGATGTGAAATTATCATTTTAACAATTTATAAAATTCTGACCGGATATGAAGCCTTTTCTATGTGAAAATGTAATCCAGAAAACATATTTCTGCTACACCATCTCATTAACATAAGAAAACTTAAAACAACATACATTCACAACTTTGGATGCTCAATAAACCTTCATTGTCAACAAGAGCCCCTTTTTGTTTTTTTAAAAAAAAGCTTATTAGTTCGTTTATTACTAAAATCCCATTACTGACCTTCCTAATACATAGAGGTTGTACCTTTTGTGGTAAGGAGAGTGAATATACAGATGCACAGCCTATTTATAATGGTCCTTTTGACGTATGTTTTTCCTGCAAACGTCTGCAATGTGAAATGGCAAAAAAAGTTATTGATGGAATGCTTGACTTAATATCAACCACTGGTAATTACATGGGACTGCATCGCAGTCCATCATTATTTTGAACACCATGCCACCTAAGCTTAGACCCAGTCTGCAATGTGAGGCATAGCAGAGTTGGGCAGGCAAAATTCGCTATGGCTTCATTGCATGTTGAGGTCATTGCCTTCCTCTTTTGCTGAAATAATCTTTACATGGTATCTGTGAAAGAAAAAACATGCTGGTATAGTGGGAATCTCTAATTATGGTAGGATGTCTGACTGGTAGAGACTGGGCTTCCACCCCACTGGTGACCTGTCCACCAAAAATTATTTGGCCTCCATTGAATGAAAGTCTATTGATGTGTTGTCAGGAAGTGATGAGGCCATCAGAAATGTGATTATGACACGAGATATAGTACTTATCCAATACAGTCCCTTCCTTGTTACTGTATGAGGACTACAGTATACATCATTGACTTTATCAGTTACGTTCGACTAAGAGAACTACCTCCGACTCACCACAGATAAAACAGAGATCCTGATCTTTGGAAATAAGGAGACCGAGTGGCCACCTGACCTGGGTTCTATGCCCACCCGCGCAGACCACATCACAAACCTCTGCATCATCCTTGATGATAAGCTGTCACTGAACAAACAAGTCAATGCTGTGATCGCATCCTGCTGCCACATTCTCAGAATGCTTTGCAAAATCTTCTAATGGCTCCCCACGCACGTTAGACACACAGTAAACCAGGCAATGCACCATATGTCTGCATCTCTGGCCAACTCGAGCACAGAGTACAATTCGAGACCACTGCCGTTAGACTCACCATAGACCTCCCCAGAAGCGCACACATTATGCTCTACATCGCGTAACTGCATTGTCTACCCATCCAGAAATGCTGCATATTCAGGCTTCTCATCCACGTCTACAAAGCCCCTCACGACACAGGACCTACCTTAACGGACTCCATCTCTATCAACCATTCAGACATCTGTGCTATACTTCTCTCACCTTTGCACAAATTCCCTACATCTGCAAAAGCAAGATAGGAGGTTGTGCTGTTTGCTTCATTGTAGCCAAAAGGTGGAACGAGCACCCTCTACATATCAGGACCATCACTACACTCCCCAACTACCGCAAGAAGCTGAAGACCTTGATGTTCGCACCTTCAGACCTACGCTTCTCCTCCTGCGCCTGGATAGCCTCACAGCTGATAAGCTGCACCGTACAGATCTTCATAACATAACGTGTAACATAGCATAACAGCATGGTTATGTTTGGTGCTTTTTGTTCTACCGTTTTGTGGCACAATGGATGGTTTGACATTCTCAAATGGCTAACATGATACAACATTCAGCAGTCTTTATTTTGGACTTTTTTAAGACTAGTAGTAGTTGAATAGACCTTTGGGTTTTTTAGTTAATACATAAGCGATTCCTGAACTTCACCGAGGGACTCAGTAACCATAGGCCAAACCCACGTTATGTACAGAGAGAACGTCCAGGGGTAGTGACATCTTATAGTGTTGGGAAGTTGTGCCTCGGTTGGCTATAAACCTCAACACTTGCAGAAGTGAAACAAAACTTATCTTTACTCTCACATGACATGGATGTTAGGGACTTTTTACTAGGACCCAGGAAACGTCATAAACGTTTCATATATGCAGGCATTAATGCTGCCTATAATGAAATCTGAAAGATTTCCCTACAAGAGACCGCAGAGAGAATACGAGAAATAGACCGTATAAACTTAGAAAACGCATTAGCTGTGGTAGATAATGGGTTAACAACATTTACCTCCAGGATATATTCCTTAGGCAACATTGTATCCTCTGCAACAGACATACTAGAACAAGATTTAGCCATATTACAGCACGGGAAATCTCAATTACGTTCTATTCTGTTAAGCTGAACGCTGCAATCTTTGCGTGCAGGCTATGTGCCTTGGTGTTTTATCAACCGTACGTCTCTGTTTTCTGAATACAATCTAACAGATAAACAGATAGAAATGGCACAAAGGGGAGCAAAATATACAATGCTGCGTATCGAAAAACTGGATAGATTACCATTTACAGTGGCAGGATCACCTTCCACAGAATGGCTAATCCATTGTCACATAACTACCGGTCACTACTTTTCAGTATTGCCTTGAACAAAAGCAGGCAGGCAAATATGAAAACATGGGTAAGGAATACATTAAGGAATCATGGGAATTACCATACAGATTCCGCTGCCAGAGTGGGGCTCGAGAAGTGTTTCTAAGTGGTACAAACTGTGAGAACATTTTAAGTGGATCACTCGCAGGACAAGTTTGCTACAGAACCATTACAAGCCCCATGCAGCATTATATCCTGACATATCATCTGAGGGGTGCCCCAGCTGCAGTGCTTACTCTAGCATTCGGGCTACTTTCAAATGGGACTTACTTTATGCTGAACAGTCAAGGCTGCTGTGGAATGCTCCCAGGCATCGCATATCTGGTAACCGTGAGCTCCAGGGTTACTTGTTGTATGCAAGTATTGTTTCCACCGACACACATAGTCAGGGAGGCGCCGTTATGGCCTTCACTGAATGTTTCTCTAATGTGGTTTGTTACTCTAAGCAGAATGAAAGCCATGCTTTTACAAAAGTCTGTGCCCTTAACCTCCGCTCAAGATACTTTTGATCTCCAGTTCGCATTGTCTTCGGCAGAGATACAGGCGCTTATCCATACATATTGCCCTTTCCATTTTGTAGAAATGGTAAATCGTATATTTAACATGTCTGATACGACAGGCTTACCTCACCTATTTAAGACCATAGGTTCTGGACCTCTAAGCACCTTTCAAATGGTACTTAGAGTTATACCAAACTTCATACACTCTGTATTCGGAAGCATCTTTGGAGGACTTCCGCTAATCCGGTTTCTAATAGCAGGTATCCTGATTATCTTCTATCCACTACGCAATGGACGTCCCAGTCACCAAGGAGATGGAAAAAGTACTCCTGGGGCGGAAATATCATGGCCGTGTGGTACAACATCTAGACACGCCTCGCCTAAGAGAACTAAGTGCATCTTGGTTCCTGTCATTTTGACCAGTCTGGATGGACTGCATCTTAACTGTCCTCCGATGCCTGTTTTGCGGAGAATATGTGTTAGACATTTGTTTGACACCCCCATCATGTGCGCAACCGGACGTGAATGCTCTACTGGACCCAATAGCAGCCCATGTCATGCAGTGTCCTAAGCGTATTCCAATGTTGATGGGGGCATTCCTTGAGCCACCGCAGGTAGTAACTGCACCGGCTGGTATGGACACAGGCTGCTCCACTGACACCCAGGCTTTGAACGGCGCACAGGCTGCCCCAGCACCGACTGCAGACAGCGTGGAACATCATCTGTGCTCAATTGTCGTACTTTGCAAGGTGCTACAGGGGCCGTCTACTGCAGAAGCAAGCAACAAAAATGTTGCGTCTACCAGCCAGGACACATAAACAATTGACTCATTTGACTCGTCGTGTGCTAGAAGAAATGCGCCCTTTTTAAAAACCAGCTCAAATTTGGAACTCAAAACAAAATTGACATTCCTTTAATTTATTGGGCATGCAATGCTTCCGACTATATCAACGGACACTTTTAGAGCTATAGCTTGCAAACATTTTTCTTTTAACATTTTATCATTTTTTAAAATGTTTAAAGAAGTTTTTAAACATTTCAGTAAAACAAATGTTTTATGAACTTTGAGCATACCTATATCTAGTTAGGCTGGTAGTACGGTAATAAGTTACATATGCCTTCCAGTCGGAAGAGGAGTGGGTGTTGTATTCCATTTAGGTACCTTGTATAGGCGCAGGTAACATCGCCACCTTTCACCTATATTCTTCCGTACGTTACATACATAACTGTTCTTGGGCCCTGACCTTTTACCTAGATACGACACTGCATTCAGAACGCAGATTTTTCCCTAGTTCGAATCTAATACATCATGCATGAGGTTTCTTGGAAGCACAGCAGGACTACCATCTCCTGTATAATATCTCTGTATAAAGTTCAGGCCCGAGGTCATCCTTTAGGCCGACACAATAACACAGCAAGGTAGGAGACCTGTGGGTATATATACATTATGTTTTGCTTAGACAGACAGAGGAGACCGTGACTTCCCGGCTGACACACTGACCAGAGACGCTGAGGTTCCTGCATGCAGACACTCCAGCTCGCAGTAGTTTAACATCCCTCGCAGGGTGTCCAACTGGAGACTAGGACGGGTCCCATATTCTCTCATTCTCAGGTAATGGGGTTGACAAGATCCTAGAGGGATTTTTGGCATAACTCCTACATAGATGCTAGGTACATTTAGGTACATCTAGTTAGGGAGGCATTGTAGAAGTATGCACTTTTTATCATATGTTTTATGTACTTGTATATATTCATGATTACTACAAAATGGTAGAATTGTACCATCCTTTCACTTTCATAGTACTACTAATCATATATCTCTGCTGCTGTCTAATGGTTGTTACAGCTCATCTATTTTACACTAGACTAACAACTGTTCAATAAATTCTTATTGACAAACGCCCAGTATGTTTATTCTGTGTACCTCTGAGACAAACTAAGTGAGCACAAGTGACTGAGCGAAAGGTAGTATACTGTTTCCACGATCCTGAGGGATCAGGGTTGTCATGTTCTGAGGTTGCCAGAAACTATTCTCTCCCCGATAAGAGGAGATTATAGTGGCACTGTGAGCTATCTGATGCAAACAGGCTAACATATCCTGTGGGGGTACTCAGAACCAGTCTGCCACTAATTTGTTATCCGAACGCGCAGATCCTGTATAGGGTATATAGGAACTACAAGACAGGACTTAGGCCCTTATTATGAATTTGGTGGACCTCTTGCGTCGCCCCCACTGCGCCTTCCACAGGAGGACGACTAATGCACCCTCCCACCGGATTAAGTGTGTAATCCATGGTGGGTGGTGCTACGGCGGTCTCACAGCAGTGGTCTGTTAGGCTCATGGGAGAGCCTAACATGCAGACCACCGCCGTGAGAGCACCAACTTCACGTTCCTGCATGGTGTGGCATGCACCATGTTGTGTGTGCCACACTGTGCAGGAACAGGGGGGCACAACATGTGCCCCTCTGCATGCACCACCAGGGCCACAAGCTCACCACCATGAAAAGGGCGGGGGACAGACTACTTCTTATATGCTAGGGAGTGCTGCAGTGGCACCACCTGCATATTATTGCTTCTGAACTCTGTGCCACCACAGCAAGATCCTGGATCCAGCAGTCCTGTGGCAGTCCGATACCACACTTCTAATATCGTGGGCGGGCACTCAGTGTGGCGATGGTCAGACCACCATCGCGAGGGAAGCTGTCCTAAGGCCCCCAGAAACCAAATGTGTGCAAGCTGTCCCATCCTGAGTAGAACGATAACCCGAAGTTGACCTGGGGCAAATGACTATTTTGTCAAGCACACAACTTCCTATTTGGTTGCCATTCACCCAGGACAATATTGGATCCACTGGGTGAAAGCCATAGAGTAGGTCACTAATGGCCAGGTGAGTAAGCACTACTTCCAAAGCCAATTTGAGTATTTTAGGAACAATTTTATTACAGGTAATATATTAAGTGGCAGCAATTCTCTTTGCTAGCTAACCTCAGTCTTTTGTCTGTTTTTACTTTGTAATAATTTACAGTATATACTTTTTGCTTTTCTTTTCACTCTTTAGTGTCCGAGACCTCCAAGAAAGAGTCCCAGATACGCTCATTAACAAAATACCAAAGTGTGTACAAGACTGAGAGATGCTTCGCATTCAATGAGTGTGAGAAGAATTTTAACAAGAAGGCACTTCTTGTGGTGCATGAAAAATCTCCTTCAGAATCAACACCTTACACCATCTGTGAGTGTGAAAAGAGGTTTTCTGAAATATCAAATCTACCAAGGCACCAAATGTTACATACAGGAGTGAGGCCCTTTCACTGTATTGTGTGTGAGAAAAAATTTACTCGGAAGGAACATCTTTTAAATCCCAGAAGAATGCACACAGAGACCAGGCCGTATCACTGCACAGAGTGTGATAAAAGATTTACTCAAGAACAAAATCTTTTAGACCATCAAAGGACACACTCAGGAGAGAGGCCCCCTTACCAATACAGTGAATGCAAGAAGAACTATGCAGAAAATTCAGATGTTCTGGATCATCTAAAAATTCACACAGGAGTGAAGACCTATCACTGTACCGAGTGTGGAGAAAGCTTTATTAAAAAGTCAATTCTTAGAACACATCAAAGAATCCACTCAGGAGTGAAGCCTTTTCAGTGTGCTGTATGTGAGAAGAAATTTACTAGAAACTCATATCTTCTAGTCCATCAACGAATACACACGGGAGAGATGCCTTTTCACTGCACTGAGTGTGATAAAAGTTTTAATGATATGTCACATCTTCGATATCATCAAAGAATCCACACTGGTGAGAGGCCATTTAACTGCACTGAGTGTGAGAAAAGCTTTAGTCTCAAGCAAAGTCACACACAGGAGAGAGGCCCTTTCACTGCACAGAGTGTCAGAAGAGCTTTACTCATAAGTCAAATCTTCGAATGCATCAAAGAATTCACGCAGGGTTGAAACCCTATCAATGCACCATATGTGAGAAGAGCTTTACTCAAAAGGCACACCTTATTCAGCACCTAATAAAGCATGAGAAGGAGGCCAAATTACTACACCGAGAGTTTACAAGCTTTACACAAGTGTCCGATCTAGTGCACAAAGGAATCCATACAGGATGTGGCCAGTTCTCTGCATTATACGTGAGTAAAGATTTTCTACAAAATCACCATCTGGCACAAAGAAGAGTGACACAAAGAGGAGTGAGGCCCTTTACGGCACTACATATGAGATGATATTAATATGCTAGCCATGCTTACTCCAACACCAGAGAATACACAGACATGATGATGAGTAAAAGCAAAATCTATAGTACGAAATTAAATAGACCAAAAAAGCAGTGAGTAATATGATGCAAAAAGATATTCAAACCGATTTAATGTCTGCCAGATTTAAAATGCTCTAGCTCAGAATATATTAAGTCATTCAAAGAGATTTTGTCTTTCCTGTAATGGCCTATGAGGTACAAAAAATAAACATGTTGCCATAAATATCTCCTTGATGCTGAATTCTGTTCATTTGAGAAAAAAACAATCGGAAGAATAAAAAGTTAGTTGCCTTCAATGCTGGAGTTTTTTTTTATATTTCATTAATATATCCATAGTGGATTTAACATCTTCTCCTTCAATGGGTAAAAAATGCTTCGCTGTGAAATTATCATTTTAACAATTCATAAAATTCTGACCGGATATGAAGCTTTTCTATGTGAAAATAATGTAATCCAGAAAACATATTTCTGCTACACCATCTCATTAACATAAGAAAATTTAAAACAACATACATTCACAACTTTGGATGCTCAATAAACCTTCATTGTCAACAAGACCCCCTTTTTGTTTTTTTAAAAAAAGCGTATTAGTTCGTTTATTACTAAAATTCCATTACTGACCTTCCTAATACCTAGAGGTTGTACCTTTTGTGGTAAGGAGAGTGAATATACAGATGCGCAGCCTATTTATCATGGTCCTTCTGACGTATGTTTTTCCTGCAAACTTCTGCAATGTGAAATGACAAAAAAAGTTATTGATGGAATGCTTGAATTAATCTCAACCACTGGTAATTACATGGGACCGCATCACAGTCCATCATTATTTTGAACACCATGCCACCTAAGCTTAGACCCAGTCTACAATGTGAGGCATAGCAGAGTTGGGCAGGCAAAATTTGCTATGGCTTCATTGCATGTTGAGGTCATTGCCTTCCTCTTTTGCTGAAATAAATCTTTACATGGTATCTGTGAAAGAAAAAACATGCTGGTATAGCGGGAATCTCTAATTATGGGAGGATGGCTGACTGGTAGAGACTGGGCTTCCACCCCACTGGTGACCTGTCCACCAAAAAATAATTGGCCTCCATTGAATGAAAGTCTATTGATGTGTTGTCAGGAAGTGCATGCCTATGGTAAGCACATGTACATCAGAAATGTGATTATGACACGAGATATAGTACTTATCCAATACAGTCCCTTCCTTGTTAATACTGTATGAGGACTACAGTGTACATCATTTCCTTTATCAGTTACGTTCGACTAAGACAACTACCTCCGACTCACCACAGATAAAACAGAGATCCTGATCTTTGGAAATAAGGAGACCTAGTGGCCACCTGACCTGGGTTCTATGCCCACCCGCACAGACCACATCACAAACCTCTGCATCATCCTTGATGATAAGCTTTCACTGAACAAACAAGTCAATGCTGTGATCGCATCCTGCTGCCACATTCTCAGAATGCTTTGCAAAACCTTCTAATGGCTCCCCACGCACGTTAGACACACAGTAAACCAGGCAACGCACCATATGTCTGCATCTCTGGCCAACTCACGCACAGAGTACAAATCAAGACCACTGCCGTTAGACTCACCATAGACCTCCCCAGAAGCGCACACATTATGCTCTACATCGCGTAACTGCATTGTCTACCCATCCAGAAATGCTGCATATTCAGGCTTCTCATCCACGTCTACAAAGCCCCTCACAACACAGGACCTACCTTAACGGACTCAACGGACTCCATCTCTATCAACCCTTCAGACATCTGTGCTATACTTCTCTCACCTTTACACAAATTCCCTACATCTGCAAAAGCAAGATAGGAGGTTGTGCTGTTTGCTTCATTGTAGCCAAAAGGTGGAACGAGCACCCTCTACATATCAGGACCATCACTACACTCCCCAACTACTGCAAGAAGCTGAAGACCTTGATGTTCAACTAGGAGCACCTTCAGACCTACGCTTCTCCTCCTGCGCCTGGATAGCCTCACAGCTGATAAGCTGCACCGTACAGATCTTCATAACATAACGTAACATAGCATAACAGCATGGTTATGTTTGGTGCTTTTTGTTCTACAGTTTTGTGGCACAATGGATGGTTTAACATTCTCAAATGTCTAACATGATACAAAATTCGGCAATCTTTAGTTTGAATCGTTATGATCAGAATAAAACAAGTGAAAATCTATTCCATCTACACTATTAAACAGGTGAGATTATAAAATCGAGTGTGGGATTTTCTGAGGAAATTTAATGTTACTGATCCTAATCTGTTAGGTCAGTTCCCCTGAATTAAAACTGCACGTTGCCACACTTGTCTCAAGGTCCTCACAGGATCAATCCAACACTTAACGGTAGTTGCCTTCCTTTTCCTGTCATTATCAATCATAGCGGCACCACTCTGCTTCGTTCTCCCTCCTCCACCCTGCCATCTCACCCCCTCCTCACTAACTAGGACGAATGCGCAGCCTAGTTATACCCATGTACCTACGCGATCATACAGTCCCCTAATTTCTTCCCCCACATAACCATAATTAGTCCGAACCCAACGCTCACACCTAAAGTGAATATGATAATGTTATAAGCCCCATCGATCTGCCCAGTAGTTTCAATTGGCACTTGAAAGATGCAAAAAAGTTACAAATTATGTTAGTAGTGTTGTATAGTACTGCAGTAGTCCGTAAAGGCGCCCCTCAACAGCTTTATATTTGTGACAAATGCGGTAATTGTCATATTGTGTTGTCGTGTAATGTTATGTATGAAATAAATGAAATACCAGCATTTGTAAAGCGCACAGCTACCTCTGGAGAGGTGTCCCGGCACTGTGGGCCATCGGGAAGATTAAGCGAGCTATTGCCCAGAGTCACATGGAGCTGGGCATCCTGCCGCCGGGAATCGAACTGTGAACCCTGTGGTCCGGAGTCAGGCACCCTGGCCGCTGCGCCATTACCTCAGTGGCTGTGTAAATCAAAGCGAAAAATCAATAAATTCCTTTGTTAATGAGTGTGGATGCAGAACAGTGTAGCCTTGAAAGAATGTCATCACCTTTCCTAGCAACAGCCGAAATCTTTGGTATCCTGTTTTCTTCATACGGAAGAGATACTATGGTTAAAGACATGATGCATAAAAGTGATAGTGCTAAATTAAATACACCAAAAAGCAATGAGCATTATATTGCAAAAGCATATTAAAACCAATTTAATATCTGACTGATTTAAAAATGCTGTAGCTCAACATGTGATGAAACATGCCAAGAAATTGTCTTTCCTGTAATGACCTTTACCATGCAAAAAATAAACATGTTGCCATAATTGTCTCCTTTGTGTGGATTTCTGTTCATTTTAAGAAAAATAGATTGGAAGATTAAAAAGCCAGTTCTAGTTTTTCTTTAGTTTGAGCTGTAAATTTTTTTAATATATATTTATTTATTGAGTTTTGCAATGAGAGGACAATAGCTCACATTTGAGTCCAGTGTCGGCAGTTTTAATTTATACCCCCTGAGGAAAGTTGAATAGGTGTGATGCAAGTCTTCTCGAGATCTGAATCTCCCACGTCAAAAGCATATCCATGGCTTGCTCGGCTTATCCCTGCTCCCGCTCCAAAAACAAAAGTTAAGGGAGCACTTTGCCGAGCAAGTCGGCATGATCAGCTCCCTGTGGCTGTCTATACAGAAGGGCTACCCAGGCTAGAAAAGCGGGAGGAAATCCCTTCAGCTAATACTGTAAACAAGTAGTCCCACTCCACAGAGAGTCAAAAGCTTTGGTGGCATATAAAAAGACCGCCACCGAAGCCAACTCTGGGTTAATATTCTGTATCAGCGCGAACAAGGTGTACAAAGTATGGGAAGTAGCTCGTCCTGGCACGAATCCAGATTGGTCCAGTAGGACCAGTCCCTCCATCAACAGGCTGAGTCGATTGGCCAAAACTTTCACCAGTATTTTCGCATCGCAATTGATTAAGGATAAGGGCCTATCGGCCTCGCATTTGGTGGTGGTTTTTCCCAGTTCGAGGAGGGCGATAATCATACCTCACTCAGAGAGAGTTGGAGGATTCCCATAGAATTTGCTTCTGTGTAAACTTTTTTTAAGGATAGGAACTAGCGCTCCTTAATAGCATTTATAAAAATCCACCGGTAGGCAATCGGACCCTGGGCGCCAGATCGCAGTTGCATAATGGCTGCCCGTATTTCCTCTTTCTCTATGTCCGCCACGTGGAACTCCCTGTGTGTATCGCTAAGCCAACCCAAAGCTATATCCTACAGGTAGATGGGTCACATCTGCCGACTGGTCCCTGCGTGTGTAGAAGTAAATGGAGAAGGCAATAAGGTTGGCCGCGGTGTCTCTGCATGGACCCATCAGGGTCCTTCACCTCCAAAACATAATTGGAGAACCGGGGAGTGCGCACAGCCCCAGCCAAAGCTCTTCCCAGCCCCTCGCCCTCACCATATTGGCACATGTGGCAGTATTTAGTGCAAAATAGGCATTTGCTCCCTGCTGCCGATCGATATTCAGAGACCAGATCCTAGAGTTTGGCTTGCATCTTCCCATTGGGTAGATTTCAATTTTGGCCTCGGATATCTTAATATCTGGTTCTATTCTCCAAAGCATCTTCCGGATGTCACGCAGAATGCCACTTCCCTTTGCAATGCAAATACCCTGAATCGTTACTTTAAAGGCCTTCCAGACCACAGTCTGGTTTGGTACTGAGTCCAACTTCCAGGTAAAGAACTTGCATATCTCTTGCTTTAATTCTTCTCTAAAACATGTGTCTAATAAGGTCATGGGAGAGAGTCTCCATGACTGGTAAGGGGAGACGGGTATTGGCGGTCTTAGTTGCAGCAGTACCGGGGAGTGGTTGGAATATGTGCGCGGAAGATGCTTCGCTTTGATGAGCCAGGCACAAGACCTCGCGAGAGCAGCTAGTAGTCAATGCGTGACCAACTGGAGTGTACACTAGAGTGGAATGTGCCCTCTTTATGTGCAGGATGAAGTGCCCTTAAAGCATCTAACAATTCGCAGACCAGCCCTGGCCCAGGTTCTGGGCCTTCCTCTCCCTCCATACATTGCTCTGCGTCATACAATGACGCAGACCAGCCTGTCGGTCCCTGAAGGTGATGCACAGTGGCGGTCCCCTCAAGGTCAGCTGCGATGTTCCTGAGCCCCACCACGACCCAGTGTGTGGTCACTTCTAGAAGGATTCAGCTCTGGAGTTCCATTTTAACATAATCGCAGCAGCCATCTTGTAGGGCCCACTGGACCGCAGCATCAGTGCCCGCAGGGCTCCAGCTCGCATCTCGTTGGCAGCAATCCCAGTGTTCCCTTGCTCACCCAACTGTGGCGGAATACGTGCAGCATCTCGTGGGAGCAAAATTGCTCATCCGCAGTCTCATTTAGGGCAGGATTTTGTAGGATTGGTGTCCTGAATGGCAGGAGCCTCACTTGCTCTCTGGCGCCCCCATCTGAACTGTAATTTATGCTCTGTGACATGCCTACCATCTTGGGTACTGGCAGCAGGCATTATGCCATCACAATTCAGCTGTAAAAATGTATTACAGTTGAGCAGCTACGGCATTTTTCTTTTTTTTTTTTTACAAGTGGCTAGATATGTCACAGCTCCACTGTAATAAAGAAATTAGAAGCAGGCTTTATTATAATTGCATGCTCCCATGTACTGTAATGGTGGAATTTATATTCAGGTAACATAGTCTGGAAAGACTCTGCTCTCAACCAGTAGCCTCTTGCTGTTGGCTCTGGATGCATTGACAGTGTACATCTCTGAAATAATCTTATAACTATACGTAACAAATGTGTACGTGTGTGTCTCTGAGGTGGCACCACTGATAGTGCTATCGATGATGCAACATGTAATGTTATGTGTGAGGTAATGAACATAGAAGGTCCAGGTAAAACCTTTGCCCTGTCATCTTGATTTAAGACAGTGGGGGAATACCTAGTTCGCAGTATTTGGACAAAATATCAGGGGGAAAAAATGTGATACAAAATATTGTGTCAAGAATATCTGGATTACAGAAATACGTTAACAGAAATATCAAAGGTAAAAATATTGTTTTTAGTGTTTTTAATATTGATGTAGAAAATATTGTATGTAATACCGTTTGCAAGTGTTAATTTTGTATGTAATTTAGTGTAGTGCTTAATTGTATGTTAATTTATTTATTTGTGTTTTTAGTAAGATAGTTTATTAGTTATGAAATCTTTAACATTTGTTATTTTTAGTTGTATTGATGTATATAAATAATAGTTTTAGATTTTTTTTTAGTAGTGGGATATTGTGTTTTGAGGGGATAAGGATGGGAAGACTTGTAAAAATATTATGCAAATGAATGTTTTACAATTTTTTTAATGTATTTCTTTTTTGTTTTTAATTAATTTAAATGTCATATTAATTAAAATATATTAAAGGTATTAAGTTCAAAAAAGTAAAATAAATTACTAAAATAATTTACAAAATACAAATATTTAAAATGTTTTGTAATGAAGTAAAATTTCCAAATGTAATTTTTTTCTGGAATATATTCAAATTTAATCTTAAATACAATCTAAATAAAATCATGTAAATATTTATTAATGGTATTGAATATAAACCGATTTTTTTCTATAAAATGTAACTAAACTTTTGTTCTATTGAGGGGTCGATTCCGATCCGGGTCGGACAGCTCTCTGAGAGCTGTTTGTTGCCTTACCTTGCGACCGACACGTACCCGTAGCCGGTCTGTCCTGTTGATGAAGTACGATGTGCATAACTGCCAAAAGCCCGACCGACACGTAGTCTGTGATTCAAGCTTCATTCTCCGTCCGAGCCGTAACGCCTAGCGCCGAACCGAGTCGCCCGGAAGCAGTATCCATAGCAGTTTACGCCCTGACCAGTACGATGCGTACTTCCTACGCGCTGGACGGGTCGGCACGTCACAGCATCCGGAAATGAAGCATATCCGCTATGATTCGCGCCACAACTCAATCCACGGCTACGAGACGGACCAGCTTGCAACGGGTACGAGACGGAGCAACAAACAGCGTGTACGAGACGAACACATCATGAATCCCATTGCGCAGGTCATACCAGTACTCTACATCTATGACCGTATCAGGAACAGACGCGGACGGCACAGACGGTAAGTCAGACACACACAACACAAACAAACGACACGTACCCTCAAACTGTCACACACACCCAGGGGATCCATATCCTGGCCACTAACAACAGGCCACCATAGGGGTTGTATGGCCAGCACCACTACCACCCCCACCCATAGGGGACCTGTTGGCCATCACTACTGCCACCCCCACTCATAGGGCTTATGTTGCCCATCACTACTGCCACCCCCACCCATAGGGTACCTGTTGCCCATCACTACTGCCACCCCCGCCCATAGGGGACCTGTTGCACAACACTACTGCTACCCCCACCCATAGGACTTATGTTGCCCATCACTACTGCCACCCCCACTCATAGGGCTTACGTTGCCCATCACTACTGCCACCCCCACTCATAGGGGACCTGTTGCCCATCACTACTGCCATCCCCACTCATAGAGCTTATGTTGCCCATCACTACTGCCACCCATAGGGGACCTGTTGCCCATCACTACTGCCACCCCCACCCATAGGGCTTATGTTGCCCATCACTACCGCCACCCCCACCCATAGGGGACCTGTTGCCCATCACTACTGCCACCCCCACTCATAGGGCTATGTTGCCCATCACTACTGCCACCCCCACCCATAGGGGACCTGTTGCCCATCACTCCTGCCACCCCCACCCATAGGGGACCTGTTGCCTATCACTCCTGCAACCCCCACTCATAGGACTTATGGTGCCCATCACTCTTGCCACCCCCACCCATAGGGGACCTGTTGCCCATCACTACTGCCGCCCCCACTCATAGGGCTTATGTTGCCCATCACTACTGCCACCCCCACTCACAGGGCTTATGTTGCCCATCACTACTGCCACCCCCACCCATAGGGGACCTGTTGCCCCGCACTAATGCCACCCCCACTCATAGGATGTGTGATGCACCACACATCCATCATACACCAACATTATGTAAGTCTGCAAAATACATCCCCCCTAACATCATGACAACAGTGTGTAGTCTGTGACAAATGCCCACAACAGTGATCATGACTTCGAACATACAATGTAACTACCATCACATGTGTGACGAAAAACTGAGTGTGGCCTACACAAGGCAAGCATCACTAGCACTGTGCCAATGTAAAAATAACACCCCCTCACTGTGTAGAACAAAAGTTAAGTGTGGGTGTTCCAAACTGCAGCAAATGTCGAGCATTGCGGTGATGGGGTCTAAAACCCCCCTCATCACAGTGACCAAAAGGTAAGTGTCATCATGGACAAAGCTGCAAATGCCAAACAGCATGTATGATTCCTGGTCCCAACACATTAAACACTTTTGGGCTAAAGTAGTGGTTGTGTCCCATACCCACAGAGATGTGGTGAGGCTAACAGTGCTGTGATAACCTAACATACTCTCGGCCATGTGCAGACCAGCACCACCCATGGGGGCTGACAATGCATACAGTGTACAATGACACAAAAGCAGAAGTGACCATCACAAAGCATACACACATCTTGAAAATAGACACACAATTCAAAACAACCTGTGTAGACGGTAGGTTTCAGGTCACAAACTCCCATTCCATGACAGCAATGGCACCTAACAACCAGGATGAATGTGCAGAAGGATGTGATATGACTCACAGGGACAGCAGGGAAAATCACAAAAACAACATCCAGGCAATGGCCCACAACAGCAATACAAATGCACTGGTGCAGATGCACAAACAGGCAACTTCACACTGCACATCTGACACAACGTGTGTGTATCAGTATCCCCAGGCACATACACAACACATGAGGGGGGCTGAACCACAGTGACACAGATGTGGTCACAGTGCCATACAAAAGTAACCCATCAATGGGCCCCCCTTAGTGGGCAATCAGGCATTGTGAGATGTGAGGGAGCACAACAGACACGTGACACAAGCTGGAATGAACTCAAACTAACACAGCAAGAGACTGACACACAACATCACTACCCCCAGGGACAAGACATTGGGGTGACACAAGCATGCTTGACACCTCCACTGTGCTGACAAAGGTAGATGTCGTACAAACTGAGAAACCCAGACGTGTCCTGTGCCACAAACGTACATCACACCTACACAAACACAAATCACTCAGCATGGCCCGTCATCCATGGACAAACGGGAGCACATCCATGCAAACATTTATATCAGTCCACCCTCAACACCACACACCCTGAACTGCACCAATGTGCATCTATGAAGCTCACATGGACAGGTGACATTGCACATGCACCCATGACAAACACAGTAATGTTGGGAGGAACTAAGGTGCACAGACTCATCACACAAGGACAGTTTACAACCCTGGTGAATGACGGACATACTGCACAGAATGCGGTACATGGCCATGATGTCAAAGCTCACGTAACCTGCGGAATACCTGCCACAGTCCCAGGACAATGCAGAAGCCAAGGAGAACCACAAGGCACACATGCTGACACCTGCAAACATAGCAGCCCTGAACCGGACAAGTGGGAGCAGTCACAAACACATATCTCAAACACTGAAAGGTACAATCTAGGGACAACTACATGATATTGCGCACAAACAAGTGCCTTGGGGACCCCTGACTGTGTCCCATCTGTGTCTGACAACATCATCACCACTCAGAACTGACAAACCCCAATGATCAAACACCAATTAACAGTAGTGTGTCATGCACCCACACATCTGGTAGCCCATGGCAAAGTTGTGGGATGAACACAGTACCACTCAGCAAGCATCAACAACAGGAACATATAAAGTGAACAGTGCCTGTGTATGAAAAGTGATGTGGACATACCCACACATGCTCACACAAAACACACCATGGGCCCAGGCAATGTCACGGAACACCACACTTACTTGAAGGGACTCAACTCCTGTGGATGCACAGCTGTGCCTAACATAGTCCCAGCAGGTCTCAGTCATGTTAGCAGAACACTTGGTCAGTCAGCCATCAGTTACCACACAGTGAAGCCTCTGGTCACAACAGCCTGAGTACGGGAGTCTCCCTTAAGTCATCTGCACATGCTCAACTCATATGTCCAGCAAGTAGCACAGAGGACCCAGTTGCTCCTACACCAATGATGCCCACACCTTTAGGTCCAGTGGAGATGCGCCCACAGTCAGGAAAATAGACAAATTGGACAATGGGATGCACATCATATGTGCAAGCCACAGATATTACCATGCAAATGAAATGTTCACACATTGTTAATTATGACACACCCAGTTAGCTGCAAAGGATGACATGGAAACTGACCAGAATAGGATACATATCTCATGGCCCACAGGGAGTACCTCACGTCAACACCTCAGTATTCAACATTTGAAATCCAGCATTAGAACTGCAAAGTCATGGTAAACATCATCAACATAATGTACAGCTAAATCAAATTCACAAGGATAAAGAAAAAAGCTTTATTCAGCAGATGAAAAATTAAACGTCCGTTCAAAACAAAGGCCTGTCCATTATCAAATGACAAGAAGTGAACTTGAGTGACAACTGTCACACGTTGCTTGTCTTTACTGCTAAGGACAGGGGACATCCCCTCGGAGGGGCATACATGGGGGCAGGCCAGGCACCGCAGGGACAGGATCAGGGCTCAGCAGAAGGAGGCAGTGAAGGGAAAGGTGGATGCAGGAGAGTCACTGGCAACTGCAGTGGAGCTGACTGAAGTAGTGGGTGCAGTCACAACTGTGGGGCACAAGTCAGATGGGGTGGGTGCCGGCACAACTTCAGTGGGCAGGTCAGATGGAGTGGATTGGGTCCCCACTGCAGTGCCTAACTCAATGGGAGCGGAATGGCGTACAGGTGAAGTCGGCAGGACAGAGAGGGGGGACACGGTCCCCACATCAGTGGCACTAACCGTCTGACCGGGGGTGGAAGAGCAAGTGGTGGGGGGGAGGGACTCAGCATTTTGCGGATGATGTATCTGTAGGTGGGGGAACCTGGGGCAGGGTGTGGCGGGGGAACCTGTTGAGTGGTGGCCTGAGAAATGGAGGACGGAGACTTCACCGTGGAGCTGCGGGGCAGGGGTGGGGTCTTGCTCTTCCGGCTCTGGGGTGACTTGCGGGTGGGGGCCTCAGTCTGACTGCGCCTGGGGGAGGGTATGAGGGGCACTCCCCTCAGTGTGAGAGGACTTCCTCTTCCCCTTGTAAGATAGATCTGCTGTGTTGGTGGGGAAGAGGCCAAGGTCACAGAGGAAGAGCTTCTGTGGAGATGGGGTTGCAGGTGAGGCAAGGGAAGGGGGCTGGGAGGAAGAGGTATCGGAGGACTGCGGAGTGGTTGTGGATGACTGTGTGTGTCTGCAAACCATCCCCTGTGAGTGTGGTATCAGTCCCCTGTGCTTGCTTGTGTGCACGTCTAGACCTTGTTTTGGGTGTTTGTGTGCTGCCCGTGTCTGTGGCTTTGTGAGAATGTGCAGGTGTGTGTGTGCTTGGGACCGGTAGGGTGCTAGGAATCGTGGGTGGTGCAGGGGTAGGAGGGGTGCGGGACTGTTGGAGGAGGGACACTGCTGCCGTCAGGTAGGAGGCCACGGACTGATTGGTCCTCTGTAGGGCAGACATGCCCGATGAAATGCCCTCCATGAACGACACCAGTTGTATCAACAGACTGGTGTGTGCATGGAGGACACTCAGCATTGATGTCTGCCCTACATGGATCTGTCTAAGTAAGTCCACAGACAACTCACTCAGGGCAACAGGGAACACAGGGGCAGGGGGTGCGGTGCCTGGCACAAACTAGACATGCTCCCGAACACGGGAGCCTCCACGGATCTCTGGGATTGGGAGCCGATGGGAGGGTGGTGATGGTGGTGGCGGGGACAGCCTCACTAGCTGGTGTTTGGTGGCTGCTGACACCTGCCTCCACAAGGGAGTCATCTTCCGAGCTGCTGTGGCCCTCAGCCGGGGTGGATGGTGCTGAGGACTTCTCGGTGTGGCTCCACTCGCCCTCTGTGCCACTGGGTCCCCCAGACTCCTCGCATTCTGTCCCAGTCAGGCTCTGTGGCTCCTCCTGGTCCGTGGAGCTGTCCCCTCCTGTGGCCGTAGATGTATCTGGATAGAAATAGGAAGAAAGAGAACAACATCAATCACCTGCACTGACTGACCACAGTGAGTACATCACATCACAGGGCAAGCCCTGGCATCATCAGCTGAACAGTGCTCAAAGTGCTCACACTGTTTAGAATAACCCAATTGTCAGTCTCACCATCAACCATGGCACACATATCACTCCTGGACTTGCACCCATATGTCTGTTGCATGTTGGATGCTAATACCCCAATGTGCCGACATGCACCACCCACACATTATTTGGACATGCAAGTGAACATGTAGGAGTATGTCACTATACAAACAGCACACCTCTTGCCACTGACTCAGTACAGGTGTCTGGCTGAAGGGATGGCCAGAGACTCATTTCACATGCTTGTGATGCATGCCAGCAACACACACTAGGATGTTCTCATGTCCTGATAGTCAATGCCGCAATGGAGTGCATGGAGCACACTTGAACACAATGCAGGATCACTCCTAGCAAGTTAAATGCCATGGCACTGGCATGCCTGGAAAGTCAGGCAACACTGTCTCCTGTCACAGGGGCAGAGCATCCAGACAACAACAGTATGCACTGTGTCACAATCATAGCTCAGGGGTAAAGCAAACTCTGCAGCTGACAAGTGCACTTGCCCATCCCCTGCAAACAACATATCCCGGACCCAGAAGACCCTACATCATACACATCAGACATATGAGTCTCTGCAAACACAACTCCCTGTACATTAGCACATCACAGTCTGCTGTGCATGTAACCCAGCTGCCTGAAGTGCCCAGTTGCATACACCATTGTGCGCTGTCAAATGACCACACACCTATGTCATACAGGTCTTGTCTCTCATAGACACATCTCAGATGTCCTGCTGACCCTCAAACTCATGAACACCCCAGTTGTACGTAACAGGAAGCCACACCACAATGACACAGAGACAGACACCTGAAGGCCCATGTCACTAAGCACAACCTGTAAGTTGATACACAGGAGTGGGATTACAGAGTGTTTCTAAATTCCCTTGAGTAGGCATGACTGCCCATGTCTATGTGAAACAGTGTGTGGCCCTGGACAGTAGTCAGGTGGCTAAGCAAGTGTGACATACTTTATATACGTACTCCTGAGGCCCACAAATTTGATTCCCCTGCTGCATGGGTTTGTTTGAAATACCCCAGGCACATGTGGCGACTCAGACCAGCAATTGTAACACATATCAAGGGCACACACAGATCACATGTCAGATCTCAGGCATTGGGTAAACAATTGACCCACCCATGAAACACACAACAGAGTCACGGGAACAGATGCTGTCCGGAAGCTGAAGCATAGCTGACTGCAGGGACACAGTGCCCTAGTGACACAAGCAACATACTGTAGGGGCCACACCTGTGGATCAGATGAGGAGGGTGCATCACACAATTGAAGGACCAGAGTATTGGACTACAAGACCTACATAATGTGGAAGTGTGATCAGGCCAAAAGACTGCCATTAGCATGTCAGACATAGTACACAGATTAGGCATGTATTTACCCCCTAACTGCTGCTGTCTGGCCTTCAGGTGCCTATCCAGGTCCGGGAAGACCACCGCCAGTATCCAGAGCATGTGGGGGGTCAGGGTCCGGTATCCGCCCCTGCTGCGAGGAGGCGTGAGCTTCAGCTGGACCCTTGCGATCCTCCGGGTCCAGCCCCGAAGGTCCTGCCAGCTCTTCTGGCAGTTGCGGATCCGGTGCTTGTAGACCCCCACCGAACGAACTGCCCGGGCGATGGTCAGCCATATCTCCTGCTTCTGGTGGGCATCAACCTGTGAGGATGACAAAGTTGAAAGTCCATTAACACACATGCCCCATATTTGTGCTGCACACATTTGGATATACATGTCATCATCACAAAGGGAAATGGGTGACAGAGGTAGTGCACCCATGGAAAAGGACAAATGACCTGCATGTCTGACATGTTAACAATGCCTGGGAAGTTTAAGCTTTCACAAATGCACTTTAGCTGCAGAACACCTGTTCATTACATGTACCTACACACTTTGGAGGATGAAAGTACTCAGTGAGTATGCTTGCCACTGGTGTACACAATGCTAGTACTGCTAGTCAGACAACATGCACAATTAGGAAGGCAGTGGACTGCACACTCACCTCCTCCCCTGGTTTCCCATACAGCTTGCTGTACTGTGGAAGGAGCCCGTCCAGCAGGGCCTGGTTCTCCTCCTCAGTGAAGGCTGGGGGCCCTCTCCAGAGTACGTGCCATAACAGTAGCCAGAGGGTGTGACATTGCCTGGGCCCATGGTGTGTGTTGTGTGAGCATGTGTGGGTATACACAGGCACTGTTCACTTGATATGTTCCTGTTGTTGATGCTTGCTGAGTGGTACTGTGTTCATCCCACAACTTTGCCATGGGCTGCCAGATGTGTGGGTGCATGACACACTACTGTTAATTGGTGTTTCATCATTGGGATTTGTCAGTTCTGAGTGGTGATGATGTTGTCAGACGCAGATGGGACACAGTCAGGGGTCCCCAAGGCACTTGTTTGTGCGCAATATCATGTAGTTGTCCCTAGGTGGTACCTTTCAATGTTTGAGACATGTGTATGTGTGTGTGACTGCTCCCACTTGTCCGGTTCAGGGCTGCAATGTTTGCAGGTGTCAGCATGTGTGCCTTGTGGTTCTCCTTGGCTTCTGCATTGTCCTGGGACTGTGGCAGGTATTCCGCAGGTTACGTGAGCTTTGACATCATGGCCATGTACCTGCAGTGGTAGCAGGGATGTTGTCCAGTAGCATGTAGTGCAGGCAAGTGAGCTCTCTTGGGTCCATCCAGCCTTATATCTGTGCTGCAGAGGCAGACTCTGTGCCATGTGTTCCCAGTGATAGGTCCAACACGGTTGCATTCTATGAATCTGGCCAATCCATGGAAATGTATGACTCGTACACGTCTTCTGCATCGTTCAAATCTTCACCTTCATAAAACCCTAGGAATTGCCATTGTTGTAGGCATCCAACTGCATTTCCAGCGCACAACTCGTACAAGTTTTGAATCTGCATCTGTCTCCATGACAGTCCAGAGCCAATGGGTGCGCACGGCTCGGTCAACTGACTGTACAACACGTATTTTGAAAACACACATACATCCGTCTCCATACAATTCAAAGGCCAAGGCGTACGCCTGTCTCGGAACATGCCTGCCCGACGCGCATGCATGATAGTCACCTGCGTCGGACCTCATTGCAGTCAGTGGCAAAGCGTACCCACGGCTCTGTCATGAACTGTGCAATGCGTATGCATTGTCACCCGCGTCGGAGCTCATTGCAGTCAATGGCAAAGCGTACGCACGGCTCGGTCATGAACCGTGCAATGCGTACGCATTGTCACCCGCGTCGGAGCTCATTGCAGTCAATGGCAAAGCGTACGCACGGCTCGGTCATGAACCGTGCAATGCGTATGCATTGTCACCAGCGTCGGAGCTCATTGGTGTGACTATTTGACAGCTTCAACACACAATTACTTGCCAAGGACACATGCACACCTACCACACTACAACATTGGCCACACAGTGTCCCATGGCATGTAAGGCTGCATTCCCTTGTGTTGGGGGGGACAACATTTGGTTTGTTGTGTGGCACTTTTGTACAGCCATGTCAGATCTCGTGCTCTTCTCTACGCTCGGGAGCAGAATGTCGCAAGTTCCCAAAGCCTCTCTCAGCTTTCCCAGCAACGCTCTCTTAGAAGCGAGTACACCAAAGAAACCCAAGGGGGGAAAGGGGATGGGACAGAGAAGAGACAGTCACTTTGCGTCTTCTTCTTTCTTCAAGTTGACGCCCTTTCTTCTTCTTACTATCTACTCATTGGCTGGACAGGTGTGTATTTGCTGTAAGAAATGTATTCACATAAATTATATTTTTGTCTCTAACCCTCTTCAGTTCTATATATATTGCCTATTCCTTTTCTGTGACCTACCCTGCTTGAAGTGACCAATGCTTCTCTTCTTTTTATTAGTCTAGTCTTGTGTGATGTCTTCTGTGATTCAGTGAACTAGAATGATTTTAATGCATTAGCCTACTCTTCCAATCTATATTTATTCCTCTCTTATTGTCTTTTCTTTTAGACTTCTTACCAAAATTGCTCTGGAAGTATGCCTCAAAACTGGATTCTGAAGATGGTAAGTAGATCTCTTTTTATTGGTAACTAACTTTCTTCTTTTTTAAAGATAATGCTTCCACCTTTTAATTCCTGCTTGTGAGTCACTACTCTCCGTTTAAGGCTCATTATTCTAGACACTACTCTCTTGAACAAACTTGGTGCCTAAAATACTTTTACTGTTCCTCTGCTCTGCTTTCTTTTTATTTCTTCTGAAAATACGGAGTACACTACTCTGGTTTCTGAAAATCTCTTGTATACTTTTCCTGGTATTTAGCGCGTCTATTTATTGACTTGTGCTGACTCTGAACTCTCCGCTAAATCAGCGCTTCGTTCTATGAAGGTTGCTCCTCACTGACTGAAGTTTTTTCTGTTGTAAGCATATACGTAGCACGTCTTCTAATAATAATTCTGTACTATCTCTAAGCTTGCCGCTTGCCTAGCGCGTCGAAAATGTTGCTCTACACTACTAATATTTCCACAGCTTCCTCATGCGCATGCCTGGATTTGAAACTCTGATTTATTACGCGCACTCAAATTTGAACGGTCTTACTTGAAAATGTCTTTTCTCCTTTACTAGTTCATTTCGTGTATTCACTGATTAGCGCGACAAAGTCTTTTCCTTCTCTCGCTTCGCGACGCAATTCAGGACGGCCTTCTCTCCTCAGAATCTCGGTGAAGTGCGCCACTCCAACGGCCTGACACCTGGATCTTAGTGATTGTTGGGGAACACTAGAGCGCTAACCTGCTGCTCCATTGTTCCTGTTCTAGCGGCCATCTTTGACTTAGTTCTATCCTTAGGTTGGCTCTGTGCATAGCGTCTTTTCCTTTGATAGTTGGATTTTAAGTCATTTACTCTTACAGTAAGTTTGTTTTTTACTTGAGGCCTGACAATCCTGACAGTACCCCCCCTCAAAGAGCTTCCTCCCTGCTTAGGCTTATTTGGAAATCGTCTATGAAATTCCTTAATTAATCTAGGGGCATGTACGTTTGAAAACAGTTCCCAAGATCTCTCCTCAGGCCCATAGTTCTTCCAATCCAACAAATAGTACAGTTGACCCTTTCGTATATTAGAATCTAATACTTGCTGTACCTCAAACTCTTCTCCTTCCTCTGTTTGGATTGGTTTTGGGTTTTTTTTAATCCGTAAATCATTTGACACCTTTTTTAACAAGGAGATATGGAACACCGGATGAACCCGTAAACCTTTAGGCAATCTCAACTGATAATTTAATGTACTTAGCTTTTTCTCAACCAAGTAAGGGCCTACAAATCTGGGCTGTAATTTTCTGACTCCCTTAAGCCTAAGATTCTTTGTGTTTAGCCACACCTTATCTCCTACTTGTAATTCTGGTTCTCTTCTTCTTTTCTTGTCTGCATAAAATTTGTAACTCTCCTTTGCCTTGGCTAAGTTTTCTGTGGCTAATCTATGCACTCGTGTCATGTGTCCAACTAAATCTGTCACCGCAGGTACATCTACTTCCTGAAAACTTAAGGATTGATGAGGATGTCTTCCTGTATTTAAATAAAAAGGAGAGTAACCTGTAGACACATTCTTTGCATTGTCATGCACAAATTCTGCAGCCCACAGGAAATTGGGTCAATCACCCTCCTGTTCTAACAGACACAATCTTAGGTACTGTTTTAATTCCTGATTTGTTCTTTCTGTTTGGCCATCTGTCTCTGGGTGATAACTAGTGGTGTACCTGGTGTCAATATTCAATTTCTCAGTAAAGGCCTTCCAGAAATGGGATAAGAATTGAGAACCCATGTCTGATATCAAAACCTTTGGGATGCCATGGGCTCGAACTATGTTTTGACTAAAGGTATGTGCCAAAGTTGCTGCCGTGGGAACCCCCTTTAAAGGTATAAAATGGGGCATCTTAGTAAATGCGTCTACACATACCAATATTGTATCAAAACCTCTACTAGATGGTAAATCAACTATTAAATGCAAAGTTATGGTATGCCATGGGTAAGGTGGAGTTGGCATGGGTTGCAGTAACCCCTTGGGAGCTTGCCGCTCCGGCTTTCCCCTAGCGCAGATCTCACATGTGGTCACATATTGTCTCACATCTTTTACCATGCTTGGCCACCAAAAACGTCGTCTCACTAGGTCTTCAGTCTTTGTAATCCCTTTATGTCCTGCCAATATTTCATCGTGACACTCCTTCAAAGCCCTTTGCTGCATTTCGAACGTTGGCAGTTAAAGAGCTCCTTGATGGTATGGTAACCCTTCTCGAATTTCTCGCTCAGGATCTTCCTTCACCCATTCTTCCATTTCTTCAAAGGACATTGAGGTCTGATTTCCTTCTTCCTGCGACTCTCGCAGAACTGCTCCAATCACCTTTTCTGCTGGTATGATTGTCTGTGCCTTAACCTCTTCCAAAACTCCTTCTGTTCCCTTCCTAGACAAGGCGTCAGCCTTACCATTTTGCGAACCTGGACGATAGGTAATGACAAAATCGTAATCGGCGAAATATAATGACCAACATAGTTGTCTAGGAGTTAGGGTTCTCGCCGACTTCAAAAATTTCAAATTTTATATGGTCAGTATAAACTGTTACCACATGTCTAGCTCCCATCAAATAGTGTCTCCACTCCTTGAATGCATCTTTAATGGCTAATAACTCTTTCTCCGTGATGGTGTAGTTGATTTCCGCTGCTGTTAGTTTCCTGGAACGATAAGCCACTGGGTGCAGTTGTCCGGTAGACTTGTGTCTTTGGGATAACACTCCTCCCAAAGCCAAATTGGAGGCGTCTGTTTCTACAAAAAATGGCTCTGATGGATCGGGATGAAGTAATATGGGCGCAGTGGTGAAATCCTTCTTTAATTGATGAAATGATTTTTCTGCTTCCTTTGTCCACTCAAACTTGACACCCTTCTTGAGTAATCTTGTAATTGGAACCAACTTCTGAGAGAAATTTTGAATAAACTTCCTATAGAAATGAGCAAATCCTATGAAACTTTGAATTTCTTTCACTGATTTAGGGGATTCCCATTCCAAAACTGCCTTGATTTTATTTTCATCCATGGTTACTCCACTCGGCGCTAGCACAAAACCCAAAAACTCCACAGAGGAAACGCTGAATGCACATTTCTCTAATTTTACAAATAAACTGTTCTCTCGCAGTTTCTGCAGGATTTGTTTAACATGTTCTTCATGCTCTTCTACGGTGTTTGATTAGATTAGTATATCATCTATGTACACTATTACATTCCGATCAATTAATTCTTTCAACACATTATTGATGAAGTGTTGAAAAGCGGCTGGGGCGTTGCATAGGCCATAAGGCATTACTTGATACTCAAAAAGCCCATGCTTGGTCCTGAATGCTGTCTTCCATTCGTCTCCTTCTCAAATTCGGACTAGATGGTACGCCCCTCTCAAATCCAACTTGGTATAAATTTTTGCTTCTTTCACCTGATCCAATAATACTGAGATTAAAGGCAAGGGATACCGATTTTTAACTGTTATCCGATTTATTGCCCTATAGTCGATGCAGGTTCTCAATTCTCCGTTTTTCTTTGGAATAAAAAAAAGTGGAGAAGAGACTGGGGATTGTGACGGTCTGATAAATCCGTTCTCTAAATACTTCCGTATATACTCCCTCAGGTGTTCGTCTTCTCGCTCTGTCAAGGCATATATCCGGCTACATGGAAGATTGGAACCGGGTTCCAAATCAATTTTACAGTCAAAGTCTCTATGTGGTGGGAGCCTCTCAGCATCCTCTTCACTAAAAACATCCTGAAACTCAGCATAAACTTCAGGCAGTTCCGTCGTATTTATAACACAAATAGTAGATTCTCTTTCACTTAGATGAAATGCCTGCGTCTTCTCGTGAGCTCCGTGACATTCCTGATAACAATTTTCCTTACAATAGTCCGAGTTCAGTGTTACAGAGCGAGCTCCCCAATCAATGGTAGGATTATGCTCTGTGAGCCATGGTAGTCCCAATATCAATTGGAACTGTGGGGCATCTATCAAGTTGAATTGCAGGATTTCTCGATGACCCTCTTCCGATTCCAAATCCACAGGCTCAGTATGGCTTACTATGGGTCCTGACGAAAGATTTGTTCCATCTACAGCTCGGTCTGCCTCGCTTCTTTCTTTCTTGATTGCCTTCAATCCGATCCTCTCCGCAAACTTTAAATCACAAAAATTGCCCGTAGCTCCTGAATCTATCATGACAGTTATTAGCTTCAATATTCTTTCTCTATACCGTAGAGTCATCATCATAACCAAATGCAGAGCTGCAGACTGCAAAGTATTTGCCAGGTAATGTGAATCTGGAGCTGTTTTAGAATCTGCAACCACCAGTCCAACTTTACTTACTGGTGGTGCAAAGCGTTTTCCGACGTTTTCTGCTTAGGTTTCTTGGGACAATTACGGACAAAATGCCCCACACCTTAACAATAAAGGCATTGCTTGTTCACCCTTCGTTTTTCTTTCTCTTCTTTAGAAAGCGTTCCTCGGATCGTACCAATTTGCATGGGTTCTCCCCCACGGGTCGAGTTATTATCCTTGCTGCCTTCTGTTCTTACTCGATCAAATCTGGCCACACTTGGGCGATAATCTCGCTTCCTCTCTCCTCTTCTTTCACCTTGACGGAAATCGATTTCTAACACTAGATCGATTAATGCTGAAATCTCTGTGGGTCTATTGGGTACTTGGGCTAATGCATCCTTTAATTCGTCCTTTAACCCTCGATAAAATACAGCGGCTCTTTTGTTCTCCGGCCATTCAGTTTCTACAACCAACTTATTAAACTGGGCCAAATAAGCTACTAGATCTCGATTGCCCTGTTTAATTTCCAATAACTCGTTGTCTGTTGCCGGCGACACTCTTCTCCTGTCAAAGATCCGAAGAAATTATTTTTTAGATTCATCCAAATCATATAATATTGGAGCATTGCTGGTCACCAAGGGCATAGACCAAGACGCGGCATCCCCACTTAAGTAAGACAGGATAAATGCCACTCGAGACTGCGCATCAGGGAAAAGTGCCAGGCGACACATAAAGTGAAATGTGCATTGTGTCAGAAACACTTGAGACTTTTGAGGATCTCCACTAAAACGCTCAGGGGGTGCCAAGGGAATTACGGGTGACAGAGAATGAATTACTTGTGTCGTAACCTTAGGGTGGGGAACTGGTGCTTCACTGGGACTACCTTCTGGAAATGCTGAATATCTTAAACTTGGACCAGACACAAGACCACTCATCTTTAAGGTTAAATCTGTGGTTTCTTTTCTCAACTCCCTATTCTCCTCTCTGACAGAAATCAACTCCCTTTGGATTCCTTCTAGGATTTCTCCTAACTTCTTTAAGTCCAAACCTTCCGCCATTCTGCTCAGGTGGGAAATTAAAACGTGGGCACTTCACTCTGTCAGATCTCGTGCTCTTCTCTACGCTCGGGAGCAGAATGTCGCAAGTTCCCAATGCCTCTCTCAGCTTTCCCAGCAACGCGCTCTTAGAAGCGAGTACACCAAAGAAACCCAAGGGGGGAAAGGGGATGGGACAAAGAAGAGACAGTCACTTTGCGTCTTCTTCTTTTTTCAAGTTGACGCCCTTTCTTCTTCTTACTATCTTCTCATTGGCTGGACAGGTGTGTATTTGCTGTAAGAAATGTATTCACATAAATTATATTTTTGTCTCTAACCCTCTTCAGTTCTATATATATTGCCTATTTCTTTTCTGTGTACCTACCCTGCCTGGAGTGACCAATGCTTCTCTTCTTTTTATTAGTCTAGTCTTGTGTGATGTCTTCTGTGATTCTGTCAACTAGAATGATTTTAATGCATTAGCCTTCTCTTCCAATCTATATTTATTCTTCTCTTATTGTCTTTTCTTTTAGACTTCTTACCAAAATTGCTTTGGAAGTATGCCTCAAAACTGGATTCTGAAGATGGTAAGTAGATCTCTTTTTATTGGTAACTAACTTTCTTCTTTTTTAAAGATAATGCTTCTACCTTTTAATTCCTGCTTGTGAGTCACTACTCTCCGTTTAAGGCTCATTATTCTAGACACTACTCTCTTGAACAAACTTGGTGCCTAAAATACTTTTACTGTTCCTCTGCTCTGCTTTCTTTTTATTTCTTCTGAAAATACGGAGTACACTACTCTGGTTTCTGAAAATCGCTTGTATACTTTTCCTGGTATTTAGCGCGTCTATTTATTGACTTGTGCTGACTCTGAACTCTCCGCTAAATCAGCGCTTCGTTATATGAAGGTTGCTCCTCACTGATTGAAGTTTTTTCTGTTGTAAGCATATACGTAGCACGTCTTCTAATAATTCTGTACTATCTCTAAGCTTGCCGCTTGCCTAGCGCGTCGAAAATGTTGCTCTACACTACTAATATTTCCACAGCTTCCTCATGCGCATGCTTGGATTTGAAACTCTGATTTATTACACGCACTCAAATTTGAACGGTCTTACTTGAAAATGTCTTTTCTCCTTTACTAGTTCATTTCGTGTATTCACTGGTTAGCGCGACAAAGTCTTTACTTTCTCTCGCTTCGCGACGCAATTCAGGACGGCCTTCTCTCCTCAGAATCTCGGTGAAGTGCGCCACTCAAACGGCCTGACACCTGGATCTTAGTGATTGTTGGGGAACACTAGAGCGCTAACCTGCTGCTCCATTGTTCCTGTTCTAGCGGCCATCTTTGACTTAGTTCTATCTTTAGGTTGGCTCTGTGCATAGCGTCTTTTCCTTTGATAGTTGGATTTTAAGTCATTTACTGTTACAGTAAGTTTGTTTTTTACTTGAGGCCTGACAAGCCACTCCCAGGCTGTGCACGTGTTCATGGGGGCAGAATCCTTTGTGTGTTGTGCACATTACCACTGTGATGTGCAACTGTACAGTTATGGGCATGAGTCAGGGACACAGTTGCAGGTTGGATATGTTTCGGACATGTCACATACACCCTGAGTTCTGGGGGTGATGGCATGTACGTCACAGTAACACCTGTAGCCACAATTCTGATGTGCACCCACAGTCTATGTGCATGTTGTGTCTCAGATGTGGATGATCAAATGTGCCCAATGGGAGACAGTCTCCACATTCATGTGGTATGTGCAGCAACCTTGATGTTTATGTATGGCCTGCAGAGACAACAGTAGTCACTACCTGTGGGACTCAGGCTTGCCTTGTGGCGTGTACGTGATACGCCATGTCATGCCAGTGTCGATGTGGTAATACAGGGACCCTGGGTATCTGCATGGCAAAGATCTGTGATGCCTGGGAGACATCAGGCCTCACTTGTCACTGTGGTGTGGGTTTGTAACGTCACAGCAGTACATAGGTAGGGTGACACAGCCCAATGATTGGCCATTGCACTACATGGGACTTATGTGGACATGTGGAATTGAGATGTGAGGTTATGGCCATGTAGGTGACATATGTGTCCATGCCCAACAGCACACATCTCACTACATTGTGTAATGTCATGATGTATCATGTGATATTGTTCTTGGTCATGGCCACATGAGTGGATAAACCGACAATCTTCCTTTGTGCCTCTCTGTTCTGCAGGGCACCAGCTGTCCATCGACTGTTCTCAGACCTTGAAACCATGCAAGAACGCGACTGCATCCGACTGTACCGCTTCACCAGGCCACTGATTGAGGAGTTGGCGGAGCAGGTGGCACCACATCTGCTACCTGGCCGGACATACCCTACAGCACTGACCCCAGAGGTGAAGGTGATGGCCGCCCTGCACTTCTTTGCTACTGGTACACTGTGGCTACTGCTAGTGGTATGTCGCAAACTACGTTTAGTAGTGTGTTACGCAATGTGTTGGAGGGGTTGTTGCATTTCCTTGACCTGTACATCAAGTTCCCTAGCCCAGCTCAACTCCCTGAAATAAAGGATGCCTTTTATACACTAGGGAGGATGCCGAACATCATCGGATCTATTGATGGGACACATGTGGCCCTGATACCACTACAGGCACATGAGCAGGCATACCGGAACAGGAAACATTTCCACCCGATCAATGCTCTGGTGGTATGTCTTACAGACATGTGTATCACACGTGTGTGCACGTTTCCCCGGTTCTGCGCACGATACCTACATAATGAGGAGTAGTCTCATTGCAACGCTGATGTCACAGATGCCAGACCAGCATGCCTGGCTTGTCGGTGTGTACTGACTGTTTACCATTGTGTGTGTTTGGCAATGTTGTATTCCGCACTCCTACAAAACTCAGCTAATTGTTCAATTTTTTGTGTGTAGGTGACTCCGGACACCCCATGCCATGGTTGCTGACACCCCCCAGGAACCCTGTGACACCAGCCGAGATGCGCTACAATGAAGCACATGGTCGGAGCAGGAGGGTGATTGAGCGGAAATTTGGCCTCCTGAAAAGCTGCTTTTGTTGCCTGGACAAGACCGGAGGGGCCCTCCCATATGGCCCTGCAAAGGTGTGCAAAATTATCCTTGTATGCTACATGCTACACAACATGGCAGTGCGGAAGAAGGTGCCTCTCATCCAGGATGCCGATGACCGACCTCCGCCACCTGTGGAGGATCCCGGCCTGGGCCACGATGCCAGTGATGATGAAGATGAGGGTGACGTCTGCACACAGCTCATCAACATCTTCTTCACCTGAATGTGAGTTTACAGGGTTGTTATGTCAATGTATGGAGTTAACCTGAAATGTGTTGTGGCTGCTCTGCTGCTGTTTGAGTGTGTCTGTGTGCCACTTGACTGGATGCATGCAGTGATGTGTCCATTCAGGTGGTCTGTACTCCACAATAGTGTAGTACTGCTAACTTGTTTCTGTGTAGGTTTCTTGTGACATGTTTTGTGCATGTGTATTGCATTTCTCTCCTGTCCTGCTGTGCTTTTGACTGTGTCTTGTGTCTCTCCTTCCCAGGGTACTGTTGTAATCTCTCTCCTTTTTCCCCCTGTTACCTTCCCTGAGGTGTTTTCCCTTTTCTTTTCCTAGTGGTAGCTTCCTTTCCTCCCCCGCCTTTCCTCCCTCTTGGAACGGTCCTTGAGAGTTCACCTTGGAATGTTCAACAGGCTGTCAGTTGCGGAGAGTGGATGACAGAATAAAGACGCTTGAACTTCACCTGCTTCAGAGTGTCCTCATTACAACACTGGCGACGAGGATGGGATAGAATGTCCTGCGGAAATTGCTGATCTATAACAATTAACCGTTCTATAGCAAAGGCCTGACTTAAATAATTCTGCTAAGAAGTTCGCAACCTCAATTATAGGTGCATCCACGGGATCCAAATCCCGTTCCAGGCACCAACTATGCCATTTTTTCCAAGAACCGGTATATCTTCACCTTGTTCCTGGAGCCCGAGATTCATCCTTTTTTTTTTTTTTATGCAATAACTTTGTTGCTTTTCAATTTTATGTTCTTTTTTCTAGATTCAACTTCCTTGTAAATCCAGATCATCGTTCAACGCGGATGAAGTTGTCTTAACGTTTCGCAGCTCTAAGAGGAAGATACTTGGTTGCTATGGCGCTTTGCTATGCTGTTTTGGAATGTTTTATTTGTGATGTAATGGTTACACTTTGAAGGGCTGCATATCTTGGGCAGCAATAAAAGTTTGCCTGTTGTTTGGTCAACACTGACCCCCAACACCCAGAATCCAACACCAGTGTGGGAGTAGTCAATTGCCATCAAGTGATGTGCCACACACCCCTGGACTTCAATTCTCAGACACTCTGTGACCGTGTGTCCACCGTAACGTACAATTGCCTTCCAACTATTTTAGAATAAACATGTTGCTGATGTGTAATGAACCTGTGCTATGCTTTGTTAGGTGTGCTGTCTGTCTTCCCACATCTGAGTGACATTTGCTTACCTCACATGTGGACTTGTTACCACTGACTGTGGATCGGTGTTGTCTGTGCATACCAATGTGTTTCAGGTCAACATCATTGTGTGGGATGAGTAACATGGCCATGGTGAGTATGTGTTGTGTTGCCATAGTTTTGTGTCTCCCTCACATGTCACATCACCATGACTCACTGTACGGTGGTCACATTGTTGTAGTATTTAGCATGCACTGTGTTGTTTAGCAGATCAACCTCTCCATGACACATGACAAGTTGGAGGCAAGTATGGTGTACTCGTGAATTTATTTTCAAACGTGAGGAAAGTGCACAGGATGGTGGGTACTGTACATTGGGTTTTGAATCCAAAGTTCACAGTAGAGTTGGAAGTGTTGGTAGAAGAAATGTCCAGAGTAAAGTCCACAGTCATCTGCTAAATTAGACTAACATGAACCCTCCATGTCATGTGAGCGAGTTTTGTCCGATCGGACAAGGTGAACGGGTTGCGCACAAAGAACATTATCCAGAACAGGTTTAGAGGCCCTGGGGGATGTGCAGGGACATCTGCGTCTCACATGTCCTTCTTCGGACGGCCTCTCTTCTTCTTGGGGGGGATCCTCAGGTGCAGGCCTCTGCGGTGCAGGGCACTCTCCGCCAGAGTCCTCCTCCCTCCCTGTGGCACTGGCTGATGGTGTGGCAACAGATGTTGTGGCTACACAGGGAGGTGTGGACAGGTTTATGGTGATCTGGCGGAGGCATTGGAGTATGTCCCGATGTACCGCAGTAAGGGTATCCCACTTTACCTCCATGCGGGCATGGTGGGCAGCCTGCTCCTGTTGTATGTCCTTTAGGATCCCCACAACCTGGTCAAATCCTCCGGTGCTATCCTGGTACGCATCTATGATGCGTGCCAGTTGGGGGTCATCATGCAGTCCAGACCCCTCTGCAAGGGGCGCCCTCTGCCTCCCATCCCTCCCAGCACCCCTATCCACATGGGCAGGACCAGTGGCGGCACGCACAGGTGACACTGGGACCCCTTGGGTGGTGTTGCTGGCGGTGTTGACTGCAGCTTCCGGGGGTCCTGTGTCCCTGTGCTGTGGGTGTTCTGTGGCCTTGGTCTGTCCTTGTTGGCAGGGGTGCCCTGTCTGTTTCCAGATGCTGGAGGCATGGGTACAGGGGGTGCAGATGTTGGTGCTGCTGGTGCTGCATGATGACTCACACCGGAGGTGCCAGGTTGTTCTTCGTCATCTGAAGTGGACAGAGACAGAGTCAAACCAGAGAGCTGAGTGTCCACCAGAGTCTGGGACTGGGAATCCTCTTAATTTATAGCTGTGTCCCCAGCACCACCTCTGTTTGGAAGAGACACACAATGTAAGTTATGTTTCTATAGGCATCAATGGTTCACAAACATGACATTTTTTACTGTACGAACGGATGCCTGCCTGTACACTGCTTTGTTCCGGCTTGTCACGGACAGAGATTGATATTGTTGTTGCACATTGACCAGCCAAAATGAAACATTTCAATGTGCATGTTGACGTGTGTGCATGCCCAGCTCATGGGTAGATTTGTCGGTACATGACCATTACTACTCAAGGGCCATCACGTTGCTGGCACAGGTGTGTCATATCTGTACACATGTGAGATTTAACAAGGACATACGTGCTATTCCACTGGGGACATGTTGTTCTATTGGGGCATGTGTGGTAGCAGAGTTTGCTAGTCTTTGTGTGCCACATTGGTGTATTGGTACGACCTGGTCACAGTCCGGTATGCCTGTGATCTCTTTGGAGGAAGTGATTTTTTCCAGTGTTCCTAGTTCCCATCTCATTTCATACAAGTGATATCACCATCATTAATGAGTCTGGTGCTGAGTTTTGTACGTGCATATGTGATTTGACTTGTCAATGTTCTCCATGGTGACATGGATTGGGCAAGGTATCACTCTGGCTTGTCAATGCTCATGACAGTGAGGGCCGGTGGTGTGTGTGTAGCAGTTTGGCTGCTGTGAGTAGCATGTCTCCTCCAATGCTGTCCAGGTTTGACCTTGTATCTACAGTGTCTGTGTCAGTGAGAGGTGTGTTGTGTGAAGGATGCCTATGTTTCAGCACAATGTAGGAGTGGGATGCAGCTCACAACAGCACCGAGTGTGAATGCGAACATGCTATGGTGTCGGCTATATTGGTGTGTCCATCCCATTCACTGTCAGATGTCCCCTATCAATGATGTATGTGTGAGTTCCTGTGTGTTTTGTGTAATGTACCATATATGGGTCTCCACATTTGTCATCTGCAAGACACACCTCCCCTGCCCGGCCAGGGGGCACCCCTGGACACTGCATCCCCAGACAATGATTTAGAACATATGGTTGCTATGGCTGTGTGTGCGACCGGGTATTGTTTGGCCAGTGCATATGTGTGATTGTCAGCCACATCATTTCTCAGGCCCAGTGTCAGACATCTTGTCAGTCTATTCCCACAAACTGTGAGGTGAGCATGGTTCAGTGTGAGCTTGCTGGGCCATGTGGGTGGCTGGGGATTGTCTGTGACTGCAACTCCCATCATGCTCCTGGCTACACACCCCTTCCCAGCATGCCCATACTTCCTTCCTCTTGACTCTGCTTCACTGTGAGGGGGTGTGACAGCAATGGCAAGATGGCTGACTGTGAAGTCCTGTTGTTTGTTGGTGCCCAGTTCCCAGCATGGCCTTGTGCTCCCCACAACAGAGCCCAGTGTCAGACATCTTGTCAGCCCCTTCCCACTCCCTGTGAGGCGAACATGGTTCAGTGTGAGCTTGCTGGGCCATGTGGGTGGCTGGGTATTGTCTGTGACTGCAACTTCCATCATGCTCCTGGCTACACACCCCTTCCCAGCATGCACATACTTCCTTCCTCTTGACTCTGCTTCCCTGTGAGGGGGTGTGACAGCAATGGCAAGACGGCTGATTGTGAAGTCCTGGTGTTTGTTGGTGCTCAGTTCCCAGCATGGCCTTGTGCTCCCCACAACAGAGCCCAGTGTCAGACATCTTGTCAGTCCCTTCCCACTCCCTGTGAGGCAAGCATGGTTCAGTGTGAGCTTGCTGGGCCATGTGGGTGGCTGGGGATTGTCTGTGACTGCAACTCCCATCATGCTCCTGGCTACACACCCCTTCCCAGCATGCCCATGCTTCCTTCCTCTTGACTCTGCTTCCCTGTGAGGGGGGTGTGACAGCAATGGCAAGATGGCTGACTGTGAAATCCTGGTGTTTATTTGGCTACAAGTCCAAAGAGAGCCCCTGTGCTTCACACAGCAGCACCCAGTACGGTGTATCTTTAGCTGATATTTCACTGAGGTGTGGGTCAATGCATTCTAGCCGGTGAGTTGTGTGGAGTTTGTGTTGAGGGTGGGGTGTCTCCACACGCTGGTAAGTATGGTCAGAGCTGTCAGTCCTCCTTCCCACCCGGCCAGACATCACACCATGAAACGTGCTTCCACTGGAGGGCGTGCAAGTTGTCTTTCAGGATGTCAGTCAGTGGTGTCCTGATTCTGATTTGCACACAAGCCCTACCAGGGCCTTGTGCTCCCCACAGCAGGACCCAGTGTCAGCCATCTTGTCAGTCATGTTCCACTCCCTGTGATGTGGGCATGTTTCAGAGAAGTTTTGATGGGCCAATTTTGAGGGGGAGCATTATCTGTGACTACAAACCCCATCATGCTTTTGGATACACTCACTTCAACTGCATGCCCACTATTCCTTCCTGTCAGTCAGCTGCACTGTGAGGTAGTGTGTTTGTGTTGGCAAACTGTCTGACAGTGTTTATTTGGCTTTGTGCCACTGCCTTGCTCTATTTGTTTGTAGGTTGGTACAAGTCATGACACAGTTCCAAGTCACTATGAGATGGCAGGTATTGTGTTTGTCTGACTAGCATACACATCTTGGGATGATTATCTATTGGTTACTGTGGCTTTGCTTGCGGTGCATGGTTTCACTGTCCCCTTGCCACACAATACTGAGTATGTTGTTTGTGTACTCACCAGGCTCTGGTATGTCTGTTAGACTGTTAGACCTGGCACCTTGGCGTGAGTCTCCCTTCCTCTTTTTGTCGCTGTGCCTCATGTGTTTTTATGGTGTTGGCCGCTCAGCGCGCTGTGCCACTGCCAACCAGTGTCACGGTGCGAGTGCTCCCTATGTAAATTGTATATGTTGGTTGGATTCCATGATTGGATTGTTTGATTTACTGTCAGACCCCAGTAAAGTGCGCCGGGGGCGCCAGGGCATGTAAATGCGAACACCGCTGGTGGGCTTGCAGCACTGGTTGTGCCACCCACAGAAGCGGCCGGTAAAATATATCCGAGGTCTGCCATCGCAGAACCTGCGTGCAGTCTGGTACTGACATGCTGACCGGCAAGTGCCCACACTTGCCAGTCCCCAAAACCTTCCCTTAGCGGCATGTTAGTCACCCCTCTGGTAGGCCCGCGGGCAGGGTGCGTTGTAAGCCTAAGGTAGGACAAGCCCGGATGCATGGCATGTCCTAGTAGTGAATTGCCGCCATCTTGTTGTTCACTACTGCAAGGCTACCCTGTTCTCATAGGCCAGTATGGGCGGCCGGGATTATTACACCCTATGATCCTAACCGACCCAGGGAACATGGTAGGAGATCGAGTTTAGTATGCCTGAACTCGGAATAATAAGGTACATCTTTTCGCAAGGTTTATTTTAATATTCCGGGTTTGCAAATGCCGCTTTTAGAAAGTTGGCCTTTGCTTGCCTAAACCTTTCAGCCGCCTCTGCGTGTTGTGTATCTGATGTCTGGCTGGTGTGAGTGACAGGGCTGGGGGAACCCAGATGGGCAGGGCTAGGTAGCCTGGTATGAATAGGACGATCGACAGGTAGATGGGTGGGAGGAGTGCTCCTAGGTTCTGAATAGGACAGTGCTCCGCTACCTCGATGCCGGCTCCACCCCCTGTGGAGCATCTGATGACTCTGCCCTGCACTCTGAAAGGAGAAGCCTGCCTCACGTAAACAAAGTGCTCCGAAACCGGACTGAACTAGGCAAGGGCCCCCCTGGCCTGGGAGAACAAAAGATTTGTGGTATAAATGGAGGAGCCCTGCTCCTAAGAAACTAGATCCGCTTTTGACCAAGAAGAATCTCTGCCTGAGGAGGAGGCACCGGGAAAGCTGTAGGAGGAAGACTGTCCCTATCCTGGGGGATTGGCCTGCAGTGGTGACCTTGCTACCAAAGGAGAGAAGAGAAACTGTTGCTGAAGACTTTTACCTTACTTTTACTTTCAAGACTTGTGCTTTTCCAAAACGATCTCCAAGGGCTTGGAACTGAGCTTGCCCCCTGAACTGAGCCCCAGGACCATTGGGCTCTACCTGATCTTCACTCGCCTGCTGCTGGACTGTGGTGACCTTTCCCTCGCCGGAGCTGTGACCCTCGTGCCCCAGTCCCTCCTTGAGCCGTGACCAGGACTGCTTAGCCGCCCCCGCCTTGGGAAGAGCCTCGCTCGATCGGAGCCGCTCCCCCTACGCTGTGCTGGGCTGCCCCGTCACCTCGCTCGTTGGAGGCTCGCTGCGCACCTTCACCCTCCCGCCGGAATCGGCGTTTGTGAGCATCTCCAAGCCTCGGACGGCCCGGACGCATCTGCGTGCCCGGCTGCCCGCCACCTGCAACACCCCGCTCTTGTCGTGAGCCTGAAGATCAGACCCCCATCGTGAAGTGTGGGAGCCCCGGACGCCGCCTCGCTCTTCTGTCGAAGAGCCGCTGAAATCCCGCACCCGCCTTTGCGTCAAGAAACAAGGTACTGTACTTACAAACTCGACCGCGAGCTCGCATCGGATCCAGGGTCCGCAACGTTCTTATTTCCCTGTCATCTGCTGTGTGCTCCCTGGGCGCTGCCTCAGCACGAAGTGCGCTGAGGCCTACAGTTACCTTGTGCCAGCCTAAAGAACTTTACGTAAAACCAAGAGAACTTGACCGTATTTCCGAGAATTGTGGCCCCATCAGTTCAACGTTACTGGGCCTTGTATTTGAATCTGCTGAAACTACATAAAAGCGTATTTTTATATACTTCCTGATTGGTGTCCGTTTGTGGTGCATGCAAGGGGTTTACTGTATGTGTAATTGCATTTGCTTAACCGTGTACGCCTGAGACTTAGCCTAGACTGCTCGCGCCACGCACCTAGAGGGTGAGCAGGGGTTATTCTGGGGAGTCATCCTTCGCCCTGACAAGAAGTAAAGGGTCCCTGCTTGTTGTGGGTTCACACCTGCGTCAACCAGAGCCCCCTCATTTCTAACATTGGTGGCAGCGGTGGGATTTACGGATTTGCATTTGTGGTTTGCGTATAGTGAATCACTGATCACCACGTAGTGAGAGCAGACCAGTAACACAGCCACAAGGCTAGCATTTGTTTTTGTTTTGCCAAGAGTCTCCATTGTTAGAGCCATGCCTGGTTCGCTTTCAGCCGGAAGGGCGGCTTCCATAATCTCTGGATTTGAAGACGTAGATTGGGAAGAAGACGCACTTCTGAATCGTACCAATGAAGACTTGAAAGGTCTTTGCTCCAAGTTCAGGATTGCCCAAACTGGATTGAAAAAGAAGGAACAATTTGTGAAGGCGCTGAGGGCCTGGTATGAGTCAAAGGCACCAGAGAATCAGGTGGAAGTGGTTCCACCGGAAAGTGTCCATGAGTTTGGCAGATGCCTGTCGCCAGAAGAGTTGGCGGACAGGGCAGCAACCCGGGCACACGAGGTGGAAATGGCAAAACTTCATGGGCAGATGGATATGGAAAAACAAAGATTAGCCATGGAAGAAAAGAAACTACAATTAGAGCATGACATGAAGCTGAGGGAGCTGGAGCTGAAAGCAAAAAGTTTGGAGCTTAATCCCTCTGGTGGCAGCACACCGCCAGTACCGGCGGAACCAAGAGTTTATATTCCCAAGGATGTAGTGAAGGAGTTCTTCAGGAATGACGACATCGGGCAGTGGTTCAGAGCCTACGAGGTAGCCATGTCTTCCCACCGGGTCCCTGAGAAAGATTGGGGAGCGGGGTTGTGGGGAAGGTTCCTGAGTGAAGGGCGGGACACACTGTTAGATTTACCTGTTGATGTTCGTAATTCTTATGCCCATATGAAGGAAGCATTGATGGCTAGGTATGGGTTGACCCCTGAGTTATATAGACAGAGGTTCAGGGGTTGCACTAAGATTCCCAATAGTACGTATGTGGAGTATATGACTTTCTTTTGCAGAGCGCTGGATGGTTGGGTAAAGGGTAGTAAGGTAAATGATTATCAAGGGCTTCTTGATTTAATGGCATGGGAGCACTTGTCCAGTAATTGTTTTCCTGAGCTACGCCAGCACCTGATCGATAGTAAGCTGACTAACCCGAGGAGGCTTGCTGAGGAGGCGGACCGCTGGGTCAGTACCAGGGTCCACAAGGGTACCGTGGGAGATTCCGCCAAAGGTGGGCAGGGTCCCCAGCAGAAGAGTGGGGGGGACAGGGGTAAACAGAAGCAGTTCCAAAAAGGGCCCCAAAATAGTCCCCAAGGGAACCAAGGGAAGGGTTCTCAGCCTCCCCCACCCCAGAAACCGACCGGGGCCCCGACAGGTCCTCCTGTTCCAAAGGGGCCCGTAAGATGTTACAGGTGTAACAATTTGGGGCATTTTGCCTCTGATGTAAAGTGTCCGATGTTTGGTAAACCAGCACCCACTGGTGCTCCACCCCGGCAGGTGACTAGTGTAGCCTTGGGGGAGGAGAGGGATGTCCAAGGTGGGTGGGGTCCCGCAGAGATGTCCCTGGTCTCGCTAGGGGATGTATGACGTTACAACGCACACTTTTACAACGCATGCACTTACAACGCATTTTTTACAACGCATAATCCATTACAACGCATGACTTTACAACGCAGGACACTACAACGCATTTTTAAAAAATACCTTTACAACGCATTACCATTACAACGCATACTACCTTTACAACGCATACCATTACAACGCATAATATTAAATTACATTTAAGGTAAGTATTAGATAGTATAGGGGTAAAAATTACTATTCTAACTCCAGGGGGTGCAACAGTAAGGTAAGTGTTGGATAGTGTAGGGGTAAAAATTACTATTCTAACTCCAGGGGGTGCAACAGTAGGGTAAGTGTTGGATAGTGTAGGGGTAAAAATTACTATTCTAACTCCAGGGGGTGCAACAGTAGGGTAAGTGTTGGATAGTGTAGGGGTAAAAATTACTATTCTAACTCCAGGGGGTGCATCAGTAGGGTAAGTGTTGGATAGTATAGGGGGTAAAAATTACTATTCTAACTCCAGGGGGTGCATCAGTAGGGTAAGTGTTGGATAGTATAGGGGTTAAAATTACTATTCTAACTCCAGGGGGTGCATCAGTAGGGTAAGTGTTGGATAGTATAGGGGTAAAAATTACTATTCTAACTCCAGGGGGTGCATCAGTAGGGTAAGTGTTGGATAGTATAGGGGTAAAAATTACTATTCTAACTCCAGGGGGTGCATCAGTAGGGTAAGTGTTGGATAGTATAGGGGTAACAATTACTATTCTAACTCCAGGGGGTGCATCAGTAGGGTAAGTGTTGGATAGTATAGGGGTAAAAATTACTATTCTAACTCCAGGGGGTGCAACATTAGGGTAAGTGTTGGATAGTGTAGGGGTAAAAATTACTATTCTAACTCCAGGGGGTGCAACATTAGGGTAAGTGTTGGATAGTGTAGGGGTAAAAATTACTATTCTAACTCCAGGGGGTGCATCAGTAGGGTAAGTGTTTGATAGTATAGTGTAATATTATGCGTTGTAATGGTATGCGTTGTAATGGTAGTATGCGTTGTAATGGAATGCGTTGTAAAGGTAGTTTTAAAAAAATGCGTTGTAGTGTCATGCGTTGTAATGTCATGCGTTGTAATGGATTATGCGTTGTAAAAAATGCGTTGTAATGGTAGTGCGTTGTAAAAGTTGCGTTGTAAAGGTTGTTCCCCCTCGCTAGGAGACCGTGAAGTGGTCCCTCCAACCCAGCTGCCTGAGAACACTAAGAAGTACAGGCAGTGGGTGACCATAAATGGCCATAGAGTGGAAGCTCTTAGAGATACAGGAGCCAGTGTGACAGCTGTCAGGTGTCACCTGGTGTCTCAGGAGCAGGTGGTCCCCAATGCATTCTATCCCGTTGTTGCCGCTGACAACACAGAGAGACACTGCAAGGTGGCTCAGGTTCCCTTTGAGTGGGGGGGGGGTCTCTGGTACTCTTCAGGTAGCTGTGAGGCCCGCCATGCCTGTAGACTGTTTGTTAGGGAACGATTTGGAGAGCTCACCTTGGGCTAAGGTGGAGCGGAGTGCTCACCTGGAGATGTTGGGTATGCCGGATTGGGCGTGTGTCACCACACGGTCCATGGCAGCCAGTAGAGGTACTCAAGAGATCCTGGAGCCTGAGAGGGAGGCCCAGGAACCGGCCTCAGAGAGAAGGAGCAAGGGGCGCGGGAAGCCGGCCCCTGAAGTTCCCACGGTCCAGGAGGAAGCAGACCTTGAGGGGGATGCCCTGGAGCCTACAGGGGAGCAGATAGCTGAACTGGGAGACCTGCCGGAGCTGACCCATTGGCAGCAGGAAGGGGGTCCCACCAGGGAGGACTTTTGCAAGGCACAGAAGGAGTGCCCTTCTCTCGTAGGTATGCGGCAGCAGGCTGCAGACCAGGCCGCAGGTGATCAGTCAGGATCGCATTTCGTTTACTGGGAGAACGACCTCCTATATACAGAGCCTAAGGTTGCTGAGCCTGGGTCAGCCCGTGCGCTGGTGGTACCCCAGGACTTCAGAGCCTTCCTACTGGGGCTGGCTCACGATGTGCTATTGGCAGGGCATTTGGGGCAGGACAAGACCTTTGAAAGGCTTGTCACCCACTTTTATTGGCCTCAAATGCGCAGGAGTTCAGATACTCACTGCAGGACATGCCAGACTTGCCAGGCAAGTGGAAAGAGTGGAAGGAAGCAGAAGGCTCCACTCCAGCCATTCCCTGTGGTCGGTACCCCATTCCAGCGAGTGGGGATTGACATTGTAGGGCCACTGGACCCCAGGACAGCGATGGGCAATAGGTTCATCCTGGTCCTGGTGGACCATGCCACCCGGTACCCGGAAGCCATTCCTCTAAGGACAGTGACGGCCCCCGTGGTGGGACGGGCACTGATGGGAATTTTCTCCCGAGTGGGATTCCCTCTAGAAGTGGTGTCTGACCGGGGTACCAATTTCATGTCCAAGTACATGAAATCTCTTTGGCAAGAGTGTGGTGTAACCTACAAGTTCACCACCCCTTACCACCCCCAAGGAAACGGGTTGGTTGAGAGATTCAACCGAACCCTCAAAGGCATGATAATGGGCCTAGAAGGAGCCATGAGGCGTAAGTGGGACGTCCTCTTACCATGCCTTCTCTTCGCTTACCGTGAGGTGCCACAGAAGTCTCTGGGGTTCAGTCCCTTTGAGCTTCTGTATGGTCACCCAGTCAGAGGACCTCTAAGTCTGGTCAAAGAAGGCTGGGAGCAATCTCCCAGGAAGCCTCCCCAGAATGTATATAGTTACATGCTGGCCTTCAGGAATCAGACTAGGCGATTCAGGCAACTTGCTGAGGCAAATCTGGAAGCCAGCCAGGAGGAGATGAAGCGGTGGTACGACCAGAATGCCACTCTGGTAGAGCTTCAGCCTGGACAGAAAGTATGGGTCTTGGCCCCCGTGGAGCCGTGTGCGCTCCAGGATAAGTGGACCGGTCCCTTTGAGGTGGTGGAGCGCAAGAGTCCTGTTACCTACGTGGTGGACCTGAAGTCTCCTAGGAACCCCTTAAGGGTCCTACACGTCAACCGCCTCAAGCCCCACTTGGAGAGGTCCCAAGTGGGCATGCTCTTGGCAACGGATGCTGGAATGGAAGAGGAGACAGAACCTCTTCCTGACCTCCTGTCAGCCAAGGAGCAAGATGGGTCAGTGGATGGTGTCATCCTCTCTTCCACCCTGACCCCTGAGCAACAGAATGATTGTCGCCAGTTGCTGGGACAGTTTTCTGACCTGTTTTCCCTGGTCCCTGGTGTCACTGATTGGTGCGTCCATGATGTGGACACTGGGGATAGTCCACCTGTGCGGCACAAGGCCTACAGGGTGACTGACAGGGTGAGGACATGCATCAAGGAGGAGGTCTCCAAGATGTTTGCCCTCGGGGTAATTGAGTCTTCTAGCAGTCCTTGGGCCAGCCCCGTGGTCTTGGTCCCAAAGGCTGCAGCGCCGGGAGCCACACCCGAACTCCGGTTCTGTGTGGACTACAGAGGACTCAATTCGGTCACTAGGACCGACGCACACCCCATCCCCAGAGCTGATGAGCTCATCGATCGGCTAGGGGCTGCCAACTACCTCAGCACGTTTGATTTAACGTCTGGGTATTGGCAGATCGCCTTGACCGAGGGGGCCAAAGAGAGGTCAGCATTTTCCACCCCAGATGGGCACTACCAGTTCCGGGTTATGCCATTTGGGATGAAGAATGCCCCTGCCACCTTCCAGAGATTGGTCAACCAGGTGTTGGCTGGGCTGGATTCGTTCAGTGCAGCCTACCTGGATGACATCGCAGTGTTCAGCTCCACTTGGGAGGAACACTTGCGTCACCTCTGGGAAGTGTTGATGGCGCTGCGCAAGGCAGGCCTCACGATCAAGGCGAGTAAGTGCCAGATCGGGCAGGGTTCCGTGGTGTACTTGGGACACCAAGTTGGGAGTGGCCAGGTGGCACCCCTTCAGCCCAAGATAGAAACCATCCTGAATTGGGAGGCGCCCAAAACCCAGACGGAGGTGAGAGCCTTCCTAGGTCTCACCGGGTACTACAGGAGGTTTGTCAAGGGGTATGGCAACATGGTTGCCCCCTTGACAGCGCTGACTTCGAAGAAGCAGCCCAGGAAAGTGATCTGGACTGACACCTGTCAGAAAGCTTTTGAGGCCTTGAAAACTGCTATGTGCACGGCGCCCGTGCTCTTGGCTCCCAACTTCTCCAAAGAGTTTATCGTTCAGACAGATGCTTCAGAGCATGGTGTGGGGGCTGTTCTTTCACAGATTAATGAGGAGGGCCTAGATCAACCCGTAGCCTTTCTTAGCAGGAGGTTACTTCCACGGGAACAAAGGTGGAGTGCTATTGAGCGTGAGGCATTTGCTGTGGTCTGGGCGCTGAAGAAGCTAAGACCCTACTTGTTTGGGTCTCACTTCCGGGTTCAGACGGACCACAGGCCCCTCAGATGGTTGATGCATATGAGGGGTGAGAATCCAAAGCTGTTGAGGTGGTCCATTTCCCTACAGGGTATGGATTTCACGGTGGAACATCGCCCTGGTACAGATCACGCCAATGCTGACGGTCTGTCCAGATTTTTCCGCCTTAGTGATGAGGAACTCCCTGGGGTAGGGTAGTTCTCCCCACTTTTCAGCTGGAGGGGACACGTGTTAGACCTGGCACCTTGGCGTGAGTCTCCCTTCCTCTTTTTGTCGCTGTGCCTCATGTGTTTTTATGGTGTTGGCCGCTCAGCGCGCTGTGCCACTGCCAACCAGTGTCACGGTGCGAGTGCTCCCTATGTAAATTGTATATGTTGGTTGGATTCCATGATTGGATTGTTTGATTTACTGTCAGACCCCAGTAAAGTGCGCCGGGGGCGCCAGGGCATGTAAATGCGAACACCGCTGGTGGGCTTGCAGCACTGGTTGTGCCACCCACAGAAGCGGCCGGTAAAATATATCCGAGGTCTGCCATCGCAGAACCTGCGTGCAGTCTGGTACTGACATGCTGACCGGCAAGTGCCCACACTTGCCAGTCCCCAAAACCTTCCCTTAGCGGCATGTTAGTCACCCCTCTGGTAGGCCCGCGGGCAGGGTGCGTTGTAAGCCTAAGGTAGGACAAGCCCGGATGCATGGCATGTCCTAGTAGTGAATTGCCGCCATCTTGTTGTTCACTACTGCAAGGCTACCCTGTTCTCATAGGCCAGTATGGGCGGCCGGGATTATTACACCCTATGATCCTAACCGACCCAGGGAACATGGTAGGAGATTGAGTTTAGTATGCCTGAACTCGGAATAATAAGGTACATCTTTTCGCAAGGTTTATTTTAATATTCCGGGTTTGCAAATGCCGCTTTTAGAAAGTTGGCCTTTGCTTGCCTAAACCTTTCAGCCGCCTCTGCGTGTTGTGTATCTGATGTCTGGCTGGTGTGAGTGACAGGGCTGGGGGAACCCAGATGGGCAGGGCTAGGTAGCCTGGTATGAATAGGACGATCGACAGGTAGATGGGTGGGAGGAGTGCTCCTAGGTTCTGAATAGGACAGTGCTCCGCTACCTCGATGCCGGCTCCACCCCCTGTGGAGCATCTGATGACTCTGCCCTGCACTCTGAAAGGAGAAGCCTGCCTCACGTAAACAAAGTGCTCCGAAACCGGACTGAACTAGGCAAGGGCCCCCCTGGCCTGGGAGAACAAAAGATTTGTGGTATAAATGGAGGAGCCCTGCTCCTAAGAAACTAGATCCGCTTTTGACCAAGAAGAATCTCTGCCTGAGGAGGAGGCACCGGGAAAGCTGTAGGAGGAAGACTGTCCCTATCCTGGGGGATTGGCCTGCAGTGGTGACCTTGCTACCAAAGGAGAGAAGAGAAACTGTTGCTGAAGACTTTTACCTTACTTTTACTTTCAAGACTTGTGCTTTTCCAAAACGATCTCCAAGGGCTTGGAACTGAGCTTGCCCCCTGAACTGAGCCCCAGGACCATTGGGCTCTACCTGATCTTCACTCGCCTGCTGCTGGACTGTGGTGACCTTTCCCTCGCCGGAGCTGTGACCCTCGTGCCCCAGTCCCTCCTTGAGCCGTGACCAGGACTGCTTAGCCGCCCCCGCCTTGGGAAGAGCCTCGCTCGATCGGAGCCGCTCCCCCTACGCTGTGCTGGGCTGCCCCGTCACCTCGCTCGTTGGAGGCTCGCTGCGCACCTTCACCCTCCCGCCGGAATCGGCGTTTGTGAGCATCTCCAAGCCTCGGACGGCCCGGACGCATCTGCGTGCCCGGCTGCCCGCCACCTGCAACACCCCGCTCTTGTCGTGAGCCTGAAGATCAGACCCCCATCGTGAAGTGTGGGAGCCCCGGACGCCGCCTCGCTCTTCTGTCGAAGAGCCGCTGAAATCCCGCACCCGCCTTTGCGTCAAGAAACAAGGTACTGTACTTACAAACTCGACCGCGAGCTCGCATCGGATCCAGGGTCCGCAACGTTCTTATTTCCCTGTCATCTGCTGTGTGCTCCCTGGGCGCTGCCTCAGCACGAAGTGCGCTGAGGCCTACAGTTACCTTGTGCCAGCCTAAAGAACTTTACGTAAAACCAAGAGAACTTGACCGTATTTCCGAGAATTGTGGCCCCATCAGTTCAACGTTACTGGGCCTTGTATTTGAATCTGCTGAAACTACATAAAAGCGTATTTTTATATACTTCCTGATTGGTGTCCGTTTGTGGTGCATGCAAGGGGTTTACTGTATGTGTAATTGCATTTGCTTAACCGTGTACGCCTGAGACTTAGCCTAGACTGCTCGCGCCACGCACCTAGAGGGTGAGCAGGGGTTATTCTGGGGAGTCATCCTTCGCCCTGACAAGAAGTAAAGGGTCCCTGCTTGTTGTGGGTTCACACCTGCGTCAACCAGAGCCCCCTCATTTCTAACATTGGTGGCAGCGGTGGGATTTACGGATTTGCATTTGTGGTTTGCGTATAGTGAATCACTGATCACCACGTAGTGAGAGCAGACCAGTAACACAGCCACAAGGCTAGCATTTGTTTTTGTTTTGCCAAGAGTCTCCATTGTTAGAGCCATGCCTGGTTCGCTTTCAGCCGGAAGGGCGGCTTCCATAATCTCTGGATTTGAAGACGTAGATTGGGAAGAAGACGCACTTCTGAATCGTACCAATGAAGACTTGAAAGGTCTTTGCTCCAAGTTCAGGATTGCCCAAACTGGATTGAAAAAGAAGGAACAATTTGTGAAGGCGCTGAGGGCCTGGTATGAGTCAAAGGCACCAGAGAATCAGGTGGAAGTGGTTCCACCGGAAAGTGTCCATGAGTTTGGCAGATGCCTGTCGCCAGAAGAGTTGGCGGACAGGGCAGCAACCCGGGCACACGAGGTGGAAATGGCAAAACTTCATGGGCAGATGGATATGGAAAAACAAAGATTAGCCATGGAAGAAAAGAAACTACAATTAGAGCATGACATGAAGCTGAGGGAGCTGGAGCTGAAAGCAAAAAGTTTGGAGCTTAATCCCTCTGGTGGCAGCACACCGCCAGTACCGGCGGAACCAAGAGTTTATATTCCCAAGGATGTAGTGAAGGAGTTCTTCAGGAATGACGACATCGGGCAGTGGTTCAGAGCCTACGAGGTAGCCATGTCTTCCCACCGGGTCCCTGAGAAAGATTGGGGAGCGGGGTTGTGGGGAAGGTTCCTGAGTGAAGGGCGGGACACACTGTTAGATTTACCTGTTGATGTTCGTAATTCTTATGCCCATATGAAGGAAGCATTGATGGCTAGGTATGGGTTGACCCCTGAGTTATATAGACAGAGGTTCAGGGGTTGCACTAAGATTCCCAATAGTACGTATGTGGAGTATATGACTTTCTTTTGCAGAGCGCTGGATGGTTGGGTAAAGGGTAGTAAGGTAAATGATTATCAAGGGCTTCTTGATTTAATGGCATGGGAGCACTTGTCCAGTAATTGTTTTCCTGAGCTACGCCAGCACCTGATCGATAGTAAGCTGACTAACCCGAGGAGGCTTGCTGAGGAGGCGGACCGCTGGGTCAGTACCAGGGTCCACAAGGGTACTGTGGGAGATTCCGCCAAAGGTGGGCAGGGTCCCCAGCAGAAGAGTGGGGGGGACAGGGGTAAACAGAAGCAGTTCCAAAAAGGGCCCCAAAATAGTCCCCAAGGGAACCAAGGGAAGGGTTCTCAGCCTCCCCCACCCCAGAAACCGACCGGGGCCCCGACAGGTCCTCCTGTTCCAAAGGGGCCCGTAAGATGTTACAGGTGTAACAATTTGGGGCATTTTGCCTCTGATGTAAAGTGTCCGATGTTTGGTAAACCAGCACCCACTGGTGCTCCACCCCGGCAGGTGACTAGTGTAGCCTTGGGGGAGGAGAGGGATGTCCAAGGTGGGTGGGGTCCCGCAGAGATGTCCCTGGTCTCGCTAGGAGACCGTGAAGTGGTCCCTCCAACCCAGCTGCCTGAGAACACTAAGAAGTACAGGCAGTGGGTGACCATAAATGGCCATAGAGTGGAAGCTCTTAGAGATACAGGAGCCAGTGTGACAGCTGTCAGGTGTCACCTGGTGTCTCAGGAGCAGGTGGTCCCCAATGCATTCTATCCCGTTGTTGCCGCTGACAACACAGAGAGACACTGCAAGGTGGCTCAGGTTCCCTTTGAGTGGGGGGGGGGGTCTCTGGTACTCTTCAGGTAGCTGTGAGGCCCGCCATGCCTGTAGACTGTTTGTTAGGGAACGATTTGGAGAGCTCACCTTGGGCTAAGGTGGAGCGGAGTGCTCACCTGGAGATGTTGGGTATGCCGGATTGGGCGTGTGTCACCACACGGTCCATGGCAGCCAGTAGAGGTACTCAAGAGATCCTGGAGCCTGAGAGGGAGGCCCAGGAACCGGCCTCAGAGAGAAGGAGCAAGGGGCGCGGGAAGCCGGCCCCTGAAGTTCCCACGGTCCAGGAGGAAGCAGACCTTGAGGGGGATGCCCTGGAGCCTACAGGGGAGCAGATAGCTGAACTGGGAGACCTGCCGGAGCTGACCCATTGGCAGCAGGAAGGGGGTCCCACCAGGGAGGACTTTTGCAAGGCACAGAAGGAGTGCCCTTCTCTCGTAGGTATGCGGCAGCAGGCTGCAGACCAGGCCGCAGGTGATCAGTCAGGATCGCATTTCGTTTACTGGGAGAACGACCTCCTATATACAGAGCCTAAGGTTGCTGAGCCTGGGTCAGCCCGTGCGCTGGTGGTACCCCAGGACTTCAGAGCCTTCCTACTGGGGCTGGCTCACGATGTGCTATTGGCAGGGCATTTGGGGCAGGACAAGACCTTTGAAAGGCTTGTCACCCACTTTTATTGGCCTCAAATGCGCAGGAGTTCAGATACTCACTGCAGGACATGCCAGACTTGCCAGGCAAGTGGAAAGAGTGGAAGGAAGCAGAAGGCTCCACTCCAGCCATTCCCTGTGGTCGGTACCCCATTCCAGCGAGTGGGGATTGACATTGTAGGGCCACTGGACCCCAGGACAGCGATGGGCAATAGGTTCATCCTGGTCCTGGTGGACCATGCCACCCGGTACCCGGAAGCCATTCCTCTAAGGACAGTGACGGCCCCCGTGGTGGGACGGGCACTGATGGGAATTTTCTCCCGAGTGGGATTCCCTCTAGAAGTGGTGTCTGACCGGGGTACCAATTTCATGTCCAAGTACATGAAATCTCTTTGGCAAGAGTGTGGTGTAACCTACAAGTTCACCACCCCTTACCACCCCCAAGGAAACGGGTTGGTTGAGAGATTCAACCGAACCCTCAAAGGCATGATAATGGGCCTAGAAGGAGCCATGAGGCGTAAGTGGGACGTCCTCTTACCATGCCTTCTCTTCGCTTACCGTGAGGTGCCACAGAAGTCTCTGGGGTTCAGTCCCTTTGAGCTTCTGTATGGTCACCCAGTCAGAGGACCTCTAAGTCTGGTCAAAGAAGGCTGGGAGCAATCTCCCAGGAAGCCTCCCCAGAATGTATATAGTTACATGCTGGCCTTCAGGAATCAGACTAGGCGATTCAGGCAACTTGCTGAGGCAAATCTGGAAGCCAGCCAGGAGGAGATGAAGCGGTGGTACGACCAGAATGCCACTCTGGTAGAGCTTCAGCCTGGACAGAAAGTATGGGTCTTGGCCCCCGTGGAGCCGTGTGCGCTCCAGGATAAGTGGACCGGTCCCTTTGAGGTGGTGGAGCGCAAGAGTCCTGTTACCTACGTGGTGGACCTGAAGTCTCCTAGGAACCCCTTAAGGGTCCTACACGTCAACCGCCTCAAGCCCCACTTGGAGAGGTCCCAAGTGGGCATGCTCTTGGCAACGGATGCTGGAATGGAAGAGGAGACAGAACCTCTTCCTGACCTCCTGTCAGCCAAGGAGCAAGATGGGTCAGTGGATGGTGTCATCCTCTCTTCCACCCTGACCCCTGAGCAACAGAATGATTGTCGCCAGTTGCTGGGACAGTTTTCTGACCTGTTTTCCCTGATCCCTGGTGTCACTGATTGGTGCGTCCATGATGTGGACACTGGGGATAGTCCACCTGTGCGGCACAAGGCCTACAGGGTGACTGACAGGGTGAGGACATGCATCAAGGAGGAGGTCTCCAAGATGTTTGCCCTCGGGGTAATTGAGTCTTCTAGCAGTCCTTGGGCCAGCCCCGTGGTCTTGGTCCCAAAGGCTGCAGCGCCGGGAGCCACACCCGAACTCCGGTTCTGTGTGGACTACAGAGGACTCAATTCGGTCACTAGGACCGACGCACACCCCATCCCCAGAGCTGATGAGCTCATCGATCGGCTAGGGGCTGCCAACTACCTCAGCACGTTTGATTTAACGTCTGGGTATTGGCAGATCGCCTTGACCGAGGGGGCCAAAGAGAGGTCAGCATTTTCCACCCCAGATGGGCACTACCAGTTCCGGGTTATGCCATTTGGGATGAAGAATGCCCCTGCCACCTTCCAGAGATTGGTCAACCAGGTGTTGGCTGGGCTGGATTCGTTCAGTGCAGCCTACCTGGATGACATCGCAGTGTTCAGCTCCACTTGGGAGGAACACTTGCGTCACCTCTGGGAAGTGTTGATGGCGCTGCGCAAGGCAGGCCTCACGATCAAGGCGAGTAAGTGCCAGATCGGGCAGTGTTCCGTGGTGTACTTGGGACACCAAGTTGGGAGTGGCCAGGTGGCACCCCTTCAGCCCAAGATAGAAACCATCCTGAATTGGGAGGCGCCCAAAACCCAGACGGAGGTGAGAGCCTTCCTAGGTCTCACCGGGTACTACAGGAGGTTTGTCAAGGGGTATGGCAACATGGTTGCCCCCTTGACAGCGCTGACTTCGAAGAAGCAGCCCAGGAAAGTGATCTGGACTGACACCTGTCAGAAAGCTTTTGAGGCCTTGAAAACTGCTATGTGCACGGCGCCCGTGCTCTTGGCTCCCAACTTCTCCAAAGAGTTTATCGTTCAGACAGACGCTTCAGAGCATGGTGTGGGGGCTGTTCTTTCACAGATTAATGAGGAGGGCCTAGATCAACCCGTAGCCTTTCTTAGCAGGAGGTTACTTCCACGGGAACAAAGGTGGAGTGCTATTGAGCGTGAGGCATTTGCTGTGGTCTGGGCGCTGAAGAAGCTAAGACCCTACTTGTTTGGGTCTCACTTCCGGGTTCAGACGGACCACAGGCCCCTCAGATGGTTGATGCATATGAGGGGTGAGAATCCAAAGCTGTTGAGGTGGTCCATTTCCCTACAGGGTATGGATTTCACGGTGGAACATCGCCCTGGTACAGATCACGCCAATGCTGACGGTCTGTCCAGATTTTTCCGCCTTAGTGATGAGGAACTCCCTGGGGTAGGGTAGTTCTCCCCACTTTTCAGCTGGAGGGGACACGTGTTAGACCTGGCACCTTGGCGTGAGTCTCCCTTCCTCTTTTTGTCGCTGTGCCTCATGTGTTTTTATGGTGTTGGCCGCTCAGCGCGCTGTGCCACTGCCAACCAGTGTCACGGTGCGAGTGCTCCCTATGTAAATTGTATATGTTGGTTGGATTCCATGATTGGATTGTTTGATTTACTGTCAGACCCCAGTAAAGTGCGCCGGGGGCGCCAGGGCATGTAAATGCGAACACCGCTGGTGGGCTTGCAGCACTGGTTGTGCCACCCACAGAAGCGGCCGGTAAAATATATCCGAGGTCTGCCATCGCAGAACCTGCGTGCAGTCTGGTACTGACATGCTGACCGGCAAGTGCCCACACTTGCCAGTCCCCAAAACCTTCCCTTAGCGGCATGTTAGTCACCCCTCTGGTAGGCCCGCGGGCAGGGTGCGTTGTAAGCCTAAGGTAGGACAAGCCCGGATGCATGGCATGTCCTAGTAGTGAATTGCCGCCATCTTGTTGTTCACTACTGCAAGGCTACCCTGTTCTCATAGGCCAGTATGGGCGGCCGGGATTATTACACCCTATGATCCTAACCGACCCAGGGAACATGGTAGGAGATCGAGTTTAGTATGCCTGAACTCGGAATAATAAGGTACATCTTTTCGCAAGGTTTATTTTAATATTCCGGGTTTGCAAATGCCGCTTTTAGAAAGTTGGCCTTTGCTTGCCTAAACCTTTCAGCCGCCTCTGCGTGTTGTGTATCTGATGTCTGGCTGGTGTGAGTGACAGGGCTGGGGGAACCCAGATGGGCAGGGCTAGGTAGCCTGGTATGAATAGGACGATCGACAGGTAGATGGGTGGGAGGAGTGCTCCTAGGTTCTGAATAGGACAGTGCTCCGCTACCTCGATGCCGGCTCCACCCCCTGTGGAGCGTCTGATGACTCTGCCCTCCACTCTGAAAGGAGAAGCCTGCCTCACGTAAACAAAGTGCTCCGAAACCGGACTGAACTAGGCAAGGGCCCCCCTGGCCTGGGAGAACAAAAGATTTGTGGTATAAATGGAGGAGCCCTGCTCCTAAGAAACTAGATCCGCTTTTGACCAAGAAGAATCTCTGCCTGAGGAGGAGGCACCGGGAAAGCTGTAGGAGGAAGACTGTCCCTATCCTGGGGGATTGGCCTGCAGTGGTGACCTTGCTACCAAAGGAGAGAAGAGAAACTGTTGCTGAAGACTTTTACCTTACTTTTACTTTCAAGACTTGTGCTTTTCCAAAACGATCTCCAAGGGCTTGGAACTGAGCTTGCCCCCTGAACTGAGCCCCAGGACCATTGGGCTCTACCTGATCTTCACTCGCCTGCTGCTGGACTGTGGTGACCTTTCCCTCACCGGAGCTGTGACCCTCGTGCCCCAGTCCCTCCTTGAGCCGTGACCAGGACTGCTTAGCCGCCCCCGCCTTGGGAAGAGCCTCGCTCGATCGGAGCCGCTCCCCCTACGCTGTGCTGGGCTGCCCCGTCACCTCGCTCGTTGGAGGCTCGCTGCGCACCTTCACCCTCCCGCCGGAATCGGCGTTTGTGAGCATCTCCAAGCCTCGGACGGCCCGGACGCATCTGCGTGCCCGGCTGCCCCGCTTTGTTCACCCGCCACCTGCAACACCCCGCTCTTGTCGTGAGCCTGAAGATCAGACCCCCATCGTGAAGTGTGGGAGCCCCGGACGCCGCCTCGCTCTTCTGTCGAAGAGCCGCTGAAATCCCGCACCCGCCTTTGCGTCAAGAAACAAGGTACTGTACTTACAAACTCGACCGCGAGCTCGCATCGGATCCAGGGTCCGCAACGTTCTTATTTCCCTGTCATCTGCTGTGTGCTCCCTGGGCGCTGCCTCAGCACGAAGTGCGCTGAGGCCTACAGTTACCTTGTGCCAGCCTAAAGAACTTTACGTAAAACCAAGAGAACTTGACCGTATTTCCGAGAATTGTGGCCCCATCAGTTCAACGTTACTGGGCCTTGTATTTGAATCTGCTGAAACTACATAAAAGCGTATTTTTATATACTTCCTGATTGGTGTCCGTTTGTGGTGCATGCAAGGGGTTTACTGTATGTGTAATTGCATTTGCTTAACCGTGTACGCCTGAGACTTAGCCTAGACTGCTCGCGCCACGCACCTAGAGGGTGAGCAGGGGTTATTCTGGGGAGTCATCCTTCGCCCTGACAAGAAGTAAAGGGTCCCTGCTTGTTGTGGGTTCACACCTGCGTCAACCAGAGCCCCCTCATTTCTAACATAGACCATGGACGCTCTCTGGTGGTAGGATGTCCCGCACCTTCTCCTCCCAGGTCCTGAAGTAGACTGGTTTGGCAGGAGGGCCACCGCCGGTGCGCTGACTCAAGGCGTGATCTTTCTCGATGAGTTTCTTGACCTTCCTACGCACGTCATACCACCTGTTCTGGATATCGTCCTTTGGACGCAACGTTGGTGCTTGTGCGTTCACCTTGATCCTCGCCCACATCTTGGTTTTCTGTGACATGGGGGTCCTTTAGACCAATGTACCAAACAAATGTGGCTCTTCTCGTCTACCAGCACTTCTAACTCATCATCTGTGAACTTTGGATTCTTCTTTGGGGGCATGGTGATGGGTGGTGGTGGTGGTGAGTGATGTGTGTGAGGGTGCAAGTGAGGGTGGGTTAGTGTTGGTTTAGCCAGCTGTATGTGTGAGTGCTTTTGGTGAGGTGCTAATGGTGTGTGAGTGGTGAGTTGTGAGTGTGTCTGTGGTTGCTGTGTGATGGTGTTTGCTGCTGGCTGTGTCTTCTATTTGCAAAGGATTATGGTAGTGATTAATGTCCTTTGTATAGGTGCAGTTTTGGGTGTGTCTTTGCAGGTTTTTAAAAAATATATATTTATTGGCTTTGTCATTGCTTGTTTGGTCCTTTTTTGTCTTTTTTCCTTTGGGTTTTCAAGGCATGAAGGAGACGTTCTTCTGACCGAGAAGGACGCTGATGTTGGCTCGTGCGGGCTTCTCCGCCTCGTTCACGCTGACTTTCTTTTGTGTTTCATACGCGTCGGACGCGGAGATCTCTATTACTTGTGGGGCCTGTTTTCTGTGCATGTCGGTCATGGTCATGCGAGTCTGTCTGGGTTTACATTATTGCATCGTACTGTGCGGATCGGACATCGCGGGTACGTGTCGGTCGGGTTCATTCCGGGTCTGAGTCGGTCGGTGCAACTCACGTTGGTTTTCCGGCCAGAACACTATTTTCTCTACGGCTCGGTCGTACGGCTTGTATTCCGTACGTTTCGGTTGTAATTCACACACGTTGCATCGTACTGCACGGGTTGTACTGCGCCGGTCCGTGTCGGTTGGTCTCCGGGTCCGTGTCGGTCGGTACGTTTTGTGGCCGGAATCGGCCCCTGAGTGTCCATTTTATAAAATATTTCCAAAATACCAATATTGAAAAATTTGTTTTCAAAACATGAAATTATTGAAGATATTTTTTGTAAATTCTTACAAATTTCATTTTTTCTCAAATATTTCTCCATAATTCATTTTTATAGTTATTTTGTTTTAAACGTATAATTTTATTAAAGTATTTTGTTAATGTTTACAATAAAAAATAATTTATTATATTTTTAATCTGTTTTTGTTTTAAATTTAAGATTATGATATTTCATTTTTTATGGTATAACATTTAGGAATATTAGTCGTTTTTAGGTCTCGCTGGCGTAAGCGATCGCTCAGCGAGACTCTAGTAAAGCGCGCACAATCACGCGCATCGTGCCGCCATGCAATCCGTTTGGGGAAGCACTTCAGCCCACTGGCGCCCTCGGCATCAAACTTCAAAGAGTCCGCTCCCCCGCCTGTAATGCGCTCCCCTGCCCCCGCCAAGCACGAGCGCCACGCTTGCCTTCAATCTTGATTTTATCTTGCGTTAGGTCCGTTGCTGTTTCCGGCCTTCAACCACCCTATTTACTTTGATTGCGATGCGCGCGCGGCCAATGCTTGTTTAGTTAGGGAATTTGAGATGTATCCCCCTGATTCTCACTGACTAAACTGCGCCCCTGCCCACGGGGAGGTAACAAAAGTAGCGGCACAAATCTTGCTTGAGTGCTTTGCAGCAATTTACTTTAATACGGGCTCGGTTTGAGAACGATCATAAGGAATGGAAAATGTTATCTTGAAAACACATCACTTGACAGTTGGCCGCTTTTTTTATTGCTGTTAATTGTGGATTTATGATGTATTTTTATAGACTCACTTACGTTCACAGAACTGGAGGTTTTGTTCTACAATTAAAAACACTGTTTTAAATATGTGAGAACACACATCAGTTGACGTAAATTGCACGTTTCAAAATTAAACCCCGATCACTGCAGCTCAGAGAAACAGAATGTATGTCTAGTTTGAAATTCACAATTCTTTTACTTTGGTGCCCTCTAGGGGCACATTTTTTATTACAAATAATAATTTTTCTTTGAATCACAATTTTTTCGTCAAAACATCGCGAATGCCAAATAAATAATAATACAGAAGATACCCACAGTTTCGTTTGCTCTGTGAAGTCCTATGAATTGCTGAGAGACGCCATAACCATGCATCGTAAGCAATGCATAATACGATGATGCAAGTTAACTATTTCCCTCAAAATTCTAGCAGACCTAGTTGCTAGGTTTTTTGAAATCTCCTAATTTGCAAGGGAAAAAAATATTTTTTTTACAAATTGCGTTATTGACCCGGTTTTGCTTACTGGTACTGTCCATTGAATTCCGTTGGAATTCTTATTTTGAACAATACAAACAAGCATTGGCATAGCCAATAGGTCTCGCCTTTGGGACCTTAAAAGTGTTTTGTTATCCAGCACAATATCCTTGGTGCAACAACATCAACTGTTGCATGGCTAAACACTTATAAGGTCCCAAAGGCGAGACCTATTGGCTATGCCAATGCTTGTTATGTATGTGGCAGGGCACGCTGTGTTTCAGCGACTCCCAAGGTGAAACACTGTCATTTCGCTATGTTTGCTATATTTTGTACTCTTGGGAAAAGTACATTTTAACATATGAATTGCTGCTAACATCGTTTCTTATCTTTTAAATATATTGCCAATCTTTTTAATTGTATTATCGCTCACCCGCTGTCAGCCCCACTGCAGCCTCATCCGTAATAGGTAGTACTTGGCGTTCGACCCCTGCGGCTCCCGGAAGTAGATCGGGTCCGCACTGCACTCGGGGTTGCATCACTAGATGTTAGGCCGCCACCGGATACTTAAACGACGCTGGAGTGGTTGTGCAGTGGGCGCGCGCAGCGGGCGCGCCAGAGGCGCGCCAATGGCAAGCCCGTCTGCGCCCGGAGCACGACCAGCACCAGGACCCCTGGTCCTTGTGTCCCAGTCAGCTACTGCAGGCAAATACTATTGGATCTAATGCCTGCTCCATGTGCCCACAAAAATTCATTGGCAGCGGAGGCCACAGGAACGGTTGGTTGAGTGCCCAGGCTGCACCTTCAGACTGAGCCCTAATCCTCAGGGAAACGATCAAAGGTGGAGGACGGGGGTAACGCTCAGAACAACAAGGAGGCAGAGTCAGGCCCCGGGGGGGAAAAGACAGAGCAGACATCCGACAACCTGAAGGGAGACACACCTGAACATATTAAATGTCTCCTAGTCAACGTTCGGTCCGTAGTCAAACACAAACATGAACTAGAGGACCTTATTCAGCTCACTGCACCAGATCTAGTATTTTTGACAGAAACTTGGACAGACAACGCCTCCATCCCGATTGGAATATTGCTGTCCCCGACGGTTATGCGTATTCAGTTCAAAATAGAACATCAGGCAAGGGAGGGGGGATAGCCATTCTCTAACGAGCGAATTTAAAACTTTATGTAGAGTCTATCTCTACCCTCCCGGCAGAGGCACTACAATTTCGCAATGCGCAGACCTTCCAGGGCATATTAATCTATCGCCCCCCAGGTCCAAGAAGTGCTTTTTCACAAGCCTTGATGACCCTTTTGGAGTCGTATACGGATTCCCACTCACTCACGATCCTGGGCGATTTTAACTACCACCTGGAATCAAATAATAACCCAGACACTACCAGACTTTTAGATAACCTTATGGCCGTTGACCTAAAACAACTGATAACTGGGCCCACCCACACAGCGGGTCATACGCTGGATGGGATTTTTACCAACGACCCAGATATTAGCCTCTCTCAGTTATTAGATGTGCCATGGTCTGACCATAGGGCTATTTATTTTAACCTCAAAAGATCTCAATCCCAGCCCAAAGTACAATCAAGTTCAGTCAAACGTCCAATAAGACAATGGGGTAAAATGAAGGACGGTATATTCAAATTAGCGCTTGACCAAGGTCCTATCAAGTCAGAACATGACAACAATAAAGCTGTACAGCAGTTTAATGATTGGATTTTGGCAGCAGCCGACAGGGTTGCCCCAATAAAAATAGTTAAAATAAAGAGAGCAAAGAGATCAGCTCCATGGTACACCCTCGAACTCAAGGACCTTAAGACCAAATGCAGAAAGGGGGAACGGTATTGGAGGACAAATTATGATAGCCAAAAGAAAACTGCCTATAGCCTCTCTTTGAAAACATAAAACTGCCTATAGCCTCTCTTGGAAAACATATAAAGAAGCGATAGTAGATGCTAAAAAACATGTCTTTACAGTCAAGATCAATGACGCAGGAAATTCCACTAGGGAACTGTTTAAAACGGTCAACCTGCTGGTAAAACCCCAGCAGGTTAGCACCTTCAAGCCAGACCAACATTTCTGTAATTCCCCTGTGGAACACATTCAATATAAGGTAAATAAAATATACAACAACTTCTCGCATACCATGAAGCTTCCGGATCTGACTGGGTCTGCTATATGCTCCAGCCGTATGCTGACCAGCTTTCAGCCGATGAGCAAAGAAGAGGTCAACGTGACTCTCCTCTCTTTAAAGTCAGGGGCACCCACAGATCCATGTCCACCGACCATCATGCATCAAGCTGTAGGCCCAATTACTGAACATCTTACCCCAATTCTAAACCAAATCTTGAGCTCCGGACAATATCCCGCCATCTAGAAAAAGGCAGCCATCACCCCTCTGTTAAAAAAACCCAGCCTGAATCCCTGCAACCCCAACAACTATCGTCCCATCGCTGGACTCTTCTCAACATGGCTTCCGGCCACGCCATTCGACTGAATTAGCACTGATAAAAACTGCTGAACAGATCCGTAGGATAGTGGATGGCGGTGGGAGGGTGGTCCTGGTACTTCTAGACTTATCGGCCGTGTTTGACACTGTCAATCACATCGTCTTGGTGCAGCGACTGAGGGACCTAGGAGTGGGAGGAACCGCCTTGGCCCTTTTAGCTTCCTATTTAGAGAGCAGAGAGCACAGGCTGTTCTGGGAGGGTATGAGATCTAACAGTTTCCACCTTCCCTGCAGAGTGCCACAGGGGTCGGCCCTATCCCCTACTCTGTTCAATTTATATGTCACACCTCTAGCTGACCTCGTCAGAAAACATGGTTTCACATTAGTATCGTATGCTGATGACTCGCAACTAATTATATCTACCATCAATCAGCCTAAATCTGTTGCATGCAGATTCCATGCATGCCTCACGGAAATCATGCCCTGGATGGGTCAGAATTATTTAAAAATAAACACTGATAAAACAGAGGTGATGGAGTTCGGACCGGGCCCCCCCTTGTGGAACCAATCATGGTGGCCGGCAGAGGCGAGAGAACGTCCGTCCCCTGTAGAGAAGTTCAGAAACCTGGGGGTTCTTTTTGACAGCAAGCTTAACTTTGCTGCTCAAGTTAACAGCTTGACGTCCTCCTGCTTCTTTCTCCTGAAGACGTTAAGAAAAATCTTCCCCTACATACCCCAGGAGCTTCAGAAAGCGGTAATGGTGGCCCTCTTTCTCTCCAAGCTGGACTACTCACACGCCCTCTTCTTGGGGATAAATAAATTCCAACTGGTAAATTTACAATCCCTGCAAAATGCGGCAGCCAGGCTGACCCTGGGTTTACACAAAGGGCAACCCATCTCAGATGGGATACGTTCTCTACACTGGTTGCCTATAAAACAACGTATAGATTTTAAAGCACTCACATACGTGCACAAGGCAATCTATGGCGGAGCGGCTGAAGACCTTGAAAGCCTCTTCACACCATATGTCCCTTTGCGCGCCCTAAGACCAGCTACCCAAGGCTTGGTCAGAGTACCAAAGATCAAAAGAGAAGGCTGGGGGGGGGGCGCACAATTACATACTGTGCAGCCAGACTCTGGAACAAGCTGCACCAGACCATGAGGCTCCAATCCAACCTTCAGATCTTTAGAAAAAATCTTACAACCAAGCTCTTTGTAGCTACATAGGCCGCTAAACTTTGCCTTTCCCCTGCCACAGTACCTTTCAGCGCCAAGACGCCTCGGCATTCGAGCGCTTTAGAAACATATAAACATAAACATAGTTTTTAAAATATTTATATTTGTATTTTTTATCAAATGTTTTTAATATTTTGATGTTTAACCCCTTCGCTGCCAGGCCTTTTCCCCCTCCTGTGCCAGGCCTTTTTTTGGCTATTTGGGGTAGTGCGCGCTTAGGCCCCTGTAACTTTTTGACCGCATTAGGTAGCCACGCCAAATTTGCGTCCTTTTCTTCCAACATCATGGGGATTCTAAAGGTACTCAGGGTTTGTGGATTCCCCTGGAGGGGTCACAGAAAAGAGCCAAAATACAGCAAAATTTTGTTTTTTTTCCGAAAAATTGGAAAAACGGGCTGCAAATGAAAGCATCTGGGTTTTTCCCTGCAAATGTTATCAAAAAAGGGTTTGTGGGGTTGAAATCACCATTTTCCCAGCTTTTCGGGGATACCTGACTTTTGTCAGAAACCCAACATTTTTTACACAGTTTTGGCATTTTTCTGGGACCTACCCTATTTTTGCTATTTTTTGTGCTTTTGACCTCCTTCCAGTTAATGGCAGAAATGGGTACAAAAGCAATAATGGATCCTGGAAAGCTATACATTTTCGAAAAGAAGACAACATTCTGAATTCAGCAAGGGGTCATTTGTGTAGATCCATCAAGGTTTTTTTATAGAAACAAACAGTTAAATATAGGATAAATTGAAAATTAGTTGAAAAAAACTGCCTTTTGTGTCAACGTTTTCACCTGTAACTTCTTCTAATTATGACAGCTCTTTGAAAGCAATATACCGTTGCATCCGCTGGACATTACTGGTTGTGGGGATATATAGGACTTGTAGGTTCACCAAGAACCCGACGAACCCAGAGCCAAAAACTGAGTAGTAACTTGCAATGGTTTTTTATTATGTACCGGGTATATAGTAATTATTCCGTAAAAAAGTGTACATGGAAAAATCGGTATGAAAGACACCTATGTATTTCTGAAATGGGAACAAAATATAGAGTTTAGAAACAGTAGATATTTGCACATTTCTGAACTTGGGAATACTCATACTAGCATGAGAATTATCAGTCATTTTTTAGAATGACTTCTTTTTTACACAATATCTTTCATTTGGAAAGCAGAAATGCATCGAAAGTCAATAGATAATAACAGTTCCTTTACAAATCTGAATTACCCTAAGTCCCATTAAAAATGGTACCTCACTTGTGTGGGTAGGCATAGTGCCCATGACAGGAAACGGCGCAAAACGCAACGTGGTCACAACTCAATATCGCAGTGAAAATTTACCCTTTTTTTGCAAAGTGCCTAGCTCTAGTTTTTGAACCCTAGCTCTGTGGGCACCTTGGGAAACCTAGCAAACCTATACATTTTTGAAAACTAGACACCCAGGGGAATCCAGGATGGGGTGACTTGACTGCCTCCCACCAGGGTCTGTTACCCAGAATCCCTTGCAAAAATAAAAAATTGTCAAAAAAAACTAATTTTCCCCTCATTTCTGTCGTGGAAAGTTCCGGAATCTGCGTGGATCCACAATTTTCCACCCACCCCGCGTTCCCCAAAGTCTTACGAGAAAAACGGTACCTCACTTGTGTGGGTCGGCCTAGTGCCCGCGACAGGAAACGGCGCAAAACGCAACCTGGTCACACCTCAATTTCGCAGTGAAAAATGACCCTTTTTTGGCAAAATGACTAGCTGTAGTTTTTGAACCCTAGCTCTGCGGGCACCTTGGGAAACCTAGTAAACCTATACATTTTTGAAAACTAGACACCCAGGGGAATCCAGGATGGGGTGACTTGACTGCCTCCCACCAGGGTCTGTTACCCAGAATCCCTTGCAAACCTAAACAATTGTCAAAAAAAACACATTTTCCCCACAGTTCTGTCGTGGAAAGTTCCGGAATCTGCGTGGATCCACAAATTTCCACCCACCCCGCGTTCCCCAAAGTCTTACGAGAAAAACGGTACCTCACTTGTGTGGGTCGGCCTAGTGCCCGCGACAGGAAACGGCGCAAAACGCAACCTGGTCACACCTCAATTTCGCAGTGAAAAATGACCCTTTTTTGGAAAAATGACTAGCTGTAGTTTTTGAACCCTAGCTCTGCGGGCACCTTGGGAAACCTAGCAAACCTATACATTTTTGAAAACTAGACACCCAGGGGAATCCAGGATGGGGTGACTTGACTGCCTCCCACCAGGGTCTGTTACCCAGAATCCCTTGCAAACCTAAAAAATTGTCAAAAAAACCACATTTTCCCCACATTTCTGTCGTGGAAAGTTCCGGAATCTGCGTGGATCCACAGATTTCCACCCACCCAGCGTTCCCCAAAGTCTTACGAGAAAAACAGTACCTCACTTGTGTGGGTCGGCCTAGTGCTCGCGACAGGAAACGGCGCAAAACGCAACCTGGTCACACCTCAATTTCGCAGTGAAAAATGACCCTTTTTTGGCAAAATGACTAGCTGTAGTTTTTGAACCCTAGCTCTGCGGGCACCTTGGGAAACCTAGCAAACCTATACATTTTTGAAAACTAGACACCCAGGGGAATCTAGGATGGGGTGACTTGACTGCCTCCCACCAGGGTCTGTTACCCAGAATCCCTTGCAAAAATAAAAAATTGTCAAAAAAAACTAATTTTCCCCACATTTCTGTCGTGGAAAGTTCCGGAATCTGCGTGGATCCACAATTTTCCACCCACCCCGCGTTCCCCAAAGTCTTACGAGAAAAACGGTACCTCACTTGTGTGGGTCGGCCTAGTGCCCGCGACAGGAAACGGCGCAAAACGCAACCTGGTCACACCTCAATTTCGCAGTGAAAAATGACCCTTTTTTGGAAAAATTACTAGCTGTAGTTTTTGAACCCTAGCTCTGCGGGCACCTTGGGAAACCTAGTAAACCTATACATTTTTGAAAACTAGACACCCAGGGGAATCCAGGATGGGGTGACTTGACTGCCTCCCACCAGGGTCTGTTACCCAGAATACCTTGCAAACCTAAAAAATTGTCAAAAAAAACACATTTTCCCCACATTTCTGTCGTGGAAAGTTCCGGAATCTGCGTGGATGCACAAATTTCCACCCACCCCGCGTTCCCCAAAGTCTTACGAGAAAAACGGTACCTCACTTGTGTGGGTCGGCCTAGTGCCCGCGACAGGAAACGGCGCAAAACGCAACCTGGTCACACCTCAATTTCGCAGTGAAAAATGACCCTTTTTTGGAAAAATGACTAGCTGTAGTTTTTGAACCCTAGCTCTGCGGGCACCTTGGGAAACCTAGCAAACCTATACATTTTTGAAAACTAGACACCCAGGGGAATCCAGGATGGGGTGACTTGACTGCCTCCCACCAGGGTCTGTTACCCAGAATCACTTGCAAACCTAAAGAATTGTCAAAAAAAACACATTTTCCCCACATTTCTGTCGTGGAAAGTTCCGGAATCTGCGTGGATCCACAGATTTCCACCCACCCAGCGTTCCCCAAAGTCTTACGAGAAAAACAGTACCTCACTTGTGTAGGTCGGCCTAGTGCTCGCGACAGGAAACGGCGCAAAACGCAACCTGGTCACACCTCAATTTCGCAGTGCAAAATGACCCTTTTTTGGCAAAATGACTAGCTGTAGTTTTTGAACCCTAGCTCTGCGGGCACCTTGGGAAACCTAGCAAACCTATACATTTTTGAAAACTAGACACCCAGGGGAATCCAGGATGGGGTGACTTGACTGCCTCCCACTAGGGTCTGTTACCCAGAATCCCTTGCAAACCTAAAAAATTGTCAAAAAAACCACATTTTCCCCACATTTCTGTCGTGGAAAGTTCCGGAATCTGCGTGGATCCACAGATTTCCACCCACCCAGCGTTCCCCAAAGTCTTACGAGAAAAACAGTACCTCACTTGTGTGGGTCGGCCTAGTGCTCGCGACAGGAAACGGCGCAAAACGCAACCTGGTCACACCTCAATTTCGCAGTGAAAAATGACCCTTTTTTGGCAAAATGACTAGCTGTAGTTTTTGAACCCTAGCTCTGCGGGCACCTTGGGAAACCTAGCAAACCTATACATTTTTGAAAACTAGACACCCAGGGGAATCTAGGATGGGGTGACTTGACTGCCTCCCACCAGGGTCTGTTACCCAGAATCCCTTGCAAAAATAAAAAATTGTCAAAAAAAACTAATTTTCCCCACATTTCTGTCGTGGAAAGTTCCGGAATCTGCGTGGATCCACAATTTTCCACCCACCCCGCGTTCCCCAAAGTCTTACGAGAAAAACGGTACCTCACTTGTGTGGGTCGGCCTAGTGCCCGCGACAGGAAACGGCGCAAAACGCAACCTGGTCACACCTCAATTTCGCAGTGAAAAATGACCCTTTTTTGGAAAAATTACTAGCTGTAGTTTTTGAACCCTAGCTCTGCGGGCACCTTGGGAAACCTAGTAAACCTATACATTTTTGAAAACTAGACACCCAGGGGAATCCAGGATGGGGTGACTTGACTGCCTCCCACCAGGGTCTGTTACCCAGAATACCTTGCAAACCTAAAAAATTGTCAAAAAAAACACATTTTCCCCACATTTCTGTCGTGGAAAGTTCCGGAATCTGCGTGGATGCACAAATTTCCACCCACCCCGCGTTCCCCAAAGTCTTACGAGAAAAACGGTACCTCACTTGTGTGGGTCGGCCTAGTGCCCGCGACAGGAAACGGCGCAAAACGCAACCTGGTCACACCTCAATTTCGCAGTGAAAAATGACCCTTTTTTGGAAAAATGACTAGCTGTAGTTTTTGAACCCTAGCTCTGCGGGCACCTTGGGAAACCTAGCAAACCTATACATTTTTGAAAACTAGACACCCAGGGGAATCCAGGATGGGGTGACTTGACTGCCTCCCACCAGGGTCTGTTACCCAGAATCACTTGCAAACCTAAAGAATTGTCAAAAAAAACACATTTTCCCCACATTTCTGTCGTGGAAAGTTCCGGAATCTGCGTGGATCCACAGATTTCCACCCACCCAGCGTTCCCCAAAGTCTTACGAGAAAAACAGTACCTCACTTGTGTAGGTCGGCCTAGTGCTCGCGACAGGAAACGGCGCAAAACGCAACCTGGTCACACCTCAATTTCGCAGTGCAAAATGACCCTTTTTTGGCAATATGACTAGCTGTAGTTTTTGAACCCTAGCTCTGCGGGCACCTTGGGAAACCTAGCAAACCTATACATTTTTGAAAACTAGACACCCAGGGGAATCCAGGATGGGGTGACTTGACTGCCTCCCACTAGGGTCTGTTACCCAGAATCCCTTGCAAACCTAAAAAATTGTCAAAAAAACCACATTTTCCCCACATTTCTGTCGTGGAAAGTTCCGGAATCTGCGTGGATCCACAGATTTCCACCCACCCAGCGTTCCCCAAAGTCTTACGAGAAAAACAGTACCTCACTTGTGTGGGTCGGCCTAGTGCTTGCGACAGGAAACGGCGCAAAACGCAACCTGGTCACACCTCAATTTCGCAGTGAAAAATGACCCTTTTTTGGAAAAATGACTAGCTGTAGTTTTTTAACCCTAGCTCTGCGGGCACCTTGGGAAACCTAGCAAACCTATACATTTGTGAAAACTAGACACCCAGGGGAATCCAGTATGGGGTGACTTGACTGCCTCCCACCAGGGTCTGTTACCCAGAATCCCTTGCAAACCCCAAAAATTGTCAAAAAAAACACATTTTCCCCACATTTCTGTCGTGGAAAGTTCCGGAATCTGCGTGGGTCCACAAATTTCCACCCACCCCGCGTTCCCCAAAGTCTTACGAGAAAAACGGTACCTCACTTGTGTGTGTTGGCCTAGTGCCCGCGACAGGAAACAGCGCAAAACATAGTGAGGTGACATCAAAATGGCCTATCTCAAAACCACCTGATTTTGCAAGGGGGGTCACTTTGGTTTTTGGCCCGGTGCACGGCGGCCATCTAGGGAAGCCTACCAAACCCATACATTTCTGAAAACTAGACACCCGGGGACTTCCAGGGAGGTATGGCTTGCGTGGATCCCCCAACGTTTCCTTACCCAGAATCCCATGCAAACCTCAATTTTAGCTGAAAAAATCACTTTTTTCCACACTTTTTTGTGTGGGAAAGTTGTGGCATCACCGGGCTCACTCAAATTTCCCACCTCCCAGCGTTCCCCTGGGTCTCTCGGTAAAAATGGTGCCTTACTTGTGTGGGAGGGCCAAGTACCCGCGACAGGCAAGGGCCCAAAACGTAGTGTGGTGACATCAAAATTGCCTATCTCAGAACCACCTGGTTTTGCAAGGGGGGTCACTTGGGTTTTTGGCCCGGTGCACGGCGGCCATCTAGGGAAACCTACCAAACCCATACATTTCTGAAAACTAGACACCCGGGGGCTTCCAGGGAGGTATGGCTTGCGTGGATCCCCCAACGTTTCCTTACCCAGAATCCCCTGCAAACCTCAATTTTAGCTGAAAAAATCACTTTTTTCACACTTTTTTGTGTGGGAAAGTTGTGGCATCACCGGGCTCACTTAAATTTCCCACCTCCCAGCGTTCCCCTCGGTCTCCCGGTAAAAATGGTGCCTCACTTTTGTGGGAGGCCCAAGTACCCGCGACAGGCAAGGGCCCAAAACGTAGTGATGCGACATCAACATTGCCTATCTCAAAACCACCTGGTTTTGCAAGGGGGGTCTCTTGGGTTTTTGGCCCGGTGCACGGCGGCCATCTAGGGAAACCTACCAAACCCATACATTTCTGAAAACTAGACACCTGGGGGCTTCCAGGGAGGTATGGCTTGCGTGGATCCCCCAACGTTTCCTTACCCAGAATCCCCTTCAAACCTCAATTTTAGCTGAAAAAATCACTTTTTTCACAATTTTGTGTGGAAAAGTTGTGGCATCACCGGGCTCACTCAAATTTCCCACCTCCCAGCGTTCCCCTGGGTCTCCCGGTAAAAATGGTGCCTCACTTGTTTGGGAGGCCCAAGTACCCGCGACAGGCAAGGGCCCAAAACGTAGTGATGCGACATCAACATTGCCTATCTCAAAACCACCTGATTTTGCAAGGGGGGTCACTTTGGTTTTTGGCCCGGTGCACGGCGGTCATCTACGGAAGCCTACCAAACCCATACATTTCTGAAAACTTGACACCCGGGGGCTTCCAGGGAGGTATGGCTTGCGTGGATCCCCCAACGTTTCCTTACCCAGAATCCCATGCAAACCTCAATTTTAGCTGAAAAAATCACTTTTTTCCACACTTTTTTGTGTGGGAAAGTTGTGGCATCACTGGGCTCACTCAAATTTCCCACCTCCCAGCGTTCCCCTGGGTCTCCCGGTAAAAATGGTGCCTTACTTGTGTGGGAGGGCCAAGTACCCGCGACAGGCAAGGGTCCAAAACGTAGTGTGGTGACATCAAAATTGCCTATCTCAGAACCACCTGGTTTTGCAAGGGGGGTCACTTGGGTTTTTGGCCCGGTGCACGGCGGCCATCTAGGGAAACCTACCAAACCCATACATTTCTGAAACTAGACACCCGGGGGCTTCCAGGGAGGTATGGCTTGCGTGGATCCCCCAACGTTTCCTTACCCAGAATCCCCTGCAAACCTCAATTTTAGCTGAAAAAATCACTTTTTTCACACTTTTTTGTGTGGGAAAGTTGTGGCATCACCGGGCTCACTTAAATTTCCCACCTCCCAGCGTTCCCCTCGGTCTCCCGGTAAAAATGGTGCCTCACTTTTGTGGGAGGCCCAAGTACCCGCGACAGGCAAGGGCCCAAAACGTAGTGATGCGACATCAACATTGCCTATCTCAAAACCACCTGGTTTTGCAAGGGGGTCTCTTGGGTTTTGGGCCCGGTGCACGGCGGCCATCTAGGGAAACCTACCAAACCCATACATTTCTGAAAACTAGTCACCCGGGGGCTTCCAGGGAGGTATGGCTTGCGTGGATCCCCCAACTTTTCCTTACCCAGAATCCCCTGCAAACCTCAATTTTAGCTGAAAAAATCACTTTTTTCACACTTTTTTGTGAGGGAAAGTTGTGGCATCACCGGGCTCACTCAAATTTCACACCTCCCAGCGTTCCCCTGGGTCTCCCGGTAAAAAGGATGCCTCACTTGTGTGGGAGGCCCAAGTACCCGCGACAGGCAAGGGCCCAAAACGTAGTGATGCGACATCAACATTGCCTATCTCAAAACCACCTGGTTTTGCAAGGGGGGTCTCTTGGGGTTTTGGCCCGGTGCACGGCGGCCATCTAGGGAAACCTACCAAACCCATACATTTCTGAAAACTAGATACCCGGGGGCTTCCAGGGAGGTATGGCTTGCGTGGATCCCCCAACGTTTCCTTACCCAGAATCCCCTGCAAACCTCAATTTTAGCTTAAAAAATCACTTTTTTCACACTTTTTTGTGTGGGAAAGTTGTGGCATCACCAGGCTCACTCAAATTTCACACCTCCCAGCGTTCCCCTGGGTCTCCCGGTAAAAATGGTGCCTCACTTGTGTCGGAGGCCCAAGTACCCGCGACAGGCAAGGGCCCAAAACGTAGTGATGCGACATCAACATTGCCTATCTCAAAACCACCTGGTTTTGCAAGGGGGGTCTCTTGGGTTTTTGGCCCGGTGCACGGCGGCCATCTAGGGAAACCTACCAAACCCATACATTTCTGAAAACTAGACACCTGGGGGCTTCCAGGGAGGTATGGCTTGCGTGGATCCCCCAACGTTTCCTTACGCAGAATCCCCTGCAAACCTCCATTGTAGCTGAAAAAATCACTTTTTCACACTTTTTTGTGTGGGAAAGTTGTGGCATCACCGGGCTCACTCAAATTTCACACCTCCCAGCGTTCCCCTGGGTCTCCCGGTAAAAATGGTGCCTCACTTGTGTGGGAGGCCCAAGTACCCGCGACAGGCAAGGGCCCAAAAGGTAGTGATGCTACATTTGGGATAGGCACTGTTGATGTCGCATCACTACGTTTTGGGCCCTTGCCTGTCGCGGGTACTTGGGCCTCCCACACAAGTGAGGCATCATTTTTAACGGGAGACCCAGGGGAACGCTGGGAGGTGTGAAATTTGAGTGAGCCCAGTGATGCCACTACTTTCCCACACAAAAAAGTGTGAAAAAACTGATTTTTTCAGCTAAAATTGAGGTTTGCACGGGATTCTGGGTAAGGAAAGTTGGGGGATCCACGCAAGCCATACCTCCCTGGAAGCCCCCGGGTGTCTAGTTTTCAGAAATGTATGGGTTTGGTAGGTTTCCCTAGATGGCCACCGTGCACCGGGCCAAAAACCCAAGAGACCCCCCTTGCAAAACCAGGTGGTTTTGAGATAGGCAATGTTGATGTCGCATCACTACGTTTTGGGCCCTTGCCTGTCGCGGGTACTTGGGCCTCCCACACAAGTGAGGCACCATTTTTACCAGGAGTCCCAGGGGAACGCTGGGAGGTGTGAAATTTGAGTGAGCCCGGTGATGCCAATACTTTCCCACACAAAAAAGTGTGAAAAAAGTGATTTTTTCAGCTAAAATTGAGGTTTGCAGGGGATTCTGGGTAAGGAAACGTTGGGGGATCCACGCAAGCCATACCTCCCTGGAAGCCCCCGGGTATCTAGTTTTCAGAAATGTATGGGTTTGGTAGGTTTCCCTAGATGGCCGCCGTGCACCGGGCCAAAACCCCAAGAGACCCCCCTTGCAAAACCAGGTGGTTTTGAGATAGGCAATGTTGATGTCGCATCACTACGTTTTGGGCCCTTGCCTGTCGCGGGTACTTGGGCCTCCCACACAAGTGAGGCATCCTTTTTACCGGGAGACCCAGGGGAACGCTGGGAGGTGTGAAATTTGAGTGAGCCCGGTGATGCCACAACTTTCCCTCACAAAAAAGTGTGAAAAAAGTGATTTTTTCAGCTAAAATTGAGGTTTGCAGGGGATTCTGGGTAAGGAAAAGTTGGGGGATCCACGCAAGCCATACCTCCCTGGAAGCCCCCGGGTGACTAGTTTTCAGAAATGTATGGGTTTGGTAGGTTTCCCTAGATGGCCACCGTGCACCGGGCCAAAAACCCAAGAGACCCCCCTTGCAAAACCAGGTGGTTTTGAGATAGGCAATGTTGATGTCGCATCACTACGTTTTGGGCCCTTGCCTGTCGCGGGTACTTGGCCCTCCCACACAAGTGAGGCACCATTTTTACCGGGAGACCCAGGGGAACGCTGGGAGGTGTGAAATTTGAGTGAGCCCAGTGATGCCAATACTTTCCCACACAAAAAAGTGTGAAAAAAGTGATTTTTTCAGCTAAAATGGAGGTTTGCAGGGGATTCTGGGTAAGGAAACGTTGGGGGATCCACGCAAGCCATACCTCCCTGGAAGCCCCCGGGTGTCTAGTTTTCAGAAATGTATGGATTTGGTAGGTTTCCCTAGATGGCCGCCGTGCACCGGGCCAAAAACCCAAGTGACCCCCCTTGCAAAACCAGGTGGTTCTGAGATAGGCAATTTTGATGTCACCACACTACGTTTTGGGCCCTTGCCTGTCGCGGGTACTTGGGCCTCCCACACAAGTGAGGCACCATTTTTACCGGGAGACCCAGGGGAACGCTGGGAGGTGTGAAATTTGAGTAAGCCCGGTGATGCCACAACTTTCCCACACAAAAAAGTGTGAAAAAAGTGATTTTTTCAGCTAAAATTGAGGTTTGCAGGGGATTCTGGGTAAGGAAACGTTGGGGGATCCACGCAAGCCATACCTCCCTGGAAGCCCCCGAGTGTCTAGTTTTCAGAAATGTATGGGTTTGGTAGGTTTCCCTAGATGGCCGCCGTGCACCGGGCCAAAAACCCAAGAGACCCCCCTTGCAAAACCAGGTGGTTTTGAGATAGGCAATGTTGATGTCGCATCACTACGTTTTGGGCCCTTCCCTGTCGCGGGTACTTGGGCCTCCCACACAAGTGAGGCACCATTTTTACCGGGAGACCCAGGGGAACGCTGGGAGGTGTGAAATTTGATTGAGTCCGGTGATGCCACAACTTTCCCACACACAAAAGTGTGAAAAAAGTGATTTTTTCAGCTAAAATTGAGGTTTGCAGGGGATTCTGGGTAAGGAAACGTTGGGGGATCCATGCAAGCCATACCTCCCTGGAAGCCCCCGGGTGTCTAGTTTTCAGAAATGTATGGGTTTGGTAGGTTTCCCTAGATGGTCGCCGTGCACCGGGCCAAAAACCCAAGAGACCCCCCTTGCAAAACCAGGTGGTTTTGAGATAGGCAATGTTGATGTCGCATCACTACGTTTTGGGCCCTTGCCTGTCGCGGGTACTTGGGCCTCCCACACAAGTGAGGCACCATTTTTACCGGGAGACCCAGGGGAATGCTGGGAGGTGTGAAATTTGAGTGAGCCCGGTGATGCCACAACTTTCCCACATAAAAAAGTGTGAAAAAAGTGATTTTTTCAGGTAAAATTGAGGTTTGCAGGGGATTCTAGATAAGGAAACGTTGGGGGATCCACGCAAGCCATACCTCCCTGGAAGCCCCCGGGTGTCTAGTTTTCAGAAATGTATGGGTTTTGTAGGTTTCCCTAGATGGTCGCCGTGCACCGGGCCAAAAACCCAAGAGACCCCCCTTGCAAAACCAGGTGGTTTTGAGATAGGCAATGTTGATGTCGCATCACTACGTTTTGGGCCCTTGCCTGTCGCGGGTACTTGGGCCTCCCACACAAGTGAGGCACCATTTTTACCGGGAGACCCAGGGGAACGCTGGGAGGTGGGAAATTTGAGTGAGCCCGGTGATGCCACAACTTTCCCACACAAAAAAAGTGTGAAAAAAATGATTTTTTCAGCTAAAATTGAGGTTTGCAGGGGATTCTGGGTAAGGAAACGTTGGGGGATCCACGCAATCCATACCTCCCTGGAAGCCCCCGGGTGTCTAGTTTTCAGAAATGTATGGGTTTGGTAGGTTTCCCTAGATGGCCGCCGTGCACCGGGCCAAAAACCCAAGAGACCCCCCTTGCAAAACCAGGTGGTTTTGAGATAGGCAATGTTGATGTCGCATCACTACGTTTTGGGCCCTTGCCTGTCGCGGGTACTTGGCCCTCCCACACAAGTGAGGCACCATTTTTACCGGGAGACCCAGGGGAACGCTGGGAGGTGTGAAATTTGAGTGAGCCCAGTGATGCCAATACTTTCCCACACAAAAAAGTGTGAAAAAAGTGATTTTTTCAGCTAAAATGGAGGTTTGCAGGGGATTCTGGGTAAGGAAACGTTGGGGGATCCACGCAAGCCATACCTCCCTGGAAGCCCCCGGGTGTCTAGTTTTCAGAAATGTATGGATTTGGTAGGTTTCCCTAGATGGCCGCCGTGCACCGGGCCAAAAACCCAAGTGACCCCCCTTGCAAAACCAGGTGGTTCTGAGATAGGCAATTTTGATGTCACCACACTACGTTTTGGGCCCTTGCCTGTCGCGGGTACTTGGGCCTCCCACACAAGTGAGGCACCATTTTTACCGGGAGACCCAGGGGAACGCTGGGAGGTGTGAAATTTGAGTAAGCCCGGTGATGCCACAACTTTCCCACACAAAAAAGTGTGAAAAAAGTGATTTTTTCAGCTAAAATTGAGGTTTGCAGGGGATTCTGGGTAAGGAAACGTTGGGGGATCCACGCAAGCCATACCTCCCTGGAAGCCCCCGAGTGTCTAGTTTTCAGAAATGTATGGGTTTGGTAGGTTTCCCTAGATGGCCGCCGTGCACCGGGCCAAAAACCCAAGAGACCCCCCTTGCAAAACCAGGTGGTTTTGAGATAGGCAATGTTGATGTCGCATCACTACGTTTTGGGCCCTTCCCTGTCGCGGGTACTTGGGCCTCCCACACAAGTGAGGCACCATTTTTACCGGGAGACCCAGGGGAACGCTGGGAGGTGTGAAATTTGATTGAGTCCGGTGATGCCACAACTTTCCCACACAAAAAAGTGTGAAAAAAGTGATTTTTTCAGCTAAAATTGAGGTTTGCAGGGGATTCTGGGTAAGGAAACGTTGGGGGATCCATGCAAGCCATACCTCCCTGGAAGCCCCCGGGTGTCTAGTTTTCAGAAATGTATGGGTTTGGTAGGTTTCCCTAGATGGTCGCCGTGCACCGGGCCAAAAACCCAAGAGACCCCCCTTGCAAAACCAGGTGGTTTTGAGATAGGCAATGTTGATGTCGCATCACTACGTTTTGGGCCCTTGCCTGTCGCGGGTACTTGGGCCTCCCACACAAGTGAGGCACCATTTTTACCGGGAGACCCAGGGGAATGCTGGGAGGTGTGAAATTTGAGTGAGCCCGGTGATGCCACAACTTTCCCACATAAAAAAGTGTGAAAAAAGTGATTTTTTCAGGTAAAATTGAGGTTTGCAGGGGATTCTAGATAAGGAAACGTTGGGGGATCCACGCAAGCCATACCTCCCTGGAAGCCCCCGGGTGTCTAGTTTTCAGAAATGTATGGGTTTTGTAGGTTTCCCTAGATGGTCGCCGTGCACCGGGCCAAAAACCCAAGAGACCCCCCTTGCAAAACCAGGTGGTTTTGAGATAGGCAATGTTGATGTCGCATCACTACGTTTTGGGCCCTTGCCTGTCGCGGGTACTTGGGCCTCCCACACAAGTGAGGCACCATTTTTACCGGGAGACCCAGGGGAACGCTGGGAGGTGGGAAATTTGAGTGAGCCCGGTGATGCCACAACTTTCCCACACAAAAAAAGTGTGAAAAAAATGATTTTTTCAGCTAAAATTGAGGTTTGCAGGGGATTCTGGGTAAGGAAACGTTGGGGGATCCACGCAATCCATACCTCCCTGGAAGCCCCCGGGTGTCTAGTTTTCAGAAATGTATGGGTTTGGTAGGTTTCCCTAGATGGCCGCCGTGCACCGGGCCAAAAACCCAAGAGACCCCCCTTGCAAAACCAGGTGGTTTTGAGATAGGCAATGTTGATGTCGCATCACTGCGTTTTTGGCCCTTGCCTGTCACGGGTACTTGGGCCTCCCACACAAGTGAGGCTCCATTTTTACCGGGAGACCCAGGGGAACGCTTGGAGGTGTGAAATTTGAGTGAGCCCGGTGATGCCACAACTTTCCCACACAAAAAAGTGTGAAAAAAGTGATTTTTTCAGCTAAAATTGAGGTTTGCAGGGGATTCTGGGTAAGGAAACGTTGGGGGATCCACGCAAGCCATACCTCCCTGGAAGCCCCCGGGTGTCTAGTTTTCAGAAATGTATGGGTTTGGTAGGTTTCCCTAGATGGTCGCCGTGCACCGGGCCAAAAACCCAAGAGACCCCCCTTGCAAAACCAGGTGGTTTTGAGATAGGCAATGTTGATGTCGCATCACTACGTTTTGGGCCCTTGCCTGTCGCGGGTACTTGGGCCTCCCACACAAGTGAGGCTCCATTTTTACCGGGAGACCCAGGGGAACGCTGGGAGGTGTGAAATTTGAGTGAGCCCGGTGATGCCACAACTTTCCCACACAAAAAAGTGTGAAAAAAGTGATTTTTTCAGCTAAAATTGAGGTTTGCAGGGGATTCTGGGTAAGGAAACGTTGGGGGATCCACGCAAGCCATACCTCCCTGGAAGCCCCCGGGTGTCTAGTTTTCAGAAATGTATGGGTGTGGTAGGTTTCCCTAGATGGCCGCCGTGCACCGGGCCAAAAACCCAAGAGACCCCCCTTGCAAAACCAGGTGGTTTTGAGATAGGCAATGTTGATGTCGCATCACTACGTTTTGGGCCCTTGCCTGTCACGGGTACTTGGGCCTCCCACACAAGTGAGGCACCATTTTTACCGGGAGACCCAGGGGAACGCTGGGAGGTGGGAAATTTGAGTGAGCCCGGTGATGCCACAACTTTCCCACACAAAAAAGTGTGAAAAAAGTGATTTTTTCAGCTAAAATTGAGGTTTGCATGGGATTCTGGGTAAGGAAACGTTGGGGGATCCACGCAAGCCATACCTCCCTGGAAGCCCCCGGGTGTCTAGTTTTCAGAAATGTATGGGTTTGGTAGGTTTCCCTAGATGGTCGCCGTGCACCGGGCCAAAAACCCAAGAGACCCCCCTTGCAAAACCAGGTGGTTTTGAGATAGGCAATGTTGATGTCGCATCACTACGTTTTGGGCCCTTGCCTGTCGCGGGTACTTGGGCCTCCCACACAAGTGAGGCACCATTTTTACCGGGAGACCCAGGGGAACGCTGGGAGGTGGGAAATTTGAGTGAGCCCGGTGATGCCACAACTTTCCCACACAAAAAAAGTGTGAAAAAAGTGATTTTTTCAGCTAAAATTGAGGTTTGCAGGGGATTCTGGGTAAGGAAACGTTGGGGGATCCACGCAATCCATACCTCCCTGGAAGCCCCCGGGTGTCTAGTTTTCAGAAATGTATGGGTTTTGTAGGTTTCCCCAGATGGCCGCCGTGCACCGGGCCAAAAACCCAAGAGACCCCCCTTGCAAAACCAGGTGGTTTTGAGATAGGCAATGTTGATGTCGCATCACTACGTTTTGGGCCCTTGCCTGTCGCGGGTACTTGGGCCTCCCACACAAGTGAGGCTCCATTTTTACCGGGAGACCCAGGGGAACGCTGGGAGGTGTGAAATTTGAGTGAGCCCGGTGATGCCACAACTTTCCCACACAAAAAAGTGTGAAAAAAGTGATTTTTTCAGCTAAAATTGAGGTTTGCAGGGGATTCTGGGTAAGGAAACGTTGGGGGATCCACGCAAGCCATACCTCCCTGGAAGCCCCCGGGTGTCTAGTTTTCAGAAATGTATGGGTTTGGTAGGTTTCCCTAGATGGTCGCCGTGCACCGGGCCAAAAACCCAAGAGACCCCCCTTGCAAAACCAGGTGGTTTTGAGATAGGCAATGTTGATGTCGCATCACTACGTTTTGGGCCCTTGCCTGTCGCGGGTACTTGGGCCTCCCACACAAGTGAGGCACCATTTTTACCGGGAGACCCAGGGGAACGCTGGGAGGTGGGAAATTTGAGTGAGCCCGGTGATGCCACAACTTTCCCACACAAAAAAAGTGTGAAAAAAGTGATTTTTTCAGCTAAAATTGAGGTTTGCAGGGGATTCTGGGTAAGGAAACGTTGGGGGATCCACGCAATCCATACCTCCCTGGAAGCCCCCGGGTGTCTCGTTTTCAGAAATGTATGGGTTTGGTAGGTTTCCCTAGATGGCCGCCGTGCACCGGGCCAAAAACCCAAGAGACCCCCCTTGCAAAACCAGGTGGTTTTGAGATAGGCAATGTTGATGTCGCATCACTACGTTTTGGGCCCTTGCCTGTCGCGGGTACTTGGGCCTCCCACACAAGTGAGGCTCCATTTTTACCGGGAGACCCAGGGGAACGCTGGGAGGTGTGAAATTTGAGTGAGCCCGGTGATGCCACAACTTTCCCACACAAAAAAGTGTGAAAAAAGTGATTTTTTTCAGCTAAAATTGAGGTTTGCAGGGGATTCTGGGTAAGGAAACGTTGGGGGATCCACGCAAGCCATACCTCCCTGGAAGCCCCCGGGTGTCTAGTTTTCAGAAATGTATGGGTGTGGTAGGTTTCCCTAGATGGCCGCCGTGCACCGGGCCAAAAACCCAAGAGACCCCCCTTGCAAAACCAGGTGGTTTTGAGATAGGCAATGTTGATGTCGCATCACTACGTTTTGGGCCCTTGCCTGTCGCGGGTACTTGGGCCTCCCACACAAGTGAGGCACCATTTTTACCTGGAGACCCAGGGGAACGCTGGGAGGTGGGAAATTTGAGTGAGCCCGGTGATGCCACAACTTTCCCACACAAAAAAGTGTGAAAAAAGTGATTTTTTCAGCTAAAATTGAGGTTTGCAGGGGATTCTGGGTAAGGAAACATTGGGGGATCCACGCAAGCCATACCTCCCTGGAAGCCCCCGGGTGTCTAGTTTTAAGAAATGTATGGGTTTGGTAGGTTTCCCTAGATGGCCGCCGTGCACCGGGCCGAAAACCCAAGTGACCCCCCTTGCAAAACCAGGTGGTTCTGAGATAGGCAATTTTGATGTCACCACACTACGTTTTGGGCCCTTGCCTGTCGCGGGTAATTGGCCCTCCCACACAAGTGAGGCACCATTTTTACCGGGAGACCCAGGGAAACGCTGGGAGGTGTGAAATTTGAGTGAACCCGGTGATGCCACAACTTTCCCACACAAAAAAGTGTGAAAAAAGTGATTTATTCAGCTAAAATTGAGGTTTGCAGGGGATTCTGGGTAAGGAAACGTTGGGGGATCCACGCAAGCCATACCTCCCTGGAAGCCCCCAGGTGTCTAGTTTTCAGACATGTATGGGTTTGGTAGGTTTCCCTAGATGACCGCCGTGCACCGGGCCAAAAACCCAAGTGGCCCCCCTTGCAAAACCAGGTGGTTCTGAGATAGGCAATTTTGATGTCACCACACTACGTTTTGGGCCCTTGCCTGTCGCGGGTACTTGGCCCTCCCACACAAGTGAGGCACCATTTTTACCGGGAGACCCAGGGGAACGCTGGGAGGTGGGAAATGTGAGTGAGCCCGGTGATGCCACAACTTTCACACAAAAAAAAGTGTGAAAAAAGTGATTTTTTCAGCTAAAATTGAGGTTTGCAGGGGATTCTGGGTAAGGAAACTTTGGGGGATCCACGCAAGCCATACCTCCCTGGAAGCCCCCGGGTGTCTAGTTTTCAGAAATGTATGGGTTTGGTAGGTTTCCCTAGATGGCCGCCGAGCACGGGCCAAAAAGACAGTTGACCCCCTTGCAAAACCAGAACGTTTTGACATTGTTTCTACAACGTGAGAATTTCGGCACAATATTGCATGGACAATGTGACAGATATTTTGAGGTTTGCAGGACATTGAGGATAAAAAAACTTTTTGGAATTTACAAGAGAGACATCACCATGAACTCCCATGGGTTTACGACAATATCTACAGTTGGTGGGTTATTTTTACATGGAACATACACCTTGGCAGAGAAACTAAAAAGACAAAGATTCCTGCACAGCCATCTATTCCTCAAACGCACACACATACTGGTTGGATTTGGCACGAGGGCGAGTGATGGTTCAGTATATAACATTTTATTAACAAGAGATTTCACAAAAATGAAATGCACTGTCAATAATTCAATGGAGAAAAAACTGAACCAATGACTCGCAGCTCGTGAGCTGTAAAGCCACGGCAAGGCACCAACCGCTTTACAGGCCATTCACACACCTTTCATACGTGATACACACAAGACCATTCGCACCACCAGGCACAAAAACAACACATTACAAAATTCACAAAAGGGACAAGGTACACCCTGCTTCAGAAAGGCAAATATTACTGCACAGCCATCTAATCCTCAAGCATACACACATACTGGTTGGATTTGGCACGAGGGTGAGTGATGGTTCAGAATATACAATTGTATTAGCAAGTGATTTCACAAAAATGAAATGCACTGTTAATAATTGAAAGGGCGAGAAACTGAACCATTGACTCACAGCTCGTGAGCTGTAAAGCCACGACAAGGCACCAACCTCTTTACAAGCCATTCATACACCTTTCATACGCGTGAGACATACAAAACCATTCACACCGCCAGCCGCGGGCCCATCACATAACAAAACTCACACCAGCACACAGCGCCATTCAAGGGCCCATCACTTTCACACGCCCACATTCCTGACACAGCAACTACACAAGCTGATGGATTGCGTGGAGTGGCACTCAGCTAGCAGTGTGTGTAGTGACCAGTAGCAAGTCACTACTCACACACAGCCAGCCGAGCGCCAGTCCACGCACACCGCTAGCCGAGCGCCAGTCCACGCACACCGCTAGCTAAACACCAGTCCACGCACACCGCTAGCCAAGCGCCAGTCCAGGCACACCACCAGCCAATCGCCAGTCCACGCACACCGCCAGCCAAGCACCAGTCCACGCACACCGCCAGCCAAGCACCAGTCCACGCACACTGCCAGCCAAGCACCAGTCCACGCACACCACCAGCCAAGCACCAGTCCATGCACACCGCCAGACAAGCACCATTCCACGTACACCGCCAAAGAAGTGCCAGTCCACACACACTGCCAACACATTTAGGATTTTTTTAGACAAAAATAAAAACACAAACAAATCACAAATAGATACAAATCTACAAACACAAAATCAGAAACTAAACACATTGCACTAACGCCAACCTTGAAACAGAATCAAATTTTTCAAAGAATACAAACCAATCAGTTAACTTTACCACTCATGAATGCTCCCAAAAATTATTTTGCGTATGGTACGCTCTAAAACAAGCAGGGACACACAGCCCAGGTTTAGATGGACAGTCGGGGCAGTACATACGAATCTCCTTCCGCGTACCTCTTCGCCAACAGACTCTGCATCTCCTAGTGGGAAAATCTTTTGCCGGTGTGGGAGGGATGAAATCAGGAAAGTGGCGATCTTTCAATCGAACCACATCCTCCACCACTCCAAATCTAGGAACACTTGCCTGTTCCACAACAACAAGGCTAGCTATCACAGAGTGCTGAAACTGAAGAAATGTCAACTTTGACGCAGGAGAACACTCCTTGAACACAATAAAAGCATTGAACATTGCTAATTCGAAGAAATGGATGGACAACTTCTTATACCAAACATAAGCCTTCCGAATAGCAGAGTAAGGTTCCAACCTCTGATCTACTCTGTCAACACCACCCATGTGCTTATTGTAGTCTAGAATGCACACAGGTTTGCGCACTTCAGCAACCTGACCCCAAACAGCCACAGGTGAAGTACTCTCATCATGGATGGTAGTCAGCATGTACACATCCCTCCTGTCCACAAATTTTACAGCTAGTAGTTCATCACTACGCAAGGAACTGCACTGCCCCCTCTGAAGTTTTTTGCAAACAAGCTCTTTCGGATAACCTTTACGGTTAGAGCGGATTGTGCCACATGCAAAAGTGTCCACTTTATACAATTCCTTAAATAATTGCACAGCAGTATAGAAGTTATCAAGGTACAAATGGTGGCCTCTGTTAAACAGTCTTCTAGCAAGATCCCACACAATTTTCTCTGCAACTCCAAAAGTGGACGGACAACCTGGGGGGTCAATAGTAGAATCTCTACCAGTGTACACACGAAAATTAAAAACATATCCTGTCCTACTCTCAGACAACATATACAGCTTAATTCCATAGCGTGCCCTCTTGCTAGGGATGTACTGCCTAAAAACCAAACGGCCCTTGAACAAGACCAAAGACTCATCAATGGATATTTCTTTCCCTGGAGTATAGATCTCAGAAAATCGATCTACAAAGTGATCAAGAATGGGCCGAATCTTAAAAAGACGGTCACAGTCAGGGTGATCTCGTGGCAACGCCATAGAATTATCAACAAAATGCAGCATACGTAGCAAAAGTAAATACCGATTACGAGTCATAACTGCAGGAAATATGGCAGTTGCCAACAAGGGGCTAGTAGACCAATATGAAGCCAAGGTTGGCTTCCTTACCACACCCATCAATAAAGTCAAACCCAAAAACTTCTTAATCTCTTCCAGATATGTGGGAGTCCACCGGGTAGCTCTAGACTGGGGCCTAAGTTTGTCGCTGTTGTTCCTCAAAAACTGTTCAGCATACAAATTCGTCTGCTCAACAATCTCACCCAAAAATACATCATCCATAAACAACTGAAAAAACTGTATAGGCAAAAAGTTTTCACAATTCACTGTACACCCTGCATCACCGCTAAAGGCAGGCAACACCGGCTGCACCATGTTTGGATCAACCCAAAGTCCAGCACTTCCAGTAGGAAGCCTAGCAGCCTCAGACTGCAATCCAGATGCCTCTTGCACCATCGGCACAGCAGTTTCCTCCTCTAAGACAGGCACTTCATCCGCACTGAGAGTTGCTTCATCCACACCAAGAGTACCTTCATCTGCACTGAGAGTACCTTCATCATCCGATGATTCCATGTTGAGTGAAAACTCACTGCCAGAATCTTCCCCTCCCTCCTCTCCCTCAGACGCACTGTCAGTCTCATAATCATGCTCAGAGGAAGATTCAAGAAGCATACCGACCACCTGTTGAGCAGTCATTCTACGGCTAGCCATATTGCTTACTAATAAAGGTAACTTGTCAAACAAGTCAACAACAACAAACTCTTTGTAAAATAAGTAATAAACAAAAAGCACCTTTATCAAAAACTCAAATATACTCCAAAACAATACCACTCACTTGCCAGAGGCAGCTAAACTACTCACCACCACCAACTCTGTACAGACACAGTATGGATAAACAATATCCCACTAAAAAAGAAAGAGAAAAGCAATTACACATAAGACTATGCAAAACACATCGCAAAGAATTTCATGTTCAAACCACTAACTAAATTTGCCGCCATTATGACATCACTTACAAAAAAATTCATTCAGACATTATATTATTACTCATTTGGTGTAAATACAACAACAAAAAAATTCTTACCAAAACAATGCAACTACACAAAACTGCAGAACAGCCACTGTCGAAAAGCTTTAGACTAGAATAAAAAGAAGAAAAAAAACTTTATTGTAACATATGCATATAATGCTCTAGACCATCACGTACTGCGCAAAATTTATTTTTTGAACCTCCCACTTTCAAAAAGGAAAGATTGATGGCCCAATCCTTTACAAGCAACGCGGCGAGAATCTGGAACTGAGCCTCAGCTCCGGACCACCCCCTCCCTCTTCCCAGTCCTTCAAAACTGACCTCAAAGTTCTCCTCCTGCAAAGACACTTCCAAACTTAATTCACACCCTCTCTATTGTCTGAAGGAAGTCTTTACATTATAGGAAATTCTGTTCTCCATGCCCGTAGAAGTGCCTTCCCAGTGTGTTCCTGTGTTTTGCGTGTCTGCCATTTATTGCACTTTTATACCTCTACTTGTACTTTGTACTCTTTTGTAAGTTGCACACATGTCACTTTTCCTCTTGTAACGTATTGTTTGCTACCTCTTGTATTTTGTTTACTTTTGATACATGCACAATTACCACCATTGCCTCATGTAACATAGCGTTTGCTCTTGTTTTCAGAGTGTCTGCCATTTATTGCAGTATTTTACCTCATGTGACATCCATCAGAGAGCTGCGTGAATAATTACCTGCTAATCCCCTCATCACAGTGCAAACACCCACCCGAAATAGGTACCCAGTGAGGTCACACCGTTCGCATCGCCCTAACCTGCTCAAGGTTCATGTGACCTCAGTGACCGTCACAGTGACTGGATCATTGTTGCTCTAGGGTGTGCTGCTTCGTAGGCCTGTCACCAACACTGGAGATGAACTTCAGTATGGATTGTGGTGGACAGGCCTTCAAGGATAACCCACAATCGACACCACTACAGTACACCTGCTTGTGCTAAGACATCAAGCCTTCTAAGGTCTAGTGGGGCCTTCTACGGTCTAGCATGGGAATGTGCTCCCTCAGTACAGTGGTGTGGTGGACTGGTCATGAATGCTGAACCCGGTTCCCCATTTCCAAATTCAACAGCTCCGGCCATAGTGCCACATCCCCACTGAACGCCATACTTGCCCACTGAGAGAAACTCACACTGCCTTCAGCTATAACGTAATTGTGCCCGCTATAAACACTTGGATGTGGCTCAATTCAAATTATGCACTTGATAAGAGTAATACGCTGCCTAAAAAAAAAAAAAAACACTCCTAGGGAATGCAACGCATGTGAAATGTAAGCAGAAACAACATGGTTACCTAAACGATCTCTCACTAACTATTCAGAAATCAGCGAGTGGTTTCACCTGAAAAGTTATGGACATGACTAGAGGGCCCTGAAGGGAACCGTTTCACTGTCCATTGCTTACATCCTTACAAAACATAAGCAGTATGGTAGACCACATCCATAAACACAGAACCATGGTGCACACTGTGTTTTCCAATTCACCCATCAACCAGGCATTGCAGTACCTCCAGGAATGGTACACTCTCCCACCCTGGAAACAACAATGCTGTTCAAAGGAAGACGAGAAAACGAAAGTAGCACTACACTGGCAAACTCTGATGCTGGTGTACTTGGATGCAAATAAAATCAATCTGGCCACTTTGCAACCCCTCTGTCTTACTTTATTTCGACCCCCTGGGAACAACAATGCTGTTCAAAGTTAGACGAGAAAACGAAAGTAGCACTTCACTGGCAAACTCTGTGATGCTGGTGTATTTGGATGTAAAATAAAAAAAACCAATCTGGCCACTTTGCAACCCCTCTGTCTTACTTTATTTCGCCCCCCCCTGGGAACAACAATACTGTTCAAAGGAAGACGAGAAAACGAAAGTAGCACTTCACTGGCAAACTCTGATGCTGGTGTACTTGGATGCAAATAAAATCAATCTGGCCACTTTGCAACCCCTCTGTCTTACTTTATTTCGCCCCCCCTGGGAACAACAATGCTGTTCAAAGTTAGACGAGAAAACGAAAGTAGCACTTCACTGGCAAACTCTGTGATGCTGGTGTATTTGGATGTAAAATAAAATCAATCAGGGCACTTTGCAACCCCTCTGTCTGTGATGGACTCAGGGGCTGTGGGAATACCTGTTCCCATCATTCCCATCATTCCGGACGTCATGGATGTTCCGATTTCAGTTCCAGACTCCACTCCTGTCCCTTGTCCTGCCTCTTGTCCCCCCCTTAGAAGGAGATTCAGGGGCACTGTCCACTTCTGTGAATGTCTCATCTACGGGGGAGTTCGGTATATCTAGGGGTGATCCATTGTCCAGAGGCTTGTCTGGCCCGTTAATACGTGAACCCCTGGGGAATGGAACCCAATTGGAATCTGTTGATGTTGACTCAATTAGAGCAGGGTTTGATGTTCCTCTACATTTGGCTCAGCAACAAGCCTCCGCCTCTAACCCTGAGACAGAGGGCACAGTTTCAGTGGCCTCCTTACTAGCAATGTTTTCCTCCCTCTCTCGAGATATCAAAAAAGGGTTTGAAGAATCCTCTGCTAACCAGATGGACATCCGCAACCATTGTGAGTCCCTAGACAAAAAGATCGATGGGTTAACTTCCAGGACTGGAGAGTTAGAAGAGACAGTCGCTGTGATGTCTATGCACCTTGATAAAGCTGAGGAGGAGATTGTCAAGTTGCGGAAGGTTGATCAGGCCCTATTAGACAGGATGGAGGTGTTAGAGAATAATGCCAGAAGATCTAATATCCGTATACTTAATGTACCGGAGGGCTCCGAAGGTTCTGATGTTAAAACTTATGTGGTGCAGTTACTGAAGGAGTCGTCGTGTCTTGATCAATCTTCAGAAGAACTGGCCATTGATATTCAAAGGGTCCATAGGGACCCATTTAGGAGGAACCAACAAAGATCTAAGCCTCGCAAAATTCTTGTCAACTTCCACACCTACGCCCTTAAAGAGCGGATTCTTAATTTAGCCTTGAAACAAAAATCTCTTCCTGGAAAGGGATTTACTTTTCTTATTAGGTCCGATCAATCCAGGGTTACGTTAGAAAAACAGTGGGAGTTTGGAAGGCGGCTTGAGGCATTTAGAAAGTTGGGAGCCACCGCCCAGTTGGTTTTCCCTGCCGCCTTGAGGGTGATGTTCAACAACAAGATGTCTAATATAAGTACAGTGCAAGCTGCTGATGAGCTCCTTTTAGAATTGGCCAATAAGACAGCGGGTTAATAGTTAAAAAAAAAAAAAAGATTTTTTTTTTTTGCCTGTCTTGTAATTTATAGTTAAGGAAGAAATGATTCTGAGGGCTAGGTACAATCCCTTGACTGCCGATATTTGAGAAAAAAAAAAAAAAGGGGAGAGAGGTGGTAGGAAAGTAAAAAAAAAAAAAAAAGTAAAAAAAAAAAAAAAAAGGGTAAATAAGAAATTTCTTTATATACTTTCCTTTACTTAACTAACTTCCGTAAATATAAACGGTTACTCTGAACATTTTTGGAGCGTAACTCGGTTCAGGGATTGAGGGAGAGCACGGGAGCTTGAGATAGGGGTGCCATCTGCTGGATTTGATCCCCTCTGTCTTACTTTATTTCACCCCCCCTGGGAACAACAATACTGTTCAAAGGAAGACGAGAAAACGAAAGTAGCACTTCACTGGCAAACTCTGATGCTGGTGTACTTGGATGCAAATAAAATCAATCTGGCCACTTTGCAACCCCTCTGTCTTACTTTATTTCGCCCCCCTGGGAACAACAATGCTGTTCAAAGTTAGACGAGAAAACGAAAGTAGCACTTCACTGGCAAACTCTGTGATGCTGGTGTATTTGTATACAAATAAAATCAATCAGGGCACTTTGCAACCCCTCTGTCTTACTTTATTTCACCCCCCACCCCCCTACGCTAGCAGCACCCACCGATCGCAATATATCCCCCCTCCCCAGCCCCAAAACTCACCTTTACTCTCCGACGCGCAGGAAGCAAATCGCTTCCTGCGCCTCGGAGAGCAAAGGGGAAGCCTCCGATGACGTCAGTGCACCTCGTGTGCTGACGTCATTGATGACGCGGGCGGGGGGGGGGGGAGGCAGGGGAAGGTCTTCCCCTGCCTCCCCAGTAAAAAAAAAAAAGATCGACCAATCACGGGGGGAGCGCCAGCGCTTCCCCCGTGGGTGGGTCTCATGACGAGATGGTCTCGTCATGGGCACAGCGCGACTGTGCTCCATGACGAGACCATCTCGTCATGGGCACAGAACGGGTTAAATACGCCTATATAGGTCTTTTGTTTTGGATAGTGCGTTTTCATATTTAATAATATTGTATTATACAGTTAAGAAATTGTGTGCGAGTATGGAGTATTGATCATTTATATAATATTTATTTAGAGTCTAACATCTTCAAATAGTCTTAGATAAAAGTGTAAATAGTAAATGTCACCCATTTAGTGTACAACACCGTACCCCAATATAAGTAGATTGGAGCAGGAATAGTAAATGTCACTCCTTTAGTGCCAAACACCTTCCCCCATTATGGTTAGACTGGAGCAGGAATTCAAAGGGCCCGATTACAAATTGGCTCATTGTGGTTTCAGTTCCGTCCGCCGCATCACAATGCAGGCAGTCTAAACTGAAACCGTGCGGTCATTCCGCGGTGCAGGGATTAACAGAATCCCCCATTTCTCTATGGGAGTTTGTGCTACGGCCGGTTTACGGTCGCAACACAAGCTCCCATAGAGAAATGGGAGCATGGAGTCTTTGTAATTGCAGTGTAACTGGAGGTCGATTGGGCCCGAGACCGCAACAGTGTCGGTCGGAGGCAACTCCTACCGACATTGTAATCGGGCCCTAAATGTCACCCATTTAGTCTCCAACACCTTCCCCAATATAGTTAGATTGCAGTTGGAATAGTAAATATCGCCCTTTTAATGTCTAACACTTTTTCACAAATGGGTTATGTCGGAGTGTCCTAATTCAATTCTATAAGTTTAGTTTGAAATTCTTTTGTTCAATTGTATTTCTATGTAGTAGAAATAGTTTATTTTACTAAATATTGTTGGTGTTTAGAAATATAATAAAACATTAGTTGGCAGGTAATATCATTAATTACATTTTTGATAGACTTAACACATTTTTCTCATTTCAATTATGTTTTCAAACATTATTGTATAAGTTAACATTTGTAAACCTATATATAATTTCTAAATAAACATTTACATAAAATTTTGTAAATATAACAATTCTGTTTTTTTTTAAAAGTACATATTTAATTTCTATTGCATGTTGCAAATTATCCACTTTTATTTTCAATGTTTAGTTTTTTTAAACATTTATTACATTGATGTATATAGATGTTTTTCAACATTATTTTAACATGTTTTTAGTTTATATTAAATAATTGTATATATGTAATACTATTATTTAATTTATACTTTACAATTTGATAACGTTTTCAAACAAAAACGTTTGACCTGTTTTACATTTTTAATAATTGTTTGTATTAATACATTTATTCAACATTTTTCTATTATGTCCCATTCATTTCTATGGAGAGATAGTCTTTCTTTCCTTTAGTTTTATTTAGCAGCCATTTTTGTTTTACTGCTAGCTTCTACTTTGTAATCTAGTTGTGGTATATTTGGCCTACTGTCCTGGAACTAGGTCGCAGTAAGATGCTGCTTTAGTCAGAACAGATAAGTCCTTTTTGAAGAGTTTTAGTTGTAGTCTTGTTTGTGTTTTTTTGGTATATTTAGATGTATTAATAGTACTGATTTTTACTAGTTAGTAATTTTGAGTTTTTCTACACTATTTTGGTAATGTATTATGTTAAATTGTGTTATGTTATTTATATTTCGATGGTTAAGTATGATGTATATGTATTTTGGTAAATGGAATTTGTTTTGCAGATGGGTTTTTGTACTTTATGGGTTTTTGTCTACAAACGTGCACTATGGACATTAGGAATTTCTGTTTAGTTTTTTTAAGAAAATCTATTTTGGGTTATAATAAACTAATGCTTTTTTCTTTGATTTCCTTTTTTCTTAGGGTTCCTGGAATGTTTATATTTTTTTAAACACTTTGGGGTATTTTGTATTACACCTACATACTTTGGATTGCTTCGAGGAATTTGCATTGGATTTGTTTTATTTTTGTAATTTTTGGAGGGCTTTGTGGGCAACATTTGTGCAGTTTTTGTGGCTTACTATTTTTGACTAAGTGGATACAGAGGAAGATCGGCAGCTACAGAACAGCAAATTTTATTTATTTCATTTCTTTTGGGTAGGAAATGTGATATTTATATTGTTTTTGTAAATATTATGCGATTGTCATTTGGCATTGTGTCTTTTATCTGTTGTAATTAGTTTATGTGATGGATTTAATTTGTTTTTAGTTTCTGGAGTTGGTAATGTTTACATTTTTTAAAAAAATTGCATAATATTTTATAACCTGATTCTTCATTAATTTACAAGTATATTTAATGTTTTGACTGATGTAATAAAATATTGCCTCCATTATTTATTTAAAAAATTATTTGTTAGCTTGTTATACATTTTGTGATTTTTTTTAATTTTTGTTTTAGGAGTTTGGTTGGTTATTTAGTTTATAATGTTCTTTTTATCAATACTTCTAAGTAATCTACTCCTTTGTTATTAATGAAGATTTTGACTTTGCATTGTAGCATGTTGTACATTCTTTTGGTTTGTTTGCTGGGTCTATTTGTTCCATTCGTAGTTGTTGGTAGCTTTGCTCTTTTTGTAATATTAACATACATTTATAGAGTGTAGGTTGGGTTCTGCCTAGTGTGAATTGGAAGGCATTGTGCCATCCTTCCACTGCATTTTGTTTTGCCTTCCCATGCCACAGCAATGTTATGGACATTCCATATTAGTATTTAGATTTCGTAGTCTGTGGCCGTAGCGATGCAGTCTGGCAACCCAAGTGTCTTTGAAATAAGCCATTAGGGGCCTTAGTTTGTCTTCATTTTGTTGGTAGTAAGGGCTTTCTAGAGACAAGTGCATGGTTGGCTTCCTATTTTTTTTTTAACTCTTTGTGGAGAAGTGTGGCTCAATGGTTAGAGCGGCAGACCCTGATGCAGAGGTCTGGCCCGGACCAGGGTTCAATTCCCGCCTCGGCGGGTCTTGGGCTCAATTTCCCCGGACCCGATAATTCTCGCTTCGGTGCCTATTCTAATCATGGGTCCCACTCTGCAACTCTGGGCAATAGCTTGCTTAATCTCCACACCGGCCCCAACAGCGCTAGGATGCCTGGCTTCACCTTGGGGGTGCCCAGGAGTGGGCACTTCACAGGGAAAGACCAGGAAGGGTTCTACAGCGGTATGTGCACAGCGCCTGAGAGACCCTTTCGGGGGGGGTGCGGAGCACTATATAAATGCACTACATTTACATTTACATTTGGGGCAGGATGGCGGGCAGACTTTAGTCCACCCGCCACCCTAGCGTGCTGGGACCGGCCGCGAGTGGTGCGGCGGTCCCACACCTGCAATTAGGATGCCACCGTGGCGGTAGCATCCTCTATTCCCAGCATTGTGGTTGGCAGTGCTCACAGCACCGCCCGTTACAATGCTGGGAATGCACTGTGTGCATTGTAATACACAAGGTGACAGGCACCATGCGGTGCCTCCCACCTTGTCCATGACAATGTAGGAGGGTACCTAGGGGGTACCCCCATGTGCACTCCCCACCCCCCAATACCCTGGGGGCCTGCAACGGGTCCCCGTTAGCGCAATCCGCATGCCTTCCTAATGGCGGTGTCTAGCAGACACCGCCACCATATCAGGCCCCTTTTCCGCCCGGTCACCTGTGTGACCGGCGAAAAACCGGCGGAAAACCGGCAGTCGGTCTTTCTGTCCGCCGGGGTCCCCCCTGCCATACTAATATGCCGTGGGGGAAATGGGTGGCGGGCGGGGTGTGTTGTAGGGCGGATCGCCACCGCCATGCGGGCGGTGGCAATCCGCCCTACATCCTAATTTACCCCTTTATTTGGCAAAACAAATAAAAGCTCCGCATTACAGCAAGTGGTATAATTGATCACAAGTACAACAATGGCGTTCATTACATTGGGTATCTCAGTTCCGGGCTATCATTGCCTCATTTTGTGTCTTCCCCTCCCTCAGCGAGGGTTGGGTCCCTATTTGACAGGGACATAGGATAGTGCTATCAAATGTTTTATTTCAAATGCAAATTGGCTGTTTGTAGAATATTCTATTTTTGAAGGTGTCTCCATATTCTTGTACGTCTGTGTGGGGTATATTTTTAAAATTGTTTCATTCATGGCTTGCTCGAAGTCTATGATTATATTTTTTAGGGTTGTAGTTATTTGTTTTAAGTTGATTGTGGTTTAAGAGGTCTTAAGTGTTGCTTTGATTGTTTGGTAGAAGGGCATATATAAAAGGGATATTTGTATTTTATCTTCACCGTGTATATCTGAGTGAATGGTTTGGGACACATTTTGAAGGTCCCGTCCATCGTCATCGTTTGACACTGGCTAAGTTTTAGTAAGTTATTTGGTGTGGAGAATATTGGGATTTGTTTCTCAATATTTAGGTTGTCATATAAAAGGAAATGTTCTTCATTATGTATCATTGTTTAATGTTCAGGTATTTGTATGTCTTGGCATCTGTTACGAGGCAGGAGGAGTATCGCCTGTGGCTTTTTTAGTTCATGCAATTAAACATTTTAAAGTTGGGTTTTGTGGTAGTTGGCCGTTGGTGCATTCGGGGTCTTTAAGCAGTATATGGATTTTGGTTGTCCGTTACTGGGAACTAGTGTTTGCATCTCTTATGTCTTTTCATATTGCATATACTTCTTTTTCTGTCACAAGTGGGGGTAGTTGTGCTCTCTTACATGAATTACATAATCTTTTGTAGTTGCCCTCCCATAGCATGCATTAGAATAATATTTGGTGCATTTCCACATTATATTTTCTGTTGATGCTTTTTCTCGGCTGTATGTGTAGCCCATGTGAATTAGTAACTGCTTTCCTTTCTGGGAAGTGATGTACTTTGCTGCCTCTGTCATTGTATCTAAAAGTAGTGAAATACTATAAATATGTACAATATTTTAATGTTTGTATTCACATGTAAAATTATGCAATTACTTCTATTCGGTATGCCTACATATATGTTCTGTTAATGTTTCATACGGTTTGGAGCTTTTCCATTGTGGGTGTTCTAATGTGGAGCAGTTGCTTTCTTTTTTGTTGGACGAAAAAAGCTAAGTGTGTTTCATTTTAAGGGCCTTATTATGATGTCGGTCGGAGTTGCCTCTGAATGACACACCCGCTGTCTTGTGCATACTCCCATTTCTCAATGGGAGCTTGTACTGCGGTCATAAACTGGCTCTAGCACAAGCTCCCATAGAGAAATGGAAGATTGTGTTCATTCCTGCACCGTGTGGCAGTCACCTCACACACGGTTCAGGGATCAACAGGATGCCCCCTCGGCCCCCATCCGGAGGCCGCAAGGAGAAGGGGGCCCTGGTAGGGGCCCCCAAACTCCCTTTCTGACAAGCTTTACATGTCGGAAAGCCGGCATGGAAAGACTGTCATAAACCAAGCATTGTAATCCCAACGAAGGAAACGCCATCCATTAGGATTATGGGCCAGTCTCCCTCTGCTAATTTTTTTGTGAAAGAGGCCTACTTTGGCTTATCGGCTACTGCGCATAGTTTTTAAGATTCTTGACACGTTGCCCCAATAAAAAGTTATTTATCTCACTAAAACGTAAATCCGTAAGAACGAAGTGTTGCCCAGCGCCAGAAACATTCGCCAGCACATCTCGTACATTCCTCCAATAATTCTCATTATGTGTGACATTTCTTTATTTCCCTCTTTTGCTCATGTTTCCTCTTCCTATTGAAGTATCTAATGTTAATGAACACTTTCCTTGTCTTTTAGTAAAGGTCTGCAATTCTCGTAGATGTCATCCCATGCCATCTGTAAAATGCAGGCTTCTTTCTGACAAAACATTTCTTGCGAATGAGAAGGAGTCATTATGATCAGAGAAATGTCACTCGCAATTTACATTTTACTTTTTTCATGGTGGAACTGTAAAAAGAAATCTCTGCAATGAACAAACCTAATTATGTTAAATTCGGCGCCCTTTGCAATGTGCTTGGTACATCAAGGGAAACTCGTGTATTTGTTTTTCATTCTTGTTCAATATTTGAGCAACATTGTCACATTTTTAATATTTTATATATCTGCCCAGCTTCCGTAATTCCGCGATGTAAATGCCTATGCGCATTACTAGCATGCCTTCTTAAAGCGTTTATGCGCATTACTAGCATGCGTTGTAAAAGCATACAATGTCAAGCCTCCTGCGATGTGAAAGTCGCGTTGCGATGGCAGCGCGTGGAAACAGATTCGTTGTAATGGGTGTTTCCCCTCTGAAAGGGCATTTGACAGGCAGGACAGAAGGCTTCCTAGTCTGTATTACGTGCATACATTGACCCCAATGCCACTGGTTTACCATCCAGTGTGCCTTGTACTAGCCCATATCTACCCAGGTCATCTATTTTACTATCATTTCGAGAAAAAGGGACCCCAGCAAGAATCCAGATCGCTGCCCCACGCGGAAAGCGGAATAGGCAGTCGCATAAAGCTGGTCCCTCCGTCTTCTTTGCAACTTACAGGTTTCGGAGGGTATTAAATGTGTCTCCTGCAAATATACTATTTGAGCATGGCAACGATGCAGTTGAGCCGCAATTCTGTGCAGCTTGTGAATCGTACCCATCCCCTGTATAATAATAATAGTATATTGTTTAACAACAGATGCCATTGATAAAGAGACATGTGTACCATCAGTTCCTCCACACTACCCCCCACCCACTTCCCGGACAACAGCGAGCAGACCAGCGGCACTTTAATAAACTATATCCCAATACATGGTCAAACGATTCAACGTCGATAGACCAAACTGAATGCAAAACATTAACATATTGGACTATGCAATAACAGGTGCTTTCGCTTATGGTGTAAGCTAGGAACGTGAAAGACGTGCAGGCTAATTGTAGCAGGCGGTTTCACCCCTGATGGGCCGGGCCATGGGTTCTTACCTCTTAACTTGCTGTTTTATCCCTAAACTTATATCGTAGTGGCAAAATCTTGTACAGGCGCTTGGGCGCAACTACACTGTCATGGGAATATATGTTTAGCACTGGTGTACCTCAATTAGGATCGATATAACCCCCTGCATTTATTACTACACATATTCAGCCCAGCTGGTCTCACTGAGTTGCGTGGACACTGAGGGGAACAGCGCCACAATGTCCCCTGAGTCTGAGGCCGAGGACACCTCTTTCGAGGGACTGGAGCTGATAGGTGTACGGACAGTCCTCAAAGCAGACGCAGACCGGAGGGCAGTGGCGGTGCGTCCATTGGGGGAGTTGGGGCGTTGCCCCCCCACACGCGCCCGCAGGTTCCTCGGCGTCTCTGAACTTAAGTAATCTCTCAGTTTACTTAAGTTCAGAGACGCTGAGGGAGAACTGTCAGTCAGTATGACGTTGGACCGCCCACCCCCTTCAGAGTCTGAAGGGGGTGGGAGGTCTGGCGTCATGTTGGCTGACAGGCATTGTCTGGGGCAACAGGCAGCCAGCAGCACACAAGTGCGCATGAGTGGGGACGGAGGGCGATTTTTGCACCGTGCCCAGTCATGCGCACTAGTGTTTCCAAAGGCTGGCGCATGCCCATTAGGAGAGCGAGGGTTGAGCCAAGGCTCAAACCTCGGTCTTCTAATGGGTAGGCGGGCGGAGCGTAAGCCTGCTCTAAGCCAATCCTGGTGCTGCTCCATCACAAGGATTGGCTGAGAGGAGTCTTGCCAGCAGTGATGGGCTGTTTACAAATTTTAGACTTCATTTTATGTATTCATTTTACGCAGTGTAAGTGTGATTTTTGGTTATATCTGTGTGCGTTCATGTTTTTTCACTTCACGTGGCATGTATGAGTTTGCCTCCAGATCAGACCAAAACGTGAGCAATTCGGAGTTGCCCTATGGGGGGCTTTTAGCACATACAAATGAGTGCAGAAGGCACAATTCTTATTGTTACTTGGCACACAAATGGGGTGCTACCGCCCATTTGTGTGGCATTGCAGCGTATTTGAGGGTGACGTTCCAAATTGTTGAGGTTTCCGTGACACGTGATGGTTCCTACTGAAATCAGTGCAGTGCCACGCACAGTCGAGTAGTGCAACAGTTTTTTGTGATTAGTTAAAATGTGAGTTTATTTGTTTTACGTGACTGAAGGGCACAGTACTGTAAGATTCATTTGTGAGCACTTTGAGGTATTTCATTAATTTGAGGTTTGCGGAAACTGAGCAGTGCATTGAGATTTAAGACAATGTGTTAAAAAACATGTCTCAGCCGTGAGGCGCGTCTGCTATTAACAGTGAGAGCACGCCAACGTTTCGCCTCTTCTGTGCTGAGATTGACACAGAGGTTCTACCTCCTAGCTGAGAGGCTCCGCTTTGCTTCATAATCGAAGTGCACCCACGAGTCGTTGGCCTCACATCATTCCTTCCCCTCACCTGCTTCCAAGGCTTGCCTGCGCCCAGAGCTCGGCCCACGTGAAAAGGCCAATTAGATGTTTGTTCCCAGTTCAAGGTGTTTATGAAGCAGTGATTCCCGCGCCTCTTTCCTTGGATATGTTTCACAGCTCCACGGCTGCTGTTGCATGGGGGGTACCGGTCAAGCCTCTCTCTCATTATCTTCTCATCCTTGCCACTGACTCTGCAATTACTGACGGTGACCGGCTCTGCGTGCTCCTTCGTGCGCGCCTGCCGCTGACTACAATCATACGGACGCTTCTCCAGTAAAATACAGCAACCCTGGCAGGAAAACACCATTTAAAAAAAAAAATCGAATCCAGGACAATGGTCTTATTTAAATGGTTGTTGGAAGAATACAAGGATGGGTGAGATTTTTGGTGCATCCGTTTCAGTTTTGGAAAGCATAAATGTCTGACGATGGTAGGTGGTGTGTGCATCTCCTGGTGGCTGGCAGAGGGTGGATAAATATCACGCACTGGTCAGGGCTGGTGCTTTAATGGAAATAGACAAGTGCTGGTACTCACTATCCAGAGTATCTGTTTGCTCCTGAAAAGTGCCAGTATTCTCCCATTGAATGTATTGTAGCAGTTTTTAAAAGAGTGGGTTCTCTCCGATTCACATTAAAGAAGTGCAGGTATTCAGAGCTGAGATCCGTGGAGGCGACGAGAGACGTGGGACCGGCTACCTGGGAAAATTGGCGAGTAGCTTCCAGCGCAGCTTCTGAGGCATCCTCGAAGTTGTGCTCTGGGGATTGAGAAGCCCCAACCCCGAGCACCATCTGCACAGAAGATCAGCCCTCCACACTCCACGAGTTCTGCGTGGGGCCCTTCTGCATTTTCCTGCTCGACGCGTCTGTCCAGTTGCTGGCCCGTTGGCTAGTAGCCTCAGTGGCGATGAACTCCTAACTTTCCACTGCTGGTTTGGCTCCTCCAGACTGGCTCCCGCTTCCCTGTGAAAGAGAAGCACCTCAGACCTTCCTGGTCTGCACCTGAAGCGAATTTTGATTTCCGCATGGGTTGCCTTTGCCAAGGCTTGTTAACTCCAATCGGGACGTTGACTCCGCCATCAGCAAGATCCTTCGTGGAACAGCTCGTATCCTGGTTCTGGTCATCCTTGATGCCTCCTGGTCCACGTGGCTGCAGAGACGAGCTTCAAGACATCACCTGTGTTCTGCACGACATCGCCTGGTTCCTTCCTGGTTCCATCCGGTCACTTGCTAGTGACCCAGACTTTGTCCCCTCTGCTTGCAGGTGTTCTTCCTTCAAGATCCATCCTTGGGTCCACCGGACATCTTCCTTCTGGCCGCCTGCCAGCATCTGTTCTTCAGGCATCCATAGGATCCAGCGACGACACCTGACACATCTTCACACCTATGCACCCGTTTCCTGTGGGTGAGGTAACGCGAGTACTTCGGTGCTCCAGTGGATATTGATTATCCAAGTGTCTAAGTCTTTAGTTGCTTCCTCCTAGTTACTTCGGAAGTGTCCTTATTCTTCCTATTTCTAACTACTACATTCCCATTGACTTTAATGTAACCCGCATGTGTGTCTCCACACTGCACACGCCTCCCGTGGGCCTCCCACTTCCTAACTATTGGTAGGGTAGTGTAGCCCCGGCGATTCCCTAGGCCTTAGGCCTACTCCCTGTTCGTGATGTGGTACTTATACCACTTTCTTAGTATATGGTTTGCGTGGCCCCCGGGCCTAACTGTATTTTCCTGTGTAACTTCACGTATGCTACTTAAGAAATTGTTGTACTTAGACCTCTGAACTCATAAAGAGTGCTGAGGGTATATATTAGAATAAATACATTCTATTTTGTATATATACCTGGTGTGGTGTCCTTTCATTTGGTATTCAAGGGATTGTAATGGTATAACAGCTGGCTTCACATGCTATACAGAGTTTAGCCCAAGACTGCTCTGGACCATGCTACCACTAGGATAGCTGGTCTATAAGGTTGACTTTACAACCAATCACCATAAGGGTTGTTTGGACTGATACAGGGAGTACACTAGAACTAGTGACATCATATATCAGGCCAACTTCTCACAGTCCTCCCCCGGGCGCCCGGGCCCGAGAGCTCAGTGGTCCTCCAAGTGAGCTGAGGCCCAGCCGGGGTCACCGAGCCCCCCAGGAAGCAGAGCCCCCGGAGCCCTGCGTGGGTGGGTGGGCAGGCGGGAGCCCTACCGCTATGGCCCGGCTCTGGGCGGGCAGACGGGAGTCCTTTCAGTTGCCGGCCATCTGGTCGCTCCTTTCCCCTCGGCCATCTGGTCGTGCGCAATGCTTTCCAATGGGGCGATCAGATGGCCGGGCCGGTCTGGAAGTCCCGATGAGGGTCCATTCGCCTCCCGGATCCCAGCCAGGGCTCCAGGAGGCCGGGCGCGTCCGCGCCTAGGGTCCCCTCCGTCACTCAGAGCGCGCGGGTTACAAGAAAGGGGGTAGCCTTCCTCCGGATTAGTAGGGGCAGGGTGTGCCGGAAGACCCCTTCAGGGCTGGCGGTTCTTTGCCGGGGACCAGATGGGCTACGCCTGGGCAACATCCTCCCAGGCGTTCGGGGCTTCCCTCCTCCGGTCCGCGGCATGGCAAAGTGCCAAGGGACGGGCTCCACGGGTCCCGGGCAGTCCTCCCCCCAGGACGCCCGGGTCCGAGAGCTCCGTCGGTCCTCCCTGTGCCTGAGGCCCAGCCGGTGTCCCCGAGCCCCCTGGGAAGCAGAGCCCCCCGAGCCCTTGGTTCAGGCGGGAGCCCTACCGCTATGGCTCGGCTCTGGGCTGGCAGACGGGAGTCCTTTCAGTTGCCGGCCATCTGGTCGCTTCTTTCCCCTCGGCCATCTGGTCGCGCGCAGTGCTTTCCAATAAGGGGGGCCAGATGGCTGGGCTGACCTGGAAGTCCCGATGAGGGTCCATTCGCCTGCCTTATCCCAACCAGGGCTCCAGGAGGCCGGGCGTGTTCACCCCTAGGGTCCCCTCCGTCACTCGGAGCGCACGGGTTCCAAGAAAGGGGGGTAGCCTTCCTCCGGATTACTAGGGACAGGGTACTCTGGGACCCCTCTCAGTCCTCAGCCGGCAGCTGGACGGGCCCGGATGCTGGCCTGGTTCTGTCCTGGGGCCTGCCGCGTGGCAGGGTTCCCGGGACAAGGGATTCGGAGGGTCCGGGGAGGCTTCGCCTGCGGTCCTGGGAGCCCCAGCTGGGTCCAGGGGCCCACCTGGGCCCCGGGTCAGGGGCTCCGGCCCCAGGCCCTGTCCCCCAGCCTGCTGCACTCCCAAAGGCCCGGGACAGAGGTTTCGTTGTGGCCGGGGAGCCTCTCCTCGCTCGGTTGGGTTCAGGAGCTCCGGCCGGGCCCCTGAGGGCCCCGGGGAGGGCGGCCTCCCCGGGCTCCTGGGGCGGGGTCCGGAGGCTTCCCCTGCGCCTGTGGGCCTGGGGGCCCTGGCTGGGTCCATGGGCCGGGCCCCGTCCCCCGGCCTGCGGCACTGCCAAAGGCCCGGGACGGGGTTCCGTTGTGGCCGGGGAGCCTCCCCTCGCTCGTCTGGGTTCAGGAGTTCTGGCCGGGCCCCTGGGGGCCCCGGGGAAGGCGGCATCCCCGCCCCGGGCTCCGTCCTGGGTCCTGCTGTGTGGCAGGGTGCCCGGGGAGGGGTCCGGAGGGCCCAGGGAGGCTTCCCCTACGCCTGCAGGCCCCGGCTGGGTCCAGGGGCCCGGTCGG